>NW_027223759.1:61718740-64118740 GCF_028538775.1 Myotis yumanensis
TAAAAATTTTAACCATAATTCATCTTTTTCTAGAAGAAGAGACAATAGCATAAATTATGAAAAATCTTTCAGATTTGCTTTAAGTGTGATGTTGAAGGAGATGGAAAGTTTGGACATGGAAGGAAATATAATATTTAATCTTTACTGAATTTAAGAAGTTTATATTGAATAGCTGTGTGGTTCAAAGTCTTCCTAGCATAATTCACCTCAACTGTCACTCCTCGAATGAGAAAATCTAGGATTCATAGACCAAAGCTTATACAATTTTAGAATTCTTTAAGAGAAAAATAATAAAAGATTAAAAAAATACATAATGAGAACAAAAAATATTATTTATTTGGGATGAGAAGAGAAATTAAAACATTACAAAATTTAATAAAACTGACAATACTACAGTATTATCACTTGCAAAAATATGATATTTTAAATTATAATTGCCTACCTCATCTTTATAATAACTGTTTTTTTCTTTTTTACATTTTTGGATGATTAGTTTCTGATTGCTTTTTCATGTGAAATGATTTTGTAATATTATTTTCTATGAAGACAATATGAAGATAATTCAGTGTTTCATTTAACATGGTTGATTGTTTGGTAGTTGGGGTGCTTAAGTATGACCACACACAGACATACTGCTGTGCAGTATTTTTCCCAGACTTGTGGCCTTCAAACATGGGACTCTAATAAATTCAATTTCACATAATTCCCAGAAAAAGATATGGTTCTTCTATAATTATCCACTCTGAATTATTGAAGTATTCCCCAACAAAAGTAAGTTTCTGTTTTGATAAGGATGATAAATGCAAACTCTAGTTAGAATTTTGTCCATTTGACGATTGGAAGAATTTTCTTCAGAATTTTGCCTATTTGATGATTGGAAGAATTTTCTTCAGACTAGTTTTGGTTCCATACAATTCAAAGCTATTTTCTTCTTCTTTATTTTCCACGTACTTCAGTGCCTGGTGCTGAGACAAGCATATCCCAATATGACCTCTAGATTGGTCCCTCATGGTATGGCTCACAGGGCTATACAAGTATTTCTGAAGGCCATTCCTACAGTAGGATAGCAAGGAATAACTTAACTATATAAACAACTGTGAACCACATGAATACATTCCACAAACTGACACTAAATGTTTATCTACTCAGCTTTCTGTTAGCTGGATCCCAATAATACCTACAGCCACACGAATGCCACCTGCCATGAAGGAAGTCTGGTGAAGTCAGAATGGAAAGATCCTATAGCCAAAACAATTGTGGCTATCAAAAAAAAATCTCATCTTTGCAAATTTTACAAAAACACATTGCCAGCACCTCTCTCAGGAACATGGAGGAAACTCAGGCATGTAAGTGGCTCCAAAGCTTAAGCTCCATTTGAATCACCACAGATCTGCCTGGGCTCCCAGGCATGGTGGGGTGTGCCAGGGACTTCCTATGTGCCTATATGTGGACAGACATGAAGCATCATGAAGAGGAGATCTTCTGTTCTAACCTGGCTCCTTCACTAAGGACTGACACTGGACCATGAGCAGTCCACTTTATCTCCAACCTTGACCTTTCCCTTGGCAGAGTCCTTTTTTTTTAAAAAAGAAAAAAAGCTACATCCCTTGTGGCTTTGCTTATGACAGTGGTTCCTCCTTTTTTTTTTTTTAACTAAGAAAATATAGAAATTTATGAGAATTGGGGGCCTTGGACAAGGAGAAGGGCTCCATGAAGGAGGACAAAGGTAGAGTGGGCAAGGTGGATGGGGCTTTGCCATGGCTGCTGCAGCATCATGCCAGTACTAAAGCGTCTTGAAACATTGTTATGTATGTATGTTAGCATAATCGTGTCATATGTGCCTTTGAGCATTTCATATGCAGCTGTCCCATTTTTTTTCTCTGCGGATATTACTTTCATTAAGGGTAGGAACAGCCCTAGCCAGTTTGGTTCAGTGGATAGAGTGTCGACCTGTGGACTGAAGTGTCACAGGTTCTACTCCAGTCAATAGCACATACCTCAGTTGCAGGCTTGATCCCCGGGCCCCAATCAGGGCACCTGTGGGAGGCAAATAATCGATGTGTCTCTCTCACATTGGTGTTTCTCTCTCTAAAAATCAATGGAAAAATATCCTCGGGCGAGGATTAAAAAAACAAAAGAGTAGGAACAATGTCTGCTGCACCTTTATTATTCTCTGAGGAGGGATCACCTACTCTTGAGCAGGGCCACTGCTAGACAATATGCCACAGGTCTCTGGCTGCACACTTGGTGATCCCTAATTCACTCATGTCTTAGCTTATTTTTTCTTCTTTGGACCCATTTGTTCCTCATGGCCCCTACTACTCTCATGTTCTAGGCAGAAATCTTTTCAACTAAATATTGAACAGAAACCCAATTATAAAATAGATACATGTAGACCTGTCTTGATCAAAGCAGGGGCTGAGGCATAAAGTCCTGGCCACTTGGCCTCCTCCTTTCCTTGTAGCAGATCCCTGAATGGGTTCCAGAAACTCAATTGTGGTGTAGAAAAAAAAATTCTAGATGGGGAGTCAGAAAATCTGGATTTTTAATGTGACTTACGTTTCTACCAATAGTGTGACAAAAGGCAAGCACAAAGTGCTTTAAACCTCAGTTTTTGTATTTTTCTAAAAAAAGGGGATAATACTATGTTGCCTTGCTCAGCATACATTGACGGGTCATCTATGTGAAAGCCCTTCAAAATTTTCTACAATTATAAATCATTACAGTATTGTCCCATTAGCCTTTCTAATAAAACCATCCTTTAGATCAGCGGTTCTCAACCTGTGGGTCGAGACCCCTTTGGGGATCGAACGACCCTTTCACAGGGGTCGCCTAAGACCATCGGAAAACACATATATAATTACATATTGTTTTTTGTGAATAATCACTATGCTTTAATTATGTTCAATTTGTAACAATGAAAATACATCCTGCATATCAGGTATTTACATTACAATTCATAACAGTAGCACAATTACAGTTATGAAGTAGCAACGAAAATAATTTTATGTTTGGGGGTCACCACAACATGAGGAACTGTATTAAAGGGACGCTGCATTAGGAAGGTTGAGAACCACTGCTTTAGATCATTGAAATCACAAAATCACAAATGACAAAAAAAATCACACAAAAAAGTTCTCTCTGCTACTCTCTGTCCTTGACAATATCCTAGGTACCAGGTCAGAGGCCACCCACTCCCTGTTCATATTGGTAAAAATTCCATGAGAATAAGTGTGGCAATTTCCATCATATAGTAAGACAAAAAAACATTCAGGACAATGACTAAGTGGAGCAAGATAGAATTGAAAAGTCATAATGGACTATGAGCTTTTCTGGCATCAGCAAATTTCTGTGAAGGTTAGCAAAGGAAGGATGACACTGTTGTTATAACATGCATATGATGTGCAGGAGTAAAATATTTGGAAGTGACAAATCTCATTTTCAGTTCGCGTCCAAGTGTATCTGGAGAATCCACACAATAAAATGACAGGACATAGGAAGACCTACAAGAAAGCAGAAAAAAATATAACAGACAGAGAAATGTGAATACAAAGTATTTTGACTATTTAGCTTGAAATAATAGCCAGAAGAGTGATTTAATAATTGGTGTCCAGGACACAAAGGCATTTATTATATAGAGTACAGTCTATGATGGCTTTTCACAAAAAATTCACAAGTCTATTGGAATACACAGACCCTGGTTTTCAGGGAGAGTCACAGAAAATGGGAGAAGGAAGGAACTTGGGCCCCTTTTTCATGCAGTCCATTTGGTCCCTAAATCATTTCAAAGGGTTGAAAATGTCACTCATTCTTGAAGAGACATAATTGGTCCTAGATGGAATGACATGGAGGAATTGGATCTGAAGCATGATCTTGGAGAAAAGCTGATGATTGACAACAGAAAAATTCAGAGTGAGGAGGTGGGGCGAGGTAACTGCTTAGCAGCTCTTAAGCCTGCAGAGATGACAGAACCTGCTTCAGTTACCTAAAGGGATTGGCCTACTCACAGGTAGATAAGGATGGAAAACCCCATAATAAGCAGCTTTCCTTAATTGACATGTGGGATGGCCCTGGCAGACAGAGGAGCTCATGCTACATCAAGATAAGCTTGGCTTGTGGTCAGGCTGAAGAGCTTGTCTTGAGTTGTTTCAAGTTACTAGGAATGATTTCCAGTCAAGAAAGCACTGAAAGGGAGAAAAAGCACATAAGGAACAAAGTATCCTTTGTGGGTGTATAGACAATGCACATTGTTAATGCAAAGGATTAGTCCCATTTTGTAGAGTTAGTACACATGGGACAAATCTGTGTTCATACTTCTGAAGATCAGTGTCTCAGATGCTGTTCGTCCAAATCCTATGTACTGAGTAGCAGGTTGGATATCTGTCCACCAGGCAGGCCAGATCCATTGCAAGTCTTTCAAGCCATAGACAGATTTCCTGGGTATGATACTCTGTCTGTCTTCACAAACCACCGGTCAGAAGTCTGACCACCTTCTAGGTGACCAAATTTGTTCAAGGAGAGCTGAACATGACCTTAAGAATCAAGGGGTGAGAAACAAGATTTAGCAGGTGTCAGATTTTGCTGTATTTTCCATTGGGTTTTTTTTTTTGTGGGAAAGATTTTAGTTGTCATGTGATCTAGTTAAAAAGAAATTTTACAGACCCCTCTAGTAAATAAGACTGAAGAATATTTATCTCAACTATCAGACAAAAGTTTAAGCAGCTAGTATGCCTTTAATAGTGAATGTTAGAAGTTTAAAAAAAAATCACCAAGAGTTATGGTCACCCTGTTTTTACTTCTTTTCTTCCTCACTATATCTGATGATAAATCATTCCCTAGAGTGATCTAATGTGTCCACATGTCTCAAGTTTATGTCTGTACTGTATAATACAGAAAACATTCTGCTTTACAGAGTGGAGGCAACATACCTCACAGGTTAGCTCCAGAAAGTGTGTATCGTGTCCTGGGGTTTGGGTCTGCAGTGTATCAAGATTTCAATGTACAAAGGTTATATTTTTTTCAATCCATCTGTTGCTTATAAGAGGCAGTGGAGAGCAACTAATTCAAGACACAGAGGGGTCTTGACCAACATAATCCAGTTAGTTAATGGAAAAGCTAGCACCACAATGTGCTGAATATTCTTTGCATGTAATAAATCACAGTATCTTTTGATATGCCTATGTCTGGATAATACTAACATGGAACTGGACTCAGAGTATAATTGGGATGCACTTTAGCCTATCAAACACTAGATGGCATCTGCCTCTTTGTGCATCTGATGGGTAAATGAATAATGTTTCAACTGGACTTGTGCATTGAGAGGGGAGTAGGCAATAATTTGCATTCTATGATCTTTAATCTTTTATAGATTTACTAGAGGCCTGGTGCATGAAAATTAATGCACTGGAGGTGGGGGTCCCCTCAGCCCGGCCTGGCCCCTCTCACAGTCTGGGAACCCACAGGGGTGGGAGGTGACCCCACGATCAGGGGAAGGTGATGCCTCCATCACACCTCTGCTGCTGCCACTGCTGGCAGCGCAAGCCTCGGCCCGCCCTGGTTACCTGAGCCTCAGGGGGCCCTGGGCAGCTAGGGGGCTGAGGGGACTGGGTGCTGCCATCTTGTGGCTGTGGGTGCCGCCATCTTTGAGGGCATGGCAGTCAATTAGCATATTCCCTCCTTATTGGCTGTGGGCGCTGACATCTTTGCGATGGCATGAGAGTCAATTAGAATATTCCCTCTTTATTAGATAGGATGCAAGCTAAACTGGCACCAATGACTCATAAACCATGCCAGTATTACAAGTGAGATATAGCAATGTTTTGGTAGATATAAATACTTGTAAGGACTGCAATCTATAAGAGATATTATTTATATAGTCTTCTCACCTTGAACATCAGATATCTGGAGGGATTTAAAAACTCATGGCTTTAAGAAGATAGTTAAAAGGATTGTCTGAGAATGAATGTAACCAGGTAAAGGAGTGAAAATTATGTTATTATATTACATACACATTGAATGATAACAATTGGAGGTATGATATTAATTTCCAAGGCCCCCTTTGTAGAAATTGGTAAAACCATGTAGTCAGGTATAATTAAAGGAATATTTTCTGTTCTGAACTAGTTTGGGTTCCTTAAATGTTTAGGTTCTAAGGATCTGACTGTGAGGGATTAATACTCTTCCTTTCCATATTTAAGCTGTTGGTGCTGTGTTCTGGAATCAGGAGCTGTGCTCCTCTGCAGTGCTGCTTGTAAGCCCCTGTAGCTTGCAGTCTCCCTGGAAGGTCTTCTTCCCTGTGGCTCTGCAGCTCTCTGGATCTTGCACAGAGTGCACTGTTGACAGGATGTTTAACCTCTCTTATTTGACACCTTTGAGGCAGGGAGAGATGCAATTTAAATGTTTCCTATTTTGGTAGAACTTCTGTGCCTTCTAGATGCGAGTTGAAAACTGGTTCCCATTTCATAGAAATGTAGTTGTCAAGTTCTGCTCTCAAGGTGAGCAAGCTTGTAGATCCTGTATAGTGGGTGCAGGGCTATTATAAAAAACTAGGGCTATTATAAAAAACGAAGTTGTTCACGGATAGGGTCCCTAGGCCTGGCAGGCGATAAGGGCCAATCGGGACCTTCCTTCCCTTGGCTGCCGGCTGGGGCCTTCCTTCTGCACAGCCCCCTGGTGGTCAGTGCACGTCATAGTGAGAGGTTGAACTCCCAGTCAGTCGAACTCCAGAGGGGACAATTTGCATATTAGCCTTTTATTATATAGGATGAGCACACTATTGATTCTAATGTTCTCTTAGCCTTGCTTTGTTCTTGTAATTTCATCGTGATTTTAATAATGGCATCATGATATGACTTTAGGGGAAGAAAAGAGTAATTTTCAAAACTGTGATCAAGCGAATGTCAGAATTTCTTGTGAATGACCCAGGAAATGTTCTGCAATCAGAAACAGCTCCGGTATGTAACCCTTTAAAAGTTGCATTCTACAGAGACACAACCACAAAATCTCCCTTTGCACCTCCAGCTGGGAACTAAGGAGGAATGTGCAGGTTGCTGGCATTGCTCATGGCAGGTGCAGTGGGAAAGATGCTGCCATGCTGACATTGGCAAAGGGTGTGATTCGACTCATTTAATTATGTATGACGGTTTGCGCTCTGTGTTGAGAGTGGTGTGTTTTAAAACTGAGACATGGAGCTCAAAAGACTTATGAATGCAGTTACAAGATATCGGGGTAGGGAATTTTAACATGGTCATAACGTGAATCTCCATCAATGGGTGTACAATATAAAGACTAAATGTTCTATTAGAATGCT
Source organism: Myotis yumanensis (assembly GCF_028538775.1). Taxonomy (NCBI): domain Eukaryota; kingdom Metazoa; phylum Chordata; class Mammalia; order Chiroptera; family Vespertilionidae; genus Myotis; species Myotis yumanensis. The sequence goes on from NW_027223759.1 coordinate 61,726,050, forward strand.
GCAAATTTTACAGAGAATTATGAGAATAGGTGCATAACATTTATATAAGGAAAATCTGAAAAATTCTTGACAAAACACCAAATGCCAAATGTGTGTACCATGCTCTATAGGGGAAAGGTGAAGCAGGAATAAAACCTTCTGTAAAACAGAAAAGGGAAAACAAAGGCTTGCTAACATTCTCATGGCCACTATCAATCTTTCTTTCTAGGGCTAATGGCTGTATACAAGACATGTACCTTCATCTACCCATGACATCTGTGTGGAGCCTGGAACAGCTGTCTCTGAGGACTGTAATTGCTTGTCATCCTGTGCTGGGGAAAGTGAACTCCTGATATTTAGGAAGAAACCGACTTCGCTTTTGGTAAAGCAATGGAGATGGTAAATTAAGCTTGCCATTTAATGTTGTTAGCTATTTCATGGACAATCAAAAGGAGTGGAAAAACTATGTGGCTATCACTACTGATTCTTTATGGAAGCATAGAAATTGTTTCAGAAAATAACCTATTTGGTGTATAAATATGCTTTGTAGGAAAGGTTCCAGTTGTAGGTTTGCAAACATTTAGGATGACTTTAACACTTAATTTGCTAGAAGATACAAAACCACAGGAGTTCTCAAGGTTTTCATGACATACAAAGGAAGAGATGAGCAGAATGCAATTTCAGCATTTCAACAGAGAAAAATCATACTATGCTGGCACAGTTAAATCCTCTATCAGTAAGGGCTCTGAGGACCTTGTAATCAACAACAACAACAAGTTTTTAACCCCCAGCTCTTGCTGGCATTTCTGATGCAGGTCTTCCCTTATCCTTGAAAGCCATGCTCCCTCTCCAGTTAATACACTAAGTTCGTTCCCTTTGTAAAGCCCCACATCAGCCATTGCAGTGACCAGAGAGGAAATACTGGTTTCCTTACATTGTGACTGTGGTAGGAGCTTAGGAGCTTGACAAGATTAAATCCTGGTGGCCTCAGAGGAAAGGCTTGGTCTGCTTTTGACAACTGCAGTTGATGAGTGTGGCGACGCTCCATGGCCAATCTGTTTTCTGGACTTTGCATGAAATGTATTTCCTCACAAAGATGAATGTCTTTAATAGAAATGACGGAAGAACTGGCACAGGCAGAGTATCAGCCAGAGGATATTATTAGTTGCCTTCTGAGCCTCCGGGGAGGAAATGCATTCAATAATAATGTAACAAATATTTATTGAACACCTACTTTATTCCAGGCACTGATCACGCAGTGATAAATAAGACAGAACTTGATTGGAACTCACATTCTAGTGTGTCTGTGTGTGTGTGTGTGTGTGTGTGTGTGTGTGTGAAGAGAGAAAATAAATATATGTTAAATAATTTAGTGTTAAGCATTTTCTTCTAGCTATCTATTACTGTTGTAGGGGAGGAAAAGTAATTTTTCTTCTAACCCTTCTGCGTTCTTGGCTGAGACCCCCTGTAATAAAGGCAGATTAACAAAAGAAAAGCAAACGGACATTTATTAACACATGTGCCTCACATATGCATGGGAGATAACCAGAGAAACTAAGTAAGTCCCTGAGGTGGCCCTAGCCAGAAACTTAAATACCATCTTCAGTTACAGACAAAAACAAAAAATGTTGGGAGGAGCAGAGGCCAGTTATGAGGGGTTATCAGGAAAAGCACAGTAAACAAGGGTAAGGGATGTTATGGAGATTTAAGTGGGTACCTTCTCTTCTGATTTAGAGTTATCTTCTCTTTTTTGGTACAGAGAGGGAGACAAATGTATATTTCCTTTATAATAATTAACTTTCTCTTACAACAGGGTAACTTCTATTCTCTTTTCAAAGCTTCTTCAGTGTCTGCTGTTTCTCAAAAAGAATCAGCTCAAAATAATCTTTATGCCAAATAGCACATTCTTGGGTGGCATATTCGTCTCTCCTTTCCTCTATAGTCACCCTAAAACTTAGTGCCTTAAAACAACTGTTTTGCTTTGTTCTTGATTTTGTGGGTCAGGAAGGTGGGATGGGTTTGACTGGGCTGGCGTCTCTGATACACATGTCACCAGGCAGGGTCTACTTCCCAGATGGCTCCTGCACTCACACATCTGGTGTCTCAGTGGCCGTGGCCTCTTTCTCTTGCCACATGACTCCTCATCCTCTAGAGCCTCTCCAGGTGGCTTGGGCTTTTCACAAAATGCTAGGCACACTTTTACGTGGTGCCTGGCTTCTACACATCACAAAGCAAAAGCTGTCAGAATAGTTCATGGAAATCCTGGCAGTTGTGCAGTCATTTTTGAAGTATTCTTTGGGTCAAATCAATCTCAGCATCTATCAAAGTTCAAGAGAAGGTTGAGAAATAGACTCCACCTCTGATAGGCAAGTGGCAAAGTCATATTGTACAAGAGCATGTAGGATGGGGAATATTTTTGTGTCCATTTTTGGAAAATACAATCTGCTCCATGCTTGAAGAAGAGGAAATATGGGAGAAAGTGGTTGGGGCAGAAGAAAGATAGAGTTATTTTTAGTCAGGGTAGCAGCCATGAGAAAGACCGTGGGAAAAGCGTTCCAGTGAGAAGGCAGTTCGTTCTAGTTGGAACACGCTTGAATAGGAATCATCAATTTACATTCCCATAAATGCCCCATTAGCAATATTGACACCGGAGGTGGGCTGAGGAGTGCCAAGCTGAAGGATAGAAATCCAGCTAGTCTTGTTTATCCACCTTCCGTGAACCTTTGCTTCAGTTCATCCTTAGTCCTTTGCATTCTTCTTTTCTGCCTAGTTATGTGCTGGAGGTGAACATTTCACCTGACTGCTTAGATATGGTTGTGGTACAAAGCTTTTCAGTCTAACACAAGCAAATGCAGACATATCCAAGTTGGTGTTGCCTGTAAGTTCTCATGTTCCAAACAACTGGAGCAGAGACACTGGCAGCACTCTGAGATGGAGCAGAGAGCCCTTCAAGCATTTTCCATTCATTCCCTTCTCAATTAAGGAGTATTTTCTTCCTTAAACATTTTTGTAAAGTCAAGTACCAATTAGTGACCAGAACCTTTTCAAGGCTTCCATGTACACCACTGGCAATTTGTGAGGTTATGTTACATCACGCAGTAGTTAGGAATTCTTTTAGTTTTCCAGTACCAGCAACTCTTCTAAGTCACCAGTCCTAATGCTCTGCCTAATGCCTTCAAGCAAACAGTCCCCAAGTGTGTTACACGACATCTGTTGTGTTAAAATTCTCATTTTTCTTTTCTTTTGGTGCCCAAGAATTTCTGGAAGGCTTTTGAAAAACAAATTTTCAGGTCTTACATTCAGAGGTTCTGATTCAGTAAGTTTAGAGGGAGTGAGCCCTGGGCATCTTTATTTTTAAAACATTCCAGGAAAGGAATTTCTCCTGGAATCATTCAGAGGCAGATGCTCAAAGTATATACCATTTTGGGTAAATGGCTCAATAACTATTGTCTCCACAGTATTGATTGATTGATTGCTGTTAGAAAGAGGAAGAGAGAGGAAGAGAGAGGAACATTGGTTTGTTGTTCCATTCATTTATGCTTTCATTGGTTGCTTCTTGTATGTGCCCTGACTGGGGATTGAACCTGCAACCTTGGCATATTGGGCGATGCTCTAACCAATGGAGCTACCTGCCCAGGGCCATGTCCATAGTACTTAAAAACATTTTCTTGGTCATCTACACTAAAAAAAGAGGAATATGGTAATTAGCGTATGACCGCTACCCTTCCCATTGGCTAATCAGGATATCCTTATGCAAATTAACTGTCAGCCAAGATGGCGGCCAGCAGCCATGCACTGAAGCGAGCAGAAAGGCTTGCTTGCTCCAGTGACTGCGGACTCCAACGTTCCCCGCCTAACTTGCTGGCCTCTCAGCTGCAACTCTAAGCAACTATGTACTATGTTGCAAATAAGAAGCTAAACAAAACCCCAGAAACCAGCCGGACTGAAAGCCAGCCAGACCGCAACATTGTATTGATGTTTTCAGCAGCGAGGCCTCAGAGCTAAAGCTGGCCCAGAATAAAAAAAAAAAAAAGAAAACAAGGAGCAGTTGGGAGCTTCAGTCACTCACCAGCCTGAAAACAGCCCTCAGCCCCTCACCCAGACTGGCCAGGCACCCCAGTGGGGACCCCCACCCTGATCCAGGACACCCTTCAGGGCAAACCAGCCAGCCCCCACCCGTGCACCAGGCCACTATCCTATATAGTAAAAGGGTAATATGCCTCCAACACCGGGATCAGTGTGACAGGGGGCAGCGCCCAAACCCCCTGATCGCCCTGAGGCTCTGTGAGTGACAGGGGGCGGGGCCACAACCTCCCTATCTGCCCTGTTCTGTTCGTGACAGGGGAAGGCGCCCCAACCCCCTGATCAGCCTTGCTCTGTGCCTGATAGGGGGGAGCTCCCCAATCCCCTGATTGCCCTGCAGCTCTGTGTTTGACAGGGTGCAGCGCACCAACCCCCTAATCGGCCCTGCTCTGTGTGTGACAGGGTGTGGCGCCCCAACCCCCCGCCCCCCTCCACCACCACCACTACGGGCCCTGCTCTGTGTGTGACAGGGTAGAGCCATAACCTCTCCATCGGCCCTGCCCCGAGTGTGACAGTGGCGGCACCCCAACCCCCTGATTGGCCCTGCTCTGTGGGTGATAGAGGGTGGCTCCCCAACCCCCCTCCACGGGCCTTGCTCTGTGTGTGACAGGGTAGAGCCATAACCTCCCCATTGGCCCTGCCCTGAGTGTGACAGGGTGCAGCGCCCCAACCCCCTGATCCACCCTGCTCTGTGTGTGACAGGGGGCAGTGCCCCAACCCCCTGATTGGCCCTGCTCTGAGCCTGACCAGGGGCTGCACTTAGGGATTGGGCCTGCCCTCTGTCACCCGGGAGCAGGCCTAAGCCAGCAGGTCCTTATCTCCCGAGGGGTCCCAGACTGCGAGAGGGCTTAGGCCAGGCTGGAGGACCCCGCCCCCCCCGCCCAAGTGCACAAATTTTTGTGCACCGGGCCTCTAGTAAAATATAATTAATATGAAATCCAGATATGCTCAATATATTCAAGGACTATAATTGTATTTGATTTTGATATAATTCTGACTGGACTGAATTTTCATTAATGCTTTTCCATTTTATTCCTTTCAACAGCCATTCATTATGCACCTACAATGGGTAAGAGACTGTGGTAAGTGCAAAGAGAGTCACAAGGTTGGATGAGACATGACTTGTTCTCAAGGAGTCTATAATTTTGACTTTCCATTTGTGTCTTTTTACTAATAACTTTATTAGAGCATAAGTTAATTATTGCTTGGAAAATGAGGTATGGGGAAACATGTAATTCAATTTCAGCTAAATTCAGAATTAGGAAATTAGAATCCCAGTTTGCCATAAGTTTGCTTTTGTGCATTGAGCAAAGCACTCTGTACCTCCAGTCTTCACTTATTTTATATCAAAAGAGGTTAGATCATATAATTTTGAAGTGTTTTTGTACTTCTGAAATTCAATGATTTTATATTAAGAATATATTAAAAAACCCAATGAACAAAGGAGTTGATAATAAGCACATGAAAACATGCTCAATAGCTTTGGTCATTGTCACAGGTGAGTTAAAATCACAGTGAGATATCATTTTTTAAAAAAATATATATTTTATTGATTTTTTTTACAGAGAGGAAGGGAGAGGGATAGAGAGTTAGAAACATCCATGAGAGAGAAACATTGATCAGCTGCCTCCTGAACACCCTCTATTGGGGATGTGCCCGCAACCAAGGTACATGCCCTTGACTGGAATCGAACCCGGGACCTTTCAGTCCTCAGGCCGACACTCCATCCACTGAGCCAAACCAGTCAGGGCGAGATATCATTTTACATGTACTAGAATTGCTGTAATAAAAAGGACAAACAATAACAAATGTTGGTGAGGAGGCAGAGAAACTGGAATCATCATACTTTGTTGGGGGAATGTAAAATGATACAACTTCTTTGGAAAACAGTTTGGCAGTTTTTCAAAAAACTTAATATAAATTTACTGTATTATCCAATCAATCTACTACTAGGAATCTCCCCAAAAGGAATGAAAGCATATTCTTATACAAAGACTTGTAGGTGAGTGTTCATTGCAGCATTATTCATCATAAACAAAGGTGGAAATCATCTAAATGGCCATTAACTTATTGGGTAAACAAAACATGGCATATACATATAATAAAATGCTACTTAGCAATGAAAAGGAATGGGCTGGTGATGTAATGCTATAACATGGATGAGCCTCAAACCATTATGTTAAGTGAAAGAAGCCATACGGAAAAAAAACCCATGTTGTATGATTCCATGAACATTCTATATATGACACGTTCAGAAAGCAAACCTATAGACACAGATTAGCGATTGCCTGAGTTTGGGGATGGGAAGAGGATGTGACTGCAAATGGATACTGGATATTTTTAGAGGGATCACTTTTTCTAAAACTTGGTTTTATTAATGGTTGCATATTTCCATAAACATAAAAAATCATTTAATTGTACACTTGAATTGAGACCTTATATATGGGTATGTCTGCTCCACACTTTTTATCCCTCTTGTGGCAGAATTTTGAAAGTTGTATGCATTCTCTTCATTCTGCAAAGCTAGGCCAAGTGCTGACAACCTCCCTTTTGCTTTCCCTAGGCAGTGCTGAATGCTCTAGTTTGTGGTTTCTTCCAGGCCTGAAATTTGGACCAATTTTCTGTGTGTGCTCCCTAGCTGTGTGTGAAAGCTCACTCTCACTGTCATTGGGAACTCACACGCGGAGCTGGCTGCAGAGTGTGTGTAGGGGTGAGGTGTGTAGAGTGCTGAGGTTGCCTGTGGGCCAGTTGGGCATCCCAGGGAGGCAGCCACAGTGGCACATGGGTGCCAAGATGCAGTTAATAGATCTACACCCTGTTGATATGCTCTGTTTTGAGCCCTGGAAACTGTTCTCTCCCCTGCCCATTGACTTCCAGTTGTGTAACTTATGACTCAGCACTCCAGATGAGGCAAGAGAGAACTGAGGTCTTTGGAAGTGTCTGCACAGCTGGGGAAGCTGGGTGCTCACTCACACATCTGACTTTTCCTGGGGGGGCGGTGTGAAATAATGGCTGAGAAGAGCTCCCTTGGGAGTGGGCTGTGCCATCTTTGGGGAGAGGTAATGTGGGTAAAGTCAAGCTATTCCTCTTGCTCTCTTCAATGGGTCTAATTTTTTTTTTTTTTGCTGTTGTTGTTGTTGTTCCTATGGTGTGGTGAAACTCTTCACAGACTCCTGGACTTCCATAGAGACTCTCTCTTCTGTGAATAATTGTTTAAATCAGTGTCCTCTCCAGGCCCATGGACCATGACTGAGAGGAGCAGGAGGTGCTTCACTGGCTACTTCAGAGTCCACAGGATCTGCATGGATATTGCCCTACACAAAGGTGGGCAAGACTCCTCCTGTGTCCCTTGGCATATGGTACTGGTGATAAAACCGAAGCCAGATGTGCCTGTAGTTCAGACCTCAGGGTTATGAAACTGTTTCCAGATCTATAGCCAGGACCAGGGTCAGCAAGTCAGTCTACTGGGTGTAGGCCTGTTTTTCAAAACAGCTTTCTTTGTTCTTGGACCGCATTGGGATTTCACAATCTCTTGGACTGGGGAGCTGGGGCATCCACAGAAGCATTTTTTTTTGCCTGTGGACCGATGCTGAATTATTGTTATTGAGGCAGGGATACACCGTGGAGGGATGTCTAATGAGGCCACCTTGCTCAGACTTGTTTTGTGAGTTTTCCACACTCTGGTGGGGAATGGAGGAGAAACTGAAACATGAAAGATCAGTGCAAATGGTGTGAGAAATGCTAGGTAAATGCAGACTTGGGTACTGTGGGGGCCAGAGAGAATGGATACCCTCACAATGAATTATGTAACCAACTTTGCCTTTGCTGGACTTCTAGGCCAGCTTAATACTCAGCTTGGATGGTTTCAAATGTCTCATGCAATTTGCTTATCAAGGTTGGTCTCATATCCGTGCAAAGAAATACTAGAAATTCCTATTGCTTGCAAAATTATATCTTACAAAATTATAATTCTCATGGTTGCCTGATGGTTTGTAATTACATTACTCAGTATAGATAACTTTAATCTATTCGTATTTAGATCTAAATAACTGTGGGAGAGGTGATGTTTTAAGCTGTATGAATTACTTGACCTTAAATGTACACATGCTTTTTGGAAAGTAGGTTCATCTGGTGGAAAGGAAAGAGTCTGAAGAAAGTTGGTAAGTGGGTCAGTGGAAGGCTGTATGATAAAATGGAGATAAAATAACCAAAGGAAAGGGTAAATATATAGACCATCCTAACTTATTTTGCTTAAGGATCACCCTCACACTCCACGTAGTAAGTGCTGGTAACAAGGACTATTGTTGCTTTAAGTTAATGATGTGGCCACAGAAGGGCTGAGAGCTTTAACCAAAGCAAAACACACGAGCAACTTATTGGCCCTTTGTGCTGTCAAGAATGGTAGCATCCCTTCATTGTGAACTGAAACCTGTCTTTTGTCCTCACTGTCCTCCTATAGTGAGTGCTTTTCCATTGATTCTATGGCTTCACTCCCTCTCAGTCTGGTATTTAGGCATATGGACAACTTTTTGACGGAACCCAGGATTTTTAATGGTATTTTCTCTAAGAAAATTTTTATTTTTATTGATTTCAGAGAGGAAGGGAGAGGGAGAGAGAGATAGAAACCTCAATGATGAGAGAGACTCATTGATCGTCTGTCTCCTGCATGCCCCTCACTGGGGATCTAGCCCGCAACCTGGGCATGTGCCCTGAACGGGAATCAACCATGATCTCCTGTTTCATAGGTCAACGCTCAACCACTGAGCCATGCCAGCTGGGCTCTGAGAAAATATTTTGGTTGAATCACTAGATTCCTGAAAAGCTAGCAGTAATTCTAGGACTCCAGGGGTAAAGGACATTCAGGATTCCGGCTCCTAGGAATCATAATAATACTTAATCATTAGACTAAGGTCTTATTCTGTAATTCCTTTGAGATAGTCAGTGTTTCTCAAAGGGTGATTCATGGACTACCTGCATCAGAAATAACCTGGGTGGGCTTATTTAAATGGTAGATTCCTGATTCTATTCCAGAACAGAATACCCAAGGGTGGAACCTGGCGATTCTTAGATTTGCTTAAGTTTGAGAATCTTTGGGATTGCTACCACAGTGAAATTCTGTAGGACTGAAGCATGTGAAAAGTGATGGACAAATAGCAAGACCCCTAAAAGGTTTAAGGGGGTCAACAAAAAGAGAAGCCTGAAGAGAACTGCAAGGACCTGTTGAAGCAGAGCATCAAGGGAACACTGCGTAGGCACTCACTAGGGCTAGAGAAGACTTTTCTGGAGATGGCAGACCAGGGTGGCTATTACGTGTTGCTGCTGCCATCCCAACAAAGGATAGTTTTCACACATACACTGGATAGGAGTGGTTGCTGAATCCACTTCAGGATTGATTTTCCACTCCCTTCCATGGAATTTGCTGATCACTTCCTGTGTGCTTATCAGTAAGCTGACTGCTCCTGAGGTGCACAGGGCTTTGGCCTTGAGGAACTTGTGGTTCAGTTAGAGAACCACTTGGAGAGGAGTCCAAGGAGGGCAAGTAGTCAAGTGGTACGCTAGCATCACATTCAATGATGCAAACAATGAAGGGAGAAAGTACAGATGATGGTGTTTTTACAAATAGTAATTACTGCTATGATTGTCACTACACGCTCTGAGAGTTCAGGAAAGGTCACACCTGCCCCTCATGTCAGGATCACTATCAGAGGCATCATCTTTAAAACAATTCCACTGTGTATTCTCCTGCAGGCTGGTGGGTGTGGATGCTGCCAGGGACACTGGCAGTGATGGGGAGGCCTCATGAAGCTTCCTTTGTCTAAAATTTGTCTAAAATTTTCTTTGCATTGTTGAAGGGCAAGACAAATTGGTGCAACCTGCCAGAATGATTTACAATTGCCCTTGGACTCCACTCAAATTAAATTCCTACTTTGTTAATTAATTAATTGCTGTCCTTGTTCTACCTCTTGCCATTGTCTTTGTCCAATGGGTTATAACATCTAATAATCAGAGATAGGAGTGCTTGGCAGATAGTATGAGTTCAATAAACGGTTATCACTATTATTGTTCTCATCATCCCCTTCTCCACTGTGCAAAGTTATAGCAATGTAAAGACATGTTTTTTTTTCTCATGAAATCCCAGCGTTGGAGAAATTTCAAAGATCAAGTAATATCATTTAATTAATTTGATATTAGAATGCTCTCAACTATATTCCTGACAAGTATAGAACCAGATGCTCAAAGTCCTGTTCTTTCCACCATAGCCTGACTTCTGTGTCAGCTCAGAACATTGCTGGAGAACATGAACAAAGTCCCACGGCTTCATGGGAATCCACCTTCCCCAGAATCCATGCCATGGAGGGCCCAGAGAGCCATGTCCTCAAATACAAAGCTGACCATGACTCTCTTGCCATACTGTGGCTCCGATTCTTCCTCAGCAGGCACTTGAACTTGGTTTTGCCAGTTTTGCAGCCAACTCTCATGTCCTATAAGTCTCCTCTCTTCAACAGAACTTGGAATAGGCTGCCAGTGCATTTCCCAAACTCACTTCTTCATATACCTTTTGCATATACCTCATCTGGTGGGCGTGGGTGTGTTGTGTGTATATGTTGGGGGGGATTTGCAGAAGCAGAAATGGAAGTTCACAGGCTCAGAGCAGTTGTCCTGGGTCAGAACATCAAGTTCAAATCTCAGCTCAGACTTGCTTGCTGTTGGCCTTGGGCGCTCAATTAATATGCCTGAGCCTCAATCTTCTTATCTCTAAAATGGAGACAATAATAATTATTATGTAGCTTCTACAAGGATTAAAAGAGATCATGTGTGTTGAAGTGCTTAGCACAGCACTTGTTTCTCACAATTCGCTCATTTTAATCCCTCCTGAACTAAGGCTTCCCTGAGCTTGGCTGAGGTTGTGAAGTAAGAGAGAGTAAACAGTAAAAATTACTGGCAAGAGAAATGCCTCCAGCTGTTTCCACAAGGTGTGGGAAGATGGCTATTCACTTGAAATTAGCCCCTGATATCTCATTGTCTCTAAAATGGGGGGATGGTAAGAATGAGAGTGAAAAGAAATGTTGGACTTGGACAAGACTTTAGAGATAATAGTGTTCGATCCTTCATCTCACGCACGTGTACAACCACACCAAGATGGCAAAGATGTGCGCTCCGCCTTGTTGTCCCTCCACTGCTTGGTGCTGCCTCCTCCATATTCTGGTTGCTCTGAGCTGTTTTTCTTGAATCTATATGCCACCTTAAATGTACAGTCTAGTAGTTGGATGTGACAGATAAAAACAAAAAACAAAGCCAAATTCAGTTCCTTATGTAGCTCTAGATTTGCTCATGGCACAGAATGGGGGCTTTAGGGGTGAAGAGGAGGAGAGAGCCCACAGGCTGCATTCATTGCCCTGCTTCTGCCTCCTTAATCTCCACTCCTCACCCCCAATGCAAACCTGCCAATATCCATCATGTCACATGACTGCCTTCTCACTCCTCCACCCTCGGGGCCAGACGGAGTATTTGCATTAATGTCAGAGGAGGCCAAGATCAATGTGAAATCTTGCATGTCATGCTGCTAATGACCTGCAGCTTCACTCAAGGGCTTTCCCCGAATATTTCTCTTGTTCTTTCTTGAGAGAATTCCACCTGTTTATAAACTCATCTGAACATATTGCAGACAAGGAACCCTTGTTTTCCTAAATGAGGCAATGTTTGAAATATTGACATTAGTCAAGAGGAGAGCGGAGGACTGGTCAAAACATACTTTTAATATGTAGGTGCTCTGCATTAGACCGTGGGGAAAAGGAATTAGAGGTTTTAGATCAGGGGTCCTCAAACTTTTTAAACAGGGGGCCAGTTCACTGTCCCTCAGACCGTTGGAAGGCCGGACTATAGTTTAAAAAAAAACAACTATGAACAAATTCCTATGCACACTGCACGTATCTTATTTTGAAGTAAAAAAACAAAACGGGAACAAATACAATATTTAAAATGAAGAACAAGTAAAGTTAATTCAACAAACTTACCAGTATTTCAATGGGAACTATGGGCCTGCTTTTGGCTAATGAGATGGTCAATGTCTGGTTCCATATTTGTCACTGCTAGTCGTAACAAGTGATGCAAGTGTGCATCAGTTAGTCTAGATCTGGTTGGAGATTTCAGATGTTTCATTCTGGAAAAAGGCTCTCCTAACTTCAAAAAAAAAAAGGCTCTCCTAACTTCAAAAAAAAAAAGGCTCTCCTAACTTCAAAAAAAAGGCCCTACTAACTGCAAAAAAAAAAAAAAAAAAATAGACTTCCTAACTTCAAAAAAAAAAAAATCCTAACTTGTTCTTACCTCAGTCGGTCCTCAGGCAGCAGCAGGCTCTGCACAGGCAAGCTCGTGACTCATCCGATCATACCCCAGACTGAGAGGAGGAGTCTAGAGACAGAGAGAAGGAGGGGAGTCGGAGAGTACGGCGCAAATTCCACTGATGTGCACTGCGGGCCGGGATGAGTCTGCTGCTAAGCAACAGGCAGCGGCGGCAAAAACACTCAGCGGGCCAGATAAATGTTTTCAGCGGGCCCCTGTTTTAGATGCATAAGGAAAGGTAACACTTAGGAAGGTTTTATGTCCAAGAAGGAGGTCTCAGAAAAATTCCCTTTAAAACAAATAAAGAAATTATCTGGCAGAATGATGGGGCAGAATATGCCAAGCCTGAGGCAGCTTGGGCCAAGGGAAGTGAATGAACTTGGCACCCAATAGATGGTTTTTAATTTTATCTGTGCCATGTAGTGACCTTGGCTAAATTACCTTATGCCTCTAATTCTCAGGAATATCACCTATAAAATGGTGGTGGTGGGGGCGGGGGGTAGGTGCACTATATAGGGATTTGAGATTGATTAAATATATAACAAACAGCACTTATCAATTGCCTGGCTTATAGCTAAACTTGCTCCCCTTTCCCCCACTCTCCTCTCTCCTCCCCTCCCCTCCGCTTCCCTTCCCTTCCCTTCCCTTCCCTTCCCTTCCCTTCCCTTCCCTTCCCTTTCATATCGTGTTTTATTTTGTCTTGTCTTCTCAAATCAAAGGTTTTTTAGTGCTGAAGTAGCCTTATACACTTTCAAAAAAACAACACCACCAAAAACAAACAAATGAAAAAAAACCAACAGCTATCTTTATCAAGCTATTTGAAAAAAGCTAAGAAGCCTGTCTACTTATAACTATATCCCCAGCTTCCCCGATCATTCACCCCCAGGCTTTGTCACAATATCTAACTTCTCTGAGTCAGTCATTGTTTGGAGGGTTAAAACACAGAAGGTCTCTGTTATACAAACATAATTTGGTTTCAGAGCATTGAAGGAATGCAAGCCTTTGGCAACTTAGTGTGGGATGAACCAATATGATGAGGAGGGAAAGAAAGAGGCCACATGGAAATTTAGTTTAATGGAGAAGAGGAGGTAAAGAAGGAAACAGAATAGAGGGCTGCTGTTTGCTGGGAGAGGGCTCAAAGAAGTCACAGTAGAGTCTTATGGACACCCATGGGATGGGGGTGTGGTGGTGGGTGATGTGGACAGCCATGAGGAAGGGGGACCAAGGGCAGAGTGCGTGCAAAGAACAAAGAGGCAGTCGTTGGTAGCAGAATGGCTTGGGACTTGCCATGCACAGAAGTTTAGTTTGATCACTTGTGTGCTTTCATTCCTGCATTTACATTTTAGCTGCCAAAAATGTAAATAGAGATAAAGAGACTGGAGTTTTTTCTTTTCCCTTTTTTTCTTATAATCAAAGGTTAACTATTTGGCAAATGATCATTTGGTATGCATTTAATGGCACCATAGTGTCCAATTCAGTCCATTTGAATGAATAGTATTTCCCCAGGAGAACTTTACTCACTCTGGCTCGATGGCACCAGGAAATAATTTTAGCTTCTAGGCAGTATGTACTCCTCCCCCTCTGCCCCATCTCATTTATTGCCATAAATACCAATGCAAAGATTTAAACACAGAATCCAGAGCTATCTTATTTTACTCATTGTTAGAATTTACACACACAAATACATGCCTCTTATCAAATTGTATCAAACATGAAATATGACAGTGAATAACTGCATATTACTGTATTTGTCCATAATGTTGGCACACTCTAAAAACATGGGGTTTGGATTGTTAATAAAGCATGATTGGTCTAGGATAAATTGATAATGTTTCAGACAACTTCTTGTTTTTTTTTTTTTTTTTTTTTTTTTTAAATAATTTTTATTTCTTAAAGTATTACAAAGAGTATTACATATGTCTCCTTTATTCCCCCCCTTGACATTCCCCCGGCCCCTACCCCCTGCCCCCCCCCGCCCCGTGTCTTGTGTCCATTGGTTAATCTTATATGCATGCATATAAGTCCTTCAGTTGGTCTCTTAATCCCGCCCCCCAACCCTCCCCAGGCTTCCCACTGTATTTTAACATTCTGTTCAATGTTGCTCTGCTTCTGTATCTACCCCTGTTCATCAGTCCATACTGGTCCCCTTTATTTGTCCCAACCTCACTGGAGTAGTCTCAACCTCACCAGGGCCGTCTGAGCCTCACCAGGGCCGTTTCAACCTCACCGGGGCCGTCCCTAGCTCACGGGGGCCGTTTCAACCTCACCGGGGTCGTCCCTACCTCACGGGGGCCGTTTCAACCTGACCGGGGTTGTCCCTACCACACCGGGGCCGTTTCAACCTGACCGGGGTTGTCCCTACCACACCGGGGCCGTTTCAACCTGACCGGGGTTGTCCCTACCACACCGGGGCCGTTTTGACCTGACCAGGGTTGTCCCTACCTCACGGGGGCCGTTTCAACCTCACCGGGGTCGTCCCTACCACACCGGGGCTGTTTCAACCTGACCGAGGTTGTCCCTACCACACCGGGGCTGTTTCAACCTGACCGGGGTTGTCCCTACCACACCGGGGCCGTTTCGACCTGACCAGGGTCGTCCCTACCTCACGGGGGCCGTTTCAACCTCACCGGGGTCGTCCCTACCTCACGGGGGCCGTTTCAACCTGACCGGGGTTGTCCCTACCACACCGGGGCCGTTTCGACCTGACCAGGGTCGTCCCTACCTCACGGGGGCTGTTTCAACCTGACCGGGGTCGTCCCTACCACACCGGGGCCGTTTCGACCTGACCAGGGTCGTCCCTACCTCATGGGGGCCGTTTCAACCTCACCGGGGTCGTCCCTACCTCACGGGGGCCGTTTCAACCTGACCGGGGTTGTCCCTACCACACCGGGGCCGTTTCGACCTGACCAGGCTCGTCCCTACCTCACGGGGGCCGTTTCAACCTCACCGGGGTTGTCCCTACCACACCGGGGCTGTTTCAACCTGACCGGGGTTGTCCCTACAACACCGGGGCCGTTTCAACCTGACCAGGGTCGTCCCTACCTCACGGGGGCCGTTTCAACCTCACCGGGGTCGTCCCTACCTCACGGGGGCCGTTTCAACCTGACGGGGGTTGTCCCTACCACACCGGGGCTGTTTCAACCTGACCGGGGTTGTCCCTACCACACCGGGGCCGTTTCGACCTGACCAGGGTCGTCCCTACCTCGCGGGGGCCGTTTCAACCTCACCGGGGTCGTCCCTACCTCACGGGGGCTGTTTCAACCTCACCGGGGTCGTCCCTACCTCACGGGGGCCGTTTCAACCTGACCGGGGTTGTCCCTACCACACCGGGGCCGTTTCGACCTGACCAGGGTCGTCCCTACCTCACGGGGGCTGTTTCAACCTGACCGGGGTCGTCCCTACCACACCGGGGCCGTTTCGACCTGACCAGGGTCGTCCCTACCTCATGGGGGCCGTTTCAACCTCACCGGGGTCGTCCCTACCTCACGGGGGCCGTTTCAACCTGACCGGGGTTGTCCCTACCACACCGGGGCCGTTTCGACCTGACCAGGCTCGTCCCTACCTCACGGGGGCCGTTTCAACCTCACCGGGGTTGTCCCTACCACACCGGGGCTGTTTCAACCTGACCGGGGTTGTCCCTACAACACCGGGGCCGTTTCGACCTGACCAGGGTCGTCCCTACCTCGCGGGGGCCGTTTCAACCTCACCGGGGTCGTCCCTACCTCACGGGGGCCGTTTCAACCTGACCGGGGTTGTCCCTACCACACCGGGGCCGTTTCGACCTGACCAGGGTCGTCCCTACCTCACGGGGGCCGTTTCAACCTCACCGGGGTCGTCCCTACCACACCGGGGCCGTTTTGACCTGACCAGGGTCGTCCCTACCTCACGGGGGCTGTTTCAACCTGACCGGGGTCGTCCCTACCACACCGGGGCCGTTTCGACCTGACCAGGGTCGTCCCTACCTCATGGGGGCCGTTTCAACCTCACCGGGGTCGTCCCTACCTCACGGGGGCCGTTTCAACCTGACCGGGGTTGTCCCTACCACACCGGGGCCGTTTCGACCTGACCAGGGTCGTCCCTACCTCACGGGGGCCGTTTCAACCTCACCGGGGTTGTCCCTACCACACCGGGGCTGTTACAACCTGACCGGGGTTTTCCCTACCACACCGGGGCCGTTTCGACCTGACCAGGGTCGTCCCTACCTCGCGGGGGCCGTTTCAACCTGACCGGGGTTGTCCCTACCACACCGGGGCCGTTTCGACCTGACTGGGGTCGTCCCTACCTCACGGGGGCCGTTTCAACCTCACCGGGGTCGTCCCTACCTCACGGGGGCCGTTTCAACCTGACCGGGGTCGTCCCTACCACACCGGGGCCGTTTCGACCTGACTGGGGTCGTCCCTACCTCACGGGGGCCGTTACAACCTCACCGGGGTCGTCCCTACCACACCGGGGCCGTTTCGACCTGACTGGGGTCGTCCCTACCTCACGGGGGCTGTTTCAACCTCACCGGGGTCGTCCCTACCACACCGGGGCCGTTTCGACCTGACCGGGGTCGTCCCTACCACACCGGGACCGTTTCAACCTCACCGGGGCCACCCAACCTCACCGGGGCCATCCCAGCCTTACCGGGGAAACAGGAAGTTTGGCCCTCTGTCCCCTGCCGGCGGCTCCCCACTAGACAAAATCTCCAGGCGTTCCTGGTGGTTGAACATCCAGCACTCCTGCCCTCCACCAAGTGCACAGACTGCCTGTCTGCTGTCCCCCAGCGCCCCACAAGAGACTGGGACCAGTGGGCATGTTTGTGCGCTTGCTGGTACAGCAGTTCCACAGTGCCGGCAGAGTCAGGCCCAGCCCTGGCCGGCCCCGGACCCGACTCTGCCCCCCGATTGCGTCCCTCCCAGATGCAAGGAGCTGAAATCTGCAGCCTGCTGGGATGGGCTCTGTACTTGGTGCCTCTGCAGATCCTACTCAGTCTCAATGCGCTTCTTTCTATGCGAGGAGTTGAAATCTGCAGTTTGTTGGGTTGGGCTCTGTACTTGGTGTCACATCCTACTCAGTCTCAATGTTCTTTCTCTCCTTCCAGTTGTAGAGCTTCCACTGGGCCAACTTTCCCATGGTTCTATATGATAGGTGTTTGTCTGATATTTGGTAGTTTCAATGTTGTTGTGTGAGGTAGCACGCACAGGTCTCTTCCTTATGCCGCCATCCTGGTTCTCCTGGGTCTGCTTCTTGAGTGTGTCTCCCATGGCTGCAAGCAGTTGAAGTCTGCAATTTGTTGGGATAGGCTGCAAAAGCGCAGGTGGGTCTTTTTGTGCACCTGGCACAGCTTGGATGGGGATGTAAATTGATTAGGGCTGAGACTCAGGGAGTCGCCATGGCGGAGCAAATAGCACAGGCTGAGTCTCCGCGGCCCCTTGACTCTCTGCCAGGGCTTTGTGTCCCCCAGTGCCGGTGAGCAGCTGTGCAACAGAGTCTCCCTCGCTTTCTGATGGCTGCAAGGGTGTGCTGCCTCTCCCCGTCGGGTCTGGTGCTTCATGATCCCGCCTGAACCAGCTCAGTGGATTTGAGAGTTTGCAGAAGCAAAGGCGTTTCTACTTGTGAGTCTGGCACAGCCCAGATGGGAATGTAAATTGCGTAGGGAGGGGTCACAGGGAGTCGCCGGGGCGGAGACTCAGCGGCCCCTTGCCTATCCAGGACTCCAGGACTTTGCGTCCCCAAGTGCCGGCGAGCAGCCGAGCGCCAGAGCCTCCCTCGCTTTCTGACCGCTGGAAGGCCGTGCCGTCTCTCGCCTTGGGGCCTGGGGC
Source organism: Myotis yumanensis (assembly GCF_028538775.1). Classification (NCBI taxonomy): domain Eukaryota; kingdom Metazoa; phylum Chordata; class Mammalia; order Chiroptera; family Vespertilionidae; genus Myotis; species Myotis yumanensis. The sequence continues at coordinate 61,744,256 of NW_027223759.1, forward strand.
CTCAGAGACCCGCCCGAACCAGCTCAGTGGATTTGAGAGTTTGTAAAAGCACAGTCATTCCCTCTTGTGCCTCTGGCACAGCCCTGAGGGTAGGGCGGGGTCACAGGGAGTCGCCAGCGTGGAGGAAATAGCGATGGCGGCGTCTCCGCACCCCTCGCCTCCCCGGGACACCAGGACTTCTTGTCCCTCGGTGCCGGCGAGCAGCCGCGTGTCAGAGCTTCCCTCGCTCTCCGACCACTGCAAGGCCGTGGCCGCCTCTCCCTGTGGGATCTGGGGCCTCCGAGACCCGCCCCGAGCAAGCCCAGAGGATTCGAGGGTTCGTAAAAAACCGAGAATCCATTTGCAGCCCGCGTGGCGTGTGACTGCGTACCTCTGGTTTTGGTGCCTCCGTAGCTCCCACTCAGTCTCACTGCGCTTCTTTCTTTTCCTCCAGTTGTAGATCTCCCACTGGGCCAACTTCCCCATGGTTCTGAGTGGCGGTTGTTTACTTCATAGTTGATAGTTTCAATGATGCTGTGAGAGAGCAGCACACACAGGTCCGCTCCCTACGCCGCCATCTTGGTTCTCCTGTTTCAGACAACTTCTTGTTAATGTGTAAAAGTATTTTGCATCTCATTTTCATTTGGAAAAGAGAGATGTAACAATTTAGCTTCTAACGGTCAAATCATTCTGCCGCTACCCAGACAGTGTCACTTATGTGCCATGATTATACTGATGGATCTTCCCAATTTTGTGTCTCTTCTGTGTCATTATTCCTTCAGCTGATTAGTTTTCTGGCTTTCATCTCAGCCCCAAAGAAAAATAGTTAACAGCGCTCACATTTCTGTTGCTAATCTTTGGTTTATTAGATCTTTCCCTATAATTGCATTTCAGGGACTCTGCTCAGCTGCTGGGATAGTTGGTGTGTGTCAGGTATTATCGTAAGACTCGGGGATGGTAATCCTGGGCTTTACAAGGTAAGACAAATGCCTATTGGAGAAAAAATAGATGGTTGATGGTGAGGCTTAGGAAGAAACATTTGTTTTCCTTCCAGCTTGATTGTGAAATTAAATAATGACTTTGAGGGAGCTCTACATTCTTTCTTCCTGCCTTGAAAGCATAGCAGGCTAGGATTGTATGCTGAGTCCTTTCCCTTACTCTGTCAGTGGCTGGCACCCTGATGAAGACTGCTGTCAGCTTAAGATAAATCATATTTCAAACATTTATTTTTTCATATTGGACAGCCAAAATTAGTGCGGGGAATGTCAGTCTGTTGCCAGATCTGTCAATATAAAGTTTAGATCACAGTTAACTGGTGCCAGTTTAGTTAACCACCTGACAAAAAAGGCTCATAATATGCCATGAAGAATGATTTCATTCTTAGAATGATAGATACTCAAAGCCAGCAGGGATGCTGAAACCAACACCAGGCCTTTTACAGAGGACTTGATAACATGGGCTAATGGAAGGAAGGAAAGCTTGAACTGGAAGTTGATGGAGTTGAAACATCCTATCTTTATTTTACACAACTTATCTGCTAGTATAAAATACACATCCCAAAGCACCCTCAGTTTGGAGCCATGCAGAGATTTGTCATCTGATAAAATAGGCTCTTGGTTGGTTCAAGCTGCTTCTAAATATTTTGTTGATATTTCAAATTCAAGGAAAACAGAGTGAAGGCTCAAGATGGTTTCAGAATAGACACGTTTCACTGTACTTGTAAGTGTAAGCTCATCTGTGTTAACGAATAGAAGCAAAAACTATAATGGTTCATATACAGTTTATTACCTAGTCTTTCATGAAATCAAGACATGTTTCTAGTCAGCTCATGGCTTTCCTCCACATTACAATTTAGGGACTCATGCTCTTTTCATTTTGCAGCTCTGCCATCCTCTAGTCTAGACTACTGGGTCTCAAACTTAAATGCATAAGTGGATCATCTTGGGAGCCTGTTAAAATGCAGATTCTGTTTCAGGAGGTCTGGGATTTTGCATAGCTAGTAAGTGCCAGGTGATGCCAGTGCTTCTGATTCATGGACCAGATTCTGAGAAGCAAGGACTTAAACTACCTCGTCATCAACTGCTTCCAGCCGGTGGAAGAGGAAAGAGCGTGAAGCATGTGGGGAGTTCTGTGAACCAGGCTTGGAAGTGGCATACATTCTATCTGCTCAAATTTGATTGACCAGGACTCAGAAGATGGCTGTACTCAACTGATGGGAGGCCAGTAAATGTAGGCTAGCTGTATGTTCAAGAAGAGGGAACACATCTTACTGAGGAAGAAACATTGATGGTTTGCTTCCACATGTGCCCCAACCAGGGATCAAACCTGTGACCCTTTGGTGCAAGGGAGGATGCTCTAACTGACTGAGCCAGGGTTTATTTCTGTCTAGACTTTTAGGGAGGTGCTTCAGAAGCAACCTTTGGCAGGGAAGGTTGAGCTGTTTGCACTGGTGTCCACTTTAATTAACACATCTGGATTTTTAATTATTTTAATTATTGCGGGTCTAAGATTTCACTTAAACAGGCTTTTGCTATTTTAAAAATCCTTGAAAATCTCTGTAATAGAATATGTTTTCATTTATAGACTGCAGACAATTTATCTAGCATGCAAACTATGAATGTCTTTTTAGTGCTCATGAATATGGCTTCTGTCTTTGTAGTTATTCTTGTTTTGTTCAATAATATCCTAAATAATTAGGCTTGTGGACTTCAGCAAATGATACATTTTTCTACAAATGCAAGTTATAGCACTGAAATTTAGGCAAAAATCAAAATTCCTGGTTATCTCTTGCTTCTAACAAAAATCTATTAAAACGTTTAAGACTGAATAGTTTAACTTCTCATTAAACCCATGGATATTTTCCTTTTAGTCTTTTCAGACTTTAGGTTCTACACACCAGGTTTTTCAGTTTTTAAAATGAGCGCTTATTAATAAAGGATGGGGATAATTTGTGGACATGCTGACAAAATACAGACATTGTGAATTGAGCATGAATGCAAAATCTACGAAGTTTGAAATATGCTCATTGAGTACAGTATTCTTGGGATTTCCTATAGTTGACAAAAGATCTTCAATACAGTTCCCTGTGGTTTAGCAATTATGAGTGATTTTTCTGTCATCATCCATAGATGATAGAGACTAAAAGAGAACTAGAAACCCGAAGCAGGAGAATGTAGCATGGGGAGGGGGTGGGAATTAATGTTCAGCAAAGCCTTGAGTTTTCAGTTTAATTTTTATGACTCAAGTTTTCATAATCATGCTGGGCTATAAAAGATTACAAAAAGAAGAGAAGAAAAGGAGACAAGAAGACATTACTCATTTGTTGTTTCATTGTGTCTATAAAGGCAGACCATCTGCTTTTTATCAGTCAATCTTGTATTAATAAAGGAAGAAGCTCTAGATTTTAAAATGCCATGGGATCTAAAATTAGAACCTTTTAAACAGTGATTATCAATATATTTATAGCTTCAAATGGAAATATCAAATACAAAACTGGATAGTAGAGGCATGTATCCATATCTAAGTACATTTGCATAGCCTTCTGAAATGATCAGTTTTATCTAATAGCTTCCACACTAGGCTTGAAATAAGAAAATACTAACAATTGATTATTAATACCTAATCAATAGATTTTGATTTTTTGTTTTATTAAGCAAAATAATTTCTAATTAATACTACTTATAGAATTTCTTATGGAGATACTTATGGAATTATGGATTTAAATCTTAAATAGATTTAAATAGAAAAGGTTTTACAATTTTGCACTTTTACTTGGCATACATGTGGCACACATTCTATTAGTATTTTAGCTTCTTCTTTCTAAGGCAAGTTTTTTTTGTTTTTTGTTTTTGTTGGGGGCCGGGGAGTGGGTCAAGAGGTTTCTTAATGCAAAATTTACCATGGAAATCTTAAGGGACTTTACATGATTGAAGGCAGGATCTTCACTTTGACAGTTTAATGCATTTTACATTATGATGGCATTGCATGCTTCACAGTTCCTGAAAAAGAGCTTACATTACCTCTCAAAGTAGCTTCTTTTTCTTTCCATATTTCCTGATCATCTCTTTTGCTCACATGAGATCCCAGAGGGGACCCATTTGTGGAGGGAAGGTGATTTTGCCACTTGGGAGGGATGCATGTGGTTCTCTGCCTTGACTAAAACTAGTGACTTCAAAAAGTGTTTTGTCCAGCCGCAGAGGGCTCAGGAGATTAGCCCCCTGATGACATCCTGGTTTATGGCTCTTTGTAAAAATCCTATGTGCGAGTGAGAACTGCATTTTCCTGATGTCAGGAGTAAGAAAATGGATGTTGACACCAGATTTCAATCTGCCCATCTCTCTTATCCAGTTTCTTCCTTTGCACGAGGAAGAACACAGAGACATATTATGTAAGTATGGTATACATCTTATTTTACTAAGATCCCCCACCCCAAATCTAAATTCTAGCCTGACTCCTCCATTTATTTGTTGCAAAATTTTGGAAAAATAACTCAATATCTGAGTTTCAATGTCCTTATCCCATAAGAGGGAAATCACCGTATCACTTATTAAGTTCTTGCTATCTATCTCAATGTACTTCAGTTCTTTAGTTGAGTAATATTTACCTGAGGAATAAGTATTTCTAGACCCACATTACTGATGAGAAAGTAAGGTCCAGAGAAGTTAGTTGAATTGCCCACCGTCTTTAGTTGGTAAAGGACTTAGTTACTTTTGAGCCCAGTTAATGTCTGACTTCAAAACTACTGCTGTTTCCACTCTTTCTAATGCTAGAAAATGAAACTGCTGTGCTACATATTACTATGCAAAATGCAGTGGGGTATTCTAAATTGCAGAGTGCTATAAAAAGACAAAGCATTTTAATATTTATTACTGGTAATTTAACCACAGTGTTGTTATTAATAATAAGAGTCTGACAAGACTAAACATGCGACATGTTTTGGTCTCCGATTCCAGCCTCCTTGACTGGCACAGACAGTCTTGTCTATGAGACACTCTGTGTTCTTTTACTAAATTTGTTCAGAATTTTGGCAAATGTAACAGGATTGAGACTAGCAGGCATTGATGTATTTGACTTTGGCTAATGACCTCTTCTGGGATAGATTACGATAAACAACATTTTTAGCCCAAGTCAAATGATGTGTTTGATAGCTAGTGAGGAGAGATGGACATTGTTTGAGGCCGTTTTTAAGAAATTATTTTAAACTGCTAGAAAAATATTTCCAGGAAGTTGGGGAATCCTAGTTATGATGTGAAAAGAAAAGCTGTGCAGTAACAACAACCTTTACGCACAGCCAAAATCATAAATCAATTTAGAAGGGCTGAAGGTCAAACTGATGGTATTTTAAAGGTTTTAAAAGAGCATGATAGAATTAGAATATTTGGCTGTTGACCATTTTAGCTGCTGCTCCAAATCCTGCATAGTTCATATTTTATCCCTAAGCGCTAAATAACATGTGGAGCAGGAATGAAGTTTATTGTGATTGCTTCTGATTTTTTTGACCTGGGAGAGCAAAGTCCACTGTAATTTGCAGGGGTTGCTTCTGCAGCTGTCTGTGTCAGAGCCCTGAAGAATTTGCACTAGTGTGATAAGAAGAGGTTGGAACATAGTGACCTAGCAGCTGCTTCATCCCTTGAGATTTAAGATGCTAAGTTCAAACCAGACCTCCTATTTGGGAAGGATGAGTTGACAGATGGGTTCCAAAAGACAGAGCATTATTGCCAAGCTTAAAATCCCCCTCCTTTAGGACACATCCCCCCTTTAGGAGCAGTAGTCCTTTCTTCTGAACTACAGAGGCACAAATTGTATGTATCCCAGGAGACTATGTTCTTATTATTTTGTGTTTCTTATCTTTGTCTTCCAGTGAGATTTCAAGTAACATGGGCTCATTTCCTTCATTTGTATTTCTCACGATGCTTGGTGCCGAGAGTACAATAATGCATGTTTTAAAACCTTGACTATTTAATTAGATACATAACACTTTTTTCTTTCATAATCACAATTGATCACATTTGGAGATACATTTTAAATCCTGAATGTGATGCCTGAAATACAGCTTTGGGGAACAAATTTCTTTGTGAAAACCTTTACTGACATAATTTATAAGTTTAAAGTGCCCACTTTGAATCAAATTAAGCCAAACAATGATAACTAGTAGGTTTTCTAATTTAAATTAACAGATAAGCATGCAGTTTACATTATTTATGAATGAGGGAATCTGAAAAAAATTGAGTATACTTGAAAATAGATGGTTGTTTAAATTTTGTTAAAAATGTTTTAAAACTATGAAACTAATATTACTTGTAATAAAGGAAAATGTTCAAGTATTAGATAAGTATTTATTTGAAAGGGAAAATCTTGCCTTTGCACTATTCCCCTCTGTGGTAGGCAGAGATTTGGCCCCATAACCTTTAGTCTCTGGTGTCACACCAGTGAATATGTTACCCTACATGGCAAAAGAGACTTAAAGTCACTAACCAGCTGACTTTAAGATAGGGAGCGTACCGTGGGTTGTCCAGTTGGGCCCAATATAATCACATAAGTCCTTGAAAGCAGATCTTTCTTCTAGTTGAAGGCAGAAGAGGAAGTCAGGTTTGGTTATGTGAAGGTCATGTACCTAGAGGGCCAGAGGGACATCTCAAGGAGCTAAAGCCAGCAACCAGTCAGCAAAGAAATGGGAACCTTAGTCCTACAACTCAAGGGACTGAATTTAGCCACCAACTTGAATGAACTTGGAAGCAGACCCAGCCCCAGTCTCCAGGAAAGAAGACAGCCCTGCCAATACCTTGATTTCAGCCTAGTGATATTCTAAGCAGGGGTGGGGTGGGAACCAGCTGAGACACTTTAACTGGACTTCTGACCTAAAAAACTGTGGAATAATGAAATGGGTGTTGTTTTAAGCTGCTGAATTTCTGGTAGTTTGTCGTGGCAGCAATGGAAAATGAATACACCCAATTCATCAATTCCCAGGGAGTTAATGGTTTCATGTGATCCTTCAGACCGTTTAAGGAATTGAAACATTCTTAGTAGCATAATTGACCTTTATTACTGCTATGACAAAAGCTAGACTGCTGCCATGATGATGCTGAATGCTGAAAATTTCCAATTCTGAACACATGAATTCACATTTTTGGTCCTATCAATGAGAGTTTCTATGAGCAAAAACTTTGAAAATCAGTTGGAAGCCTGATTCATTTATAATTGTCTTGGATGACTATTGTATTATGTATCCTTTTTTAATTTAATAAATGAGCATCTTGAGCCATTTTACTTCTATTCTAGATGTTTTCTGGCTTCCACCATGACAGAAGCTTCAACTTAAGACAATGAGCTGTCAATGAGGGACAGGACCAACATGGGACTCTTTCTGTTAAGGGCTCCAGTAGCAATGTAAAGTTTCGTGCAGTTCATTCCATCTTTCTGCTCAAATTCAGGCTTTACTGAGGCGTACCTAAATGAATAACTAACTATACAGGTTTTTTGTGTGTGTGTGTTTTAGTCATAAGGGGTGAAGAGACTAAAAATAAAGGTGAGTTTACTATAGTATTCCTTAAAGTTTGCTTTTGGCCTTCCCTTTGACCTGTGTGTGTAGAGCAAGCTTCTGTGTTAAATTTAGGCAACATTTCTGTAGTTGTTAAACCAAAGTGGCTGTTGACCTATTTGTTCATCCACCGTGTGTTGCTACAGGGTTTATCACTACAGGTTGGCACTCAGTGACTGATGGGCTGGACCTCAGATTTCATTGACCTAATTACAAACAAGTGTAGCAGTAACAGACATTTACCTAGGGTTAAGACTCAGCAAATGTATTAAAATGTTCCTCTATTTTAGAGCATTTTTACCTTTTAATTTTATTTTTGTAATAAATAAGGTCATAAGAGATAGCCTAGGGTAGAAATGCATAGGCAGTTGTTCTCAACCTTCTGGCCCTTTAAATACAGTTCCCCATGTTGTGACCCAACCATAAAATTATTTTCGTTGCTACTTCATAACTGTAATGTTGCTACTGTTATGAATCGTAATGTAAATATCTGATATGCAGGATGGTCTTAGGCGACCCCGGTGAAAGGGTCATTCGTCAGCCAAAGGGGTCGCAACCCACAGGTTGAAAACCGCTGGCCTAAGGGCTATGCAGACATCTCTGGGCTTGTCTGGTGAACTGGTAAGACAGGTCTATTTGCATGAGGGTTGAGGAGCTTCCTGGAAAAGAATATAAACTGTGGGAGAAAAGGCTCAAGAGTGATGACTTTGACCCCATAAAGGGGTTCTTCACCCAATTTCAATGTTGAGTGAGTGGTTCCCCACCATCAACAAATAATTCTCAGATCCCAGCTGTGTCAGACAATTCAACTCAATTCTAACATGACCTGGAGATAGCATCAGATTCCATAGGTTAAGGGTTCAGGAGACTGCCCCCCTGCACCCCTTTCAGTCACCAGATGCAAGTCTAGGTTGTCACCTGTTGATTTGACCAACCAGTTGTTTCCAACAATCCCCTCTTCAATTAATTTTCTAGAGCAGCTCATAGAACTCATAGAAACATTTTACTTAGTAAATTATAGGCTTATTATAAAAGGACATAACTTAGGAACAGTCAGATGGAAGAGATGCATAGGGCAAGGTATAGGGAAAGGGCCCAGACCTTCTGTGTGCTCTCCAGGCATACCACTCTCCCAGAATCCTCATGTGTTCACCAGCTTGGGAGCTCTTTGAACCCTCTCCTTTTGGTTTTTATATAGGTTTCATTACATAGACATCATTGATTAAATCATTGGTCATTGGTGATTGAACTCAATCTTTAGCCCCTCCGTCCTTGTGGGGGCGGGGAATGATAAAAGTTCCAGCCCTCTAATCACATGGTTGGCTGTACAGGCAACCAGCCCCATCCTTAGGGGCAGTTTAAAACTCACCTTATTAACATAACAAAAGACACCTTTATTGCTCTCATCCTTAAGAAATTCCAAATGGTTTTATGTGCTCTGTGGCAGAATAGGGGATAAAGACCAAATATTGTATATCTTATTGTAAATCACAATATCACACCCAATTAAAAAAAAAAAAACAAAACACCTGGTTATTATGGGGAAATGGAGATTCTGAGTAGAGGGGAATCTATTGACTTTGAAACAAACTCTGCCTGGCTTGGCACCCAGGGCTCCATCTCCTCAGTACAATGCTTGGTGAGGCACTGCAGCAGCAACACTAGGCAGAAGGGTGCCATGTGGCAGTGTAGCCACCTCTCCAGGAACTCCCGGAAATGCTGCCGAAAGAGGGAGACTTTTAAGAGTTTGGGATGTTTAGTCAGTGATTGAAGCAAGAGCTGGTGAAGTTTGCAATATCCATGTGATCTTGACCTAGAGGTGAATAAGCTCTAAGGAGACTCCATTACATATTGTAATCAGTCTGCAGGATGGCTCTCCATGATCCCTGCCTCCTGGCATTTTCTGCCTTTATGTGGTCAATACCACAGTAAATAGAGCTGACTTGCAAAACCAACAGAATATTTTGGAGATGATGGTGTGTGATTTCCCACCAAGAACAATGCAGCTTCCATGTTTCCTTTCTCTCAGATTACTTGCTCTGGGGAGGACAAATTTCATGTTGTGAGGATGCTCAAACAGCTTTATGGAGAAGCCTGTCTGGCGAGGTATTGAGGCCTCCTGCCATCAGCCACGTGAATGAGCCATTGTGGAAGCCGATCTTGTCACCCTAGTCAAGCCTTCAGATGACTGTCACCCCAGGTGACAGATTTCAACCTCTTGAGAGACCCTGAATCAGAAGTACCTAGCTAAGCCACTCCCAAATTCATGACCCATAGGAAACTGAGATAATGAATGTGTGTTGTTTTAAGCTTCTAAGTTTGAGGGTAATTTGTTATGTAGCAATAAAAACACACATGCACACATACATCGTTCTAGATGTGTAAATCTTATTCTCCAAAACATTCACAAATACTAGCTCTCTGAGGGCAGAACTATGTCTAAGTCATCTTTTTATTCTTCATAGTTTCAAAGGCAGTGCCTAAAATTCTTCTTAATATAAATATTTTAAAAAGGAAAACAATGAGTTTCTTCGGACAAATCCCAAATACCCCAAACCCTTATAAATAATGTCTAAACTAAAGTGAAATGTTTTGTCATGGCAATCATTGCTCTCAGAAGAATCTTGTCAGTGATATATAGTATCTATAGGAGTGGACTGTAGCTGGGGGAGATAGGAGAGGTAAAGAAAGAAAAACTAGGCAGTGAATTTTACTTTATTCACATCTCTCACTTGTTTCTATAGCTTTTAGAATTTTAGTTACAGCTCCCTAGTTACAGGATCAAAATGATTGTGGTTGTGTGGTTGTGGTGAAAATAAAATGAACAAAGATAGCTAGCTACCTATACAGATGGATGAATGGCTGAATGGCTGGCTGGATGGATGAATGGATGGATGCCTAAATGGATAAATAGATATGCACATATAGAGTGAAAATAATTTTGCTCATTGCTATGAGCTATAGTTTTCTTTATCAGTAACATTGGTGATGAGATGTTTTGAACTTTCCCTTTAAATATCTTGTAATATCTATCTGTCTCTCAGTCAATGTATTTATCTGCCAGTCACAAACTCATAATTTTGACAGCAGCCTTCGGAAACTGACATTTAATATTATATTTTTAAATAATTTCTGGGGAATAATGAAAAATTAAAATGAAAAGAATTATTATTTGTTAAGCGCTCACTTTAATCTTGTTACCCCAAACAACCTTTATTACCATTATTTTATTAACAATGAACCTGAAGTCTGGGGTGGCTCTGAGGTTTTTCTAAATGCACACAGTTAAAGGGCGAGGCATAATTATAACCCAGACTTTTTAGCTGCTAAGGCAAATCTCTTAGAGAGAGGCCATTTGAAGCTTCTTTTCTTCTTGCTCTTCTAATCTGCAGCAGCAATTACATGCATGCACAAGAGAAAAAAGTCAATGCTGAGCATATTGCATGTCTCTTCTCTCAAGTATGTAGCATCTGTTATGTTTATTTTAAAGAAGAAAATGCTGTGCTGAGCTTATTAAATATTGGAGGTCTTTGGAAATGTTTTATATTGGAAAAATGAGATAGAGGAAGTGAGTGCATCTAATTTTGTTCAATGTGGTCTGATATATGGTAAGTGTCACTATTAGACCCCAGTTCATCACCCCCATCATAATTAACATAATGATGATGATAATGATAGGATAATAGCAATAATGATAATAGACATAATAGAAAGAATCCTAGTCTGAGCTTACTCAGTGTTTATCCATGTATTCAGACATGTCTGGAATGTCTGTTTCCACCGAGAGGCCATGAGTCTCTAGGGAAAGAGGGTACACTGAGGTGAACAAAATTGGTTCAAAGATGAGGGGCCAAGAGAGGAAAGGGAGGTGACTTTGGATGCCACCTGGTATTATTCTCAGGCTGAGGTGGTTACAGTGTGGGAAGTAACTGATCCAGGAGGCCTGTGTACCTGTGCTCTCTGAGGGCCAGTGGGTGTGCCAGGGCAGCAGCTCTGGTGCAGGAACTCCTCAGGAGCCTTAGTGTCTGGAAAGCAGGAACTGGTGTCTTCTGCACAGATTTGGTGAGGATTCATTGTGGCACAGGCACCTTTAGTTAGTGTCCATAGCAGCAGAATTATTGGGCAGCAGCAGGAGACCACTGCCTTGTATTTGGGGGGAATTTGAGGGGATATAGAGTTTAAATTGGAGAGGGGTGGTAAAATGAAAGAAACACTGGTTTTGGGACTCTTACTGTGACACTCTTTTCTGTCAAGTCGGTGTGGATCTGTTGTAGGAAGTCATTGGAGAAGTCATCACTCTAGCCCTTTACGGTTTCCATCCAGGAATGTCAAGTTGACTACTGAAAATGCATTCACCTCCAGAGATCTCAATAATGAAAATAATTATAGTACAAATTATGCAAGTGAAAGCAACAACCTGATACTTTATTTCTTGCCAATTTAATAAGTATGTTTCAAAACTGGTACTATTACTTCTTATAATCGTGTAGGATAATCTATTTCTTGCCTCTTGGCATGGTGATGTTTCTCTGGCTCTCTTCCAAGCTCTTGCTTTCCAGATGAGGCCTGAATGATGTCCGATATAATAATAATAATAATAATAATAATAATAATAATAAAATAACAATAATAAAAATAATAATATCCCAACCTCGCATTCTAAATCACACCCCTTCCTGGACCAGTGAGGGTAAATGTATGTAAGATGCCAAGTAAAGGCAACTATGTTTGGCCTCTATGTAGCCACAGGTGAGAATACGATCAGTATGGTGGAGCAAATTGAGCCTTCCTATTCCAGAAGATGCTCCTCAGGTGGCCATCAGAGGAATTTGTGGAACAGCCACCCCAAATTTAGTTTGGTAATCTCTGGGGCACAACTAGCCTTGGATTAGCAGGATCTGTCTATGTACAGCCCATGCCAGTCATGGTGACAACATGGTCCTTTGGGTGTGGTTACGTGAGATTTCCATGATTTCATGAGAAGTGGTGTCCACTCCAGTGTAATAAGCAAGAACATGGGCCTGCAGCTAAATTAATCTGATTCAAAATTCCTGCCATGTATGAGCTTCGTGACCTTGGGCAAATGGGCAAGTCACTCACCTGCTCTTTGCTTCTGTTTCTTCATCTCTAAAATTAAGATATTCACAGTACCTACTTCACAAGACTGTGAGAAAGATTGAGTGAGTTAGTACAGGGCTCTCTGAATATTGTCTGTTTCATGGTAAGCGTCTAATCAATGCTAGTTTTATTACTATTTTAATCATTATTTTTTGGCCAGGTTAGCCTGAGCTGTGCTGATGAAAACTATCTCAGAAAGGGGAGGGTCATTGCAGCTCACGGTTCAACAGCAGGAATATGTGAATATTTTCATAGGTGGGAAGGTCTTTCAATTAAAGGGTCCATTTCATTAATTTGCAGTATCTATCTTTCTTCTTTTCTTTATGAAATTTCAAAGAGAAAGAGTGAAATGGCCTAACTTAGTTTGAACGTTCACTCTTAAATAGCTGTAGCCAAGATCATCAAGGAGAGAATGGAAGCTAGGACCATCCTTGTGGGGCAGTCCCAGGGAAGTTGTGATAAACTGGCAGCTATGCCACTGTATCTGTTAAAATATGCCCAGCAACAGACATGGATAGCCTGTGTTTCTGTGAATGTGCATGTGTGTGTGGTGTGTGCACACATGTCAAACAACTCAAAGTATCATAACTGACATCATGTGCCATTTAATTAAATTGCTAGTCATATTAAAAATTTGTAGCCTTTTTGAAGAACAGTTTCTTAATTTTTAGCAAAAATCTTATAATTTTGCATATACTTTGACCCAATCATTTTATTTCTAGAAATTTATTCTTTAACCGGAGGAAAGCAGGCTACTGGATATAGAATTCAAAACCACACTTTTGAGGTCTCTCAAGAGGCTTCTAGAGTATGTCGATAAACTTGATGAGATGTACAGGAAATCTAATGAGACCCTCGATGGTGTGATAAAGGATCAACTAGAAAGTAAGCATACACTGACTGAAATAAAGAATATTATACAGACTCCCAACAGCAGACCAGAGGAGCGCAAGAATCAAGTCAAAGATTTGAAATGCGAGGAAGCAAAAAACACCCAACCGGAAAAGCAAAATGAAAAAAGAATCCGAAAGTGTGAAGATAGTGTAAGGAGCCTCTGGGACAGCTACAAGCGTACCAACATCAGAATTATAGGGGTGCCAGAAGATGAGAGACAGCAAGATATTGAAAACCTATTTGAAGAAATAATGGCAGAAAACTTCCCCCACCTGGTGAAAGAAATGGACTTACAGGTCCAAGAAGCGCAGAGAACCCCAAACAAAAGGAATCCAAAGAGGACCACACCAAGACACATCATAATTAAAATGCCAAGAGCAAAAGACAAAGAGAGAATCTTAAAAGCAGCAAGAGAAAGAAACTCAGTTACCTACAAGGGAATACCCATACGACTGTCAGCTGATTTCTCAACAGAAACTATACAAGCCAGAAGAGAGTGGCAAGAAATATTCAAAGTGATGAATAGCAAGAACCTACAACCAAGAGTACTTTATCCAGCAAAGCTATCATTCAGAATTCAATGTCAGATAAAGAGCTTCACAGATAAGAAAAAGCTAAAGGAGTTCATCACCACCAAACCAGTATTATATGAAATGCTGAAAGGTATCCTTTAAGAAGAGGAAGAAGAGGAAAAAGGTAAAGATACAAGTTATGAACAACAAACATGCATCTATCAACAAGTGAATCTAAGAATCAAGTGAATAAATAATCTGATGAACAGAATGAACTGGTGATTATAATAGAATCAGGGACATAGAAAGGGAATGGACTGACTATGCTTGGGGGGGAAAGGGGAGTGGGAGATGGGGGAAGAGATTGGACAAAAATCATGCACCTATGGATGAGGACAGTGGGTGGGGAGTGAGGGCAGAGGGTGGGTGGGAACTGGGAGGAGGGGAGTTATGGGGGGAAAAAGAGGAACAAATGTAATAATCTGAACAATAAAGATTTAAGTATAAAAAAAAGAAAATAATAAAAAGATACTACTATGAAGATATTAATGAGAATGTATTTATAGCATAAACATAGAAAGAGCATAAATATTCAATTATAAGGGAATGTTGAATAGATGTTGATACATCTCTGGAATGTTTATTCTCAACAGTCATTGAAAATGTGGTAGAAGAACATTTAATAACATGTAAATTTTGTCCACAATATATTATTCAGTAAAAAGATCAAGTTACAAAGTGGTATGTAGTATGCTTCCATTTTTGTTAAAAAAGAAGAAAGGACATGCATAGGAATACGACTATAAGAAATGTAACCAAATACTAACAATGACCATTGGGGAGTAGTGACAGTATAAGTAATTTTTATGTTCTTTTTTCTTATTAGACTTTTTAATTTTGCTTTAATAATTATGTTTTCCTTTTGTAATAAAAAAAAATGCAGAAAGTGACCTAGTGTGAATCTGCGAACCACCAATTTGGCTGCAAGCTTTCCAGCAGCCAAATACAAAGACAGGGCCATTACCAGGTCCCTGATTCACTGAGCCCATAAAAGGAAAACGAATCCAATTGTCTGAGAGAGCAGGGCTTTTCCAGCACTAAGACCTATGAGAAATTTATCCTATGGGTCCTCTTGAAGAGGTCACTGGGTAATATAAGAAACAATATATTTAATGGCACCCTTAGAGTAAATATAGTTCTGAGTTTTATGGGGCTCTCCTTCATACTGTCCCCTTTGTCCCTCAACATATGCTGATGAGAGATTGCTACAGCACATCAGTAAAAATTAGTTTAAGGAGGAAGCCAATATGACACCATCCAATTATCTAACTCATCTACCAGGGTTAATCCAGTAAAGATTTTTGAGTAGCTATAGGAATAGATGGATTGTATATCCTTCAACCTTCTACGTCGGAACAAAGAATTCAAGGTTATTTTCCTGACAAGTAGCAGGGGTTTGCAATTCAATCTTGTCTATAACTAGGAATAGCTTTATCCTCTATCAGTTAGCTGAGCAAAATCTCTGAAATGAGAGAGACAACTGCTATTTTTTTTATGAAAGTTAGGAGCCTGACAAGGAGACACACCGAACTGAAGGCTCTGGGAAAAGTCTGGTTAATTCATAGAAGATGAATTTTGAACCACAAGGCAAATAGGAAGGCAAATCAGGCCCAAATCTTTGCCATAGAATAGTGTCACAATACATGTGGCCTAGAAGTATTTATAAGCATTACAACTGGATACTCACCTCATCTATTTAGACTAAAAGCAACAACACAAAAAACCCAAATGATAGCATCTACATTAGGAATCCATAAAACAATGACATGAGCAATATAAATTCTTGGTGTATAGTTCAAGACAAAAATGATTGTGTATGTGGTTTAAAGGACTTATGTGTTCAGGTAGCTGAGTGAGTAAAATTACATAATTTGGGGTTAATTAGGTAACAGAGGACATTTACTCAAAAGGATTACCTGGTTCAGAATGGCTTATTTATGGTTCTTCTTTTGGTGTTAATTACTTAGTTGCAATGGCAGCCACTAAGACAAGTCCTAGCTCCTTACCAGGTTATCCATAGTGAAGAGAATAATTATCAGTGACCTGGTAGTGATGACGGGGAAAGGGGATGGATGGTGTTATCACCATTAGGGAAATATCAGGCTGTGTACTTTCCATCTCTCCTTTTCTGTCATTCAGAGCAGATTTATAATGCACAGGGAATTCTGTGCTATTTCCTAACCTAATAGATAAACTCTTAGTGTAGTGGGCTCTAAACCATTTCTCATCTCCCAGTCAGTTTCAAACAAAAGCAGGAGCAGAAGTGCCTACTGATTTTGCCCTTGATCAAAGGAGTGTGAGGAAGAGAAAATGGCATGATTCACCAGTAGTGGGTTTTCTTGCATATATTTTCCCTATATGTCTTTCCTTACTGCCTATCAGTTAAATATTATAATTGTGCCTGCTGCAAAAATAAAAATGCTTGCAGTATTTATTGATTGAACATATGAACCATGAACTACAGTAACGCTTGGAAACTCAGTGAATTTCTCATGACAATTATGGTTAAAATGCTTAAGTGTTACCAGGTGTATTAAAAATCCAGATGTTGGACAAGGCAATCTGGCACAGGACAGTCAGAGGCCTCTTGATCATATGGGGAGTTGAATATTTTCTGTCAGTTTCACTTAAACTTTTTTTCTCGAAGGGGGGAAGAGCGGGTAGATATGCATTTTAATTGGAATTTGGCAAATTACACTTGTTTAAAGTATATGGGCATAAGCCTCCTAGCCTACCACCTATTGAGACTTGCCTGGATTACTGCTGTAGGCTGCTAATTGGTCTCTCTGTTCCTTGTCCTGCTCACTCTTGCAACCTAGTCGCTGTACTCAAGCCAGAGGGAGCATTTGAAAATGCAAACAGTGATTATCTTTCAGGGGCTTGCCATGGTCCTCAGGCTAATCTCTGAACTCTCTCATGTGTAAGGGGCCTGTCATGGACTGGCTTCTGCTTACATCTCAGCCAAACCTCTGAGTTTAACTGCATTCACCCTCCTCCTCCCCTGATGATGCTTTGAGCAGTGCTGTCTCTCCTGGAGTTTCACGACCTATTTCTCAACCGGTAACAATCACTATCACCCAGTCTGCTCTCCTGGCTACTAGTAAATGCTTGCATGTTAGTCCTCATCAGAATTCCCGATCCTGGGTGTGGGTTAGGAGCCCTTCCTATATCTCCTACACCAGCCCAAGAGCCCTCTGCTTCCAGTGGAACCATCGCCACTGTATGTTTAGTACAGTCGTTCCTCAAGGGCAGGTACCAAGTCAATTTTGTGTATAGTCAAATGTCCAATACCTATTTCAGTGCCTGGCATGTGCCTGTGGACAATTCAATGCCTTACTGGATGAATATTTGGCAGAAAGCTGTCAGAAGCACAAAGACAAACTAGATGCTATTCCGGATCTCAGGATCATGATGTAAGACACACATGTCAGGTAATATAGTGTGGAATGGGCTAGTGCCACAGAGTGCTCTGGGAATTCAGAGAAGGGACAAAGAACAACTGCGGGCAATGGAAAGGGCTTCTAGTCAAAAGGGATTTTCAAATTGGTCTTTAGACACTTTACACTGTTTTGAATGGGGAGGGAATGCGTTTGAGGACACAGAAATGAAAATAAAGTGGAGAGCTGGGGGAGCAGCAGTGTTTGGACATAAATGGAATATAGTTGAGTCTGACTGGAATTGAGGGTGGCTGTTGAGATTATTGGAATATTTTCTGGGAAAGCAGGTCACACCAGATAGTGGGAGCCAAGAAAGCCGGCTCATGAAAAACGCAGAGGGTAAGCCGAGTGGACACTAATATTAAAACAATAATAGAGGAAGATAAAGGAATGTGGCCCTTCTTTGTTGTGTTGTGTCCTTCACCATCACTTTTAATGGCATGTGCTGGTGTAAGCACTGATCTTATTTTAATAGGAAGATTTTGAAAATGTTTATTAGGAAAGCATGAAGTTTTGTGTTTCTCTTGGAGTCATGCCTTATATGTTGCTGACCCTTGATGCATTTTAAAATAATCCCATCCAAAATACTCTCTAGAAGGACAGGGAGTATAAACAAAATACTTTAGATTATGCAATTACTGAATAATAAAAGCTGAACATAGCCAGAAAGCTTGTTGCTGGTTTTTATAGTTAACCCTTGTCCCTGGAGTTATGGCCATTGAGCATCTCTGTCTTATTCTGCTACAGCCAGCTTCTTACCAGGGACCTGCTCTGAGTTCGAAACTCTTCATCTGAAGTCAGATGCAGGGTGCAGAGCTGGATAACGTCCAGAGAAAGCAATAAAATTGTTGATAGTTTGAAAAACAAGACCTCAGAGCAATGTTTAAATAAGTTTAGAATCTTAATCATTAGTGAAAGAATGGCTTAAATGTTTTGAACCACAGTGTAGGTGCTTCTTTCTTTGTCTTCACAGCGAGTACATGGTGAAGAAGTGGGCTTACCTTGCAGCAAGCAAATTCATGTTAGACCAAATGGGAACAAAACTACAAATATTAACATTGGTTTAATACTTATAGGTACAGATTGAAGCTATGAATTGTTCATAGGAATACAGCAGAGGTTACCAGGGGCAGGGGGTGGGGGGAAATGGGGAGATGTTAGTCAAAAGGTAGAAACTTCCAGTTATAAGATGACTAAACCTGTGGATCTAATGTACAGCATGGTGATTATAGGTAGCGATACTGTGTTATAGCCTTAAAAGTTGCCAAGAGACTGGATCTTAAATGTTCTCACCACAAATAAGAAATGCTAATTATGTGAAGTGATGAAGGTGCTGGCTAAGGCTCTGGTGGTAATTCCTTTGCGGTATAGAAATGTATCAAGTCAACAAGTTGTGCACCTTAAACTTACACAATGTTATATGTCAATTCTATTCCAATAAAGCAAGGAGGGAAAAAAGGAATAGAGTAGATGCCTGTTTAGAATGTTTGAGGCAAAACAATGAAGAACTCCTGCATCTCCATTGATTCTTCTATCAGGGTTTGTGTTATTGTTTAGTAACATAAATCTTTTATAGGTTTATGTATCCCAGTTTGGGTTCTCTGGAAGCAGATGCTGAGGCAGCTAGAAGCATAAAATATTGTGGAGTGAACCTGTGAATGGGAATGGGAGGAAGCAGGACAGGGCAGGTGGTGTGGCAGGTTGCCATGCCAACCTGGTGGGCCCTCTGGCAGCCCAGCAGAAGCTTGGAGCACAGCTTGCCCATTGGAGGGCTATATGGGGGATGGGAATGGTCGGCCCTGTATCCCTGCTTTGTTCAGTCATTGACTTGAAGCTTCTGAGACAAGAACTGCTCTTGGCTACCACTATCTCCACTATCTGGCTCAGTCATTGGCCCGGGGCCACCCCACTAATGTGACCTCAGCTGGAAAGATGAAGCAGACAGATCTGAAAAACTAACAGCTGGAGGCTGTGAGCCAACCACACTCCTCACAGCTGGGCGATGAGCCCTTTCTAGGCATGTCTCTGTGCCTGCCACATTATGAACAGCACGTTTCTCTTTCATTGCAGTTAAATACAAATAAATAGCCAACTTTCTATGTGCAAACGTAATCTACAAGTTATTATTCCAGTTTTCACTTTGTTTTGGATAGAGAGTTACATGAACTAACTAAACACACCTAAGCATGGTTTCTGAGATTTACCTAATGAAAGACTAGGAATAACAGCAGGCATTCAAAAATCAGACATTCTTCCCATAATATTTATAACCTTCACAGCGTGTGACTAGTAAGTGGCAGAGCTGAGATATTTGTATTATTTTAGAGGCACCTTGCATTATATCAGAGTAACTGATGCAAAAAAAAAAAAAATCACAGAAAAGGAATATGACTCCCCAGTTTGTATTTTGTAAAAATGATTCAATTCTTATGTACTCTGGTCCAGATTCTGGGGATGTTTGATATAGTCTTTATTGTATTAAAATAAATGATTATGGCCTTGGCATACATTCAACAGGGTGGACTGAACTTTTGACTGGCTTCTTTGTAAAGCTTGGGCAGTTGTTTCCTGTATATATTAACTCACCACATTTGCTGAGAGAGTTATGATTCCTTTCCATAGGACCGTGGGGTTTATAGATTACCTCTTTATTTCTAGCTTTATATAGTATTTACTTAATCTATTTTAAAAATGAAATAATATCACAGTCAAAATATAAAGTTCAATATGACTATAACATCAACTGTAAGGAATTTCTGAATATAAAAAATAATCCTCCCACCTATATCTTTTTCAGTATTTTATACACAAAAAACATGTGGTAAGCATTTCAGTAATATTTCCCTATTTTTTTTTTACTGATGAAGTTCATTTCTCTCTCTGATTTAAAAGTCATTAAAATCAGCTGCATAATCAAACATCTACTGCTAAGGCCAAAAAAGTGATATTACCTCTTGTTTAGCTATTTATTGATGGGTAAATTCAGCACCAGGGCAGTTCATCAACTCACACTCAGTTTATTTAGATTTTGTAAGAATGTAGCCTCAGATAAGGCTAAAATCTGATTTATTAAAAAAAACTAATCATGTGAACCAGTTGAGAGAAGCAGGCTATTTAATTTTTTAAAAGAACAAATGTTTTTGAAGAACTTTAACAAGATAAGTTGCTTTGCTAATGATGCAATTAAACAGCTGCTATTTTTTTTATTATGATGAGAGACCATCTGTGAGATAATAAAAAAATGTATGTATTGGTCTCTGTCCCCGATTCCTGGCACAGAGCTCCTAAAACCCCTGTAATTTCCTAAGCGATAAGAGCACTAGGAGCAACTTTTGTTCTACTATTTGGTCTTTGACCCCTGACTCCTCACACAAGGCTCCTAAATCCTAAATCCTTTGGCATTTCCTGGGCGATGGGAGTGAGTGTCTTTTATCCTAATGAGTGTCTCTTGGTGACCTCCTAGATAGTAGCTGGTCATCAGAAAGACCAAGTCATGATCAGAAGCTGGGAATTTTCAGCCTCACACCCCATTCTCCAGAAAAAGGAGAGAGGCTGGAAATGCATTAATTGGCCTATGTGAGAAATCCTCCATAAAAAAATCTTAGTGGTATAACCATGGGGTTCAGAGAACTTCCAGGTGGGTGAACACCTCTACATACAGGAAGGGTGGTACACCACAACTCCACGGGGATAGAAGCTCCTATACTCAGGCCCCACCCAGACCTTACCCTGTGTATCTCTTCACCTGGATGTTCATCTGTATCCTTTGTTATATTCTTTAATAAACTGGTAAATGTAAGGAAGAATTTCCTTGAGTTTTGTGAGCTGCTGTAGCCAATAATCCAATCATGGGAACCTCTGGTTTGTAGCCCAGCTGAACAGAAGTCATGGGTAACCTGGGGACCTACTACATCCCATTGACATCTATAGTGAGAAATAGTCTCGTGAGCCTGAACCTGTGGATCTGACATTGTCTCCAGAGAGTGTCAGAATTGAGTTAAATTGTAGGACACCCAGCTGATGTCACAGGGCTGCTTGGTGTGGAAAAACCTCCACACATCTTGTGTCAGAAGTGTTGTGAGTGTGAGAGTAAAGGAGAAACACAGGAAGAACAGTGAGTTTTTTTTTCCAAATCACCATCACATATCTACCTAATTTAATTCAACCTTAGGAAGTGGAATTCAACATTATTCATCCCTGAAATAGTTTCTAAAAATCACTACTGTGTGTGTGTGTGTGTGTGTGTGTTTGTGTGTGTGTGTGTGTAGAAGCAAACCATTGAGCAATTATTATATTGACTTCCCTTCATCCTTGGAGCCAATGAGAACTAGAGAAGAAGCCTGCACTATACTCTCTTGGTACATCAACTATAATAGTTAACATACTCTGTTATTTCCTCAGTAAGTTGCATAGAGGTCCCAATAAGATAAGTTACCTCTGGTATTTATAAATGTAATCTTATTTAGAGACAGGGTCTGAGCAGATGTTATTAAGTTAAGAATCTTGAGATTAGAATAGATCGTACTGGTTTTAGGGTGGGCTCTAAATCCTATGACTGGTGCTTTATAGAAGAAAGGAAAGGGAGATTTGAGACACAGAGGTGAAGCCCAAGTGAAGATAAAGGCAGAGATTCGAGTGATGTGTCTACAAGCCAAAGAATGCTGAGAATTGCCGACAGCCACCAAACAGCTAGGAGAGGGGTATGGAATGGAGTCTCCCTTAGTGTCTAGAAGAGCACAACCCTGACGATTCCTTATTATCAGACTTTTGGCCTTCCGGACTGTGAGACAGTAAATATCTGTTGTTTTAAGTTACCCAGTTTGTGTTAATTTATTTCAGCAGTGCTAGTATGTCCTCTTGCTCTAACACTCTATTCTGAATTGAGGGTATTAGGTCAGAGAGACCATGAAATATGAGGGCCAACCCTTACTTGTGAGGTCATGGTCCCATATGTTTCTTTGTTCCTCATTCAATATTTTCCTACTGAAAATAAAGAAAGTGAGAAATTAGTATGTGTTCTGCCTGAAGGGAGGCATTTTGAGAATTCCCTTTTGTAAGAAAAGTTCAACTATATATTTAACATTGCTTTCTGATATTCATTCATTCATTCTTCATCATCCATCCATCCATCCATTTATTCATTCATATTCAACTATCAAATCTCAGTAATGCTATCTCTGAAGTTCAGAGTGTGAACATTTCTGACATGCAGACATGACATAGAAATAAATGAGCACAGGAATTACTAAAGGTGAGAATCCTCTTGGGTCTCATTTCCTGGCCTCTGGAGCTTACATCAAGCTTAGATGGCCCTAGAATTTCCTGCTGCTGCCACAGAAATGGCAGAGAAACCAGGGCTGCCCAGTCCAGGGGAATCTTTCACCCAGAGTGTTCTGTATACCGTGATGTGTCCTCGCTGCCATTTAGGCTGTGCTCTGACAAATAGTTTTGATTAATTTGAGTGAGAAAATACAAGTGTTGAGGCTGGATCTGCTGGAAAAGAAAAAAACAGGAGTACCATCTGAAGGGTAAAATACAAGTCTTACAGTGGCTTCAGGAACTTTCAAGGCAATGCTTGAGGAACTGCAGGATCAAGATCAAGATCCCCAGGGACTGGTGGAATCCCTTAGTGTCAGGATGGGTGTCACCAGCCTCTTTGCAGCCTGTGAGCATCCACTTTTGGTGTAGCCATAAAAATAATGCAAAGACATTGGTCATGATGTCAGGGGATTTGAAGGGAAGAGAGAGGTGACTCCCAGTATGAATGTGTGACCTTGGGATCTTCTGCAGAAGAGTGCCAACAGTGCTCCCGGCTCAGGAATCATACAGCCCATTGGATAAGGCACATCTGCAAACTGTGCTAAAAGGTTGGCACAAGGATAAATTCTCCACATGTTCTTTTCAGTCCCACCTCAGGGAGCAAACGTTTCCTCTGATGTCCTTGTCCTTCCCTAAGGTAACTAAGTCTTCTACCCTTTGTTCAGGGAACCCATCAGTGTCACACTCCTGAAAAGGAGTTTGGCCACAGGGGACTCGTCAACGGCCTGTAGAAGCGGTGGGCTCTCCTCTCTCCCGGACACCCGTGGCTCTTTCACTCTGAGGGAGATGGTCCATCTTCTCCCTTCTCTGTCCACAACTATAATCTGCCTTCCTTTCAGCAGCCTTGCTAGTTGGCGTTCTTTCTTCTTTTCCTACAGACCCAGTCTTTTCTAGAGTCTTCATGGAAAAAAAACGCTTCCTTCATGGAAAAAAAAAACACACGTCTGCAGCTTTGCCTCCCATGGATATTGCAATAACTTCCTAACTTCTCTTGCCAGCTCCCACACTCGATTTTGTGTGGACGTGAATTTCTAACCAAGGCGGGTGAGGCTCCGATGAAGTCTTTCCCCTGAAGAGTAAGTCTTTTTATGGAGAAAACTCTGGGTGTATTTCAAAATAGTTAACCTCTCCCCTCCCCTTGTCTGAGCCATGAAGGGATCTTTCCTCCCGAAGGAAAATGCCAAGAAAATGTGAAGGTCTCCCCAAGCCACAGGCATTACTCATTGTCACGCTAGTCCACACTCAGCCTCTGGCAGTTTGTCAAAATTACCAGGTAGATGTTCCCACCAGTTCATGGTTCCGGCGGCCTCTGCTCCAGGTATCCAGATCTTGGCTGTGATCTCTGTACTCTTCTCTGCCTCCAGATTTCAGGGTGGCCCTTTGCCCTGTGAGCTCAGTTTTCTGACAGGTCCAGGGAAAGTTGTTCGTTTTCAGATTTCCCCCACTTGTTCTGATTGTTAGGATGAGAGCGATGATGTCTAAGCTCTTTACATGTCGGAGCTGAAACTGAAGTCTGGCCACAGCCTAATTTGGACACAACAGCCTGAGAAATGCCTGTAATATGAAAGACAGGTCAGGTTGCTCCTCTACTGCCATCCTGTCTTAGTGTTTTTGTTTCTGGATGGCAGGAAAGAAAATTGCCCTGGGGGTACAGGTGAGAGAGAAGAGGGGGCACACAGAGGCCGAAAGGCTTCATGTTTCAAGATTTAAGCCTGATACACACAAAGGTAAATTGTTTGTTACAGTCAGTTTGAAAACCATAGGCACAGATGTTTTATAATTGCATGCCTGTAAGTACTCAACATTTTTGGATTTGTTGATTCAAATTGACCGCCTAATTGATTTAAATTTGTGAATTTTATTAAATCATACTAAACCTAGCTCCATTATATAAGTGTTTCAAAAAAATCTATAATTTTCTCCTTTGTTTTTTGTTGTTGTTGTTAATTGTCACCTGTGGATATTTTTTTCCATTGATTTTTAGAGAGAATGGGAAGGAGGGGAAGAGGCAGAGAGAAACATTGATGTGAGAGACACACATTGATTGGTTACCTCCTGCATGCTCTCCAAAGGCGGGTGGTGGGAGATGGAGCCTGCAACTGAGGTATATGCCCTTGTTCTGAATAGAATTCTCCAGTCTGCAGTTGGCTAACCAGTGAAAAAAACCTGCTAGGACTGATCTCTGTGTGTGTGTTTTTTTAAAATTTAAATGACTCTGCACTAGAAGATAGAATCTGAATTATTTGACCTAGAGTTTTATACCCTTAACTAGAGGCCCAGTGCACGAAATTAGTGCAAGGGGTTTGGCCCCCCGCAGCCCGAGCAACTGCCTCTGCCTCAGCCTACCGCAGCTTCGTCCAGAAGGTTGTTTGGAAGGTCACCCAGTCTAATTAACAAATTATGATTTTATTATTATAGATTTTCCTTTCTCCCCTCCCTTCCTACTTTTCTCTCTCCCTTTTTCTTACTTCCTTTTTCTATCTCTTCTCTTCCCATGCCTTCCTCCTCTTTTCTTTCTCTTTCTTTTTATCACCCATTAACATCATATTCATTTCAGATTTTTTTAAAGAAAAAAATCTAAGAGCTTTCCTAACAAAATTCCCTGGTTTCATTTTTATTTGTCCTTTTTCATAGAGAAGCACTATATATTATTTTTTGTTTTTCATATATGCACTTCATATAAGTATAAACATAAATTTCCATAAGTTGTTTCCATAAACAATGTCATATTTTTGCATGTTTTTGAATTTTACATATATTTTATCATATTGTACAAATGCTTTGCAAATATAATTTTTAGTCCATGCTATGTTTTTGAGATTTATTCATGTTGCTACAAGTAGGCAGATTTAGTTTATTTAAGCTGTCACATAGTGTTACATTTCATAGATATATTAAAACATATGCTTTTAAATTTAAATATATTTGGGTTGCTATTATTTTATTTTCATAAACAAGGCTTCACTTAATATTTTTTTTATTTCTTCTTGTGTGCATGTTACAGAGTTTTTCTAAGATATAGACATAGGAGCCAAATTGCTAGGTGTTAGGCAATGTACATCTTCAACTTTGCTAGACATTGCCAAGTTGTGTTCCAAAGTGGTTCTTCCAATTCCATCAGCAATCAGTGAAAATTCCTGTTGCATCACATCTGGCCAACAACAGATATTTTCAGACTTGAGAAAATTGGTCAATTTAATAAATGTGAAATGACATAGCATTGTTTAATTTTATTTTTTTATTACTAGTATGGTTAAAATATTTTCATATATTAAGATTAGATTTTCTGTTTTGTGAACTGCCTGTTTTTCTTTTGGATTATTGATTTCTGTATATATTCTTTATATGTTCTGGATACTAATTCTGTTATCAGTTATATGTATTGCAAATATCTTCTCCCAGCCTGTGACTTGCTTTTTCACTATTTATGTTGTGTTTTGTTATTTTAAGAAGTCTTAATTTTAATATAGCAAATTTATTCTTTCATTGTGTCATTTGTGCTTTTTTGTGGGTGTTTTTAAAGAACTCCTTCCATACTTTAACATCATTTAGTCTTCTTTATTTTATTCTAAAGTTTTGCTTTTCACATACAGGTTTTTAATCTCCTTGCAACATTTTTAATGTTTTATAGTATAAAGTAGTATAAAGCAGGGAATCATATGGATAGCTTACTTATTATCACCACTAATTGATTAGCCCAGCCTTTCTTCACTGTAATGACACCTCTGTCATATGTCAATTATCCACATATGTGGTTGTAATCTAGTTCCACTGATCTATTTGCCCATCACCCTCTCTCATTACTCTGACTTATGAAGGGGATCATTTTTCTGTATTACACTGTTATGACTGGTACATAGATAGTTACTGGTTTTTGTATGATGAGCTGGCTTTTGCCAATTTTGCTGAGCTCTTTCATTAATGATTTTATTACTGACTTGAATCAAAGAGGCCTGCATCACACTCTCAACTTTATCACTACAAAGTTCTGTGACCTTGGGAAAGTTACTACTGTCACTAAATTTCATTGTTCCTTTTGGAAAGAGGCAGGTCCAAATATCTAACTCACAAGGTTGGGTTATTGTGAAGATAAAGTAAGAAAATGAATGTTGACAGCCAAACCACAAAGGTGAGACCCCAAATGCTAGTTCTTTTAAAACCTTTAATTGTCTGACAAAGAGTCTGACAATTAGTAGATGCATAATAAAAGCTACATAAATTAAATCACACACACACACACACACACACACACACACACACGCACACACACACACACACACACACACACTTTAAAGACCCTTCTTGCCGAAACCGGTTTGGCTCGGTGGATAGAGTGTCGGCCTGCGGACTGAGGGGTCCCGGGTTCGATTCCGGTCAAGGGCATGTACCTGGGTTGCGGGCACATCCCCAGTGGGAGATGTGCAGGAGGCAGCTGATCGATGTTTCTGGCTCATCGATGTTTCTAACTCTCTATCTCTCTCCCTTCCACTCTGTAAAAAATCAATAAAATATATTAAAAAAAAAAATAAAGACCCTTCTTGCCATCTAAAGCTCCAGATCACACGAGGGCATTTTTTTTTTTTTTTTTTTTTAGCTATGAAGTCACAAGCTTCATTTATTTTCTCCTTTTGAATAAGAACATATTACTCCTTTTATTAAAGAAATCCAAAACTTTAGGTTGGGGGTAAATATTCCAGGGAAGATAACCATTTGGAAAGTACAAAGTTATCTCTTGGTTTCAGGTAAGATATATGTGCTTTACATGATTCATTATAGATATTAAATCTGTCAGAGAAAAAATGGCCATTACAATTATGTGACTTTAAAGTATTTTCCAAAAGAGCCATATCTGTCATCAGTTATGAAAGCTGACCAAATGCGCATGCTGACAGACAGACAGCTGGTTCTCATTCATATTAAGTTTCTCTCAAGCAAAAGGAATGTTAAGGCAATCTGGCCTCATATTATGTTGATTCCAAAGTAATTACATTTGTTATTTCCAGGCAATGCAGTAAATCTAGTTGTGGCAAGGAGGTGGATATTTCACAAAAGTAATTTGGGAGACCATTAAATATGATCACGTGTTGTGTCGCACCCCGCTTCTGCCTGAGGATAAATAATGTCCAATCCAGGTGTGGGGGAGGGGAGAGAATGGGATGCAAACTTATTTTCTTTAAAAGATAGAAAGACCATATTTTTCTCCATGCAGATGTAACATTTGTAAGAAACAAAGGAGTCAAGTTAAGGCATCCGGGGGTCAAAGGAATGCCAAACTGCCCCTGTGCGAGAGATTTGCTATCTCTCTGTTCTCAGTCCAAGTCCAGCTGCTTCCCAGGCAGTCAGTACCTCCCCAAACACACCTGCTATCCCAGCACTTTACTCTGCTGTGGGGTAGCCTGGCCATTAATTAAAGTCTACAGCATATGGGTTTATGACCCTTATGATTTCATTATAGTTAGAAATTCTTTTGAGCTTTCTCTGATTCACATAAAGGTCAAAAGCTTTTAGAATCCTTTAATAAACCGATTGCCTAAAGGCTAAATTCAGGAAGGAATCCAATATAGACACTAAGTGATGATTTGGTTGTCTAAAAGTCTCTGTTCCAAATGGACATAATTCTTCATTTAGCCTGTGATCTGATTTCCCATTAATACTAGCTTCCTAACATGTTATCACAATGCAAGAATAAAGAAAGCGAAATCAAACTTGACTTTAAGGGCATCTTCCCCTGAAACTCAGATTTGCCTAAGAATAAAATTAAGACCCAAGGACTAACATTTGTTTTCCTGTTGACATCAGAGATTTAGCTAGCAATTGCTCCATGCATTTTAAAGAACTGGGGAATAAAAAAATCTGGAATGTTTTAAAGGAAAACTGCCTGGAGGAAGCCATGGCTCTTGATCCATTAAGGGTAGGTGGGTTTCATCTGCTGTGAAATAATACAATCTGGGGGTGAAGATTTTCACTTCAAATCTCTTCAGAGAAATTGGGCCCTTCACATTGGCCCTATAACATGTTGGTTTAACTTGACCAATCTTTGTCAGTTGTTTAGCTTATAGCCCATTGGATTTCATTTTTGGAATCTGAAATTGGAAGTGACCAAAATATATGAGGAGGGAGAGAAGGATAGAGAATTACCAGTCAAGTGGAAAAATAAGACTTTTTTCAGTTGCTTAGTTTTGTTTTTTCCCCCTCAGATTCATTTACTTCATCTGCATGTTATGATTTCAAAAATGGGCCATAGACAGCTTATTTTTTTTTTTTTTTGGCTTTTTAAAAAATTTTGTTTTATTGCTTAAAGTATTACAAAGAGTATTACATATGTCTCCTTTTTTTTCCCCCTTGACATTCCTCCAGCCTACCCTACTCCCCAGTGTCATAGACAGCTTATTAAGGGAAGTTGTTTTTCCCCCTTATTTTTGGAATATTTGAAATTCTACAATGTACACTAGGTAAAATTGGTTTTAAAGAAAATATGATTATGTAAGTGGAGAAAAAATAAATATATACATATCTCTATACAGTGCCTACAACATATTATATACTAGAGGCCTGGTGCATGAAATTTTTTCCCTGGAGGCGGGGCATCCCTCAGCCCAGTGTGCACCCTCTCACAGTCCGGGATCCCTCAGGGGATGTCTGACTGCCGGCTTAGACCTGCCACTGCTGCTGCACTTGCCAGCCGTGAGCCTGGCTTCTGGCTGAGCAGTGCTTCCCCTGTGGGAGTGCACTGACCACCAGGGAGCAGCTCCTGCATTGAACATCTGCCCCCTGGTGGTCAGTGCATGTCATAGAGACTGGCTATCATTCTACTGTTCAGTCAATTTGCATATTAGGGTTTTATTATATAGGACTAGAGGCCCAGTGCACTGATTCATGCACCAGTGGGATCCCTTGGCCTGGCCTGTACCCTCTCGCAATCCAGGACCCCTCAGGTTATGTAGGACTGCCAGTTTTGGCCGGACCCCTGCAGGCCAGGCAGAGGAACCCCACTGGTACACAAATCTGGGCACCAGGCCTCTAGTATACATATAAGATCTTTGGTTAATCTCTTCCTGCCCTCCTCCCTACCCACTTCCCTCTGAGATTCATCAGCCTGTTTCATGTTTCCTGTGCATTGAGCGTCTGCCTCCTGGTGGTCAGTGTGCATCATAGTTACTGGTCGAACAGTCAAAAACGGTCCCTTTGGTTTTTATATATAGATGTATGTAAGATAATGTCTATATTTGCTTTAGCAGATCCAGAATACAGATAATTGGAAAATTCTGGAAAAAGCAGAGGAGGCTATACAAAGTGGCATGAAATGGTGGGAGATAACCATCAACCACATTTTCTTAGTTTACGCATTTCTTTCTACTACTTCCTATGAAGATGTCACAAATGTCCCAATCTACAGTGAAGGTGCTAACACCCTGCTCTACAGAGCCCACATTCCCAGCAGGACTGGTTTCTACACAGTCATTTCCTCAACCTGGGGAACATCACACTCTGTCTGTGGCAGGATCCTCAACTGCTCAGGGTTCCAGAATCTCATGCTACTTTCCCACTAATCACCTATGTGACCTTGGAGACCCCATTTCACCTCTTACCCCCAGTTTCTTCAATACTTGACACAAATAGATTTACAGTTCATTTTTTATTAATTAGTGAATGAATTAATTTGAGTTTGACTAGGATTGTGGAGACTTATGGCCACCCTTGCTTCATTCAGTAATTCTGTTACCATTTTTCACTCTGTTAACATTGCTAGTGTCATAGCTAACAAGATGGTATATCATTTGGCAAACTTAGCTTTATCTACATATGCCAAGAAAGATGCAATTGAATATTCGTATAAAATCCTGAATTTACTAGTTCCAGCCTTGGGGTTTGAACTTATGAAGTAATAATAGGAACTACTGGTTATTACACATATGACAACTTTGCAAGTTTTTCAAAATGATTTAAACAATGCATTCCTTCTCCCAGGATGATGTAGCCTTCCTCCAAACACATGACTTAGGGAGCACAGCACAGATTAGATTTCAGACCCATAACATAGCTGAACATTTTAACCATTTTAAATACAACTCAGCCTGGCCGGCATGGCTCAGTGGTTGAGTGTCGACCTATGAACCAGAAGGCCACAGTTCGATTCCTGGTCAGGGCACATGCCTGGGTTGTAGGCTCAATCCCTGCTGGGCGGGGAGAGGGGGGCGGGGCTGCAGGAGATGGCTGATCAGTGATTCTTTCTCATCATTGATATTTCTCTCTCTCTCTTTCCCTTCCTCTCTGAAATCAATAAAAATTAAAAAAAAATACAACTCATTGGCAATAAGTATATTGCACAACATTGTACAACCATCACTACTATCCACTTCCAGAATGTCTTCAACATTATTCTATACCCATTAAACATGACTCCTCATTCTCCCCTCCCCTCAGCCCATGGTAACCTCTATTCTACTTTCTGTCTCTATGAACTTTTCTATACTGGTAACTTATATAAGTGGAATCATACAGTACTTATCCTTTTGTGTCTGACTTACTTCATTTAGCATAGTGTTTTTAAAGTTCATCCATGTTGTAGCATGTATCAGAATTTCATTCCTTTTTAGGACCAAAACAATTCCATTGTCTGGGTATGCCACGTGTGTTTATATATCCATCCAATGATGGGCATTTGGGTTGTTTCTACCTTTTGGCTATTGGAAATAATGCTGCGATGAACATTGCATTCTAGTATCTATTTTAGTCCTTGTTTTTAGTTTTTTTGAAGTAGATTTGCTGGATCATATGGTAATTTTATGTTTAACTTTTTGAGGAACAAACTATTTCCACAGTGACACACAATTTTATATAACCACCATGAATGCATGAGTGTTCTAATATCTCTACATCCTTGCTAACACATTATTTTCTGTGTTTTATTTTAATCATAAGCCTAATGGTTTTGAAGTGGTAGCTCACTGTACTTTTGACTTGCAATTTCCTAATGACTAGTGATGTCGAACATTTTTTCATGTGATTATTGGCCATTTGTATATTTTCTTTGGAGAAATGTCTGTTCCAGTCCTTTACCCATTTTGTCATCATGTTTTGTTGCTGACTTACAGGAGTTTTTATATATTGTTGATATTAATGCCTTATCAGATATATGATTTGCAAACATATTCTCCCATTCTGTGAGTTGTCTTTTTATTCTGTTGTGACAGTATCCTTTATGCACAAAAGTCTTAACATTTTGGTGAAGTTTGATTTATCTATTTTTTCTTTTGTTGCTTATGCAACTAATTTTAATATATAAATTAATGGTTATATTCACCCGCTGCAGGTCCATTTTTCAGATGGTACAGAAGCTATTTTGTAGAAAGAGTAGGAGTTCCACAACGTGGAGAGTTGGCACTGGTGTCCTCATGTGATTAATATCAGTGTATTGCAATGCCTCAAGCATCTTCTTAAGTAGATTTTTGCATCAAATTATTCATATTATGTATATATTTTATTAGTACATTTTTACCTATACAGTATAGTTACTAATTTAACCTTCACAATTATGGAAGAAATATTTGATAAAATATACTAGTATTGCACGGAAAATTAAATGCAAGATAAAACTAATGCGGAGAGACCAAGATGGCGGCGTAGGTAAACACCGGAGACCGCTGCCGCAAACAACCATTTCAAAAATACAACTAAAAGACTGAACGGACATCACCCAGAACCACAGGAAGGCTGGCTGAAGAGAGACTCTACAACTAGAAGGAAAGAGAACAGCAAATCGAGGCTCAGAGGCGGCGCAGTGTGGAAAATACAAAGGTACCGAGGTGCGCGCGCAAAGTGGGCTGGTGGCTGAGGGCGCGGTTGTCGTTTTCTGCCGGGAGTGAGTCTCAGACTCTGGGCTCCAGATCCGGGCGAGTCTCTAGGGACCCAGACTCAAACGGGAGAAGCGGGATTATCCGGCATCAGTTGGGACCTGAGGGCAGCTTTCTCTCCGAGGTTTGCAGTGGCTGCCGGGGTTCTGAGAAGCAGAGCCTCTGGGAATGGGACTGAGCGTGGCCATAACCGCTCCCTCCGCCCGCCCTGTTGATCCCGCCCCGCCCAAAACCTGCGCACAGCCATTTGCCGATTGCCTCAGGCAAAGGCTGGATTAGCACCTCCCCAGAAGGCAGACGGTTTCCATACAGCTGATTTCCACCTGGTGGTCAAACCCCTCTAGTGTTAACTACAACAATTAAGGCTTGGCTAGAACAAGACTGCGCACAGAGACCACAAGGGGGTGCACCAAGAAAGCATAAAAGATGCGGAGACAAAAAAACATGACAGAAATGGAGGATATGGAGCTAAGAATCGCAATTTTGAGGGCTTGCCATAAATTTGTGCAGAGCCTCACGAAAACTAATGAGACCCTCGATGCTACGATAAAGAAATTAGAAAGTAAGCATACACGGACTGAAATAAAGAATATTATACCCAATAGCAGACCAGAGGAGTACAATAATCAAACCAAAGATTCGACAAAAAACACCCAATTGGAAAAGCAAAATGAAAAAAGAATCCGAAAGTGTGAAGATAGTGTAAGGAGCCTCTGGGACAGCTTTAAGCGGTCTAATATCAGAGTCATTGGAGTGCCAGAAGATGAGAGACAGCAAGATATTGAAAACCTATTTCAAGAAATAATGGCAGAAAACTTCCCCCACCTGGTGAAAGAAATGGACTTACAGGTCCAAGAAGCGCAGAGAACCCCAAACAAAAGGAATCCAAAGAGGACCACACCAAGACACATCATCATTAAAATGCCAAGAGCAAAAGACAAAGAGAAAATCTTAAAAGCAGCAAGAGAAAGAGGCTCAATTACCTACAAGGGAATACCCATACGACTGTCAGCTGATTTCTCAACAGAAACTTTGCAGGCCAGAAGGGAATGGCAAGAAATATTCAAAGTGCTGAATACCAAGAACCTACAACCAAGATTACTTTATCCAGCAAAGCTATCATTCAGAATTGAAGGTCAGATAAAGAGCTTCACAGATAAGGAAAAGCTAAAGGAGTTCATCACCGCCAAACCAGTATTATATGAAATGCTGAAAGGTATCCTTTAAGAAGAGGAAGAAGAAGAAAAAGGTAAAGATACAAATTATGAACAACAAACATGCATCTATCAACAAATGAATCTAAGAATCAAGTGAATAAATAACCTGATGTACAGAATGAACTGGTGATTATAATAGAATCAGGGACATAGGGAATAGACTGACTATTCTTGGGGGAAAAAGGGGTGTGGGAGATGCGGGAAGTGACTGGACAAAAATCATGCACCTATGGATGAACACAGTGGGTGGGGAGTGAGGGTGGAGGGTGGGGTGGGAGCTGGAAGGAGGGGAGTTATGGGGGGAAAAAAGAGGAACAAATGTAATAATCTGAACAATAAAGATTTAATTTAAAAAAAAAAAAAAGATAAAACTAATGCAAGCTGCAGGTAGTAATAAATGGCAGAGTTGCTACTCTACTTCTAATAATTTCTACTTGCCAGCCACATTAAGAGGATTTGATAAGAAGTCAGTAAAAATATTACAAATATCAATGCAACTATTTTAAAATATGGATTTACCTCTGCTGCAGTCAATAACAAATTCTAAGTATATATTGTGTTAGGATATTAGTCAATAATAATATGGTAGAAAATGTGTAAAGCTTTTAAATTAGTTATTGTATGTTTATCACATCATTTAAAAATTATTATATCCACAACATATTTTTAGAGTAGATTTATGTTGCATAAATACATAAGTTAATGTTTATAAAATCACCACTTATTGGAGATGCATCCTCCAATCTTTTTTCTTTTATTGAAAGGATTATTTCTAAAAGTTTGGGAGCTATTGGGTTCCAAAAGAAGATGTAAACATACAGACATATTTGCTTATCAGCTTTGTCCCTTAGGAAACTGGCATATTTTTATGCTTAGAGTTTCCTCTCCTTTAAAATAATATAACATTGACCTGACTCCAGTCTGTTTGGCAAAAGTTCACTGATGGATCACTGCAAAGATGGCAAAGGATTAACACTTTTGGCCTTATTGCTTATGTAACAACAAGTGTACATTTTTTTTTGTCTGTGTTTGTACAGAGTTTGGGAATTTTATCTACTGGTATTACTCCCTTGTTGTTTACACTGCCATGAAATTTTTGGGTCAGATTGATGTTTCTCTCTCTCTCTCTCTTCCTTCCACCCTTTCTAAAAATCAGTAAAAACATATCCTCGGGTGAAAATTAAAAAAAAAACAGACCTGGCTGGTGTTGCTTACTGTTAGAGCGTCACCTGTGCACTGGAGGGTGGAGGGTTTGATTCCTGGTCAAGGGCAGGTACCTCGGTTGCAGGCTCAATCCCTGGCCCTGGTCAGGGAGTGTAGAGGCAACAAATCGTTGTGTCTCTCTCACACTGATGTCTCTCTCTCTCTGTCTCTGATGCTCCCTTTAATGCTGTCTAAATATCAACAGAAAAAAAAAAAAAAACCTCAGGTGAAGATTAACAACAACAACGAAAAACCCCCGAGGGTGCAGCGCGACCGCGGAGTGCATGTGGGCGCTGTCGCTGTGCAGTGCAGCACAGGGTCGCTATGGCGGACCTGCAGCAGCTTCGGGTGCAGGAGGCTGTGGACTCCATGGTGAAGAGCCTGGAGAGAGAGAATATCTGGGAGATGCAGGACCTCATGGTTTGGTGCAGTGCAGGCTGTTGTGAGGACAGCCAGGCGTCCATGCAGCAGGTGCACCAGGGCATTGAGCACTGCCAGTGCCTCCGGCTGGAGCCCAGGCCCTGATTTCCAGTGAACTGGAGAAGTTCCAGGGTCACCTGGCCCGGGACACCATGCATTGCAAGGACAACGTCCAAGACTCCATAGATACAGGAGGAAAGAGCAGGTGAAGAGGCAGCTGGAGAGGTGTGTGACCAAGTGTGTGGATGACCATATGAACCTCATCCAACCATGACCATGAAGAGGAGTCTCATTCATTCGGAAATAGCAGTCTTTGCCATTGGCTATGGAGGCCGAGGGCAGGAATCTGTTTAAAATGAAGAATGATAATTTTGTTTTTTTTAAGCTAATTTATGAATGAACAATTAAGGATGGCAGCAAGTTTAAGGCATGTGTCACTTGCCTCCGGACACTGGTTCTTTTGTGTTTTAATCCTAGAAAGTGAAATGGTTAAAACCGGTGCTATACTTTGGGTCAGTGAGTTTTGAGAGCCTAAATTTTCTGTGGCAAAATGCCTGGCAACAGGCATTTCCCACAAGCCAAGCCAGAGCCCTCTGAGGAACCAACAGGCTGACAGGCTCCTGGCGTGCCGGCGGCCTGGTGGAGTGTGAGGAGAGGTGTTTCTGTTTGTTGCCAGCCGCCTGTTTCCCAGAAGCATCGCCACACCGTTTTCCAGAAGCTCGAACACAAAGCCCATGGGTCCCTCATTTAGAAGGGAAAATCGGTCTCTGGGTATTTGTGTTGCTTGGTTTTGTTTTATATGCAAGGGCATGCAGTTGATTTAAGATGTGGAGTTGGGGGAGGTAGTTTGGATAAGAACTTTGAAAGGTCCCTTTGGATTTGCCTTTCTGTCCATCAGGAGGTGGATGTGCACGTCCTAAGTTCGCGCACATTCCATCGTCCAGCTCAGAAACCCTCCAAACACCGGAGAGGCGATGTCACGCTGGGTATGGGAGGCAGACCTACCTTCCCACTGGCTCCGTGCTGGGCCCTAGGCCTGCCTGCAGCACAGTGACAGGACAGTCCTGCAGTGGCGCTTTACCTCGAAGGGACAGGGGTTCAGATTGTGCTCAGAACAATGCACAGGAATGAACAGTGAAAGAGGAACTGTTGGCTGCTTGGTTACGAGTTATGAAGCACTGGATTTGGAAAAAACTTGGTTTTTAGGAATAAAACCTAAACTCAGTATTGCTTACTTTACCCCTGAAATAACAGAGCCCCACTGAGACCATTCTTTGGCAACAGGAAGGTCAAGGGAGGAAAAATAAGCAGCTCTGCAATGAACTGTGGCTCCTTTAGAGCAAAAGGGGGACAGCCCCCCATTACCAAATACCACTTTTCCTGGGGCCTTCCCAACATGCAGTGTTCCTGCTCCAGGCTCTGGCACCTCACCATTTTGATAAGGACCATATATATATATATTTTTTACCAACTTATTACTTGAAATGATAACATAGCGGCTATATATATTATGGCCTGTCTGCTGATTCAGACTGTGATGAATTTTCCTAGTGGTCTGGCTTTAACAGAATAAATACGGTTTAATTTTTCCTCCAAAAATAATTCCCCACACCTAGGTTACAACTGCTGAAAATATGAGGTATCTTACCCATTGTGGTCTATTGAGATTTTGGGGGAGAGGATGCAGCATCTGCCAAAACTGGGTAGTGGGAAAGGAGCAGTGGAGTTTTGAATGGAGCCAAGAAGGCAGTAGCATATTTAAAGGAAATATATAACCAAGCCATCTTTAGACTTTTAAAAAATATATATTTTTTATTGATTTCAGAGAGGAAAAGAGAGGGAGAGAGAGATAGAAACATCAATGATGAGAATCATTGATCAGCTGCCTCCTGCACGCCCCCTACTGGGGACTGAGCCCACAATCCAGGCATGCACTCTTGACCTGAATCAAACCTGCTACCCTTCCATCCGTAGGTCAATGCTCTACCCACTGAGCCAAACTGGCTAGGGCAGAGACTTTTTCAGAATAGCTTGCTGAGGTGTCTGTAGGTCACCTAACAGAGAAATTATATTTATCATCTATCTAAATTCTAAAAAAGATGGCTGGACTCTGATGAAGAGTGATAACATGTCAGAAATGGTGATGCAGAGTGCAAGAGATGATGGAGATCCAGGATAAACAGCCACACATGACATTGGTCTCACGACCTATATCAAATCCTATCTGTTTAACCTAAAAGAGAAAGAAAAAAGAACCCTTGAGAAAAACCCCAGAGCTAGGACGTAAATCTTCCATAGTCATAACCAAACAGGGTTTCTCTGTTTCCTGTTTAGAAGTCAGGCCCTGGGTCAGGAATCTGGGCTTCCCAAGACCTGAGCATCTTTAATGAATGTTTAGTGTACTTTCGACATAGACCAGACTCTGAGCTGTTTTTTCTTTCCTGGTGGAGGGTTAAGCCTGCATTGTTGTTGATAAGAATTTCTTGCAAATTGCCCGTCAACAGGCATAATCCAGACTCTGAACCAAGTGAACAGTCTACTTTCTGACCCTATACCAGGGCACCTGCATGGTGCATGACACTGCCCCTACCATTGTACGATCTCCACCCAGCTGAATCGGAACATTGCTGTGTACCATTTTACTTGTGACTATTCATCTCCATTTCACATTTCTTATGGCAGCTGTTCTGATCCTCAATATCACTCAATTTTACGACTCCACTCCATTCCATTCACTTTACTCTTAACAGACAGTCATGCTTCCTATTTCACAGAAAACAGAGACCATCACTGCTCAGGTAACAATAAGTCATAAGTATGGCATCTCATATACAAGACCGCACCTTTGTTCTTTCTGACAAATGGTTTCATTAATATTGGCATCACCTTGAGGCAGACTCATTTTTCCCTCCTTTCAAGGAGATATGAAGCCTTTGAGAGAGTTCAAACTTCAGTCTGATGGACTATTGACCCTCTGCTCTTTTTATTACTTTATGCTTCCTCTAGAAAATAAAACCTATCCAACTTTCTCTCTGATCTGCTTTAGATATCTTTCAATGAGGAGGAAGAACTTAAAGTTTAGAAATCCTCTGACAAGGTAAACGTGGAATAGAATTGGCATGCAGGTGTACCCAACATGGATATGTTCCTGCAGATTCTACTGAGGGTGGGGATATGAGGGTGAGAGCCGGAATGGGGAGAGAGTGAGGGGAAGATGAGCTTATAGGAAGGCCCCAACATGGGAAAAGAGGAAAATTGGGAGAACAAAGTGCCAATATTGATGCTTCACCATTCTGCTTAGTTTTGGTTTGGAATGTGAAAGACTACTTAGGAAGAAGAAGAAAGAAAGAACCAAGGCATTGCCTTACAAAAAAAAAAAAGCAATGGCAGAAAAGTTAAGAGAATGACCATGTTAAACATAATATATTAGAGATTGTCTTAGTTTTTCTGAATGTGGCCCGACATCTCAATCAGTATCTTTGCCCAAGCATTAGCTACAATTTTATTATAGCAACAAAACCAACCATTCATTTGTGGTTTACGGTGGTAGCCAAGGGAGGATAACCCCAGCTTTTAGATGGCAGTTTGGCTAAATTTAAGGGCAAAATTGTTTGGTTTCCAGAGGGAGTATTCTCCCCTCCCCCACACACCCTTTTTAACTTGATGAATTGTGGAACCATTTATTCTCAAGAGCAGTGATGGCGAACCTATGACACGCGTGTCAGAAGTGACACACGAACTCATTTTTTTTGGTTAATTTTTCTTCGTTAAATGACATTTAAATATATAAAATAAATATCAAAAATATAAGTCTTTGTTTTACTATGGTTGCAAATATCAAAAAATTTCTATATGTGACACGGCACCAGAGTTAAGTTAGGGTTTTTCAAAATGCTGACACGCCGAGCTCAAAAGGTTCGCCATCACTGCTCTAGAGGTTCAAGTAAGAAAAACAAATTATATTTAAGTAATACGTGGCATCTGGTTCAACAAACGAATATAGCCTGGGCTCATTTAAAAACCTCATGTTTTCTCCTCAGAAGTGGTATCTTTCTGTGGACCAGACCCAGGTTCAATTTCTCATTCAGCTCTTGACTTAAATTGAATGAGTCCCTATTGGAGGTAGACTGTTCTGCTGTGTGTCCTGGAGTCAATCTCCTCCAGGAGCTGAATGCCCTCAGGTAATGATATGCCTTCTTGTTATTGCTCAGAGAGTCACTAATACTTTTCTGAGAGTCCATGTATAAAATTTAAGGGTGTATGCAACCACAGAATAAATTGAGTAGCTATTTTCTCATTAAGGCAAACTCTTACCTAAGGTATTATAGCAGGTTTTATTCCAGAGGGTTACTTCCGGTCTTTGGAAATCTTAGTTTTTTTTCATACTTAATTTTATTTAAACCAATTGGTTATTTATAAGTTTGTTTATAGAGTGTTTGTTTCACTGTGTTAGCACTAATTAGGAAATGTATAAAATCAATGTTCAATGAAGTGTGAGATAGTAATAGAACTCTTTGAGAGGAGTATAAATGTGAGAATTGGAGATTTTATGGAGAACTCTCCTGCTGTTCTCTCAGTCAACATCTGTTTTGTTTTGTGTGACTATTTCTCCTGGCCTTTCTGAAACACAGAACCAAAGCAAAGCAGACTGGAAGGGGCTCAGAGTTAATCCTGTATCCAGGGAACAAATTTAAGCTAATTGTTGCACCAGGGGTTTGAACCCATGACCTGGACCTCATTATATCAAACTCTAACCAACTGAGCTAACTAATAAGGAAGCAACGTATGAGAGAAACCTGTTGTCAAGTTCAAAGCAATACATGATACTATGTCACGTGAGTATCACTGTTTCTATTGTCACAATTAATCATAAGAAATTTCGAAACCATGTTTTTTTTAGGAGCAGTTTCTGATAGACCTTATAACATTAGAAAAATTTTCAGGATTCAATTGTATGAATTTGGTGCCATGACAAATTTGGAGAATGACAATGCTCTCTGGATTTAATGAATTAAGTACTAGTACTAGTACTTTCAAAACAGGAGGAAAGATTTCTTTTCTACATATAGTCACAATGAGAAATGTAACAAGATACTGGAACTATTACCAACATCCTTCACTTCCAGAGGGAAAGTGAGAATTGATTTGACTTCCTAACGACTCATCATCCCAGGCATATCAGAAATGTGTTATTTATCTATAACATTCTTTAATTCTTTTAATAAAAAATATTTAGAGAAACCAAGATGGCGGCATAGGTAAACACCTGAAATTGCTGCCTCGCACAACCACTTCAAAAATACAAAAAATATTTATTGAGTTGCTTCTCCGTGACAGGAATTGTCATTGGCAATGGGAATACAGAGATGACCAAGATGGACATGGCTTGGTTCCCCGGGCGCCTATCCTATATAATAAGAAAGGAATATGCTAATTATCCATTATGCTGAAACGTCACAACCAATCTACAAGTGGTGGAGAGCTACAGGAGGGCAGGGCAGCAGGCAGAGAGCTGCAGTAGGCACGGCAGTGAGCTATGTGCAGCGGAGAGCTACCAGCGGCGATGGGCGGGTTGCCAGCTGAGGCAAGCAGCAGCGAGCTATTTGCATATGGATTTGTATGCAGGGTAATAGTATTATAGAAGAAGAATATAGTCAATAAATACGTAAGCAAATAAATGAGCAAGAATTGATCATTAAATGCAGATAGTACATAATTTCTCAAACTTCAAAAATATATTATCCTAGAGGCACAAAGCATTGAAAATTATAGGCAAGTTGCTGTGGGTGTGGCCTGTTGAATGGAGTCAGATGAAAGCTCTCAATAATACCATAATTGAAGTATTTGCAGCACTTGTGCAGTTTTCATGAAAGAGTTTGGCTTTGAAATCACACATACCTGCCTTTTAATCCTACCTCCTCTGCTTGTTAGCGCTTTGGACTTAGGAAAGGTTTTAAATCTCTTTGTCAGTTTCCTGGTCTGTAAAATGATGCAACTTTGCTGTACTGAACAGTACAATATAAGTAAAACACATGGCACTTAACAAGTACTCAGGAAATCTTATTTCTCCCTTCCAGTGGGGGAAAAAAAGAAATAGTGTTTTCTCTTACAATAACCAGGTGTAACTTATTTTTGACATTAGGTATGAAAAGTTTAGAAATACAGCAAAGAATTTGGACTATGTTACTTTGTAGAATGGTTTTATTAAAATACATACAATTCCCTCAAGAACTTTGTTGCCTTTAAACTTAAAGGCAGTTCCAATAGAGCCCTGCTTTTCAAGACAAAATGAACATTTGCTAAACCATATTTAACTTTTCACTAGTGATTTACAACAGTCTTTCTGGGAAGATACTTTCCTTCCCACTTCTGGAGTTGAGGAACAGAGCAGACAATAGGCTAAAGGGAGAACTGCACATTTAACACCAACATTTTCAACTCCGTGTGCTCATCTCAGCATTCCTTTTTCAGGTAGAGGTTTGGTATTTGAAAAGCAAAGGAATCAAGTTTCCTGGCACTCTGTTGCCTGAAACATTTATCACAATAAATCCCAGGAGCTGGGGTCTGCCTTTGGAGATTAGAAGAATGCTGTGCATGTGGCAAGGGGTGTTCGAGAGGGGAGATGATTGGCCCTGAGGGAACGGCTTTCTGGAGGTTTCTAGGCTGCAGCCCTGCTGTCTCTCTATTAGTAACAAAAGACTTGCCTTCCTCAGCCCTAGGCATCTGGCTTTATCCCCAGCTGCTGCTCTGAGGCCAGAGTACAGTAGAGAGAAAATATATAGGTGTTTCAGATTCAACAGCACTTAGTTTGGCAGTAGTGATGATAACAGTAATAATAATTATCTTAGTTATTATAATGATTTAATATTTAGATGTAAATTATAAATAGTATAAATAATTATATGAAATAAAATTATTTCTGTAATTATTATTATAGAAATAATTATATTTTTTTGCTGTACTAACTAACAACTTCACACACATCACCTCTTTGAAACTCCAACCCCAATATTTTGATTCAGGTGCTATCATTTCCCCAATTCACAGAAGAGGAAACAGACACAGTTAAGTGAAGTCACTTCCCCCAAGTCACCTGACAGGTGCATGAAGGAGCTGGGATATGAACCCAGGCAGTAAAACCCCAAAGTCTAAGTTCTCTCTTTGCACACATTGACAAATCTATATTCAGCTTCATTTCCTGTTTTGATCCAATGATGTATTGATCCAATGATGTGAAATATCAACAACGTAATCAACTGTGATCAATGACCCCAACATGGCAACATGTGTCTTCCCCAGAA
Organism: Myotis yumanensis; assembly: GCF_028538775.1. Classification (NCBI taxonomy): domain Eukaryota; kingdom Metazoa; phylum Chordata; class Mammalia; order Chiroptera; family Vespertilionidae; genus Myotis; species Myotis yumanensis. The sequence goes on from NW_027223759.1 coordinate 61,787,107, forward strand.
GATACACAGAGAAAGTACCTTCCCTTCTCCATCCCAGCTGGTGTTGCATGCTTGCACGGGGCTCTAATTGAATTAGCAAATGCAATAAATCCACTGAGTAAAAAGGAGGAAGCATTTGTAATTTGGAGAAAGAATTTATATCTTTGGCTTGAAGTCAAAATAGCTATGTTTTATTCTCCTTTTTTTTTCTTTTTGATGTCAAGTCATATTTTAGTCCTTGCTGTTTTTCCTTTTATAAGTAAATGACCTCATGACTGTTTTCCTTTTGTGCTCCTAGATCCAAAGCCCACATGATTTCTGACATAATTTTCTCAAACTTTGGTTGTTTTCTTGGCCAATCTCTGAGCTCAACTCTGAAGAAGCCATTCAGACTTATTTGCTACCAGACTCAGGTGAGAGTTTGCACCTCCTGGGTTTTTATTTTTGGTTTTGTTTTGTTTTATAAAAGTGACTTTTATCCAAAATAATGCCGTGTTCCAGAAAAACTAAGAGGGGGTCATTGTTTACTTCAAAGGACCCACACTAGGTGGAATTTTCTCCTGAGGTCACATTCAGTCGAAGAGTTGTCAAAAGCTAATGCTGCAGGTCACCAGCTTGGCAGCCTCTTTCAAAGATGTCACCTGAAGTAACAGAGGCTTAGTGCTATTTTTGAAAAAGCAGGACCACAAGGTCTTTTGACCATGAGGATAAATACCCCTCAGCCATCCTTTTTGGTTTAATGTCATCTTCTGGTGGCTTTATTGTATTTCCACTTATTATGAATCAGAAACTCAGGGACTTCAAAGCCCAAATGGAATTTTTGTCCTAATATTTTGGAGTACTCAAGTTAATCCAGTGCTTTCTAGCCTGCCTCATTCATCAGCATATCTGTAAATTTGTTTTAATATGATATTAGTCTTGGAAATTAGAATAAAAGATGGTGGAAAGAATGAAAAAGAAAAAAAAAAACCCTCATAGACACAGACAGCAGTATGGTGATTACCAGAGGGAAAGGGGGGTGGGATGAATTAGAGGAGGATCAAGGGCAATAAATGGTGATGGAAGGAGACTTGACTTTGGATAGTGAACAGACAATACAATATACAGACGATGTATTATAGAATTGAAACCTATATAATTTTATTAACCAAAGTCACCCCAATAAAAGCAATAAACATTTTTTTAAAAAGAATGTAAGAGAGAAATTAGCTTTAGTCCCACTTTTTTGCCTCAAATTTTAGCTCAAAGAGAAAAAATAATTTATTCATCTAACACATATTGTGAGCATTTACTCTGTCCTGTGCATCATGCTGGGAGAAACTGCTTTGAGTAAAATGAGGTGGTCCTGCCCACAGAACTTAGCATCTAGTGGTGGAGATACATCGACAGTTACAATAAAGTGTGATGGATGGCACAATAGCGATAAGAAGCTTTCTTTTAACACTTGGAGGACTTAATTGGTTATGGAATTTAATTTATTATCTATTAGAGGCCCAGTGCATGAAATTCGTACAAGGGTAGGGTCCCAAGGCCTGGCTGGTGATCAGGGCTGATCAGGGTCTTCTGGCTGCCAGCCAGGGCTTTCCTTCATTCTGCGTGCCTATGGTGGTCAGCACACGTCATAGTGAGCAATCAAACTCCCAAGGGGACACTTTGCATATTAGCCTTTTATATATATACTAGAGGCCCGGTGCACAAAAATTTATGCACTCGGGGGGGAAGGGGAGGGTTCCTCAGCCTGGCCTGTGCCCTCTCGCAGTCTGGGACCCCTTGGGAGATAACGACCTGCTGGCTTAGGCCTGCTCCTGGGTGGCAGAGGGCAGGCCCAATCCCTAGGTGCAGCCCCTGGTCAGGCTCAGAGCAGGGCCGATTGAGGAGTTGGGGCGCCGCCCCCTGTCATGCACAGAGCAGGGCGGATTGGGAGGTTGTGATGCCACCCTCAGTCACGCTCAGGGTGGGGCCGATTGGGGGATTGGGGCACCGCCCCCTGTCACACTCAAGGCAGGGTCAATGGGGAGGTTGCGGCGCCACCCCCTGTCACGCACAGAGCAGGGCCCATCAGGGGGTTGGGCACTGCCCTCTGTCATACACAGAGCAGGGCCCATCAGGGGGTTGGGGAGCTCCCCCCTGTCATGCACAGAGCAGGGCCCATCAGGGGGTTGGGGAGCTCCCCCCTGTCACTCACAGAGTAGGGCCGATAGGGGAGTTAGAGCACTGCCCCCTGTCACACACAGAGCAGGGCCCATCGGGGGGAGGGTTGGGGTGCTGCCCTCTATCACCCACAGAGCAGGGCCGATCAGGGGGTTGGGGCGCCGCCACTGTCACACTCAGGGCAGGGCCGATGGGGAGGTTATGGCTCTATCCTGTCACACAAAGAGCAGGGCCTGTGGGGGGGGGTGGGGGTGGGGGGTGGGGCACCACACCCTGTCACACACAGAGCAGGGCCGATCAGGGGGTTGGGATGCCGCACCCTGTCACACACAGAGCTGCAGGGCGATCGGGGGTTTTGGTACTGCCCCCTGTCATGCTGATACGGTGCCAGGAGGCCTCGCTGCTCCGCTGATCCCGGTGCTGGGAGGCATATTACCCTTTTACTATATAGGATAGAGGCCTGGCGGCAGGCTGGTTTGCCCTGAAGGGTGTCCTGGATCAGGGTGGGGGTCCCCACTGGGGTGCCTGGCCAGCCTGGATAAGGGGATGATGGCTATTTGCAGCTGGTCACACACCCTTCAGGGTGGGGGTCCCCACTGGGGTGCCTGGCCAGTCTGGGTGAGGGGCTGAGGGCTGCCTTAAGGCTGGCGATTGACTGAAGCTCCCAACCGCTCCTTTTTTTCTTTTTTTTATTTTTTATTCTGGGCCAGCTTTAGCTCTGGCTCTAGCTCTGAGGCTTCCGCTGCTGGTTTGTTTGTGTTCTATAATCGAAACAATGTATAACTCCAGCTCTGAGATCACTGCGGTTTTGTTTAGCTTCTATATTTGTTACAAAGTTTCAAACTGCCAGCTCAGAGGCTGGCAGCACAGGCGGGGAACGTTGGAGTCCTCCTTCACTGCAGCAAGCAAGCCTCATGTTCGCTTCCAGCTGCCTGGCTGCCGGCCGCCATCTTGGCTGACAGTTAATTTGCATATACTCACTGATTAGCCAATGAAAAGGGTAGCGGTCGTACGCTAATTACCATGTTTCTCTTTTATTAGTGTAGATACTAGAGGCCCGGTGCATGAATTTGTGCATGGGTGGGGTCCAGCCGGCATGCCCCAATTGGGGCTGATAGGGCTGGGCGGCCGGGGAGAGAGGCTGCGGGTGGTTGGCTGGCTGGCCCCACCCCCTGGTTGAACTCCTGGTCAAGGGGACAATTTGCATACTAGTCTTTTATTATGTAAGATATAGATGTTTTCAAAGGGAAGAATTAAGAGTAGTAGTTAGAGATAAAATGTTGACTGCCTCTGAGTTGGAGTAGTTCAGTAGTGAACACTTGGCAAAGTAGGAGCTGCTCATCACTGGTAGCAATCAAATATAGGCCTGCCCTTCAGGAGATTTCTGCTTGGAGTTGAAGCTTGCGGGGCTTCCAACCTAGGAATGCTGAAGTTTTATGAGTTAAGTGTTTACTTAGTTATCTGTCTCCAGGAGAAGACTGAGACCTTAACTTTGTACATCTTTACTGGTGCCCCTTAAGCAGGAATTAAGAGCAATAAAACAGGTGTGAAGGCCTCTAACTTTTACACCTAGAATACCATATATTTCCTCAGTCTTGAACATTAGAGACTAGTGCAGTGTTCTAAAATTGAAATTCCTTGAAGGAAAACACACCAACAGCTTTCCCATTATAATAAAGAGAAGGTAATATGTTTTATTTATCATTATTAATGTTTTCAAATGTGCCTTATTTTAAAAATATTTCTCTAACATCATTTTCTTAAACATCCCTTTTCCTTTCTTATTTAAAATGTAGAATATGAAATGTAATGACCATTCCCAGTCACAAAATCTCAGCTCCTCTGAATAAAGGTTTAAAAAACACACATCTGTACTTATAAACATAAGTTTACTAACATATACATGTACAAAACTTATTAAAACATATTATCTAAATATATTTGCAAAAGATAGAGGAATAGTCTTTGATGTTACTTCAATTAAGTACTTTGAATTCTTAGAATCAACATCATTAAAATGTCCATATTACGCAAAGCAATCTACAGATTTAATGCAATCCCATTAAAATACCAATGACATATTTCAAATACCTAGTAAAAACTCTCCAAAATTTCATCTGGAATAAAAAAAAAGACCCCAAATAGCTGCAGCAATCTTGAGAAGAAGAACAAAGTTGAAGGGATTGCAATACCAGATATCAAGCTATATTACAAAGCCACTGTTCTCAAAACTGCCTGGTACTGGCACAAGAACAGACATAGACCAATGGAACAAAAAAGAGAACCCAGAAATCGACCCAAGCCATTGTGCTCAATTAATATATTGTTTTTCTTACTGACAAAGGATCTCGGCTTTTAATCAGAGTTCCCGTTCCACAGAGCAAGTAAGATGTGTCTGATACATATGCTGGAAAACCAGGGCCATGAGAATCATAAGCCTTTCCTGTATCCATTATATTTGTATACTTTTTTCTTAACAATAGAAATATTTCTGGTTATTTTCCTAATAATTCTTCTGTCTTCCTGCTTTTTTAGTTAATAGATTTTAATGATTAATAATTGCAAAAGAGTTAATCCTAACTGATTTGCCTTGAGCAGCTATTATGTGCCAGACATTATCTTAGTCACAGTAATCTACAGTTGAAAGAAACCTAGACATTCTTCAGAAGCAGAGCCCAATGTTTGTGAAAATCAAACACCTCAAAGGATCCAATAAAGTAGAAAACTATTTCCCCAGGCCCTAAAAGCTTTACTTTAACAAGAGAAAGAACTTCAACAGAGAGCTGCATCAAAAATTGGAAAACAAAACAAAATATCTGTCCTCTTATGCCTCTTATGGTGATTTTAAATGAAAGGAAAAGGAAACATATATGCTGGTATCACACCTTCTTCATCCATTAGTGGACTCTTAAGTAGTTTCCATATCTTAGCTATTGTAAATATTGCTGCAATGAACATAAGGATGCATATATTTTTCCAAATTAGAGTTTTCATAGTCTTTGAATAAATAACCAGAAGAATTGCTGAATCGTATGGTAAATTTTGAGGAACCTTCATACGGTTTTCCAAAGTGGCTGCACCAATTTACCATCCCACCAACAGTGTATAAGGGTTCCCTTTCCACCACATCCTTGCCAACACTTATTTCTTGTCTTTTCATAGTAGCCATTCTAATAGATATGAGGTGATGTCTCATTGTGGTTTTGATTTGCATGTCTCTCATAACCGGTTGACTATCTTTTCACGTGCCCGTTGGCCATCTGCTGTCTTTTTTGGAAAATGTCTATTTAGATCCTCTGCCCATTTAAAAATATATATTTATATTGATTTCAGAGAGGAAGGGAGAGGGAGAGAGAGAGAGAGAATCAGTAATGAGAGAGAATCATTGATCGGCTGCCTCCAACACGCCCCACACTGGGGATCAAGTCTGCAACTAGGCATGTGCCTCAACTGGGAATCAAACTGTGACCTCCTGGTTCATAGGTCAATGTCCAACCACTGATCCACACCAGCCAGGCCCTCTAACCATTTTTAATTGGGTTGTTTTTGTTGTTGTTAGGTTGAGTGAATTCATGATATATTTTGGATAATAACCCTTTATCAGAAATGCCACTTGCAAATATCTTTTCTCAGTTGGTTGCCCTTTTGTATTGTTGATGGTTTCCTTTATTTATTATCTACATATACTTCTGCTTTGGGGAATTAGCCTTTTGGTGCAGGAACACTCATCCTCACTGCATGAGTCAGGCTGGGAAGCTTGAGGGGGTTCGATTGTCAATGGCAAAGTAAAAACTCAAGTGCTTAAATAGAATGTTTGACAGCGTTAACTAAACCCATGTTAACTTTAAGATACTTTCTGAATCACTTGCAGAAGAATCTTTTTGGAAGAAATACGTGGCATGAACAGCAGTTTCATCCTCCCTGATGTTAATAGCACTCCCACAGAAACACTTTTACATTCCTCTGCATCCCGAGAGATCAGAAAATATTCCCCTTCTCGTGTGTGTGCGTGCACCTGGAAACAGTACATTTGTTTGCTCTGAAAGGGAATTTGCACAGAGTTGCCCTGGCTCCATCAAAAGCCTTTTCAATCAACAAATATTTGTGCAGCGTTGCTTTAGGCTTTATGTGGAAAGCAGCGTTTCTGTCCTCAAGAAGCTTACAATGTATTTGAGTAGAAATTCAAATTAAAAATAGTTAGATATGGCCAGTGAGTGTTGTCAGACTTGGGAGAAAGTGCCCAACTCCTGTGAATGCATGTAAGTGTGTTATCAGTGTTTTCCACAGGACCCATTTTAATTGTTTTTAATTAGTCCAAGAATTCCTCAGGGACAGGACTACTAGTGCTTGGTAAGTCTTTGTATCCTTTGCAGCTTATTTTATTTTATTATTATTGTTATGATTTTAAATATATTTTATTGATTTTTTACAGAGAGGAAGGAAGAGGGATAGAGAGTTAGAAACATCGATGAGCCAGAAACATCGATCAGCTGCCTCCTGCACACTCCCTACTCGGTATGTGCCCGCAGCCAAGGTACATGCCCTTGATCAGAATCGAACCTGGGACCCTTCAGTCCACAGGCTGACGCTCTATCCACTGAGCCAAACCGGTCAGGGCTATTTTATTTTATTTTTATAGAGAGTGAAAGAGAGGGGGAGAGACAGAGAAAAACATTCATGTTGATTGGTTGCCGCATATGGCCCCACCGGGCCAGGATAGAGCCTGAGCCTGCAAACAAGGTACATGCCCTTGACTGGAATTGAACCCACGACCCTTCATTCCACAGGCCGATGCTCTATCCACTGAGCCAAATTGGCTAGAGGTCCCCTGTAGCTCTTAGTGCACATTTGTTGATTGATGTTTCAGATCTTGGAGAAATTACTTTCCCATCTTTGTGAATTGTTTTTTCCTATTGTTCAGTGTCTCAGAAATTCTTTAAAGAGAATATGTTTTTCCCCATACTGCGGCATAGTCCTTGAATAGTGAGACATCAATTTTCTTACCATAAATTGATGATATGGCATTATCTAATTAGAGACTCGTAGGAAGGAAATGAGCTTTGGAAGTCATTAATTCATCCCTTGTCCCAAAGCAGAAGTGTGACATATTCCCACCTGTCACCTATTCAAAAAGCTGGTTATATTTGGGGCATGTCTTGAAAAAGGAGCTGCACAAGAGGGTGATCTCAAACTTTGCTATTCACTGTTGCTAGAGCTAAAGGCAGATAGATCTCTATCTGTCAGGTCTAAGTCACAAATAATCTGAGCTTTTTAAGACTGCGTGAGCGTGAGTGAACCACTCTGGCTAAGCAGTTCAAATCAGTAGCCGTTAGTGTTCCAGAGTGTCAGCAGGCGGTAAGCCCTTCCAGGGTGACAGAGGTTGTAAAGAGAGGAGAGAGGCACTGAGGAAATAGGCAGGCTTAAAAATAAGATGGAAACAGCCTAGAACCAGGGACCAAGTATCTTCTTGAACAATGATTAGATTTTCCCCCATGTCCTCTTACCCCTTCTTTTTATCTCTTTTCATGGCTATACAGAAATGAATGCCAAAAGGCTTTTCAATGCCATTACCACCTTATGGTAGGATTTAGAAAACTAAAGCCGCAGGATTTATTTTTAAAATTAGAAGATTTTTATTATAGGCTAAGCAAATTTATTTCTATGAAGCTCTTAGATACAGTGCCAGAATCGTATTTCAGCCAATGGGTATTTATTCCTTTTAAAATTTGACATAAGCAGTGGCGGAATAAGAGTCTTCCAGGATAAATCAGAAAGTAGATTGCCAGAAAAGTCCTCTTGACTCTATTGTAAATTTCTGACTGTACATGGTCAGCATTATTAGGACATGGGCTGGGCCCATGTGGAAGAAATATATTCTGTCAACATTTCTTGAAATATGGTGACTGTTGAAGTTATAGGTAATGAATCAATCATAGGTCTATAAGTTGTTGCTCAGGTGGTAGATTCATATTTCTGATTTATGACTTAATAATTCATCCTTCCTCTACATAGGTTAAGATGGTAGCTGTTTGAACAGAAAAACAAAAAACAAATTTGAAATGTCGTACGGTATCTCCTGTTTCAGTGTCAGTTGGAAAAAATGTTTAAACCTAGTTTGAATAAAACATGCCCATGGGTAGACCTGTGAATATTACTATGAAAATCTACTACCTGGAGGCAACACCAATGGACCATGAAGATGATTCCCAGCCAGTGAACAATGACAGGGTTCAGGAGAGTGACAGAGAGTCTTTCATCCTCCCCCTGACAGGGGAACAAACTCCTGTGCTCAGCAAAAAAACAGTTCGTTTGTTTTTTTCCTACATGTGGCATGATAGGGTAAGAGGTGATGCTGCAAAATCATCTATTTTAGAGCTCTATTCAGGGGCTTCTGGTTCTAGCTTATGGAGTAGCTCTTATCAGACTAATATTTCTGGTAATATCAACTCTAAAAATATAAAATAAACAAAAAAACCCACAAAATTTTTATCGAATCACTGAAGAGCAATCTAGATAGACAGGATGGAATGGGCTAAGATCCCATAGAGAAAGAGAATACATTGAGGTGAGTTCTGTCTTCATTATGCTTTTACCTCTTGGGACATGACACCTAGGCTGCAAAAATAAAAGCAGTGTCTTTGAGTTCTGGCAGGTTCACTGGGAAAGGATACAAAAATTGGAATTTTAAGCTACTTAGACAACGGACTTGAAAACTCTTTGCTGAAGGGAGAAATCTGCAGAGTATTGAACTCCACATCCTGTGTGCAATTTTCCTTTGAGTCATTTGGTTTCTTCTAAACTGCATGTGCGCAAGATGAGAGACAGAAAGCCAGAATATAGTTGCTAAGAGGCTGAAAAGCTAAGCAGCATGCTCATATTTTGGCAATTTGATGGTACTGGGGAAAAACTTGAATTCAGGTAAATGTCTTCTCCTGCAAAGTTAGAAATAACAAAATGATGTTCAGCATCATCACTTTCATTTAATACTGTACACGAAGGCTTATCAGTGCAATAGAACAAACAGAAAATGAGTCATGAGATTTAGAAAACTTTTAAATTTTATTATTTGGAGATTATGTGATTGTGTACATGGAAAAGCCAAAACAATCCACAAACAAAGCATTAGGCTTGATAAGTGAATTAGCACGGTTACTGAATACAAGGTAACTATACAAAAACTATCGTTTTTCTATATAATAACAATAAACATGTAGATAAATTTATTTTAAAAATGATAACTTCCCCCTGGCTGCTGTGGCTCACTTGGTTGGAGCATCATCCTGTACAGTGAAAGGTCGCAGGTTTCATTCTGCATCAGGGCACATACTTAGGTTATGGATTGGATCATCGGTTGGGGCGCATATGAGAGGCAACCAGTCAATGTTTCTCACATTGATTTTTTTTCTTTCTCTCTCTTTTCTTTCTCTCTCTCTCTCTTTCTCTCTCTCTTCCTTCCTCTCTTTAAAATAAACATATCCTAGAGTGAGGATTAAAATGAAAAAATGGATAACTCTACAAATGGCATAAAGCATTAAACACTTAAAAATAAATTTATCAAATATTGAAAAACTACAAATGGAAAATTATAAAATATTATGGAGGTAAATGAAAGGAGATCTTAATAAAAGAAGAGATGTACCATTTCCAAGGATTGGAAAATGCAATGCAAAAAATGTCTATTTTCCCTAATTTGGTTTATAGATTTAATGCAATCCCAATCAAAATTCCACTAGCACTTCTTTGAATAAAATTTGATAAGTTAATTCTAAAATTTTTATGGAAAATCAAAGGATCTAGGATAGTGAGGACAATGTTGAAGATGATCAAAGTTTTAAGACTTATGCCACCAGATATCAATATTTATTGTAAAACTCTATAATGAAAGCAGTTTGGTGCTGGCACAAAGATAGACAAATAGACCAGTGAGCAGAATAGTGAGTTCAGAAACAGATCTACAGATATATAGTCACTTGACTTTCAAAAAAGATACAATTTTAATGCATTTTGAGGAAAAGATTTTAAAAAGGAAACTAACCTGGATTAATTGAATTGGACTATCCGTATGGGCGGAAAAATAAAACTTGACTCCTAGCTCAGACCTTACACAAAATTTAACTTCAGATGGACTTAATGTGCTTAATTAAATGTGGAATACTTAAGTATAATATGCTTAAATGTGAAAAGTAAAACAATAAAGCTTCTAAAGGTTAATGTAGGACAACATCTCTATGACCACTGGTTGAGAAAAGGTTTTTAAAAAGGACACAATAGCACTAACTATAAAGGAAAATCTTGATAAACTGGGTCATTAAAAATTAAGAACTTCTGTTCATCAAAACATATCATGAATGAAGTCAAAACTCACCATAGAGGGCAAAGATGTTTGAAATGTGTATATTTAGCAAAGAACTTGTATTAAAAATTAACGATAAAGTAAAGAAATAAAAAGACACTCAAATATCTGAAAGACTTAAATGGACACTTAGAAAGGAATATATGCAAATTATTAATATGAAAGGACATTCATCATCTTTAGTTAACAAAGAAATGCATGTTATATCCACAATAATATAGCACTACCTACCTATCAGAATGACTAAAATGAAAAAAAACACACACAAAGAACAGATAACACCAATGGTTGTAGAACAACTAACTCTCCCACAATGCTGGGGATATGTGAATTGGTACAACTGCTTTAAAACACTACTTGAAATAGCTACTAAACCTAAACACACACATACCTCACGTCACAGAAATTCCAATCTTAGCTATACACCTAACAGAAATACATACACATGTTCATTAAAACATGCACAAAATGTTTATATTAGCATCATTTGTAATAGTTCCAAACTGGAAGTAATCCAAATGTCCATTAATAAATTGTGATGTATTTTACAATGGGATATTTTGCAGCATTGAAGAAAGATCAAATTATGGGTACAAATAAAAATTTGGATAAATCTTACAGATAAAATGTTGAGGAAAATCATCAGAGTCAAAAGAGTACACATTATAGGATAATGCATGATTCCATTTATTTAAAGTTCAACAATAAGCAAAACTAATCTATGGTGATGGAATTCAGAATATTGGTTACCTTTGGAGTAATAATGATTGAGGATGATTGAAAGAGGACAGAAGGAGTTTTCCCAAGTACTAATAATGCCCTTGATCTTGAACTATATGGTAATCTGGGTGGGTTGAAGTCATAAAAATTTGTTGAGTTGTGTTCTTTACTGTATACACAGTGCTTTTTAAATGTATGTATATTATATTTCAATACAAGAATTTATCAAAAAGAAAACCCCTTTATGTATCTTCAGTCATAGATTCAAACCATTTCAAAACATTAGGCTTTTGAGCCTATTTTGAAAGACCATATCCTAGCGATATGTTTTTATAGTTAGCCAGTCATAAGATTACACCTATTCTATATCAATCATAAGATTATACTAGTTGTAAGATTATAGCTATTACTTGGAAAAAAGCTACAATTCTTGGTGTCGTATTTATTACAACCCTTGTATTTAAAAAGATTAAACTAGCTATTTTATTTCTATTTATAATGGTGAATCATCAGTGATATATTCTACAAGTAATATAAGATTTGTCAATAGTTTGGTTCTCAACAAAGCCTCAATGAATCTGAACTGGTCTTGGTAGCTTAAGAAAAGCTCCATTTGGGTAAGGAAGTGGTTCTGGCTTAGCCTCAAGGAGCCGAGTGAGTTTGTCTTGGCCTTGAGGCATCAAAGGCAGTCTGGTTGAGGATGGCTGTGGTCATGTGTGTTTTGCCCACTACTATTCATTTTGGGTAAATGGGAAACAAAATTCTACCTAATTTTAGGGTCTTTAAAAATATGACTATTTTAATGACTATAATCTGGATCATATCTTTGAAATAAGATGACTAAGGGTTTATAACAAAAATATTAAATTCTTCCAACCATGCTCTTCATTACTAGTTAATGTCAATGTGCAGTTCACAGAACTAACCACATCAGGTCCTTAAAAAATCTTTAATGTTATTTGAGTGAGCAAAAAGTAAATGGAGAACTCATGAGCTTTCTGTTATAATTATTAATTTAGTTTTTCACCTGACCCTTTTCTTTATAGGTAATAAAATAAACATGATGATTCTTGGTATTCAAGTATTAAGTTGGTCATCTTAATAATACAATTAAGATGTGGTAATAACACATGTACATAAGTTGCCATTATTATAGCTAAAAAAGTGAATGAAGAATAGGCAACAAACATCATTTCCAGAATAGTGCTATGGTCACTTTCTCAATACCTCCTAGTTGAGTCTCTATTAAAAAATTTTTTTCATCAACTTCATGGAAAATGAAAACTCCAATTTCCATTTTGTTATCATAGCTAATAGCTTTCACATATTCTGCAAGCACAAATCTTGTTTAAATTGTGAAATTAATAGATACAAGTCATAGTGACTGGCCTGGATTTCTCTCAAAGCAGATCCTGAGTAAAGGCCTGGCATGAAAGATGTTTATCTGAAATCCGATCACAGGGTGCTGGAGTGAAGAGGAAGAGAAATTAAACAAGGAAATGGAGAAAAGCAGCACGTGGGTGTGCCCTTGAATTGGCCTCACTGTGGGGGACTGATGCATGATTCTGCAGTATCTTCTGAGCAGCCTCCTGAAATGAGCATCAGAACCATCCACTCAGGAGAGGAAAGAGGGAAGCATGTATCTTTTGGCTCTGATCTCCAAATGATCAAGGGTAAACTCAAGGATGATAATTTCCCTATAGTTCCAGATTGCATGTACGCTGACACCAAGGGGTTTTTCATGGCTCTTCCATGATACAGCATCAGAATCCAGGAAGCAGGCATGATAGGCACTTGAAGCAGGCTCAAGTGAGATGCTGCAGAGGCATCTATGCCAGGCTCTTCGAGAGGAAGTAGGACTGGTTGCTGTAGCTGTGACTAGAGTAAGGAGTGTGATGAGAAGATTCAAAATGGCATATGGGAGATGTCTGATAAAATTTTCATCATTAAGACTATTAATCTGGACTTCTAAAAGAGTAAAAGTAATTAAAATCAAATTCAAACCACTTTAATTAAAAAGGAAATTTAATTTTATTAAAAGGAAAAGTCTAGTCATCGGAAGGCAGTACAGTATAATGCACCTCTGAATTTGAACACTTTGTGTACAAATGTCAGTCTTTATACCTACTAACCATATAACACAGGGTGAATTACTTAGCCATTCTGTGCATCTATTTCTTCATCTGTAAAGCTGAGAAAACAGGATTTGTCTCATAGGTTTATTGTGAGGATTAAGTGAATTTTTATGTGTAAAATGCTTAGCAGAGTACCTGGCTTATACTATTAACCATGATCACCATTGTCATTATAATCTGCTGGGGCTGACCAGCAGACCCTGAGCTATGGATGAATTGATTACTCTGACACACTGTGAAAGAGAAGCTAAGGGACTGCTTGGCTAGAGGAGCAAACAGCCCTGTTTGCCTGCCTTTTTAGGCTTTTATTTTAACAACAGCTTGAACTAAAATTAACTATTAGATACTATCACTAAGGTAAGCATCCTTGAGAAAACATATGCATCCTTTAAGCAAGGATGTTTTGAAGTCTAAACATAAAGATTTCAGGAAAACACCCAGGGGCTCAGATTTGTTTGGAAAAGTCAAGGTAGGGTCTGCTGCCTTCCGCAAGGTCCCCCAGAGGCCTCCAACCCTTCAGAGAATCCTCCTTACAGACTTTCCAACCAAGTCCCATGCTTCCCCACAATAATCATCATTGCCATCATTGTCATGTCATCATCATCACCATCATCTTCATAACCATTGCTGTCATCATCCAGGTTAAAATTAATGTTGCCAGAGCTCTTTTTCCCCATCACCTCCTAGCTAGGTGGCAGACTAATAGAAAGCTCAGTAGCCTGGAACCCAAGCAAAAGAAAAGAGCCATTTCTGCTGGAACATCCAGAGAAGACACTAATTGGCCTGCCTGAGGACACATGCTTATGGCTGTAGCAATCCCTGTGATCATGGTGATGGGCTTTCTATTGGCCATGTTTGAATTATGAATCCATTCCTGTGGCTGGGAGATGAAGTTGGGGGAGAATAAGGTCAACACACCCAACCACAGAGCACATGCTCTCCACAGAAGAGAAGGTTATTACTCAATAGTGGTCTAGTTTCATTTTTTTTTTTTTTGCATGTATCTGTCCAATTTTCCCAACACCATTTATTTTTATTTATATATATTTTTATTGTTGACACTATTACAGATGTTCCCCATTTCCTCTCCTTTTCCCACCTTCACCCAGTCCCCCTCCCCCCAACCTTCATCGCTCTGTTGTCTGTCCACGGAATAACACCATTTATTGAATAGACTATCTCTACCCCATTTCATGTTCATGCCTCCTTTGTTGAATATTGATTGACCATAAAGTCATGGATTTATTTCTGGGTTCTCTGTTCTATTCCATTAATCCATATATTTGTTTTTATGCCATTACCATGCTATTTTGTTTACGACCAACTTGTAGTATAGTCTGGTGTCAGGAAGTGTGATTCCTCCAATTTTCTCTTTTCTCAAGATTGCTGTGATTATTAGGGGTCTTTTGTGGTTCCATATATATTTTTGGAATATTTGTTCTAGTTCTGTGAAATACACCATTGGTATCTTGATAGAAATTGTGTTGCCTCTATAGATTGCTTTGGGTAATATGGATATTTTAATATTTTAATTGTTCCTATTCTTTAAAACAGAATATGCCTGTACTTATTTGTATCTTTTTTAATTTCTCTCTTCAGTATCTTATAATTTCCCCAAGACAGGTCTTTTGCATCCTTGGTTAAATTTACTCCTAGGTGAGTTGGTTTTTGTTTTGTTTTGTTTTTGTTTGTGTGTGTGTGTGTGTGTGTGTGCAATTGTAAATAGGATTTTTTTTTAGTTTTTATTGCTTCTTAAAACTATTTTTATTGATTTCAGAGATGAAGGGAGAGGGAGAGAGAGATAGAAACATCAATGATGAGAGAGAATCATTGATTGACTGCCTCCTGCATGCCCCACACTGGGGATCGAGCCCACAACTGGGCATATGGTCTGACTAGGAATTGAACCATGACCTCCTGGTCCATAGGTTGACCCTAAACCACTGAGCCATACCAGCCAGGCCAAGTTTTAGAATTTTAAGTAGTTATTTCTGGTGGTCTTTCCTTATATATTTTTTGGCTTTCTTCCAATATTCTTGCTAACCCCATGGTGATAATAAAAGCCATATTATATTAAAAGCTATTAATTTTATGGTTTTAAATTTTATATCTTTAATTCACTTAATTCTTATATCTTTATTTAATAAATAAATAACATTTATTTATTCCTATTTCTATGCTATAAAATAAGAATAATTTTTTTCCATATGTTTAGCCACTTGACTCCATGGATTTTTACTAGTTAAGCCTCTCCCTAATTTGAAATGTCTTCTATAACATGTATTAAATTTCTATATGTGTGCATGTGTGAGTTTACACACAGCTCTTTCTGTACTATCTAACCATTAATCTCATAGGATTTCATTGGAAGTAGAAGAAAAATGGAAATCACCTAGAGATCCTGAGCAGATAGAAGACAGGAATGAGGAGTGGTGAGATGTTTTATTATAGACATTCAAGTTTTTTAATTAAATTTATTGGGATGGCATAGTTAAAGGATCATATAGGTTTCAAGTGTACATTTCTATGCTAAAAGATGTGTATATGGCATTGTGTGCCCACCACAATCTGAATGTGTTACAAATCCAAAATGTTAAATTAAAAGTAGGAACTGCATAGTCAATTGAAATTCCAATGTTGCTTTGGTTATTTTTTCTGTTTCCCTGTATTTATTTATCTTTTAAATGTTTTTATTGATTTTAGAGAGAGAGAGAGAAAGGGAGAAGGAGAGAGAGAGAAAAATCGAAGTGAGGGGGAAACATCTATTGGTTGCCTCCTCCGTGTACCCTGACCAGGAACTGAACAGGTGACTTTTTGGTGCATGGGATGACGCTCAATCAACTGAGCCACATTGACCAGAGCCAATATTTATTTTTATTTAAAATTTCTTCTTGGTTACTTCAGAATTATTTTTTTAAAAAATACTGTGTGTTATGACGTTACATTTGAAAGTGGAGAGTTGAGAACAAATATACATTTTCAAAAGTCCTTGTTTAAATTCTGATGTTCATCCATTAATAACTTTCCAATTTTGAAGAAGTAGAATATTTTTAGAGTGATTTGCTTGGCATAGTTGAAAAAAATGTTGCTGGAATTATTCACTGTGGCTTTCCAAATATGTTCTCTCTTATTTGCATACTGCCTTGAGGGAATTAATATTTGACTACTCAAAGTCTGACCCAGCCCACATGGGCCATCTGGGAGAGGAGCTTCACTAGTCAGTCACTCAGCGACTGTAGTGTGAGGAAAGATTGAAAACCAAGGGTAGATTTACTGAGCTTCTTACATGGATTAAACTACCAATATGTAGTGAAATCTGCTAGTATAAAAATAATGGTTTTCCTAGTTTTATCTCTTGGTTCTGTATGTAGTTTATAATATTCCACTTTATAATATTTAATAATATTTTTGTTCAGGAACAGGAAATTATATAGTTATTATACCACAAGTTCACTCACTTGGCTAGATGCTGCCTCTCATACAGTAAATATTGGTTTTACATAAGCAGATGATCTATACTGTGGCTGTTCATAGAGAATATATTGTCTATCAAACTAGAGCTTACTTTGCCACTCTAATAAAACTGAACTAGAAATCTGATTTGTGGAAAAGTCAAGAAAGAAAAAAAAAGGGATTTTATTAACATAAAAAAGAGTAGGACTTTATGTGAAAATTTAAGAGAAAAGAGAGTTAGTTAATGTAATAATTTATTTTAAGTCTTCTTGATTTCAATGATGTTTAATGAATATTCTCTTTATACCAACCAGTATGTGGGTATGACTCTTGAAATTCTTTTAGACATATTTGTCCAATTAAAGGACTCAAGTTTTTGGCTACCATCCTTTTATGGCTTGGTGCATATTTATAGAAATCATTTTTTTCTCTACTTCATTTAATCATTGTCTAGCTATTCTATTGATAATGGGCATTGCAAACAATTAAAATTCTAATATACAGGAAGGAAGTAGGTCTAGGATTACTATAATTTTGGCTACCTCACGTTTATGCAGTTTCAATATAGTGGTAAAACTACCAAATATTGGTCATAATTTTTTTTGTTATTACTAACCCTTTTCCATGTGAATTTCCTTGTTTATTTACTGTTTCATTTTATTTGACACTTTACTAGAGCCGGGGGTAACTTCCTGCCCTACTCCTTACCTCAGGCAGGCCCAGTCCTCCTGGGAGATAGAAAAAACAGACCACTTCCTCGGGGACACTCTTTCCCCAGATCCAGGCAGTGCTGCTGAGTGGACCAGGTGGAGTGAATGTGCAGCTACATAATTGATTACTCAGCTGACCGGTCAATAGTTATGGGAGAATGTCTACATCAGTAGGACTGAGACACCCTCTCAAATGTGCAGGCTCATGCTAATAGCTCTCTGATACGTAACTAAGTTATTTCTGCCAGTACCTCTTGATCGGCCTCCCAGAGCCCTTCCAGACTCTCCTTTCTTTTCTCCAAGGTACAGATAATTAGACGACTTGAGATTCTACCTCTAATTACCACTTGCTCTATTTGTATGTGGATTATTTACTTTCATTAGCATCAGGGAGAATCCCACTGCCAGGAATGCACAATTCCACTTCTGTTTTGACTTTTCTCACTGGTCAAACTCCAAATCGCCTCACGTTTGGACATGTATCTTGGTGTAGTTTCCTCATTCTTATTTTGTCTGTCTCCCCATAGGCCTAGAGAAACTCCCTGCCCACACTGCTCTGAAACCACTGGCATCCCCCACTGTCTTTATACTACACTCCAACACTCTCCTCCTCCAGGGCCTGCATTCTGCCCTGACTGATACTGTCTATGCAGCACCATCACTCCAGCCCCAATTGTCAGCTCCTCGGAGCTGTTGCCATTGCCTTCAGAGTGCCCTCCTCTGCTTTCTTTGCTCTCTTCTCTCCTGCACTTTCCTAGCACATTTTTTTTCTCTTAAAATACTTCTTTCATGTGTCACTTGCCAAAGACCTAAATTGTTCTTTGCTACTCATCACATAAAAAACAAAAAATTTTTCAGTTATAGTTTACTTTCAATATTATTTTGTGTTTGTTTCAGATGTAGAGCATAATGGTAGACAATCATATACTTTACAAAGTGTTCACCCCTGCTATTTCCAGTACCCAGCTGCCATCATATCTAGTTATCACAGTATTATTCGACTGCATTCCCTACGCTGTATTTACATCCCTGTGACTATTTTGTAACTACCAGTTTGTACTTTCTAATCCCTTCACCTCTTTCACCAATCCCCCAACCTCCCTCTCCTCTGGCAACCACCAGTCCGATCTGCTCTCTATGTCTATGAATATTTTTCAATTTTGTTTGTTCAACAAACAAAACAAAAATTTGGTTTTTCAAGTCTTTTTTTCAGACTCTCAACTTTTTTTTTTGCCTTTTTATTGGATTTGTTGGGTGACACTGGTTAACACAATTATACAGGTTTCAGGTGTACAGTTCTATAACACATCCTCTATACACTATTGTGTGTTCATCACCCCAAGTCAAATCTCCTTCAATCACCATTTATCCCATCTTTACCCTCTCCTACCCCCCCCGCCCCCCTGCAATCACCACACTGTTGTCCTTGTTCATGAGTTCTTTTTTCTTTTTTGCTCAATCCCTTCACCCCCTCCCCAGTGTGACTTTTGTGCTCCAGTCAGTCCAACCAACTGAAGCGGGATTTTTGGATTGGAACACAGTGTTCCCCTGGGCAGGAAGGTTCCCTGAATTCTTTGTCTGCAGGAGTCGAAGAATGAATCCAAGGACGGAAAGTGTTATAGCAAAGGTGGAAATTTATTGAAGAACAAGTACAGATTCCCACATGGGGAAGAATTTTACAGCACAGACTCCCACATGGGGAGGGGGAAAGGGTCCCACTGAGTTCCTTTTTCCATGGTTTATAAAGGCTGTAGATCTTTGTGCCTTGATATCCCCTCAGATTGGTCACTATTCTCTTAATCTAGTTACTATAGTAACTTCTGAGTTCAAAGGTTGAACCTCAGGACCCTCCCTCAAAAGGGACTTGTGAGGTTTTCCTCCCCTCCTTCCTTTTATTTTGTAAATATAGACATTTTGCTGTTCCCAGCTCCCTCATTCTATGGAAATGTACCTGTTGCAGCTTTTCAGCTCCCCTATTCTATGGAAATATACCTTCGGCTGCTCTGCAGCCCTGTGCTTCTTCCATGTGCCCTTAATTTCTAAAATTTCCTATACCTGTCTTTTCCCCCCTAAAAATTCCTGCTTCACAACCTCTTGTCATCCACCTATATCTTTAAACCACCCTCTTAACTTTTTATTAAGATTATTTGCACATTTGTTCAAGTTTTAGCCTATCCATATCTCCTCCATGAAATGTTCTTTAATAATTAATCTTCATTCCATGGCATTTCCATAACCCCTCACCCCCCACTCAATTCTAAAGGCATTGAGAGTTTGTAACACATAGTTTTAACCCTTTTAGCTTCCTATGGTTATGTCATGCTGAATCTGTTAGGAAGTGCATTTGGGAACAAGTAACAGACCTGACTATACTAGTAGTGCCTTGAATATGACAGATATTTATTTATTTTGGTGTAATGAGATGTCAGGAGGTAGGGAGTTCAGAGTTGCCACAGAGGCTCCTTGTGACTCTCCATTTTTCAGCCCCTTGGATCTAGTCCTCAATGATATAAAATGATGCAGTAGCTCTAGCAAGAAGGAAGGGTATAAGTGGCCAGCCTGTTTTAAAAAGCTGTTCTGGAAGTGCTGCCCATTGAGAGACTACCGTTTTCTACAAGGGAAGCTGGGGAATTCAATCTTTAAGACATTCACATCACTGCTTCCCCAAATCTAGAAATTCTACTGGTGGGGAGGAAAAGAGAGGATGGTTACCATGGGGTATCTCTCAGCCTCTCTGACACGCACATAAGTAGCAAGGCTTCTGCTTCCATGTAGCTGCAGGGACGCGGCGGGTGTTGGCCTTGCTTTCCTGAGCAGTGGTGAGGGAAGTCAACTATAAATGTGTGACAAATCAGGATGTACCTCTCAGCTCAGGAAAAGTATTTCCTTTTTACTTTGTCTAGTACTCCACTCTTTTTCTAACAAATTTGCAGGAAAAAGCTAAAACATTCAGAAAACATATAAAAGACAAAAATAAATGTAAAACTTGTTCATATATGAACACTATGTGTGTTTTTTTTCTGCTGAAAAAAATACATGGGAGCATCTGGATTTCATTGCCACACTACTGGGTATCATGCAACATAATCCTATATAATAAAAGCCTAATATGCTAAGTGTCCGGTTGTCCAGTGACTGGTAGACTATTTAACCAATCAAAGCATAATATGCTAATGATATGCTAAGGCCACTCAACCGCTCGCTATGACGTGCACTGACCACTGGGGGTAGATGCTCTGACTGGTAGGTTAGCTTGCTGATGGGGTCCGGCTGATCGGGACTGGGTGAGAGGGGGCTGGACACACCCTGGACCCCTCCTGCAGTCCCTCCCCGGCCCTGATCATGCACCAGTAGGGTCCCTCAGCTTGGCTTGCACCCTCTTGCAATCCTGGACCCCTAGCGGGATGTCGGAGAGCTGGTTTCGGCCTGATCCCGCAGGCCACTCCCCTTGGGAGGGCTCCAGAGGCAGGGCTCAGTGGTGCGGCTCAAGCCTCTCCCAATTGAGACTAATTGGGTGCAAGCCTGCGGCAGGCACAATGGGGCTAGGATGAGCGGGAGCAGCAGGTAGGAGTTGCAGGCGGTGTGGGACTGTGGGTTTCGGCCGATTCACGCAGGCCACCCGGAGGGACCCCCCACCCATGCATGAATTCGTGCACCAGGCCTCTAGTGTCTAATAAATACCTCTCAGCATGGCACACAATTCTGGATCTATGTAACACAGAATTTTTGACATTAATATTAAATTTGCAAGTTTTGAGGGCAGCTAATGCAGTGATTTCTTAACCCAAGTAAACTGGCTCTGTGTTCTTATCAGAATCTAAACAAAGACTATGCATGATAAATATTTGCTGTTATTTCTAGTGCTATGTAGATAGCCATTGGGAGCATGCTTGCTTCAGCTGAAGGGTGTTTTCCTTCTTTTGTCAGACACACAGCAAAGCTCCTTTTGTCTCCTGATCACAGCTCTAATTTTCCCAGCTGGATGAATTCACCAGGTTGAGATTCAGAGAGGCCTTAACATTAGTAGAATCTACAAAGCGCCAGAGGGGAACAAAACCTGTGCAGGAAGCATCCACTCTCAGGCTCCTTAGTGTGGTTGCCACAGCTACCAAAGCTGCTGTTTCTCTGCTTTGCATTCACGTAGGAAGACCAGCCCTTAAGGTGTGTGTGTGGGGGGGGGGGGGGGGGGGGGGACTTCATTATATACTGACATTGCAATTTGTTTGTTTTAATATCGTATTTAATCTACTGTGCTAATTAGGAAGACTCAGCTAGGTGGAAGATAGGGTAGACAAAATCTTATACAATCCGGATGGCAGATCGAAGAGGGAATGAATCTGCACTTATGATTTCTCTCTGAACTTTGCTACCATTCACACTTTGGTTTGAACCATGTTAGAGGGCTATGTCTATCACCGCCTCTCCCACAAAGAGGATACACAAACCATTGATTCAAATATCTATAATAATAAAAGCATAATTATGCTAAATAGACCGATGTCCTTCTGGATGACCTTCCGGACAAAGCCGGAGCTGAGAGGGAAGCCGGGGTCCTGGTGCCAGAGGGAAACCAGTTCCAGCAGCCGGGGAAAGGAAGGCCTGCTCTTGCACGAATTTCGTGCATTGGGCCTCTAGTATATATATATACACTATATGCACCTATATCAAAATAGCAATTAAGATAAAATCACACCAGCCTATCCTGGGTGAAGTTTAAGTATATATTCATGTATAAGTAACTGATAAATCATTTTGAAGCCTTAGAGTTCTATAATTTATTTAGTGATCTTTAATTGACATATGACCTACTGCAGCCATTTTTAGGGAAAGTTGCATAGTGACAGATATATGAGAACATGTTAACAGTAGATTTACAGTATACATATTTCCATTTCCAAAATATATGCTTTATCAGTAACAAAGAGGTCTCTAAATTCCCTCCACTTTCTTGTCCCCAATCTCAGTTTTGAAAAGAATGTGGTCTTGTACCTTTTCTTTGATGCGATGGCATTACCGACAGCAAAATACCGTGTGCGTGTTTTTTAAAGTTAAATAACAGCTATGCACTGTTTTGTAAAATTTAATTTTTCTTTGTTAAAGAAAGGCATGTTTGACCACTATTTGTAGTTTTTTAACAGCTTCTATCAAGGCTTTTAAGTGGGAAGGGGACAATTTTTTTAAACATCTATTATGTTTTTCTCTTACTTTCTATACATTGTCTCATTTATTAAGACACCATTAAGTTCTATTAATTTACTTTACAGATGTGCTAAGAGGATTTCATACTCACAATCGCAAAGCCAATAAATAAGAGACATAGAAGTTTTTCTAGCAGAGACTTTGATCACTCTAATCCCAAAACCCATATTCTCTTCATCAACTTGGATTTGAAGAAATGGCACAGTATATTTATCCTTTGTTTTAATTTTTAGCAATCATTAAATTGCCTATAAGAAATTTGATGTAGATATTGTTGAATATAATCTATATTATACTAGAGGCCCAGTGCATGAAATTCATGGATGGGTAGGGTCCCTAGCGGCTGCTGGCTGCTGGCCGGGGCCTTCCTTCATTCTTCGCTGCCCCCTAGTGCTCAGTGCATGTCATAGTGAGCGATGGAACTCCCAGTCAGTTAAACTCCCGAGGGGACACTTTGCATATTAGGCTTTTATATATATAGATAGTACTGGAGGCTGGGTTTCATCCCCAGCTACCATTTCCCTTTTCTTCAGTCAGAGACCTCCAATTTACTTTGGGAAATCCTTGTGGGTCCAGAGCAGCTAAATTTAACCCCAGTTTCAAGGGTATATTATATTATTCAGGCAAAGCTAATCAGAGCTTTCTGTTCCTCTGGCCACAATGATTAGTTTAACAAGTGAATTTATAAACTTAGCTCATCCAATCAATATGAGTCTCAAACTTATTTTGGAATTCTGGGAAAAGGTGCTTCCATTTAGATAATGTAGATTTATATTTTCCAGCCCCATTGACTTTAGAATAGAATGTGTCTTATTTCCATCAGTGACATATAAAAGGAAGTATTGTGTAGGAACTTCAAAAACCTCATGTATTTCCACTTTTATCCTCCATTGCCATAACACTGGCAATGTCCCGGATAGGGGCTGCTCCATCAGCCTGGGTCCTCGAATAAAGACTGGGTGAAACAGAGCCACAGCTGGCCTACAATGGAAATGTATAGGGAATTGAAAATAATTTTTTGTTGATGCAAACCACTGAAATGTGGGAGTTATTTTTTTCTTCAGTATAACTTAGCCTAAATGGTAAGGTGTAAGGAGGTGAGGCTAAGACTGCTGCAGCCATTTTTGCAACATGAAGTCAATCTAATGACCAAGCTGACATAACAAGGAAGCAGAGTCAAGAAAATCACAGAGAAAAACAGTTGAAACTGATGATGCTATGACCATAGTCAATCCATAGCTGAAATGTTTATTAAAGTGAATCAATATATTTGTTTATGACAATTTTAGTTCAATTTTCTGTTTCTTGAAGCCAAAGCAAATAAATTGCTTTATGTGTCATATCATAAATTCCACTTCAGTTTCCCACAACAGACATCTGAAATAACCTTGAAACAAGCCCAGCAATTTCTGAAAGTCAATAGCTAGATCAATATTGACGAAAGATGGAAGCCCCTCAATAGGCAAATTTAATAGAAAAATAGGTGGATGCCAAATAAGAACTATTGTAAGATTACTATAATAAGTTACAAGCTATTTTGTTAAGAATAAATGAAGAGTTTAAACTTTTCAAAATAATGTCTGTTTGAAAATGTATAAACAAAGATTTCTGAGGAGAAGAGTGTGGGGGAAGGCTCAAAGGGTCATGGAGTGATGTTTTGAAAGACCCTTGGTCAAATTAAACAAAGGATAGAAAATTATTAGATTTTCTTTCTGATCAAACATTAGGGGTTTTTTTTCTATTAGAAAAAAAATCAAAACTAACAAAACTATGATGACTAAATAGCAAATTAACAGCAAATAGAACATGTAACACTCACAAAGTTGTGAGTTTTCCCTTGTGAGAATGATGCTATTCAGGAATGGAGAGGAAACTTCATACTGAGCTGCCTGCAACAGCCAGAATTAAAATTTGGCTTCACCATGGGCAATTTTTCTATGCCAGCAGGGGTAGTTAGTAAGGTCAGAACATTTTCCCTCTTTGAAATAGTCATCAGCTTATGGGAAAAACTTTCTGCGTCTACCCCCCTTTTGACCCCAACATGTGAATGGACATTTGAAAGCAAAAAAATTGTACAAATAGAGGAATAAAAAAATTAATTAGTAAAATTTTTAGTTAAAAATAATATGACAGTAAAACAGCAACAGTAGAAATGTAAAATACAGTAGCTTTGAATATTCTGTATATTAAAGCTTTACTTAATTTTTTATTTTATGTAAAATTTTTTGAATAGGGAATACTTTTACATGTTTAAACATATAATACAAAGTGGTAATCAGATAAAAGTTTTGCTCCCACCTCTACCCTCATCAATCTCTTTTCTTCTGTCACCAACAGGTAACTATATTATTAACTACTAAGTCCCCTCAGTATTTTTTATGCAAAACCAAGGACATTTCTTTATTCAAAACCAAGAAAGGGCATATATGTATTGTTATTTTCCTTCTTTCTTTTCATAAAATGTAGCACACCATAGGCTGTTCTGTATTCTGCGTTTTTCACCTAATAATATCTCTTTAGAGATCTTTTATTATCAGCACACAAGAGCTTTGCCATTTTTTTCTTATGTCTGCATAGTATTTATCATGGCATGCATGTACAATAATTTATTTAACCAGTTCCCTGTTTATGAAAAGTTGGATTATCTCTTTTTTTAAAAATAATTACACATAGTGCTTTTGATAAAAACCTTTATATGTTGCTTCATACATGTTCACTGATTATTTGCAGAGAAAGAATATAAAGCCAAGTCCTAAAAATAGAGTCATTCTCAATTTGGGCAAGTTTTTAGATTAGAGGCCTCATTTGGGTTATTTTTACTACCTAAAGTTATTAATTTATTTCTTCACTATCCAAGAAAAGTGGTTTTCAGTTATAAATAAAAACAAGCTATCCAGATATGTGGAAAGAAGGGGCTATATCTTGTAAATATTCAAAGGGCTAACCTATTAATGTTACTTTGTATCAAGAATGATGGAAGAAATGGCCATTTCCATGACAGCCATGTAAATAACATATCAACCCTCGATATTGGCTTTCTTACCTTGACCTCCATTTTAAATAAGCTACTTAATTCTGAGGATTTGTCTTTTGAATCATTTCTCATAATCATTCCTTCTCTTATATTCCTTTTGCTATCAGATACCTTTTCTAAAATGGTTGCTGTGTCATCAATGCCCTTTTATTCCATCTATTACTTTAAAATATGCAATTTGTTACACAATACCTATATAAATTCTTCTTTAATGTTATTACTGTTATGTTCTCAAAGAATTCTATTGGATAATTCCTTTAATGGAGTTTTGTTTTTTGATGATTCCCTGCCTCTCCCTCCCCCCCCCCCCCCATACTCAATGGGGAATTTAAAGCATGAGTTAGATTTTGTTTTGCTTTTTGTTTTCCTTTTTCCCCTTCTTAATTACAAACTGACTGAATATTAATTAAATCAACATTTAAAATTAAGGTATTTTTTTAAGTCAATAGCCAATATTTTCAAATCCACCCATACTCTGCTTTCTGCCTATTCCTCTTACTGACAATGGCTTGTAAGAAAGCTCCTTGAGTCACCTTTCCTGGTTTCAGTTGGAGGCATCATCACTAACTCTTGTCAGTGACTCTGCCATCCAAGACATGCTTTCTACTGGTCCTGCAGATCGCTGAGTTTTTTTATGTTTTTATTTTTAGAATCTGAAGCTCATGACTTCAATATTGCGTGGAATATTGAAGTGTAAGTGGAGGACAAGAGGGATAGTCAACTTTCTTTTTTCAGTAATGCTATTTACTACATTGCTTTACTCATTACTATCTTTTCCCCCCTCTTTTTATTACTTGCCTATTTTTAGACAATATCTTATTTCTTGGTATGGAAGGTGAGAATTTACTTCTCCATTTCCACCTCATACAAAATACACACAGGCACACACACAATTCCCTTTACTCTATTTTTTCCAATATAGTTCACATTTCAACATCATTCTGACTATATAAACAATCCTCTCTGGTAAGACGACTATGATTATGTTTCATTTTTGGTACTTTCTTGGACTTAACCCTGATTCTTTCATTCAATTCATAATTTTCTATATCTTGATTTAAAATTCTCTCTCTCTTTCTTTCTTTCTCTTTTTTTTTTGTTTGCTGCAAAAAGCGTTATTGTTTACATTTGTCCCGATGCATGGGAGAGGGCTTCAGGGTAGTTAAAGAATAGCTAGTAGTTTTGAAGAGAGGCTCAGGCAAAAGCCAGACACCAGCGGAATGTAGAGGGGCCCTTCAAAGGCCTCTGGGCTCCAAAGACTCCTATTTGTGCTTGAGGGTGAGCCTTTGAAGAGATACTAGCCCAGCCCAGCCTGGGGGCTGGCAGCCTGTGGGGGTGTCAGGTGTCACCCATCTTCTTGATGAATTTCACCCCCTCTCCCAGGAAGTGGTGCTGTAGGAAGTCACAGAGCTGAGGGTCTGCGTGGGTAGAACCCAGGGTAGGCAGCTCCACAAGGACCTGGTTCAGGTTCCTCTCCAAGGCCAGGAAGGCTTCCCTGACATCCTGGGTTTTACCCACTCATCCTGGGAAGGTTTCAGCACGTCCTGGAGGAGAATGCGGCTACCGCACTGGTTTTGCTTCTTTAAGAGACTCAGAGCCCTCCTGCTTCGTTTCCACCAACTTGTGGAAGAAGTGACCTACGCCCTCGAGAACCACACCATCGAGGTCAAAATAGAAGCCCAGAGAGAGGTAGGTGTGGGCAGCCCGCAGGTGCAGGGTGGCCAGGCGGGTGACTGTAGCCTCCACCCTGGTGGACTAATTCTGATGAATTTGGGAGCTCATGGTTGTTTGGCAATAAGGAGTTAAGATAAAAAGAAAACCGGTGTGGTGGCTGGTCTCGAAGGTGGTTCTGAAGGTGGTGACTGGATAAGATGCTGGAAGGTGGTCGGAGCCTGGGCAAAGGGGTGTCCCTGGGTCTGTTCCATCCAAACACTGTTGAAGCAAGAGTGAGATCTGGGACGCCGAGGGCATTATCAATTTAGAATTATTTCTAAATCCTGAGGCAGATGTTTCTAACTTCTAAAAATAATTTCCCTATAATGAGGACATTTCAGATAATCGATCACTTCTCTTTGGTTCTTGTTGTCTCCCCTCACACCTGCCTTATCCACCTAATCATTTTGAAGCGGATATTTCCTCGGCCTGGCGTCTAGCAAGCTCCCTCACAACTTCGTTCTCCTTTGACCTTCCTGATTCCTTGAGCCCATGACTTCCTCTGACATGACATTGGACATTTGGATGAAAAAGGGAAAAGAGGGGGTAAAGTTTTTGTCAAACGTACAGGTCTGAGAATATACTCTTATTAATATACAATTTGATAGTTGCTCTTAAGAATTCTGAAGGCGTTCTGAATCCCAATCCTTACACACGACATGATGTAGTTCTCTGAAAGCTTCTCTTTTCAGTCCTGGTGTTCTGAAATTCTATGACCCTGTGCCTTGGGATGGATGTTTCTATTTCATTCACTCTGATGTAGGTGTCAAGGGAATTTTCTATCTACCTGGCAACTACAGACAGAGGTCTTTCCTCCAGATCTCTTCACTCTCTGGAGGTTTTTTTTAAATCTGGCTGCTGAATTTCAGGCAGAAGGACGGTGAAAGAAGCTAACTCAAGAAATAGACTCTAACCTTTCTTTTTAGCCCTACACCCCACTCTTTCCCTGTCAATGCCCAGTGTCCCCGAGTGTAGGGTTTCTAAGGTTGAATTTCTCTAGCGAGTAAACCTCCCTCATGCTATTGGGTAAAAAGTTACCTGATAAAAGGAGCTGTCAAAGGGACTTGGGCAGGGAGAGTTACCTTTTCCAGCCTGTTTCTACTTCTACCTCCTTTGACAATGGTACTTCTAATAGGAAAACTTATGGGGATGTAGGGACACAATAACTTTTTTAAACGTGATTTTTATTGTTGATACTATTGCAGATGTCCCCATCTTCCCCACCCCCACCTTTGCCAACCTCCACTCAGCCCTAGCTCCTCACTTCCGCCTGCCTATCACCAAACTGTTGTCTGTGTCCATGGATTATGCACATATGTTCTTTGACTAATCTCTTCACCTTTTTATTTTTTAATTTAAATACTTTATTGTTGAAAATATTACATATGTCTTCTTTTTCCCCCATTGACCTCTCCCTGCCTGCTCCCACCCCCTAGCACAGTGGTCCTCAACCAGTGGATCGCGACCCCTTTGGGGGTCGAACGACCCTTTCACAGGGGTCACCTAAGACCATCAGAAAACACATATATAGCCGGAACCGGTTTGGCTCAGTGGATGGAGCGTCGGCCTGCGGACTGAAAGGTCCCGGGTTCGATTCCGGTCAAGGGCATGTACCTGGTTTGCGGGCGCATTCCCGGTGGGGGATGTGCAGGAGGCAGCTGATCAATGTTTCTCTCTCATCGATGTTTCTAACTCTCTCTCTCTCTCCCTTCCTCTCTGTAAAAAATTAATAAAATATATTTTAAAAAAAAGAAAAGAAAACACATATATAATTACATATTGTCTTTATGATTAATTACTATGCTTTAAATATGTTCAATTTGTAACAATGAAAATATATCCTGCATATCAGATATTTACATTACGATTCATAACAGTAGCAAAATTACAGTTATGAAGTAGCAACGAAAATAATTTTATGGTTGGGGGTCACCAAAACATGAGGAACTGTATTAAAGGGTCGCGGCATTAGGAAGGTTGAGAACCATTGCCCTAGCACATGCCCTCACCCTCCTACTGTCTCTGTCCATTGGTTATACTTATATGCATGCCTATAAGTCCTTTGGTTGATCTCTGACCCTCACCCCCCATTTTCCCCTGCCTTTCCTCTGAGGTTTGATTGTCTATGATGCCTCTATGTCTCTGTATCTATTTTTGTTCATCAGTTTATGTTGTTCATTATATTCCACAAATGAGTTAGATTATGTGATATTTATCTTTCTTCATCTGCCTTATTTCGCTTAAGCATTATGCTCTCCATGTCTGTCCACGCTGTTGTGAATGGTAAGAGTTCTTTATTTTTTACAGCAGTGTGGTATTCCACTGTGTAGATGTACCACTGTTTTTTAATGCACTCATCTGCTGATGGGCACTTAGGCTGTTTCTAAATCTTAGCTATGGTAAATTGTGCTACTATGGACATAGGGGTGCATATATCCTTTCAGATTGGTGTTTCTGATGATATATTCCTAGAAGTGGGATTACTGGATCAAATAGGAGTTCCATTTTTAATTTTTGGAGGAAACTCCATACTGTTCTCCACAATGGCTACACTGGTTTGCATTCCCACCAGCAGTGCATGAGGATTCCTTTTTCTCCACATCCTCGCCACACTTGTCGTTTGTTGATTTGTTGATGATGGCCATTCTGACAGGTGTGAGATGGTACCTCATTGTCATTTTGATTTGCATCTCTTGGATGATTAGTGACTTTGAGCATGTTTTCATATGTCTCTTGGCCTTCTGTATGTCCACTTTCAACAAGTGTCTATTTAGGTCCTTTGCCCATTTTTGGCTTGGATTGTTTATCTTCTTTTTGTTAAGATACATGAGTTCCCTGTAAATGTTGGAGATTAGACCCTTATTGGCTATAATGTTGCAAACATATTCTCCCATGCAGTGGGCTTTTTTGTTATTTTGTTGATCGTTTTTCTTGCTATGCAGAAGCTTTTTATTTTGATTTAGTTCCATTTGTTTATTTTTTTCCATAGTTTCCATTGCCCTAGGAGCTGTATCAGTAAAGATTGCTATGGCATATGTCTGATATTTTGCTGCCTGTGGATTATTCTAAGATTTTTATGGTTTCCTGTCTTACATTTAAGTCCTTTATCCATTTTGAGTTTATTTTGTGTATGGTATAAGTTGGTGGTTTAGTTTCATTTTTTTGTATGTATCCATCCAATTTCACAACACCATTTATTAAAGAGACTGTTTTGACTCTATGCTCTTGCTTCCTTTGTCAAATATTAATTGAGCATAATGGCTTGGGTCAATTTCTGGATTCTCTGTTCTGTTTCATTGGTCTATATGTCTGGTCTTGTGCCAGTACCAGGAAGTTTTGAGAACAGTGGCTTTGTAATATAGCTTGATATCTGATATTGTGATCCCTCCAACTTTGTTCTTTCTCTGGATTGCTGTGGCTATGTGGGGTCTTTTTTTATTCCATATGAATTTTTGGAGAGTTTGCTCTAGGTCTGTGAAATATGCCATTGGTATGTTAATGAGGATTGCATTGAATCTGTAGATTGCTTTGAGTAATATGGACATTTTAATGATGTTGATTCTACCAATCCATGTACACGGTATATTCTTCCATTTGTTTATGTCTTTGTCCATCTCTTTTTTCAATGTCCTGTAGTTTTCAGAGTAAAGGTCTTTTACCTCCTTAGTTAAGTTTATTCCTAGGTGTCTTAATTTTTTTGGTGCAATGGTAAATGGGATTTTTATTTTATTTTTTCTTTCTGTGAGTTCATTATTGGTGTATAAAAAAGCCATAGATTTCTGGGTATTAATTTTATATCCTGCTACATTGCAGAATTCATTTATTAAGTTTAGTAGTGTTTTGATGGGGTCTTTAGGGTTTTTTATGTACAATATCATGTCATCTGCGAATAATGACAGTTTTACTTCTTCTTTTTCAATTTGGATGCCTTTTATTTTTTTCTTCTTGTCTGATCACTATGGCTAGCACTTCCAGTACTGTGTTGAACAGGAGTGGGGAAAGTGGGCATCCTCTCTTGTTCCTGTTCGTAGGGGAAATGGTTTTAGTATTTTCCCATTGAGTATGATGTTGGCTGTAGGTTTGTCATATATGGCTTTTATTATGTTGAGTTATGATCCTTTTATTCCCACTTTGCTGAGAGTTTTTATCAAGAAAGGATGTTGGATTTTGTCAAATGCTTTTTCTGCATCAATTGATATGATCATGTGGTTTTTGTTTTTCAATTTGTTTATGTGATATATCACGTTTATTGATTTGTGGATATTGTACCAGCCTTGCATCCCTGGAATAAATCCCACTCGGTCATGGTGTATGATCTTTTTAATGTATTGCTGGATGCATTTTTCTAATATTTTGTTGAGGATTTTAGCATCTATGTTCATCAAGGATCTTGGCCTGTAATTCTTTTTCTTTGTAGTGTCTTTATCTGGTTTTGGGATTAGGGTAATTCTGGCTTAATAGAAAAAGCTTGGAAGTGTTCTTTCCTTTTGACTTTTTTGGAATAGTCTGAGGAGGATTGGTGTTAGTTATTCTTTGAATGTTTGGTTAAACTCCCCTGTGAAGCCATCTGGACCAGGGCTTTTGTTTGCTGGAAGTTTTTAATTGCTGCTGCAATTTCATTGGTAGTTATTGGCCGCTTCAGGTTTTTCTAATTCTTCCTTATTGAGTTTTGGAATATTGTATTTTTCTAGGCACATATCCATTTCATCTAGGTTGTCCAGTTTGGAATAGAGTTGTTTGTACTTTTTTTTTTTTTTACAATCCTCTGTATTTTTGTGGGGTCGGTTGTTACTTCACCTCTTTCAGTCCTGATTTTGTTTATTTGGGTCCTCTCTCTTTGTTTCTTGGTGAGCCTGGCTAGAGGTTTATTCTTTCAAAGAACCAGCTCTTTGTTCTATTGATCTTCTGTTTTTTTTTGTTGTTGTTGTTTTTGTTTCTATGTCATTTATTTCCTCCCTTCTACTTACTTTGGACTTTACTTGGTGCTCTTTAAGTTGTAGGGTTAGATAATTTATTACCAGTTTTTGTTGTTTTTTGATGTAGGCCTGTAGTGCTATAAACTTCCATCTCAGGACTGCTTTGTGTTCCATAGATTTCGGATTATTGTGTTTTAATTTTCATTTGTTTGCAGAATGCTTTTTTATTTCTTTGATCTCTTTGGTAATCCATTCATTGTTTAATAGCATGCTATTTAGCCTCCATGTGTTTGATTGTTTTTGATTGTTTTTATTGTAGTTGATTTCTAATTTTATGCCAATGTGCTCTGAGAAGATGTTTGATATAATTTCAATCTTCTTGAATTTGTAGAGAGTTAGCCTGTGTCCTAATATGTGGTCTATCTTTGAATATGTCCCATGTGCACTTGAGAAGAATGTATATTTCATAGGTTTGAGGTGTAATGTTTTGAAGATGTCAATTAATTCCATCTGATCTAGTGAGTCATTTGGGACTGCTGTTTCTTTGCTGATTTTTTGTTTGTTTGTTTAGAGCAGTGGTTCTCAACCTTGGCTGCACATTAGAATCAACTGGGAATCTTTTTAAAATCCTGATTTCTGGGCCTCATCCTCTGGAAATTCTGTTTCTTTGTTATGGGGTGGGGCCACAACATTAGTAACAAAGAAACAGAATTTCTGGAGGATGAGGCCCAGAAATCAGGATTTTAAAAAGATTCCCAGGTGATTCTAATGTGCAGTCAAGGTTGAGAACCATTTATCAGTGGTGTCAATGGGGTATTAAATTCTCCTTCTATGATTGTATTGTTGTCGATCTCTCCCTTGATATCTTTCAGAAGTTTTTTTTAATGTATTTAGGTGCTTCTATATTGGGTGCATTTATGTTAACCAGAATTATAGCCTCTTGTTGAATCAATCCCTTTAGTATTATGAAGTGACCTTCCTTATCTCTTGTTATGGCCCTCACTTTGAGGTCAATTTTGTCAGATATAAGTATTGCTACCCCAGCTTTTTTTTTTCATTTCCATTTGCCTAGTTCATAAGTTGATGTTCAAACACTGATGTTCAAGCTACTCCAGCTGGGCATTTACTATCTTCTTTTTCCCCCTCTCTTACCATCTATATTTTTGCTCCCTAGTGCATAAACTTCTATCCTCCATGGGTCTCTGTGCAAGTAGCTTCTTCCACTGCCTTTATCTGCCTTCCAGAGTTCTGAAAGCAAAGTTTTCTGAAATGGAAAAGCCCTATTAGTATACTGGTAACAGTTTATTGGTTTTGTTTATTTAGTTATAACAAAGGTATGTCAACCTTACTAAAATTCCTATTTTTAAAAAATGTATATTGCTACTTCAGTTGGTTTAGGATGGTTCTAAATAATTCTTTAGACATTTTCTAGTTTGCTTTTTTAAAAATTGAGATATAATTGACAGATAGCATATTAGTCTCAGGCATATGCATAATGATTTCACATTTGTATATGTTGTGAAATGATTACCACAATAAGCCTAGTTATCATCCATCAGCACACAGTTACAAATTTTTTACTCTTGTGAAGAGAACTTTTAAGATCTACTTTCTTAGCTAGTTCACTTTTAATAAGAATTGAGGTGTCTGGTTTTGTATTTGTGCAATTTTGCATAGATATTTATACAATAATCACAACGAAGATACAGTAACCCAGACATACAGAGATTGTATGTTTTTACAGAGCTGCAAAAGAAAACACTATTGGTTTATGAATTCAAACTCATTTTCTGATATAAATGATAAAAAAAACCCCACATGCTTTTTCCAGTGGTTATGGTTACCTGATGATGACTAATCCATCAAAATATTACTATTTGGGCATTGGGATTTGGAAGAGGAATAAAAGACAGAAGGAAAAAAAAAGAAAATGCTTAGTGACAAAGAGAGGAAATTATGTTAACCAGACTGCAATACTCAAATTTGGTTAAACTGATGGTGTGCTGATATTCTAAGGCTGATTACTCCCTCCCTAGGGGAATGTTATAAACAAGGATTTACTATCAAAATATTTTTTATTTGTCTGAAAACTAATTTGCCAAGACTGAAGATCAGAGGTATGGAGCAGATGGGAAAAGCAACCTGTTCCTCTGCCTCTAAGGGATCGGCTGTGGAGAGAACAGGCAAGTGGGATAGAAATGTCACACGAGCCCCGAAGCTCCATAAATAGCAGGAAAGAAGACAACACTAATCTCCCAGCTCACAAAGTCGCTCCCTCTCCCAGGAGGTATTAAACGTTAATGACCATTTCTATAACGAGGGGCAAGAATGGCTCTTGGCAGTAGAGCAGCCCAATCATGGGGGTTGTGTTGGATTTTCAATAGCAGCACGTTCCACGACTTTTTCTTTCCTGTTCCTTTTATCCCTCTCTTAATCTTCAGCCTGAAGGTAATAAAGTGCTTCCTTTATCACTCTGTGCCCTTGAAATATTTATCTAATATTTAAATAAAAGATTACTGCTACAATAGTAACTCTGTCCCTACATATACTCAGACTTCAAAAGAGAAAGGGAAAGCCTAATGAATAAAGCAACACCAAGACATTTGGCAATAAACTTTATAAATAAAAAATGCTACAATAAGTCACAGCTTGTTTACAGCATGTAAACTCACAGACGATGCTCGGCATGGGACCAAAACCTAAGCAACAGTTGGCCTTTGTGATAATAATTTGGACAATAAGTTTAAAAGGTTTGTTCATTGACTTTGGGTGGTGGGCAATATACAGATCATGTATCATAGACATGTACACTGAAAGCCTACATAATCTTATAAACCAATGTCGCCCCAATAAATTTAATTTTTAAATAAAGAAAAAATATTTTTTTCACCATTTAAGCATTTGTAAATACAATCTTGCCACCTTGCTGATTCAAAGTGGTGTCACAGAAAAGAATGTGGATTTATTAAGGCAGTTTTCTAGGATCCAGTTTACTCCATCTTTTTTTGTCTCAGGTTTTATTACATAAAAGTTAAATATCGGTGGCTAAATATAGGTGCCTTCTAATTCCCACCTGCTTGGTTGCAGGGAGTTTAATCTTTTGCAGAGAAACCCTCCCCAAGTACTTCTTGGAATAAATACGAGTGCCATTATGAATCCACAAATGAGCCCTTTCCCTCACTAATTGCCAGGGGAGATCACCTGGAGACTGCCACCAAGTCCCAACAGAGCCACAGTCTCTGAGTGGACATTCTGTTTTGATTGCCATAACTATTGTCTCAATGCCATTGCAACTGGACAGTCAGCGCCCAGCCTCAGAAATCCAGTGACATGGGAAGGAGAACACTCCTTCTGTGTTGCTCTCACTGAGGAATAAGAGCAGAGAAATGCCTTAGCAAGGTTGGCTGAGCTCATAATTATTTCAGAATTTAGTGAGCAATACTCCCAATGCACTCACTGCCCCTGCCTTTGGTGGTGTGCACGTATCCTGGGATTGTTGGAATGGGACAAGCTCCTGGCCAAGCTATGCTAGAAGCATCTATTATCCTCCACTACTTAGGCTGTTGCATAGTTAAGTTCACTCGGCAATTTCATTTTTCTTTCCCACAAATCTTTCGAGGATCCCCATTGCTCCTCCTTTAATCTCTCTTTTATCTGGGTGTCCTCAGACTGTTAAACAGGTCTCAACATCAAGTGTGCACAGCCTTCAGCATTTATTCCAGAAGGCTTTTTAGCACCTATTGCGATTCTGTGACTGTCAATAGACAGGTGGAGAGAGAAGCATTGCCTTAGTCTATTGGTCAGGAGAGTTCCTTCTAAGACACATTCTATAATTGCTTCTTTATTACAAAATGTACAGAAAAAAGGATGATAATTTTGGCCTTCCACAGATTCTATGCATCAAAAGAACATACCTTTTGATGCATAGAATCTGAGGATATTTTTTCCATTGATTTTTAGAGAGAGTGGAAAGGGAGGGGAGGGAGAGGGGGAGAGAGAGAGAGAGAGAGAGAGAGAGAGAGAGAGAGAGAGAGAGAAATACATCAGTGTGAAAGATACACATGCCCCGCACGTACCCCAATCAGGGCTGGGGATCGAACCTGCAACCCTTTGGTCCAAGATCTGATGCTCTAACCATTGAGAAAAACTGGCCAAAGCAAAATAATACATCTTTTTAAGTTTAATTTTTTATTACTTTAATATACTTATTTATATAGCAGTTTTTGGTTCACAACAAATTTGAGTGGAAGGTACAGAAATTTCTCATATATATAATGTGTAATGAATATAATAACAAATGTATAATGACATCTATCCATCATACAGAGTATTTTTTACTGAGATAAAAATCCCTTGTGCTCTGCCTATTCATCCTACCCTCACTCCTACTCCCTGGAAAACACTGATCTTTTTATTGTTTCTATAATTCTGCCTTTTCCAGAATGTCATATAGTTGGAATCATACATTATTTAGCATTTCAGATTGGCTTCTTTTCATTTGGTAATATGCATTGTATTTTTATGCATTTAAGCTTCCTCCATGTCTTTTCATGGCTGGATAGCTCATTTCTTTTCATCACTGAATAATATTCCATTGTCTGGATGTTCCTCCACTTATTTATGCATTCATCTCTCATAAAGAATATTTACATTTACAAAATAATGAGTTATTGTTAATATGAAGTAGAGTTACAGAAGCTAACATCCATCTTACAAGGCAGTGTTCTCTGGATTCATATTTCTCTATCCCTAGTGTACTTTCCTAAATAATATGTCTGTTTTGTCCTTTTCCTTCCTTGTTGGTGGTTGTATGAGGTTGCTATATAACCAACATTGTATTGGGTATGGATAGAAATAGGTTAAATCTATTTTCAAGTTTTCTTCATTTGCTTTTGTCCAATGTTATTGTTATTCATGTTACTCTGAGATGGAGCCTAAAGTAGAGACAGTGGCATGTAGCTGTCCCAGCAGGCACTAAAGTGTTCTTGATTCTTCTATCCACTTTCCTTTTAAAAATTTTTAAATGTATGTTTATTGATTTCAGAGAGGAAGGGAGAGATAGAAACATCAATGATGAGAGAGAATCATTGATCGGCTGCCTCGTACTACATGCTCCCTACTGTGGACTGAGCCTGGAACCTGGGCATGTGCCTGACTGGGAATTGAACCATGACCTCTGGTGCATAGGTTGATGCTCAACCATTGAGCCACACAGCCAGGCTTGACTCTTCTATCCACTTTAGACTCAAGGAAAGGGAGGTAGATGAGGAGGGAAAGAAGGAAGGATGAGGACGTCATCATTTGATTCTGGTCCATTTGATAATGGCAAAGAAATGAGTGCCTCTGAGTAGCAGGAGATGTCTAAGAGTATCGAGGCTGACTGGAAGATGAACAGATAGCAGAGCCACTCCCTGGGGAATTCTGGCATGGAGAATGGTTTAAGTCATTGTTTCATCTTGGGCAGCTTACATGAAGTGTTTCTCATGGTATTTGTGACACGAGACAGTGATGTCAGAAACTGGGATGATGAGTTCCAGCTGTCAGACCCTCTACCCAAAGTGAGGTTTTGAGACTCAGTCTGCTCCAGGGAGATAACCTCACTTACCTGCTATGCGGTTTGGCATCCTGAGTTGAGATATAAATTATACTCAGTATTAAACATATTTTTCCTCTGGGCACACTCCCCCCATTTAATCTGTAACATTTTACAGCTCCACTTCTTTTGCTTATTCTAAGTGGATTTTTTTTAGGGGGAAGGAGATTTATATTTTCATAAAATATTATTTTAATTAACAAACATATCTTGCTTTTTATAATCTTCAGATAATAATGCATACTTACATTTAATAATTATATAACACTTAATAGTTCTGAATCAGATGTGAAATCATTAGAGAGCATCATAAGTTGTTAAAGGGAGAGAGCTCTCTCATGAATGAACCTATCTGCTAAACAATTCTGTCCACATTCCATCTTTTCCCCCTGCCTCTTTGCCCCCACTTCAAATAGAATTTGAGGTTTCAGGTGTACTTCTTGCTGCTTTGCTATTAATTCATTATATACACAATTATATGAGGATTATAAAAATACCCTCAAGTAAAATCTCCTTCATAATTGAATGGCAGGATAGGGGTTCTGGTTAACCAATGCTCCCTTATGAAATGCCAAAATTCACCTATAGGAACATTTTTTTAAAAATACATTTTATTGATTTTTTACAGAAAGGAAGGGAGAGATAGAGAGTTAGAAACATCGATCAGCTGCCTCCTGCACATCTCCTACTGGGGATATGCCCGCAACCAAGGTACATGCCCTTGACCGGAATCGAACCTGGGACCTTTCAGTCCGCAGGCCGACGCTCTTTCCACTGAGCCAAACCAGTTTCGGCTAGGAACATTTTTTACTATGCACATATTTGTGATCAGTCTTACTCTTCTCACAAAGGTAGGATCAACACTCTCTATGTTTTTTCCCCCTGATTATTTTTTTGCAAATCTAGACACTAGCCAGTTTCACAACCAATATCTATTGCCACATGTGTCCATTAGGGC
This sequence comes from Myotis yumanensis, assembly GCF_028538775.1. NCBI lineage: Eukaryota > Metazoa > Chordata > Mammalia > Chiroptera > Vespertilionidae > Myotis > Myotis yumanensis. Next base: position 61,826,021 of record NW_027223759.1, read on the forward strand.
TCCCATTTAATGATCAATCAAATGACCTCTGGTACATGGAGCCCTGGTTTCTCAATATTGTCTTTTTCATCAATAACTTTTGAATAAAGTATAAACTTATATGATCGGACCCCCACAAAAAAGAGATGCCAAGCTATATTCTTTTAAATGAATGTGGTTGTTGTTTTCCTCCTCCTCCTCCTCCTCCTCCTCCTCCTCCTCCTCCTCTTCCTCCTCCTCAACAAAGCTGACAAAATATATAAATAGCCAGAATGCAGAATAAATTTATCTATCATTGTTTCCCTCTCTATTATCATCATCCAATCTTGGCTACAAAATGAAAGGAAAAGAAATATTTGATGTAGAAAATATTTCTGTAATGACAAAGTAAATAATTTCACAATTTGGCTTATCAGTATTGGGGATTTAAAATTCATTCAGTCATTAAACAAATGTTTATTATGCATAAACTATGTGCCACGTTCTGTTCTAGGTACTTGAAGTAGGGGCAGATATTTTGGAGTATAGCCACGATGGGGTAGATTATAATAAAATGTAAATAATACAAGGTCAAAGCCACGGATAAAAATAAGACAGAGTAAATGGCTTAGGCTGCAGGTAGCTAAAGGTGGGTAGGTATTACCAGTGGCCCTCCAGTCTGATTACAGGAGCATATAACCATAGTTGTCTGGAGCTTGTTGAGAAAGCTGATCACAGCATCAAGAATGACCAAATAAAGAGTCCTCACATATTTAGGGTCATGAAATGGGGTGACTTGAGCAGGAATTTGGCAGTCTGGTGAGAAGGGTAAATAATAGAGCATAAAGATAAGACTAGTCCTTGGACAGACTTGGGTTTGATACCATTGTCAATTTCCAGGGTCACTAAAGGGAAAGAAAGAGCAGTTTTTCATTAAATGAATTACCCAGAGAATACATGTGCAGGGCCACTGTGGAGGGATCCACATTGCCAATAAACTATTAGATTCACTGTGATCACTTGGGTGGGACTGTCATCTTAGTGGGGTTCCTCTGGAAAAAGGAAGAGGGTGGCAAGTGATAGGGGAGGAAATGTAGCATATGTCAGTTGAAATCTTCGGATACCTGGAGATGCTCCTAGCAATTTGACCAAAGCAGAACTGCCAGGAGCACTCCTACCTGGAAAGCAGGAAAAAGGGCACATGCTCTTGTTCAGTATTGTTGCTCAGCCAAGTGTGGACGTTGGAGGCAGAGTTAATCAAGAAAAGAGAAAAAATCAAAACAGGTGATGTGCAGACTGGCTTCTAATCAGAGAGCAATTTCACAGAGTCATACTGCTGACTGAGCAGGGAGACAGTTTACCACTTGGAAACTGAACTTTTTAGAGTAGGAACAGCAGATGGATCTGTTCTCAAATTGTGCCTTCCGTCACCAGGAGACTTAAATAAACTTAAAAAAAAACTATGGGGGGGGGGGGGGTTACAACATTCTGAATGTAGTTAATGCCACTGAATAGTACACATAAAAATGGTTTAAATGGCAAATTTTATGACATATATATATATATATATATATAATCCATTTTAAACTAAATTAATTTAACAATTAAAAAATAGTGTAGTATACCAGAAGCCATTGAATTATACAGTTTAAATGGGTGAGTTGTATGGTATGTGAATTATATCTCAATAAAGCTATTTTTAAAAAGCTGTGGAGAGCATTTTGTTTTTACAATTTAAAAAATGGGTTAATTTTTTTGTAATTTTCTACAGGGTATGTCACATAGGCTGCCCAGTGAATACCAGAATTTGGTATAATGGGAACCACATTAATCCCAAGGTAGGTAACTATACAAACACAGATGAATACATTATTTCTAGTATTTTTGGCAATGTGTTCAGTTGAAGGAGAAAAAAAAATAATTGACTGAAATATAGGACATATGTATTTATGGATGAGATTCTCACTTTCTTATTCCTCAATGGCCAACGACTGTGTGTTACTCTGTACCCAGCCGAACAAAGATGCACTTGTAAATATCTCATCAATACAGAATCTGACAGGATCAGACAATAGACTTTTGCTAATTAATATTTAATGGGCCTATGGATTTTTCCTCAGCAGCTGGAGTGCTAAATAATAGTCAATTAGCAAATGTGTTAATTAACTCTAATTACACAGCACGTGAGCTTCTCCAAGGAGTTTTCCTTTATAGATTTACGCATGAGTGTTCCACCATTCTTCTTGAACACACCAGGCAGCGAATTAATTGATAATTATTTTTTTCTTCTCTCTAAAACATGTATTTAAAAACAAAATCCAGTTTAATGCTTGGTGACTTTAAAAATGACATTAAAGTGTGTAAGGTGAATCTGATGTCTGCTTTTTAAATAGACTTTTCTTAATCACTCGGCGCCTTTTCATTTATGTGTGAATGAGGAAGAGGAAAAGAACATTTTGAGTTTTGTGTATAGGTGTATGAGGTGTACATGAAATAAACAGAAAAAAATAACAGGAAAAGGAGGGGAGAGAGTGAACAAGGGAGAAAGGAAAGAAGAAACAGGAGAGAAAGCAACAATGAAGAGAGAGGAAAGGATGGAGTGAGGAAGAGGAGGAAGGAGAGAAAAAGCAGAAGGAAGGGAGGAAAGGAAAGAAGGAAGGAAGGGAGGAAAGAAGGAAGGAAGGAAGGAAGAAAGGAAGGAAAGAAGAGAGGGAGGGAGGGACGGAGGGAGGGAGGGAGGAAGGAAGAAAGGAAGGAAGGAAGAAAGGAAGGAAAGGAGGGAGGGAGGGAGGGAGGAAGGAAGAAAGGAAGGAAGGAAGAAAGGAAGGAAAGAAGGGAGGGAGGGAGGAAGGAAGGAAGGAAGGAAGGAAGGAAGGAAGGGAGGGAGGGAGGGAGGAAAATGAACTGAAAAATATAAGGGAAGCCCGTTCTTTGTGAGGAGTCGGGATCTGCCTGGTTTGACTTGCAATATGCAAAATTATGAACTCCAGGAGCAAGGGAAATCAATATGTACCATGCAATTAACAGTAATCTTCAGAGTTTTGTGTGCCAGTTAAAGAAAACACTTCTGAACATTGTATAGGGCCTGCCATCGGGGACAGAGAACGCACTGAGGAAAGAAATTAGCATAGCAGCTTTGCACATGGTCTGGCATGAGCTGTGAGATCAAAGGCTGTGGATGGCAGCAGCCTGCTCCAGGGGGCCAGCAGCCCTGCCACCATTTTAGTGCCTGAGGCCTCTGCTCAAGGCATTTGTGGAGAAAGTCCCCAAGGGGACTTCCAGGGAACAAAGTTGTTTATTTCTTTGTTCAAACAAGATGTGTGCATGGAATTCAATTCAAAAGACTATTCATTTGAGGAAGTCTACATCACCAAGCTTCCCTTCCTCTCAGTTCACCTCTATTACCCTCTGCTGAGACCCTTGAATGTTGGTTAGCTATAAAGAATGTTTAGGGAAAAAATGTTGAAGTTGATTCTTTGGAATGGACTTGTTTGATCATTTCAGTAAGGCTCAGAGGAGCTGCCAGCTTTAGCAAGTACACGATGCCTTTTTCCTCTCTCTTGTGGCAGCAGAGTTACCAAATTCTCATTAAGGACACTATAAAGAAACTATAAAGAGAAAAAGACAATATTATGAAAGTGTACACTGAAAAATGCCAAGCTTTATTTATCTGTTTATTGTGTTGAGAGGTAATAGTTATCCTTTTTGTTGTTTGAGAGAGTGGGCACCTTAGAAGAATATGAATCTGTTCTTGTGAGTTAGCAACCACTTTGAATTACTAGCATGCAGTACACTTGGTTCTGAAGGCCTGGGAACTTGTCTCCTGGTTTTGTTGTGGTTTGGGGACCTAGTTGAGAGCCACGTTTGGAGAAGGCTTTGAACCTGTGCCTGACAACAGTGCTGAAAACCCAGTCTGGGAGCCTGATCTGGGAGAGTTATGGAGCATGAAAGACAAAGGTCCGGGTGGTCAGCCGTCATGGTGCCACTGGTCTCACTGCACCATCTTACATCCCCTCAGCCTTCCTCTGTACTCTAGCCATTGCTGTGGTAACCTGCTTCAGGTAGATGTGACTTGAGCCTCTGTTGTGTCACATTCTATTCAGGGGCTTCTCTCTTAACTTGTGGGGCTTCTGCAGGGCCCGGACAGCCTGCAGAAACCTGGGAGTGCATGGAAGTTTACAACCCCAGGGGCACTTCAGGTGTCTTTGAATCCTTGTGGGGAATAAGGCTCAGCTGTTCAGAGTGTTGATCTGCTGGGATGCATTGGCTTCCTGCCTTCCCTGTTTCATGGTTCCTGGGCCCCAACTCCTGTTCCCTAGGATCACTACCTGCACTCAAGTTCAACCATTGACCCACGCTGGCCAGGCTTTTTAGTTTATTTTTATTGATATATTTTTATTGATTTCAGAGCATAAGAGAGAGGGACAGAGAGATAGAAATATCAATGATGAGAGAGAATCATTGATTGTCTGCCTCCTGCACGCTCACATTGGAAATCAAGCCCGCAACCTGTGCCCTGATCAGAAATTGAACCTGGTTTATAGGTTGATGCTCAACCACTTAGCCACACTGGCCAGGCTTCACACTATTTCTTGAACTGAATGATAATAGAAATTCAAGGAAAGATTCTGTAATGAATTTGTCATATTCATACTTGATAAGTGGAGAACAGGGTACTGGATGATGAACCATAGTTCAACAACAGACCACAGAGAAATTGACATAAAGAAGTTTATTACTTACACGTCCTGAAGGAAGTACCATGCACACCTTGAGGGGACACATGGGAGGTCAAGGCAGAGTGCAGACAGAGAAAGATGAGACCAGGACACGTGTTTACTAGGGTTCATAGATGAAGTGCTTTGGGATTCTTGTGCTAAGGCCAAATTGGTCAATTCAATCCAAAAGAACAGGGTTTTGGTAAGCCCCATTGGGGTCTTATCTAAAGGGTGCACAGTGAAGAAATTGGGAGGTGGGGGAGAGACTATTGATCATAAGGATATAGTGAAAGCTGTATCAGGGACTTAAATTTGCTTGTAACTCTGAGCTGTTATCTAGGACATGCACTTGTATGAGGCACTAGTTTAAAGTCCTAGCAGGCCACTTACACCGCGCCCCCCCCCCCCCGCACCTCCTCCCCCTCGCCCCCCCCAAAATGCCAAGGCAACAGTACCATAGAGTAGCTAAGTTAAACTCTTGAGAGACCCACCTCTTTGAACCTAAAGCTTCTCTATGGGAGGAACTGTGTTTTTCTCTTCTCCATGTCTGTTCACACATGGAGCATGATGCTTTCCCGAATAGGTTATCCAGAGAGCTTTTCCACTAGCTCCTGGTGAAGTGCAAGAAAATTTACTTGATCTTTTAGGGTTCAGATTTCTCACTTGTTAAATAAAGGTGTTTCTCTAGATGTCCTATAGCAGTGATGGCAAACCTTTTGAGCTCGGCGTGTCAGCATTTTGAAAAACCCTAACTTAACTCTGGTGCCGTGTCACATATAGAAATTTTTTGATATTTGCAACCATAGTAAAACAAAGACATATTTTTGATATTTATTTTATATATTTAAATGCCATTTAACAAAGAAAAATCAGCCAAAAAAATGAGTTCACGTGACACCTCTGACACGCTTGTCATAGGTTCGCCATCACTGTCCTATAGGGTTTTGGCCAGCTCGAGCATTCAGTGACTTAATTAAATATTGAACATAACTGAAATGAACTAAATTTCAATCTAGTCAAAGAAACATTAAATTTGTATCTTTCCTTGGCATTTGGAAGTTTTCAACAATCAACTCCCGAGACTGCTTATCCTCATTTAACTGGGGAATCCTGAGTTGCAGAAGGGCTCTTACGTAAACAGCTAGTTAATGCAGCCAGCCTTCTTCCTTCAGCTTAAGCTACTCGTATTCCTCTGGATCAGCTTGTATAAGAGAGAGAGCAGCCAATGCAGAGCAAATGCTGTCAGACAGGGATTTCATTGCTGTTTGTGCCCATGTTGCATGTAAACAGGCATCACAGAGTCACCAGAGTTAACTGAATCCATCGTCACTGAATTTGAGAGAGCAAGGGTGTGGGTGAGAGAAGACTTGGAAGGTTTCAATAATCAGGCTAAAAAAAAAAAAGGGAAATGTGGGAGTCAATGATAGTGGAAAAGTAAAGTGGACAGATTGAGAAGGGTTACTTCCTCAATGCCATACATTCTTTCACATACTGAGGGTGTAACCCGGGACTAAACTAAGTGGAGTGGTAGCTGCTATAAAATGTGTTTTCAGGATTACCAAAATGCCTACTTTATGATCTCAGTATAAAAATTCCTACCCATTAGGTTATGTCATTAAAACGCCTTGTAAGCTGAAGTTAAATAAAAAAGAAACAGAAAAACAACAACAAATGCCGTGGTTTAATACAAACATATTCTTTAAAGAAGACTTTATATAAAATAAATTAGTTTAATAGGTTCATTTTTATTTAATAAATATTACATATCATTTACTACAGGTTAAGGACTGTTCTGAATACTTTATAATATTAAGATATTTAATTAGCTCTCTTATCTATTACGACTTTAGGAATAATTTTCAGAGATAGGCAAAACTTTATTGTGGGTATTAGGAAATAAAAGTTATGTCATCTGTTAAGGACACAAAGGCCTGGGTGGGCCACTGAAATAGGAGGACCCAAAATAAAGGATACGTAGGGAAACAGGATGAGAAAATTACCTACAACACATTTCTCTTTGCATCACTGTGTGGCCCAGTGGTCTGCCTCTGGTTCTCTCGAGGTTGTAACCCACATGCTGAAATAGAAAAGAAGCCACACAAACTGTTTGGAATGGGGGATGAACCCAAAACACACCTCAGCATATCCCCAAAGTGTCTTTAGGCACAACCGAAAAGGACCACTGGGTACACTGTTTTAACTTAGCACTAGCATAACATCCAAAGCTAGAGTGAGATGTAAGACAGCAGAATGTCTAATGCATCCAGCAAAGTCATTACTAACCATAATTAAATGGATTGTTGGCTCAGAGATTTCAAAAGAGAAGGATATGCATGCCAGAGCCATCCATCCATTTCCCAGAGGAAGGACAAAAGTCTATGAATAAAATTGGGGCCACACTACAATAGATGATCAAGCGATTAGCATATATGAAAAGAACACAATTATGAGCCCCAAAGAGATACCACCACTATTTGGTTTCTACAAGTGATTTCTTAGATTCTAAATTTCAATAATACTGACATGCACTTTCAAAGCTCTAAAATATGAGACTTGTCAAACTCCCTTTTGAATTAAATTATTGAGGAATCATCATCCTTCTGTGCAGAGATGGCTATGGCAATAGTTTTGGATGTATCATTGGGAAACAGACATTTTTTCAACTGTTCATTTGGTAGTTTGTAGGTTTTAGGGCAATGGGTGAGGTTCAGGTATGAATCACTAAAAACAAAATTATCTTTTTATCTAATTCAGCAGGATAATTGGGGAAGATTTATGTGGAGTTTGTAGTCCTAGGTCCCAGTTTTGACATTCCTCAAGTCTGACCTGGATAAATCATAGTGTTTTTGTCCTTAGTTTTCTCTGCTATAAAATGAGATCGTTGGATTAGATGTGAAAAGTGACAATAATAAACATCCTCTAAGTAGTATTTGTCAGTAATATTCTAAGCCTTTTATACATATTGACTCACTTAATCCTTCCAACAGCCCTGTGAGATAGTTATGTCCACATTATAGCGAGGAAATTGAGACACTGTGAGGTCACTGGCCTATGCCCAGTAGTGACAAAGCGAGCCTTTAAAAGGCAATCTTGTTACTGAGCCTGAGTAGTAGCCACTGGGCAATACTGGCTAACAACCAAAGTGTTTTAATATGCTATATAGCCTTGTAATTCTGATTCTATAATTCAAAGATATACTTTTTATAAAAATTTATTTTTAAATTCTTTATGAAATAATTGCTTTATTTAAATGAGACAAATGTTAAAACTCTCTCTATATATTTTTCTCCACAAAAATCAATAAAGGTTGGCATTCTCAGGTGGCTGATCTTGATTGTGTGTGGGAGGTAGGCGATTGGTTTATGATTGGTGAAACTCTTTTCCAATAATTTCAGAAAATGTTTTGGTGCACAGCAACGATTATATAAAAACTCTTGAGTCTATACTAGTACCCTATAAATAATTCACAGGGCCTATTCCTAATGTACCCTATCTGCTGATATTTTCGTAAACAGCACTCACTCTGAATCTGTTGTAGTAACTAATGCAATATTTACTAAGAGATTTTTGTTTAAACTTGTTCCAAGTAAAGATGTTTCAGAGTTTCTAAAACTTTAGCTTGCATAAAGATCACCTAGAAATAGGCCTAAAAATAGTGATTCTGCATCACCACTGTGTCTCTCCTAAGTCTGTACTGGGAAATACAAGTGATGAGTCATCCATCAGCTGCCTCCCACATGCACTGCTACTGGGATTCGAGCCTGCAACCTGGGCACTGGGAATTGACCCGGCAGCCATTCGGTGCACAGAGGGATGCCCAACCAATTGAGCCACATCGTCCAGGGCAAGAAATGTCATTCTTAACAAGTGACTATTTCAAGAGGCCCAGGGAAGAACCTGAGAGGTTTTTATGTAGTTGTTTGGTCAAGGAAATCTGGGCAGTTATCTATAAATTACACAAGTATGTCTATCTTGCAGAGATGTAAACTCTAGTCAATAATTTTCTTTTAAAACAAACATTTCCATAATAGCAATAACAGTAATAATGAGCATATGTCTTGTTTTTATTATGCATCAGGCATTTAATATTACTCATGCAATCCTCAAAATAACCCTATCAATAGATATTATTATTGTGTCCACTGTATATTGGAGGAAACTGTAGGCTGTGGGGATTGTGAAAGACAAGAGTCTTGAACAACGTGGGTTTGAACTGCGTATGTCCACTTATACAAGGATTTTTTTCCAATAGAGTTGGCCCTTCCTATGGGCATGTTGCACATTCGGGATTCAACCAATTGCTAATGGGAAACAGTGTTTTCACATTCCCAACCTCCCTCTCTCCCTCCCTCCTTCACTCCCTCCCTCCCACCCTCCCTCCCTCCTTCCCTCCCTCCCTTCCTCCCTCTTTTCCTTCCTTCCTTCCTTCCTTCCTTCCTTCCTTCCTTCCTTCCTTCCTTCCTTCCTTCCTTCCCTCCTTTCTTCCTTCCTTCTTTTCTTCCTGCCTATCATCTAGTAATTAGATTTGTTTTACCATTTTCTGTACTCCATGCCTTAAACCTTAAAAAAGCATTTACTACACAGGTTTGGACTACCTTCATAAAGACAGAGCAGATTAGCTCCCCAGGGAAGATATGAACTAGCTCTCTGCCCTATGCCTCTTTCCTGTCATCTGTGTTATATCTACAATCATAAATGTCAGAGGTGGGCCTCAACAGACATTATACAGATGCCAAGGTAAGAGAAATGAAAAAAAAAAAGGATTATATCTTGATTTATATAATAGCTTAACAGAAAAGGCTTAAAAAAAAGAGTATGCATTTAATTTTTCTACCTTTTACTAAAAAGACCACTGAAAAAAAAATAATGATATTTTCTGTGTCCTTTTAAAATTGACCATCTTTCATTAGAGTAATTTTTGGAGAATGATAAATAAATTACACATGGTAAATTATTAATCAGTAGATGATTTTAAACATATAAATTTTTTAAAATTTTTTTCTTTTTACATTTGGTGAAAAAGAAGCATGTGGCAAAATAAAAACCTGAAAGAAAATACACCAAAAGGTCTACTGTGTTTTTCTCCAAGTCGGATTGCAAGGGATTGTTATTTTATTTTATTTTTTTTACCACATTTGCTTCTTTTTTTGCTGTTGTTCTCTGTATTTTCCATGTTTTCCCAATAATTAGGTATTGCTTTAATAATATGAAAAAAATCTTTAGTTTTTTAATTATGTAGATTTATGTTGATAGAGTGAGACAGGTGCTATCTTTATCACTTGCAAACCACTGTCTTTTAAAATAACAAATGTATATTGAGCTTGCTTGCAAACCAAACTTGGGTGAAGATTGGAAAATTCAAAAACAGGGCAGGCACACAGTGGATAGCAAAGAGGGATCGGGTGGGATGGGGTGGGTAGGGAGGCAAAGTAAAAGAATTCCCATCCTTCACAGATCACATGCTCCCTAAAACTAGAAATTGCTTTGTCTTATCCACTCCTGCATTGCAGGTACCCAGCATAGGTGCTCAATAATTGTTTCTGGCTCTAACTAGGGAAGTATGTGGCAGGTTTGACCATATGTGGGTGGCCAACATTTCCACTTCATAGTAGGACAAGTCATTTTTCATAATACCATTTTTCTTAGCAATCTTAAAAACTGTAAGTTGTCTATAAAATTCTGGCTCATTCAGCCATGGTAAAGTTGTTACTTAACATCATCAATAGGTTCTGTGACTTTAAGCAAAATGACATAACAAAACCAATTTTACCATAAGCTAATTAATATAAACAAGAGTTAAGTTCCTACTGCATCTCAACAACGTTATAACAAAATTACATTGAATGAAACGATGTTATTTGAAGACACACTGTACATCATTTGGGTTACTCATGCAATAAAAACTCCAAGATGGGATCCTCCACCTTTGCTTTATTTCTGAGTTTGTTTCTCGAAAATCAAATGGTGGAGGCACAGGTAAAGAAAATCAGTGTTAACAATAGTCTAGTGGTCGGCAAACTTCGGCTTGTGAGCCACATGCGGCTCTTTGGACCCTTGAGTGTGGCTCTTCCACAAAATACCGACTTCTGCGCATGGGCCATGAAGTTTCAATCACACTGTATGTGCGTGCACGCACATGGTATTTTGTGGAAGAGCCACACTCAAGGGGCCAAAAAGCCGCATGTGGCTCACGAGCCGCAGTTTGCTGACCACTGGTCTAGATCAAATAATTATAGGGGAACTTCTATGTATTATGCATTTCAGTGACTTTTTGAATAGTGCGGAGTCATCCATAAGAGGTAAGTGCTGGGGTCCAGCCCCAGCGGGTCCAGGGGTTCCCCAAGGTGTGGACAGAGTCGGCGGAGAATGAATGACATGGAGGCAGTGTTTAGGTGATCATCATGGCCAGGTTCCTCTTAGCCAGGTACCTACCTTTATTGTCATCTAACATCTGTATATATACTATTTGGTCCCAATCCTATCCATTCTATACAAAAGGCCAGGGGGCTTCCCATCTCCATTCAAAGGTTCCTCTATTGTTCCACTAAGCTACAAGGAAGTAACTGAAGGAGGTCACTCCAAGCAAAGATCAAAGCGACCAACCACCCTTCTGACTCTCAGTTAAAGGGTTTACTGATAAAAATCCTCACCTGGGGGAACAACCTTTCTCGGGAAGCATTAAGAGGGGGAGCAAACATATTAAGAACAGTATGCCATATACGCCAGGTCCCTTGAAACATCCCTGCAGTGACTGCCTCAAGCAGCCAGGGTGGATTGGCTTCCAGCAGGTAAGCACACATCACTTTAGGACAAATCACTTCGACAGGAGTTTCAGAAAGAAAACAAATTGCATTATTTCCAGTGTAAACAGAAAAGAGTAGATAGAAAACCAATAAATCACACCCATATAATTATAGCTGATCCAGAGCACAAATTCAAGTCAGCCTGCAACCATGTGCCTTCCCTAGAAAGGAAGATTCAGGTTGGTGATGGGCAGTGAGTAATATTGCTGCAAGTCATTAAAAGGTTGAAGTGACATAGTCAATTTCATTGTCATATTAAAAGTAGAACCTTCTAGCCAAGGACAGACCTAATTGCTTAAGCATATCACCATGTGTCAAAATTCCTAATTGATTGCCTACTCATTAAAGTCATTGTGCTTTTTCAAGGCCAGATTGCTGGCTGCACATACTTGAGTGCTGAGGACTAAAGGAGCCAGCTTTAGAATCTATAGATGATGCAGAAATCTACATTGGAGTTGATATAAACTAAGTTAAATTAATCATAGGAAGCAGAATATAAAGCCAGTAGAAGTTATGTAGGTGTATTTTCTTTGTATAGTATTTTTGTAGATTATATGTGGCAATAAAATATCTTATTCTAAATTCTCATAAAGGCATTAAAAAATATAGTCAATACCTTTGAATATGACTAAATGTCTTAGGCCGTCTCTTGCTGTTATATTTTCCTGTCTGTTTAAGCTCACAAGCAGACTTTCTTATTTCACACAAGAGGCCCAGTGCATGAAAATCATGCACGGGTGTGGCCTCTAGGCCTGGCCGGCGATCAAAGTGTGAGCGTTTGGTGTGGAAGGGCAGGTCCCAGCTGACCTCTGGGCCCTGGGTAGCACCTGGACTCCCAGACCCCTATGCACTCCCCTCCACCTGAGTCACAGCGCCTGAATCTCCAGATGCAGTGAGCGCAGCTGGACATCGCTGGCTGGGGCACAGCTTGGGCCTCTGGGCTGCCCAGCAACTGCTGCATGGAAGCCAGGCAGGCAGTGCACTCTCTCCAGGCCAGCCTCAAAAACCAGCTCCTGTGTGAACCCAAAAGGAGCCTGACCAGCTCCTGCAGTCCCTGATGCTGTGGCCCGGCTCATGCAGAAGAGGCCGCATGAGCCCTAGCATCCCGGGGGAGGGTAGCAGGGGGAGTGAGAACAAGCTTGGTAGACATTATCACCACACCTCTGTCACCCCCACCCCAGGTAGCCTGGGAGAGGTCACAGCCCCCCAACCTGGGTGCTGTGGGAGGTTGGTCGCTGCCACCCACCCCCAGTTCCCTGTCCAAGCCCAGGGCCTGGCCCTGATCGGGCAGTTGGAGCCTGCTGGCCACTGGTCGCTGTCTGCCGGGTTAACAGTCGGGGCCAGGCCCCCTGCCCGGATTTCTCCACACCTGGGAGCTGGTGGCGGGCCCTGCCCCCTGCTGCTGCTGCTGGTCGCCTTCTGTGGGGTGATCGGTGGGACAATGGGTCCCCGCTCACACCTGCTTTGACCCGGCGCTGCCTGCTCAACTGTTCCACCATCCCGCCACGGTCCAGCTCTTGGGGGGCCCATTGGGGCTGGCAGCGCCTCCACTGCCACGTGCTGCCAGCACCGCATTGCCCATACCTGTCATGTTCCATGCCATCCCCTGGTGGTCAGCGCACATCATAGCAAGTGGTCAAACTCCTGATTGAACACCCAGTCAAACGACTGCCTGAGGGGACAATTTGCATATTAGGCTTTTATTATATAGGATTTTTAAAATGGATTTTATATACACAGAAACTTAAAATTTCTTGTTAATTTGATTTTGAAAGTAAAAACTTAAAAAAAAATCTAAGTATTATATGAAAATTTACTCATTGATTGGCCAGGATTATCTAAAGAAATGTTTTTTATTCTACACAGTATATTTTCTTTGTCAGGAAGAAGACAAAATAATTTTTTGTTAAAAATTATACAAATACATATAAAGACAAACAGAAAATGTATTTTGCTCTGGAATTTTAGCCATGTTTTCCCTTCACTTATTTCTTTCCTTTTCCTAAAAAGCTAGCAATGCTACTTAGATAGGAAATGTTGTTCTTTTGATTTTTGTTGTTGTTGTACAATTTATGAACTTGAAAAGCATCATGATGGGATTTTTCTATTTGACTTTGCTGTTTTTTTTGTTTCTTCTTTGATCAACCAAACTTGGCCCAAATGTTTGGCAGCAAAATACAAGTTCTTGAGCTTTACCCTTTGTATTCTCAAGAGTAATTAGTTAGACTTGCCTTTGGGGATTCTTAGCAGAGCTATTAATTAAACAAAAATAAACTAATGACAGCTGAATATTCTAAGTCTAAATGATACAGATACAAAATTTTGCATCTTTCCAGATTCAGAGAACAGATATACACCTTTATTTCTACCTGATAGGTAATTTTTTACTTTGCTAAAATTCCTTCATCCTGGTTAGCCTGTGATGCATTCCCAACTGCGGCTGCATATCACTGAGTTCTGATGCAGTCCTGACACAACCAGGACAATGAAGTAACTTGGAGTAGGGTAAGCGTTCTAGCCAAGTCCTTCTTTCCCCGCACCCTCAAGCCCCATCACAGTGATTGTTTTAGGGAAGTTATCTGACCGGAATTGTTCACTCACAGTGAAACTCAAGATTTTTGTTTCATGTTTGAAGTAGGAGAGTGAAGTCCTGCCTGTAGTCTATACTGATGGCTGGATAACAGCAGCCAGCCTGGGTCAGGAGCCAGCCAGAGGACGAGGCAGACGCAAGACAGGACAGAGCCTGGAGAGGGAGAGACACTGGGTTCTTCATGGAATTGCTGGGTTGCTGAGTCAGCTCTTGCTGGAAACCCAAATGCCTGGATCATTCAATTACTTGAGGGAATATATTCCTTTATTGTTAAAGTCAGTTTGAGTTGGGAATTTGTGTGGCATTTTTTTTGTAAGTAAAATAAATCCTTATTGATATAGCATTCGAGAAATTATATTTCTTAGCTGTTCAATTAGTTGAATGACCAAGTTGATACTCACTTCTATTAGGACTTATAAACATACATTTAAATTCTTATAATAAAGTTTTCTCATAGTGCAATAGCTATGCATGAAACTTTGTCTGAAGTTTTTATTAGAAACAGGTAGGAACTGAGGAAAAAAGATCACAGATAAAACTTTTATTTCTATTAGGAAAGGAAGATCAGAAAAACAGATTTGGCAATTAGATATTTAGTCCTCAAAGATTAAACCCCAACTGTTGACTCTCTTGGCTTCTGTCACACACACTGTGGATGACAAAGGGACCACATACCAGACCTGACAAGCTCAGGGGAGGCCTCCATGGCAGATCTTACAAACTCAGAGACCAAAAGTAATCCAATGGGATGGTCGAAATGAAAACTTTCTAACTACATGTGAATCATGACAGGTAGTCATGTCCAAGGCCAGCATCTTTCTTGACAAAGGTCAATCTTTACCTTAACTGAGTCTGCCTATTGTCTTTTTGCATCTATCATAACAAGGCTTTGGAATATCAGCGTAATCTCCATACCCCTCGGGGTACAAGTTCCCACCAGAGCATGAGACCACAGAACCCCTCATTGTTATCTTGTTCTTCCACGTACCATCTGTACGTGCTGTAAATGTTAATTGTTAACTATCCTGTATCCATCAATGTAAAAGAATTATGTATCTATCCATTTTACTTTTTTATTCGATCTCAGAGATTTCCCTGCTTTGCTTTCTCCTGCCTCCCTAATCTATCACCAGTGGGTTTCATAAAACCCCCTTACATCTTCCCATTTGATTCTGATGCACGAAACAAGGTGCAAAACTGCCATTCTCTGGAGCAGGGGTCCTCAAACTTTTTAAACAGGGGGCCAGTTCACTGTCCCTCAGACCGTTGGAGGGCCGGACTATAGTTTTAAAAAAAACTATGAACAAATTCCTATGCACACAGCGGCGGCAAAAACACCCGGTGGGCCAGATAAATGTTTTCGGCGGGCCGTAGTTTGAGGGCCCCTTCCCTGGAGCATTTTCTTGATCCGTTGAGCTTTTGCTTCCTGGCAATTGTTGTCAATTTGGCTCAAATAAACTCATAGAAATTCTCTACAGGTTTGGATGTTTCTTATGTCTATAAACACACACACCCAGACACACACACACACACACACACACACACACACAGATGAGTTCCAGTGTTCCACTGTTAAAAAGTTATAGGAAGGAGCTGGTGAAAAATTAACCTAGAGTTAACCATTTGTGTCTTATATGATCAAGAAAGGCAAAAAACGCATACTTTTCTGAAAGTTATTTGGTTCCTAGTGGGGAGAGCTGAGGACTCAGTGAAGCAGGTGAGTTAAAGGAATGTTTAACCATGCCTTTCTGAGTTGTGTTTTGAGAGCTCTAGAGTTGTGGTTCTGACTCCTACTCAGGAACAAGGACTTCTCCCCCTGCCGCCCCAGTGCAGAAAGAAAGCCAGCATAGGGCTTAATAACATTCATATGTTGCTGGTCTTACTTCTTTGGACTTGGGAGTTCTGTTACCAGGGATGCATCAGAGTTGCTTAGTGAGCCCCACTAACTCGAGTGCTGACTATGACCCTCAGGGTGACAGGAGGGTCACACCACACAGGAGAGGTCTTCCTACATGCCCAGTTATTTTTCTTACATAGCCCACCTTAGGCAATCAGTACTGTGTGAAAATACACCCCACCCAAGGATTTCTTCAAAAACATTTCCCTGCCTCTGAGTCACTCTATCCTGCTTTCCTTTGCTTTACTGTTTTTGTTGTTTGTTTGTTTTTCATCTACTGAGGGCCAACTCATAGCTTTGGCTTTCAGTTTGACCTCAAGTTTGCTCCAATCTCTTTTATTTTTGTCTTTTTCTTCTTTCCATCAAGCTTCTTAATTGCTAGCAGTAGGCTTGCCGATGCATTTTGCATAGTATCTGCCCATGTGATAATGATGTTAAAGAGCACAGCTCAGGGACTAAAACATAGTAGGTACATGACAAATGTTAGTTGCTATCGCATTAGTATTACTAATATTATTGTTGGTTTTTATATCAGCTTTCAATACATTTCAAATGTAATTTCAAGGATGAAAAATTCCATATTTAGCCAATCTCTCTTTTTATTGTATTCATAGAATGTTCTTTTTTATTTATAGCACGTAGTCTAAAGGCAGGCATATCCAGTATAACATATATAATCTGGATTTATACAATTTTGGTTCTTTTAAAAGCTGATTTTCCTTTTGAAATTTAAATATGATTTAATGATGTTAGTGGGGTTTTTTAAAAACAAATTTGCTGATTGTATTAAAGGAGTTCATTTGCATGGTCCTCATGGCAGCCCAAACAAAAAGGTGTTTATTATCAGCTAGTGTCCTCAGTAGGCTTTCTGGACAGAGCAGATGTGACCTGACACAAAACAATTCTATTGTGGTTTTATCCACTAGGATTTGTTTTCATTGTTATGCTAGTTTAATTTTTCGTTCAGACAGTGAAATTGGTTTTCCATGCAAATTTTCTGGCTATCTATCCTTTGCTCTATTTTTTCAAGTTCCATAATTTAGTCACATTATTTTCATTTGCCTCTACTAGCTTTGGGTTGTATGTTTAAGTTTTAAAAATAAATCAGCAATAACAAAAAAATCTTTTATTTCTGATCCCTACAATAAAACTCTACTTCAAATATTTATTTCCAAATATGTTTCTTATGATAGCATTGGGGTGATTTTCTTTCCACTTGTATTTTCAAACTACAAGAGAAATGTATTGAAATTATCAAAATTATCTGGCAATTCAATCAGCTGCTGCACCTCAGCTAAATGTGTTCAGCAATTGCCAGGACTGGCATCATTAGCTTCTATCTTCTCATCTGCTATAATTGGTAATTGATGATGAAGTTTCCTAATTGTAGGCATGATGATGATCCAGCCAGGCTGTAGGATGCCTAAGGCTGAGTGAGTACTTCCTTTGCAGTCTCTCATTCTTCATCTCACAAAAGCTAAAATAATTTCCTATAATGCTCAACTGCCAGAATCTTGAGGGAGTCTTATTTTTATCCTACCCTTTAAAACATCACCACTTGTGAGTCTTCATATAAATATAGCATGTGCCAAAATAATTGGTTTATTTATTTGATAATTAAACCCACCTATCATGAAATGCCAAACAATAACAATAAAAGTAAAATTTTTGGGTAGGCTTGACCAACTGATTTAGTTAAATGGTTGGTTTCAATAAAAATGGATACATATAAATATACAGTGGGGCTTTGACTTACGAGTGTCCCGACTAATGAGTTTTTTGAGATACCAGCTGTCTCTCGGCTGATTTTTTGCATTGAGTTGACAGAGTAATTTGAGTTAACGAGCTCCTTAATGAGCTCCTTAATGAGCTCGGTTTTGGAACGAATTAAACTCGTAAGTCAAGGCCCCACTGTATATAGAGAGAATAGTTTATATAAAATTAATAAAAATTGACTAAATTTTATAAAAATCAACTCCAGAAACATGACATCATGAACCACATTTTATAGAAACGTACAGAGAATGGGGTTTAAACACTTGCCTTTGTGTAGGAAAAGTGATTATATATTAGAAATAAGAATTTTGGGAACAACTAATAGAATTTTCCTTATGTTAGTAGAGCAATGGTAGTAAGAAAGACATTAAAATTATGAGAGCCATCTAGCTAAAACAGAATTACAGTAATAGACTACTTTTGTGAACACTTTGGCAAAACTCACTGGAATCATTGGAGAAAGGTTTTGTAAAAACATGTGCTGGCAGATGGTTGCCTAAATGACAATTATTGTTAAAATAAAACTAATATTGCTTTATTTGGAAAACATAGGAAACTTAATGAGTGTGAAGTGTCTTACTGTGATGAGTGAAAACACAAGAAACATGCTATAATCTATTTTAGTTACTTTTTGTTTTAAGGCAAATCAGATTAGACCAAACCAATCAGATACTATGAAACATCCTATAATATTTTCCTTATTAACCACTGAAATTATAGGCAATACTAGGGAGGATAATAAATACTGTTTTAATTGGAACAATTTAATATATAATGAATAAACAGATCGTAAGATTATTTGACGGAAGCCAGGTGCTGTGTTTATAATTTGAGTTTAGCCTTGAAGTCATCTACTAAGTGCCAGGGACCATTAATAGTTGCAACATATGTCATAATTTACTATTTGCCTATGATGTCTGAATTAAGTACTATAGCAATGCTATCAGACACCAGAAAAGATGTTATCAGACAGCTCTCTGAATTGGAGGGAGAGGGCTATCTCCTCCTTGGTTCTTGTCAATCTCATAAGAAAGACTTCAGATGAGAGACAGAGTGACAGACAATAGCGTTGTAGCAAAGCAAGCAAATTTATTAAAAACACACTTGGCATATAGAACAAGGGAGCCACCCAGCTAATCTGAGTGTACACCTGGTGGGGGCTCAAGGGGTTTTATCCCCTTTTGTCTATAGCAGCGGTTCTCAACCTGTGGGTCGTGACCCCTTTGGGGGTCGAGCGACCCTTTCACAGGGGTCGCCTAAGACCATCGGAAAACACATATATAATTACATATTGTTTTTGTGATTAATCACTATGCTTTAATTATGTTCAATTTGTAACAATGAAATTGGGGGTCACCACAACATGAGGAACTGTATTAAAGAGTTGCGGCATTAGGAAGGTTGAGAACCACTGATCTATATGTTTCAAGATTCCTCTCCTGGATATCTTGGGTAGCAGATTAAGATTCAAAGTCCCCCTTTAACTTTTTTATGGTTTTTCTTGGGGTGTTCGTACATATACCTAGTCATCTTGTTGGTAAGTCCTTAGACGGCTGACTTCTTTGTTCAGTGGATGAGATAAAACTTCCTTTTTTCCTTCCTCCTACCCTCTTCTAGCCTTAGCAGTTCCAGGATGATTTAAGCTATGCATTCTCTGGTTAGGGAGAAGAGGTATTAAGCATTTTCTCTCAAGTGTTCTTGGTTGGGAAAGATAAGTTCTGGTGATTCATAAGCTGGCTGCAAGCTGCCTAAACTATTTGGCATTGTTTAATTTTCTTGTCTCTGTTTTCCTATTCCACTTGCCCTGGCTTCCTGGCCTGTCTCAGCAATGCAAGGAATTTTAAGCCATCATTCCTTCCTTCTTTGGGTCTAGATGTAGAGAAAGGCTTTCACACAAAATAAGGTAATGAAACAAATCCAAAGAGCAGGCTCATTGTAGCTAGTGAATGGAATGGCACTGAGTGTCATCAAAAT
This sequence comes from Myotis yumanensis, assembly GCF_028538775.1. NCBI lineage: Eukaryota > Metazoa > Chordata > Mammalia > Chiroptera > Vespertilionidae > Myotis > Myotis yumanensis. The sequence continues at coordinate 61,845,737 of NW_027223759.1, forward strand.
GTTGAGAATGGCCATGTAATTTTTCAGCTCACCTGGTCAGAGAAAGCATTGTAGAGACTGGCTTTGGACTGTGCCAGGAAGACAGAATAGAAAGTGACTTGGAAAAGAAAAGACGAACATAGGCAGACAAGACTGGAAGATGAACACTAAAAAATGTAAGATATATTTTTGTAGACAGTTTGGTTTCCTGGTAGTATTTTTGTCCAGGAATAAAGAAATGAAGTGGGTAATATAGATTGAGGCCAGATTCTGGGGGATTGGTTGTAGACAGAGGAGCTGTTGAGTAAGGTAGCATTCATCTTCAAAACTGTCAATAAAGTTTATTCTTTGTTCTTTCTGCCACTCTGTAGTCCCAAGTCTTTGACCCTATACACACACAGTCTTGTCCAACCTGTGCAGTTCTCCATACCTCTCGTTCTATGTCTCTATATGCCTTGAAACTAGCAGTCAGATTTCATTTGGCTGCACATTTTTCTGGGCAAACACAAAACACCTGAAAATATAAGGTAAATTTTTATCAAGAAGATTTCTCTTGGAACAGAATGTAAATTTAATGTCAAAGGTGTTCCTGGAGAAGCAATGACAAGAGATTTCACCATATCTCCCCTTGTGCCCCAAACCTGTTCTTAACTTGAATTCCATCAGTATTTTCCCCCTTACAAGGTGATATACAGCAGTAAGTAACCTAGGAAGCTAGCCTGCTAATAAGCCTGATTGCTCTCTCTTTAATAACAATCAAGAACCTAAACAATAACTTCTGCAACAATTGTAAAATGGCCAGGACTTGGTTAGTAACTGACATCTTCCCTAATTTTTGTCCTCATTTCAAACTTAGGACCAACTAAAGAAAGCCAAATATGCACCTTTAACCAGTCACATAGATGTGCTGCATCTAGCTGACCTGCCAAAAGCTTCCCCAAGCCAACAGTTTCCAATCAGGGCATATCCCTTTTTTTCTACTCTAAAGCTTTCCTTCTGCCTGCTTTGGGTCTCTGCCAAAATGCAAATAATGGTAGCTGACTCCATCATTATAGTAAGCTCTGAATAAATAGTTTGGTCTTTGTTTATTTTCACCAAAGACCTTGTATACATATATGCATAACCCATGGACACAGACAATAGGGTGCTGAAGACCTGGGATGAGGGGGAGGCGGTGGGGGCAGGCTGGAGGGGGTCAATGGGCAAAAAAAGGGGGGCATATGTAATACTTTCAACAATGAAGAATAAAAAAAATAGTAAATATTTTCACTTTTTAATATCAAAAAGTTGCTCTTGGTAGTTCAGGCACTATGGTAGAGATAGCTGGCAAATCTGGAAAACTGTAGAAGGCTTTAATAACATAAGTATCCTCTCACCCAAACCTGGAGAGGTCCAAATTCCCAGCCAAGGAAGCTACAGGTAACTTGGTTATCACATGTGCAACAGTCAGTGGTGTGCAAAGCAGAAAAACATCTTCCTTAATTTAACTCCACTATCTTTGAACTAGTTTTACTATGACCAAAAAAAAGGCTTCTAGAGATAAAGTGGTTTTGGTAGCAGTCTTATTTTTAGGTACTATAGAAAAAATAATAATTTGAGTAAGTATGATCTCTCATTCAATTAAAAAATCTATCCCTCACATCACAAGGATGTGATGGAAACACACAGGGAGGAAGGAGGAAGTAGGAAGTGGTTGTCTTCTTTCCTGTTTCTCCACCTAACAATTCCATGCTACATCTTTCAGTCAGCTGCCCCTGGCTCCCCAGGATTGGAGCAGGGATGGAACAACTTGGCCAGAGCTGTTGTTAAGTTGCAGTAAAAGCCTTCTTACCACACAAAATATTGAAATGTAGCAGCAGGAGCAATGGCTATGGCAGTGATGACTCCAGAGAGCAGAGTACACACTTTTCTATGGCCTTCGAACACTTACAGCTGAGCTAGTTCAGTCCTGGTGAGCGTGGGGAAGCTGAAAGTTTACTTATCTTAAATTCAGGCTTGAGGCAGCAAAGGCCCTAACCTAGGGTGAGCAGATGTTTTCTGTAAAGGGCCAAATAATAAATATACTAGAGGCCCAGTGCATGAATTCGTGGATGGGTGAGGTCTGGCCAGCCTGGTCCTGATTGGGGCTGATCAGGCCCAGGCTGGCTGGGGAGAGGGGATATGGGAGGTTGGCTGGCCAGCCCCACCTCCAATCAGGGTGGGGGTGTGATCAGGGGCAGGGCTGGGTGGAGGGGCTGTGGGTAGTTGGCCAGACAGCCCTGCCCCTCGGTCAAACTCCCAAACTCCTGGTTGAGGGGACAATTTGCATATTAGGCTTTTATTATATAAGATTAGGCTTTGCAGATAATGTGGTCACTTTTTAATACTGCTGCTGTGGCATGAAAACAGACATAAAACAATAAGCAAATTCTGCCAATAAGCAGATAAGTGTGGTTGTGCTCTAATAAAACTTTATATATGGACATTAAAACTTGAATTTTATATACTTTTTATATATCATGAAAAGTATTCTCTTAAAAATTTTTTCAATAATTTCACAATGTAAAAACCATTCTTGCACATAAAAAAAATCTTGAGACTGATATTGGTGAACAGACTCTGAGACAGTGGTTGGTAGTATATGAGGATGAATCAGAGTTTCTCAGACCCCTGGATTTTGGGGTTCCCATAAGGCAGTGGTCGGCAAACTCATTAGTCAACAGAGCCAAATATCAACAGTACGACGATTTAAATTTCTTTTGAGAGCCAAATTTTTTAAACTTAAATTATATAGGTAGGTACATTGTTATTAACTCAATTAGGGTACTCCTAAACTGGCCTTTGCTAAAAACATCCTCAAACTGATTGAGGTACATTCGCTGAGGTCGACCCCTTCCAACTCTCCCATCCACACTCATCTTGTATACTTGTTTTGTCTATCTCCTTTCGTTCATCCTCTCTTATATCCAGACCATCTCAACATATCTCTCTCAATCCTTGACACTACATCTTCTTTCACTTCACAACGTTCCCTAAAATTAACTTAATAAACTTTACTTAAAGTTTTAAGTCAACTTCGCACTGTATGTGCACGCCCGCACATGGTATTTTGTGGAAGAGCCACACTTAAGGGGCCAAAGAGCCTCATGTGGCTTGGGAGCCGCAGTTTGCCAACCACTGCCATAGGGGATTTTAAAAGCTTCCTGGGACAGAGGACTAGGTAGACTCCTAGCTTAAAGATGGGCATAGGGCCTATATTGGATCTTTTGAGGCTATGATGGTTAAATTTATGTGTCAACTTGACTGGGCTAAGGGATACCAGATAACTGGTGTGTCTGTGAGGTATTTCTGGAAGAGGTTAGAATTTGAATTGGTGACTGAATAAAAAAGAAACTCACTTATGCAGGTGGCCATCATTTAATGTGATGAAGAACTGACTAGAACAAAAAAGGTGAAGGAAGGGCAGATTCCGCTCCCTCTGCTTGAGCTGGAACCTCCATTTGCTCGTGCTCTTGGACATTAGTGTCTTTGGACTTAGGCTGGGACTCACACCATTGTCTCCTGTGGTCCTCAGGCTTTCTTGTGGTTTGAACTGGAACCACCCCACCAGCTTCCCTGAACCTCCAGTTTGCAGATGGCTGGTCATGGGACTTATCATTCTCCATAACTATGTGAGCCAGTCTCTCATAATATATCTCTTTTTATATGTGTATGTACATTCCATTGATTCTGTTTCTCTGGGGGAACCCTGACTAATACAAGGGCAAAAGCACTGAATAGAAGCCTTGCCTTTGCAGCTTTGGCTTCAAACAGTAACAAATCTAAAAACGGTCATTGAGAAAATGTTAACTATGATTCAGCACATTCAATTAAATAAAAATAAATAAATAAACAGGGAAAGGTGTGCCTACCTACCAGTTTAGCAAGATTTAGTTTAGAGATATTTTAGGTACAAAAACTTTGGTGTGTAAAGAAGAAATCTTTGATGATCTAAAAAGTTATTTAAGGGGTGGATTAGTAATGAGTCAGTAATGACAGGTGAGTGAGGTGTAAAAGAATTATGCTAAAGGCTGACCCACCTTTAAATGTATGAAATGCATCAAAAGTAAACATCATGCTATCACAAGTCTCACTGGAATCCAGAGTTCTGAATGAATTAACAACTTGGATAAGGAGCAGTGTTCTCCCAGTGGGCATCAATTGGACCCAGTGGTGTTTGCTCTTACGCCCAGTTATAGAAAGGTATCCAAACAGATGGCTGAATCTTTTATCGGTACAGTGGCTAGCATTCATTATCTTACTGAGAATGGAGCAAGAAACCTTTTTGTGTTATTCATGTACTACTTTGTAAGGTCCAAAGGAGCAGTCACTTAATGGCCAGAGAAGGAAAATTAATAATAATGGATCAGACTCTCACCCCATGCAATTAAATAGACGTTATTCTCTATTGAGTTATACGGCATAAGAATCTCACTTAATAACAGTAATAAATAATGGGGTAATTTTCATGCCAGCTGCTAACGGTTTTCTTGCTTCTAACCAGGGTTTTATATCATTGTATTTCTACCTTCAGGAAACAATGACATTCTCAGACCTATTTTAAATGTCTGCACGTTTTGCTTTTTATTGCTACAGTTTTTATTGGTTGTCTCAGAGTCCAGGGTTGAATTTTCAGATCCCTAAGAGGGAAATGTGATCAACACAGTATTGTTAACAAAACTTGATGTGACTATTATGAATGGGAGTTCAGTATTTCTCTCCCAAAGATTTGGGGATTTCAGCATTTTGGAGACTCTGAATACAAGTCTCTTTAAGGCAGTGGTTCTCAACCTTCCTAATGCCGCAACCCTTTAATACAGTTCCTCATGTTGTGGTAACCCCCGACCATAAAATTTATTTTTGTTGCTACTTCATAACTGTAATTTTGCTACTGTTATGAATCGTAATGTAAATATCTGATATGCAGGATGTATTTTCATTGTTACAAATTGAACATAATTAAAGCATAGTGATTAATCACAAAAACAATATGTAATTATATATATGTTTTCCAATGGTCTTAGGCGACCCCTGTGAAAGGGTCGTTCGACCCCCAAAGGGGTCGCAACCCACAGGTTGAGAACCACTGCTTTAAGATGATTTATATGGTATTTGGGGAATCATTTTGCCAATAATGATTATTTTTCTGTTGGTTTGCATCTTTCTTTGGTGTTATAGACTGAGTAACTAATGACATTTTAGTAGGGTAAGCTTACCTGGGTTCTGAATCTAAGAGTACATAATACATTGGATATATATATATATATATATATACACACACACACACACACACACACACACACACACACACACACACTAGAGGCCTGATGCATGAAATTCGTTCAAGGGTAGGCCCTCGCAGCCCCGGCTATTTTGGTCCTCAGAGCCCTGGCTGCCTCACGGCCCTGCCCCTCGCCCACTGGTTGTTCTGAAAGGTCATTCTGGAAGGTCGTTCTGCTGTCCGGTCTAATTAGCATATTAGCTCTTTATTATATAGGATAGGAGGCATAAACATAAATATATTTATATAATTCTGAAGAAAGCTCAGAAGACTAAAAGCCCAGTAGAGCCTATGTGTGGCCTTATACATATTCCCTTTTTTCCTCAGGCTCCATCCCTGTGCCCTCTTGGGCGATCTTTGTGCTACATTTGTTTTACCATCACTCTAGTGTTCTAGATACAAATATGCCTTAACCTCCATTGTCTTTGGATTTATAGGTACTTCCTTTCTACTTCTATTTTAACATGTCATTGTTTGGAAGCTACTTGAATTGGTTGTATACTTGTTTGTTTTCTGCTAGACAACAAACAAGTCCTTTACCTTTTTTTCTACCTCACAAGGTGAGTTATTACTCCCAATTGATACAGGTAGAAACTGAAACACAGACATCTATGTGCCCAAGGCTGCAGAGATGGTAGGTGCAGAGCCAAGATTTGCATCCAAGCAGTCTAGCTCCAGAGACCATGATCTTAACATGCTCAACTGCCTCTCTTGTAAACAGCTAGCAGGATTCCTTATATATGGTTTATTTAATAAATCATTTTGCTCATAAAGGTGGTGTAAAAGCATGAGATTATATTACTGTGAAGAGAGGCTTTTTCTTAAGAAATGGGACAGATATGTTCCAGGATACTCTTCCAGTGCCTACCTCTCTGCAGGTGTGTGACTTGCTTTTTGGTCCTTCTATCCCCAGAGGTGCTGCTGTAAGTCTCTGGATCTCCCCAAGGGGAAAAGGGAATACCCAACTGCACCTGCTTGTATGCTCTTGGAAAAATTCCTAACACATACCTTCAGGCTCTAAATCCAAGCAGCTCCCCTTGTGGATAACTTCTGTGGGTCTCCCTTGGCAATGGGATTGTTCTTAATCATCAACATGGAGTAAGAACAGCTACCATGTTCTTAATATTCCTGAGAGTAGGGGAAATAACAGGAAATTGAATCATTCTCTTAGAGTAAATGATCCATTCTGCTGAACAGAACATTTACTGTACTACTTTGTTTACATATCCTCACAGTCTCATCCTAAGACTTAACAGTTTTTCAATTACAAAAGAACACTTGGAAAAATACTCTGCTACGTTGCTCCAGAATGTCTTTCTAGTGGCAATACAGATGGAGAGTAAGAGACTAATTTTGGATCCAGACAGACGCTCTTTTGGTTTTCTGAATGGCATTTTCCTAAACAAACTGCTAAACCTTCAGAAATAAAACCTGTGATGTCTATCACAGGTTGTACAGAATACACATAAAAGAGATGCCAATACTCTCTGTCAGAAGGATTCTGATATGCCCTGGCTGATGGAAGGATGTGTACTTGTGAGATCAACTAAAGGAGAGTTAGAAAATATTGAAGCTCTTTTTTTAAATCTGCACTCATGGTAAGTAAATAAGCTTCTGTAAATAAACAAATGCCAGGCATCTAAGAAAAATTCTGATGGCAGCTGCAATAATTGCTATAGGGGTTCTCATAGTTATTGCTTAATTATTCTAAAAAAGAATACATTTTTATTAGGATGGGAAAGTCCTGTGGCCCAGGGACTTCTTTAAAAAAGGCTTAAGCCCTAGCCGGTTTGGCTTGGTGGATGGGGTGTCGGCCTGCGGACTGAAGGGTCCTGGGTTTGATTCTGGCTAAGGGCACATGCCCAGATTGTGGGCTTGATCCCCAGTAGGGGGTGTGTAGGAGGCAGCTGATCAATGATTCTCTCTCATCACTGATGTTTCTCTCTCTCTCTCCCTCTCTCCTCCTCTCCGAAATCAATAAAGAAAAAAAATAAAGTTAACATCTTTAAAAAAAGGCTTAAGTTCTCTTGTGTATTGCTCTGAGATTTAGCCCATCCCACCAATACTCCCAAATTTTCCTATGAGACATATACAAACAGCTTCATCAAGAAAGTGTTGTCTAGTTAATTATCTTGGGTATATGTGAGTACATGTATGGTGGAGCTAATCAAAGGAAAGTAACCATGGAAAGCAATAACTAGAAGAAAGACTTATAATGTAGAACAAAACAAAACACAACAGCATAAGGTAAAAATTGAACCAGACTTGACAGAGAGAATAGTAACACTTCACGCACTTTAAAAAAAATTCTTTTTTTTTTTGTAAATCTTCACTTGAGGATATCTTTCCATTGATTTTTAGAGAGAGTGGAAGAGAGAGGGAAAGACAGAGGGAAATATCAATGTGAGAAAAACACATCAATTGGTTGTCTCCTGCATTTGCCCTGACCAGGGCCTGGGCTGGGGAGGAGCCTGCAACCAAGGTACATGCCCTTGACTGAAATCAAACCCGAGACCCTTCATTCCACAGGTCGATGCTCTATCCACTCAGCCAAACTGGTGAGGGCAAAAAAATTCTTGAGTGGGACATTAAATTATCTATTGAATATGAGATGGGATTTTGAGTAAATTTATTTAGATTTCAAAGGTCAAGGTGACCCCAGATGGCGTGTGAGTTAAAATTAATTCAACAATGCATATGTGTCAGACAGGCTTCTAGGTCCTCAGGGTATGTCAATGAACAAAAGCATGGTATGTGACCCATACCATACTCTTACCATGACATGGTACTTATAAGCATCATTGAATTTAACATTCAATTCTCAGCAAAGACAGTAGATCCAGAGATTAAGCGACTTGTACAAGGTTAACAGCTAGTAATTGGCAACACAAAGATCATACTCTCCAGGTCTTCACTGGATAATATAGTCCTGCTCTTTGGTTTGAGCTGGGTCAAATATTAACCCACTTTATTGATCCACCAACTTGGCCCAGAGAGATAACATGACTTGCTGAAATATGCTCATGCTAAGTGGTGGATGGTGCTTTTACACTGTTCCATACTGCCTTTACACCTGCAAAACAAGATATGAAATGCAATTTGTATGCAGTTACAGTACTATAAAATATAATTTAATAATTGAAATTGTAGAAATAGAATATGAGTGTCTTGATGAGATGGGGTTGATATGTCATAATGAATGTAGAATAGTCATGATTTTAAAAAAATAAGTATTGAATAATTATACTTGAGTCTATATTTTCAAGATAGGCCTAAGAGTTTCCAAAGTATACTAGTACATTTGGATAAAGTATTTTATTATTAATCGTTTTAAAACCATTTTTTTCAAATTTGAAATATGATTTTATGTACTATAGTATTTAGCACATAAGGACAAAATCAGACAAATCAGATGAATAAGCTATTAAGGTGTCAATAATATGTTAAATTATTAGGATGGATAAGAGAATTTAAGAATAACAACAATATGAAAAATTCACATAATTCTCTTTAAGTGGTTCATAATTTCCTTGTCCTTATTACTTCTCTCATCCCTGCAAGTTAATAGAAAACAGGAACATGGTGTGTGTTTTTGTGTGTGTGTGTATGTGTGTGTGTGCGCGTGTGAAGGCACAGGATATTACATTTGTGATCCATGGATTGGTTATTTTATTCAGTTTATTTGGAATTCAGGAAACCAGGAAACATATTTAACTCTTAAGCATCATGGGAATAGGTCACATAACATAGTCAGGGACCTCTCATAACAAATTAAATATAGCCAGGTGTGAGGGAAAATAAATTCCATATGTTTAAAAATTATTTGAGCAGATAGAATTTCACTGGAAAATACAAGCCAAATCTGGAGGCTGTTTCATTAAAATGTTTGTTAAACTAAAACATGTTTGATGGCCATCACTTATCTCTCAGGAAAGGGTGAAGTTATCATTGTGGGTATTCATCATAGTACCTTGTTCAAACTAGACCTATGACTTCACTTGCTCAAAGAAGGCTTTTCTTTCTTTAAAGGTTAGAATATTCTGAGTCTTCATAAAATGTCTACAGCCATAATAAAATCTTTTAGAAACTCCTGTATTCCTGAGAGATGACAACATGTTCAGGATCTGGAGGCAAATGGATGCTTACTCCAGCTGAGGAAGAGCTTTTCTAAAAAGCTTGACCCTTTATTAAGTATTTACATAGATACACATGTTCCATGCTCACCACAAGCCTATGAGGGCCTATTATTCACTTTGGATAGGCAGGGTGATGCAGAGATGTAGCAACTCCCTTACCAGTCTCCAGTCTATAAGGAGCAGAACTTAAATCCTGACCTGTCTGGTTGCAAAGCATCTCTAATGGTCATGTTACCCCTCAAAGGAGAATTATAAGTAGAATGCCTAGATTCAAAGAAGGGAGGGTAGAGCAAGAGTATAGAGTGGTGGTATTGGTGGTGCAGACGTAGGGATAAAGGTATTCAGCTACCTCCTGATTGGCTAGGTGCTTCCCTATTGCTTGACCTCAGTTGTCTTCATCCACTGCCAGACCTGACTCCCAGTCCTGAAACTGCATTCCTGGATAGTGCCCTCTGTCATTTTACTTTCACCAGGGACCTGATATTGCACTCCGTTCCTTCAATCATGGTGCTGCCTCTAATGACTTCATGCTTAGGCCTGGCTGACCTTGGCCTGGCATTATTAAAACACCTGCCTTTTCCCCATAGCGTACGAATAATAACTTGTTTTTAAGAGGTTGTTTGGATTTTTAGTGACTGTGTTGAGGCTAATTTAGCCTCATTGGGAGGTTTGATTGGTTATGTCTGTGATGACAGAGAAGAAGGGTGTAGGCAGGCATGCTGTGTATTTGCCACTCTTGTACAGGATAGGCAAATCTGTTTCTTCCTTCTGCTGAATCCTTCAGACATCTGATTTTGATAACCTTTATTCCTCTATCTTGTATGCATAATGAGCAACGGGGCAGACACTGTACCTGGTATTGAGGATACAGAAATGAATATGACATTGCCCTTGTTATACTAGTCACCATTTTTTTAGCGATTGACAGTTTTCAAAACATACTCAAAGACTCCCTGTTGGTCATCTCAAGTGAGGTAGTCAGAATATGGCGAATCTTATTATGCATCTGTACTACCAAGGATCCAATCAAAGAAAAATTCTGGCTAAGTAAAAAGAATACCATGTTAGATTGGGAATGCTTTCAGAGGAAAACCCAAACCACAATGGCTTACACAAGGTCTGGCACTCCTCCAGGAAGCAGAAGTTTAAAAACATCAAGGCCATTCCCTCGTGTTGGCACGATGGCTGCTGCTGCTCAGCCATCAGGTCAGCAGAAGGAGAAAACGACAAGGAAAATGCCATGGCACCTCTATGAGGAAAGTGAAACTCTGTCACTAATCCTCAGAGAATTTCTGTTCACTATGGCTAGAACTGTGTCATGCGGTCATCTCTAGTTACAAGGGAGGTTAGAAAATGTTTATCTAGGTGCCCCAAATAAAATTATACTATCATGAAAAAGGAAGAGAGTATGTATTATATAACCAGCTAATATGCCACAGATACATCTCCAAGCTAATAGATTGGTCATCTGGGGACCTGGTGTGGGGTTAGGGTTAAGGAGGTATTACCATGTAAAGAAATATAGTTAAAACCATGCTTTATATAGTTGTCTACAATTAGGTACTATTTATTTAAGGTAATCCCATTTTAGTTCTAGTTTCCAGATGCACCAGTGTCCATAGCAAGTCTTTCCAAGAATAGGCTATTGATTGTTTACTGTGTGTGTGTGTGTGTGTGTGTGAGTGTGTGCCTGTGAATGCTTTTATATAGAACTGTATTTCTGTTTTATTTCTGAAATACAACTTAGCAGTCTACAGATAGTGAGCACCTTATACTGCAAGTCACTTTATCTTCGCAGGGTGTCCTTGCACTAGTCAGGCAGCAGCGTTAATGAACACTGTTGTGAGAACCATGTGCTTCAAGATGAAATGCCTCCCCATCACTGAAATGAAATAATGTCTGACAGTACAGTCCCTCAGGATATCAAGAAGTTTTCTATTGACTTGCTTTCTGCTAAATAGGCCACATGATTCAACAGAGTAAGAAGTGAAAATCATTGGATAGAAAATTTGGTACCAAGAACATATGCTCAGGACTAGCAGGGTTTTGCTGGATTGGTGTGGCTCAGTGGTTGTTCGTTGACCATTTAATTCCTGGTCAGGACACATGCCCAGGTTGTGGGCTTGATCCCCAGTAAGGGGTGTGCAGGAGGCAGCCAATCAATGATTCTCATCATTGATGTTTCTATTTCTCTCTCCCTCTCCCTTCCTCTCTGAAATCAGCACAAATATATTTTTTAAAAAGGACTAGCAGGGTTTAAATTCAGGAACTTAGAGTTTAGAAGACAACATGCTTCACATCTCATACACTCTTCATTTGGAAAAAGTAGTATTAACTTTTATGAGGAGAAGTTACATCTTCTTGGTAATTCCAGGAAGAGTGGAGGACTAAGACCAAAGGAAAGAGATTGGAGAAGGGCAATATTGTGTCAGCTATGTGCAAAGAACTGTGTTTGAGGTCTTGAATATACTCACTAACTAAATCCAACAAACAACCCTTTAAGCTCCTATAAGCAAGTATTTATATTCCAATTTTGTAGCTAGGAACTCTCAACTTTAGAGGGATTAAGTGAATTTCCCAAAGTCACATAGCTAATGAGTTGGAAGGTTGAACTTTACTAATTCCAGAATCTGCTTTTTTCCCTGCTCAGCCTTGTGGAACTTGTAAAATATCTTGAAAAACAAAACAAAACAAAACAAAACAAAAACAAACCAAAACCAAAACAATTACAACTAGCTCTTAGTATGCAAAATGCACTAGACACACTCAAATCTACCATGTCCAAACATTTCACTTGCAACTCTGACCAGTTCTTACTTCATTTCATTTCACGGTGCTTCAGTCTACGAGAGCATAATCAGAATGTCTCCAAATGGCTCCTCTAGGGATTAAACACACAGGAATGGGAAGAAGGCATGGCTAGTATCAAATCTTTCCAGACCACCTCTCTTATCTCCTTTAGTCCCAGGACAACATCTTTTAGTTCCAACTCATGGGAATCAGTGTATAAACATATTGCAATAAATTAGCTGCTCCGATCATAAGCATTTGCAATGTGACTATACATAATACAATTTTAGAAATATACTAAATTGGTATTAAATCTGAACAAACCAGTTGCTTCCTTTTTAAGTGTGGCATTCTAGGGTTGTACTAATTTGCACCAAGTAGGCAAAGAATCTTGAGGGTAGCTGAGCAGACTGCTCAGGAGCTGAAGGGAGGAACCTAATAGTAAATATAAACAAATTCCAGTTACCTGTGATTTTCCATATCGCACCTTTTGTACCTCATGTTATGATCATGCTGTGGGAACTTTCCCATCTAATACAAATTACTCGTATATTGTGGATCACAGGCCCTTAGTGAGCTTCAGACCCAGAAGGAGCCCCCAAAATATGTGTGTATGTTTTTAATACAATGACTACATAAATGGGCTACATGAAAATGCACTGAACAGTGAATGAAGGTGTGAATTCTTGCAGCTTCTGCCTTCCCAGAGGGAGTTCCTCTGGCCAATGAATTTGTAGGTAAATTAAGGTTCAGGTTAGGGTTAAGGCCTTCCCTGTTTCTCTTTTTCTCTTCATTCTTCACTCCACAATGCCAGGGGTCTCAGTTTGGGAACTGAAGTGAAAGAGATGATTCTCTGAAGTTAAAATTATGTTTCATTAATGATCCTCACCCCCAGCATTTGGGGCAAGTGCCATGGACAATGTAGTTCAAAGCTAGCATCCCTCTATGTCCCCCTCTGAGCATCCCACACAATGGTTGGGAATATGAGTACTTTAATTAATGTATCTCCTAGACAGCTGATACATCCACCCATCATTTCATTTTCAAACAGAGATTGTTAATCACTTTAGTTAACATGCAGCTGCTCCCTTTTGGCTACCCATGGTTAACTCCTCTGCTTCATGGTAGACTGTGATAGGCACAAATGGGGAGGATTCGGGTGGGTGTAATTTTGTCAGACAATGAAATAGGTATTTCCTTTATTTTAAGAGATGTTACAAGGTATTAAGTCTAGGCTTTCTCCTTCTCTCCATCCCTCTGCACCACCTATAATACAACTTGGCTCAGCTGTCTTACATTAAGTCCAGGTTTCAAGGCCAACCTTATGGATGTGTGATCTGTGTATTCCCACTGGGTTCTGTGCTCAGAAGTGCCCCATACCTGGTTTAACACTCTGCAGTTGCCGTCTTTAAACTCTTAATAACTTTTTGACAAGAGGCCCTGCATTTTTATTTTGCAATGGGCCTTGCAAATTATGTAGTTGGTCTTGTCTAAATTATCTACTTTCAAATCACCAAAAAGAAAATTGTTGGCAGGAGTGAGAATAGAAGGTAGCAATGTTATAACCCCAGAGACTTGTATACTGTGATCAGAGATGGACACAAGAAAAATGATTAGTGCAAGTTGAGCTGGGGAGCAGGATATGGGAGTAGTTTTCCAACTTTCAAGTCACGTTTTTGCATCAGGCTTAATTATGAGATTTATAATGTGACTTCCCTGAATAGAAGTAGACTTGTAGTCGTGTCATGTGAAAAATGCTTTCCAAAGCTAAATATTGATGCTTTTCAGAGTTCTGGATTCTTCACTCCTGCTTCTCCATAAGCTCAGATAATCACAGGTTGCTGGCAAACCTGTTGTGCAGGAGCTATAGTAACTGAAGACACGGGTCTCCCCATCCCAGTGCACAGTGCTCAGCTCTTTTCCCAAGTGTCCTTCCTATCTGCCCACTTACTGTACAGCAAGTATGAAGCAAACTAACAGGATAGATTGAAGGGAAAGTGGAAAGCAGAGGGAGTTTGCTTCATTTCTCAATTGGGACTTACCTCAAAGTATGCTCTCAACACCACTAGGGACAGCCATATCAAAGTGAAATTGGTAGATGCAGAAAATAGCAGATGGTACTGATGGGTGAATGTGAGCATGAGGGGTGCAGCTTATAGATATGTGCATCGAGTGGCCTCATATCTGCTGGGCAGGCTTCTGGAACAAGGCAGAGAGTCACCACCAGCCTGCAGGGTAGATAAGAAAGGCACTACAAGCTGTAGGCAGATCATGATGGCAAGGAGACCTTGATTAGGGAAAACAGACCTGAGTTCACTGGCTACCTAGCCAGCAAACAAATGACACAATAGATAGACAAAGAATATAACCTTTGAAGTTGACAGAGAGGAGAAGGAGCATGGAGCCCAACTGTGGAGGATTGTACATTTATCTGAAAGAGACAGATGTGCACTGAGTAATCAATAGTGAACCAGATTAGGGTCCCCTGCTGTCCCAGGGGATAGTGCATGAGGAAGATTAGAGCAGTTGTAAGAATATAGATTACTCGCCTGATAAATCTACAACGTGCAAATTTCCTCATTTACATATTAGCCATAAGAATATAGAGTTGAAGAAAAGTAAATAATAATCTCAAATTAAAATACACTCATTTTAGCTATCACTGGAGCAGCTCAGTTGGTTGGGTGTGATCCTGTGCACAAAAGGTTGCTGGTTTGATTCCTGGTCAGGGCACATGCCTGGGTTGTGGACTCATCTCTGATGGGTGCCCTGCAGGAGGTAATTGATTGATGTTTCACTCTCACATTGATGTTTCTCTCCCTTCCTCTCTCTCTAAAAATCAATAAAAATGCACTCATTTTAGAATAACCTCATAATTAACTCAACATTCTGTTTTATGTGAAGGAGACCTGGTCTGAGCCCTGCCTTGCCACCTCCTGCTCCCCCCCCCCCCCCCCCCCCCCCCCCCCCCCCCCCCCCCCCCCGCCCTTCATGTACAAAGTAGTTTTTGGTGGCTGCTCTTTGAAAAATCTCATTCCTATTTAGAAGGAGTGAGTCCCAGTGGAAAGTACCAGGTGCTGGGCACATAAATTACTGGGTTTCCCCCCCCTAGCCACAGGCTATCATTGAGGAAAATAAGTTAATAAACTGAAGAAAAGAGTTGGCCACCTCACTGAATCATGATGGGTTTGGCCACACTGACTTGGTGGGAGAAGTTTAAGTTATTGAGATTGCTCAGGCTGCCGAATGGGGATGCATGACCATCAGGAGCATTCTCTTCTCTCCCTTGGAAGAACTGACATAGGCTGCAGCTCTTTATGTCCAAGTAGGATTTCATCATATCAAGGCAACTTAAAGAACTTACAAATGATACCAATGTCCTTCTACTTCAATCAATGCTTCTCAAGCAAAGGGAAATATTTAACTGCCTTTGGTACATCTGAGTTGGTGATGTGGAACAGTACAGAGTAGAGATTCTGTAATGTTTCAAGTCCTCATGAAGTTATTATGAAGTAGGAGGAATTTTTTTTTTTTGGGGGGGGGGAGTCACCCTCTGCCATTTTCTTCTTCTTATGTATTCAGCCATGAATCAGGCTCATCAGATGTGCAGGGCTGTCAGCATGGTTTTAATCTGTAGCGTGGATAGAGTATTTATTTACTCAGCAAATATTTCTTGGGCATCAATGCGTTAGGTACTCTTGAAAGTACTGGAGTATATTGATGTACGGAAAGACAATTCCATTCTCTCTTTCTTCTGATACTTTCCCAACACACCAGTTTCTTCTGCCTCACTTACAAATAATTAAAATGACACATAATGACTAAGAAATAAGATGAGAACAGGTATAGTGCCCAAGGCTCATATCTATAGGAAGAACCACTGCAAGAAGACCCCTCCTGAGAGAGTCTTTAGACTTCAGGAAGTCATCTTGTTTTGCCATTGATCCAAAGTAAAGAAAACTTTCTTGACGTTTTCCCTTGGGTTTTATATTTATAGTTAAACCATGGTCCTTGAAGTTAAAATGTGTGTGTGTGTGTGTGTGTGTGTGTGTGTATCAATCCCGGGTAAAGATGAGTATGAGTATAACAGACTAAGAACTATGATTTTAATTTAGCAATTGAGGGAATTATAAAATGAGATAGAATGAAAATGTGATTAAAATTCATACATTTCCTATATACTATTAGGCAGTCCAAATGTATCTCTCAAGAGTTACTTTCAGAGAAGAAGGTGGATCTATGTGTGGAGCCTTCTCAGTTTGCTTTAAATGCACTCATTATATCATTTGTGTCCTGTGAAAATTATAGTACCTTTACTGTTTATTCTGACTATAGTTTTCACTACTATAAAATAATATTGTACCAAACTTCCTCATCTACATATATAAAAGGCTAAGTGACTGACTGTACGTCCATCTGACCATCAAACTGACCAGCTGGTACCTATGACGCACACTGGCAATCAGAGGATTCTGCTTATAGTGAATGGTTAGTAAAACTTGGAGATGGAAAACTTGATAGCAGTTTTCATTTAGGAATGGATATTATTGAAATTCCCTGTGAAATGATTTGTAACAGGTCTATTATTGAAGCTACCTTTGGAAATAGTATATCTGTAGATAATACTAAAAATATATCTAAACATGTGATTCTTTGTCCTAAAAATGAGCACGTTCATAAATTAAATGAAGAAATTTTGGATATACTTGGAGATTTTCACACTTATTTGAGTGATGATTCCACTGACAACGAATGATGCCAAAAAGGAAAATTTTCCATCTAATTTCTTAATAGTATTACTCCTTCTGGAATGCCATGTCATAAATTAAAATTGAAAGTGGGTGCAATCATCATGCTACTGAGAAATCTTAATAGTAAATGGGGTCTTTCTAATGGTACTAGATTTATTATCAAAAGATTGCGACCTAACATAACCAAAGCTGAAGTATTAACAGGAAGGTGAGTATTATAATTCCAAGAATTGATTTGTTTCCATCTGACACTGACCTCCCATTTAAATTAATTTGAAGACAGTTTCCTGTGATGCCAGCATTTGCTATGACTATTAATAAATCACAAAGACAAACTCTAGACAGAGTAGGAATATTCCTACCTGAACCCGTTTTCAGACATGGTCAGTTCTCTATGGATTTCTTTCAAGTTTGAAGAGCTTGTGATGTTAAAGTTAAAGTTGTAAATACTTTATCACAAGGGAAATTAGTCAAGCGCTCTGAAAGTGCTTTTACTCTTAATGTGGTATACAGGGAGATATTAGAATAAGTTTAATCAATTTATCAGTCATTGTTTATATCAATGTTGTTTTTATATCATGTTTTTGTTATATCAAGTTATTTATTAATCAATTTATATATTATTTTCATATACATTTTACTACTTTTCTTTCATCTCTGACACTTCTATTATAGAGAAAGGGTGAATAGTGATATTAAAATATTTATTCTAATTAATTTCTTTTCAATGTGCATGAATCTGTGCATGGGGCCACTAGTATACAGATATTTGCATACTTTTCTGATGATCTCTTTTAGAATAGATTTTCACAGGTAGGAAGGACACCTGGATGAAGGTTAATGCTATTAAATTGCATTCTTTTGAAAAATGTTTCCCTTTATTCTTGGGCCAAATTATGCAAAAATTTTTTATTTCCACCAATTTTTAAGAACTTTATCAGTTTTCATTTGCATTTCTTTAATCACTAAAGAAGTTAAAATTTATATGTGTTTATTGGCTGTTAGGATTTTTATTTTATAAATTGCTTTATTAAAAATTATCTATTTCCCCTTAGGTTTATAATATCACTAAAAATAATGTACTGAAAGCATTTTTAAAAATCCATCAAATTCCTTTTTAACCTTATAATGGACTTCTGAAATGGTTAAGATACATGTTGTTGCTTTTATTGGAAAGCTAGAGAAGAGGAGACTGTTTTCTCATAATAACAAGCTAATGGTGGAAGCAATCACAGTATCCTGGTCTCATCCACTGCTTCCCCCTGTGCCCTGCCTCCTATCAACCATCCTGGTAGACAAGAGCTCCCATTAGCAATAGCTGTAATTGAACATGAAAAGTTTTCCATAAAACAAGATAAGCTGATATAAGTGACTTCAAATGAAAAGTGGCCCAATTCCTAGAGATGCAGCTCCCTGGGCTGCTGTGAAACATCAAAAGGGACAGGAGACTTAAAAAGAGACGAGAAGAAATCAACCTCTCCAAATGATATATGATAAACGAGGCATCTCCTTGGTCTTAGTTAATACCATACTTTGTAATATCACATGTGAGCTATTCAGGTTAAATTCCAAAGCCAAAGAAACAGAAATGCAAGAGGTCTAGATATTAATTCACAATGATGTCAATCGGCAGTAGAATAAATTTTATGTAATGAGATGGGTTATTTAGAAATCTTTCAAAGTTCTAATTTCTAAACAATATTGAGTACCTGAGGTACCCGAAGTTGTATATATTTTGAATAATTTGACAGTTGTATGAGGAAGATGGTTCTAAACTGAACTATATTCGATCCCATTGGACAAATATATTTATTGTTGAAACTAAAGTGGAAAGAGAAACAAACATAAAGGTATGGCTTTGTTTACATCCAATAATTTGGTAGTTAATACTGAGCATTGAAAAATTTCCTATTTTTTAATTGGTTTTTAAATACATCCTTATATTAAAATATAATTAATGGTCCGAGAAATACGTTACTGTTTTTAAATTAGTTTAAATAAACTCAAAAGCCAAATAATAGCATAGCATTTTGACCATTTTATATACATGCTAGCAATAAACTTAAGGAAATTTCCTTTGGGAAAGAGGGAGTAATGCCAGAAATAATTGTTAAATATAAAGTGGTTTCAGGAAAAGATTAACTCACAATTGCCCTACAGACATATATAAATACTGAGGAAGTCTGAATTCCATTGGGATTTTCATCACCTAGTCCATAGTGTTAGCAAAGAAATCTAAAATCTCCCTATTAGCCTTCAGAGTGGGGCTCAAAGGAAATGTGAACCAGATGAGGTCTGTTTCCTGAGACCCAGGGCCCAAGCTGTGGGTGAGGTCCCAGGCAGGAGGGGAAGGAAGAAAGCACAGCCCCGCTCTGAGCAGTCTGAATTTAGCAATCCTGACACGGAGAGAAATGAGTGTTATTTACTCTGGCGACTACTTGGCTGATAGAAGATAGAAGATCAACCAGCTGGTTTTGAAACTTAATTTACTATCTTCTACATTCACATTGTATTTATTTGAGAAGGAAGAGTAGCTAAAGGCTCTTATTTATTTTGCTGTGACCAAAGCTGAAGGAAGCTAAAGTGGATTTTTGAAGCATCTATTACCTGCTAAATGCACATTGCCCATTAGATTATGGGGGGTGGTGTTCCCGCCCCAAGTCATTTTGCTGGCACGTCAGATTAGCATGAAATTTATTACAGATGAAAGAGGGTGTCAATTTCTAATGAGGTGGCTCCTCTGAAGTCCTGCAACAAGAAAGGAAAAGGAGAAAGTGATGTGAAGGGAACAGGTAATATTTGTGTCTTGTGCTTAAGAACATGTCTTTCTAAAATAATAAAAATAAACTCACTCATTAAGCATTTACTGGGTGTCTGCTCTGTGCCAGACACTGCTTTCGTCAGGCGGGGAAAAGATGAGTAATATACACCAGTGAGAAGCATTCCTAACCTAGCTGTGGAGCCCTTAAAAATAAAAAGTTACATGACCTATTTGAGCAGGGTGAATTTTTGAGAATTGAATGTAGTGGGATTTCAAAATGTGACCATCAGGCGCTTTGGAGAAGCAGGCTTGGGGAATAGGTGATGAACTGTTGTATTTCTAAGGATTGAGTTTTATCCACAGGAAAAATAGAAGAGGTATTTTTTGTTCCAAGGATTTAAACTCTACAGCACTTGCCAATAAGATTTTAATTCCCATAGTAATAGAAAATGGGCAGAATGGATGTGGTATAGTGGTGGGCGAGGAAGAGGCTCTAGAGCTGAGTGCCCAAGCCCCTGAATTGCAGAAACTGGAGCTTGAGTGTGATATTCTATAACCCTCGCCCCAGCAATGGGGAGAGGATGGTTTGTCAAATGGTGTATGCCTACACTAATGTCTGTGGGAGGTGACAGCGTGGGGGTGAAGATCCCTGTTGGCATGAAGGCCATGCTGGCATGGAAGAATAAAGTCACTAGTGGAGCCACAGGCCCCTCAGACTGTGATGGTCAGGGCAGGGTCTGGGCAAACAAGACTAGCTTCAGACCAAGCCACAGTGCAAGACCACAGTGCAATACTCAAAGCTCAGACTTTGAGTATTTTCTTTATCCCAGAAGATATACAAAGAGAACAACACAGTAAAAGAACCCAGAAAGGCTCCCCGGTGGTGTCTATCTCCAGAAATATTAGACATGCAAATTCACAGTTATATGTCAGTGGGAAAGATATAATTTCAACAGGGCAATTTATTCAGATTTTAATGTAGCCGGATATGAAAGCGCAGTCGCGATTGGGATTGAGAGCTACAGAATCTCCTTAACATTTTGTTGGCCTCTAATAACACTGGCCTCTGTGACATTCATGTGAAGGGACTTTTCCAATAGCTGGGAGATTGCCCTGACTAATTGCTCAGAGACCCCCTTCTTTGGTGTCAGTTGAAGGCTGTGTAGCAGAGAATTCTTGCAGAGTATGTCACCTCCTATGCTACCTATCTGCCAAAGTGGCGGTCGTGAAACTGCCTCCAAGAAGACCTCCTGATTTCAGGTTGCTTTGCTCAGGGAAGCTGTCTCCCAATGTAATGAGAAACATACATACAGGGCAGGGCAGGGCTTTTAAAAACTGGCCTAGACGTGAGGATTTCCACTCTGTTAGCCTAATCCGGTTTATTGTTAATACAGCCACAGCCTATTCACCTGATTCTGTTTTTACAGATGCATATTAACCAAGAGAGAAACTAAGATTTAATTGGCCATATTGTCACTTAACACATCAGTGCTTAAGCTGCAGAGTGTACAGACATAATGAGATCTGTGTTACTGCCCTATTTGGGGCAGATCTGCTAGAATGAGAATGTTACAGTACAGCTGCTTTCCAGATAAACAAATGGACTACAGGCCTGGAGAACACTTTCTTCTCCAGTTGGCTTTGGATTAAGTGTAAAATCTCGCGGGGTTATATGTAAGGCTTAAATTCTAAAAACAACTGTGTGTGTATGTGTGTGAGTGTGTGTCAGTTTCTGGGAAGAATCCTAGTACATGGCCTTGCTAACTTTGGCATGGTGGGAAAGAACTATTTGGTTCTACTCATTTTAAAAAAGTAGTAATATCTAAGGACTTTTTTTGGGGGGTGGGGGCACTCGGTCTAAGGACTGTTTATTCTCTTGTCTATAGTAAAATGTTTTGTAACCAAACATTGTTACTATTTTGTGCAATGTCGAGCAACCTTCAGCCCTTTGCTGCATTAATGTCTCTACATTATCACTTTTATTTTCAAAGAACATTTTTTTTTCTGCTGTAGAACTTGTAACATTGAGCAACATTTCATGAGTTATCAGCAAACGCTAAAGATGAAAAGAACTTTGAATTTCATAAACTGCTTAAGATCCCTGTGTTCTGCAGATTGCAATGAATGTTTATACTTCAGTTCATAAAATTCTATCAAGCAGATGGCAAGTACCAATTAAAAGCAATCACAGAGCATACTCTTTATATTAATCCTTGAAGTGGAATCCTTAACTACTGGTCTGCAGAAGCATTACCTGGCACGGAATATCTTTGATCCTCAGCAACTTGTACAGCCTGTGGGATTTCCACCATTCCAATGCAGGAGAGCCCGAGGAAACAGAAATTGATTTTTGGTGTTTGCTGAAGTGTGGAGAAACCTCAAGTGTGGTTCAAGCTATTCAAACAGGAGATACCTATCTTAGTTAGCAATTCTGGGCTGGGGCAACAAATACATGCCCACATATAAAATGGCTCAGATACAGTAAAATTTTATTTCTTTCTCACCTAAACTCTTAGCAGGTATTTCTGCTTAGAGGCCGATTCTCACCCAGGTAGAGTCATTTGGAACCAGGCACCTTCCATATTTATGCCCTCACCATCATTGTCATTGTTGGTGTCCAATCTGCAGGTCCACTTCTTTTTTTTTGGGGGGGGGGGTGGAGATTTTATTTTATTTTCTAATTAAAAATGTTATTTTTCAAATACAGTTGACATTCAATATTATATTAGTTTCAGGTGTTCAGCATAGTTGTTAGACATTCATGTAAGTGATCACCCCGATAAATCTAGTACTCACCCAACAGTTCCACTTCTTAAAAGGGAAATGGTGCACATCATTCCACTCACATTCCATTGTCAGGGGCACATCTGACTTTAAGAAGCTGGAAAATATAACTGTGCTGAGAGTCTAGAAGGGCAAAATACTGTATATATTTATAGTAGTTTAGCGAATAGCTGGGTGTTGCCTCAGTACCTGAGTAGGATTCCTATGAGACAGTTTCATTTGGAGAAGGACATTTGGAAAGGGTTTGTCTATGGTTTTGCTTTGGGACTGTTATGTCTGGGGTGGAGTCGGCTTGATGTCCTGAGAAAAGGAAGTAACAGCAATTTCTGCAAATTTCCTGGGGACAACGCTTAGTTCAGATCCTCTCTTACCAGCCCAGCCCTTTCCATTGGCTCTATATTCTCGCGAGAACAGCGAACCAGAAGCTGCTCCTGTCCTGGGGGCAAATCACGTGTTCTCTGAATGAATATACTTGGTGGACAATATATTTTTACTTTATATAGTTGTGAATATATTATATATATACATATATGTATAATATTGTGTATAAAGACACATATTTCAATATATATTTCATACAATTCAAGAAAGTACAGAATAAAAGAGGGTCATAAATGCCCTTCACAACTTATTTCAATCAAACATTTGGTAGACTATGATACTTTCAAAGTCATAGGTATTTAGCCCTGGCCAGTTTGGCTCAGTGGATAGAGCATTGGCCCAAGGACTGAAGGGTCCTGGGTTCGATTCCCGTCAAAGGCACATACCTTGGTTTCAGGCTTGATCCCTGGTTGAGGCACATTCGGGAGACAACCAATCCATGTGTCTCTCTCACATTGATGTTTCTCTCTGTGTCTCTCATCCTCTCTTCTACTCTCTCTAAAAAAAAAAAAAAAAAAAATCAATGGAAAAAATATCCTTGGATAGGGATTAACAAAAACAAAGAAACACACAAAACACAACAACCAAAAACAAAGTCTTATAGGTGTTTAAATTAACCTTGGAAACTCACCCACATGTTCAACAACATGGATTTGAGAATATTTGTCAGTAGCTGAGTCCTCTGTTTCAGTGAGAGTTGTGTCTACTTCTCTCTGAATGCAGGAGACAGGCACTGGCAAGAAGTGATTGATTTGCCTGGTAAAGGGTCTCAGCCAAGGAGGTTTTCTATGAGCCAGTGGTTGGGTGAGAGGGAGAGAATGGAGAGTGCTGAGAGCTGACTTCTAGGCCTGCTCCCCCAAACTAGTGTGTGAGGTCAGTGCAGTAGGACAACTGAGGACATTGTGTTCCAAAGGCACGCAGGAGCTACAGGGCCCTAGGTGAGGAAGGTGAGGGGGAAGACCCTCTCCCTCTCTGGCTTCCCGCCATGCAGGTGGTAGTGGAATATGGAAGAGAGCACCCCTGGCCCAGACATCTGTTTTAAAATGTACCTGGAATTTGCTTTTTTTTCTGGTGAAGTGAGGCCAACAGATTAGATGTCTGCTTTCGAAAAAATAGCTTGTTGTCCAGCCAGCATGGCTCAGTGGTTGAACGTGGATCTATGAACCAGGAGGTCATACTTCAATTCCCGGTCAAAGCACATGCCTGGGTTGTAGTCTTGACCACACGGTGTGGGGTGTGCAGGAGGTAGCCAATCAATGATTCTCTCTCATCACTGATATTTTGAACTCTCTCCTCTCCCTTCCTCTCTGAAATCAATAAAAATATATTTAAAAAAAGAAAAAGGAAAAGAAAAAATAGCTTGTTTCTCACAGGAGCCTGGAAAAGAAGGTGGGCTGGCTAGTTTGCATAGGAATGATGTGGTTCTAGGCAAGTTGTTTTGCTGTCGCTGCAGCAGCACATTTCAGCCAGTGTGTCATGGCACTCTGGTGTGGCACAAGAAGTGTTAAAACATGTAATAGGTGACTCGTTAGTCAGGGGCACTGACCACTTTCCCTTTGATTGTCAAATAAAAAAATGGCAACAGCCATCAGTGTGAATGAATTAAAATTACACCATTTTTTTTGTCAGTTGGGCAAAAAATACATTTTTTGGTGCCACAGAATTTTAGTAATTAGCTGATGTGTGCCATGAGATGAAAAAGGATGAAGATTGCTGCTCTAAGGAATAGCTAACTCAGGGAGGGCAAGTTCCTTTCAGTTTCACAAAGTCCTAAGAAGCATCATAAAATTATAGAAAAAAGCATTATTAATATAATGTCCAAGTTTTCATGGAATGACTGGCACCAGTGGTCCTGGGGAGATACCACTCTCAGTTATCTTGAGCAAACCAAGCTATCAGAACTGGGTGTGTAATGCTTAGACTGGTCACTGGGAGTCTTCTGTTTATATCTAAGTTACTATCACTCTTAATGTCATCTCTAGTACACCCGGGCTCTAGAAGCCTATCTCTACAGGTGACCAATGTTGTTCCTGAAATAATTTTTTAAAAATATATATTTGTTGATTTCAGGGAGGAAGGGAGAGGAAGAGAGAGATAGAAACATCAGTGATGAGAGAGAATCATTGATCAGCTGCCTCCTGCATGCCTCCTACTGGGGATTGAGCCTGCAACCCCGGCATGTGCCTTTGACTGGAATCGAACCTGGGACCCTTCAGTCCACAGGCTGATGCTGTTCCAGAAATAATTTGAATATTTCCCTCTGGATATAGGCTTAAGGAGGATGGAGTACTAATTGCTAGCATTTATTTTAACATTTTGTACATTTGTAGATTTATTTGTGCCTTGGACAGCTCTTTTTCAGGATGCTTAATTCTAATTTTCTCAGTCCTTTCTCCTGAACCTTTTCCCCCTTGAACTCTGTAAGAACTTTCCATACAGAGGGGGGAGTAAAAAACAAACAAAGGGTTGCAATAAAATTTCACTTTAGGAGTGACCTTTCTTAATTTAGGCACATGGAGGTGAGGGTTTGGGGCAAACCAGATGTGTCTGGTATTAGCTCCAAACTGTTGTGCAGTAAGAAATATAAGGAGCGTGTGGGGCTGGGAGACAGATGAGCTAGGATTAGGGACAGAGACGGGCCCAGGACCTCATCGGGAAGCTGAGTCCACAAGAATGAACAGTGGTGAGCGTGACTGAAAAATTTTTGTGACTTTCTGAGGCAAAAGCCACCTGCCTTTGTACCTCTGAATATTCAGAGACAGTGTCTAGTGCTTGAGTCAGTGGAAAAAGAGAGAGAGATGAGTGAGTCTGAAAATGCAGCCAAATCCCTAGGTTAGAGCCTAAGGTGAATGCAATACTCCTGCTCTCTTTCTCCCCAAAGATCTCCCTCCAGACATATTGGGCAAAGAGTTACCCCTTCCTAGGGTTTCCAGATTTAACAAGCAAACTACAGGTATCCAACTAAATTTGGGTTATATATAAACATTCAGTAATTTTTTTTGACCCTTTATTTTTTTTTTAAATTTTGTTCTATTGCTTAAAGTATTACAAAGAGTATTACATATGTCTCTTTTTTTTCCCCTTGACCTTCCCCCGGCCTTCCCTACCCCGCAGTGTCTTGTGTCCATTGGTTATGCTTATATGCATGCACACAAGTCCTTCGGTTGATTTCTTACCGTCCCCGCCCCCCAACCCTCCCCAGACTTCCCGCTGTAGTTTGACAGTGTTCGATGTTGCTCTGCCTCTGTATCTATTTTTGTTCATCAGTTTATAATGGTCTTAATTACCCATAAATGAGTGAGTAATTTTTAAATATAGGTATGTCTCAGACATTATTTAGGCCATTTCTGCATTTTATCTGTCAACCTGCATACTAGTATATGGGCTTGAATGCTAGTTCTATAGACTTAAAAGGTCAAAGTGATCCCAGGCAACTAAAAGATTGGAGACCTGTTCTGAAATCTAAGTCACACCTCCATCCCCCAATTCTCATTTAAATCAAAGAACTCAGTGCAATATTTCTTTGTCATTATGTTTTTCTTTCTGACCACATAGAAAAAATTGGCAAAGGGAAATGAAGACAATATATCAGAATATGGGCCTCTTGCCTACAGTTAGGATCCCTTGGAGACCAGGACAATATTAAAAGTTTTTCATAAATGAAATATTAAGGTGAACCATGCTCTCTTTTCAAAATTATCTCAAGGTATTAGTTAAAATATGGCATCCTAGGAGTATTTTTTTTAGGAAAACATAAGTACTTGGGATAAAAAGGCTAAATGTTAATCTGAAAGATCCCATACATAGTAAAAACTTTCAGAAAACAGTTGGAAAAAAGTTCAGGGCCTTATTTTTCCAAACCCAGGTTAAAGAAATGGTTTCATTTCTTCTTTGGCACAACGTTATTACATGGAGTGAACACAGCCTGGCCTCCATAATTTTTGTCAGACCCTCTACAGCAGTGGTTCTCAACCTTCCTAATGCTGTGACCCTTTAATACAGTTCCTCATGTTGTGGTGACCCCCAACCATAAAATTATTTTCGTTGCTACTTCATAACTGTAATTTTGCTACTGTTATGAATTGTAATGTAAATATCTGATATGCAGGATGTATTTTCATTGTTACAAATTGAACATAATTAAAGCATAGTGATTAATCACAAAAACAATATGTAATTATATATGTGTTTTCCGATGGTCTTAGGCAACCCCTGTGAAAGGGTCGTTCGACCCCCAAAGGGGTCGCAATCCACAGGTTGAGAACCACTGCTCTACAGCATTTTACAGTCATCAGGGAAATAATAAAACCACAAACAATAGTTTCTGGGTAAAATTGGGTGCTATGCGCTTCCAAATGAAGTTGCTGAGAGTGGATGGAGGAAGAGCTGAACTGTGAGAGTCAAACTGGGGTTTGTTATGAATTCCAGAACTGAGGGGCCCAGGAAGGGCTTCTTCCGGGCCGTGGGGAGGCTGTGAGCTCCTCTTATAGAACACAGATGCTCTATTGGAAGGAAGCTATTCAGATTAGAACCTGGGCAGCATCCAAGGTCATGAACTTACAGTTTAAAATATCTATCTGTGAACCCACCAGCCAACTAAGATTTCCTGCTGACCCTAGAAATTCAAAGGATTCTAAGTTGGCACAAAAGTTTGCCTCCTCCTCACACTCCAGATGTCTAAACTAAGAGTTTCCAGGCTTGGAAACAGGTAGCAAAAACGTTTTGTGGCTTTGCTGTTGTTAATTAAGGGCTGAGGTCAACACCCTGAATAATTGAAATGGCCAAAATATACCCCTAAATAATACAACTTGAAAGGAGCAAATATGAATTCTCTGAGTTACATAAATGATGACAGTAAAGAAGGATTACAAAAGTAAGAGCAGCTGTGTTATTGTTAAATGAAAGAGGCAGCTGGAATCCATAGGATCCCAGTCTGGTCAGTGGCCCAGTAGACTAAATTTTAAAACTGATTGTTAAGTGTTGGGAAATGCAAAAACCACAAGCCAGTTCTACTGGAAGAAGGCATTCATTTGCTTGCAATGAAAACAGTATCAACAAAATGAAATTTCAAACTTAGTAGTTATTTTTAAGCAAAAGTATCTGTTAAAGGATAATTTTTTAGAGGTATAATCACAACTCATGCAAGTATAAAATAAACATGTGAAAATGGTTTTATTAAACTTGTTAATTAAGGAAACCCATAAAATGTGACAAGCAGTTCAAAGAAAAATTCAGAGAACCACCACCACACACACACACACACACACACACACACACACACACCCTACAAGGAATACTGAAGATAAATTTAAAGCTTGTTTTATACAGAGGCATGAAAGTTACATGTCTAAGCACAAGAATCACTTTCATTGCTATTCATTAGCTACAAATTACAGAGCTCTAAAACAGCTCAAGGACAATGAAAGGCACAAATTCCAAAGCTTCAGAAAAACCTGGAATGAGATAAGGCCTAGTTTTCCATGGGAGATATCTGATAATCTTGTGGGTCTATTCCAAAGCCTTTCACAATTTATCCTGACATATATGGCACTTAAAAATATGGCAGAAATATGACTGTGAGCCTTTTCAATGTCAAACTAGAGCTGTGGTTCTCAAAGTGTGGCCCCTAGTCCAGCAACAGAAGCATCACCTGGAACTTGTTAGAAATGCCGATTTTATTGAATTGGAAGCTCTGGGGTGGGGCCTAGCAGTCTGGTTTAACAAGAGTCTGATGTACACTCAAGTTTTGAAGCTCTGGTAGATGATCTCATATTGCCTTGTTATTGATGAGAATCCTAACTCAGTAAAGCTATATATAACCTTGTATAGGATTATAAAGTTGCAAATGCTTTTTGTTCAGTAGAGATGCAAATGATTTCCGTCTTGTAGACAAGAGAACAGCAAACGTTGGGATTTTTGCATCTTTTCCTAGCAATGGCATTTCAGCATTCTTTTTTCCTTGACTGTATAGAAGTCTTCCCTCTCTTTGACTGAGCTTTGTCATCCTGCCGTTTTTCTTATGAATGAGACAAATAAATTTTGATCTATTAAAGGGAATGCAACATAATTGAGGCAATTATAAGGGTCAGGTCAGGATATGGGACTGGATCTGTTTGAAACTGCCATAAGACAGGCTTTTTCCTAACATTTTTCAGAAAAATCTGAGTTACATGAATATTATCCCGTCCTTCCTGTGGATATCTGGATGGACTTTCACACTACCTATTTCTTTCTTCCTCTCCCCACTTCCTACTTCGCTCCCCTGCTGCCACAGACAACACATTTGCTTGTCTCCTTAGACTAGGTCTATGCCAACTCTCACCCATACCCGTTGAGAATATTAGTGATGAAAAATATATTAGGGATTACAGAGAAAAACTGAGTTAAATGTTTGTGTTAAAAGAAAAAGTAAACTTGAAAGGTTTTTAATTATGCTCTGCATGAAACTTCATATAAATACTCCAAGGATGCATGCTAATTTTATCTGCCTTTGTGAGTGGCTTTGTGGGAAAACTTTAAGACAGAAAGAGAATCCTAAGAAGAGGACTTTCTGTCTTTGTCAACTTTTGTAAAGCCCTTAAGGGAAACACACACTGCATTTAAGGCAGCTTTCTAGGCTGGGAAAACTTACCCAGGGATTCTGATGAACTCTTCTACTTTGTTCTCAGGTGGAGGGGACTTTTTAATACATTACAAAATTTTCTTAAAAAATAAGGGAACTTTAAATTTTAATTTTCAGTTATAGTTTACATTCAATATTATTTTGAATTAGTTTCAGGTATACAGCATAATGGTTAGGCAATCATGTGCTTTCCAAAGTGTTCCCCTGATATTTCCAGTACCCACCACAGAGTTTTCTATTTGCTCAGATAAACTTGGTCACTGAGGGGGTTCAGCAGAGAGCCATAGACAACTTTAAAGAGCATAGCATAACAACTATAAAGGAAGGTCTTAGAGGTGAAATTGGACGGAAGAAACATAAGATTCAGAGGATCATCACTACACATGGGTTTTAAAATGTGTGCTTTTGGTGGGGTGGGATCTGGGTGGAGGGAGGCATGGCGGGAAAAGAGGGACATCTGTAATACTCTCAGAAATAAAGGGTTAAAACATGTGTGCTTTCCAGCTCCCATTGTAACAGAAAATGGACTATGGAACCCAATTACAGATAGCAGTACAGATAAAATCCCTTTGGACCTACCAACATCTATCTTATGACCTTGTCCACATGCTCTCTGCTCTGGCTCTGTGGTTTCTACACCCATTGACTCATCAAACACAGTGTCACCTGTACACAGCGTTGTTTGGCCAGGATGGAGTTTAAAACAATTAGATTTTGAGTGTCTTTAAATCCCTATTTCCCTGCCTTATCTGACATTTGAGTTGGTCATTCCTTCTTAGACTGTTTTTTTCCTTTGAGATCCCCCTAACTGCAGATTCAGAGTACACTGTTTTGTACTTAATGTAAGAAAATTGTTCATTAAATAAACATAGAGATGTTATTAAATTATTAGACAGATAAAGTATGCCAAAACAAAAAACAAAAAAAACCACTACAAAAAAATATGAAAAACCATAGATTTAAAATAGACCAAGAGGTTGTTGAGTCCTCTGCAACCTTGAATCTTCCCAGGAACAAGAAAGTGTCCTGTATAATGATCCCCACCTACACAGGACCTACACAAGGCTCTGGAAGATCAACTTGACTTACTCTTTGTGATATATCTACTCTGGTGGTAATGACATAGGCAGTATGACTCAATGCACAAAGTCCTTTCATCTCTGTGAACCATCCTATAATGTAAACCAGAGTGGTTATTCCACTTCCCTCAGTCTCCCTGGGACCATAACATGCTGGGTCAACAAGGAAAAGGCCCCCTCAGTGCACAATTCTCAACAGTAATGAACTTCAAAGACATTTGTGGTATTTCATTCACAACTATTTCTAATTTGGGGCAGATGCACATATGCAAAACAACTTAGTCAGCTGTTAGTGTTTATTTTGTGAAGTTTTTGTGCCTCTCTTCCTTCCCCCAGTTACACTTTGTTTAGAGAAAGAATCTTGGAGGTAGGGAGAGTGAGTGAGCGGTGGTGGCAGCCCGTAGGCTGGGAGGCTGGATGTGTGTGGCCTTGGGGAGAGTCTGCTTTGAATGAGAATATTGACTGGATTTTCATCACCAGAAAGAACGCTCAAGGAAACTATCTGCATATAATCTCCTTTGCCTGGAAATCAGGGGCTTGGTGGGGGTGGGGGTGGGGTGGGGGAACTTTCAGAGATGCCCTGTAGGATGCCTTTTTCTCTTAAAATGTATAAATAGTAACTGCATCTCTGTGCAGACAGAGCTCAATGCTTCCCTTCAACACCCCCAAGTTACAAAGTACAGTATTTTCTTTATCTGTCCAAATCCATTCCTTCTTTATCAACAGTCGGAGAGATGGGAGAGGCAAAACATCTGTGATTGAGAACCTCTTTTCTTATCCTTGACATTTAATTGTAATGAACATTTTTCTTACTCTTGTTTTATTTAACCAAATTTTATTGGTTTGTTTCTTAAAATTACCTCTCTCGTTTGTTTCTTTCTGTCCTTGTCACTCACATTGCTGCCATCTTACTTCAGCTACTATCTGTTAGGACTGAAGGGCAATATGATCCTTAATGGCCATTTGTAAGCTTTCTGCCACAGGAGAGCAAAAGACCAGAAAAAAGCTTGCTGGACACCAGGTGTCAGACCATACGGGAAGTGAAACTGTCCTGAAGGCACCTGGTCACACACCTGCATTCCCTCCGCATTACAAGCCCCCCAGCTCAGCCCCCAGACCCACTGAAGACAAAAGTTTCCTGCCAGTGACTGCATATAAGGATGAAACTCCAGCTCCTGGATGCTGCCATCACCAACCCAATGTCCCCTTTGTGCTGTGCCGCATTTCTCTTTTGATATCCCATCCCCGAACCCCTTTCCTTAAATAAATTCAATTTTTCTTACATCACCATCTGAGATGGCTATTTAGCCTATCCGTGAGCACCATTCTCCAAGTTCACCTTTCACTGTTTATCTTATTATGCCTAGAAAAAGAGGGACCTGCCTCCTTCTCCACTCTTTCTTCACTGCAGGACTGGTTTAAGTCTTCCTAAAACTCCAAGTGATCAAGTCACTTTCCTGCTCAAACCTGGAACTCCTGCACTTCAATTAACAGATACTTGAGTGTCTACAGTACACAAATGTAGTTCCAGAACCTGAAGCATTGCTCCCATTTTTTTCTTTTAGTTCTTTCTACTACATTTCTAAGCAATTTGTCTGATCACCCGGTCCTGAACACAGGTTTTTGTCCTCCATTTTTAGCTCACCCTTTTATTCCACCTGGGAGTGCCTGCTCTTCCATGTTACCTTCAAAATTCCTTCTTCTCTTGGAAGGTCTGAGTCAATGCCAGCTTCTCTGTGAAGCCTTCATTGAGCCTGCTCTGGTCCATTTATCTCTCCCTTTTCAAACTTACATAGTATCAATAGTCAATTGGCTTCATTTACTACTGAGCATTACCTTTTATTTATTCATGTTTCACTCTGTGTCTCCACTGTGATGATAAGTTCCTGGGGAAGAGGAACATATATTTTTTATTCCTTTTGATAGTGCAGTGATCAGAACATAACTGATAGTTAAAAATATATGATGATTAGTTGAAACCGCATATGATTATTATCAGAAGAATTTTCTGGTGTCTGAATGAAGAAATCTGTTTCTAATCCCATCAGTCACAAAACAAAGAATGGAGGGAAAAAAGGACTCTGTTTTCAAGGTTAGGAATAACTCTGGAAGAGCTAATGATCTGGGCTGAGGTCAACTGCACCTAGTGAAATGATGCCAGTAATTAGTTTTGTTGGTTGTTTTCACTGAGAGACAAAACACAAAATGGTCCAATCTCAGTTGAGTAAACAAAACTCATTCAGGTTGTTGGCAGAATTCATTTCCTTGCAGCTGTATGAGGACCTCAGCTTTTGGGGATTGTTGGCTGGAGGCTGCCCTTGGGTCCTAGAAGTGGCCCATGGTTCCTTGTCACAGGGGCTTTTCTAACATGCTTACCTCTTCCAGGCTTTTCTAACATGCTTACCTCTTCCAGAAGAGTCCTTCTCCAGCCTTAAGACTGAGTCTTTTATAATATAATGTGGGGGCTAAAATAACATTAATACTTTTCCATCTACCTTCTAAGTTCTTCTGGCTGGGCCAATAACCAAATTAACAATTAACAAGCAAAAAATCAAAGTTTAATACATGTGCATGGTGAATTCATGCTGGGGTCCAACCCCAACGGGTCCAGGGATCCCCAAAGGTGTGGACGGAGTCGGCAAAGAATGAATGACATGGAAACTGGTTTCAGTTCATCAGCATAGCGAGGTTCTCCCTCCAGGATCTCCAGCGAAGTTCTGGTCAGGATCTCCAGCGAAGTTCTGGTTAGGAACTCCAACCAAGTTCTGGTCAGGATCTCCAACCAAGTTCTGGTGCCATGTTCTCTCGCTAGGTTCTCCAGCTAGGTTCTCCAGGTTCTCCAGCCAGGTTCAGTCACCAGGTTCTTTAGCCAGGTTCTATCCAGGTTCTTTTGCCATGTTCTGTCTAGGTTCTCCAGTGAAGTTCTGTAGCCAGGTTCTGTCCAGGATCTTTTGCCATGTTCTCTGGCTAGGTTCTGGTTAGGATCTGATGTTTATTGTCTTGTTACATCCGTATTTATACCAGCCAATTTTAATCCTGTCAATTTCTATTACAAAGGTTAGGGTGTTTCTTATCTCCATTCCAGGGAGTAAAGATTATGTAGCTTAACTACCCGCCTGGCACTTAATTAAGGGGTTGTATCCCCTCCCTAACCTCAGGGAAAAATCCCCACCTGAGGAAACAACCTTTCTCAGAGAGGTGACTTTGGTTAAAACACATGGCACTAAGGAGAGCAAACATATTAAGAACAATATGCTATATATGCCAGGTCCCTTGAAACATATGCTGTGCAGATGTTTCTTTCCTGCAGCGACTGTGTCAAGCAGCAAGGATGGACCGGCTTCCGGCAAATTCACATAGACATGATAAATCCATGGAAATCCCAAAGACAGTGGGGCAACACTGGGTATAATACATTTTGGACAAAAGAGAAAGGGGGAAGGATGGGGTTGTTAGATTTCAGAAGTGAGAAATGGCTATTTGCACGTATTTGAGGAAGAGCTGGGACCCATATGTCAGGAAAATGCTAGGCAACTCAGAAACAATGGGACACAGGGAGTATCTAGCTACCAGGCCCCTGCCTAAAGCCCTCTTTTTTTGCCATGCTTAATTCAAATTAGGCTACGGCAGCATCCTAAGATCTCCTTCCCAAGCAGGTTTCTCTGTCTGAATCTCTTGGGCAGGAAAGTGGGCGGGGGGGGGGGGGGGGGGGGGGTCAAAGGTTCTTTCTGAGTCTTTTGTTTTTTAATAAACAGCTTAAAATCAATATCCAGCTTAAAATCAATAAGCAGCTTCAGGGTGGCAGCATTTTGGCCCCTTCAGTAACACAATCAAGGCAGTGGGTGACATCCCATCACTTTTGCCATCTTCTATGGGCTAGAAGCAAGCCACTAGTTCCGTTCACACTCCAAAGGGGGATTACATAGTGTTTAGCACTGGTGAGTAAAGATAATGGGGGTCATCATAGAATTCTGCTTCACAATGCAAATGTTTTAAAAGTGATAGATTTCCAAAATGTTTATTGCATATTATTATGTAACTAGTGTCCCAGTGCACGGATCCGTGCACTTTAAAGGGAATTAATTATAAGAAATATTTTAATATTCCTACTCATGTCTTGCTAATGAAAAGAAAATAGGATTCTATCGAGAGTCTCCTATCTACCTACTCCAGGACTTCTGTGAGGATCAAATGAGATGAGGCATGGGAAAATGCTTCACAAATATTTGGTTAAACTAGAAAATGTTTGCACCTGGCTATAAAGCAAGTTGGGTTCCTGGGCTGAAGAAAGTCCAAGGAGGCTAGTTGCTAGGGAGAGGAAGCTGGGCGTTGCTACATGTCATTACCTGGCGCCCACAGCGATGGGTTCCAGGCTGGGCTGGGCTGGGAGCTGCGTTTTGCACCATGGGGTCTTGGCAGCGTTGGCTGGGATTTGGTGGGATGTTGCTCCTGGGTGGTGGCGGGACCTGTGTCCCACTTGGGGGAAGCCGAGTGTTGGTTTGTCCGCACCAGGTTCATAGTGCCGTTTATTTTTAAATGGCCAGTGCGCATCATGGAAGCTCCTGCTTGAGCATCTGCCCCCTGGTGGTCAGTGAGCATCATAGCTACCAGTCGGACAGACAGACACTTAGCTATATATATGTTTATTATACATTATTCCATAATGTTTATTATAAACCGTCCCCTTACTCTACCATTTACTACTACTCAGAAACAATTATTTCAACATATCTAGTTGATTCTTCTGCTATTTACCTCCATATGCCTAAATTGTACATATGGGTATATGGCATATATCCAAATAGTGTGCTTATTTCTCTTCTGGATTTTAAAATTGTATTAATTAATTATTGGCGTTCTACTTGCAGAATAAGAATGTTATTCCTTTCAGCACTCTGCCTTTCTCTATTACACATAAATACTCTCTTTCCTGCCAATCTTTCTATTACAATTATAATAAGTTTGATTAAGTCAATCTTCAGGATTAACATCATTATTGTTAGCTTAGGCAGCTAGTTAGTTGTTGACAAAGAAAGGGAGCAAATGGAGCCAGACATCTAATTAAGCGGGATTAACTAGGAAGCTATAGCTTCCAGACACGCCAGGGGATAGCCACATTGCCCTGCCAAAGGGATTAACATCCCTCCATTGCTCAGCCGCTTTCCAATTTCCCCGGGGGACACCGAGTTAGTTTACTCATATTACTGGGGAGGAGGGAGAATCAGTAAAGGGGAAATTCCTTTGCTGGGTGCATGCACAGTAGAAGCCCATATGGTGCATGGGGAGGTCCTTCTACTATGAGGCATGTGTAGTAATAGCCAAGATGGTGCAGGGGGAAGGCGCAGCACAAGCCCACGGAAGAAAGCCTGAGATAATATAATCAAAGATTAACAAAGGCCCATGGTGTGTTCACTTGTTCATGGCCTCCCTCTCCATAGCAGCTGTGTGGGCAGCCACATGGGCCCAAGTACCGGCCCAAGTGCAATGCCAGTCATAGGCCAAGTGCAGCCTTGGCGATGGATGCACAGATGGTGAAATGAGACACGGAGAAGCTCTGCATCTCTGAGTCCTGGCCCTCCTGGACCTAATAGGCACAGGTGCAAGCTTGCAGCCCTAGAGGGTGGACTTCTTCCACAGTGGGATGGAGCTGAGCCACCTGGCCATGGATGAGATACCAGGCACCTGGAGACAGTCCTTTGTTTTTGTTCCAATAAACCTTCCCACTATGCCTCATGTCCTCCTGTGTGTGAGTCCCCAAAATGCTTGTGTGACCCTGTGAAAGAATTCCATTTCCACCAGTGACATTATTATTCATAATTTTGCTTCAGCTATACTTTTTTATTTCTTTGGAGAAGATAAATATCTTATTTTAGTGTTTTTCTTAGGATTTTTAAGAACTAAAGTTTTAAATGTACTTAAAACTACTTTATTCTCACCATGCTCTCAGTTCTATAAATCTTGGAATATATTCAGATCCATCAAAGATTCTATTAATTTTCTTTCCTTGGAGACATCTCTCCCAGAACCTTCCGGTCTTCACCAGTTTATAAAAGTTATTTTTTAGGCCTGCTGCACTTCGCTAGTCCTGAGAACTTACTTCGCCATCATTCTTTCACCTTTCTCTTTTGTTATCTTACATTTCTTAGATCTCATTTTATTCTCTATTTGATTTACCATTTTGTGTGGATAGAGCATATCTTCCAGTAAGTTTCTTAAAAAGAGTTTAAAAAGAGTACATAACTGGTACATTTTTTGGGGGTGACATTGCTTTTCTTATAACTTCTTTATTCTACCTCTTAGCAGATTATCAGTTTGCTTAGGTAAAGAATTCTAGGTTGTAGATTACTTTCCCTCAGAATGGGAAAGCTTTGCTTCATTGTCTTCTTACTTCCAGTTGCTAGTGAGATGTCTCTTTCGATTGGATATTTGATGTTTTAGAACCTGATATTTCTCTCTGGAAGCCTGTAACATTTTTCTTAGTATTTTGTGTTCTTAAATTTTATATTTTTCACTTCCCTGAAAATTCCTGTTAACATGCATTGATGTGTGTCTATTTTTTTGCCCATTGTGCTGTGCATTTATTAGGGACCTTTGAAGCTGGAAGTTTCTGTACTTTTTTTCTGGGAAATTTTCTTAAACTATTTCATTGATGATTTTAACCTTTTATTTTATCCTTTAGGACCATAGGTTATTTGAATGTTGGACATTCTTGACTGGTCCTTTACTTTGCTGAAGTTTTCTTCCTAAATTGTACCTCTTATCTTTTCTTTTGTTTGTTTTCTGGTAGACTTTTGCAATTATATCTTCCTAGGTTTGTATTTAATTTTTTTCATCTTGCTGCCACATGTTGAATCTCAGGGAGCTCTTCAATTTTCTGAATTGTTAGTAAAATGACCTTATGTGTTCTAATAGCAAATAAGACCTAGCCATGCCAATTCAACAACATCCTAACTGTAGTTGAGTGGTGTAGTGCCAAGAATATAAAACATTGTAAATTCTTAGTCAAATTCACAGGTCTTGTTTGATGGGAAATACATTTGCATATCTTAGGACTCATCAAGTTCAAAGGACTTTACCATTAAATAGAAAATTCATTTACATATCATTGGATTCCCATTTTGTACAAAGACTTCATTATTAGAAAGTGTGATTACATATTTTATTTCAGAAGCCTTATTTTAGATGAAAAATTAGTGTACACAAGAATTGAAAGGTCAATCAAGTAATCCTCATGGGTGTGACTTGTAAATTTAATCTAGTAGTAAAAATAACTTGAATGTAGAGGTCTATGTAAACTTGTAAATCAATTCCTTTTGAAGTTTTATAGGCCATGACACAGGACCATGAAAGGTACTTGGTATTACATTATACTAGATGTCTGTGATGCCAAAATTTCTAGCTTTTATGTGACTAGACGGTATTTTCCTTCTTAGTGGGCATGCAGATTTTACTTGTATAATACAGAATTAAGTAAAGAATACTTTAAAAGAAGAAAACTATACTCTGTTTTGATATTAAAGAAAGAATTCATGTATATTTGGTACTTTATGTACTTACAGAATCACTTAAGTAACAATGGGGCAGTTCCAAAAAAAGGCATAATTTAAACATGATTCGAAGTGAAATATCTTTGTATAAATATGTTTGTGTAAATTATTGGTATATTCAGAGAATGTTGGTTGCACTCAATTTGTAGGTATAACACTATGGAGGTTTTAAAACATGTTTGCACATTTTTTGGACATTCCTCCCATTCAGAAGTGTCCTCTCCCAAAATCCAGGCTTATCTTAAGTGACTGACCAACCAACAGAAAACAGCAGAATTGATGTGATAACCACTTTTAAGTCTAGGTTAAAAATGGTCATGCACCTTGCCTTGGTTCTCTCAAGTCATTTGCCTTTGCAACCATGAACCATAATATGAGAAGTTGGAGGTCTCTACACTGTAAGGAAGCCCAGGCCATTATAGGGAGACCCTGTGTAGGTATTTATGACTATAATTTGAAATGACGTCTCAGCTCATAACTGCTTTCCAAAGTCAGATATGTGACTTAAGATGCCTCCAGATGGTTTATTCTCCCAGTACCCTGCCCCGAAACCTTTGAACTTTTCTAGCTAAGACACCCCAGACATTTTGGGACAGAGAAAGTCATCCCCAATGTACGTTTCCCAATTGCCTGACCCACAGAGTCCATGAATATAATGATTATTCTAAGTTATTAAGCTTTAGAGTGATTTGTTATACAGCAATAAATAACTAGAACAGATACATTATCTTCTTAAAACATTTAAGTTCATGGAAACCTTCTGTCTGTTAGATAAGATAATTGAAAACAACAACAACAACTAAGATGTAATTCAATGTAGTTTGAAAAGTTCAAGGTATTTTACTTAATTAATTAGAAATAGGAATAAACTTTATTTAAAACTCCTTAAAACTAAATGTTATAATTTGTTGGATGGAAAAATTGAATAACAAATTAGTACACTGACCTTAAAAGCCTAAGATAAAATTAGAGTTTTGAAAATATAATGAATAAATTGAAACTAAGTATCAAAACCAAAGTAAGTAAATTTCAGCAGTGTCTTTTCTACATCCAAAAACTGGTATCAAGGACAAGAGAAAACATTAGCAAGAATGGTCCCTTTTTATAGCCTCATGGACATAGAATCTTTTTACCTCTTTAAGAATGTTAATGTTAGCTAGTTTTTCTCCCCAGGCTACCGTGTTATTCTCCTGGCATATTCTTTGTTCCCTTCAAGTTAATGTGCTTGTTTGTCTCTCTGGCTTCTAATTTTCATTATTAGAGACACTCTTCATTTGTCTGGTGACTTAAAACTGACTGCTCACATTCAAGAATTGGGCATCAAGAAGTTCACTAGGGGAAAAGAAAAAAAGAAGAAGGAAGAAGTAATTAGAATTTCTGTGTCCAGACTGGGCTTGTCAACCAAGAGTTTTATGGAGGTTATTCTGACTGGGACTTTTCTTCTCCCTTGAATCTTCACTGTTAGCATCTATAGATCTCATCTATAGGCAGTTTAGACTTTTCAGAAAATACAATTCCAATGTCCTACCTGGAGGCTACAGCATGAATGCCAGCATTTTGGGAACCAAGCACAGGAAAATAGCTGGAAGTCTCAGCATTCAGTTGGTAAATCTCTAATCCCCTTATGTTCGGTAAAGTACAGTGAGCACGGAGATTCCTTGGCCTGAGATACCCTGTTTGGTCCTCCCCTTTGATATCAATTGAGGCCAAGTCTAAGGTTTTTCCATGTGTCTCAAATGACTTCTGCAGAGTGGTGGCCTCTCAGCAGGGTCTCTGGCCTCACAAGAATTACTGCCTATGATGATTTCTTTATGAACACTAAAATACATATGACAAAATGTCTCTTATGTATCATGAACCAACAATTCAAGCATTGTATTCTGTACATTGTATTATCTGGATGTTAAGAAGATAAATTCAAACACAGATAAATAACTCACACTGGCAAGCACTTTACATATCTTGAAAAAAATATGACTAACTGGAGCACCTATTGATTAGAAACTAATATATCTCTTGTTTCTAGGATTTGATACATGTATTTAATTTGTACCATTAAAATAAATGAAAGATTCTTATCAATTTCTGAATTTAATACCTGCTAACATGCTATTTTGTGTTAGTGACATAAGATTGATGTCAAATGCCTGAACACCAGCAGTACAAGCCCACTTTTTCATTTTCATTTCTTGTACCAAGCTCTTGCTGTAATATAAAAAATCTTCCCAGAGAGTACATTGATGGTGCTTTTATCATAATTATGAGTATTATCATCTACTCTCATCATTTGGGACCTTCTATTTTCTTGCTGTATGAAAGAAATAGCATTGAGTGACATGGCCTTTTAAAGAGTAGGAATTGAAAAATAACTTGAAACTTCACCTGAACTGACCTTTGACTTAACTATAGCTAGAGACTTGACTTTTTCCTCTTAAAACTTTTTCTTTAAAATTCCATTTTACAAAAAAAAGATGAAAACCAATTAATGGGTCTTATGAGAAGATAAAAGGCCATGTTCTAATTATAGTTATGAATTTACTGTGTTTGTTGAAGTTGGGGAAGGGCATTTGTAAGCTGGTCTGTAAGTCAGCCAATGTATCCTGTTCTCTTTACCCCAGGGATAGGCATGGGCTTCAGCAATATAAGCCTTCCAAAATATTGATCCAGCACATTACCTAGTATAATTTAAATGTTTAAATAATTTGTCAGCGTTTGAACCCTCTAATGTTCCTAAGATCAATTGAGAGTATTTTATATTTGGACTGTTTACAGGCTCCTTTGACAAATCTAGCGTCTAATCTATGAATGAATCTTGTGGCATTTGTATTATTATTGACTGATGAATACTAGTGACTTGAAGCAAATATTTAGTTCTCCTTTGCACATAAATATTGAAGGAAATTCAGAAACTTTTAAAAGTCTAATAAAATATATATTTTTAAATATATTTTATTGCTTTTTACAGAGAGGAAGGAAGAGGGATAGAGAGTTAGAAACATCAATGAGAGAGAAACATCGATCAGCTGCCTCTTGCACACCCCCTTCTGGGGATGTGCCCACAACCAAGGTACATGCCCTTGACCGGAATCGAACCCGGGACCCCTCAGTCCGCAGGCCGATGCTCTATCCACTGAGCCAAACCGATTAGGGCTCTAATAAAATATTTGAAAACAAATTACTTTTGAGAAAGTAGAAGCTTTCCAGTTTTAGTCCATTCCTCAAAAGATAGCTTATAGATTTATTCTAAAATTAGATTTTATGTTTTATTATGAAGTACTTCAAGTGTGCAGAATTGTACAGAAACTAATAGAACAGACATCCATAAGCCTACTATCCCGACCTAAACATATTATATTTGCCATATTTTTTTCAGACCACTTTTGTTTTTAAGTAAATAAATTTGAGAAAACCAAAGCTAAAATCTTACCACATTTCCATTCCTTGTCTCTTTAACTATCTTGAAATTTATGGAAACCGTTTTCATGCAAGTTTTAAAAATTGCATTTAAAGTATTAGAATACTAGTTTAATACTTAAAATATATAAATGGTAGTACATGATATTAGACTTATTCAATTTGCTTTTTAAATTGAACTTTATGTTTGTAGAGATTTATTCAGACTTATATATGCATAGATAGATAAATCCAGTTTTTCAATTTCACTCTCTGCTTCTGAATAAAATTTTGTAGAAATAAACCAAGATTTATTGTTCCATAATCTTACCAATGGATCACTAGGTTGTTTCTAATACTTTGCTATTACAAACAATACTGCAATAAGTATATTTGCTCATCTCTTCTTGATAAAATATATAAAAAAAGTTTTCTTAAAGCAGTGGTTCTCAACAGAATATAATTTTGCTTGTCAGGGGGAATTGGTAATGTGTGGAGACATTTTTGATTGTTATATCTGGGCATCAGGTGAATAGAGGCCAAGGATATTGCTAAACATCCTAAAATGCACAAGGCAATAAAGGATTATCTGGTCCCAAATGACAGGAGTGCTGAGTTTGAGAAACTCTAGGATATGTAACTAGAGGGGTTAAATACAGAGACATATCATGATCATGACGTTGGCTTCAGTAGTCTAAAGATAATGGTTCCTCCCAAATTAATCTATACTATAAGTTCAATCTAATTTTAGTCAATATCCCCACAGGGTTTTGCAAAGAATTTGACAAGCATTTTCTGTAAGTATATTTCAAGGTTTTCCAGGACTATAAATGAATAAGTAGCATACTGCTGATGGCTCAACTTCATAAATATGAATGATATCTTCCAATAGCCTGTTTTTCAATAAAGAATTTTCCTAAGGCTAGATTTGGGTGGTATCATTTGGTCCAGTTAGTGGTATGGTTTCTTTTTCTTAAAGTACTTTTCTGGAGTTAGACATAACACTTGCAGCCTTCCTAGCTCCTACAGGCAACAGTGCCTCTAATGAACTTTCTAACACTTCAGCATAGATTGGCGATAGGATGTATATGTTAGCTAACTTTAACTGTAGGGGCAATCAGTGGCCCTACATGAGAATCCCGACACTAGATAGCATTATTTCAGAAAGAAGCATACTTCAGAAGTTATGTCTCAACTCTTCTTGTTATCTGTATCTTCACTAATTCTTGGAATTTTACTAATTATTATACTTAATGTCAGAAATGGGTTTTATTGTTGACATTCAACCACTGAGCCACATCAGCCAGCTCTGGTTGAGGATTTTACCTTGATGGCATATGTGAGGCTGTCTCAGCTTAGGACTCTTTCCCATTACTTTTTTTTTTTTTTTTTACCAGTTGTCTCCTTTTCTCCTTTTATAACTTCTGAGTAGGTGATCCTCCTAAGGACTCCAATATATTCTGTGCTCTTTTAGAAGTAGCATTTGCCACAGTGAAATGTTATTGCTCATCAGTAATCTGGATTCAGATTATATGGGTTAGAATTTAGCTCTATGACCTAAGGCAAGTTACATATTTTCCTTGAGTTTTAATTTCCTCATTCATTAAATGGAGACAAAAACAATTCTAGTAAATAGAATTGTTGTGATAATTATATCTCTTCATTCAGCAACTAGCCATTGAATAATTGCTGCATATCAGTCAGCTATTTCTAGTGCTGGGGATAAGACAATGAACAGAATAAAATCCATGCCCTTCTTACATTGTAGTGGGAGAAAGACAATAAAAATACAAATATATAGGGTGGTGTGGGCTAGAGAGTAATTGAGTGTAAGAGGATACATTGAATAGAGACCAAATGAAAATGGAGAACACTGAAAGAAAAATGAGTTGTTTTTGTGAGGGTATGGTGGGGTGGAGGTGGAGTAGGATGTAAAGATCAGTTTGTCTACATTAAGTTTGAAATTTCCATTATTTCTTTAGTGGAGAAATTGAGTAACTAGCTGTTAATGGCTGAATTATATTCTCCCAAATTTATTTGGTGAGGTCCTAATACCAGAATGGGACAATATTTGGAAATAAGGTCTTTAAAGAAGTTATTCAAGTAAAATGTCTGAGTCCTAATCCACTGTGACTGACTTTTATAAGAAGAGGGGATTAGAACACAGACATGCACAGAGAGAATATCATGTGAAGACAGAAGGAGCCTTAGAAGAAACCAAACCTGCCAACACTGTGATCTCAAACTTCTAACCTCCATAAGTGTGAGAAAGTAAATTTCTGTTGTTTAAACCATACAGTCTGTACTATTTTGTTATGCCTGTCTTAGCAAACTAATACAAATTGAATGGCTGAGTAGGTTAGTTTAGGGGACACAGTGAAGCTGGAGTGATTGGCATGTGGAAGGTGTTTAAAGAGATCACCTAGGAAAGTCTGAGGCTACAGGAGAGAAGAAGTCTGAGAGCAGAGGCCTGGTGCACTCCAACATTAAGATGTCAGAGC
The DNA here is from genome assembly GCF_028538775.1 of Myotis yumanensis. Lineage (NCBI taxonomy): Eukaryota > Metazoa > Chordata > Mammalia > Chiroptera > Vespertilionidae > Myotis > Myotis yumanensis. The sequence continues at coordinate 61,889,760 of NW_027223759.1, forward strand.
AATATATAAAGAGGAGCGCTAGCAAAGGAGGTGGAAGAGGAGCAACTTGAAAGATAAGAGAAGAGCAGGAAAGTGATATTCAAGAAGGCAAGTGAAGTAAGTATTTGAAGAAAGAGGGAGGGTTAGCTTTGTCAAAACCACCGGAGAAGTTGAGCAAGATGAAGACTGAGAAGGGTTTAATTGTATTTGGCAACGTGGGGATATTAGTTGACCTTGAGCAATTTCGATGGATACTGAGAACAGAAAGTCTGAATAGTATCATTTTAAGAGAATAAGAGGTAAAGATGCAAAGTAAGAGCAACACATTCAAGGATTAAATGAGATACTATATGTAAAGTGCTTAGAACAGTCTCTGGTACATGGTATGCTTTTTATCAATTTTATCTGGTATTTTTAATATTCTGATTACTATTATTACTTACTACTTGGCTATAAGTCCTAAAAGACAGGGACTGTGAATATTTTGTTGAGGAGTTTATTTTCAGTGCCTAGTGTAGCATGTTGACTATTCTTTCACTCATATAGAAAAGGAGATTCAAACAACGCTTTTGGTAGATTGATAACGATATTTTCTGCTTCAAAGGAGACTGCTTCTAATTCCATTATTAGAAATAACTACACTGTAGAGCTTCTTTTAAAAGGGCCAGTTAACTTCTTTGGAAGATTGGTCAAAGTTCCAGAAGAGTACAAGTCACTGATGGCAGGCACACAGCTAAGGAGGCCCTAACTCAGAAGTAGTCAAAAGTGAATATTACCAAGCAGAATACACTATCAGTAGCAGAACTATGAGAAAAATATTGTTGAGGAGCAGAGCAACATACACATACTCACATGAGCAACATTCATAGGAACACAAGTGGGTGTAGAGGGAGACAAGAAGCTGAAGGCAGGGGAGAGAAAAGCAACAGTTTTCTCTACAGTTCTCAAGGCAAGACAGGAACAGTGTCCCGTTATGCTCTGTCCTGACAGTGTGGTCCTCCTGTTGTAGAGACCTGTTTTATTCGGGCAGCAAATTATTCTCAGAGACTGGGATTGTCTTTGCCAATAATTTATTTAACATGGGCTCTCTGTGGGAATTACGATTTATAATAATAATATTTCACAAGGCAGTAACTTACAGGATAATGTCTCCTAATAAGCCAACAAAGAAATAACATACTCCAACCAATAACAGATCAATCACCTGATTGTTCCAGGTTAAAGGGAGATGAAAGAAATAAAGTCCAAATTTAATTTGAGGTTTAGCTTTCTACGAGTTGATTCTCGGAGCTGACATCCAGCTGCTAGGTTCAAGGTGAAAGCCCCTTTCTGCTAGAGCACGTTGCTGGGGAAGGAAGGTGCTGGTGTTGGTGGGCAAGAGGATCCCCTTCACAGGTCAGCTGAATGGCTTTCACCAGTGCTGTTTAAACGTGGCCTTACCACTGAAGCAGCTAATGCCGCAACATTTTTGAACAGTGCTTTTGATCAGCAAAGAGTTGCTTTGCCCAGAACCTCTAGGAGAAGTCCTCACAAATTCTTGGAGTTTGAAGACTAAATGTCCCCTCGCCACAGTAGCTGCTCCACATGTTTTTCTCAAAGAGCCCCAGCAGTGTCCATCATCACCTGAGCTACTGAGTGCTTATCGGTGTCAACAGCTGTCCATGATGGGGCTTCCTCAATGTAAACAACTTCACCCTTACATCAGAAAACCTTGTGAAAGCCATAAATAATTGCATAAAAATCATATCAAACCAATACACAACCAGACCCTTCAGTTCACAGAGAGCTTTTATCATCATAATTAGCCAGTTTATTTATATTAATAATAAAAGAGAGCAAAGATGTGCCAGATATTTTGAGTATGGTCACCTGGGCAGCTTCACCAGGAAGCTACAGCTTTATGCTTCCCAGGGAGTCACTGGTCTCTGGGGGAAGGGATTGAACAAAGGGGGAGAGGGGCACATGCACAGTGATGTCAAGGGGATGAAGGGAAGGTGCTGGCCTGTCAGTCTAGCCTGGGAGAAAGATCATTGGCTAGGAGGGTGGAGCCACTGCAAGCACAAAAAATCTTGGAAAGTTAAAATCCCCAGACAGAGTTTCCTTATTCTTGGTCACGTTGGTTTGCTCTTGTTCTCTCTTGCTCTGTGACCTGCATTCGCCTGTGAGCTTGCTTGTTCTCTCCCCATAACCATGTGGCCTTAAGCAGCTGCATGGCCCATGGCCATGGGGACCCCACATGTAATGGACTGCAGCTGGGAACACAAGCTAAGCTAGCCAGATGCTGGACTGGACTTTAATATGGAACAGAAATTCTGGGTAGTGGCCTTAATTCTGGCCCTGCTGAAAACAAGATTGGTGTGATGGACAGAGATGGGACCTTAGATGGGGAACCCCCTTAATTTTAAAAAATATTTCATAGTAGTTATTTTAAAAAAGGTCAGACTTGAGAAGATATTTCAAGGTCAGAGGTTGTGGCATGAATATCAAATGCTACAAGGAATTATGGATGACCAGGAGAAGATGGTATTATCTCGTTACTTTCCTTCACCATACTAGATTATAGAGTAGGCACAAAGAAGTAGAGGTGTTTGTTGTCTATTACTTTATTTATTTATTTATTAATCCTCACCCAAGGACATTTTTCCATTGATTTTCAGACAGAGTGGAAGGGAGAAAGGAGGCGTGGGGGGGCGGGGGGGGGGGGGGGAGAAAGAGAGAGAAACATTGACATGAGAGAGACCAGGGCCAGGGATTAAAATTATAACTGAGGTACGTGGCCTTGACCAGGAATCAAACCCATTACCCTTTGGTCTGCAGGCTGATGCTCTAACCCAGTAGTTCTCAACCTGTGGATTGCCACCCCTTTGGTGGTCAAACGACCCTTTCACAGGGGTCACCTAAGACCATCCTGCATATCAGATATTTACATTATGATTCATAACAGTAGCAACATTACAGTTATGAAGTAGCAACGAAAATAATTTTATGGTTGGGTCACAACATGAGGAACTGTATTTAAAGGGCCAGAAGGTTGAGAACCACTGCTCTAACCTTTGAGCAAAACTGGCCAGGGCAGAACCCCCTTAATTTTACATTATCAATAAAGCTCTCCATGAAACCCCAACCTCCCATGGGAGCTTCAGGAAATTATTTTCCTTGCGATATAGCCCAAGAACTCAGCTTCCACTGATAATGCTTTCACATAGGTAACCATACAACCTTCTCAACAGCTCTCTGAAGAAGGCATTGAGAAAATGAGGGTTCCAGAAAGTTCTGCAACTTGTGTATTGTCAGACAGGGAGAATTATTTAGGTTCCTTACTTATTTAGTACTTGTGTGTGACTTAAATATAATTGTACTTAAACTGATGAATTTGAAAGGAGTTCTTCTCTTGGGTGGTTATTTTCTAGGCCCCTCTATTTCTCCTCTACAGCACACACTTTGTTGTTGCTCTTTAGCAAAGGACTGAAATGGTGTTAAAGATCCCTTTGTCTTCTCTTTTATGAAGAATTTATTAGAGATCTAACATAATATTAAGATCAATGGCTCTCAGCTTATAAATTTGTTTTTTTTTTTAAAGCCACAGAAATGCCATTATGATCCACTTCTTGGAAGTATTAATTCACTTAAATAAAATAAGACCAAAAAAAATCTTTAATTTTTACTCTTTCAACAAAGCTCATGAAATTTTGGGTCATGTATACTGAAGTACAAATTTAGTTGTGAAGGATCTGTGTTGCTTTATTCATGGGTGATGTGAATTTTGGGCAATGACAACTGGCCCAAATGGCCTAAAAGTCTAAGGCTTTAAGGAAGAGCTTTAATATGTACTGGTTAGAAATGGACTATGACCTCACAAACACAGTAAGATTTCAGATTGATCTATGTTTAATTTCTATCTCCATGAAAGGTTGGCATTCTCAGCTAAGTGGCTAAATGAGCAATAGCTGGGTTTAGGGAGAAAGAAACACAGGATATAAGTTGTTTTAGGCAGTAACCAAAGGACTGGTCTAAAAAGAACAATTATGTTCAGGGACTTTTCAATATGCTGCGGGACTGCTAAAAAATTGGCTCCATTGGAGCCCATGAAAAGGCTAATTACAATGCCCTAAGGAAGGGTACTTTGCTCAGAAATGTAACATTCAGTTTCTGTAACTCTGCATGGAAATGCCTTTTAAAGCTGTGCATTTCACAAAATGCAGTAATTGCCTTGGGGTGTAATGAATTACAAAAGACGGGAGTAATCACAAAGAAAGAGCATAAAGGAGAGAGGAATGCATAGAAACCTCATTGTTTTGATGATCATCAAAAATAGGTCAGAAAACAAGTTCTGCTTTGATGTTTTTATTTTTTAGGAATTCTGCTTAGTGAAGTGTAGCCTCAGCAAATGGGAACTATACTCAATAAAGAGCCAGAGAACTTGTTATAGGAAGAGTGTGGGATGTGTAATTTTCATGAAATATTTGAATTAGAATCTCAATTCTTATGGTTCCCCTAAAACTTTTTCTTAGGTTTACTTTTCTTCCAGTTTGATTAATCCACTGAACTGGATATAGACAAGTGGAAATGATTTTACATGGAAATGATGCTCATATCCTCTTCGGCAAATTAAAGGCATCCTTATCACGCATGGTTGGCAACATGGAGAGGGTAGTGGTTGGAAGCACATGTCATTTAGACCTGGTTTTAATGTTGGCTCTACTGTTTGCTTAACTGTGTGATTTGGGCCTTAAGCCTCAGGTTTCCTATCATAAACCGGGAGTGATTATGCTTCACAATGTTGTGATGAGGATATAAGGAAGTGGTGTATGCCAAGCTCTGACATACTTGGGCTGTGGATGGGGCTTCCATTATCTTTTGATTGTTTTTTAAAAAAATATATTTTATTGATTTTTTTACAGAGAGGAAGGGAGAAGGATAGAGAGTTAGAAACATCGATGAGCCAGAAACGTCGATCAGCTGCCTCCTACACACTCCCCACTGGGATGTGCCCACAACCAAGGTACATGCCCTTGACCGGACTCGAACCTGGGACCCTTGAGTCCGCAGGCTGACGCTCTATCCACTGAGCCATACCAGTTAGGGCCATTATCTTTTAAATATCCATCAAATGCCCAAAGGAATCGGTGTGTGTGTGTATGTTTAGCCAGGAGTAGAGTAGGGGATGGTTTCTGGCTACTGGAGAGATGAATTTCTGCTTTGGATGAAGATAGACATGTAGCTAGATGAACTTGGTGTGAGCACTTAAGAGAAGCTGAAGCTCTCAATTTCCTCTCTTTCCTTTGACCTTCTGCCTTCCTTACCAGCAAAGACTCTAGTTTTCATCATTTTTGTAGTTTTAAGATTTTGGCAAATGGAAGAGCCAGAATCCCATGGGATTCCCAAAATTCACTCTCCTCTGCCTCTCTCATTCTGCCTGTCATAAATTACTGGTAACTATGAAGACATCTCAGATGCATCAGTAATTAAATATGGAACTATTTTCTGGCAGAAATGCACTACATTCTGAAGGGCTTGTTTCATAAACTGTTAGTTTAGTTCTGTAAGGGGAAAAACTCATTTTCCTCTACCTATCTTAGGTTCATTGACTGAGGACCTGCAGGTTAGACTGATGAAAGACAGATTAACAAGAGAAAATAAACAGAGTTTATTAACATGTGCATCATGCATACATACAGGAATACTCAGTGATGAGTAACTCAAAGAAGTGGTTAGAACTTGGGCTAATATAACATCTTTCTTAGCAAAGCCCAATAATTTTGTAGAGGTGACAAGATAAAGGAAAAGAACTTTCTAGGGGTAGCAAATTATAGGAAGGCAAATGTATGGGGAAACTAATGAAAAATACAGGCTGGTCAGTAAGATTTATAAAGATTGTCAGTGCCATCTTTTCTCTAGTGATGGGGTTGTTATCCTCTTCCTGGTATAGGAAATGGAGGAACACATTCACAATGGGAATTTATGTTCTGTTTTCAGGTAAATAGAAGGAGGCCAGGGAACTTGACCTGTGTCTGTTTTTTTCGCAGTTGCCTTCAGCTCAAAGCAATCCTATACCAGAGTGGCCTACTTTGGGGTGGTATGCTTAGGACCCCTTCAGCTCACAAGTGAGTGTAAACTCATCCACAGTTCAGATGCAATAGAGATAGTTACAATTCTGCATTGAAAAGTCTTTCTACAAGCTGTTGAGGAGACTCCTTTCTCTCTTTGGACAATGGCACTCAGTGGTTGGCTCCTTGATGTCAGTATATGCAAATTATCAGGTACTTAACAATGACTAGTCATCAAGTTTGGAAGGCATGGCTAAGCCAATGGGGCAGCTCTCTCCTCTAAGAAAAACTAAGGACAGGGACAGGGACATCAGGAATACACACACACACACACACACACACACACACACACCAGATTATTATGACCACCTGACATTTGTAAGCAAATTAGCTATAATTTCGCGCTGAAGTTGCTAGAGGGCCAGGCCATTACAAATAGGGAAGCAGGTTGTTTACCACGATAGTAGAAGTGATTTTTTTTCTGAAGATATGGGTAAATAATGCGATTTAACAGCATTTGAATGTGGGATGATTGTTGGCGCTCGGAGCCATGGAGCAAGTATCAGCAAAACAGCCGAAGACCTGCTCGAACACCTTTGCTGTCTGCAGTTACCAAGATAAAACGTCTCCAATTCGCACAGGAACACAAGGATTTGGACAGTCAAGCATTGGAAAAAAGTCATGTGGTCCTATGAATCACGTTTCCAGTTACATCACGCGGATGGCAGAGTGAGAATTTGGCAGAAACAGCATGAAAGCATGCACCCCACATGCATGAGTACAACCCTTCAAGCTGGTGGGGGCAATGTTGTGGTTTGGGGCATGTTTTCCTGGCATGATTTGGGCCCTTTAATTCATGTGGAACATCTGAATAGCACAACATACCTAAGTATCATTGCTGATCAAGTTCATCCTATCATGTTGATGGTGTATCCCAATGGAGATGGCTTCTTCCAACAAGACAATGCACCATGCCACGGTGCTTGTATTGTGTAGGAGTGGTTTCAAGAACATGAGGGAGACTTTACCTTGCTTAGGCGGCCCCCACAATCACCATATCTCAATCCAATTGAGCATTTGTGGGACGAAGTTAAAAGAGCATCAGGCAGCTGGTTCCACAACCATCAAATCTCACAGAACTGGACAGTGCTATTCATCAGGCATGGTGTCAGATTCCTCACATCACCTTTCAACATCTCGTGGAGCCAATGCCAAGAAGTATTGCGGTAGTATTGAAGGCAAAAGGTGGCCCAACGAAGTACTGATGGGGTGGTCATAATAATCTGGCCACTCAGTATATATATATATATATATATATATATATATATATATATATTCCATGTTCAAAGGCTGTTAAATCGCATTGTTTACCCATATCTTCAGAAAAAAATCACTTCTACTGTTGTGGTAAACAACCTGCTTCCCTATTTATAATGATCTGGCCCTCTAGCAACTTCAGCGCGAAATTATAGCCAATTTCCCTACAAACGTCAGGTGGTCATAATAATCTGGCCACTCAGTGTATATATATCCCCAAATAATGTATATACACTTTAACAGTTGATAGCTCAATTTTGAAAATGAAATGTATTTTAATAAACACTGGCTTTTTGGGGGACTATTTATAGTCTACCTTTTAATATTTTTTATTCTTTAATATTTTTTATTCTTTTAATATTTTTTATAGTAAAAAAATCCCCTTTTAAAGATAGAGCCTAGAAAGAAAGTTTATCAAATTCTTTTATGTTCTGCATCTGTAAAAAGGAGATAAGCATTGATACAGTGAACTCTACACAATTTTTGAAATGAACTCTGAATTCACTGCGTGCTGTTTCTGCCCATATCATTTATGCAACTACAATAAATACATATCAATTCCCTTTACCTGCATTGAGATAGTTTAATATTTTTAATGTTTGGGTGGATGGCTTTCACAGAGCCTTTCATTTCATTTTGTAAAAATTTAGATATTAACCAACATGCCATTGTGTACATGTCTAAACCATCCCTCAAAACATTTCCTCTTGAAAAACTGATATGACTCAGACAATTGCCTGAAGCAGCTATATGCTCCTCTGAATTCCAGTGCATAATAGGGAAGAAAGGAAGGAGGAAGGCAAGAAGGAAGAAAAAAAGGAAGGAAAGAAAGAATGAAGAAAGAGAAGAGGGAGAGAGAGAGACTGAGGAAAGAAAATGACATGCTTTTATTTAGACACGCTGCCTTATCTTTATTAAGTCTATCATAGATGATGGGCTCAAGTCTGATGCAGTGCAAACCTGGGACACTGAGTGAAGCTGTGATGATAATTCTTCCCCTTTTCAGGTGTGTGTTCTCTTCATCAAATGAAGGCTTCTTTTTTACTCTTTCCAAGATTTGAGGAGGTTAATTAAACTCATTAACGGTTTAGCTTTCTCTTGTTCCATCTTCATTCTGAACGTCTTACATCCCATCCTTTCTTTGACTCCAACACATTATCTTTCCACTCTCTGGCCTTTATTTTGTCAGGGCTGAGACTCACTGACCTGAAGATAACTACTAATAGCGAGATAAGTCTCCTTCCAAAGTTTTACATTTGTATTCTTATCCCAGGGGACAAGGCCTTAAACTAAAGAAGTAATGTTAATGTCCCAGATGTTAGATACTTGAAGGGAGGCTACTTTTATAGTGTGACTTCTTAATAATTTGCTTTCATTTAGATAATGACTACTCTGTACCATCAATACTATGCCATAGCTGCCATTGATGTCCCAGTTTTATAAATGAGAGTTAAATGCTTGTCCAGGGCATCTATCTTGGATATTTTTATTGACATTTATGCAGCCTCTTCTTATAATTTGCTTGACAAGAAAGCAAAGACAAAGCTAAAGCCCACTTACCCTTGTTGCTCTGCTCATTGCAACTTTTCTTATAGTTCAACTACCAGTTCCTTAATAGGGCTCTGGGGTTTTGAGATTGAACTTCCATTTTGGTCCAGACTCCAATTATGTGCACACCTCTCTGCCTGGGCCATTTACCAGATCTTGTTAATAAACCGGAATGGTGTTTGATTTGTTTTGTCATAAGTAATCTGCCTTGCATTGTGGATGAATCACAAGTGTACCAATAGACTCTTGCCACTCATGGGAGTATTATTTTACCTTTTCTACAGGTGTAGAAAACTGAGACTCATGGAAGTTTTGTGGTTTACTCACAGTTTTATTTAAAAATATATATATATTTTAGAGGAAGGGAGAGGGAGAGAAAGAAACATTGATGTGAGAGAGAAACATCGATTGGCTGTCTCCCACATGCCCCCTACCGGGATGGAGCCCACAACCCGGGCATGTGTCCTGACTGGGAATGGAACCGGCAACCTTTTGGTGCATGGAATGATGCCCAATCAACTAAGCCACACCAGCCAGGGCTTATAGGTTTCTTGCAACTCCTTTGAAGAAACATGGAAAGAACATTTTCCTGTTCATAGGCCTGATGTTGACATTGAAAATTAACGTTATAAACATTTTCAAAAAAGACATTCATCTCAAAGGCCCCGGAGTCTCTGATCAACAACTTTCAAAGATTAAGTGCAAATATTGATAGCTCTGCTCTGTCATCATGCAGCTAGTTTCTGTATCCTGAGTGTTTGTGACCCTTTCCTTGCACATACCTGTGGCTGATGGTTGGTCCCTTCCTCTCCTAAATTGGTTTCAATATTACTAAAAGACTAGAATTCAAGAGGTGGGAATTTTTGTTTTGGGTGGTGGTATAGCCTCACAATAGAGGTGTTCCATTATGCTCTTCATATAAATATGCAGCCTGGGTTTGTATGAAAGGATGAAGTCCATAAAACAACTGCCGCTCTCCCTTCTTTTCATAAAGAAGTGTTTATAAACAAAGCTTCTGCACCAAATATCCTGGTCTTCTGGGACCGTGCCAACTCCTCCAGTACAGTAATAACGGAAAGCCATGTGTCCTGAAGTCAACATGTTCTTGTGGATATTGCTACAGCTAGAAGCAAGATGAGTTTATAGAAAAAATATGTTCAAATGCAAACATTTATTAATAACTTCAAAGAGCTGGAGCTTTACAGTAATGGCCTCAAAATAACTCTCCTTCTTTTCAGAAGCTTAGGGCATTTAAGAGGACTATACAATTAGTCAGTTAGAGCAGTGTGGGTGGGCACTGTTCACATACTATTAGGTGTTGGGGCTTCCTTGCCCAGTGCGTGGTCCATAGTAGGCATTCAGCAAATGTTTGCTGATCCAGAAATTGAAACCTATAGGTTGGCATTAAAGATGAAACAGATAAAAATTTAAAAGCCATACTTTGTGTCTCATTTCCTATTTTAGGCAATCACACACAATGGCAACCCCCACCCCCAAATGGATGAATGGAGGACATTCTTTCTAAGTGAAATAATTATAGAGAATATCCTCCAAACCACTCTCTCTTGCATATATTAGCAAACCAGCTGCATGGATAAAGCAGTTTCACCACATGCTCCCATTTGTCCAATGAATTGATGCATGTTCCTTTGACCAGTTCCTTTATTGGTTTTCACTGTGTACTTTGGCCTTTTTGAAACACATACATAATCCTTCTAAAGAGTCAAACATCTGCCCAGACTGTAAAGCTCAAGTATGGCTTAAGTGCTTCTGAGATGTTATTACCAAAAATAATAAATCATAATCATTAAAATAAAAGACTAAGCATTTGATAGAAGGGAATTATTCAAAGAAGGGTAGGGTAATGAAGTAACTAAGTCTTCTTTTGTAGATTGGAATGCTTTTTGATCTTCATCTCCCTTTTATTAACAGCTGCATATCTTCATATCAGGGCAAGTGAGGCTAAGGAGCCCTCTCCAAAATACCATAATTATATGATATGGACCAGACAGTTAATTATCACAGATTATGCAGATCTAGTATATTTGGTAAAGCTGACTAGAGCATTTAAGTACTACTATATTCTTACTAGAGGCTCAGTGCACGGATTTGTGCACCGGTGGGTTCCCTTGGCCTGGCTTGCGGGGATCAGGCTGAAACGGCTCTCCGACATCCCCTGAGGGGTCCTGGATTGCAAGAGGGTGGTTCTTGGTTGACCCACCCCAGAATCGGGCTCCCTCCTCTCTGGTTCCGGGTGTGTCACCTGAGAACTGCAGGTGCCAAGTCACCTCAGCTTGGCAGCTCCTTCATTGAGCATCTGACCCCTGGTGGTCATTGCATGTCATAGCTACCAGTTGGACGGTTGGATGGTTGGACAGTCATTTAGGCTTTTATATATATATAGTGAAATAATATAAAATGATACAATAATAAAAACTGATTTACTAATTATAGATAGCAGTTTTGATGTCATTATTGGTTTAGATATAGTCTCATGACCTCCAAGGGACATCATGAAGTAGTATTAGCTGAGCATCCTTTTGTACATTGTATAAGATGGAACCTATTTAACCAAGATCAACAAAAATTACTTTCTGTTTTCAGTGTTTGTGTTGTACTGGAACTAATGTCTATTAATTCTCTCACTTCTCTTTAGAGAGAAGATCAGTGAAATGGTGATTATTCCTAAGAACATAATGGCAACTTTAGAGGGAGAAAAAAGAAATCTTTATATCATTTCATAGAATTAATTCATGATTTAATTAAACATAACATTTTTTTTTGAGCAGCTGCTATATACCAATCACTGTTTCATGTTCTAGGATTATAAAGAAAACCAAGACGTACCCCCCCCCCCCAGAAGTGGAAAAAATAGACATGTAAACAGATAACCCCAAATCAGTGTCATAAATACTATAGCAAAGCATATCTGGGATGTTTCTGGGCATATAATGGAGATGAGAATGTCAGAAAATGCATTATGAGGAAGTAATGCTTAATCTTCTTCTTGAAGTATTCCAAAGCAGCAAAGAAAATAAAATGAGTAGAAATGTGAGGAGCCTGTGTCTTCGTATGCCCAGGGCACAGGAGTTTGTAAAAAACAGTTCCAGGGGTGGTTGCCACAATAGCAGGAGTTCATTTAGGAAGGGTTTTGTATGCTAGGAATTTGAAATTTTTCTGTAGTTCAGTAGTAGGTAAAATCTTACAACTGTAAAATCATTTTCTTTTAGAAGAACATGCATATCTTCACAGGCATTCTTTATCTGTATTATTTATGAACATAAGTAATATATATAAATTTGTGGTTTTATTATTGAGACATCTGTGATATTTTGCAGTCAACATTGATCAATATCTAAGACAGTGTATCAAAGTGGATAACAACTGTTGACTGTGTGGTCAAGTGGGCTGAGTGAGTTTGGGCAAGCCATCTGTCCTTATAAAGCTTCAGTCTCCTCATCTGTAAAACTAGAGGCCTGATGTACAAAATTTGTGCAAGAGTAGGCCTTCCTTCCCCTGGCTTCTGGCACCAGCTTCCCTGGGCTTCCCTCTGGCTGCTGGCAGGCACCTGGGACCTAGGCTTCCTTACAGTCCCAGCTTCGTCCGGAAGGACTCCAGTCTAATTAGCATATTATGCCTTTATTATTATAGGTGATCATGATGAAAATAGTAGAAAATATCAAAAAGGTATTTATGGGAATTAAAAAATATATAATGTGTGAAAAATATTTAACACAATGTCACCTGGTACACAGTAAATTTTTATTTATTAAAATTTTTATTATTGAAAGTATTACATATAGTAATTTTTTTTAAAATCAAACTTTTGTTGTTATTTGTTAAACGATTATTTTTTGAATAAAGGTAAACTTATTGCTCTCATACCAATATAAAATGAACATGTCTCAAAAAATTGATTTAACTCAACCAACTAGGGAAGCAGAAAGATGTTAAACATGGCTCAAAGGTGAATTAAAAAAACACACAGATATTTAGACAATCAGAAATCCTGAAATGAATTTATAAATAGATATAAAACTGGTCTATATTCATAGAGCCGTCATCAATTGCATATTACTAGACATGCAAATCATTTGCATTTCTGAGAGCAAGAATCATTTACATTTTTGTTGATTTTCTATAATTGGTATTGTAAAATAGTTCAAAAACAATGAAATGTAGAGAAAACCTAGCTAGGACATGTAATAATTTTTTCTCCCATTTCAGAGTCTCTTACAATTTATTTTGACAGATTACATTTGTCAGATATACTGGGAAGTTAGGCTTCTGGCATCAGAGGTTCATGTAAATGACATGAGATGAAGCCTGGGCTGGAATGGAACATTGTGCCAATGAGTCCGTTGGCCAGTACTGTTAGAAAGAGCCTACCCTGCTAGAGAGGATCATCTAGAAAAGGCAAATTAAGACTTCTCCCTATAAGACCAGAGCAAGTGACTGTAAGTGTTCAAGTTTACTATCAACATACCAAAGCTAACAGGGGACTAGTCCTTCATTAGGGGTAGAGATCAAAACCTCAAGAATGCTTACAAGTAACAGACAAAATCACTGTTCAGCATCTACCATGTTTAAAGCATGGTACTGGACCCTCGGGGGCAAGAGGTGGGGATAATAGAAACACTACTCCATTAAGAAGTTTATTACTTAATTGTGCCTAAATTTCTCTGCTAGTAGATATAGAAGTATCCATAGGACACCCTAAAATTGACAATCTCAGCTTATTTTTCCCAGAAATGCTGTTTCTTATGTACCCTATTTAAACAGATCCTCTTCTAAGCTTCCAAGTCACAATACTGAGAAATTTCCTAGACTCTGCCTTCTGTTTTATCTTCCATGTGTAAGTGAAATTTTATTGATTTCTTGAGTCTAGATTGTACCTTTGTCCACAGTAATACTGTATTATTTTGAATTTTATCATATCCTGCTAGTATAAATTGTTAAGATAATTTTCTTACAGCTATACTCATGGGTCATCCACACTGGCCCAGAGGGAGCTCTCTAAGAGCCAAGAGCTTTCTAAAATCTCCCGAGAGCTTGAAGTAGAACTCCTCAAATTGCTTGAGGAGGCAAATGCAGTCCAGGTGAGATGCAATGACTTCATCCAATTACTGGTTATTCACTCTTCCTCAGGCCACATGGTCACTAGGACTATACATCCTGGTTTTCCTGGAATGGTCTTAATGTGTGCCCATTGTCCCTGAGTAATTATTAATAGTGTCTTCTTTTACTTTTGTAAGTTTAGATGTGAATTATGTGGCCACCCTACCTAAGTATCACAGACTTGTTAAATGAAATTTGTGAGGGCTTGTTTGGTAAGAATAGCCTGGAGATAAATAAGCTAGCATTCCATATCTCTTACCTAAGACTCTTGGATGTGTTTCATAAACTAGAATTACTTTTATTTTAGAAAGGTAATACAGTGCATATATTATGCATTACATAATACTCCCAGCGGGCTCTAAGGCAGTACGCCTTAATCAAGTAATCACTTTTTGTAGAGAAATGTATGAATGTAGGAATTTTTTTCCTAAGTGGGAAATAAAAAGACTGTATAGTACAGGGCAGGATTTAGTGCTAAGTGATTATGAAAAACATATTTGTTTTTCAGAGCTTTTTGTATTTGGGAATAATAATTGAAGGACTGTGGAACTGTTCTTGGTTGTGTGAGCTTGAAAATATTCCTTGTCCTCCCTTTGTCTTTGGTTTTCTTATTTGTAAAATAGGAACAATAATTGTACTTGCTTAATAGAGTGTGCTGAGGATAAAATGAGATAATTATGTAGTTGAGCTTAAGCAAAGGGCCTGGTATAAAATACTCAGTAACTGGTAGTTGTTTTTATTAGCTGCATTCTGTTCTCATCTTATCCAAAGGTAGGAATCCTGAATTATGTCAAGGCATGCAGAGCAAGTTAAGAAAGTGTGGTGACTGTGGGATCAAAAGCCTCTAGTTTTCCACATGTCTAACCACAATTATTTCCCTTCAAGACTGTTTATATCTCTCTGCTGAATTATAAACAGAACAAAGCCTTCTTATTTTCCATTGTGTCTCAAGGGCCTACTATGCTTTCTGGCAAAAAAAAATAAGTACCTTAATAAATAAGGTTTGGTTGAATGAGTAAATGTCTATGAGATCCATTCTCAATGTCACATTCAAAGATATTCTGAGCAGAGGTAGAGTTAGAAAAGTCCAGAATATAACCAGCCAGTATGTTTTTTATAATCATACCCAGGAAATTCTGGCTCACTGTTTATTTTCCCATTAGTCATGAAAGGAGTTTTAGGGATAAAATAGGCAGGTTTAGGGAATTTTAGGAATAAAGAGGGCCCGTGAGGGCGGAATGCATAGGTGAGGGCTTGGAGCTGCCAGAGGCATACATTCACAGAGAAAAAAAAAAAAAGGTGCCACAGGATAAGGGGAGAGAAAGATACCCATTCACAGAAGATAAAGAAAAGCCATAGTGTGGGGTAAAAGGAAACAAACTTTCACAGAGGATAGAGAAATGCCGACAAATGGCAGAAAGAGGAAAACAGATTTTCACAGTAGATAGAAAATGTTAGTCACATGAAACCTTTGCATCAGCCCATTTAACTACTCTACTCCTTAGCAATGTCTTATTGCACGTTAGGGCCCTGTAAGATCCTACATAGCTCTCACTGCTTCTGAAGCTATCTAAAATAGAAAAGTGAATGTACTGGAAACATCATGCTCAATGATCACTTCTCAACAGGTTTTCAGAGCTAAATTTTCAGTGGTTTGTTTTGAAGTATTCTTTTTAATAAATTTATAAACAAGTAATTGTCCTTGAATTTCCACCCTGGAAAACATCTATATATACAAAACCCTAAGTGACCAGTCGACCGGTCAACCGTTTCACTGGTCACTATGATGTGCACTGACCACCAGAGGGCAGACGCTCAATGCAGGAGCTACCCCCTGGTGGTCAGTGAGCTCCCAGAGCAGGAGCACCACTCAGCTGACTGACATGAGCCAGATGCCCGGCTCACAGCTGCTGGCGGTGAGCACAGCTGTGATGGTGTGAACCTCTCTTGCCTCCACGGCAGCACTACTGAGCAGTGCTAGCAGGCGCAGCAGGGCTGGGATGACTGGGAGTGGTGCCGGGCTTGGGCTCCTCCCCATCCGCCTGCCCCTTCGCGGGCACTACTACATCCCCCGAGGAGTCCTGGATTGTGAGAGGGCGCAGGCCCGGCTGAGGGACCCCACCAGTACACAAATCTGTGCACTGAGCCTCTAGCTTATTAAATAAGTTGGCAAACTAAATTTTATCCTCACTTGCTCATTTTTCCCACCAATAACTTAAAAACCACTGCAACAAATTTAAAGCCAATACTCATGGAAACTTTTTGCATTATCAACATAAGTCTAAGGTATAATAACAGATTTTGAAATAATTTATGCCCTTTTGTGATTGAGCAAGGGGTCTCACATGCTATTTTGGATTTAGCCCATGAAATGTGTGAATTTTTGGATATAGTAAACTAATAGGATTGAAAACTCCCTAAAGGAAGATATATTACAAGTCCTCAATAGTTTATCCAGAAACCTGAAAGTCAAAAAATTCTGAAAACTGTGTCTTTTACTTCTCCCTAAATTGTGAAACTTGATTTGATCTGAATTTGTTCTGTGGTAGAACATGAACTGAATGTGAGGTTCTTTTGGTTTTTATTTATGCTACTAAAGTGAATATTTATATACAGTATTGTGTTGTAGAACTATTAATATGTTTGATTTCAGGTACAGCACCAGGCTTATTGGTTTTTAGTTTATTGTGATGGCTTTAAGTTATTGGTGGGAAAAATCATCAAGCAAGCATAAAATTTAGTTTGCAACTCATTTAATAAGATAATTGGGCAGCATTACCTCTATAGAATTAGAAAAATTGTGCATTTTAAACACAAAGGGAGCTTGTCAGGTTGTGGCCCTTCAGTTCATTCTGAGGAGCCTTATCAAATAAAGAATTATGGGCTACAATTTTCAAATGTGCATTTATGACATCAGCTGGGTTCAAATATGCATTTAGGCCAGAGGTAGCAGCACCATTCTAGGTCCCTTTCTTGTGGTTTTCTTGTGTACTGAGAGGATAGTGTAACTGTGGCTGAGCCTTGGAATCTGTTCTATAAATATTTTGAAGCTGCCCAAACAAGAAGATAAGGAATGAGTTCAAAGTCACGTCCAACATTCACTGACTTCTGGGCTGAATTACTAGTAATGTTTATATTAACTCATGTGACTGCATCCTTACATAAGTGTTTTGCTCTATTGTAAATAGAGTTTGGTAGCCAATGCCCTCAAGAGATAAGTCATTCACTGGAATTCTTTATTTATACCATGTTTACCACTGGGAAGAGAAAAAAAAGGTTCAGGGTATTCCAGATCCAACCTAGAGAACTCCCATGACAGTTCAGTTAATGGGTGACTATTAAGAGAAAGGGAACGAGGACTAATATAACTGAACATCTCCAATGTGACCCATGCATCATTCTATCTGCATCTAATGATGACCATTTAAAGGAGAAATTATCTCTATTTTACATTTAAAGGAAATAGAGGTTCAGAAATATTACTACCTTGACCAAATTCCTAGAGCCAGAAGCTATGGTGCCCAGACCTGAACCCATGTCTCTAATATTCCAAAGCTCATGCAGCCCTACTTTGGGAAAAAAGAAAACCTAAAATCAGAAATAACTGATAATATAAAAACTCAAGGTGCTCCCCCCCTTTTTTTAAAAATATTTTTATTGATTTCAGAGAGGAAGGGAGAGAGAGAGAGAGAGATAGAAACATCAATGATGAGAGAGAATTAATCATCTATTGGCAGCTTCCTGCACACACCCCATTGGGGATTGAACTGGCAATCCAGGCATGTGCCCTGATTGGGAATCAAACTGACTTCATGGTTCATAGGTTGACACCCAACCACTGAGCCACTCTGGCCAATCAAAACTCAAGGTATTTTTAACTGAAATTTAATTAGCCATTTTTATCCTTTGACAAGAATGTGAATTTCTAAAAACTGACAGAAAATAAAGAACTTTGAGGATCTTTAAAGAATTAACCAAACATACCTCTATCTCAAGAATATTAGACATTCCTCTCCTGCCTTTTAAAATAAAAACTTTGGGAGACAAAATATGTCATGCCAAGTCAAATATATTTTGAAACAGTAAGAATGTAAAAAGCACATGCGTAGGGTTTTGTTAAGAGTTTATATTTTAAACTCACTCATTTTCTGGCATTTGTTAAATAATATGCCTTAGGAAGATGGGATGACCAGTAGAGGTTCAAATACCAGAACAATGCAAGTTAAAAGCATCATCTGTAGTCTGTTTCATATTTTTTTGTTTTGCAATTCATGTAGAAATGTGCCTCATTCCAAGAAAGAAGAAAAATTATTAAAATGTCCTACCTTATCGCTTCAAGGAGATAAGTTTGTACATCACCTCCCCCCACCCCGCCCCCCCCGCCACCCAACCCATATACCCAATACAATGGTTTCTCTTCAGTGAATGGTTCTTAAACTGAAGTGTATTAGAATCACCTGGGAGGGCTTGTTTACTTCAATCTGCTGAGCCCACCCCTGCAGTTTTAGATCCAGTAAGTCTAGGCTTGGAGCCCAGAATTGGCATTTTTAGCAAGGGCCCAAGTCATTCTGATGCTCATCGCCCAGGGAACACACTCTGAGGGCGATTGCTTTGGTAAGTATTGTTTAACTTGTGCTCCACTGAGGGTCAGGGTAGCAATTCTAGAAGGAGAAGGAGAATCAGAAGTACCTGGAAGCTTGTTAAACTGCAACTCCCCACCATTCATTCCTGACCTTGGAGGAGCATTAGAATCTGGGGAGCTATTGTGCTCAGATCCCACTTCAAATCAATTGAGTCAAAATCTCTGAGGCTGGAGCCTCGGAAGGGTATTTTTTTAAAGCTCCTACAGTGACCTTAATACCATGGAGGGCTCATAACGACTGCAGATCTCATTTTGAAAGCATGTGTTGATGGCCATGGGGTATTCATGGGAAAACATGTCCCAGGTAATTCTTAAGTATTTTGAGAAACAGTGCTTTGAGGCTGAGACCCAAACCTTCCCCAAAGACTTAGACTTGCCCCCCTCTGCCTCCAAGTGCACTGCTCGATCACATACATAATTCCTGGCTTTGCAATTGCTCTTCTCTTGCCTGGGAAACTCATCTCTGCTCACTGGGTTAACTCCTTCAGGTCCTTGGACACTATGCAGAGGGAACCCATTCCCAGAAATCCTTTGATTCCCCTCTTCTGTGCTTTCTCCTTTATCTCAATGCTGGTTATACCAGAGAGTGGAGTTTCACTTTTCTGTCGGTGTCTCCCATTTAGTGCTCTGAAGGGAGGCATGATGATTTCAGTTTTTATTTTACCTACCCTTAGTGACTATAATTTCTCACCATATTGGTACTCAATAAAATTAAATGGATTGATGTTAATTAAATTATATAAATAGGGAAAAACCTGACTTTTTTAAAATAATATTTTCCCTTCCTTCTTCCCTCCCTCCCTCCCTCCCTCCCTCCCTTCCTTCCTTCCCTCCTTCCTTCCTTTTAAAGTATGAATTACCATAAGTCTGTCTCTCTAAGGTAAGATAAGACAGCTTACTGAGATGACAGAAATGCCCTATGTTAATAAATAAAATCAGCAATAGTGCATACAATAATCATAAGAAAAGTCTCATGCTTTATTCTTAAATGAGGTCTGCTGTTATGACATAAAATATTGTAAAAATATCATTAAAATATACTTGAATACCTGTTGCTTTAAATCTTTTCACTGAAGTTGATCCTGAATTTTAAGTTCGTATTTTTTTGAGATAGTAACCATATGTTCAAACAATTGTCTTGACTGTGAAATTTCTTAGCACACTCCAAGGAGTGATCACAAAATACTGCAGTGGCAGGGAGATCACAGAAGACTGAAGTGTCAGGCAGGAGTCTGTACTGATGCTGTGGGCCCCTTTGAAAATACATGGAGAATCAAACACCTCAGGACTGACTGCCGGCACCACCAGACTTTAGAGCAATTACATGTCAGAAGTTTTTACTTTATTATCTCACAGTGTGACTCTCTCTTGCTTGGTAGTGCAATGCCACAATAACAATAGTTTGCTACAGCAAAGCATGCCTGAGTTTGGAACGGGAGAGGTGGTGGGACATGTCTTATTTTCTTCAATCTGGAATGTGCTCTGTGTATATCACAGCATCTACATAGTTTATCATGTATTTCTCATTCTATTATAAAAGGCTAAGCTTTACCACAACATTTTTATAACCAATAATGCCCTATGTCTCACTAAGGGAGCAAAAGTGAATACTAAGGAAAAAGAAAAGCTAATGTATTGCTTGGTGCTAGTGATCTTTTTCTAACATATACTATATAGACGTATGCATGCTTCCTGCTTTAATGGACTTAAGCATTTCCATATTACTATATATAGTTTTATTGTCATGCCAACACCTACAGATTGTTAGACTAGAATCTGTTGTCCATCTCTGCTCCTTTGTAAGACCATATTATGACCATGATTCATTTTGCACATGAACAGATGCTCCTCTGTTTTGAGATTATACTAAAAATTGTGGACAAGGTCTATGGTATTCCAGTTCAGATACAGAATTATCTCTAGACATTTAGGGTATAAAAATAGGGAGTATAGTAGAATTATCTCTACTCATGAGGAATGATAGTTTGTTTTTTTATAAATGTGAAATCAGTGAACAAAACCTGAAAATCACTCTAAAGACAGGAGGTTCTTTGACCCCTAATGCCTGTCACCTTCTGAAATTTCTTAACTAAGCAGTATCTGGTCCCACAGTGTCTATACCTCTATCTCCTGCATATAATTGGAGACATATGATTATTTATATATATGATTATCTGTGTTCCATTTTAATGTAATATTTTAACAAAATGGAGCATGGCAAAATGGATGCTAGTAATAATTGCCAATTAATTCTTATTTTCCTTTAGCTTTTAAGACATTGGTTTCTTTGGGGTCTTCTATTTCTTGAGCTATAATTGCTCATTTGAATTAGTGTCAGGGTATTTTTATGCAGTGAATGTGAATGGAGCCACTGAAGGGTTTGAACAGGAAGATGATATGATTGGGATGGTTTTGGAAAATGAATCTGGTCCTATTTTGAAGGATGAATTGGACCTGTTAGAGGCAGAGGATAGGAAGCTTAGTTGGAAGGCAATCATAATCATCTCAGTGAGAGACAATGGGAGTTCACATCAGGGCTGTGACAATGGGAAGGAGGCAGATGTAATTGTGCAGAGATAATTGCTGAAGTTGTCCAAGTGATAAAATACACGTGACAAGAGAGAAGGAGATGTCAAAAGTGTCGCTGAATGTTTGGGTCTTATTGATTTCAAGGACCATGACAAAAATAGGGAGTATAGGAGGAGGAGAAGTTTATTTTCAAAGATATAGGTTCAATTATGTTTTAAATTGTATCTTGCTTTTATTTGAATCAGCTATGGTAAGACACACATACATGGGATGAATGGCATGAAGAAAGAAGTTTTTCTATTATAGATCCCTAGAAAAAGGAGACACGGAATGCCATGCAGGGCTATATGAGAAACCACCAGTGTTGGCCAGGAGGCATAAGGGAAGAAATGCATGAGCAGGTTGTTTTCTATCACTAGGAATTAGTTTACTCTGGAAGCAGAAGTCTGGAAGCAGAAGTCCCTTGCAAGCAAGGCCTAGATGTCATAGCATCATAAAATACTGAACACAAAAGAAACATGATTTGTATGTTGCCTAGGCATTTTATCAAGGTAAAACATCCTCATTAAAGCTAGATACTGGAGTATCTGTGGAAAAGTTAGGATTCTAAGGATAGGATTTTGAATCATCCCTATAGAATGGGGCTCACACAACTAGATGGCTTTGTCAGAAGAGAGAGCCCACATGTAAAGCGAGAAGGAATGGAATTCAAGTGCAGAACACGAGGAATGCCTATACTGAGGACATAGTAAAAGAAAGTAGAGTTAAGAGGAGACCCTGGAGGGTCTCTAAGGTGACAGGAAATCATGGAGAAAGTGTCCTTCTCAAAGGGAAAGTAGAGGTTAAAGCTAGGATCACTCCCGTGAATGGCAGCTGAGCAAAAACCCAGGGATTGGGCAACCAAGAGGTCATTGAGGACTTCTGATTGTATAGAGTAATAGAACTGTAGGTGTGAAAGTCAGATTGTGAGGGTTTAAAGCAGGAGTGATTTTGAGGCAATAAACATAGACCTTGGGCCTCGGAGGGAAGGTAGGGGAGGGTGAGGATAAGGGGGAGAGATCAACCAAAGGACTTATATTGCAAGCATATAGGCCTAACCAATGGACATGGACAACAGGAGGGTGAGGGCATGAGTTGGGGGGGGGGGAGGGTAACGTGGGGATAAGGACACATATGTAATAACTTAATCAATAAAAAAATAAAAAAACACCCCCCCCCCCAAAAAAAAACACACAGACCTCATTTTAGAGAAGCTTGATGAAGAAGGAAGGAGAGGGACCCTATCAGTTATTATTAGCTGATTCTCACTAGGTACTCCAAAACCCATTCTCTTAATTTAACTTCTCTATTTCCTGCCTATATCCTACAGCTCTGGAAATGAATTGAAGTTTTAAAAAAAAATCTCACTGTGTTCTTACACATATTCACTTGCCTATCTCCATGAAACTGTTTAAGCTTAAAGGCAGGGATGCTGTATTACATGACTGTATCCTCAGTGCTAACTGAGGATGAACTGTGATTACTGCATGTCTCTTGAATGACAGAATGGATGGATATTTCTCAGAAGAGTAGTTTACCCTCCAGACCTGTCATAAATTGCATGTCAGCTGTATCCCTCTGTTTGTGGGTTTTCCTCCTTGCTTGTATCTATCAATTATTTCAAAATGCAGCTGGCAGTTTATTTCTTCCACAAATTTTTTCCCAATTCATCTAAACTAAAGTTATTTTGTATATTCTCTGTGCATAAATTATTTATTCAATTTGTATAAATTATACTGTGCTTAATAAAATTCTGCTTTGTAAATATTCTTAGGTCATAATATGTTTGTAAGTTTTCTGTCTTCAGATATAACAAGACATTATTCATGCTGAGCAAATGTTAACAGGCATACAATAAACTTTAAAATACATTCAAATATGCAAATATCATAGATCAATATCATAGATTTGCTACCTCTATGATCTACTAGGCAGAAATTTTTATTAATGTGACTCTTTTGGATAATATAAAACAGAATTTCATGAATTAGTAACCTTTAAAATGTTGAAATAATACTCTGAAGATAATGCATCATCCAATATATTGTTAATATTCTGATTTTGTCTGTTGGCAAAAATGAAGTGGATAGAAGTGTTCTAGTCATCTAATTTTGAATGGTATTGTTTCTTTATTACAATCATTGTTTGACCTGTATAAATTTGGTGCACTTACATCATTTTTATAAAAGCCTAGCAAGTGAATTCTTTGATTGAGAGTTATCAGAAATTAAAAAGGAGGAGATAGACTGTCAGAATGAGGGTGAAAAATCCAATTAGGTCCTGGCTTGATGGCCCAGTTGGTTGGAGCATCATCCATACACCAAAAGGTTGCAGGTTCAATTCCCGGTCAGGGCATGTAACTAGATTATAGGTTTGTTCACCAGTAAGGACAAATATGGGAGGCAACTGATCAATGTTTCTCTCTCACATTGATGTTGTTCTCTCTCCTTTCCTCTCTTTCTAAAATCAATAAGAGCATATCCTTGGGTGAGGATTAAAAATAATCCACATAGAAATTGTATTAACAGAAATTAGAGAAGTAGAAAGAAACATCAAGTAATGTACTGTGCAAATAAAGGTGCATATTATCTAACAGGCTATATTTTGTGCAAGTCTTATGATCAGGGGTTACACTGATATACTAAATTACCTTCTTCTTCCCCTACTAAACTGAGAACTTCTCCAGGGCAGTGTCTGTATTTTATTGATCTCTTTTCTCAATACTTAGCATGAAGTTTGGCATCAAATATGCCCTCAGTGTTTATTGAATTGAATTAAAAATTTACAGCTACCAGGCCAAGTATTTTATACCCTTTTTGCATCTTTACATTTATTTGTTTAATATATTTTAGATCTATATTTATTGATATGGAAAAATGTTCATAATTCTTTGTTGAGGGGAGAAAATAGGTTTCAAACCATTTAGAGAACCACGTTGCCTATATAAATATGTATCCATGTATACACCAAAAATGCATAAAGATAGGTCCTCAAGGATAGTCAGTCAGATGGGATTTCAGATGATTTTTATTCATATCTTCATATTTTTTCACATCTGGCTCTTCCATGGTGAGCTCAGGTTAACTTTACAAGATTGAAGCCATTTTTTTTTTTTCAGAATGTAGGTAGAATGTAAATTGAACCAGGAAGCTTCAGGTTCCAGACCTGCCCCTTACCAGCTATAGCAAAGTACTTGTTAAAGTTGCAGTTTAATCATATGTAATAAAAGAAAACGAATGCATCTGCCCTTTTAATGTTCTTGAGTTGGTTTAAAGACCAACGTGGATATGATCTTGGTGCAAAACTCAGGCCTTACTTTTGTTTACTTATTTTTACTTTCAGCCTTCATTCTGTTCCATGGATAGGAAACTTACCCTGGCTCCCCTGGAATTTCACATTCTTGTCCCTCGAATTTATGATTGAGTTTTGGCATCTTAAACAGTGTTAAGACTTGGGATTTGCTGGGCGCAGGTGAGGGAATCATTGATTGGGGGTCCATAGCTGTAGTTGTTGGAGCATCCAGTCTACTGGTTTGCATGGCCCCTTCGGAGCCCAAGGCTCTCTTGTTTCTAGAGCACACTGGGGTACCAGGCAATTTTTCAAATCTGCCAGTCTCAGTGCCTGCCTACACAAGCCACCTCTCTCAGTTTTCGCTCACTCGCAGGGGCAGTGTCTATCTGGGCTGGGAATATGCTCTGCTTTCAGAATCAACAGCTGCCCTCCCTTTAGCTCTGAACACAGCAAAATTGCTTCCCTCTGGGAAGAGGCAGGAAAGCTTTATTATCCCTGGTTCTCATCGCTATCTGCATGCCCAGATATGTTATCTGTACCATGGAATCCTCTTTAGCTCTGGAAATCATAGATTTCTTCTTTTTTACATCTGTCACAGACTCTGCTAGGGCTGTGAGTATAAGATCTGTACCTGACTGAGTGAAATAAAAGAAAATGCATAAAAATGAGGGAAACAAAACCCAGAGGTATTTTAAAATATTTTTCCGACAGTTAAAAAAGTGCTACGATCCTGGGAGAGTATGCAGAGTATACATAACTAAATAGAAGACACTCCATGAATCTCCTCAATAGAGTTTGGAGAAGGAATTAAATTCTAATATCCTAAGAAATCCATTGAATGCAATAAATTATCTTATCTCTCTTGCACCTAGAATGGTATTAGCCATACACTTCCCTTGGGGGAATTGAGAAAATAATTACTCAAACCAGCTCCCTAGGGAACTAATTATCTCCCTGAACTTGTTGGGGAAGACACACAACATTGAGAACTGTGCTGCAATTCAAGTGAGGAGACCCTTAACTGAAAAAGCAATATAAAAATTATAGCAAAAAATGCATAGATATGTACCCCAGGAATGAAGGGTCAAGGAAAGTATTCTCAGGAGAAAGTGACAGGTAAGAAATTAAGAGATAACCTAAAACTCTAGAAAATGTAACAATACTAGTCTTATAGATATTTTGACATTGTGGAGAACAGAAGCTTGGAATAGTGGGAAAACAGGAACAGGAAATGAAAAACTTTTTTACTTGTGTTGTTTGAATATCTTATGGGGATATGAAAGAATCCTGGGCTCCAAATTATGACATGCTACAAAGCTAATTTTAATGTCCTGTATCCTTTGAATAAAAGTACATATATCCTGATTAGGAATACAAGGTGAAGAGGGAGTATGGTCTTCGAAATCAGAAAGGTGGCCCAAGTTAACTAACTATATACCTCCAACATTTATTTAACTTTAGATACTCAGTTTGGTCATCTATAAAAATAGAAGCTATCATTTACTTTGTAAAGATGTGGAAAAATTCAAATGAAATAGATGTAAAGAGCATTAAGACAGTATCTGGTATATTATAAATGCTCTATAAATCACAGGTATTATTTTTCTTGGTTTTAGTTTAACTGCTTTATAAGAAAACAAGTATATTTATTGTTTTAAGGAATTAAAAAATAACTACAAAGTTGTTTCATCTTTTCCCCTTACCCAGACGCCTGAGGACAACACAAATGATAGGAGCTAGAGGTTAAAAAGAGGGAAAGAGAAACAGGTTACAGGATCCATGACTTTCCTGGGAAGTACCAAGAGCTATATTATGCCTTTTCCTATTTATTTGGTGGTAAACAGATTCAATGTTTTGTCTATCTGATCATGATTGTGTGCATTTGTGTGTGTGCATATATGTAGCTCTATTTTTATAAAGTGCTGATCATGGTTGATTTAAAATACTTTTAATTTTAAAAGGTTATATTTTCTTCTGGAATCCTCTTGTATCCACAAAGACAGTGATAGAGTATCATTTAAATAATACATAGTGAGGAGACTATAACAGAGTGGTTAAGAGAAGAATTTTGGAGGTTGACTTAAAATACATTGACTTTGAAATAAATATGCATCTGGTATAAAGAATAGACTTAACTAAATATACAGATTGGTTTTACTAACAGACACCACTTTGGGAAGATACGTGTTTTGGTTTTAAAAATATTCCAGTTTGAGTTCAGTTGTATTATAGCTTACATAATACTAATTAGATGCTGGCTTAGAAATATGTGTTAGTCATAAAATTTTGGCTAAAATCACATCAGAAATTTGATAGGGTAAAAAAACAAAGTGACTATTCACATGTTTAAAATCTTGAGAAAAACATAGTATGTACCACTTGACAGTCAAATTGTTCCATGATGTTAAGGAGAAACAATGAAATTGTTCCATGAAGCTGCTGAGGAATACTAGGTTCAGCGTGACTAAGCTCAGGCTTTATTTCAGCTGGATGGTGATCTGTGACCTTAACAGCTCTCTGAACTGTGATTTCTAACAAAACAAAGTGTAGAAAGCATCCATCTCACAAATATTTCTTGGGTTTATATTGTTTAATCTAATGGAAATTCCTTAATGCAATAGACTTCTTTAACAATGCTTGTGTTGAAATATTAGAAAAACGCTGACTTTATAAACTATTTTATGTTGGGTATTTACT
This sequence comes from Myotis yumanensis, assembly GCF_028538775.1. Lineage (NCBI taxonomy): Eukaryota > Metazoa > Chordata > Mammalia > Chiroptera > Vespertilionidae > Myotis > Myotis yumanensis. Next base: position 61,916,967 of record NW_027223759.1, read on the forward strand.
ATTAATAGTTAATGGATATATAATGACTTGTCACATTTAAACTAAGTAATTGATAAAGTTATTAAATACCTTATATGTTCAAATAATTCAAGTTAATATTCAGAATCATAAAATTGTCAAAATTTTGTTTTTTAATTGATCTGTTAGGAATTTCAAAGCTAAATTCACCTTAAAAATAATAATTATAAAATAACTTACTAATTATTCAAAATGGTTCAGAATCAGAAGAAGTATCTCTTATGCCCTTGTTTGTACCTTATATTTGTGGTTTGTTCGAGAGTGCAAGAGGAGAGAAACTGATTTGGATGGTAGCAGGAGATAGGATATATTTCTGTGGTAAGAGAAAAATGCCTTAGGACATATCTCATTACCAGCTTCCTCTTCCCTTGAAGTGGTCTTCATCCTTGCTTTTCCTCCTGAGCCAACTTCACTTCTGGCCTTCCCAAGGGCCTACCCTCTAATTAGCTCTGGGGTGGGGCCCGGAGCTTTACCTAGGCTTGAGTCCAAGTGTTCAGAGAAGGTGTGATTTTGTCCTTCTGTGGTGCTGGTGCTCACGTTACACCGCCCCCCCCCCCCCCCCCCCAATTTCTGAGAGATGAGGAAGCATCATTTGTCTTCTATTTACCTCTGATGCTTTTGTGCACACAAGAAACACAGGCACAGATCTAGCTGGGCATCCAGGTGAGACACAGACCAATGAGTTACGTCGAGAGAGATGTAAAGATGATGACATCATCAAGATGGCAACATAGGTTGTTTTTAACTTCAGTCCCCTGGACAAAAAGACCAATTAGCAACTCTCCATAGACAAGATACCACTGAGAAAATCCCTAAACCCAGGTTGAGGCTGAAGCACCCCCCAGACAAGACCATGAAGAACTACATTAGGCAGGTAAGAGGAGCTGCCATACTTTGACCACATTTCCCATTCCCCAGGCTAGCACAGAGCCAATATAAAAGGGTCCCTCTAGGTTTAGGTTTTCTTTGGTGGGCAGAGAGCCCAAGATGACCATCCAGCTCTCAGAGCATTGTAGGATGCTTCCCAGGAAGCCCATTCAAATCTTGCCTCACAAAGATCACTGGGGAATCTGTAGGGCTTGACCACTGGGGATCAGATAGAGAGGAAGAATGGTGGTGGGGCTTACAGCCACCAGCACTCAGATCTTGGTGGACTATATGACTCATTGCAGCATGCCTGAGCAGACATCCAAGCCAGTGGCTCTGTGCATCTGCAGAGTCAAACCAGTAGTCCTGTCTGGTCAGGGAGCTCAGTTGATAGTTCTGCCTGGTTTAGATCCCTAGCCAACTAGCCATATCAACTATCAAGCTTCTTCTACAGCCCCATCTGGACAGAAAAGCAAATTTGCAGTGTTTCCCAACTGCTGAGTATAGCTTCCAGTTCCACCCAACCTGGAAGCCTGATGAGAAAATCTGGGCAGCTGTGGAGTTCATTCTACAGCTATGAATGGGTAGGAAGCCGTGCCAGCAATATTTCCCAACTGTCAAATTAGCCTCTGGAGAGTCTCAGAACCCAGCCTATGGTACAGTCCAGCCACATAGCCCAGCCTACAGTCCCATAGCACAATAGAGACTAGCTTATGGCCTTGCCTGATTGCTGAACATAGCTTGTGGCCTCATCCAGATAGAGAGCCCAATGAACGTACCAAATTGCAGAATGTAACCTGCAAACCTATCCGACAAGGGAGCTTGAACAACAACTCCTTCTGAATGCAGAACAAAGTCTCTAGCCCACCAACTGTAAGTTGTAGTTGGAAAACCCTTCCAATTAAAGAACCAAGCAGAAAACGTTGCCCAACAGTAGAATATAGCCAGTAGCTTACCTGATCACAAAGCCAGGCCTATAGCCCTGCCCGAATTCACAACATAGTCTGCATCCCTGCCTGATCTTACAGCACAACCTGAGGTCTTGTCCAACCATGAAGCACTGCCCGTAGCCCTGTCTGAACACATAATCCAGACGTGTGACCTTGCCCAACCACAGGTGATTGCATGTTCAGCTCAAGGCACTGTCTGACCTTAGAGCACAGGAAGCTGCCCTGCCTGATGAGGGAGCCACCCAGCCACCTCGTTTGAATATGCAGCCCAGTGAACAGGTGCCCAGTGCCCAGTCACTGGCTCTCTATCTAACTTCAAATCATGGGGAGTGGTCATGCTTAACTAGAGACCCCAAATAGCAAGTCCTACCCTGCTGATGGCCCATCTAGAGTGTCAAGTGAAGCCAGCTGGTGAGGATTTGTTCCTGTTAACTCAAACTGTAAAGTCTGAAAGAGGAGACTACTTACTCAAATGTGAAAATACCAATATAAGGAATCATGGATCATAAACAAACATGATACCATCAAAGGAAATTAATAAAGCTCCACTAACACTCTAAAGAAATGGAGATCTATGAACTCTTTGAGTTCTTTTTTTTTTTTTTTTTAATTTTTCGCTTAAAGTATTACAAAGGGTATTACATATGTGTCCTTTTTTCCCCCCCGCCCTTGACAAACCCCTACCCTCGCTTACCCCCCAGTGTCTTATGTCCATTAGTTATGCTTATATGCATGCATACAAGTCCTTCGGTTGAACTCTTACTCCCCTCCCTCCTGCCCCCCAACTCTCACTGGCCTTCCCACTGCAGTTTGACAATCAGTTTGAGGCAGCTCTGCCTCTGTATCTATTATTGTTCAAAAGTTTGTAATGGTCTTTATTATCCATGAATGAGTGAGATCATGTGGTATTTTTCCTTCATTGACTGGCTTGTTTCACTTAGCATAATGCTCTCAAGTTCCATCCATGATGTTGCAAATGGTAGGAGTTCCTTCTTTTTAACAGCAGCATAGTATTCCATCGTGTAGATGTACCACAGTTTTCTAATCCATTCATCTACTGATGGGCACTTAGGCTGTTTCCAGATCTTAGCTATGGTGAATTGTGCTGCTATGAACATCTGGTTACATATATCCTTTCTGATTGGTGTTTCTGGTTTCTTGGGATATATTCCTAGTAGTGGGATCACAGGGTCAAATGGGAGTTCCATTTCCAATTTTTTGAGGAACCTCCATACTGCCTTCCATAGTGGCTGCACCAGTCTGCATTCCCACCAGCAGTGCACAAGTGTTCCTTTTTCTCCACATCCTCTCCAGAACTCTTTGAGTTCTTAATAATTCTCTTAAAGAGGTTTAGTGAACATAGAGACAACTAAATAAAACTAGAAAAAAAGTACATATCAAATGAGTTCAACAGAGAAAACAACAACAAACCAAAGAAAAATCCTAAAGCAGAAGAATACAATGATTGAACTGAGTAATTCAATAGAGCTAAACAGAAGTCACAACCAAGCAGAATAAGGAATCAATAAAGAATCAATGAACTATAAGATAGGTCATTTGAAATTATCCAGTTAGAGGAGAAAAGAGAAAAAAAGAATAAAAAAAGAGTATGGAAAGTCTATAGGACTTATATACATGTTATGGTAATCCCAGAAAGAGAAGAATAAGGCACAGAAGTCTATTTAAAGCATTAGTAAGGTACCTCGTGTAGATTAAACCTAAAAAGGGCTAAAATGAGACACATTATAATTAAATTGTCAAAAGTCAGAGTTGGGGATTTTAACACTCCAATTTCAACAATGTATTGATCATCCAGAGAGAGAATCAATAGCAAATAGATTTGAACAACACTATAGAACAAATGGATCTAACAGGGATATACAGAACATTACATTCAAAAACAACAGAGTGCACATTCTTCTCAAGTACACACAAGACATTTTTGAGGATAAATCATATGTTAGGCCACAAAACAAGTTTCCACAAATTCAACAAATTCAAGAAGATAAAAATTTTCTGAACATACTGGTATGAAACTAGAAATCACTTAACAGGAGGAAAGTTAGAAAATATACAAATACATGAAAATTAAATGACACACTCATTTACAACCAATAGATCAAAGAAAATATCAAAGGAGGAAAAAAAAAGACTTATGAAAATGGAAGCACAACATACTGAAACGTAATGGCAGCAACAAAAACAATTCTAAGACGGTCGTTACTAGTGATAAATGCATAGATCAAGAAAATGGAAAGATTATGACTAAACAACCTAAATTCATACCTCAAGGAACTAGAAAAAGGAGGAGAAAACAAGTACAAGTTAGCAGAATAAAGGAAACAATAAAGATTAATAAATAAATGAAATAGAGAATAGATTAATAAAACTAAGAGTTAGTTCTTTTAAGAGATAAACATGACAAACCTTTAGCTAGACTAATGAAGAAGGAAGAGAGGACTCAAATTTATAAATGGAAGGGGAGATATCACAATTGATACCACAGAAATGCAAAGGATCATGCGAGTACTGAAAATATCTGTATGCCAACAAATTGAATAACCTAGAAGAAATGAATAAATTCTTAGAAATATATACCCTACCAAAGTTGAATCATAAAGAAATAGAAAATCTGGACAGACCAATTAAAAGTAAGGATATTGAATTAGTAATTAAAAACTTCCCCAAAAAGATAAGCCTAGGACCAGATGGTGTCACTGGTGAATTCTACTAAACATTTAAAAATTAATTAATGTCATGTCTCCTCAAACTCTTCCAAAAAATTTAAGTGGAGGAATACTCTCAAACTTAATTTATGAGACCAGCCTTACCCTGCCTGATGTCAAAGCCATAAAAAGGACACTACAAGAAAAAAAAGGCACTTTAGAGCAATATCCCTAATGAATATAGATGGGAAAATACTCAACAAAATACTAGCAAACCAAATTCAACAGCACGTTAAAATGATTGAGTGGGATTATTCTCTGGGATGCAAAGATGGTTCAACATATGCAAATGAATGAATGTGACACATCATATCAATATAATGAAAGATAAACATTATAAGATAATAGTAATAGATGTAGAAAAAGCTTTTTCATAAAGTTTAACAGTTATTCATGATAAAAAAAAACTCTCAGCAAAGTTGGAATAGAGGGAACAATGCTTTAACATAATAAAGAGCATATATGACAAGACCACAGATAACCTCATACTCAATGGTGAAAGTTTGAAAGCTTTTCTTCTAAGATCAGAAACAAGACAAGGGTGTGCATTCTTACTCCTTTTCAATATAGTACTGGAAGTCCCAGGTATAGCAATAAGGAAATAAAAAGGAAAAAAAGAAAGGCATTCAAATCAGAAATTTTTTATATGCTTTTACATATAAAAAGTTCTAAAGACCACCAAAAAATTGTTAGAACTAATGGACAAATACAGTAAAGTTTAAAGATACAAAATCAACATATAAAAATTAGTTGCTTTCTATGCACTAATAATGACTTATCTGAAAAGGAAATAAAGGACACAATTTCATTTATGATAGTTTTGAAAACAATGAAGTACTTAGGAATAAACTTAACCAAGGAGATGAAAGATCTGTACATTGAAGACTATAAGAAATTGATTAAAGAAGTTGATAAAGACACAATTCAATGAAAATATATAACATATTCATGGGTTGAAAGGTCAATTACATCATATTAACACTGGAAACATATTCTGTAATGTATATTTCAGTAAATAAATTCATTACTCAAACTGAGCGTGCAAAAATGATAGAGGAGGAGCAAGGCTATGTCCTCTGGTATCAGATTTTGTTTTACAGCAAACAGATTTGAACAACACTATAGAACAGCATACTGAAACGTATGTTTCAGTGATGAGGCAGAAGGCTCATCCTCATCAATTAATATATTCAAATGGATGTGAAAATTTATTCTCAGATTAGTCCAAAAATATATGAACTCAATTTTATATACACATTTATTCTAGTATGAAGGCTGATTCAGTATCTGTATAAAGTTGTCTGTAAGCAGTCTGAAAAGCTGTCTTACTTAAGAGCTTAAGAAGAAGTAAAACACATTATTTTATGTTCTTCACCCAAATTTCATAGCAAAATGCTTGCCAAACTGTATGAATCTAATGAAATCCCCTTGGTGTTAAGAGTGTTAGTCAGCACATGTCCAAGCCATTTGCAGCCTAGGAAACAAATGTAGAGCACATGCTGTGAAACAAGTTTATGTGAGAGGACTCTGGACTCCAGAGCCAAAAATGTGAATATTGGCCATAAACCACAGAGGGTTAAAAAATGTCTACATAGAAAAATATAATATTTGTTTCTAATGTTTAGGCTCTTTCCCTAATACAATGGGAAATCAATTTAATGAATGGGGCACATGCCAGGTTGCAGAGCTAAGTCATAGCAGTTTGGCTGCATGTAGTCAACCATGTGATAGTTTTCATATAATAGAAAATATTATTGTATTTTCAAAAGTAACTAAAGCCATAAGGCAAGCTTTTTGGCTCCATTCATGGCTAATGATCAGGTCAGTGGATCAAATGCTTCAAATAAAACAAAATAAAACAAAAAATTTCATATTTACAGAAATATTAACTGTTCTAATTAATCCAAGATGTAAGAAAACTTTTAAACTTATTCCAACTGATTTTAACTATTGTTTATCTTTTTAGCATTCAATGGAGAGGTTTAAGTTTGGATTTATTCAGGAGAGATATGCCATTTTGTGTATGGAATTTTGTTTGAGAAAACATAATGATGCAATAAAAAATACCTTATTGTGTATATTGAAACCACAAAGAATCTCATTGTAGAGTCCCATAGGTAAACTAAACCTTTTTGTTTCACTCTTAAAGAATGCTTAGGCAATCCTGTAATTAGGATGTCATCTTGCTGACTGAGTAATTCAGATGAATATTATTCACCTTTCTTTTGTAGTGTATAATTGGGTATTTTAGAATTTGTGGTTTGGGTAAAGTATAACGTTAATAAACCTAAAACCCTAGCTTTGTTTCCCCTTTGAGTAGATAACATTCACTGTGACCCAGAAATGGCATCCTACTCCCCAGTGCCCATCTCAAAAATGTATGAGCATCAGATTAGCCCACGTATTCATCAGTAGATGAGTGGATACATTTATACAACGGAATACTACCCTGCTGTAGAAAAGAAGACGATTTTACTCTTTGTGACAGCACCGATGAACCTTATACTAAGTGAAATAAGCCAGTCAGAGAAAGACAAGTACCATATTTCACTCATACATGGAATTTAATGAACAAACTGAACTACCAAGCAATATAGAGAGAGCCTATAGATAGAGAGCAAGCAGCAGCTTGGGTTGGGGAGTGTTGGGGGTCAGGTGAAGGGATTGAGCAAATAGTAAGAGAGAGAACTATGGACATGGACAATAGTGTGGTGATTTGGGGGGTGGTGGGAGATGGGTAGAGGTGGTAGAGGACATAGAGAGGATGAAAGGTTATGAAAAAAATTAAATTAAAAAGTAGTGTGAGCAACAGTTCAGAGTATAGGTACAGAGTTAGGAAGACCTGAGTGTTAATTCCAATGGAATCACTTACTACTTCTATTAAATTAGGCAAGTTGCTTGGTCCTGACGCATCACTTTTTCCCTCTGTGAATGGGGATAATACTACCACCTACCACCTGTGGTTATAGTGGTGAATATTAAACTAGATAATGTGCCAAGCAGTCAGTTAATGCTCAGTAAATATAGCTATGCTTCCTCATGATGAGCATGATATGACTGGATGATTAAAAACAAAGTAAGGAGCACGCACCATGAATGGGGATTATTGGCAGTGCCTTCACACTACTTAATGGAGAGCAAACCAAGTAGAGGCATGGTGAAGGTTAAAGCTGAACAGACTTCTGGCTGTTCCTCACATCACACATGCTCCCCTTCTTTCTTTCCTGCCTGTTCAAATCTCAGTAGTGTCAATCTGCTTTCCTCTAAAATAGCTCAAAACAAGCAAAACAATAATAGAATAAGCATGGATTGGGAAGAAGAAACAAACTTTGGCAAAAAGCCCTGGTGATATCTGGCCCAATTAATTGCATCATACATATTCAATATCATTTTCTAAGTTTAAAATTATGTGAAGACATAATTAATAGTAAAATAGTGACTATGGTAAAAATGTTTATAGCCAGTTAAACTATTCAGTTTTTCATGTTAAGTTTTATATGGTAATGATTGTTATGCAATTCATAGACAATGTCAGGTTTCATTTTTATCATGACAAATGGATACTCTGAAGTTTACTGAGTGCAAATGATATACTTTCAAGTAATAATACTTAGTTTATTAGATATAACAGTTTATTGGAAATATAGAAATGTGGATTATAGTCACATCAAACTCTTTAGTAATATTAATATCATTTTTTTAAAAAGAAATACATTCATATGGCTCATTAAGTGCTATTAAACAGATGCCTATATTCATAGTTATAAAATATTTTTATCTAACTTCTATGATGAGAATGCCCAAAATGAATTTTTAGACAGTCTCAAAGATATATGTAAAAGAAAAGTGGTTTAAAGAATAATCCTCAAAGTGTTGGTGCTACAGATCTGGAAATCCCATAAGGAATAACTGTCTTGAAAAATTTATACCTTTTCCTCCTTTTGCTGAATGAATTATATTGTGAACAGGCAACCTGTCTCTCAGAATTTTGTCACTTATGTGACAGGCTAGTCTCAATATAAAGATGAAAATCCAAAGCACAAACCATGAATGTGTTCATAAAAGTGCAGGGCAGTTCTTAAACATTTAGTAATGTGTTAGGTGTTAAAAGAAATGAAGGCGAGTAGCTTAAGAGAGTAGGTAATGCCCAAGTTTCCTTCCCAGAAATAATACATGGAAATAAAGGCCCTAATGCAGTAAAGTTCAACTATGACACAGCATTCAGTTGGGAGAGAGGTGGCAGTTAGATAATTCCTTTGTGCTGATCTGGACACAGGCCATTTCGTCTGCACAGAAAGCCTGATTGAACTGATAACATGGTTGTCAGAAAGCCTCTGGTTTTCCCCCGTTGCTAATTCCTGCATTATGGCAAAATCATCACTTAGGAAAACCTGGTTCTAGTCCTTTCCTTACTTGCTCTCTAGAATCACTTGTCATTTAACCCTTGCAAGCATTTCAACATAAGTAAGAAATATCAGGATAACACTCTTCTGCAGGGGATAAATAACTATAACTCCATTGCCTACGAGTCTTGCATCTGCTTTCTTTTTGCGGTAAGAAGAAAGTTTGGCTGTCCAACTGTAGTGCAATAACTAAGTTGAGGTCAGGTGTTTGTAATCATTTTCTAATAAAGCTGACTGTGCAAAATTATATTTTCTTCTTTCACATTAACCCCAAGTCAAATAAACACTTCTGAGATTCGCAGTCCATAAAACAAGCTAAAATGTGTTTCAGTCATTTCTCATTTTAAGACTCATATACAAACTTGAAATAGCAACGAATTTGAAAAAATTACTAGATACTGAAATATATTAAAAATACTGAGAGTCTAGCACTCTATGTTGTATATCTCATACTTCAATGCATTTGATACATCTAAATTCCTGCCTTTGTTTGGTCTTAAGCTTTTCCTATAAAAGGGGAAATGGTCATCCACAAGGTTCAGCAAAAATGGCTAAATTTCTCAAAAAATATGTATTTATCTATTGCATATTGATTAAAATGTTGGTCTCTGAACCCCAACAGCATGAAAATGAATCTCTGTTTCATCATGGAATAATCAAATGACCTTAGGCAAGTTCTTTATTCCCTCTACATCTCAGGTTCCTCAACTATTAAAATAATAAGAATTCTATGGGAGACAGCTTGTAAGACAGCCTCAGTGATTCCCACCTCCTGGTATTTGACACTTGTGTAGTTCTCTCCCCTCTGAGTGTGGTCGGGGCTTGAGTGAGTCTCTTCTAATGAGTAGAATGTAGCAAAGGTAATAGGATATTATTTCCAAGGTTAGGTTATACAAAGTTTTAACTTTCTTTGGGGGTGGGGGGTGGTCTATTCTTCTTTCTCAAACGTTTTGCAAGCAGCCCTATCAAGAGGCTCATGTGGCAAGGAACGGATGTCTTCAGGCAATAGCCAGGGGAAACAGGCCTGCCCAAAGCCCCATTTCTAATGGTGGAACCATATTTTCGGAGGCCTTCCAATAGCCAGGAATGTAAGCCTGAGACACCCCAGCTAGGTTGTACCTGATTTTCTAACCCACTGAAACTGTTGATTGTTTTAAGCTGTCAAGTTCAGGTTTAATTTGTTACACAACAATAGGTAACTAATACAAACTAGGGTAATAATAAAAATCAACGTATAGGATGGTGGTGATGATTAAGTGTGATAATAAGTGAACAGAACCTGAGACAGCACAATCTCTGTAAATGACAGTTCTCATTCCTTGCATTGAAAGGGAATTGCTATGATCTACATGTTTGTATGTCCCCCTAATTCATGTTCAAAGTGATGGTATTAGGGGATGGGGCCTTTGGGAGGTGTTTAGGCTTAGTTCTTTCATGGAAGAGGGCTGACAGAGTTTCCTAGCTGCTGGGGTCCAACCCCAGCAGGTCCAGGGATCCCCAAAGGTGTGGACGGAGTCGGCAAAGAATGAGTGACAGGGAGACAGCCTTCAGTTGATCAGCAGCCTAGTCAGGACCTCTAGCCAGGATCTGAGCCAAAGTTCTGGTTATGAACTCCAGCCAAGCTCTGGTTAGGATCTGATCAGGAGCTGATGAGGATCTGATGTATATTGTCTTGTTACATCTGTATTTATACCAGTTGATTTTAATCCTGTCAATTTCTATTGCAAAGGTTAGGGCATTTCTTATCTCCATTCCAGGGAGTAAAGATTATGTAGCTTAAGCGTGATTGTTTGTAGTTAAAGTGATTAACTACCCGCCTGGCACTTAGTTAAGGGGTTGTATCCCCTCCCTAACCTCAGGGAAAAATCCCCACCTGGGGAAACAACCTTTCTCGGAGAGGTGACCTTGGTTAAAATACATAGCACCAAGAAGGGGAGCAAACATATTAAGAACAGTATGCCATATATGCCAGGTCCCTTGAAACATATGCTGTGCAGATGTTTCTTCCCTGCAGTGACTGTATCAAGCAGCAAGGATGGACCAGCTCCCAGCACCTAGCCTTCTGGTCATGTGAGGATAAAATGGGAAGTCTGCGACCTACAACAGGGCCCTCACCTTACCATGCTGGCATCTGATCTCGGATTTCTAGCCTCCAGAATTGTGAGAAATAAATTTCTTTTGTTTATAAGCCACCTAACTTTTAGGATTTTGTTCTTGCATCCTAGGGATGAAATAGACTGACAGGAATGAAAACTTATGAGTTTTAATGTTTTAAAGCAGAAGAAGGCTAATTAAATAGCACCTTTCAAATTAGGGTTACTATCTTTCCTTTATAACTTTTCTTTTCTGTTTATAAACTCTGTTTATAAGCTATGTCCTTAATTACTCATTTCCTTATGGTTTTCTTCTCATAAGACAGAAACACTACTTCCTTAGATAATCTCACACTACTTGTATAATCCTGGGATCAAATTATTCAAAACACAATCCACAACCTTCAATTCACACATACTACTCAGTAATTTGAGTTACCCTCACTAAAATTTATCACCCTAGAGAAAACAAATCATTATTGCTCTTTTGTGGGGGGGCGGGGGCAGATGATTGTGGAAATATGTGCTTCAAATTCATTTCAAAATCTTAATGTGTGAGATTTTGTTATGTTGCATTATCTAAGTGTTTTTGAAAATTTGTCTGAAGATTTAGATCAGTGAAAATAACTGGTAACATAACAGAATTAATTCATTTTTTTAGATATCTTTTTTATAGCAAAGGTCCAGCTTTAAGAAGACAGACAGCTCTGTCAACTGAGAATTCTGATGGGGTCATTCAAGTATGTCCAACATCTGAAATGGTGGGTGATGTTTCAAGATAGAAATAAAGTATAGACAAAAGGTATTTTCCTTGTCTTTTCCCATGTTTCCTGCACCCTTTCATATAGATACATGAAAACAATTCCTTATACATGAAGTGGAAAAACTTGGTATAAGATCAGAATTTTTAGTCTCTGCCCTCCACCACCACACACTTTTTCAAGTGCAACATTATTTCCTCAGGTGCCATAAAAGTTAAGGTGTGTTCTTGAGCTGGGGTTCAGCGAGGATTGTGGCTAACTTGTGGATTCCATAGACATAAATAGTACATTAGGTACACTATGTAATAGGTCAGGAACTCTTCCTCCAGTAAGATTTTCATCCTTAGCTATAAAGAGTGAAAGAAAGCCATTAATGCACTTTACACCTAAGGAGGGGTGTAAACATGATGGACAGATCTGGAGATATCTGTCTGCCAGTCCAAACATACTCTTTAATTCTAACAGATTAGCAGTAAAATACTATTGAATTATAAAATAACAATTCTAGACAAATTTAAAAGTTTATAAAAGTTTTAAAAACTACTTTAAAATATCATTGCAAAACCAGACCACAAAGTGTATTTACTTATTATTCCACACAGTGGCAGGTAAAACTTTAGAATTTCAAATATAATGACTTACTGAAAATACAGTGGTTACGAAAAACCTAAAAGGTATAACAGAAGATAGCTAACAAGAGTGTAATGAAATACTGATAATAAATAACTATCTGAAAATATACCTATTTATATCCTAAATTGTCTACTTTTGAAAATTTTAGAAAAAAAAAACAAGAACACACAAGCACACAGTTCATAAGCCAGCAGAGTAATGATGCCATCACATGTTGCGTGGTCTCCGGGACACTCCTTTGTACACTCATGGAGAAGAGGAGTGGAAAAGCAAGTAATGTCTTAGTACTATAATGAAAACAATTTTGACCTCAGAGACTCTCTAACAGGATTTGGGGAGCTCCTAGGCATGCCTGGGCTACAACTTAAGAATAGTAAACTGGGTCAAATTTATATAGTTAGACCTGACCAAGCATAAAGTACCACAATAATAAAAAAAATTGATATGCCATGGACTTGTGGTCCTGTCAGAGGAGCAAGCCTAGAGGCATCTGAGTACCCCACGTTTTGGGACTCTGGTTATTTAAGTCCTATAGCTGTTGCTTTCTGCCGACGTCCTAATGGATCCCATAGTGATGAGGACTCATTACCAAGTCAATTGGGATGAACCCAAGATATATTTTATACATAATTAAGATCCCTATTGGCAAAGAATTTGATGTGAGCTTCAGATTCATAGAGGAGGGTTTGTTTTGAAATATACCAGGGCCCAACCCATTGATATAAGTCTCTTCTTATTCTACAAAATCCACAAGTCTGACGACCTTCTTTTCTTAATATATCGGACTAAAATAAACATTTTTTTAGTTGAGAGATCTTTGTGGCATGCTAATGATTCTTGTGATGGTATCAGGAAAGTTTGGGATTTCTTCCAGAGAATACAGTGAGATTGTTAGCAAAGGGAGATGTTGATACTTAACCATCCAAGTGCAATTTTGATGGCTTTTTTTAATTGATTTCAGAGAGGAAGGGAGAGAGAGAGAGAGATAGAGAGAGAGACATCAATGATGAGAGAGAATCATGGATCAGCTGCCTCCTGCACGCCCCACAGTGGGGATTGAGCCTGCAACCCGGGCATGTGCCTTAACTAGGAATTGAACCCTGACATTCAGGTTGATAAGTCAGTGCTCAACCACTGAGCCATGCCAGCTAGGCTGGATGGCTTTTAAGAGTTACCAATGGAGGAGCCTTGGGAAAAGCTATAACTTGGTGATAATATGTAGGTATGGAGAATATTTCAAACGTAGAAAAAAAAGTACTCATTTGTTTTTGTTTTAAACAAAGGATAGTGTGAAGGAAGAGAATTTATAAATTTAGTGTTTATCCCAAGTTTCTCTGAGCTTCTTAAGTATGTGGTTTGATGTCTTTCACTCATTTTGAATAAAAGCTCAGCCATTATATTTTCAAGTAATTCCTCTGCCTGATTTTTTTCCCTCTTTTCCATCTGGGACTCCAATTATACACATATTAGACCATTTGGTATTGTTCCAAATATCTCTAAAGTTCCTGTTTCAACTCTGTGGTTCAGTCTATATTATTTCTGTTGACTGGTCTATGAGTTATCTAATTCTTTCTTTTACTGAATCTAGATACTGTTAAGCCTGTCTAACAGATTCTTAATTCAGATGTTTTATTTTTTTTACTGCTAGAATTTTCATTTGTTTCTTTTTAGAATCTTCATTTCTCCACTGAAATATCCCTACCTTTCCTCTAAAGTAAAAAAAAGTATTTTGTTTAAAATCACATGCTAATTCCAACATCTGAATCATCTGTGGTTTTGCTTCAATCTATTTTTTAAAACTTCTTAATTATAGGTCATAGTCTCTTGTTTCTTTGCATATATTATAATATTTAAATTATATGTCAGATAATGTGTTTAAAAGAACCATAGAGACTAAAATAAATCTTCTTTTCCTCAGAAAAGGCCTGCTCTTTCTGCTGTCAGATATTTAAAGGGAATGATCCCTTTGATATAATCAGGAGTTGAGCTAGATCTGAGGCTAGATTACAACTTTATTAATTTAGTTCACCTCTTGTATCAAATGACTTTAGGGCAAGAATTGTTCTTTGTGTATTACAGACATTTCTCTCTAGTGATATTTTGGGACCTAAGCTCCATTAGAACTGCAAGAGAAGTCTCCTTGCTTTTCAGGATGTTCAGCACTGAGCATCCTGAGCCACCATAGACTTGTAGGAGAGAATCAGTGGAAGAAACTATCTCTGCATTTTAGACTCTAGATTCTTGTCCTTCAAGCAGGCTCATGTGATTGTTAATAGCTTTGCTGAGTTCTCCTTCCCCTAGCATACTAATCCTTTCTCCCCCTGGCCTATGGCATGCAAGCTACTCTGCTTACCCAGGCCCAGACTTGGCAATTGCTCATATGGATAAAAGTAGTAACTTACCTCAGATCAACTAAGAATTAATATCTCTCTATAGAGATATATATCTATATAAGTATATTAATGGTCTTTTGTTATCATTTATATTCTTGAATTTAGTTTCAATAGAATAGTGATTATTAAATCAGAGAAAATATTACTTAACTATTTTCAATCTTTCTCATTTTGGGTCCATTTGAATCATTAATGAGTGCCGAAACAAGTTTGGCTCAGTGGATAGAGCATCAGCCTGCGGACTGAAAGGTCCCCGGTTCGATTCCGGTCAAGGGCATGTACCTGAGTTGTGGGCACATCCCCAGTAGGATATGTGCAGGAGGTAGCTCATCGATGTTTCTAACTCTCTCTCTCTCTCCCTTCCTCTCTGTAAAAAATCAATAAAATATATTTTAAAAAAAGAATCATTAATGGGAGTGTTATCTCATTTTTACTTTTCTTCATAGGCCTTATTTATCTGAATAATATGAATAAATACTTCTGGCAATATTTCTAAATGAGGAATTTCAAAGAAAATGTTTGCAAGAAGTATTCACTTTCAAATATTTTTGCTTTGGTCGCTCCAGGGATATTTATTGATCATTGGAATCCCAATGTCACAATTTCAAATCTGTTTTCAGGGAAGAAAAAAATTTAAACCTGACTCTAGGATTCAAACATAATTAAAATCTATAAAATTAGAGTTAAAAAGGGAACCAAAAAGTCATAATATTTGAAATCACTAATAACTTTAGAAAGTTATTCAGAAAATATCTAAACTTACTTAGTATCTGCTGATAAGTTTCTCTCTGAGTACACATTCTCTGGGTCCTAAACACATTCCATTTTAATATAATAGGAGAACACACAAAAACTTCACCTTCTTCATGACTTAGAATCACAGGCCCAAGTGATAGCTAAGAAGATTTGAAAGCTACACCATAATTTATATCTCTTAAAGTTTTAATTTTTAGATGGAAATCCCAGTTCAATTATAGTTTATATGTTGTTCACAGCAAGATTATATAATGAAACCAATGTGTAGTAATCTGAGTTCTCTGAAGAGCAAGAGACTGGAAAGTAGCAATGGAGCTAGCAAAGTTCCTTTTGCATTATTTAATTATCTCTGGGTTTTAATACTCTGGCCAGCAATTATTGTTTTATCCCATATAAAAACTGTTCATGAGCCAACCGGAAAAACCTCCCACATTCCAAAATCCTGCCAATTTGCAACAAAGCTGTCTCAGAATTAGAAGAGCTACAAAAGATATTAATTCCCAGTGGACCAGAGTGCTTGCTTCCACTTCTACTTTTCACAATAGCAACTTTATTTTTTCATGTGTTTTCTCCATTCTTATATGTGCACTTTTTTTAAAGACTCCAGCTTGGCTTTTTCCTTGAGTTTGATGCAGAGATACAGATAAAAATCTAAGTAGACTATGTTCTGGGAAGGGATACAGGGATTTGCCACTGGATGCATCTTCTGAAGGCTGTAAATCACCTGAGCCAGAGGAAAGAATTATTGACATAAGGATGAATGAGCACTTGGGTGAATCTTTCCAGTTGAAGGAAATGAAAATCTCCCATGCGCTACTTTCTAGCTTAACTTCTGTTTGATGATCATACCCTGCAGTATGTTAAACAGATACAGATATGAGTTATGCTCCGAAAGGATGTTAAACAGGTCTAATTTTCATCACATGGCTACATATCATTATCTTACACTTTTTTTACTGCTTTCAGGCAATGAAGATGTGATACTTTTATATATTAAACAAAATTTCATTTCTTATCAACATACTTCACACATTTATATGTACATCTAGTCAAGACCATATGGACTTAGGCTACTGTTCCTAAGGAAACGATTACCATGGCCTCAGCCTTGGAGTTCCAAAGTGTTTTGTGTTTGTTTTTAAAGTCTGCAAATGGCACTCCAGAAAAGAGTTTACAAATAGAACAGAAAACTTTGTTTTTCTTTTCTTTTCTTTTCTTTTCTTTTCTTTTCTTTTCTTTTCTTTTCTTTTCTTTTTTCTTTTCCTTTCTTTTCTCTCCTTTTCTTTTCAGTTGGGGAGCTAGAGTAAACTTTAGTTATAATTAGTTGCCAAAAACTGTGCTCCAATATTTTACTTTGTACTAAGTAATCTAAACTTGAATAGTCACTCTTTCTAATTACTATGAAGTATTTCTGTTAAGTTCTACAGTATAATTGTGGAATTTTCCAGAAGATCAATTTTTCCTAAGAACAAAACTTAAAATGCATTGCCTGATGAGAGAGGAACAGAAGATTGTACAATAAATTTAGAGGTGACCTCCTTGTGCCTTCTAAAAATGACATTTGAAACCATAAGAATTAGTTTCTTTATCTTTTCCTTTTCTTCTTTCTTGCTTTTAAAAACTTCTTAGCAGAATAGGAAGTACTGAAAATAACCTAACTTTGTCAAGCACTTTTGATTTGCTAGGCGCTCAGCTAAGCATCTCATGTATATTAGTGCATTCAATTTTTACAAAGCACCATGAGGTAGAAATTATTATTTTATCTATTTTCCAATTGAGAAAACTGAGGCTCAGTGATATTTTATTTTAATCCTCATCGAAGTAAATGTTTTTATTTATGAGAGAGACAGAGACAGAGAGAGATGGGAGAGAAAAACATCAATTGCCTCCCATACTTGCCCCAACCGGGGACCAAACCCACAACTTGTGCATGTGCCCTGACTGGGAATTGAACCTACAACCTTCTGGTTTATGGGACAATGTTCCTGTCACCTGAGCCACACTGGCCTGGACTGAGGCTCTGTTATTTGACCAAGAATTATACCTGGCCTGGCTGCTGGGATCATGCTTTTGAACTTCATCTAGGAGCAATTTTTTATTGCATATTTTTTATTTCCAGAATAATAAACAGAAGTCAAGTTTTGAGAATTCTTTCCCCCAAGGCTCTAGGAAGTCAACATAAGGGCACATTTATGATCCTAAGGGAAATGGGTAGAATCCAGTTACTCCCACAACAAATAGCTGGAAACCTGTTGGCTTCTTCTCCACTTTTCCTCTCTGCCAACAACCCCCATTTAGTTATAAAAATACTTCATTGGGAGCAGTGGCCCAAAAGGCAAATGTCTCTTCTGAAACTAGATGAATAAATGAAATGGGTTTTAGAATAATGGACATATAAGAAATTGAGGACCAGGTCAATTATAAAGAAAGCAGCCAAAGGTAGGATTATGTTTTTTAAATCCCCATTTGAAGGAAAGCAGCTTTAGATAACCAGACATGCTTTGATGATTGAGATTTTGGGATTCAAAACCTAGTTTCAGAAATCCACTTGGTGTCACCAGGGAAAAGGCATGAAGCTTTTTTTGTGGGAGGCTATTTGAGAAGTTCTGGCTTGATCCTACTTGTCAACCTCGTACTGAACGTCTGTTTTAGGAGTAACGGTCAATTGAAAACCAGCCCCATATAAAAATACCTCATAAACATTTTATCCGTTAAGACTGGAGTTGGTCTTGGGGTATTTTGCATACCTGAAAAAAGATTGATAGAGTTAGAATAGATTATGAATAAATGCCTTGAAAACATTATATTTTAATTGTAATTTCACTGAATCAGATTCAATTTACAAAGCAATGTGGGCTGAAAATCATTCCAGTAAACTCCTAGATTTAGTGAACAGATAACCCCTCTAGTCAATAAAGCAGGTCTTAACTGTAAATCTTGTGCTTGTAATAAGAGACCTATAGTAAATTCACAGGGCTCAGTAGCTATGGCAACTGCAGATTTCAGTCAATAGCTTTTGATCTTCAACATTAGATAGTCATGTCTGATTGCTGCACACAATCCTTTTCCCCAAAGAGGTCAATATGTTCTTGCTGAAATACTTCAAAGTATTCCGGTCCTTGGAAATGCCTAAGGGTTTTTATATTAGTTACTCCCAACTTTGATCAATGGTCCTACTTGAAAAGTTATGTGGTGCTTATACAAACACACATAAGCCTCCATAGAAAATATAACTTGTGCCTATGTACATGTTCTTTGCTGAGAGAAGAACCTTTGCTAAATATTTATGCATATGAATCTGTACCCAACATATACACACAGATATGCAATATACATTGTATGTGTTTTATACAAATGCAACCACACCTGAAAATAAAAAGCCAAGGAAAACATTAGTAGTAGGTATTGTTTTTTAATAATGTAAATATTTTAAATAATGACCTCAAAATGATTGGAGGCAATTCAAGTACTATTGTCATGAATATTATTAATTTAAGATAACAATGACACTCTTACTTGAATTACTAATTAACAAAAATAATGATAATTAAAAATGGGGCAGTTTAAAATATCTAAATTTACTTAATCATTCCATTTTTAATTATTCAGTGAACATTTTATTGAATTCTAAGTTTATGTGAGGCACTTCTAAGCACTGCAGGGAAAGACAGCAAATAAAAGATAGTTTATTATGTCAAGAAACACATAATATGTATTTAGGGGACATAAGTCACATAAAAGGATCACACACAAGAATAGACTCACTAAGGAGTGCAGATCAATGCCGTGGGCTCCTAGGAAAAAGAGGTACATTTTTGGAGAAGAGATCTGAGAAATATTCATGGAGAAAGTAGCATCTGTAGCATCCTGGTCACCGAGTACTTGGAGAACTTCAAAGTGCGAGTGTGGGAGTGGGAATAATCCCAGTGGAGGGGCTGGCCTCTATAAAGTATAGAGGTGATGAGCTCTAAGACATCCACTGGAATAGGGATGCAATTTACAGGGTGCACAGTGGGCATCTGACAAGGAATCTTGGCCAATCATATCACCTAAAGTACATTTCAGAAAAGAAAAGACATAAATATTAGACTTAGGGAACAGCACTGTCATCACAAAAATCAAAAGGTAGAAATATGCTTTGGGTTATTCTTTTTTTAATTAGAACTCTAACAGTTCTTTCTCATCCTGAAATACTAAAACACTCTAATGGGAATATGGTAGAAAATCAATGGAGTTTTTCCTGTTCTTGGAAATAATTTTGAGTAGTAGTCCATTAGGACTCCAGTTATTTTTTAAGGAAGATGATATTTTAATACAAATTTGAAAGAGTTGAGGAAGCAGGGTATGTGGGTATCTGTGGAAATAAAAGTCCAGGAAGCCTGAGCCTGGTGTGTTCAAGGACCCCCAGAGGCCAGGATGGCTGGAGCAGAGAGAGGGAGGAGGGATAGTGAGAGGTAAGGAGAAGGCAGGGCTTCCAAGGTTTCCTAGGCCATTGTAAAGCCTTCTTGGCTTTTAGTCTGAAAGAGATGCCAAGCTGTCAGAGGATATCAAAAAAGTGCCATGAGCTGGCTTGTGTTTTAACAGGATCATTTTGGCTGGTGTGTTGACAAGCACGCAGACCAGTTAGGATGCTCTTGCACTAAGCCAGGTGAGAGATGCTGTGAATCAGGACAGTACTGAAGCGGGGTGGGAAATATGTTGGTAGACATTGAGGTATATTTTGAAGGAAGGGCTGGCCAGATTTGCTGATGAATTAGACAAAGGGTATTAAGAGAGCATTCAAGGATGACTTAAAAGTACTAGTTCAATATCTGACTAGTATTAAGAGACCAGAGGCCCGATGCATGAAATTCATGCAAGAGTAGGCCTTCCTTCCCCCGGCTGCCGGCACCACCTTCCCTCTGGCACCCAGGACCCGGGCATCCCTCACAGCCTTGGCTTCGTCTGGAAGGTCATCCAAAAGGACGCCCAGTCTAATTAGCAGATTATGCTTTTATTATTATAGATAGGCAAAAACAACAACAACCTTAGTGCTTTTTGATAGAAATATGGGACCTAGATCAAGGCAGGAACACAGCTGCCTCTACCCTGCTGATGTTGGTGGTTATCTGGAGCTCTGCATTTTAAAAGACACATTAGCAAACTGGAATGGGTCCTGGGTTGTGGCCAGCCTGATATGCAATCCATCAGCTGTTTCCTGTAAGAAATGGAAAGGAATTGGTACACTCAAGCTAGAAAAGAGTAACTGATCTTACATAGTGAGCTTCTGAATGGACTTCCACCAGGAGAAAATCTTCTCCAGAGGGCAAAACTTGAATAAAAGGTTGGGATTTCAGGTGGTAATCCAACCAACAGTCTTGTGGAATTCAATTATATTCATCAGTTTATAAAGGAGTTTAGGATCCTTTTGCTTACTGGGTAAGAGAGAGATCAACAACTGTCCAAAATTAGGTTTCAAACATATCTTAAAAAGTACTTAAACTTCAAGTGCAGCTCAAATGAACTTCAGTATAAAAAATGTACAGATTTTTGTATAGCTGATAAGATTCTTTATAGAGAAAATACTTATTTTTAAAAAAATGCAGGTTGTAGGTTTTTGAGAGACTACTATGTACAGTAAGGCTTTTGATGTTAATGTTTCTAAACATTTAATGATTTCTCTAATTTCTTGACTTGTGTATGGGAGCGCAGAAAACTCATAGGAATTAGTATCAATAGTAAATTTTTGTTTTTTTAGAATGTTGCAGTGTTTTTAAAAAAATTATAATTAAAAAAATAAAAGTATTACTGATAGGAGTGGTCCTGTCATAGTCAGATTGCAAGAAAAGACAAAGGTGGCCCCGAGAGAGCACTCAACATAAAATAAAGTCTAGCCCAGGTTTAATAATGGGGTCTGTGTGCTAAAAAGCAATGACAGCTTTCGTCATCTGGCAGGGGCTAATTTTGACACAGCATTCTGGCTGTGTGTTTGTTCCCCGAGGAGAAAGTGGCTGTGTGTGTGAAAGGAAAAAAACATGCTGCCTTAACAATTCTGGGTCCAGGTGGTCTTGCCACAGGCTCTCTGAGAGACTGAGAGTAACACAGAAGGAGCATTCTCCATAAAACAGGCTACATGTTCCCAGATTGATATTCCAATGGAAGGCATCCAGTTCCAACGGTGACAATGATGGGGTAGAGGTTGAGGTTGGAGTAGAGTGTTGGTAGATATGCCTGGAGTTGCTATGGAAACATCGCAGGTAGGCTGGCTAGACTAGTGAACAAGGACCCTGGCATGTATGCATCTCTGAGAATTCCCAGGAATTTATGAGGAAAACCAGATTCCTGTAGTTATGCAGGTGAGAGATTAGGACCATTGATATTCAATCAAAGAATTACATTTGTTCTCACTGGCTGGCATGGTTTTTGTTAGAATGGTTTTTGTTAGTGGACAGCCTTAAATGTAATAAGCCCACCATTACAAGTATTATTTAAGGAGAGGCTGGGTGCCTGCATCTCTGTGTGTGTTTGTACTCACACCAGAAAGCCTGCATATGTGCATGTTTTATAAATTGTTATCCACATTTTGCAATGTAAAGATGCTATCATCACTATGTATATATTATGTGGGAAATCTCACTGCAAACATGAATGATGACTTTCAAAGTCTCCTTTTCAACTCTGAAGAATCTGTGAATCCATCAAAACAAAGTAGGTAATTTTATTAAGTGAAAAATTATAAAATTATGCCATGCATCCAGATTTGGCAATTGGTTGTAGCTCGAGAATAAGCAGATTGATTGCTCCCTTTTAAGCAAAAGGTTTTGTAGATCTGTTATGTCTGCAAGTGGTTAATAAATGATCTTAAAAAATTTATGGCAAATTACTTTTTGATGTAATCTTAGGCTGCAAATATAGGAAACTGGGAAAAGATGAATTAGATGAGCGGGAGAAATTGGATAAGGGAGAAATTTATCTGCTGCCTGCCCATGAGTAGCCACACCTCAGTCAAACTCCTATGCACCCAACCTGCTTTCTATTAAATCTTAACACTCGCATTATGACTTTCAAATGAAAATGCATCAGCTCAAAGAGGTTTTACAGGTTTATTGAGCTGATGCACCGCATGGAAAACCTGACAACAGGTGAATCCCAGTTGAAGCAGGGCTGGAGTTTTATATTGTAAGGCCCAGGGGGCAGAAGCTGTACCTTTGTGGTTTGGCTCAGGCAGCGTTTTGTCTTTAATGGCTGTGAAACTTACAGTAGGAGAGTGTTCTGGTTGTCATGCCTCCAGGTTAGGATCATTGGTTCCTTCATATCCAACTGTCAAAGTTGTACTTTCCAGGAGCTTTTTCTGCATGTGTTGTGATTTGTTTGTTAGTCAAGGTTTAGGGGTAGGTGAGTAGTAAAAAATTAAAGTATGTGTGCGTGCATGTGTGTGTGTGTGTGTGTGTGTGTGTGGTCATGATTGAAGGGAAAGGGAACATTGAGAAGCCTCTACCATGTCTCTTTAGTCTTTTTATAAGATACACTATGATTTATGTTTTCTGTTAATGTCAAATAAAGAAGCACAATATGCAAGGTTATGTGCAGTTTTGTTAGAGAAGAAGTAAAATTCTGCAGTGATCTTACTAGATATTTAATGTAGATTTCTTGTTTTTCTACTGAAAATTCTCTTCT
The DNA here is from genome assembly GCF_028538775.1 of Myotis yumanensis. Lineage (NCBI taxonomy): Eukaryota > Metazoa > Chordata > Mammalia > Chiroptera > Vespertilionidae > Myotis > Myotis yumanensis. Next base: position 61,940,223 of record NW_027223759.1, read on the forward strand.
AGATGAAATGTCTGAAGGCCAATAAAGGAGTACCACAAATCAAACAAATTGGTCTTCTTTTTCTCCCACTCAGTTTAAATGAAAACAAATGATTCTTTTGTGCAGAATTAAAATTCTGCTATATGGCCTTCATCTTTTAAGAACACTTCTTTTTTTAATCCAGGTTCATGGACTCCTCAAATATCCCCACTTTCATGCATTCTTTTGAGTTCAGATGTGATTCTTTCCCAGTACAAATGCAAAATATATGCCTGAGAAGGCTGACACCTGAAGTTCTTAGCAGTCATGACACCTTGCTAAAAGTGTATTTACTTATTTGCTATCTTTTAAAATAGGAAATGTGTAGTATTATTTGCCTGCTGGGTAAGTGGAACGGCCTTATTTAGGTGAGGGCAAAGGAATGGGGAGAAGGTGGGCTGCAGCAAAGCAGGGGGGTGGGGGTGGGGTAGGAGTTTATGCTGGAAAAAGGAGGTAAAAAGGCCCAGGAGGAGATCATTTGCAAAACTGTCTGCTCACTTCACAGGTTGGCCTACACTTTGAACTCTGTTACATACTATGCTGAGAAAAGCCTACAAATGCTTTCCTTAAATCCCTGTAACATTAACTATCCTGTTGGCCACATGTCACTGGGGCTTAAGGAATTGTCCTGCTTTGATAGCTGGGAAAAATCAATCACAACCCCAGCTCTCAGAGGGACACCTGATTTATTGCCACTTGGGAGTTGAAGCTCCTACTGTGGCCATGATCGTAAATATGTTTTTTGTTCTGGTCCAGACTTGTTCATGCTCTTTGAATTTGTAGGATAATCAAATTCTACAACTATTAAGCAGCTTCCTGTGTTAGGTAGGACCCGTGCCAGGTACTGGAGACACAAAGGTGAGTATCTAGACAATTTCACGACTTTTATGGGATAATAGCTGGGCAATACAGACAAATAGAGAGCAAAATAGGCCGTGTTACATACTGATTTCAGACTGTCAAGAGGTCCTTGGGACCCGGGGGTCACTACCACCTCTGTCCCACTGCAGTTGCTGATTGTGGGCCTTTGATGCGGCAGATGTTCTTTGCCCTGTGGTCCAAGCAATGAGACCGGGGAACTTGCAAACTTTCCAAAGGAGACTGACCAGTGGGAACTGATGAATAGTACCAAGATTCAGTATCTCGCAAAAATGCAAATGCATTGAGTGTTATCAAAATCCTTATTGAACTCCCTTAGGAGCCCCCTAGCCCTCCTCTCCATGAAGGAGTTGTTTTAAAACAGAGTTTGAATATGATCCTGAAGCTCAAGTTCTGTTTTATTTCCTGCCTGTATTACTAAGCCAAATAGAGGGTTTGATCTGCATTTCCCTGCTCCTATATGCTATCAGTTGAAAAATGTTAGCAATGCGGAGGGGCAAAGACACACAGCAGCTGGGCCTTAGCCTTCAGGCACACCCTGGGAAGGAAGTCCTTGCCTGCTTGTCTGATCTCCCTCCCTGCAGTTATCCTAGGCTTTTTCTCATTTTTGTTTCATAACTGGGGTCAGCATGTTGCAGTGTCTTTTGAGATACTATGCCCCAATTAAATTGGGTGATAAGGTGTATCATGAAAATAGTATTTTAAAAAATAAACTCTTTGCCGGAACCGGTTTGGCTCAGTGGATAGAGCGTCGGCCTGTGGACTGAAGGGTCCCGGGTTCGATTCCGGTCAAGGGCATGTACCTGGGTTCCGGGCACATCCCCAGTGGGAGATGTGCAGAAGGCAGCTGATCGATGTTTCTCTCTCATCGATGTTTCTAGCTCTCTATCTCTCTCCCTTCCTCTCTGTAAGAAATCAATAAAATATATTAAAAAAATAAAAATAAAAAAATAAACTCTTTGTAGCTACTTCCACCTCCTAGGAGGAGGGCTTTGGAACCACGCATAACAACCCACAGAAGTGAATTTATACTGCTTCTTTTCTCTTTTGGTGACTAGTGAGGTGAGGGGGGGAAAATGTAGCACAGATATTCCCTTGGGTCACTCTGCTCTTAAACTTTTGGAATAAGGTCGGGTCAAATCCAGCAACTCTGTTTTATGGCAAGTCCAATGCCCTCAGGATTTCCGCAAAAAACGTATTTGTGCTACTCACTTCGGACTCCAGTTTCCTGCTTTTGTTGTGTTCTCCTTACTCTGAGGCTGCTCCGTGATGCCCTGGCTCAAGTCAAACGTGGTACCATTTCCTTCTCCTTTATTCTATGTCCTCCGATCATACTGCTCACGAGAGGCAGCTGTAAATAAATACAAGATATTCACCAATATTTGGCGTTACTCAGTGAAGGGAAGGGGCATGCTTGAAGTTGACTTTGACTATTACATTTTTCGGCCTTATAAAATTCCTTGGCCATATTTTCCACATCAGGCTTCGACTTCCAACTTCCCTTCATGTTACCCTCTCTTTACCTCACTTTATGTCCCCAAACCCACAAATAATCATCTCACTTTAATATGCAGAAAGATGCAGTTCTCATCCACCTAGAATATATTTTCTCTTGGTACATGTTCTGTATACCTTGAAAAAAATGTATATTCTGCTGATGTTAGATGAAGTGCTTTATAAGTATCAATTTGATCATTTGACAGCATTGTTCAAATCTTTTATGTCCTTATTATCTATTTGTTCTATCAATTATTGAAAGATGGGTGGCAAAATATTTGACTGTTGGATTTCTTTCTTTTTGTAGTTCTAGCAGGTTTTGCTTCATGTATTTTGAAGCTTTAAGATAAGGTGTATAATGTTTATGATGCTTATGTGCTCTTGATTAATTGGCCCTTTGATGAAATTACTTTCTTTTTTTTTTTTTTTTAATATATTTTATTGATTTTTTACAGAGAGGAAGGGAGAGAGATAGAGAGTTAGAAACATCGATGAGAGAGAAACATCGATCAGCTGCCTCCTGCACATCTCCTAGTGGGGATGTGCCCGCAACCCAGGTACATGCCCTTGACCGGAATCGAACCCGGGACCTTTCAGTCTGCAGGCCGACGCTCTATCCACTGAGCCAAACCGGTTTCGGCGAAATTACTTTCTTTATCTCTGCTAATATTCTTTGCTCTAAAATCTTTCTTGTCTAATATCAATATAGTCATTCCATATTTCTTTTGATTAATGCTAGTATGGCATTAAAATCTATTCACTTTTAATCTGTTTGCATCTTTATATTTAAAATTTATTTATTATAGACAGCATATAGTTTGATCTTGCATTTTTATCCAATATGACAATTTTGGCATTTAATTAATATACTTAGATTATTTACACTATGTACCAGTACTTGATGGTATAGTTGGATTTAAAATATACTATCTTGTTATTTGTTTTCTGTTTATGTCATATGTTCTTTATTCCCCTTTCCCTCTTCACTACCTTCTTTTATAACTCAGGACTTTAAAAAAAGATTTCATTTTATTTCCTTTGTGGGTTCATTAGTGATAACTGTTTTCTTACTTTAGTTGTTGCCTTTGGGCTTACTAGTAGAGTATATAATTTAACTCACCATAGTCTATTTTCAAATAAAGCCTATTTTTCTTTTCTTTTTTTTTTAAATATATTTTATTGATTTTTTACAGAGAGGAAGGGAGAGAGATAGAGAGTTAGAAACATCGATGAGAGAGAAACATCTACCAGCTGCCTCCTGCACATCTCCCACTGGGGATGTGCCTGCAACCCAGGTACATGCCCCTGACCGGAATCGAACTTGGGACCCTTCAGTCCGCAGGCCGACGCTCTATCCACTGAGCCAAACCGGTTTCGGCAAGCCTATTTTTCAAATGACATTGTACCATTTCACTATACAATAAAATAATTTGATTTCCCCCCTTCCTGGCCTGTATGCTATTGCTATCATACAATTCACTTCATTCCCTATCATACTGTTGTCCACTTATACATATAAGCCCAACACATTATTATTTTTGCTTAAATAATTACCTTTTTAAATTAATTAATTATTAAAATCATATATATATATATATATATATATATCCATGTTGTTATGAATTCTGAATTCTGATGCTCTTTATTCTCTTTTTGTAGATCCATATCTTCATCTGGTATCATTTTTCTTTGCCCAAAAGAATTCATTCAACATTTCTTAGAGTTAGAGTCTGCCAATGATTAATTCTCTCAGCACCTTCATTTCAAAAAATATTTTTACTGAGTACAGAATTCTTGGTTGACAAGTTCTCTTTAGAACTTTAAAATGTTGATCCACTGTTGTCTTGCTTTCATTGTTTCTGATGAGAAATCTGCTTTTATCCTTATCTTTCTTTCATGTGTCATGTGTTTTATTCTCTGTCTGCTTTTAAGATTTTCTCTTTATCACAGGTTTAACCAATTTGATTGTGGTATACGTGGTGTAATTTCCTCATGTTTTGTGTTCTTGGTATTATTGAGTTTCTTGGGTCTATAGCGTTCATTAAACTTGAAAAAAAATTTGGCCCTTCAATGAATTCACTTCCTAGATTTAGCACCTAAATTTAATCTTTGGAGTTAGTTATGTTTGTTTCCCCCTAATGACATTGTTTAATGTCAAATTGTCAACATGACCAAATGCCCTTTTTATTTGGTTTAGAAACATATTTTCATTCTTTAATAAGAAGACTTTGCCCAGTTCCGCCCCCCCCCTTTTTTTTCCTGTGCATGCTTAGGAGGATTTGTCTGAATTTTTTCCTGCTGTAGGGAATTTGGAAATAAGCAGAGATTTGCCTCTTTGACATTCTTGCTTCCCCTCTGCAGTCAGATTGAAGATTCTCTTGCCTTTCCCTATGTTCACATGGTATCCACTACAGGACTCCCTCATTACATGTAAAACCGTGTAATGTCATCACTTGATTACTTATCTGCATTTTCTAGTAGACAATACAGGTTTTATTTTTAATAGACTATTTTTTAAAGTGGTTTTAGGTTCCAGCTAAATTGAGTGGAAAGTACAGAGAATTTCCATATAGCCCCTGCCCCCACACATGCACAAACTCTCCCCATCAACACCCCTCATTAGAGTGATACATTTGTGGCAATTAATAAACCTACATTAACCATTTATCATCACCCAATGTTTGTAGTTTCCATTAGAGTTCACTCTTGATTTTGTGCATTTCATATACTTTGACAAATGTATAAATGTATAATGTCAAATATCTACTATGTAATATATAGAATAGTTTTACTGCCTTAAAATCATCTGTGTTCTACCTATTCATTTCTCCCTCCCCCTACCTCTTGGCAACCACTGATCTTCTTACTCTCTCCATAGTTTTGCCTTTTCCAGAATGTTATACAGTTGTAATTGAACCACGTCCAGCATGGTCAGTGGTGAGCTTGAGGGGGGACGGTGAAGGATTAAAGAAAACAGACAAGAGAATATAGTTGGGGCTGGATGGATCACTGCACTGGATGAAGAAACAGTGACACAGCCTGTAAGCCAGTAGTTCTCAACCTTGGCTGCGCATTAGAATCACCTGGGAATCTTTTTAAAATCTTGGTTTCTGGGTCTCATCCTCCGGAAATTCTGTTTCTTTGTTATGGGGTGAAGCCACAACATTAGTAACAAACAGAATTTCCAGAGGATCAGGCCCAGAAATCAGGATTTTAAAAAGATTCCCAGGAGATTCTAATGTGCAGCCAAGGTTGAGAACCGCTGGACATAAGGTCAAGCTTACAACCATAACCTTTGGCTATACTAGTAATTTCCTGGGAGGGCTTTACCCTCCAAGCTGGGACTTGTATGTGGCTTTGCCACAAGAGGACCGTGCCCTCTCATTGGTCCGAGGCTTAAACCTGTCCAAACGCTGTAGCCGCTCTCCACAGTAACCATATAATATGTAGCCCTTTTTAGTTTGAATCACTTAGCAATATGAAATCAAATTTCCTTCATGGTTTTTCATGGCTTGATAGCGCATTTATTTATTGTTTTGAATACTGTTTCAATATCTGTATGTATCACAGTTTATTTATCCATTTACCTACTGAAGGACATCTTACTTGCCTCCAAGTGTTGGCAATTCTGAATAAAAGTGCTATAAAAACCTCTGAGCAGGTTTTGTGTGGACATGAGTTTTTAACTTATCTGTAAAACCAAGGAGCGCAATTGATGGATCATACACTATGATTGTGATTCATTTTGTAAGAAACTTCCAAACAGTCTGTACCATTTTGCATTCCCACCAGCAATCAATGAGAGTGCCAGTTCCTCCATATCTTTGCCAGCATTTGGAGTTCTCAGCGTTTTGGATTTCAGTCATTCTAATAGATGTCTAATAGTAGTACATTACTGTTTTAATTTGTACTTCCCTAATGACATGTGATGCTGAGCATCTTTTCATATGCTTATTTCTGCATATATATTTATAGTGAGGTATCTGTTCAGGTCTTTTGCTGATTTTTAAATCAGACTGTTCATTTTCTTATTGTTGAGTTTTAAGAACTTTTTATTTTACGTTTTAGATAACAAACCTATGCTTTGCAAATATTTTCTCCAAGTTTATGGCTTGTTTTCTCATGCTCTTTACATCATCTTTTGCAGGATAGACACTTTTAATTTTAATGAAGTACAGATCAACTGTTTTTTTTTTTCATGGATGATAACAGTTTTTAAGGGAAAGAATGTCATATACTCTTTATATCTTCTGTTTTGGCACAGTGAGTGGCACATTTTAGATTCTTAGTAGTGAATAAATGAGTGAATGGATTAGTTGCCTGCCATGTTCAAATAATTCTGTATTTAAAACAGAATCACCCACATTGTTATATTAATAAAAGGGCTTAATGGATTTAGTAAGCAAATGAGTAATAACTATTGACTACTTTTTTATCAAGCGGACTCAGCTCTCTGAATATTTTGTAAGTCTTGCTATCTTCTTTCCTCCAGGAGTTACACTAGAATGCTTATTATGTTTACTAATTGTCTCTGCTTAGATATGAAGAACTTTCTGTTATACACTGATAACCTCTAATCTTCTTCTGGTGTGATTGATTTGCTTGTTGCTATTCAGAAATCATCTCATTTTCTATTACCTAAGACCTGCACCTAGATATCAAAGTTGCAGACTACAGTCATATGGCATGATCTTATTAACTGAAATCTACTCTCTACTACTTTATTATACTCTTTTCTAGTATTTTACTATAGGCATAAAAAAAGACAAATGCTCAATAATTGGAAAAAATTTGATTTTTAAATGAAATTAATGCTCTTCAACTGCTGATTTATTTCTGTGTAAATTCTAAACCATGTTAAATATATTGCAATTGAGCCCTATATATGAGTATGAATATTATGTAGAGATAATAAAAATATTCTTCAAAATAAAAATGACATTGTAAGATTGGAGATGTGAACACATTTATGTGTGTTTCTCAAGGATTTGAAATTCAATCCTATTTAACAAACTATCTTAAAAATAAAATATATAATAAAAATTAAATAGAAATTGTCTTAGAGAACCAAGACCCAGGTTTTTTGAACATACAGGAGTGGGCAAAAGGAGGTGTATAGCTGTAATACAAATAAGTAATATAACAATTAATAAATAATAATACAAGAATATACTCTTGTGTATTTACAACTATAAACTACTTTTTTTTCACCCATGTATATAGGGCAAAGCCATTTATTTTTGGACCTCATTCATTATAAATTTAAAAAGATTTAGTAAGGAAGCATATTAAAGTAAAACTTGTTCTAAAGCCTTTTCTCAACATGAAATGTAAATTGTAATTTCCCTTAAGTCTATAAAACTACTATGACATATAATTGATATTACAATAACAAACAATTTCAATTATGCATTCCGAAAATTCATTAATAGGCAACATTAGTTTCTGTCTGTTTTCGAATTCTTTAAGGATATTCAATAATTCATACTTTCATTCATTCACCCATTTGAACTGAGTTTTTTCCAGTTAATTTGAATTTTGAGATTAAATCATATGATAAAAATCAATGATTTTTTTAATGTGGATTTATCTTTTACAATGTTACACAATTGTGGGTTTGATACTATTATTTATTGTCACTAAAAGAACAAAGGGTGTAGGTGTGTACATTCTAAGTCGTTTTCTTCTTGTATTCAGCACTTTCTACATGTTAGACACTGCAGAATGTGGTTGGAGAGCACATGATATACTAGTAAAGATGAGTTCAAGTGTCCATATTTACTTACAATTTTCCAGGAGCTAATAATCTTACAGGGGCTAGAACAGTTCTACTCTGTGATACTAGGTGGAAGTTAAGAAGTTCTAAATGGCATAAAAAGATAAACCAGTGGTCAATTAACAAGTACTTTATATTTAAAGAAGTTTTTTCTTCTCATACATGGGTTTTATTTTAAGGAAGAACATTCATTACTAGAAAACTTACTTTGTCTAGGCAAAACTTATAAACAATGGAATCATACTATTAACTGATTTTTTAATTTAATTAATTTTTTTTAGAGGAAGAGAAGAAGGGAGAGAGAGAGAAACATGCCCTGACCAGGGATCGAACCCAGCACCTTGACATATAAGACAATGCTCCAACCAACTGAGTTACTTGGCCAGGGATTATATAGCTGTTTTAACTCTATTAAATTCTTTTAAAAAATGAATTTCTCATAATATTACCATTTTAATCTTCTGAGGACTATTATATTATGATTGCTAGTTATTGTATAGTGTTTTTATCAGAGCCTAATGAAATATAGCAAGTTGCTTACTCTACACTAAATGGCTATAAACTGGTCTACTTGGAGTTCAGATTTCTGCTTTCTATGCTTTTTTTTTCCCTTTCACATTCCTCTCTATCTGTCATCACAGCTTGCTGCCATTAATGTGCTTGTCTCAAAATAAGGGTCTCTGTGCAGTTAGCTTATTACTTCTAATTTGCTTTTGGGCAGTAAACCAGTTAACCAAGCTTGCTAGAAATTTCTAAAATATGAGTTAATGGCATCTGATTAGTAGTCTCCTAGGAGTGAAATGTAGGAGCTTTACTGGATGTATTTTTGTTGTTGTTGTTATTAATGTATGGTGCATTACTAATCATTCATTTGCATTTTTATTTATGATTTTATATTTAGACCGAAACTATAGCTTTTCTGCTCCATATAGTGTGATTCATGTAATATCTTTCATGAAAACATAATAGCACATTTATATTTGTCATTTTTTTTCTATTTCAGGAAACATGAAGAACAATCTCAAGTCATTATAAGGGTTCCAGTCAAAGCTGGTATTAATAAGTCCAGGTATGTCACTTAAACATAGTATGAAATATTATACCAGGTGTGCGCAGGTTAAAAATTAGCAGCAATATGGTTAAAAACCTCTCTTATTTCAAATTTATGAGCCTGAAAATATCATGTGGAATTCTGCCAATTTTTCCCCTTAACCACATGGTTGTAACTACTGTAATTAGTGTAAAGTCTAAACAAGAGCCATTTATGCAGTTACTCGCTTTTAAGGATTGTCTGCATGCCTAAATGTCTATCAAAGAGTTCTCCCAACTAAAGACTAGAGAATAATATCTACCAGCTCATAGAGACTTTGATTTTTTTTAGATCACTTGAAAGTTATCTGACTCATGAATTATAATTTCCAAGCATATGTTCTGAGACTTGGATTATCAAAATAAATTTCTATTTACATTGCGAGATTCTGTTCTCTGCCCAACCATACACTATTAGTATTTCTCAGGATTTAGGTCTCAGTGTTTAAATTATATCTTAATTCGCTCTTCTTAGGTGATCTAACCAATTAACACTCTGGTTCAATTATCATTTGTTTGCTGAGAATTTACAACTCTACCTCGCCCTGGGGAATTTCAGATCCATTACACAGCTATCTTTTGGGCAATGCCATTGGTGTATATCTCAAATTCAATTCATTGAAAAGTAAACTCATGATGTTTCTCTGCCTAGTTTTGCCCCTATACTGATGTTCCAGCCAATTGGGAATCCAGGCCACCATGCTGGAATCATACTTTACTGATGTTTTTACACCATCTCACCAAACGAAAATACCAAGTCCTGATTGCTAAACTTCAATTAATGTGTTTTCAAATCTATCTGGTTCTATTCATTCCATTTGCCAAATCCTTAATATAGTACATTATATTTAGTTTGGATATTGCTATAGCTTCATATTTTTCCCACTTTGAGACTCATCCTTTCATATTCAATTTTTTTCACTCAATTTTCTTTTTCTCCCTTTAAGTTAAAAAAAACCCTTTAAAGGTAAATTGGCATACAATAAAAAGCATATGTTTAAAGTACACAATTTGATAAATTTTGACATATTTTTACACCTATGAAAGCATTACCACCATCAAAAAAGTAAACCTATTCGTTATTCACAAGTTTAGTTGAATACCCTGTAATACCTTCCTTCTGCCCCATCCACTTTGTCAATTCCCGGGTAACCTCTAATCTACCTTATGCCACTATAGTAGATTAGTTTGTATTTTCTAGAATTTTATATAAATGGAATCATATACTATAAACATATTTTGGTCTGAATTCTTTTTCACTCATTATTTTGAGATTCATCTATGTTGTTGCATATATCAGTAGCTCATTCTTTTTGTTGCTGAATAATATTCTATTGTATAGATATACCATAGTTTGTGTATCTATTCACATTGTTGATGGACAGTTTTTGCTATTATAAATAAAGTTGCTATTATCATTTATGTATAAGTCTTCATATAAAGATGTGCTTTTATCTCTCTTGGGTAGATACCTAAAATAGAATTACTGAGTTATAAGTTAGATGTATAACTTTTTATAAAACTGCCAAGTGGTTTCTCAGCTATCAATTAGAATTTTAACAGCTTCTCACCAACACTTGGTATGAAAAGTCATTTTAATTTTAGATATTATTTTAGTGGTATCACATTGTGGTTTTAGATTGTAGTTTCCTAAATGACTAATTATATTGAATATATTTTCATGTATTTATTTGTCATTGGTACATATTCTTCCTCATAGTTTCTCTTTAGAACTTTTGTCCACTTTTTATTAGGTTTTCTCTTCTTATAATTGAGTGTTGAAAGTTCTTTATTGTATATTCAGTATACATGTGCTTTAGCAAGTATTTGACTTTCAGATATTTTTTCTGGCTTAATGGATTGTCTCACTATTCTAGCAACAGTTTCCCTGGAAGAGCAGAAGTCTCAGTGTTGATGAGGGGTGTTGTGTGTGTGTGTGTGAGTGTGTATGTGTGTGTGTGTGTGTGTGTGTGTGTGTGTGTTTTCTTACTTAGGAGAGTTCTCCAGCTTATCTTTCAATGCTTATGTTGTATTTATTTTACAAACTAATTTTTTTCTTATGATCTCTTACCATGTCATTTTTATAAACTCTTGTTCTTATTTCATGAATGTAACATATTTTATCTTTCTGAAGATATAGATCATAGAATCTTGAAGAATTTATGGTCTTATGCTTTTTCTGTTTCCTCTGTCTCCTTTTTTCTTTTTCTTTTTTTGTCTCTCCCTTTATGCCTTTCATGTAAGAAGCTTCTCTCATATGTCTGGATGTCTAGTCCTCTCCCCTTTCTGTTTATACTTAAGAACAAGGCAATAAAAGCCACATGAGAGCTGTGTCATGTGTATTTGTTTGTGTTTGTGTATGTGTGTGTTGTGGAGAGAGATGTTTGTCATTTCATTGGTTTTATAGTAGGATGACTAAGGGAAACTTGACCAATTCATTCAAATATCACTACTGTCAACGTCTGCATTTGTTTTCTCTAGACTAGCTAATTTCTCTGGAAAGAGGTCTATTCTACAATATTCTGTGAATCCAACTAGAGAGTTCTCACCATTCAGGATGTAGAATTTCATTCATTTGCTTTGTTTTCTGAATGGCATATCACACCCACCCTTTCCTAAACCATGTGGTGCTGGTTTTAGAGCAATTCCATTTCTGCTTCCATTTCTCTATAGAATAAACATCTGGTTTTCTTCCAGACTGAGAACAGAGTTGCCCAGCCATGTGAGCTGATGTGGGTACTTGGAATCTAATTACTCCTCATAAAAGTTTTCATTCAATCCTCCTACTTTAAGCTACACCATTCTCCCTCGCCATCTCAGAAACCTTGAGTCTCTATTTCCTGAGTCTAGTGTTCCCTTTGAGATTCAGTCAGATCCTCATTCACATCCCACCTTGCAGGCACTTAGATTTCCGTTTTTCTCTGCACTGCTTAAATACTCCCACATTGACTTACCCTAATTCAAAAGACTATTTTCTTTCCTTCTTCTATTTCCTTTCCTTTTTTTTTCTCTGTTCTTCTGGCTTGATAGTACTTTAATTACATTTTTCCTTTTTGTAAATCTTAGAGAAGAGTCTGTATAAACCCATCTGTTTGGATATGTTGCATTCATGGGGCAGTCTCTCACACATTGGTCTTTCATACTGCAGCCAGAGCGATCTTTCTGAAGTGGAACTCGGACAAAAGTCACATCACTCCAGTGCTTAGACATTAACATGGCCGGCCACTGTGTGCAGTCAATTTATCCCCATGTCATGTAGGGCCCTTCACGCTCTGCTCTGTCCCTCTTCTGTAGCTCTGTGCTGAGCACTGCCACAGTCATGGTCTAATTGTACCAAAAGCTCTTGCAGTTTCACTGACATGTGGTAGTGTTATGCTTTTTTAAAAAAACATGGCATCCCTCTGCCTAAATACCTCCTACCCCTGTGACTCAGAGGTAGATCACCAAGGACACAGTGATAAACATGCTTCCTATTATTCCCTTTATGTGGCATTGAAATAGTTCAGGTACTTGCCTGTCACATTGTCTAAACTATAAGCATTTGTGGTAAAAGATGAACTTTTTTACTGATTTATTCGTGGTAACTACCACAGTACCTAGCACAGAGTAGTCAAATTCATAATTAAAGGCTGATTTCTCCCTCTCTTTGTCTAGATGTTCTCCATCTCTTTAGAGTTGTGTTAAGAACTCAACTGGGTGGAATAGTGCAGAGATTCCTTGGTGAACCATTACACTGCAGAATTTGTGTTCTGTGCTTCATAATACATTCTGGGCCACATCAAAGAAAGAGGAGCCATATGGAGTGTAACAACTTAAATGAAAGGAAACAGAAATTGTCAGAAGAAGTTAACCCAAAGGCAGCATTGAAAGACAGGGGTTAGGAGAGGGGGCAAGAGATGCAAACACAGCTGAAGTCGGCATCCGTGGAATATGCATTGGGTCACAGAATCATATTCTCCGGAGGAGAAAGATACTTTTAAGCCTTTGGAAAGAAATGCAATAAATATTTCACAAGGCTGCCAAGAAATGCAGGCGGTAGAGAAGTTATTTATTATCCAGAGGCCTCCATACAGTTGCTTTCCTCCTACACCAGGAAAGGAAAATATCTTTTAGCTTATCTTTATAATATTATCTTTTTGGTTTGCTGCAATTAAGTTGGACTGAAAAAGGAAGAACCATAAACTGTCAAAGGCTCAAATAAATAAATAATGCATGCTTATTTCACTAGAGCTTCAGCCCTAAGCACTTGTAAAATAGGCAAATATTATAAGCATTATTTGGCAGTTCAGTTACTCAAAATTCAAAGGTGCTTAACCATCTTTAGGTGAATGTAGACTTTTTTTCTGTATAAGACCCTGGTAGCTCTAGATTATCAGTGTTCTCCTTCTCATTGTTTGCAGCCCCATGTTGCCTACTTGACTCCCTTTTTCTGTTTTTGTTCACAATGGAGCATGTATTTTAAGCCAAAGAAAGGGCATCTAACCATGACAGAGGCAGCATCCTGGGTGCGGGGTGGCTGACATAATGGTGACCTTCTCAAAGTGCCATTTAAGCTGGATCTTAGTAAAAAAAGAGTTGGCAAGGGTAGATGTCCCAGGTAGAGGGAGCTGCATGGGCAAAAGTGCCCAGGCGGGAAGGTGCCTACTGTGCTGCGAGAATGACATAAGGTTCAGCGTGGCCAGCCTGCGTTGTGCTACAAGTCTATGCAGCTGAGGGTTGACAAAACACAGCAGACTAAAAATATGCGGGGCTCAGAATGCTTGGGCTCAAAACTTGGCTCTTATGCTTACTGGCTACATCATCCTGGACAATTTACTTGGCCTATCTAAGCCTCAGTTTAGTAATCTGTAAAATGAGAGTAATTATAGTAGCTCCCCCTGCACATTATTGTGAAATTATGCATCTAAAGTGTTTAGAACAGTGCCTGTATCATAAATAATTGGTGCTAACTCTTATTTGATTGTAATTAACAAGTCCCAATTTTAGCATTTAATAGTCCACCTTCATAATTATGCCTGCATGCTTTATTCATGGTGATTGTTGCTAAATTACCCTGTTACAGTTTGATGGAGCTCCCACTTCTCTTCTGTTGGCTCCAGAGATTTCTTTACTATTCCATAAAGATTGATGCCTCCATTAATTGATTACTTGTGGACTAATAACAGAGTATTACAGGCTTCTCTTTGAAAAGGATTCACAAGCTATTGTCAATGAAAGGCCTTTGTTGGTGTTTCTGTGATGTGGTCCGATTAATTTAGTCAGAGAAGGGACTCATATTTTATGATTTGCAGGCCTCATAGGCTGAGCTGTCATTGAGCTTCCTTGGTGGGGATAGGCTTTCTCTTGGAGAGGTCAGCCCTAATGCTGGCTGGAATGAGAAATGTAACCTCACGGATAGGCTTGCATAGCTAGAAGATTAACAAGCATGATTTTAAAATTCTGCCTGCCTCAGTTGAGAACAAAAGTGTTAAAGTTTTTCTAGATGCAAGAAAATAGAGGTCACATAACAAAGGAGTGGAAATGGCAAGTAGCGGGCATTCTACCCTTGTATGGGGCTACTGAAGAAACAGGGCTGTGAACTGAGCTACCAAAGGCTGATCATGCTTTGCAAAATAAACTCAGAGAGCTGTTTCTACCAGTGAGTAATATGGGAAAATCTTTCTACAAAAAAATCATACCATCGTCCATGTTAAACAAAGTTTATAATAATAGTTTCTTCACCCTAGGATTGTTGGGAAGATTTGATGATATAATACCTCCAGTGTACCATGGAACAAAGGGAAGGCTCAGTAAATTTCACCATTTACTACCATTGATAGTAGGGTACAGGTGGCATAGTTTGGTAGTTAGAAAAAGTACAGCCTGAGTTTGAAACCCAGCTTATTTCTAAGAGCCGAGTACCAGTGGGCAACGGATTAAACTCTCTATGCTCCTGTTTCTTTATCTTCTGAAGGTAGATATGTGTTGTTATCTATCGCCTAGGGAATTTTAAGGGCTACATGAGTAAACACTGAAAGCACATGCAATGGTTTATGGCCCATAGTAATTGCTAAAGTAAATATGAATGCCAGTAACAGTAATTCTATTGCAAAAACAATTTACAAATCTACCTGAAAAGCACATGGTTAATCACATCTTTTGGTTAAATTAATGTTTTCAGAAAGATAATTCTTTGGGAAGTTTACAGATTTGTAAATTGTTGAAACAAATTTGTAGCTACAAAATCATCTTATATTCTATATTATTATTCTGTATTATTAATCTTACAATATAAATTATCTGTTCTGCAAACATTAGTGAGCCATATTCTGATCTACTTTTTGGACTTCAGAAGTATGATTTAAGATTACACTTTTTCTCCAAGAAAACAGCTCAATAACTCTTCATTATCTTTTCTCCTCTGGGGTCTTGGTGGTGTTGTAGAAGGCAGCATTGATTTTTACTGTTTTTACATTTTTTTCATCTGTGGGCAAACAGATATTGTGTCTAGGCAACACCAGCTTTAGGAGCCAAGGGCACACTCTTGTTGTTTGTTTTGGGCATTAAAATGGTCAAGAATGTTAAGTAGGGCTTTGAGAGATATTTTTGAAGCACAGTCTACCACCCACTTTTCTTCCTTTATCTAACCCCTCTCCAAAATAAACAAAAATCTGTAGATGAACTCTGCTGATCACCACAACATATTGAGGCAATAGTATTGAAAGTGAGACATTTCTATCTTTTCAGTAAGCAGCATTCCTGATGGTACCTGAGGAGAATAAGTCTAATGTAACCATGGCTGGGAAATCTGTAGAGAAAGTGGTCTGGAGAGATGATTTTGCCAAAGAGAAGCATTTGAAACAGGGAGACTCTAGGCCCCAGTAGCAGAGAGAATAGGGTGGTCTTTTCCACCATAGAATAGAAGCTGGGACATGGATTTCTCACTATGATGATCAGAGCAGGGCAGAGCCTGAGATATTGGCTCTGCATAACCACTGAGCACCTATCACTACATGGGCATTGAGTCTCCTATTTGTATTCTCCCAGACATGCAGGGAGTAGACAGGGCTAGTCTATTTAGCAAACTAAGAAGGCTGAGAGTGTGGCCTCTGACATTCAGTCATGAATAATTTGGGTTCTAATCACTCAGTCATTTATGAATATTTATTGAGGGACTGTATGAGCCAGACACCATTCTTGACCCTACATATGCAGTGGAGAACAAGAGAGTCAAGATTCCTGCCCTCATGAACCTATTGTCTAGCAAGATAAGACAAATAAATAAGCAGACAAGTTAATAGACAAGACTCTTTCAGAGGGTGATCAGTACCATGAAGGAGGGAGAGTGGCTAAGGAGTTGAAGTCCTCTCTGAGGAAGCTGAGAGAGACACGAATGAGGAGAAACAGTTATTCATGCATGCATATGCCTGGGAGCAGAATATTCTATACAGAGGGGTCGATGTGTGCAGGGAGTATGGGCAGAGATGACTTGGAAGAAGGCCAGTGTGGCTGGAGAAGTGAGAAGAGAGTTGATCCAAGAGGCAGGCAAGAGCAGGTCATTCAGGGCTTTGCAGGCCATGGTCAGGGGCATAGATTTCATTCTAAGTGTGATGATAAGCTACTAGGAGTTTAAGCAGGAGAGTGACACGACATGATGCACATCTTGTAAAGTTTACTCTGTGGGCAGAGGGGCAAGAGTAGGAGCTGGTCTCCCTGTTGGGAGGTGGTGCCCATTAAGAGATGATGATTTCCTGAGCAAGGGTAGTGGTAGTGGAGATGGAGAACAATAGATAGACTCAGGATGGGTTTTGGAGATGAACCCACAGGACTTCATTAATTAGATGGAAATAAGAGTAAAAGATGAGTCAGGGGGAATTTCTGGGTTCTTGTAGAGCACATGGTAATAGTGTGTATTGAAACAGGTTGCCAAGGGGCAGAGGAAACAGATTTTGTAGGGGAAAATAATTCTATATTAGTCACATTAAGTTTGAGATGCCAATAGACAGCTAGGTGTAGACATCAAATTTTAAAAATTGGAGATATGAACTTGAAGCTCAGTGAAGTGGCCAGAGATAGAAACAATATAAATATAGTTAGTATTTAAAGCCTGAGCACTGGATAAAGTCCCCTGACAATTGTCTGCTTTTGAACAGGTAATCTCCAAATGAAAACAAAATACTTAATCTATTTATATTCATCTCAATCATTACTTTATCTTCAGATTCTTAAATATTATTCTTTTTCAAGGCTATTGTTGTTAAATACATATTTCATTGGATATTTTTACATTCCCTGTTCCTATCATAGCAAAGTCCTTTGCTTCAAAGTCTTGGTTGGTTTCTCTATCTTTAGTTTTGTTTCTGTACTTCAGACCCTTAGACAAAGGCAGCTGATTCTCCATAATTCCCCTAGGCCATCAGTATCTTAATGAGGACCCAGAAGAAGCATCTGAAGCGTTAGACAATAATTTATTTGAGCACGAGCAGGAAGATTCATATTTAGATAATTCTCTTCTCACAGCATCATTATCTCAGAATGCTTCACTGACAGTCTTAAAGATAATAGCATTCAAAATGTAAAGAATGAAACAATACGTATGGTAATGAGGGAGACAGAAAACACAGTAGTAATGAAAAAATAACAAGACAGAGATTCTAATATTGTAAATACACAAGTTTGCATTAGTGACAGATTATCTCTGTAATGCCAAGCTGAGATAATTTAGAAGCCAATGTAACAACTACTGAACAACATAGAAGGTGTCAATCCAGTGCCAGTTAATGCATTTAGAGAATTAGGCCTGCTCTGAATAATTAGGAGTGCACATGAATCTGGAATGAGCAGGTTGCTGTTATATATATATAGAATTGGTGGAACTGCACAGCCTTTGAAGTAAAGAGTGCCTCTAATCAGGAGCATATAGAAATCAGAGACAGAAAAAATCTCTTATAAAAAAACCAATGACTTGTCTATGTATGTAATAAATATACAAACACATCATTGTAACCACTTTATTGAACAGACTGAAATTTGTGTCACACAAATAAGAAAGAGCTTAATTATTTTCCAACCTTACTCATCAAACATACTCTGTTGGATCTTTTTTTTCCCCCCCTACCCCTTGGTTGCCTTGCAGGCAAAATTCATACTTTTCTAATATTAAAACAGTTGCATTTTATTAATGAAGACTCATATTGGGGAAATATAAGTTTCAGTGTTGTCTAAATCAAAATTTCAGTCTCACATTGAACTCATAGCTTCTCACTTCCTGTCCACTTAGGCCTAACCTACCACAGGGGCAGGGTTTGTTTTGCTCTCCTACTCCTCCTTGTTCTTTACTCCAACCTCAAATATCACACCTGCATCTTCCAGGGTCATGGGAAGAGAAGGTAGGCTAAAGGGAGTCTTGACTTGCTTGGAGCTATTGGAATTGAACATCATTACCTCTGGGGGGAGAGGTACAGATGTTGGCTGCTTCTTGGGACACATCTACAGGGTACATTAGAAATCCTCTGAGAACTCTGACTTGAGTCATGTTCTCCTGGCTCTTTTGAAATACACCCCCTGCCCTCACCCCTACCAGTGTTATACATTTAAGCTTCTTATTGCTGGGCTCTCTATAAAGCAACAAGTCTCCTTTTTGAACAGGATGCCATTCACTTCCTAATCCCTGGAACCTTATTCATAGATATAAATAAGATAAGAATCTTTATATAAGGATCCTAGCCTGGATTATTCAGGAAGATCCAGTGTAATCACAAGGATCCTTATAAAAGGGAGACAGGGGAGTCAGAGTCATAGTGAGAAGGACAGAGCAGCAGTCAAAGAGGAGAGAAGGTGCTACACTGCTGGCTGTGACTATATAGCAAGGGACCATGAACCAAGGAGTATAGGCAGTTTCTAGAAGCTGAAAAAGACAAGGAAACAGGTTTTCCCCGAGAGCCTCCAGAAAGAAAGCAGCCCTGCTGACCTATTTTAGACTCCTGACTTCCAGAACTCTGAGATAATAAATTTGTGTTGTTTCAAACCATGCAATTTGTGGAATTTATTACAGTGGCAATAGGAAACGAATACAGGTGCCTTCCAGATGACTTGAATTTTGTAGACATCCTTTAGGGCTGGCCGAGTCCAGGCTGCCCCCACAGCTGCTACCTCTCCTCACCTTTTGCACAGTGGCTCCAGCCGAGCTCCCATCTTCAGAATTCTGAAGACAGAGGCAGGCACCAGTTTCAAGGGGCCCAGTTGCCTCCAAAGCTCAAGGGTGACATGACAAACTCTCCCAAGGATTTCTTCACAGCTGCATTTGGGCTGCGGCTTGCAAGTACTCACAATGAAGAGAAATGTGCCTTCCCCTTTTTTTGCTCTTCCAATTGTTATGATTCGTCTCCAGAACCTTCCTTACTTTCTTTAGCAGCAAATATCATTCTCCACTGTACCCCATGAAGAAAAGAAGAGTAAACGTGTGCCTAAGACCTGGTAATTACTGCATCTGGATGTTTCCCCCTGGAGTTGCTGGTCTATTCTTTATATGGGCTCTTTGGAGTATTTGGAGGTGAGCCCTGATTTGTGTCAACCCTTAATAATTCACAGGGATGTATTTAGCAGCTGCTTTTTATAATGTAGGGATATTTATTGCCCCTTTTCCTGCTTAGGGCTTAGTCTCAAATTCCAAGGTAACAGGAAAAGTTTCATTTAACATGTTGTTGAAAAATCTGTATGCTGTGTTCAAAACTGATCTGAGTAGAGAAAAAAGGTGTGTGCCCTAGGATTTGAGTGTTCCAGGAGAGTCATTCTTATTTAAAATATTTATATTTCTGCTTAAAATTCTTTATTCAGGTTCTGTTCCTTTGGGTTAACAACGCACGGATTACTCTTTTTAAAAATGCAACAAAGTGGGATTTTGGGTAACTGACCAAGGGCCTGTCATTTCTACCACTGTGTTTGCTAGATTTACTATGGCAATATTTTCCTAGTGTCTAGCATAGTGCCTGGCACAAAATGGATACTCAACGCATGTTTCTTGAGTAACTGAATAAATGAATCGTTATATCCATTTGTGTATTATGAATAAATACCCTACCTACCTCTTCTAATCAGGTGTCATAGCTTGATTGGCAAAGACTAAAGGGAGAAGCTGAAATAACATCTATGATAATAAAAGTGTAATATGCTAATTAGACCAGACGTCCTTCCAGATGACCTTCTGAATGAAGTCGCAAGGGGGACGGTTTAGGGGGGGTAGGGGGGAGGGGGGAGCCCCCTGCAAGAATTTTGTACATCAGGCCTCTAGTGTTCTTATAAAGCTAGCGGGAAGCCATGGACCAGAGTGCTGATGGTTGGGGAGAAAATGTAGGAAGGAGGTGTAAGCCTGTGAAAATAGCCTTGCCCGCTTTGGACTTTTCTTTTTGTTTTTGCCTCTGGCTGTTATGAATATGCAAAATAGACAACACACTTATGGCACAATGAGCAGAGCAGTAATGGGAAGGTCTTTGGTAAAATAGAGCACTTTAAAAATAGTTGTATTTTCCCCACCACATGAAAAACCAAATCTGGGCTCTGTCTTTATATGGGCATCTCACCATCTAGCCATATCAGCATCAAATCAGTGGAACCTTAGTGCATCATCACAGATTATGGAAATACAATTCTAGGTTGGGCTTCTAGGGACCACTTCAGGTCATTTGGATGCTTTTATTTGGCCTAGTACAAGAGGCCCCTTGCTTTCTGTTAACAATGTATCATAGATATTTTGCCCATGTTCTACCTGTATTCTATCCTTCAACCTCATGTTAAATGTTTGACAGTGAGACTTTGGATGACTGGAATAAGTTGAAAAGGCAATGGTATGAAGGTTTTTAACAACCTTTTCACTAGGTCATTCAGAGTGATCTAATTAGTCATTGATTAGACCCAGTTTTTAAGTTAAAAATCAAAAGAATTAAATCAGTGTATAAAAGCCTGGCACAGGCATGTAAGATTATTTTACTTTTGAGATATTATTATTTCTTTAACCTATGCTTCATTAAATTAAATGCTGAATATAATGTTTCATTATATTTAATACTTAATGTAAATTTTTTCCACAAATATATTTAATTATTTCATGGGGGAAGTTTTTAATATCTGATTATATTGGTAATTTAGTGATGAAAACCTGAGTTAAATGTTCTCTCAGTTTATATGATAGAAACATAGATTCAATTTTCTTTCTTTTTTAAAAAAATATATTTTTATTGATTTTTTACAGAGAGGAAGGGAGAGAAATAGAGAGTTAGAAACATCGATGAGAGAGAAACATCGATCAGCTGCCTCCTGCACATCTCCTACTGGGGATGTTCCCGCAACCCAGGTATATGCCCTTGACCGGAATCGAACCTGGGACCTTTCAGTCCGCAGGCTGACGCTCTATCCACTGAGCCAAACCGGTTTCGGCATAGATTCAATTTTCTATTTCATGCCATACTTCTTAAAGTTATTGAATGACATATGGCTATAATTTCATATTTTGGTTAGTCCATGTGTGCCTTAACAATTTTAAATTATTGAAGCACAATAAAATAAGCTGTGATAAAAGTGAAGTTGAATATACTAAAAGCTTTCTTTGAAAATGAAAAAGTCCCTTAGTCTTTTTTAGATGTCAGAAATATTTTGTGGCCACTTTTTATAGTGGTATTTGGACGGCATAGATGTGTTGGTTAAATAGACACTGCTGGCT
Source organism: Myotis yumanensis (assembly GCF_028538775.1). Taxonomy (NCBI): domain Eukaryota; kingdom Metazoa; phylum Chordata; class Mammalia; order Chiroptera; family Vespertilionidae; genus Myotis; species Myotis yumanensis. The sequence continues at coordinate 61,962,176 of NW_027223759.1, forward strand.
GCTATGATTGCATTGAATGGAAAATTAAAATAGTTGAAATGTAGGGAGTGAAATTGTAGTACCTATTGTAATGTATGGAGTTAAAATATTTTTAAACTTGTTGATTACCCTTGACAATTATGTTATTATTTAAATGAGATGGTCTAACTTTCTAAATGCTTCACCACACAGGCAAAATTTAATATTAAAAGAGTATTAAATTTGTGTAGCTGTGGTCACTGGATAGGTTTTGGTGGAGGAAAGAAGAGTGAGGTTACAAAGATTTAAGTGAAAAAGACAATATACTCATTGGGGGAGCTTGGGCTTGGGAACTGGGCAGATGGCTTTTCTCCTTTGTTGCTTATTAGCTGTGTGTACTTCGCAATTTATTATTCCCTCATACCTTACTTTCCTGAACTTTAAAATACAGAAAATAATCCCTAACTTCCAGGGCATTTATAAGATCTAGAGAAAATAATGTATGGAGTGTAAGTTGCTTAGTCTCTAGCACTATACGTTTGGCACAATAAATGGTAATTTCTTGCCTCCCTCTAAAGACACTGTTTAAATAGGAGACTGTCAAAATAGAATCATAAAATTATAAAATGTTTAGAGATGTGTGGCTCATTTAGAAATTGCCTAATGCATTTTTTAAAAAAAATTTGAGATTCAAAATAAGCATTGGGGATCAGAAATGCTCTTTAAGAAAGAGAAAGCTATTTCTGAATTTATAAGTTTACAATAAAAAAATCTGTTCTTATATGATGCTTTAAAAGTCCTAGAACAGTAAAAAGCAAAAGAAAAAATTCTACAACATGACAATTTTGCAAAGTAATGGATTTTGGTATCCTTGCAGATAATCGTATAACTCTAATTAAAGTCAGAGCTGAAAAAGGTCTTCAAATTATTCAATTTTATTAATTTTTAGTATTTTTATTGATTTCAGAGAGGAAGGGAGAAGGAGAGATTGATAGAAACATCAATGATGAGAGAGAATCATTGATTGGCTGCCTCCTACATGTCCCACACTGGGGATCAAGCCGGCAATTTGGGCATGTGCCCTGACCAGGAATCGAATGGTGAACTCCTGGTTCATAGGTCGATGCTCAACCACCGAACCACACTGACCAGTCTCAAGTTTATTCTTGAAGCTCAGAAAGACTGGATGACTTGTCCAAGATCACACTGGTATTTTAATTGAGAGACATAAGCCCAGAGCAGTAAAGGTGAAAGAAAGAGAGAAAAGTGACATAAGAAAAGTTTAAAAAAACACACAATGAAATGCAACCATTTTAATGTGTCAGTCACTACATCAGCAAGTCATGTAGCAGGTATATTTGCTTGGTATATGGGACTTTCCTAGATTTGCAAAGAAGAACTGCACCTTGGAGCAGTCATGAAGAGAGAAAGAGAAATTTACTTGTGTGTGTCCATTGTATCTCTCATTTCCCAATGTTGAAATTTATTCCACAGGCAGAAGCTCACACTCACATTTCCAGGTAGTGTGATCTAACACCTTGGTTTCCGTTAGCAAGCCTGATCCCTAGGGAATGGCATTTCATCTAGCTTTTAGGGGCTATTTGGCATGGGTGAGATGCTGACCAAGAGAAAGAGAAAAGGAGAGTCAAGGGAACCTAAAAAGAAGAACAAGATTTGTACCCAATTTACATGCATTATCAGATTTGCAGACATTTTGACAATCTTAGAAGATAGCATTGTTCTTGCTCATTGCTGTATCCCAACGGTGGTACCCACCAAGCAGTTAATACATGTTGGTAAACTGAATTACTAAATGATTAAATGAATGGATGAACAAAACTCTGTTTTCTGTCTCCCAAAGCAAAACACCTCCCATTGTATTAGTCTCTCAAGTCAAATGAGGCCTGCATTTATATTTTGTCAGACTTTGACATGGCAGATAAACAAAAGATTCAGAGTCAATTCACTTGCCTGGCCCATCTTCCTTAAGGAAACATTTGGCCTCTGGTAGAGATTTTCATTTAGAACTGGAGTCGCAAGCTCAAATGCCTTTTGGGACCAGTCAAATAACATAAATGAATATAAATAAAGTATAAAAGCAATAGGTTGTGGACAGTGTAAATGCTACCTAATGTCATTCAAATTTAAATCTTGGCCAAATAAAATAGGTGTGAAGTCAAAGTTGGCACTCAACAATTTGCAATTTTTTTTTAGTTTTTTTAATCCTCACCCAAAAATATGTTTTTATTGATTTTTTTAGAGATAATAAGATAGTAAGAAAGAAACATTAATGTAAGAGAGAAACATCAGTTGTTTGCATCCTGACTGGGGATAGAACCCACAACCTAGGTATGTGTCCTGATGAGGAATCAAACCTGCAACCTTTTGGTGTACAGGATGATGCTCCAACCAACAGAGCCACCCGACCAGGGCTCGACAGTTTGCTCTTTTCTTTGCATCATTTTTTTTTCTAATGTTAGTGCAAAAATCTTAGATGCCTACATACAAAACAGAAAGCCTTTGGTTTGTTTTTAATATGATAATTAATTAAGGCTGCCTGACATTAACATTGAATTAGTATGTGCAATCACCAAAAATGCCTTTTCGAAAAAGTTGCAAAGCCTTATTTAGGACCTCTTTCCATTTTCACTGGACTTTGTCATCACAGACTTGGAGCTTGGGATCTAACATATTGCCACTAAGAGTCATTGGTATGCGTATTAGGAGTATGTAATGAATCTTAATAGCATTAACTTATCTCAGAATGCTCAGTCATACTAATGTGGGTTTGCACTGGCATACACATGCTCATAATTAAGGAAGGGATATTTCTTTACCCTCATATCTGGGTTTCTCTGATAAGTTGTTATGCAGCTGGCATTCAATGCAAATTGGAGTTTGCTGGCTTCTGATATGCATACTCAAACTAATCAGCAGATTACGTGTGTGGAGGCTGCCTACTTCTAAGCATTTAGAATAAATAATGGAATCTTGCCTTGAATTTATAAAATGCTGAATGGCCTAGTTCAGACTCTTATAAAGTATACCTTGGTGAATATGGATTTGATGTGTAAAAAAGACATTTGCTGGCCATTGTAAAGCCTGGAAAATGAATACTACTGTATTGTTATAACAGTGGTTACTATTGAACAAAATTTTTAAAAAATATATTTTTATTGATTTCAGAGAGGAAGGGAGAGGGAGAGAGATAGGAACGGCAATGATGAGAGAGACTTATTGATTGCCTGCCTCCTGCACGCTCCCTACTGGGTATCAAGCCCACAAGGACATGTGCCCTTGACCAGAATTGAACCCAGGACCCTTCAGTCTGCAGGCCGATGCTCTACCCACTGAGCAAAACCAGCTAGGGCTGAACAAAGTTTTTTATAAAGTGGTTTCAGGAACTTAAATTTAGAAAAATTTATTAATATAATGTGGTTCCTATTGTCTAAACTAATAAAACACCTACTGAAAATGCTAAATCTCCCCATTAACAGCTAGAGGATTGATTTTAAAATACCTTTTCAGATCCACTTTAAACTACTCAGGCTTCATTACAGATAGTGTCCTTACCTCAGACTGGTGACTGTAATATAAATTCCTTGGTGATGAGTAAAGAACTATCGACAAACAGCAACAGGGTTCTGAAGAAATGATAACGTCAAGAGAAAAATTTTAATAAGTATAATTTTTTGGTAAATTTGAAATGAACCGGAGAGATAAAATGAATTAGATTTCAGAAAAAAATATTGATAAAATAGGCACTATGTATTGGATCAGAATAGTGATACGCTCTGGACTTACTTGGTTAAGTAATCCTCATCTTGGCTCTGCACGAAATTTATTTTTTTCTGAGATAAATGAGAAAATTGAGACTCATAGATGCTGTTATTTTCTCTGTTACTAAATGGTAACATTGGCATCTATACCTCTATCTGCTGGACTGCAAAATCTTTGTCCTTGACAGCCATCCATTATTTCCAGGCTGACTTGGGCACGTGGAGCCCAGTGTTAAGTGAGCAGAGAGATTTGAAGCAAGCCTCTAGAGATCACTATTATGTTTTCAGACCACTGTTTATATGCTACAGCTGGATGCTAAAGAAAACATGCTTTTAAAAATGTTTTTTAAAATGTCTCTGTGCTCCTGGGTTTTCAGTAAAGATCATCTAGCTAAAACCAGGAGATTGTGCAACACAATCCCTGAAGGCAGATGTTGAGTTACAACACAGACATCTGTGCAAAAATATGTAGGTACTGGCACATGTCAACTCTGTGCGTGAGAATCAGCTTGTTGATCTTTTAGGAAAGAGATGAACAGTTTCTCTGAGTGGACTCCCAATAAATTACCCCTGTGTAGCAGCAATGTTGACTTTTTGTGTCTTTAACTGCTAAGGAGCATTTCTCACTACTCAGATTTCAATGACTCTTCAACAGGCAGTGTAGCTCCAGATTACATTGACACATTTATGTTGCTGATTGTAAATTTAAATGTACGTGTGGCAGAATAAAGGAAGCCAGGTAGAGATTTAAGAGCACACTTTTTTTGGACAACATATGGTATTCATACATTTAGGATCATCCCATTGGGTGACTTGGATAGTAAAAGAGAGAGATCAGTATTTCGTGAAATGTAAAATGTTTAGGGTTATTGAGATACCAAGCAGGTGGCCATTGCCAAAAGCCACTTTTAGCCTTGCTAATGTAGCTCATCTTTATGACTTGGCTGTATTAGTTTACTTTTGCTGCATAATAAATCACCACACGTTTACTGGATTAAAACAATACTCATTGACTAGCTCACAGTTATTTTATGTTGCAAGCCCAACATGGCAAGACTGAATTCTCTGCTCAGGGTCTCAGAAGGCCAGAATCAAGGTGTTGGCAGAGCAGAGTTCTTGTTCTGAACCTTGGGAGGAAAATCAGCTTCCAAGCTTATTCTTGTTGCAGAATTAAGTTCCTTGGACTGAGGTCCCCATTTCCTTGCTGGTTCTCAGCATCTAGAGGCTCCTCTCAGGTTTTTCCCATGTAGCCCATCTATTTTTAAACCAGGAACCCTGTTTTAATCGCCATATGCCTGGGATCTTTCTGATCTCCTCCTCCACTGCTCACTGCTCACCAAAGAAAGCTCTCTGCTTTTAAAGAGCTCATGTGATTAGGTGAGCCCCACCTAGCCACAGCTTGTACATATAAGAGGGAATAAAAAGTGATAGTAAATTATTTAAATTAAAAATATTCCTTAATAGACAACTGACTAAAGAAAAAATAATTACAATTTTGGGGGGTTATGTGATTAATGTAAAGCTATATCTGCAGGGTGTCCCCAAATATCTGTATACACTTTAACAGCTGGTAGCTCAATTTTGAAAACAAAATGTATTTTTAATAAACACTGCCTTTATAATATATAAATAATAACAGCAGCACAAAGGACAGGAAAGGGGTAAATTAAAGTGTAATATAAATTTGTCACATTATACTTGAAGTGGTATAGTATTAAACAAAGTTAGATTATTATGAGTTAAGGTGCATATTGTTATAATAAGAACATCCATTAAAACATTAAGATAATGAGATATAGCTAAAGTGCCAATAGGGATAATAAAATTGATTAATAAAAAATTGATCCAAAAAAAAAGAGCAACAAAGAACAGATGGGGCATATAAAAAACAAATATCTAATGGCAGAATTAAGCACAACTTAAAATATTATACTTAAGAAACAATAATTAAAACTTAATTATCATTAGCTATAAAGGCACAGATTACTAGAATAGATTTGTTTTAAAAGCAAAACCCAATCATGTTACTTATGAAGTATCATCTTAAGTATAAAGGCACAAATAGGTTTTAAAAGTGGAAAATATATTTCATGTGAATACTAGCCACAAGAAAGTTTTTATGGCTACATCAATGTCAGACAAATCAGGTATTCATACAAAGAGCAATGCAAGAGCTTAAGTAAAGCATTAAATAATGAGTCACTTCATGAACAAGTAAAACAACCTTAACTGTGTAAGTACCTGATGATGACGGAGCTTCAAACTACCAGAAGCACAAATGGACCAAATTAAAGACATAAATGGACAAATATTGGAAATTTTAATACCGTTCTATCAACAACTGATAGAACAAATACACAAGAACACAATAAGAATTAAGAATGTTTGAATGATACACTTAACAAGTTTCATAGAATCGTATCTATTGAATGCTATATCCAACAATGGCAAAATATTTATTTCTTTTCTAAATGCATTTGGAATATTTATCAAAATAGACCATATCCTGGACCATATAACAAAGTTTAATAACTAAAATAATGTAAATAGTTGAGAATGTGTTCTTTGACCAGAATAGACTTAAATTAGAAATCAATAACAATAGTGTTTTTGGAAAATCTTAAAACATTTGCAAATTATGTAACACACTATAAAATAACCCCTGGGTCAAAGAAGAAATAAGTATATTTAGGAGACATTTTAAACAGCATTATAATCAAAATGCAACATATCCCAATATGTGGGATGCCTCTGCAACATACCATTGAGAGAAATTTATACCTTTAAGTGTTCATATTAGAAAAACAAAGGTTCAAGTTAAGAAGCTAAAGAAAATACTAAAGTAAGCCCAAATAAGTAGAAATAAGAAGATGATGATAAGCTGGAAATCAATAAAAGAAGAAGACAAAAGAGAAAAATCAATATAGTTAATTCTTTGCATAGAATAATGAAATTGACACATCGTCCAAAGATGATGAGAGGTGATAATAATGTGAGGAGTGGGAGAGGGAGAAGAGAAGAGGAGAGGGAAGACAAGAGGATACAAATTGCAGTAGTCCCTCCTCATCCATAATTTCGCTTTTTTTGTAGTTTCACTTACCCATGGTAAATTGCAGTCTGAAAATATTAATTGGAAAATTCCAGAAATAAACAATTCATAAGTTTTAAATTGTGCCCACTTTGCGTAGGGTGATGAAATCATGTGCCACCCCAACCCAGTCCCATTTAGATGTGAATCATCCCCTTGTCCAGGGTATCTACTGTTTACAGTCCCTGCCCATTGGTCACTTAGGATCATCAGATCCACTGTGGCAGTATCACAGTGCTTGTGTTCCAAGTGTCCTTTATTTTACTCAATAATGTCCCCAAAGTGCAAGGGAAGTGATGCTGGCACTTATCAGAACTGGATTTTTGCATCAAAAATTTGGATTTTTCAAAGAGAAATCATAAAGTGCTTCCTTTAAGTGAAAAGGTATGTCCATATAGGAGAAACATGAGGCTTTTTTATATGTAGGTTTTGAGGTACCCACAGTTCTAGCATCCAGTGGGGAGTCTTAGAACATATCCCTGGTGGATAAGGTAAGAGTACTATTATTAACAGTGTCAGTAATAAATGATTCCATAAGAATGAAACGCATAACAATGACACTTGAACAACTTTATGTAATGGTTAAGTTCCTTGAAAATCACAACTTACCTAAACTGACACAGACAAAACAAAACAAAACAAAACAACAAAAGGAAATATTGATTACCCTATATTTTTTAAAGAAATTGAATATATAATTAAAACTTTTCCTGCAAAGAAAACTCCAGTCCCAAACAGCTTCCCTAGAAAATTCTATCAAGCATTTAAGGGAAAAATAATTCAAATCTTACCCAAATTCTTTAATAAGTTATAGGAGGAGAGGATACTTTAACTCATTTTATGAAAACAGCCTAAACTTGATACCATAACTTTAATGACAAACACATTACAAGAAAATAAAATTACAGTCCAAAATTGATTGTGTTTCCAGATGTGAAACATCATCAGTTGAGAAAGTAACTTTTATTCATAAGAAGTAGTACTTATTTGAAAGTCAATGTTACTTGTGATTGCAGAAAGGCATCTCATATTGGTGAATTCAGCTCAGGAAAATGTTGATCAATGGGTTATCTCCTCAAGGACTGCTTTTTTCATAGAAAAATATGGCAGAAATTAAATAAGCACTGGAAAGTTAAATGGTGCATGCGTGCATGTGTGTGCGTGTGTGTATTTGTAGGAGTGTCATGGATTAAGATTGTGAGTACCTTATTTGAAATAAATTGAATATAAGAAGGATTGTAGTGATATACTAAAATGGTGACTTTGAAAGTTCTCTCTCTCTTTTGGGGCTGGGTTGATGATGTATTAGAATTGCATATTAATCTTTAAAATATTTTATGTGAATGTTCATTTTTGTTGGTTCATTTATTGCTAAAGTACAATATTATCAAAAGTCCAAAAAGCAAGGTCTATGCGTAAGATGGGAGAATTTCAAGGAATGATGAAAATTTAAATTTAATACATTCTGAGCATGTCACTCTTTTTAAAAAAATAAACCTTATTTTTAAAGCAGTTTTAAATTGACAGCAAAAGTGAGTGGAAAGTAGAGTTCTCATATACTCCCTGCCCCCAAAACATTTATAGCCTCCTCCATTATCAACATCCAGTGTGGTACATTTGGTATAACTGATAAATCTACACTGACACATCATTATCACCAAAAGTTCATAGCTTACATTAGAATTCACTCTTGGTGTACATTTTTTTTTATTTGAACAAGTGTAAAATGAAATCTATACACTGTTTTAGTATCAGTGTATATTTTCACTGCCATAAAAATCTTCTGTGCTTTATTTATCCCTCCCTCCTCTAACCCCCGGCAAAGGCTGATCTTTTTACTCTCTCCGTAGCTTTGCCTTTTCCAGGATGTCATATAGTTGGAATCATACAGTATGTAGTCTTTTCACATTGGTATCTTCTACTTAGTAATATGCATTTAAGGTTTCTCTGCATTTTTTCATGGCTTGATAGATCATTTTACTCTCAATAACATTCCATTGTCTGGACAATTGACCTATTTGCCTAAAGAGGGACGTCTTGGTTGCTTCCAAGTTTTAGCAATTATGAATATAGATGTGACACTATAAACATCCATGTGCATGTTTTGTGTGAACATAAGTTTTCAACTCCTTTGGGTGAATACCAAGGAACACATTTGCTGGGAGGTTTGCTAAGAGTTTTTTTAGTTTATAAGAAGATGCCAAATTGTCTTCCAAAGTGACTGTATCATGTTGCATTCCCATCAGCAATGAATGAGAGTTTTTGTTGGTCCATATCCTTGCCAGAATTTTATCAGATTTTGTATCAGATATTTCTCTTGCAAATATTTTCTCCCAATCTGTGGTTTGTCATTTCATTCTCTTGACAGTATCTTGCACACAGAAGAAAATTTTAATTTTAATGAAGTTCAGTTTCTCAATTCTTTTGTTCATGGATTTTGTCTTTGGTATTGTATCTACAAAGTCATTGCCAAACCCAGGTCATCTGGATTGTCTCCTGTGTTATCTTTTAGGAGTTTTATAGTTTTGTGCTTTACATTTAGGTCTATGATTCGTTTTGAGTTAAGTTTTGTGAAGGGTGGAAAGTCTGTGTCTGGTTTATATTTTTGCATCTGCATGTTCAGTTGTTCCTGCACCATTTTTTGAGAAGAATATCTTTGCTCCATTTTATCTTCTTTGATCCTTTGTCAAAGTTCAGTTAACAATATTTATGTGGCTCTAATCTGGAATCTCTATTTTGTTCCATTAGTCTATTTGAATATTATTTCACTAATACCATACCATCTTGATTTCTGTAGCTTTACCGTTAGTACTGAAGTCAGCTAGTGTTAGTCCTCCAACTTTGTTCTTTAATATCATGTGGGCTATTCTATCTCTTTGCCTCTTCATATAAACTCTAGAATCAATTTGTCATTATTCACAATATAACTTGCTGTGATTTTTATTGAAATTATATTGAATCTATAGATCAAGTTGGAAAGAACTGACATCTTGACAATATTGAATCTTCCTACTTCATGAACAATGAATATATCTCTATTTATTTAGTCCTTTGATTTTGTTCATCAAAGTTTTATAATTTTCTTCATATAGAGCTTGTTTATATATTTTCTTTTGTTTAAAGTTTTACATATGTCTTCTTTTCCCCCAATTGACCCCCCCCACCCCCACCAGCCATTCCCACCCTGGGCAAGCCCCATGGCCCCAGTGCCTATGCCCTTGGTTATGCTAATATGCATGTATACAAGTCCTTTGGTTGCTCTCTAACCCTCCTCCCCTACCATTTGCTCTGGATCTATTCTTGTTCATCAAATTATGTTGATCATTATATCCCACATATGCTTGTTTATATTTTTTAGATTTATACCTAAGTATTTTACTTTTGGGGGTGGTAATATAAATATTGCATTTTAAATTTTAAATTCCTTTCATTTATTTCTGGTATAAGGACAGCAATTGACTTTTGTGTGTTAACCTTGTATCCTTTGACCTTGCTTTAATCTCTTATTAGTTCCAGGAGGGTTTTTAAAAATTATTTTGCATTTTCTACTTAGAAGACCATATCATCTGTGAACAAAGACAGTTTTATTCTTGTAGATTTTAAATTTAATTTTCTTGTCTTATTTCATTAGCTAAGATTTCCAGTATGATATTGAAAAGGAGTGGTGAGAAAGAACATCCATGCTGGCCTTGCACTGAAAGGAGAAACGTTTTTTTGGAGGCTTTGAGGTAGACTGGCTCTGGTCTAAAGCCTTAAGGTGCCTGGAACATTTCTAGTGACGGAGGATGGGGAGGAGAGATGGAGGCAATCAGCATGTGAAGCCAATGAAGAGCTGACCAATAAGAATCCCGAGAATGGATCTGAGTTTGGCAGGTGTTTTAGGCTAATTGATCATCCTTGAACATTCCATAAGGTCTTGTAGAAAGTTATAGCCCAGTCTCTCCTATGCTGAAGGGATTTTAGAAAAGGGCTAGTATATATTTGGGGGAATAGATAATAAGATAGCATTATTTCCTCCCCTCCCAACTATATTCAATTTTGCTTACTGGTTATGCCCACTAAGCATCATAGAGTCCCATAGAGTCCCACTTCTATGAGACAAACGGGTGGCAAGTTAAGGAAGCTGGATGGAAAAATCTGATGGAGTTATGAAAGGTAGACAGTGTTTTAAAACCTCTAATAAACAGCTGGGGAAAACTTTAAAGGGAGCCAATTTCAAGTGTAAGTTCAGAGAAGACTTGTGGCATATAATTTGGATTATACATGCAAATATAGAAACTCAAGGAGTATTTAAACAATGCCACCAGCACTCAAAACACCATCACAGTGGATTCTGCTTATTGAGAAGTTACTTGGATAGGCTGAGTTAGTAGACAGGCCAGCCTGTTATCACCCTTCCTGGTGTTTCACTTCTGCTGCTATTGTTTTTTCTTTCCCTACAGTATTATAATTTTTAAAATATTATTAATTATTTTCTCTCCATCTCCAGTTTACCAAGTGAAGTATTTTTAGAGGAAAAATACAAAATTAATTAATTGTGACCAGTCTGTATTTCCTTCCTCTGTCCCTCCTTTCCTTCCTTTCATCTCTTGTTCTCGCTCTTTCTTTCTTCCTTAGAAGAGACCTTACATTTATTAAACACCCTCCATATGCCTAGCACTGTCACATAGATTTAATAAGTGCTGACAGGAGGTTAATAGAACATAGCATAGTGCTTAATGGCCTATATTCAACAGTCAGGTTAAGTTGAAATCCAGGCTCCACCCATATTAACCAATGTTGATTATGGTACAGACAATGCTACATTTAAGTTTCATTTTGGGCAAACAGAAAGACTACCTGACTTCTTGCGACTAGATGGTATCCTCTGACCAATTTTAGCTAGTAGAATGTGAGCAGAAGTTATGTGTATCACTTCTGATTTGAGAGAGTTGTGTATCTAGTGTGACTTCCTACCTCTAGGTTCCTTGACTCCATCTCTACCTGCTGGCTGGATCATACCGGTGTATTACTGAAGGTATAAGACAGCAGAGCCCCAGTAACGAGGGAGCTGGGTATTGCAATAGCATTTAGAAGAAAGCTGCCCAGGAGAGCTGCTTAAACTATGTAAGCGAACTAGACTTTTTGTATGAGGTAGCACTTCATCTTCATTGTATGAAGCCACTGAAGTTTTGTGATTGTTTTTACATTAATTAATGCTATCTATCCTGAACAATACATTATGTTGGGCAAATCCCAATATCTCTAAGCTTCAGTTTTGTCATCAGTAAAATAGAGGTAAAATTAACACCTACTTCATGGAATCATCATAAATATTAAAAACAGGATAAAACACAATTGTCTTAATTACAATAATTGTATGAAACAGTGATTTTTGTGTTCAATTTTACAAATCAAGACACAAAGGCATAGAAACACTAGGTAGGTTGTGTTACTCAAGATTCTTTTGTTGTTTGCTTAAGCAAACAGGTAATATTTTGGTCTTAATTACTAGGAATCTCAAAGGGTGAATCTGGCTTTTAGTCATACCTAGATATAAAGAGTTAAATGATGTCATAAGTGCTCGCCCTATCTCTCTCTCTGTATATACAGCCTCAGCTCTGCTTCCCTTTGGTGGCTTAACTCTCCTGTGCACTCTTGCTCAGTAGCAAAAATGGGTGCAATTAACTGAATCCTCCTTTTGGCCTTGTCCAGTTCACCTGTCCATCCTTGGACCGGTCACTACCTTGCAGAAAATAGCTTACAGGTCTTATACCTAATCTCTGGCAGGGAATGTTAAAATATAAACTTTATTACCCTACCAAGACTGCATGCTCTCAGGGGAGGAGGACTCCCCAGATAAAAAAGGCATTGTATCCAAAGACAAGGTATGCAGGCAAAAGCAACTGACAGACACTGAGGACTTCACGGAGGCTCATGTGATTCTGAGACCAAGCTGCCGCAAACAGGCATTTTGGTTGGTGACAGACTAATGTTGTGATCGGTAAATATCCTGCGTTTGTCTCCAATGCACACCTATAAGCTGGATGGGAAGGATAGTACAGTCAGGCATTTGAGTGGGTTTTAGGCATTCAAATTGATGCTCTTTCTGAAAAGAGAACTCTTTGTCTTAACTGTGCTCCAAAATTGGAACCATAATTAGTATTGATTTATTCATTGCCTCCCACTGTTTATAAAGTGAGGAATTCGGCTTATATATATTAGTTTCCTAAGATTCAGCCATCATCTTTAAGTACAGAAGATTAGTTTAACACCTTTGGCGTGTTCTAAGCAACAGAATATACTCTAATTAGATCTGCAAAAGCTGTTACCTTGATTACCAGATATACTAATTATCTTGTCAGTCATTGATCTTATAAATATAAGGTGCTATTATTTTCAAATGATCTGGACTAAAGCCTGCCCCTGAGTTCAGGGGCTCTAATTGAGCCCCAGCCAGTAGGTGTTTACGCTATCCTTGTACACACAGTAATTAGCTGCATTTCTTTCTCCCCAAGGCTTTACAACGAAAATACTTGACAGTCAAACCAAAAATGATTCAGATCACCTAATCCACCACCTTAACATGATAATTTAAATTGAAATCCATAAATGGTAAGAAAAAGAATTATATTCAGTCTTTTATTAATTAAATTAGCTTAATTTTAATCAGTAGGCATTATCTGTAGATTTTCCTTAATGACTGACAATTTGCACAAAATGTTGTACAGAGTTGTTAATTTTTAATTTGCTATAACTCTTACCTGTTAGTCGAATGGACCCTTAGAGTGACACAACACAAGTCTAAATCCTTTTCACATTACATTGCTGATGAGGAAAGGTCATAAATGTACTTGTATTAGATAAAAAAAAAATAATGTCATGAAGGAGCCTGGGATGAGGGTTCAGTGATTTGAATTTAAGCCCTGCCTCTGCCACTTACCCCCTGGATTGTTTTCAGCAGACAATTTAGACTTTTAGGCCTGAGTTCAGTTATCTAGAATTCAAAGACAGTAATATTAGTTCTATTTATCTTATAAATTTCTACTTTTTAAAAATAGCTGTATAATTTTTATATCAACATTTTGCTCTCCATAAATAGATTTTATTGAGTTTTGAGAAATATAGAGCTATGGAACTACCACCACAATCAAGATATCCAAAATGTTTTCTTATTTCCTTTGAAATCAGTTCCCTATACCTACCTCCAGCTCCTGACAACCACTTAACTAATTTCTGTCTTTATAGTTTTGCCTTCCACAGATTGTCATATAAATGTAATTATAGTCCTTGTCAGGTGGCTCAATTAGTTGGAACATCATCCAGTGCACCAAAAGGTTGCAGGTTTTATCCCCAGTCAACATTTGTACAGGAGGCAACTGATCCAGGTTTCTCTATCACATTGATGTTTCTCTCTCTTCCCCCTCCTCGCTCTCTCTAAAATCATTAAAAACAAAGACATATCCTCAGATGATGATTTAAAGTTAGAAGAAGGAAAAAAAGTAATGCAATTATAGAATATGCAGCCTTTTGTATCTGGCTTCTATCAGCATAATGAATCAGCAACAGATTCATTCATCCTGTTGCATGAACTTATAAATCGTTCCTTTTTATTGCTAAGTAGTGTTCCATTGCATGTTTGTTCTGCTATTTTTTTACTGATTTACCATTGATGGACTTTGAGGTTGCTCCAATTTTTTTGTTATAAACATTTGCATATAGGTTTTATAGATATATGTCATCATGTCTCCTGGGTAAATATCTAAGAGTGGGACTGCTGTGTCCTCCTGTAAGTGTCACAGTGTCTGACTCCATTTTTTATTTTGACAGTTTTCAAGCCCACCACCACCCCTTTCTTTAGCTACATTCTTCTTTCTTTTTCCACTTTCCCCCCAAAAAACCATAAACAAGCCCATGTATTCCTTCCCTTGGTGCCAATGGAGAATTTTATAAAATAAAATTTAAATAGAAAACATTTGACAGGTATATGATAGATGAAGAGCTAAATTCCTTTACTTAATAGTTGAGAAGTACTCTAATCACCATGGTAATCAGGACAAATTTAATCTATTCATACCTGAAATTTCCTATCTTTTGAGAGAGACAAACATGATTAATGTTATACCAGGAACAGATACAAAAAATGTGACAAAATTTAGGCCTTTTGAGAGGATATGCTAGATATGCTAATTTTAATGTCCTTACTTTGGGAAATAATAGAATAGGGGTGGTGTGGATGTGAAGAATAGCAGAGAGGGAAGTGACAAGGCCTTTCCTCTAATAATACCAAACTTGGACGGTGATTATTTGGCACCATCATTGGAATAAGTAAAGGAATCAGATTGATATAAACTAGAGTCCTGGTCTCCTCATTTATCAGTTATGTTACTTTGGACAAGTTATTTAAAGTCAATAAGCTTAGTTCCTTATATGTGAAATAGTGATAATAATGCCTGCCTCATAAAATTGTTGCAAGGAATACATAATTATATATAAAGTAGTTACTATTATACTTGACAAAACCTTATCACACAAATAAGAGTAGTAGCCATAGCTAACATTTATTGAGAACTGTGTAAGGGAATTTATACGCATCACCTCAATGGATTTGTGCAACAATCCTATAAGAAACATATTGTAATTGCTAAATAAGTGATAGCTTATTGACCTATCAACTGGGTATGATGGAGACAATGTTATCTGTTTCAAATATCTGCTTATGGTGTTCATAGCTTAAAATTATACATTGTGCTTCTGTAAATTTGGGCCTTTGGGGCCTTTGCTCTCTCTAAGAATAACACTGCTCATCACACTATTGAAGGATTCCTAACATGGGGACTACTGATATTACTTATCCTCTAATTCAATAACATACCATTAAATGAGTACGATCATTGACTTTCCTGGAACAAATGTATATAAGCATGAATCTGTGTATGCATATATTTCACAATACATATTATCCAATAGGTTAAGCAAAAATATCAACTTAACTCATGTGACCTGAAATCCACTAAGAGATTTGAGGAGCATAAAAGAAGTGTACGTGCTGCAGATACTCTGTTTTGGCTAACCCAACTCGCATTCATTCTCAACTCACTCTCCCTTGCTCACTTCTATACCCTCCCTTGCAGTTAGAAGGCATGTGGCTCACTTCAGGCCAATGAGATGTTAGTGGAAGCCTAATGTTCACCTTATAAGAACATTTTCTTTTTCTGACAAAAGAGACAGAGGTTGTCTGACTGCCATCATTATGGTGTAGGACTATACAGAAACCAAGAACTCAGGTTGAGAGATTTGTAGTCTGTTTTGACTTCTTGTGATGGTTTCTATTATAACAATTTGTATCCTTGCTGTGTGACTTTAAGCTAATTATATTTAACCTCTCTGACTCAGTTTCCTCATCCTTAAAAAGAGAATAAGTGCCAGGCCCATGTTGCTCAGTGGTTGAGCGTTGACCCATAAACCAGGAGGTCACAGTTTGATTCCTGGTCAGGGCACATGCCCCAATTGTAGGCTCAATCCCCAGTAGGGGGCGTGCAGGAGACAGCCAATCAATGATTCTCTCACATTATTGATGTTTCTATCTCTCCCTCTCCCTTCCTCTCTGAAATCAGTAAAAAAAAAAAAAAAAAAAATATATATATATATATATATATATATATATATATATATATAAATACACACACACACACAGTGGGGCCTTGACTTAAGAGTTTAATTCATTCCGTGACGGAGCTCATAACTCAAATTACTCGTATGTCAAATCAAAAAGTGAACGAATGAGACACGTGATGCTGGGCTGATGTGGAATTCACTGTGACGTTCGCTGCACCAACTAGTGGTGGGATATCTGAAGCTGGCTCATAACCCGAATTTAGCTCGCAACTCAAAGCAAAAAATTGGCCGAGAGACGTCTCGTATCTCGAAAAACTCGTTAGTCGGGGCACTCGTAAGTCAAGGCCCCACTGTGTGTGTGTTTGTGTGTGTGTGTGTGTGTGTGTGTGTGTATATATATATACTAGAGGCCCGGTGCACAAAAATTTGTGCACTGGGGGGGGGGGGGTGAGGGGGTCCCCCAGCCCGGCCTGTGCCCTCTCGCAGGCTGGGACCCCTCGGGAGATAACAACCTGCTGGCTTAGGCCTGCTCCCGGGTGGCAGAGGGCAGGCCCAATCCCTAGGTGCAGCCCCTGGTCAGGCTCAGAGCAGGGCCCATTGGGGAGTTGGGGCGCCGCCCCGTCATGCACAGAGCAGGGTGGATCGGGAGGTTGTGATGCCACCCTCAGTCACGCTCAGGGTAGAGCCGATTGGGCGGTGCCCCCTGTCACACTCAAGGCAGGGTCGATGGGGAGGTTGCGGCACCACCCCCTGTCACGCACAGAGCAGGGCTGATCAGGGGGTTTGGGCGCTGCCCCCTGTCACGCTGATCCCGGTGCTGGGAGGCATATTACCCTTTTACTATATAGAATAGAGGCCTGGTGCATGGGTGGGGGCGGGCTGGTTTGCCCTGAAGGGTGTCCTGGATCAGGGTGGGGGTCTCCACTGGGGTGCCTGGCCAGTCTGGGTGAGGGGCTGAGGGCTGTTTTCCGGCTGGCGAGTGACTGAAGCTCCCAACCGCTCCTTGTTTTCTTTTTTTTTTTTTTTTTTATTCTGGGCCAGCTTTAGCTCTGAGGCCTCGCTGCTGAAAACATCGATACAATGTTGCGGTACAGCTGGCTTTCAGTCCGGCTGGTTTCTGGGGTTTTGTTTAGCTTCTTATTTGCAACATAGTACATAGTTGCTTAGAGTTGCAGCTGAGAGGCCGGCAAGTCAGGTGGGAAACGTTGGAGTCCGCAGTCACTGAAGCAAGCAAGCCTCCCTGCTCGCTTGAGTGCATGGCTGCCGGCCGCCATCTTGGCTGACATTTAATTTGCATAAGGATATGCTGATTAGCCAATGGGAAGGGTAGCGGTTGTATGCTAATTACCATGTTTCTCTTTTATTAGTGTAGATATATATATATTTATATATTTTAAAAGGAGCCCTAGCCGGTTTGGCTCAGTGGATAGAATGGTGGCCTGCAGGGTTTCCGGATTTGATTCAGGGCCAGGTCAGGTATCTTGGTTGCAGGCTGCTCAAGCCTGGGCCCTGGTCAGGACTCCTGCAAGAGCCAACCAATTGGTTTGCTTCTCTCACATCGATATTTCTCTCTTTCTTTCCCTCTCTTTTCCATTTTCTCTAAAAATCAGTGGGAAAATATCCTCTGGTGAGGATTTTTAAAAAAAGGAAACAGGCAAACCCAATTTGAGAAGCATTCTACAAAATAGTGTAACTGCACTTAAAAAATATACATGTATTCATAAACCATGGACACAGACAATAATGCTGTGACAGCCCAGGGTGGGATGGAGAAGGTCAATTGGGGAGAAAGAGGGACATCTGTAATACTTTTAACAATAAGATAAATTAATAATACATCAGTAAAATGAAAGAGAAATTTTCTAAAATAATGTTCTAAATTTAAGAGAACTAAAAAGATTTTACAACTGAAAATAATGCAAAAACTGAGATTTTCTTTTGCTATTAGTTGTTGGGAAAATCAATGAAATTAAATGAGATCTACAGAGTATCTGATATGGTATAAATATTAATTTCCTGATATTGATAATTGTTTTGTGACTATGTCTGACAATCATCTTGTTTTAGGATATACATATTGAAATGTTTGGGGGTAAATATTAGAGTATGTCTGCAACTTACCTTTAAGCAGTTCTAATATATATATATGTATGTAATTAGAGTTGGGGTGATAAGGCAAATATGGTAAAATATTCACATGTAGAAAATTTGGATAAAGGGTACCTGAGAATTTTAATTATAGGCGCTATTCTTGCAAACTTTCTGTAAGTCTGAATTTATGTAAAAAATGAACAAACAGAGAAATTTTGTTTTCTGTCTAAAATTATCAGGACAATGCTTCTATTCTCTCTGTGTGATAAAAGATAAACAAAATACTCATGTTTTCTAATACATTCTTATAAAATGATAAGATACACATATTATCAATAGCCAATTACTGCAAAGTAGCATTTTAAAAAATGACCTTATTATAAAAAATATTCATGTTATTCTTTAATAGCATCATTCAGGCAATATTTTATTTATTGCTTAATATATTTTCTATCCTCTTGATTCAGCACATTTATTGTTTCATTTTATTTTATATGTTTTAGTGCTAGATATTGACCTTGGGTCAAAAACTATGGGTTTTTCTTTAAAAACTCTGGACTGTATTTTGAAGAATATATCAATTTTAGCACCAAGGAGGCAAATAGATTGTGTAGTTGTTAAATAATCTTAATGAGATGCCAATAGCAGAAAAATATCCTCAGTCCTCAGCAAGGTCTTCAGGTAATGAAACATTGATTTTTTTTAAACCACGAAAGCCGTTTTGCTTACTGTATGGGAAGTAGATGAAACATAGTTATTTGTTTATAAGGGTACAGTCATTTTTCAGATACTTAATTTAATATTTAAAATTATATATAATATCTCTACTTTCATTAGCTATATGTTAGGTTTGCACTGTTGCCTTTTTGAGTAAACGCCCTTGGTTCATTCTCAAAGCCAAACTCAGACCAAGACTCTGAGAGAGATTATGCTTATGAGGAAGCATCTATATCTTAGTAAGAAAATGCTTTATGAAACCAATAGACATAAGAATATATTGTCCTTTATTTAATATTAGTACAATTGAATTTATTTTGATATTTGGGTCAAAGGCTTACAATATTCATGAGAATTGTTCTGAACCTGAGGTCTTTGTTTATTCCTCTTGAATTCTTTAGCCTCTGCTTTAAGCATTAAAACAAAACTAAATAGAATAGTAGTCATCCACTGACTATACAATTGTGTTAAATACCCTATGTGGAAGGGGGAAAAGCATCGTGCTTCTAAGTGAGACGTGCAGATTAGCTAAAGTGAGGTATTTTTAGAATGGCAAGGAATCCCTCAGGTCTCTAAATATGGAAACATTTCCAGTGTCTTAAGTCTGAAAATTACCACTTCAGGAGGAATGGTGAGTTTTCTCAGCAAACTCAACAAATGTGTACCATTTTTATCTATTACTAGAGGCCCAGTGCACAAAAATTTGTGCACTCGGGGGAGGAGGGGGGTCCCCCAGCCTGGCCTGTGCCCTCTCACAGTCTGAGACCCCTCGGAAGATAACGACCTGCTGGCTTAGGCCTGCTCCCAGGTGGCAGAGGGCACGCCCAATCCCTAGGTGCAACCCCTGGTCAGGCTCAGAGCAGGGCCGATTGGGGAGTTGGGGTGCCGCCCCATCATGCACAGAGCAGGGCGGATCGGGGTTGTGATGCCACCCTCAGTCACGCTCAGGGTAGGGCTGATTGGGGGGTTGGGGCACCGCCCCCTGTCACTCAAGGCAGGGTCTATGGGGAGGTTGCGGCGCCACCCCCTGTCATGCACAGTGCAGGGCCGATCAGGGGGTTGGGGCGCTGCCCCCTGTCACTCACAGAGCAGGGCCCATCAGGGGGGTTGGGGCGCTGCCCCCTATCACACACAGAGCAGGGCCGATTAGGGGGTTGAGGACCTCCCCCCTGTCACTCACAGAGAAGGGCCGATAGGGGAGTTGGGGCACCGCCCCCTCTCACACACAGAGCAGGGCGGATCAGGGGGTTGGGGTGCTGCATCCTGTCACACTCAGGGCAGGGCCAATGTTGAAGTTAGGCTCTACCCTGTCACACACAGAGCGATGCCTGTGGAGGGGGGTTGGGGCGCCACCCTCTATCACCCACAGAGCAGGGCCAATCAGGGGGTTGGGGCACCGCCACTGTCACACTCAGGGCAGGGCCGATGGAGAGGTTATGGCTCTACCCTGTCACACACAGAGCAGGGCCCATGAGGGGGGGAGGGGTTGGGGCCCCGCACCCTGTCACACACAGAGCCACAGGGCGATCAGGGGGTTGGGGAGCTCCCCCCTGTCACACACAGAGCCTCAGGACGATCAGGGGATTGGGGAGCTCCCCCCTATCAGGCACAGAACAGGGCTGATCAGGGGGTTGGGGCGCCTTCCCCTGTCACAAACAGAGCAGGGCGGATAGGGAGGTTGTGGCCCCATCCCCTGTCACTCACAGAGCCGCAGGGCGATCAGGGGGTTTGGGCGCTGCCCCCTGTCACGCTGATCCCGGTGCGGGGAGGCATATTACCCTTTTACTATATAGGATAGAGGCCTGGTGCATGGGTAGGGGCTGGCTGGTTTGCCCTGAAGGGTGTCCTGGATCAGGGTGGGGGTCCCCACTGGGGTGCCTGGCCGTCTGGGTGAGGGGCTGAAGGCCGTTTTCCAGCTGGCGGGTGACTGAAGCTCCCAACTGCTCCTTTTTTTCTTTTTTCTTTTCTATTCTGGGCCAGCTTTAGCTCTGAGGCCTCGGCTGCTGAAAGCCAGTTTCTGGCCTTTGTTTACGTTCTGTATTTGATACAATGTTGCGGTCCGGCTGGCTGAAGCCCGGCTGACTGAAAGCTTGTTTCTGGGGTTTTGTTTAGCTTCTATATTTGCAACATAGTTGCTTAGAGTTGCAACTGAGAGTCCGGCAAGTCAGGCGGGGAACGTTGGAGTTCGCCATCACTGGAGCAAGCAAGCCTCCCTGTTCGCTTCAGTGCATGGCTGCCGGCCGCCATCTTGGCTGACAGTTAATTTGCATAAGGATATGCTGATTAGCCAATGGGAAGGGTAGCGGTTGTACGCTAATTACCATGTTTCTCTTTAATTAGTGTAGATTGTTTCCAAATAGGGGCAATTTCTTCTGTGTTTGAGGATGATACACATGCCAACTTAAAATAGAGTTGTTTTTTTGTTTTTGTCTTTTTGTGGGGTTTTTTTTGGCCTTATTTTGCACTCTAGTAGTTCCATATATATTAATTTTAGCTATCTTGTTCCTAGACTTGAAAATGGAAGCCCAATGGATCAGTTAACTGTTGTTGAACAAGAAACTACTTCAATTTCAGTAGCTTTAAACCAAAATAATTTATTATCACCCTTGTGTTTGTAGGACTTTGGGAGTTTGGCTGATCTAGCCAGGCTTCAGATCAGTATCTTGCAACACACTGCTTCTCCTTGTTCCTCTGCGGGTCAGCTGAGGCAGTTCTGTTTCTACCACCAGTCTCTCATCTTCCTGCCTGGCTTGGGATAACCAAAGCTAGCTGTTCATATGGCAATGACAAAGGTGAAAGAGAACAACTAGAAAACTGCATTGCTCCTCATATCACATTGGCCAAAATAAGTGACAGGGTCAAGTCCAAGGACAAGAACAGAATTGCAAAATCACATGACAAAAAGTATGGATTCTGGGAAGGAGGAAGAACTGGGGCCAATAGTACAAACTATACTAACATGAGGAAATATCTGATCTATCATAGAAACTATTCCTGTTCCACATATCATTTCATGTCAGTGCTTTTTTTTTATTATTTTATTAATTTTTTTTACAGAGAGGAAGGGAGATAGATAGACAGTTAGAAACATTGATGAGAGAGAAACATCGATCAGCTGCCTCCTGCACATCCCCCACTGGGGGTGTGCCCGCAACTCAGGTACATGCCCTTGACCGGAATCGAACCCGGGACCCTTCAGTCCACAGGCTGATGCTCTATCCACTGAGCCAAACTAGTTTCGGCCATTATCGAAAAGTCAGTGCTTTTCGATAATGAAAATAGTGTTGGCTCACTGAGCTACAAATATGTCACCTTAGGAAGAGAGCCACCTTTATAAAAAATTATTAATGTCTTTTTTAGAGCTATTGTTGCTGGGGAAAATAGGATTCTTCCATGGTATCGCAGGACATGCATTTTAGGGATACACACATAAGAAGATTTGAGGTTTGGTGGCAAGACTTATTAAAGAGAAAACAAAGGAAGGGCTTAGGTGGTGTCATCCATGACCATTGGCTCAGCTCATCTAGCTGCAGAAAAGTCCTGCCTCTGAGGCGGCAGGTCCACACTTGGGCCCGCCAAGCCCAGGAGGAGGGCTGGGACCCAGAGCTGCCATGCCATCAGCCTGGCATATGTGGTTCCAGTGGTCCAGCACAGTCTCTGATCCCATCCAGCCCGTGATTGGAGCTGCACTTGGCCTGTGGGCTACTAAAGAGGGAGCACCTCAGGCTTTGTTACGCTTTGATTATATTTCCATGGGTTTTTGGCAAGTGTGGGCTTTCTTTCAAAATACCCAATATCTTTCCTAGATCTTCCTGGGGCTATGCTGGTGTCTCTCCCTATCCATTCTCTTTTCTGGATCATCCAGGATTTTGTGTCCTTATTCTATCAGGTCACAGATTTCCTAGGCTACACTCCTCTCCTTTATCATCTCCATTTTGGCTCCTACTGCATGTTCCTTGGCAGAGGAATTCCCCTTCCTCACTATTTATCTCCCACCATTAACCTGCAGGAACAGGCCAGTTCTTCCTTGGGAGATTGGAAAGCTGGTCTTTTCTGCCTAGGACATTAATCCCTTTGGCAGAGCCTATTCCCTGTACTGTCTGTGAAGCTGTAGTTTCCTAGTTAATCTGGCTTAATTAGATGTCTGGCTCCCTTCTCCTTTGTTAATGCCTAACTAGCTACCTACACTAACACTGTAAGGTATCAGACTATTAGTTAATAACTGATTACTGATTTGATGGTCACATTTTATGAGATTCAGTTTTCATACTTTTCAGAAGAAAGAATCCTATAATCCATTTGGGGCAAAGAATATCAACAAGTAGTGAATTAACAGGAAAACTATTAGCTCTTTATAATAGAGATGGTAGGAGGCACAAACTTCTAGGGGAGCTTTGTCTCCTTACATTTAGAACTCACATGGGCTGCTCTGGGGATAAGAATTGTCTTTCCTCTGCTATGGTGGGAGAGAAAAACATTCCCTCCATTGAAACAGAAAGACAATGACAAAGTAAAATAGTCAATTCAGGTGGCAATCATTCTGATGGTCTGTTGTATATGGGGAAAGAACAAACCGTTTTTAAGATTATCATTTTAAATATATTGCAAAATAATTTATTTAAAAATCGTAAGCATTCCCTTTTCTGTTTGATAAAGTGTAATTGCCTGTGATATTTTTGAATTTTTAGTAAATACTTCTAAGTTCTTTTTATTGTGGAGAGTTTTTATGCTTCAGATGTCTGTATGTGAACAGAATGCTTATGAGCTAGTTATAAACACCTGAAAAGAGAGGGTTTACAGTGACAACACATAAGGCAGCTTAGCAGAGGTGCTAATACTCTGCAGTGGCAGACAGCATCCATTCCAGCAGTTGTGCCATAGCGATAGCAGAGTTCGCAGGGTCTGACTGGGTAACTGCGAACGTGCCATCTGTCAAATCTGAGTCATAGTGACAATTATTCACAAAACGTTGACATTTCTCTTGCCAACAGAAGCATTTATCACTTTTCTCTCAGGCTCGGTCTGATTTAAGTACATATATTATGCCCTGATTGTTCTAGAAATCAAGATCTCTGGGGTGTGAGATTAATCTTCATTTTTTCAGTATCTACCAAAGTGACTTGTGGCAAGTCCAGTTTTCAGTTCCTCATCTACCTAAGGAGAGGGTGGGAAAAGACCATTTCTTCGCTCACTTTCAGCTCTAATATTCACTAAATCTCCTGTGCTGGCTCCGTGTTCATGGGGAATTTTCTCTGATCTACACTGAAAAGTTTCCATAGATCCTAGTGCTTCCTCACGTAAAAGTTGAATCATGATAAAATTATGATGCAGAAATGAGTTACACTTTCCTGGGAATCCCATAAAATGAATGATTCAAATATTTAGGAACAAAAACATGAAATGTATTCTGTTTTTGAAAACTATACAAATGAATTTTCTTATAGTCTTTGAACCAGACTTTAATAAATGCAAAACACCCTCTTCAGTGAGGGATCGCAGAGGGAAAGATTGAAAAGTCACTAAATTTGAAAATCAACTGAATCATTTCTCATTCTTTGGTAGATGAGAAAGGTAGACTCTGTTTGCCAAAATAGAGAAGAGTATCATTTGCATAACTTGTGTTTAGGGCTGGCACACATGAGTATGCAGCTCATATGCCACACAATTTGAGAGGATGAAATTCCCTCAACCTCTGACATGAGCAATCTTAGAGCTGCACAGTGAGAACCTGTTTAACTGAGAGTGGAGGACCTGCAGGTGATAGCTTCAAAGTGACAGTTTCTGAGTACACGACCTGGTCAGGATCTGTTGGGGTGGATGGAAGCAGAGCCGGCTTCATGGGCATGTAACGTGCAGTTGCAGAGGGCCTTGCACTTAGAAGGGCTTCATACTTGGTTTAATGTTCTGCTGTCGCTATCTTGGAATTCTGAATAACTTTAAACACGGAGCTCCATCTTTTCATTTTGCACTTGGTAGCAAAAATCATGTAGCTGAATGGATGTGGTGGTGGTTTAAGACTGTAATCGCAAGAATGTAAGGAGGAAGAAATACTTTTCTACTTCTCACATCCTAGATAGATTTTTTATAGTAAGGCAATTGGCTCGAAAGCCAGGATTTGTTGAGACAGTAAAATTATTTTCTTATTTCCTTTTAGTGTATCAAAGACAAAGCCTGCAGGATTCAGATTATTCAGATTCTCCAGAAATATAGAGTAAATTTACCTTTCACATGTGAGCAAATGTTTACTGTCAACATTTACAACTATTTTATTTTTCAGGATAAGTGCTCACTTCCTTGAGCCAGAGAATACCTTGTGTCTACTTTTGCAACAGATTTACATAGACTGATGTTCCTGCCACCTGGCCTAGTTGAATTAACCCACAGATGTCAACCCAAATAGAAAATTTTCCTATATGATCATTCTTCATATTCAAAAAATACGTGTGTTTTTACATGAGTGTAAAAAAAAACACGTAAAATTTGTTTTCAATTTGAGTATTATTTTATTTATTTATTTTTTACCTGAAATGACCTAAAAGTGAAAACACTTGAGTTGATCATATTGAGTTGGATAATAATTCAGGGTGCAGCAAAAGTAAGTTTATAGTTGCTCCTATGGAAAATCGTAGAATAACTAATAAATAATAATACAATAATAAACTCTTGTGTTTTGTGTACTTAACAGTTGTAAACTTCTAAAGAGGAATTAGCTGATTGTGATATCTGAATTATCCTAGTTGGTAACTGAGCAGTCTATCCCCATTCTTGGAGCTAGGGAGGGAGAGAGGAAGGGAAGAAGGAACACACACACACACACACACACACACACACACACACGAGAGAGAGAGAGAGAGAGAGAGAGAGAGAGAGAGAGAGAGAAAGAAGAGAGGAAGAGAGAGAGAGAGATGAAAATAAGATTGAGCAAGTTATTGGCCCCAAACCTGTTGGTGATATGCCAGCCTGTGGTCTAGATCAAGGATTCTCACCTCTTCACAATTAGCATATTGACATTTGGAATGGACAAACCTTTGTTGTTGGTGGTGGTGTGTTTGTGTGTGGGGGGGTGGGGGGGCTGGAGGCGGGGTTGTCTTCTACTTTGTGGGATGTTTAGCGGCATCTCTGGCCTCTACCCACTCGATGCCAGTGGCATACCTCCTCTTCAGCTGTGACAGCCAAGAATGTCTCCAGACATTGTCAAAACACCCTCTGTTAAGAGACATGGGACCAGGGGTGGGCAAACTTTTTGACTCGAGGGCCACAATGGGTTCTTAAACTGGACCGGAGGGCCCGAACAAAAGCATGGATGGAGTGTTTGTGTGAACTAATATAAATTCAAAGTAAACATCATTACATAAAAGGGTATGGTCTTTTTTTTTTTTTTTAGTTTTATTCAGTTCAAACGGGCTGGATCTGACCCACGGGCCGTAGTTTGCCCACGGCTGGACTAGACCGAACTAAGGATAGCCCGAGGGGACTGCTTCTCTTCAAGTCTCAAAGCAGGCCAAGCGGTCCTCTTGGTTCCTCCTTCCTAGGCTGATATTTTGATATTATATTAAAATGTTGAAGAGGTAACTGAAGAAAAGTGAATATAAATCCCTAGACTTAGAAGAGCTGAACTAGACTGTCTGTCCCTGCACCTTCCCAGAACATGTGTTTGTGTGTGGCTGTTGGCAGGAGGATAAGAAATTATTCCAAGCTGAAAGCAGACCTAGACCCCCTGCTTCTACTTTGTTAACATGGAAACAAGTAATACAGTAAATGACCATGATCTCAAAGAGCACTGATCCACAAATGCCCTAAATTAACACCACATCAACATAAGTTTTCCGTTTTGTTGGTGATTAAGTAAAAAGGTCCATCCCCTAGTGTTTTGGCGCCTGCCTGCATTGCCTCCCTTTCTTTGCTGATTCCTTGCTTCAGAATGTTTGAAATGATTTGAGTCCTCTCTAGACACTGGGGTGCCTGAGAACTTGAAGATATAGCCCAAATAAAATTTTTATTTTTCTAAGACGTAGAGCAGCTACAATCAACACTCACTGTGCCTCGTTACTTGGAAAATTTGAATTATTTGCCCCACTTTCATTCATTCAGCCTTTAACAATTAGTTTGCCTTTTTATTAGTGAATCATCATTAATTTTTAGGGCTTGTCATTATTTACTATTGGTTTTATGCTTCTCTGGCATTGAGAAATTCTACTGACCAGGTCATTAACAAAAGAAAAACTGCCTGGGCAATAAAGGGAAGAAAGAAAGTGTTGTATGGATCCCTTTAAACTTTGGCATAAGAAGCTTTTCCGTAAACAATAACATTTTTCAAAGATTTAATCTGTGAGTGGGAGGCAGTTGTTTACCACTTCTGTTATGGGGAAGAGATGTTTCTTAAATTACCTAACCATTTGCTGTGAAGTGTTTGAGTAGCTGCTTCCATCCTATAGAGAAAAACGCTTTCAACATAGATAATGCAGGGTAATGTAACATAATTACTCAAATACTTCAGAATCAGATTAAGGTGTGATAGGTATAATATAGCTTGTTTCGAAGTTTTTGTTCCTCCTCACTTTATTTTCTTTGTCGAATAGATTATTCTCAAATAAGGTTTTACAACGAATCTAGAAGCTTGGTTAAATTTTTGTTTCCTTGTATGTGAAGGTGCCCCTTTATTTTACATGTAAAAAAATGCAAACAGGGGAGTGGAGATATTTACCTAAATTTGCAACAGGAGCAGCCTCGGAGCTCAATGCCAGGCTGACGGTGCACATGAATGCCCATGCTCTGTGTTTAGCATCACCTCTTGGGCCCAAGCCTTTCCGGAAGCTGCAAGAGAGGAGGACGTGTTAGAATTCTGTCATATTTAGGTATCCCTTACATCCTATTCTCTGCATCTGCCCATATTGCCTACAATTAGGGTCACAGAACTGAAGTATCAAGAAGTTGAGAGACTAAAAATAACTGTGTTTGATTGAAAGATAAAAATTTTATTTGGATAAAAAATGAAAATTATCATCCATAAATGCTTTTACTTGGTATCTTCAGGTTATGTTCTAAAAAAGGAAGAAGTAAATATTGCAAATGAGAAATTCAGTCCTTTCCCTTATTCTGCATTCATAAGCTATGTGGTCTTAGTAAATCATTATCCTGGAGTTATCCCCATTCTTCACTCTGGATTCCTCTGGAAAAGATTCTGAAACATCCTGATCACCATCAGAAGGCCCGGGAGTGATAGATAATCTCTGGTACTAGTCAGACTGTGGGAAAACAGAGACTCTCATTCTGTCCTGGTTGGATGATAAACAACATTCTAAGAAAATTATCTGGGAGAATTATTTAAAATATAAAATATATATGCCTCCTTGACCAGCAATTCCACTTCCAACTACTTATTTATTAGATATAAAAATACCAATATTTAAAGACATATGTATAAGGAATTTATTGCATGGTTTTCAGTAACCAAGAACGGGAGACAACCTGAATAGTCATCAGTTACAGAATAATTGGACAAATTAGGTAATTCATATTCTGAAACACTATGCACCTTTTAAAAAGCTGAGATCTATATGAATTGACTTGGAAAGATATGATGCATTTAGAAAGCAAAAAAGCAATTTATTAAATGCAATAGAGTATTATCATATTTGATATTAAACCTTTATTTTTATGCTAATGATAAGCCAGGGAAAATATAAATGACTACATCCATAGCAGTAAATAAATTAAAGAAAGAGAGAAAAATAATTACTTTTCCTCAAGCTGTACCTATACTGTTTTTATATGTATATGAAGCATATTATCTCTAATAAACAATATTTGCCTAACATTTTATTATACATGTTCAAACATACAGCGAAGCTGAAATAATTTTAAAGTATGCAGCCATAGCACTGGCTGTGTGCCTCGGTCTGTTGGAGTGTCATCCTGTACCCCAAAAAGGTTGTGGGTTCAATCCCTGGTTGGGGTACATGCAGGGGGCAACCAATTGAAATTTCTCTTACATTGGTGTTTCTCCCTCCCTTCCTGTCTCTCTAAAACTAATTAAAAACATATCCTCAGGTGATGATTAAACAAAATGATGCAGCCATATACCACTTGATTTGTACACCATTAATGCTTCATTAAACTTGTTTTATAACGTATCTATTCATTCCTCATTTCATTTTATTTTCGTGTTGCATTTCAAAGTTAAATTACATACGTCAGTCCATTTTCTCCTAAGGACTCCACCTTGCATAATAAATGACATTTTTGTTGAAATTTAAAGCAGTACATTTTAAAGAAAGTTGTCACAGGAGCTCTGGTGTGACTCCACTCTCTAGCATCTTGGATCTCTCCTCCCCACCCCCAAAGTAGCAGGTCTTCCTGGGGTCTATGAAATGAAGAGCAATTGGATATTGAGGTTCAGAGAAGACCTTAGAAATAGTAGAGAAATGAATACTCTTTCTTATAATCTTTGGGTATCCATAATACGTGCTTTTTGGAATTAAATGTAAATTGTATGTATACATGAAAAAAATGAGCCAGAGATCTCCAAGGTGATTTTAGTCTTTTGGAGATAGAGCAGGTGTATTGCTTAGACTTCAGTTGTCAATAATAGAATCCACTCAACCTAAGCAGACAGAAAGTTATTAGATGGTGTTATAAGACTTACAGAACCACTGCAGGGGCTGAAGCAAAAACTATATGTTGAACTCCCAGGAAGCATTTCCAAATCCTTCCAACAGCATTGGGTCACGTGATGTGCTGCCTCTGCCATAATCAGAACCTTTATTATAGAATCAGAGATATGGCATCATGGCTGCCAGTTCCAGAATGACACCGCAGCCTTTGC
Organism: Myotis yumanensis; assembly: GCF_028538775.1. Taxonomy (NCBI): domain Eukaryota; kingdom Metazoa; phylum Chordata; class Mammalia; order Chiroptera; family Vespertilionidae; genus Myotis; species Myotis yumanensis. Next base: position 61,992,231 of record NW_027223759.1, read on the forward strand.
CAGGAATGTTCCCAAGGAGGAAACTACTTGTGGAACCAGGAATCACTGCCACGATTGTCTGTTCCAGGACCAGGCTGCCTTTGCCACGATCTGTACCAGAGGCATAAAAGCTCCTCACCCTGCTTCTCTTCCTGAAACGAATCGGTATCCAAACTAAGATAATATCTGGAATCTCACTATAAGGGACTCTAGAAGCTATTTCATGAAAAACACTGTTAGTTGCCTAAAATAATCCATTCTCTCCTTCTTGAGTATATGGCTAGACTGTTTTCCAATCTCCCTTGCAGTTACATGTGACTCTGTGTCAATGTTCTTGCTTGAGCATGTGAGTAGAAGGAATATAAGCCTTAAGACAATGGTCATAGCTCACCCATGTTTTTTCTCCTAATTGTTGGTCGGAACCTGACCCAGCTTCAACCATGCAGATGTCAACAATGCCATCGGGTGTAGAGCCATATTATTACCCTGGATTTCTGGATGATTTTGTGGAGCAAAGTCAATTTAATCATTTGGATGATTATTGTACACAGGAATGATTCCAAGGACAGCATGGTGTCTTTCAGACAGTCCCTGGTTCGATCCCCATGCAGCTCTGCCAAGTCCCAGAGTGAGGGGTGTAACAACAGAGCTAATGTAAATTCTGAGTCATTTATCTAAAATCCCCATGGAACACTGACATACAAATTGCCCACAGCTTTGGGAATTACTGCTCCCAGTAGAAGCAGTAGTACAGGCATAGCAAATTGGCTATGGGGATGGCAGTGACATTAGAGACAGATACATCTTTTTTGCTGATGTCTCCCTTGTCTTTGGCTTTGGCAATCATGAATACTCCAGAGCCTTGAGCACTGGCAACCTTACAGCCTCTGGAAGGCAACAGTGGGCAATGTAGGCCTAGATTCTAGTTTCAGAATCATCAGAAATCACAGACACCACTCTGGTAGGCTAGAGGAGGAAGGGATTGTGTGGTTGCATGAGATGTGGCAGATGGGAGGAATAGGTCTTGGAACACAATGCAACTTGTAAAAGGATTTTGGAAGAATTTGATAAGGAGTAAATCTAATATAAGCAAGGTTATAGGGCTATTACTTTCTATCAGTTATGTGTACTCTATTTTTTTCTTATTTGAGGTGTAGTGAACATTATAGATTAAACTGAGGACAAACTGAGGTTCAGAGAATTAAGCTAATGGGTATAAATTAGAAGCTCATGCTTCTATTTTATTATTTGAGTCAAAGAAGAATCCAGGGAAGAAAAAGAAAAAAATTACAGTTATTTAATGCTAATCAATGGCAGGGTCTTGGATAAATTAGAAGAGGACAGGATTAAGAGCATAGCTGGAGGAAGTAATTAAAGACATTTAGAATATGGGATGTAAGAAACTTAAGCACAAGTATTTCATGCAAAATATTATAAACATATGGAATTAAATAATATGAAAGCTAACCAAATCAACATGCAGACAAAATAATTAAAGAAAGACATCTGGAGCAGGAAAGAAATACGGGAAGCAGTAAAAGGTAGGTTTGAAATAAACTAGAGTATGTTGGTAAGGCCAGATGTGGGTTATTTTTCTCTCCTTAACATATATTATGTCCTCTTACCCACAATCCAAAATATTTCATATTTCAACATTTGTTTTCTGGAAATATCTAGGAATTATATAAATATATCTTCCAAAACAAATGTTTCAAAGATCAACATGATCTGTTTTTCATGGCTAACTTAGCGTGTGTCTGGGGTCCCACAAAACTCTAGATCTTATGTTTGTGACTATATATTTTGCCATAAAAACAACAAAAATGGATATTTAACATAGTTTTCTATAGCAATAGGAAATAATACCCAGTAAAGTACCACCACAAATATCTTTGATCATGCTCTTCTCATCATGTTAAGACTTGAAATAAGGCGATTTTGATGATGAGAGACGGAAGTACATTATTCTTTTGTTTCTTGTTACTCTGGATGTAATCACGTCTGTATGAAAGATGAGAACATCTCATTTTACGTGGATTCTTCTCATTTGTGTTTGAAGTGTAACTTCAGCATGTGGAATGTCTTTGGTTATAGCCTAAACTATGCAGTGGTACGGATGGCTTCTGATCTGCTGTGATTGAGGGGAGACACTGAAGAAAGGCCAACTTACCCCCAAATGTTTTCCTTCTGGCTGGCTAGATTGTGGAATCACTAATAGCTATCATTTTCCAAAATGAAAAGAGACTCAGCAAATGAGTAGGTTTTATGATAAAAGTTTCTCTCTCTTTTTTTTTTTTTTTTTTTTGCCTTGTTTAAAGGTATGTTGTTTACTTTTAGGGAACTTGGAATACCAAGTTCTTGGACTAAAACATTGTATCGGTAAATTCTCTCTGGAAAAAAAAAAAGAGTGCAATGATATGCAATCTCTCTGGTCAGAGGAACAGCCTTGAAACAAAGGGAGCTGTGGTTTTGGGGTCTGTCATTTTCAAGGCTTATATCATTGTGCGGTACGACTGGCTATGACTCTGAGCAAGCTGTTGTCCTTGGATCGGTATTTCAGAAAATATATCTGCTCAAAGCATCCTGTTACCTGGATTGACATCAGATTGTTTTTTCTTTAACCTCTCAAAGACAGGATATCCTGGGAGATCTGAGAGAACTTCAAATTCACATTATTATAATCACTTACATATTCAGTGAGTATTTAATGAGTAATTACTAAGTGCCAAACTCTTATGATGCTAGGTAGTGGAAACATAAGAACAAATACTATGACATTCCAGTCTTTGAAAATTTCAGAATTTAATGAGAAAAAGAGAACATTCAACACCCCACAATAATAAAATGAAATAATAAAGTTTTATAACCAGCAGTGTAGATTAGCTATAAAAAGTATTGTTGGAGCACAGAATAAAGAGCAATTAATTATTCCTAGGAGGAATTAGGAAAGATTTAAATAAATTATACTTGAGGTGAATGAGCTTGATGTTTCAATTTAGCAGAGAGGTGAAGAGTATTCTAATTTATAAAAGGGAGAGATAGTTTATTAAGATAATACTACTGCTATGGACTGAATGTCTGTGTCCCCTCAGACATTCCTAAGTTGAAACATAATTCCCCAATGTGATGATATTTGAAGGTGAGAACTTTGGGAGACAATTAGGCCATGAAGGCGGAGCCTTCTAATGGAAATAGTGCCCTTACAAGAAGAGACATGAAAGATCTTGCTTCCTCTTTATTTCTGCTGACACAGCAAGATGACCACCTCCAAGCCAGGAAGTGCCCTCCCCACACACCAGATCTGCAGGTGTCTTGACCTTGGACTTCCTATCCTCCAGAACCATAGGAAATAAATGTCTGTTGTTTAAACCACCTCCTCTATGGTATCTTGTTATAGCAGCCCAAGCTGACAAAGACAAGTACTCTCTAATCCATTAGAATAGATGGCATAAATTAGTGTTGCTAAACAAGAGCTGAGAGATGGCCACACTCAACAGATAAATTTCACTGGGCTTGAACATGAAGCATTTTCCAGGGAGGATGGTTCAGCATTAATGAAGGCCCTAACCAACCTCAAGGCATTGGGAAACCTGGTAGATGAGAAGCTGGCATAGGAGAAAGGATACCAATTGAAGGATGGGGGAAGGTCAATAAAAATAAATTTTGCCTTTTTGACATTTTTTTTGTCATGAAATATTCTTTTTTCAAATTCTTTATTATTTAAGTATTACATATAGTATTACATATGTCTCATTTTCCCCCCATTGACCTCTCCCTGGCCACCCCACCCCCCAGCACATGACGTCACCCCCCTACTGTCCGCGTCCATTGGTTATGCTTATATGCATGCATACAAGTCCTTTAAGAATTTTTCTTAACATCAATTCTAAATGAATTTCATCTCACCAGAGTGCATATATCCAAATCAAGTTGACATAAAAAATATGGAGAGATCAAAATCAATACCTATGGCTTTAAAAAAGAGCTTAACTCAGCATGTACTATAGAGGGTGTCAAGACCTAACTCCAGGCCTTTTAAATTCTATAAAGTGATGAGCTTTGAAAGCATGCTGCATCTGCACCAAAATTTTGAGTAACTGTTGTGACAGTCAGAGCATACTCCTGTCATTCCAGGTTTGCCTAATTTTCCACAGACAGTGTTAGTTTGTTTATATAATATGTATATTTGCTGGCTTTGAACTTTTTGGATGGTTTCTGCCTTATAGATATGAAAGGTCACATTGAGGTCATGGAGAGTATGTCTTAGAAAAGCAGCCACTGGCTCTGGACAGGCTCTCAGAGAAAGTCTGAACAGTAACACATTGTTAGGGTTTCATGATGTATCATAAAAATATGCCCTGAAATTTCAAAAGTGATATTTGTGTTAAAAGTCATTTTGCATTTCTTAGAACCAACAGAACTCCTAGATGCTTCTCTAAGATAATAGGTGTGAGCTTCTTTTAATTAAAACCTTTTTTTTTCTACATGAGAATTTGGCTACATATATGGAAAGTCAATGAAAGGATAAAACAATCAGTAGTTTCACTAGAGGTAAAGGGATTTTATGGTTGGCAGCAGAAAACAGCTTGTTATTTAGAGAGACAGACAATAAAGCTGTACTAGCAGAATGTCCTGTTTTCGGAACAATAGCAATTCTATATACCTTGGGATAAAGGGAAGCTTTGACCAAGTTACCATAGAATCATCTTTGATTCTGATAAAGGGATGTCTCACTCTGTTGAGGACTCTGAGTCTTTCCCTGGGCTCTAGAAATTACACTATGAAGGCCAGACCTCATTCTCGAACCCTTGCACCAATCCTATTCCACATACAAAGACACTGAGTTCTGAGAGCTGGACCATGTTGGTAGAGTTGCATTTAACACACCTCTATCTGCTTCTAATGCTCTGCCTCCCTGCCCCTTCTTGCACCTTCTGTTGATGACTTACGTACCCTTCTGTTTAGAACCTCACTCCTCGAGATGCCTTCCACACAGAACCCTGATGATTTTCCAAGCCCATTTCTGGGGAATTGGAAGAGAGAACATGAGAAGTAATGAGCAAACTTCTCTCCTGTGATAAAGGACTATGTCAGGCTCTTGAGACACATGTCAATATGCAATATGTTTCGAATGCTTTACATATAGCAACTTGATTAATCTTCACCCAACCCTATAAGGTAGGTGCTATTAGTATCATCCTCATTTTAAAGATTATTTTCCCAAGATAAGCAATTAGTAACTGGAGGAGGTAGCACTTGAAACCAGCTAGTCAACTCCAAATAATATGCTTTTCACCATTATGCAATATATACATACCTATACATAAAGTGTTTTCTATTGCCTTCATCTCGAGATACCTAACTAGTTCTCAATAGTCCAGAGATTGGTTGCCTATTTTATGGATTGCAGCATCATCTTGCCTTTTCTATAGCATTTTTTTAATAAACTCATGAAAATTTCAACAGAGGATATATTATTTGGGCACATTTTGCGGAAATGTAAGACCACTCATTTAGTTAATGAGCACTTACTTTGCCCAATGCATGGTTTTAGGAAATGACAAAAGAAAATACACCTGAAACTAATATATATATACTAGAGGCCCGGTGCACAAAAATTTGTGCACTGGGGGGGGGGGGGGGTCCCCCAGCCCGGCCTGTGCCCTCTCACAGTCTGGGACCCCTCGGGAGATAAGGACCTGCTGGCTTAGGCCTGCTTCAGGGTGGCAGAGGGCAGGCCCAGTTCCTAAGTGCAGCCCCTGGTCAGGCTCAGAGCAGGGCCCATTGGAGCCCCGTCATGCACAGAGCAGGGCGGATCAGGAGATTGCGATGCCACCCTCAGTCACGCTCAGGGTAGGGCCGATTGGGGGGTTGGGGCACTGCCCCCTGTCACACTCAAGGCAGGGTCGATGGGGAGGTTGCGGCGCCACCCCCTGTCATGCACAGAGCAGGGCCGATCAGGGGGTTGGGGCGCTGCCCCCTGTCATGCACAGAGCAGGGCCGATCAGGGGTTTGGGGCGCTGCCCCCTGTCACGTACAGAGCAGGGCCCATCGGGGGTTGAGGAGTTCCCCGCTGTCACTCACAGAGTAGGGCCGATAGGGGAGTTGGGGCACCACCCCCTGTCACACACAGAGCAGGGCGGATCAGGGGGTTGGGGCGCTGCACCCTGTCACACTCAGGGCAGGGCCAATGGGGAGGTTATGGCTCTACCCTGTCACACACAGAGCAAGGCCTGTGGAGGGGGATTGGGGCGCCACCCTCTATCACCCACAGAGCAGGGCCGATCAGGGGGTTGGGGCGCCGCCACTGTCACACTCAGGGCAGGGCCGATGGAGAGGTTATGGCTCTACCCTGTCACACACAGAGCAGGGCCCGTGGGGGGGGGGGGGGGCGTTGGGGCGCCGCACCCTGTCACACACAGAGCAGGGCCGATCAGGGGGTTGGTGCGCTGCACCCTGTCAAACACAGAGCCGCAGGGCAATCAGGGGATTGGGGAGCTCCCCCCTATCAGGCACAGAGCAGGGCGGATAGGGAGGTTGTGGCCCTGCCCCCTGTCACACACAGAGGGCGATCAGGGGGTTTGGGCGCTGCCCCCTGTCACGCTGGTCCCGGTGCCGGGAGGCATATTACCCTTTTACTATATAGGATAGAGGCCTGGTGCATGGGTAGGAGCCGGCTGGTTTGCCCTGAAGGGTGTCCTGGATCAGGTTGGGGGTCCCCACTGGGGTGCCTGGCCAGTCTGGGTGAGGGGCTGAGGGCTGTTTTCCCGAAGCGAGTGACTGAAGCTTCCAACCACTCCTTGTTTTTTTTTTTTTTGTTTTTTTTTTTTTTTTTTTTTTTTTTTTTTATTCTGGGCCAGCTTTAGCTCTGAGGCCTCGCAGCTGAAAACATCGATACAATGTTGCTAAAGCCCGGCTGACTGAAAGCAAGTTTCTGGGGTTTTGTTTATCTTCTATGTTTGCAACATAGTACATAGTTGCTTAGAGTTGTAGCTCAGAGGCCAGCAGCGCAGGCGGGGAACGTTGGAGTCCGCAGTCACTGCAGCAAGCAAGCCTCATGTTCGCTTCCAGCTGCCTGGCTGCCAGCCGCCATCTTGGCTGACAGTTAATTTGCATATACTCACTGATTAGCCAATGAAAAGGGTAGCGGTCGTATGCTAATTACCATGTTTCTCTTTTATTAGTGTAGATATATATATATATATATATATATATATATATGTATATATATATATATATATATATATACATATAATATGCAAATTGTCCCCATGTGAGTTTGGGAGACCGATTGCTTGCTATGATGTGCGCTAACCACCAGGGAGCGGTGCAGAACAAAGGAAGGCCCTGGCTGGCAGCTGGCAGCCTGCAGCCAGGGAAGGGAAGCCCTGGCCAGCAGCCAGAAGGCCCTGATCGGCCCTGATCGCCAGCCAGGCCTAGGGACCCTACCCATGCACGAATTTCGTGCACTGGGCCTCTAATACAAAATAATATTTAATGTAAACTGAAATTGAAAAAAAATTAAATACAAAGATGTGATATCAGAACCTCTGACCTTGAATTGCTTAATATATAAAAGGGAGATCATGTAAGAAGGAGAATAAGAGAAGGGCCATAAAACGCTTTACACAAAGTCTAGGATGGATCAAATGAGTGATCACATCTTACTGTAGAGATTACCTAAAGGTTTTCTGGGAGACTCTGGTGGGAGGCCAAGTCTGCTCTTTTCTGAACTGAAGTCAGAATGAAAATCCAGGTTGGCTGCTGCTATTGTAATATCACTTGTTATCACAAGCAGGCATAGAGGGAAGAAAAAGTAAAGGTTACATGAATTATTCAATGACCAGAGGACTTAAGAAAATATTACAGATGTCAGCCTCATCATTTTCATTGATAATCTTTCCAATATCATTAGTCTGTGAGTTAGAGTCATTTGTTTATTTGGTTTTTGTTTGTTTATAAAGACTATTTGCTAGGGCAGACTTGTAGAATGACAGGACCCATGTAGGCACTGAATATGGAAAATTGCAAATGATGAGGCTGTGCTCATGCCAGGCATTTAAAATATTCCTTATAAACTGTTACTAAAAGAAGAGAAACTGAAAACATAGAGGCAAATTAGGAGCTTATGTGAGTAGCTAATAGCTTAAACAAAGATGCTAACTGTGGGCATGGCAAGGAGAAAGCAAAGTGTGGAGATGCTCATTGAGACAGAGCAGGCATGGTTTGCCAAATGGTGTAATGTGGCAAACAAATATTTAAAGGATGCAAAGATGATTTTAATATTTTGAACTGGGAGAAGGTGTTGATACTTATAGGGAATGAAGACAGAAGAAATCAAATTGAGACAAAAAAAAAATGCTGACACAAGAATGACATAGATCAAGTTCAAGGTCGCGAGGAGAAATCCAGGGACAAATGTCTAATAATGGCTGGCAGTGTAACTCTAGGCATAAAAAAGGAGATTTTCTCTGTAAGGAAAGGAGAGAGATTTAGAAAAGCCATGGAGGAGACTGGAAGTGACCTAGCAGTTTAATATCTAAAAAGATCATTTGATATAATAATATTTAAGAGGAATAGACAATGAAAGCAAGAGGCTGATAGCCTCAAATCCTGCAACCGAATAAGGAGATTCTAGAGCTTAGAAAACCTTTGCTGGATTTTATCATAATAAAAGAAGTATCTGTTTGGAGCAGAAACCAGATCATAAGGGGTTAAGGAGTAAAACCAAGGCCTTGGAGGCTATAAGTGCAGACTAATTTTCAAGAATTTCGACAGTGAAGGAAAAGGGAGCACTGTGGTGATTGCTTGATAGGCCAACCCTACAGAGGGAAGCATTTTAGATAGAGAAGATCTGTACATGCTTTAAGTAGAAGGGATGGGAATACAGAGACGAAATAATAAGAAAATTCAAAATATACATGAAGAAAGAATTATTCATGAAGAATTGCTTTAGAATTGACATTAAAGCTGTAAGATGGAGACAAATATTCACAGTTATGGTAGAGTTGATTCTTTTCTGAGTCAGTAGACACGAGATGAAAATGATGAAAGATACAAGAAGAGTTTGCAGAGCAGAAAGGTAATATGAAGAAGTTTGCATTGAATTGTCTTATCAGTAATAATGCAAATTGAAGACATTTTTTTTCATAGTAAAAGGAAATGCATTTAACACTTTGCCATAATGGTGGGTGAATACTTGCATTTATGACTTTATTTTCTGTTTTCTGATCCTTTGACTTCATGGGCCTTGCTGACTTGGAGGGGCTGCCTCTCCCAAGGTTAGCTAATTCCTAATAAAGATATTCCTAGATGTAGATGTAGATAAGCCAGTTAATGTGCTCTTGAAATGCAATCCAATCAATCTAGAGCCCAGGTCCCCAGCCATCTCTTTGTCAGGTTCTCATACTCTGGGCCACTGTCTACCTGCCCTTATCACCCCAGAGGCAGACACCAGAGAACTAGGAGTAACTCTATGCCTTGCCTGCCCTGGGTGTTTCCTGGGTGGCCTCCTGTGGTGTTAGGTGGGGACCCCCCTCCACTTGGGAGCTGCAGTCAACAAATTACCTTTTCAACGGCCTCTTTTGATCTGTTAGTTTTACCACAACTAATTAGTAAAACCAATTAAAACAATGCCTTGAGATTACATACATTACACTAATACTTAAGATCCTTAATTTATAAAGCAGGTGGGCTTAAATGGCGGCTTGCAAAAAGATAAGGGATAATTGTTCTCCAACTTAAGTTTTAAGAATTATTTTATATCATGGTGGACATCTTCTGATTGCTTGAACAATCATAAATAACATCAATTTGTGATGAAACTTAAATATGTATTTTTAAATACAGAAGTTACAGCATGTGCCTACTTTGAAAATGTCCATGTAATCCACACATCATAATTCTAAGTTTTGTAACAATGCTTTCTGTATAAAATAGGACATCTTCTTCACCAAACCCCCTGTGTACAGAGTCAATAACTGAATGAGGAAGCCATCAGTGGGCCTCTCAAGTTACAGCAGCAGCCTTTCTGTCCACTGCCATTTGCTCTTAATTCATGGCATCAACCCGTTGTGAAAACAATCATCTTTTTTGATGGATTGAAACCTGGCTTGTTTCCTACTGATTCTGAGTAAGGGTCTAGGGATGTCACTTTTCTACTGCATCTGACATCATCAGCTAGTTCTCTCAAAAAGACCTGAACCAGCAGTGTGAGAGGTAAGCCTGCTGTAAGTGAGCTGTTAGTGATGAGCTTTAGACTAAACTGAACCATTGCTAATTGTCAGCAAATGGTAATAGCAGAGATCTGGCCAAACAATTTATACAGTCAGCCTGTTGTGATATGTATTCCCTGTCTCCCCTGAGTAGTTTTGTCTTAATGACTGGCAACTTTTATAAATTACATACTTACCAATTGCTCTTAAATATTGTAGCAATTACAAAAGTTAACCCCCCCTGCTCCCCCCCCAAAAAGCTCTTATTGGAAGGTTGATGGTAAGATGGTAAACAGGGTAATTCGGTTTACGGTAGGATTATGAGTTGAAGCTATGAGTGAAACACAGCGTCTGAACCTTCAGTTTTTGCTTTACTTAGGCTTTTTATAATTCTGATTATTTCAATATTGCTTAATAGTTCTGCTGCTTCACTTCTCTGAAGGATGGATGCCAAGAAGCAATCAATCTAGAAAACAAATGCATTGAGAGGCAAATGATCTTGGCTTTCATTTTCTGGTATCAACATCATGCTTTGTTTAAAGAAACAATAGTCTTATCTATACAAAACCCAATAAATTTGAATAGCAAAATGGGAAGTTTTACAAAGGCAGCTGTGAAAGTTGTAGGGCTGAATCTTTACCATTTAAAAAAGAGAGATAAATATTACTTACATTTTCTCTGGTTAAACTTGTGTTCAGTTTTGTTTTTGTTCTTTTTCTTTCAAATAGCTGTGCACAGTTACTTTAATATGACTAGATAGATTTCTCCTCAGTGAATTTTAATCTAGCAATAAGTTCACTGGGTAAGGTGATGTGATTATTTCTATGATTAAGAAGGACATTTGGAAAAATTAAATATCGAGATAATGATTTTTAAAACTTTAACTTTAAAAAATAAGTTTTATTGACTTTTTAGAGAGAAGGAGAGAGAGAGAGAGAGAGAGAGAGAGAGTGAGAGAGATGTTGATTAGCTGCCTCCCACACGCACCCTGGTCAGGGATAGAGCCCACAAACCAGGCATGTGCCCTGACCAGGAATTGAACCAGTGACCTTTCGGTGTATAGGACAATGTGCAACCAACTGAGCCACAACAGCCAGGGCTAAATTCTGACTTTTTGATTTAAAATATATAGCAAATTGAGCAATTTTATTATTGAAAAAAAGTTATCTCCTATAACTCAAAAAGTGAGTTTTAGTGAAGTGTTCAGTTAGGCTTCCGAAAAGACTCATTTTAAGGGTAAATTACTTTTATGATTTCTGAAAATTTTCCCTATACTTATAAACTATATAAAAATCACACAATTTATGTTTTTTAAAGTTATCTTCTGTTTTTGAAAAGTCTACAAAACTCTCTATGTTGAAATTGTAGCTGATTTACTTGGTAATGTTTTCTATGCTGAACATGAAGATCCCAAGGTCCTTGTGAGGCCCGCCATGTATTTTCATTTGCCATAATGTTTGGCTCACTATTCAGAAAAGACTTCAGTAATTCAAGAAAATCTAGCTCGTGAGCTAGATGTTAAGAGTAAACATGAAAATAAAAAATGGCGTATACTTGGCATTTATACTCATTTCTTATTCACTCACTTGCTTACCAAATCCATTTTACCAAATAGAGATAATAACACAGGGTGATAATTTGGGTGCTGTTGTTTATGATAAAAGCTAAACTAAATCTGTAAGAAGTAAACAGGTAGCCTAATATACCCATAGATTCTTTATCTGAAAGAGCTGTAGAATGGAAAAGATTGACCTTTGGAAGTACCTTATTTCTTTTAGACCGTAATAACCAATGTAGGAAAATAGACTTTTCCTTTCAATAAGCAATGCCCTAAGCCAGGGGTTGGCAGACTTTTCCTGTAATGGGCCAGATAGCAAATATGTAGCATTTGGTGAGACATACAGTCTCTCTTGACAGTATACAACTGTGCCGTTGCTGGGTGAAAACAACCATAAACAGTACATAAATAAATGGCGTGACTCTCTTCCAATAACACTTTATTTTTGGACATGAAATTTGAATTTCGTATTATTTTTATGTGCCAGAAAATTTATGGGGTCAGTTATGCTATTTTTTTCTAATAAATGGACTGAGTAATGAGAAGGATTAAAATTATCTCATTTTAAAAGTTATTAGGCATCAAGTAATATATGTTGACTGTTAAGAAGTTAGAGTCTACATATAAGCACAGAAAAGTAAAAAATCACTGCAAACTCTATTTCTCAGCTATAACCAGTGATATACATTTTGGTGTATAATCTCCCAGAATTTTATATAAACCTAAACATGGATAGGATCATACATGTGTACCAGTCATAATTTGACCAGAGAAGAAGAACCTTCTGGAGATACACATAGGAGCTGCTTAAGCACTCGAAGGTTGTCTTTGTGTCTGGTGCTGGAGTGTAAGACCTTTCTCAAGCTAGATGAGATCTATGAACCTCAGTTTCCTCATTTGAAAAATGGGAAAAACAACTTAATAAGGTTGCTGTAAGTATAATATTAGTATTAAATGAAATAATGTAGGTAGCATGCTTTCCATAATTTCTGGTTTGCAGGAGGAGCTAAATAAATTTTAGCAATGATTATTATTAACACTCATGGTTATTACATTTTCTGGCACTGAAACTTCTTCGCTATGGGCAAGTTGTACAGCCTTTTTGAGGCTCAGTTTTATTATCTGTAAAATGGAATCATTAATACTTACTTCAAAGAGCTGTTGTGAGAATTGAGTGAGAAAGTAAAGCTAAAAACACCAAAGGCAAAGTTTTGCATAATGAGAGTACTCGGTGAACCTTTATGATTCTCATGTTAAGCCATGTCATTATTTCCTGTTGAGTTTGTCCGCATTTAAGTCCTTGAAGTTCCTTTCACCTTTATGGTGAAATATATCCTGCCATCTGATACTTGAAAAATTTTGTTTGCCCAGCTCAATATAGGACTTTATACTTATCTTTGTTCTCTTTCATTGCAATAAATTTCTATCTCATATCTTAGAGTGCCTAGATTTATTTCCAATTTGATTCTGGGTGCAACATATTATTCTTAGTTTTTTTATGCTTCCTACAAATTTCTTTTAAGATATTAGGCTGAGCCTTGTAAAACTGATGTTCTTGCAGGTCAAATGGTTACACAGTGGCAGTTGTATATGGTTCAACCTAATATATATTACAAAGTTGAATACACTAGAACCAAGGACATGATTGTGAACTAACTCTTTGCTAGTCATCCTGAGTTTAATGGGTCATGAATCTCTGAGAATCTTATAAAAGCTCTTTATTTCCTCTGCAAATAGGCACATACATGCACCCACTATCTTTTCATTGCATTAGATATTCCTTTTCTTCATGTAGACAGAATATAAAACAAATTTTATTTTATTTATTTTTAATTTTTTTAATTAAATCTTTATTGTTCAGATTACATTTGTTCCTCTTTTCCCCCCCCCCATAACTCCCCTCCTTCCAGTTCCCGCCCCACCCTCCGCCCTCACTCCCCACCCACTGTCCTCATCCATAGGTGCACGATTTTTGTCCAGTCTCTTCCCACATCTCCCATTCCCCTTTCCCCCCCCAAGAATAGTCAGTCCATTCCCTTTCTATGTCCCTGATTCATTATAATCACCAGTTCATTCTGTACATCAGATTATTTATTCACTTGATTCTTAGATTCACTTGTTGATAGATGCATGTTTGTTGTTCACAATTTGTATCTTTACCTTTTTCTTCTTCCTCTTCTTAAAGGATACCTTTCAGCATTTTGTATAATACTGGTTTAGTGGTGATGAACTCCTTTAGCTTTTCCTTATCTGTGAAGCTCTTTATCTGACCTTCAGTTCTGAATGATAGCTTTGCTGGATAAAGTAATCTTGGTTGTAGGTTCTTGGTATTCAGCACTTTGAATATTTCTTGCCATTCCCTTCTGGCCTGCAAAGTTTCTGTTGAGAAATCAGCTGACAGTCATATGGGTATTCCCTTGTAGGTAATTGAGTCTCTTTCTCTTGCTGCTTTTAAGATTCTCTCTTTGTCTTTTGCTCTTGGCATTTTAATTATGATGTGTCTTGGTGTGGTCCTCTTTGGATTCCTTTTGTTTGGGGTTCTCTGAGCTTCTTGGACCTGTAAGTCCATTTCTTTCACCAGGTGGGGGAAGTTTTCTGCCATTATTTCTTCAAATAGATTTTCAATATCTTGCTGTCTCTCATCTTCTGGCACTCCTATAATTCTGATATTAGTGCACTTGAAGCTGTCCCAGAGGCTCCTTACACTATCTTTGTATTTTCGGATTCTTTTTTCCTTTTGCTTTTCCGGTTGGGTGTTTTTTGCTTCTTCGCATTTCAAATCTTTGGCTTGATTCTTGTGCTCCTCTGGTCTGCTATTGGGTATAATATTCTTTATTTCAGTCCGTGTATGCTTAATTTCTAGTTTATCATAGCATCGAGGGTCTCATTAGTTTTCATGAGGCTCTCCTCAAGTTTATTGCAAGCCCTCAAAATTGTGTTTTTTAGCTCTATATCCTCCATTTCTGTCATGTTTTTTTGTCTCCGCATTTTTTATGCTTTCTTGGTGCACCCCCTTGTGGTCTTTGTGCGCAGTCTTGTTCTAGTTAAGCCTTGATTGTTGTAGTTAATACTAGAGGGATTTGACCACCAGGCCAACTGGCTGTGAGAATCAGCTGTGGGAAAACGTCTGTCCTCTGGGGAGGTGCTAATCTAGCCTTTGCCTGAGGCGATCCGGCAAATGGCTCTGCGCAGGGCTTGGGCGGGGCGGGATCAACAGGGCGGGCGGAGGGAGCGGTTATGGCTGCTCTCAGTCCCGTTCCCAGAGGCTCTGCTTCTCAGAACCCCAGCAACCGCTGCAAACCTCGGAGAGAAAGCTGCCCTCACGTTCCGACTGATGCCAGACAATCCCGCTTCTCCCGTTTGAGTCTGAGTCCCTAGAGACTCGCCCAGATTTGGAGCTCAGAGTCTGAGACTCCCTCCTGATTGAAAACGATAACTGCGCCCTCAGCCACCAGCCCGCTTTGCGTGCGCACCTCCGTACCTTTAAATTTTCCACACTGCGCCTCCTCTGAGCCTCGGAATGCTGTTGTCTTTCCTTCTAGTTGAAGAATCTCTCCTCAGCCAGCCTTCCTGTGGTTCTGGTTGATGTCCGTTCAGTCTTTTAGTTGTATTTTTGAAGTGGTTGTTTGCGGCAGCAGTCTCTGGTGTTTACTTATGCCGCCATCTTGGTGGTCTCCCCTGTGATTATTCCAAATTTTCTTTTAAAAAGCCACTTTTAGTCTCAACTTTAATGTGAAAAACTATTTCTTTTATTGTCTAAAGTTTTGCATATGTATCCTTTTTCCCCAACTGACTGCCTCCCCCCCTGCCCCCCAGCCATTCCCACCCCGGGCAAGCCCCCACTGCTCCAGTGTCTGTGTCCATTGGTTATGCTAATATGCATGCATACAGGTCCTTTGATTGCTCTCCAACCACCCCCCCCCCCCCTGACATTTGTCTCTGGATCTGGATCTATTCTTGTTCATCAAATTGTGTTGATCATTATATCCCACATATGAGTGAGATAATGTGATATTTACCTTTCTCCAACTGGTTTATTTCGCTTAGCATAATGCTCTCCAGTTCCATCCATGCTGTTGCAAATGGTAAAAGTTCCTTCTTTTTTTATAGTGGCATAGTATTCCATGGTGTAGATGTACCACAGAGTTTTAATCCACTCATCTGCTGATGGGTACTTAGGCTGTTTCCAAATCTTAGCTATTGTAAATTGTGCTGCTATGAACATAGGGGTGCATATATCCTTTCTGATTGGTGTTTCTGGTTTCTTGGGATATAGTCCTAGAAGTGGGATTACTGGGTCAAATGGGAATTCCACTTTTCATTTTTTGAGGAAACTCCATACTGTCTTCCATAGTGGCTGCACCAGTCTGCATTCCCACCAGCAGTGCACGAGTGTTCCTTTTTCTCCACATCTTCTCCAGCACTTTGTCATTTGTTGATTTGTTGATGATAGCCATTCTGACAGGTGTGAGATGGTATCTCATTGTCATTTTTATTTGTATCTCTCAGATGATTAGTGACTTTGAGCATATTTTCATATGTCTCTGGGCCTTCTGTATGTCCTCTTTTGAAAAGTATCTATTTAGATCTTTTGTCCATTTTTTGATTGGGTCATTTATCTTCCTTTTGTTAAGTTGTATGAGTTCCCTGTAAATTTTGGAGATTAAACTCTTATCTGAAATATCATTGGCAAAGTGAAAAACTTGACTTACTTTAAAAATTATAGCAATATAAATTGTGTATAAAACTAAAATGTAAACATTAATCATGTTCAACTTCAAATTTTAATAAGATAATTGTTGGTTTGAATAAGAAGTAAACATTATGGAATGAACTTACTTGGCACTTTAAAAATCATTTTGTATTAGTTTCATTCCTGTGCCCACATATGTTGGAAATTCTGACCAATGAATGTTTATAATAGTAAAATATATGTAATCAGAATGCCCATTATTGGTTTTACTAGATTAGAATAGGCTTGTTTCAAGAAGCAGCAAAATTTCCAATGTCTTCAGGTGGAATTTACATCATATCATGTCCTTTACTCTCACGCCAAGGAGGTGAACTCTCCTAAGGCCTGCAAGTCAGCAAAGCAAGGATTATAAATCCACATCTCATTTTCAGGTCATTTAAGAAGAAAATAACCGCCCTGACCAGTTTGGCTCAGTGAATAGAGCATCGGCCTGTGGACTCAAGGGTCCCAGGTTCGATTTCGGTCAAGGGCATGTACCTTGATTGCGGGCACATCCCCGAGGGGGGGGGGGCGTGCAGGAGGCAGCTGATCGATGTTTCTCTCTCATCGATGTTTCTAACTCTCTGTC
Organism: Myotis yumanensis; assembly: GCF_028538775.1. Classification (NCBI taxonomy): domain Eukaryota; kingdom Metazoa; phylum Chordata; class Mammalia; order Chiroptera; family Vespertilionidae; genus Myotis; species Myotis yumanensis. The sequence goes on from NW_027223759.1 coordinate 62,009,303, forward strand.
CCTCTCCCTTCCCCTCTGTAAAAAATCAATAAAATATATTTTTAAAAAAAGAAAAAGAAAATAACCTTCCAGAAAATTTTGTGATGTTTCCAAGTGTCTTTAGATTTTGATTTATTTAAAAATTGGCAGGGCTTTGTTGCTTGTTTTTCCTTTGGAAAGTCATTTTTATTATATTTTAATCTAACTTTTTCCAGTGGTGACTACATGCCCTGTTTTATATAAGTTTCTGAAAAATAGCAAGGATTTACATAAATCTTCAAATTTTTTTTCACATACTCTTTACATTCAATATTATTTTGTGTTATTCTCTGTACATATAGTGGTTAGCCAATTATATATTTTCCAAAGTGATTTTCCCAATATTTCCAGTATATAGTTATTACAGTATTATTGATTATATTACTCGTGCTGTACTTTACATCCTCATGATATTTTGTAGCTACTAATTCGTATTTCTTAATCCCTTCACCTGTTTCACCCAGTCTCCCAACCCCTCTCCTTTCTGGCAACCATCAGTCTGCTCTCTGTATCTATGAGTCTGTTTCAATTTTTTATTTTGCTCTTTAATTGGATTGTTGTATATTTTTCAGGCATTGAGTTGTATGAGTTCTTTATAAACTTTAATATTAACCTCTTATCAGATGTACATTGGTGAATATCTGTTTCTGTTCAGTAGGTTGTCTTTTTGTTTTCCTGATGGTTTCCTCCTCTGTGCAAAATCTTTTTAGTTTGATGTAGTTCCATTTATATGCATTTGATTTCAGCCTACAGATTCACTTTCTCCAGCCAAGGAGAGTTTTCAGGGTTGATTGTTGTCTCCAATCTTTTGTCCCAGAATGTCTGTTTAGCCAAAGTGTCTCATAGTTTCAAAATAGTATCTATAATGCTTACCATAGGGCCTTATGAAAAGGTTTACATTATTCCTGTGACCAAAAATATTTGTCAAATGAGCCAATTCAGAATGACATCCTCGGTGCCAAATGGTTCTATGAGTAAATCTCTTCTATCAATTTAAAAAAATATGATGATTGGGTGGGGGTTGAGGGGTCTGTCGAAAGTTAATCAAGCTTGTATTAAAAACCCTTTCTTCTACATCATATGAAAAAATTCCATATTCAGCTCGTCTATGCTGGCAAAACTTCTTGGCAAAGTGATTTAAATTCTCAAGTATGATTATATGGATCACTTTCACAGCAGTAGCCAAATGTTTCAGGCTGCTGATAAATTCTATAACAATAATGCATCCTGATGAGCAGCACTAGGTTAGTAATTATAGGTGGAATTTGTTTGTCATTCTTTCAGTCCACCTGATAAGTATTGCCAAAAGCTCCCCAAGGACAAGCATCATGCAGAAGTGGTATTTATTTGTTCTTATTTTTACTTCTCATAGAGAGAAAACATGGGTGTTACTCCCCTACTCATGCCATAAGAACGGCATCATTATTACATATTTTATAATTGTACTTGAAAGATGAACAACAACAAGCATTTCCAAATAAAAATCCTTAATTGATAAAGCATACTTTATATTTTATTATTAATAACAAGTTAGTTTGTAAATGCTGGCCTTAATTGTATTATTATTATTATAAATCATCATGATTATTGGTTAAGATCTGATTGCTACAGCAACTTTGTTCAAAATTTATCCTTTAAATTCCCACAATAAATGACATTTAACCAATCCCCCAGTTGGCTTAGCCTTCACCAAGATAGTTCTTTTCCATTATACTATTATATTCATTTTTATTTATGATCCCAACTTATATTGCGGTTATATGTCTTGTTCCAAATACTCTCCCATGGGCCAAGCTAATCTTAATATGGTTATTATTTCCATCTGGTTCTTTACCCTTATTGGACATCTTTCATTGTAGAATTTAACCTCTTTCCAGGCTTCTTTCTCCTATTTGCTCAAATGTATTGTTAGATCCCTTCTGACCTTCCAAAAGGGGCATTGATCAATGCATCTACCTGGATAACTGTCTATAGTACATTTTCATAAGCTATTCTATACATGGACCGCCATTCTCTAGTACAGCGATTTTTTTTTAGAGAATAGCATTTGATGCATAGTACTATTCATTATTTTTCCATTAATAGATCTGTTTATGTCTAAAAATGATTCTCTCTCATTCTGCATTCCTAATTATGAATGCTTACTACAAAGTGTCTGAGTTACATGAGATGGTATTTACTTGTTAGTATCTAAAATTTAATTTTAACTTAAAACATTTATTCTGGGGGCTAGCTTATAGAAATTAGAGATAATGAGTATTTCTTACTTTCTAATATTTAGTACAAATCTCCTGCATAATAATCTTTATTTACATGTCATTCTTATTGCTCACATAATACTTCTTTTTCCTTTTTCCTGAAAATATTACTTTAAAGCTTTTTCTTTTTCCTTATTTTACTTTTATTTTTCCCCCATTATCATTTATCCTTCCTATACCCTCTTCCACTGTCATTTACATGCATCCCTGACAATACTTTAAAGCTTTCTTAATCAAGTTAATGAATCTTCTGGAATCAGAATTCTCTCAGAATTTTAAAAATGTTGCTTGTCCTTTTAAATTAAATTATTTTAAGTGTATAATTTTCAAAAGTTTTAAGACATTGGATCCTTATTCCCTTACAGGAAATCTTACCCAGAGCCCTTTTATATTAAATATATCAAATTGAACATCTTCTAGTTGAAGTGTGTGTGTGTGTGTGTGTGTGTGTGTGTGTGTGTTTTAGGGGAACAAGGACTTCTTTAGGTGACACCTCTGTGGCTCTGGATATCCTGCAGAGCACAGCTTTAAAACCAGTTTTTCAAGACATGATCAAGCTAAGCAAAGTTTTTTTATAGCAATTTCTTTCTTTTCTGAATATTCATTGAACACCCACCATTTGCAAAACACTGTGCTACACCGTGCTTATATCTTACTTTCATTTTCAAGGTAATAGCTTTCTATAAAAAGAATAAATGAAAACACAATTTACAACCTCAAGTATTTCAAAAATCACCAGGAGTGTATCCTGGTCAGCTTCTGCTGATTACATTCTTCCTGATATAAATAAACACACATGGAAACCAATTTTTTTCATTTTAAAGGTTTTTGGATCTGAACCATCAAGTTTGAATTCCATTGAACTGGGGACATGACAAATACTATAGGGAATATGATAGTCACAGAAGAAAGCCAGCTTCTTCACTTGTATTTCCTTCAGTGAGCCCAGACCCCAGACGGGAGGACTCAGTGTCCCCTGCACACCAATCTCCCAGCTCTGCTCATTTATTCATGCCGTGCACTCTAGTCCACTCCTAATGGGCTGCTGTTCTGCTTCATTTTGTTTATTAAACTTCTATCTTTCAAGTTGCTTTATCCCAGTCAGCCAAAAGAATTTGTTTCCTTGGCCACTAAGTACACACTATTCTAAAACCACACATTAGTCCTTTTATTGCAATTATTTTGATATGTTTTAAATTTGTCTTCCTACAGGAAGATAAATACCCTAAGGACAGAAGGTACTCCCTCAAGGTCCTAATTACAAAAACTGACTTAAATAGGGGCCTTATTTATTTATTTTCACTAAAGAAATTGTGGGGATTAATACATGAGTAAACAGGAAAAAGAGAGATAAAGGCAAAAATGGGTATCATGTTTGGGATTCCTGGATGAAATAGTATGTCTCAATGACAAAGGGAACAATTTACTTTCTACCCAACACCAACATACTCTAAGCACTTCAAGGATGGGAAAGTTTGAGACCATTGACAGTGGAGTCTCAGCATAGCACTGGCGTTCTCCCAGTGGGCCACGTCTCAGGGGGAATGGACACTGAACAGGAAGAGGAATGTGGAATCACCACAAGGTCCATGGTGGCTATGGCTGATCTATCCATTCATGAACACACAGGAGAAACCTGCTAGGGATGATGGGCAAATGTGGAAGAATTTGCTAATTAAAAGTCCTGGTTAGCAGGTGGAGACAAAATATGTGAAATTCATGCTATAACAATTAACATAGCTTGCCTATATCTAAAAATTGGTGACATGCAGAGATATTTGGATTACATTTAATTTATGATAATGCAAAGCCTTTTGATTTACAATTAATTATATAAAAATTTAAATGCAGACATCAATTAAAACTAGGGTATAAATGACTGATGTAATTACATATGCAAACTATGTATCTATTACATGTGTCTGTGTTTCTTTTTTGAAGAAGAGATTTTGTTAAGAGGGAAAAACTGTCTAACCAAAAGTGGAAGAAGGCACAGAGAGGTAAAACAGATAGATTTTTCTGGGGATGCTGAAGAAAAGAAATGAGTCCTGTTTTCCAGTTTTGACTATGATTGCCTGTGTTGGTGAGCTCTAGTTCATATTAACAGCACTCTACCCAACTCTCCAAAAAATACTGAGGGGCAGGAAGGAAGATAACATGCTTTGGCCCCTGAATTGAATATAGTTGTTCTGAAACTATGGAAATAGTGAGACCATAAAGATGACTATAAGCAGATGTCTCTGAAAGAGGTGCAAAATCCACAAAAAATTTTAATTTCCTGCTATCATTAGAACACTCCCTTTTGGTTGTTAGACTGACAGCTTTAGATGGCCAGGTGGACTTGGAGAAGTGGCTAACATATAGATTTTCCATTTCTCTAAGTGTAAGTATTTAGAAACTAGTGAATGTCTGGGTCATCTCTAAATCATCTTTCACCCAATAACTCTTTGGATCAAGTTAAGCTAATGTCTGCAACCCACTGCCATGTAAGTTATTTCTGGCCCTGGGATTTTATTGAACCATGTGGTTCATTTTGCATTTCGTAATAAAACATCACCTTATTATTGCCTTATTCTTCTCTTTGATGCAATCATTTTCAGACACATTTGGAAGGGACAAAGTTAAATGAGTGTTAGTTATACTCTTAGGTGACTGCTCTGACAAAATACAATCATAGAACGATGTCTGAGCCAATAAAACCATCTGGGGCTTTCACGCTTCAAGACACAAAATCTTTTAGATTTGTGAATTGTGCCAATAAATTTCAATCCAATTGGACTGGACCAGGGAAAAAATGACCTGTGTCTGGGTCACTTTTTTTTCTTCTTTTTTAAATATGTATTTTAAGCTACAAATACTTGGGTTGGGATAGTTTTCCCTGAAGTAACTCCTATTTATAGCTACACTTTGATATCTGTACAATTAAGGTGGATATTATTTAAACTCTGAAGGAATTACAAAATAAATATATACTAGTAAATTTTAGTGGCATTCTAACTCTGATGGTCAGCAATTCTTCTTGGAGTTCATCTTGTTATTGGGGCCCTGGAAGAGTAAGACTGCTCCTTTGATATCTAACTACTCAGTTTGAGTTTAAGGTGGTTGCACAGACGTGTAGATAGGAAGGTATGGCCATGCATTTTTAAGGAACCAACCATCTTTGTGTACTTAATACTCAGATAATAAATACTTACTGGATGTCTACCGAACAGCCACTCCTCATTTCTTTCTTGCTGATCCAGTCCCAGTTTTGTTTTCACTCCATGACTTACTCGGAAGCTAAGGAGAATGGAGTCTACAGTGGGGCCTTGACTTAAGAGTGTCCCGACTAACGAGTTTTTTGAGATACCAGCTGTCTCTCGGCCGATTTTTTGCATTGAGTTGACAGAGTAATTTGAGTTAATGAGCTCGGTCTCGGAACGAATTAAACTCGTAAGTCAAGGCCCCACTGTATTTCCATTTCTATGGGCAATACTAAGCCTCAGGTCATTCCCCAGTATGCAGGACTGTACAATGAGACATTAAAAGAATTCAGCCAATGCTGTGAAAAGTTAGACCACAAAGTACGATTTTAAAATTAGACTTTATTGTGTAGTAAGACTCACTGTGGAAAGGAGAAAAGGACCTGTTAAACCAGCCAGTAGCTAGGTGTCTACTTGCCCCGCTTCTTTAACATATTATAACTATAGACTTTCTTTATCTCATGGTACAACCTAAGACAGTGATGGGGAACCTATGACACGCGTGTCAGAGGTGACACGCAAACTCATTTTTTTGGTTGATTTTTCTTTGTTAAATGGCATTTAAATATATAAAATAAATATCAAAAATATAAGTCTTTGTTTTACTATGGTTGCAAATATCAAAAAATTTCTATATATGACACGGCACCAGAGTTAAGTTAGGGTTTTTCAAAATGCTGACATGCTGAGCTCAAAAGGTTCGCCATCACTGAAAGACCTCCTCAAAGAATTGCCTGTGGTCAATGCAAGGGACGGGTTTTGTGACAGACACTCAAGTGGGAGAAAGCAGAAAACTATGGTAGGAAAGGGAGATGTTAGCATTTAAAATCTTTACATATAATTGTGAGTTAAAAGGCTTTGCATTCTCTGTAAATGTATCAGCCTTTTAGTGATATTAAGTAATCTTTTAAAATAATGTTTGAATAATGTGATTAGAAGCATGTGAAAGGGGTTACAGTTGGTCTAGTAAGAAATTAAGATTTAATTATTTTGTTGACATTTTACCATTATTTCTCTACCTACCAACCTGTGGTGATAGCTGATTATGATGGTTTGATATTTTTTCATGATAGGGACTTATAGACAAATAAACTTTACTTTTGAAAAGAGGCCAAAAGAAGACCCTAGTTTTTCTCTTTCTTTGCTATACATTTTCATATCTGCAAAGCATACTTGTGAAGTGAGGACAGCTGGTCTTTGACAAAGCAGCAATACTGAACATGGGAGGGCAGAAAGATGGAAAGATTTTGGGTTGTTTATGATGTGATTGAGCTGATGAATTAATCTCCCCTACAGTCATTCTGCCTTAAGATTTATTGATGAATGAGGTAAAAACTTCCTTAATTGCTTAGGCCAGTGATAAGGATTTTTAAAACATGCAATGCCTGAGTATCTAGTTGGGGGCCCTGACCTCTTTTCCCTTAGAATGTCAAATCAAAAAATGACAACAGCCAACACAATAGCCGTTGGTTTGAATGAATCAAAATTATACCTATTTTTGTCAGATCGGCAATAATATACATATTTTTGGTGTGCTGCAGAATTTTAGTAATTAGTTTAAAGTGTGCCATGAGATGAAAAAGGTTGAAAATCACTGACTTAGGCCACTGTGAGCTGAGATTTCTCTTACTTATAGTAAAAAACGTTATAACCAATACATGGTGTTTAGTCCATATTTCCTTGTCTATTTAATGGAAATGACGTAACTCTCTTAACATTATGCCTGGTGTATATAAATCATGGATCAAATGAGACTAAACATTTCAGATGGAGAGATTATTTTCTGAAGGAGCAACTAAGGTGTGTGTGGTTATAGTAAAAAAAATAGTTATAGCAATTCAGAATACCTTTATATTAGAGAGATATTTCCAGGAATGTATGGTTTCCGCTGTTAATATGCACAAATATCTTATATTCCAGAGGTCCAGCATTAGTTAAATAGAGTTAGTAATAGTTTAAGCAAAATGAAGCAAGTTTGTGGCAGAGCCTAGACTATACTTATTCTACGTTCTTTGAATTTTCAAGAGGAAGTGTAATATACTCTATTCCCCCACTTAAAAGTAAGAATATTTCATAAAAATGGTACTGCAGAAAGACAAAATTACTAGTTTTCTTTAGTTAAGAGAATGGAAACTATCTAAAGGCACAGGATCTGTACCCACTGAGATGTTTGAAATACACACTAATAGCAATACCCTGTTTTTCCAACCCAATTTCTTCTTTGATCTTATCCATTCAGAAAGGAGGTTTCTGGCAGAAGGAGTATGTATGCCTATTCATGATGCAGAGAATAAGAAAAGCGAAGATGGCTTTTGGGGACACTTCAGTCTCAGGCTAAAAGAAATCTAGAATCTGACTGTCTTCAACTTAATTGGAAACAGGGCTTGGGAGAACTTTGTGAGGTTCTGGAATTTAATACTTCCTCATGTTCATCCTCTGTTTTCTTTTTTTTTTTTTTTTTAATTTATTTTATTGATTTTTCACAGAGAGGAAGGGAGAGGGGTAGAGAGTTAGAAACATCGATGAGAGAGAAACATCAATCAGCTGCCTCCTGCACACCACCTACTGGGGATGTGCCCGCAACCAAGGTACATGCCCCTGACCAGAATTGAACCTGGGACCCTTCAGTCCTCAGACCGACGCTCTATCCACTGAGCCAAACTGGTCAGGGCATCCTCTGTTTTCTTAAACCAGTGGTCGGCAAACTGTGGCTCGCGAGCCACATGCGGCTCTTTGGCCCCTTGAGTGTGGCTCTTCCTAAGCCTTAGGAGTACCCTAATTAAGTTAATAACAATGTACCTACCTATATAGTTTAAGTTTAAAAAATTTGGCTCTCAAAAGAAATTTCAGTCATTGTACTGTTGATATTTGGCTCTGAGTTGACTAATGAGTTTGCCGACCACTGTCTTAAACAAAAGAAGAATTTACTTGCTTGAGTTCAATGTCAGTGATGATGTGGAGGATGCTGAAATATGGTGACAGAGTCTGCAGCCAATTTTGAGAAAAGCAGAAGCCATGGAACAGGAAGTTTAGGAGCAGCTGTGAGGGGGCAAAAGAACAGGTCAAAAGTAGGAAAAGAGACTGATTCCATCTGAGGGGTTTCCCACAGAGCTTCTCAGTAGAAGCTTGTGTGGTTCTTTGAAGAGAAGGCATAATGTGATTTCTGGGTTTATCAATTATAAGGAGGATGAGAGAGAAAAAGCTGTATGTCTGAGAATACATTAGCGACTTAGAAGCTCTCTGCCCATAGTGCTCACCAAGGCTTGCCAAAGGGTGGTATAGAGAGGAAAGGGCCAACGTGTGCCAATGTCAGCCACAACAATGTGCATCTGTCTGGATGGAGGAATGGACATTCTGAAACTTGGCGTCTCAAAACAGTCCTGCTGTTTAATAATTGTGTGACTGTGTTCAGGGTAAATCTTTATGTTCCCGGGTCTTTCGCTCCTCCTTTGTGAATGAGAATGTCTCCAGGATCTCTTCCAACATCGAATGGTCTATTATACCCCTACTTGCCTTAAAGCAGCAGTTGGCAAAGGAGTTATGAGGTAAAAACAAAAATAAAGACAAATGGCTGTGGAAACAGAATTACAAAAATTATCCTGGAGACAGAAAGGTTTTTTTTTTACGTCCCTGTTCAGACTAAGATTGCACTATAATTATGGAAGCAGAAATAATTTTGAGGATGCTGTTTGCTTGATGAAGCAATTTGGGACTGCACAAGGCACTTTGCTTTAGGGTAGAATCAGAAGTTTCCACTTATGAGGCCTTTTCTGTATGTGTGCTTTTTTGCTTGTCTGAACCAGGCATCCTTGGAATTTTAAGATGACATACCAGTCACCTTCTCTTGGTTCTTATTATATAGATAAAAAATGGAGAGACTGGTCAATGCTGGAGAAAGGGAAAAAAAAAACCCCAGTATCTGTGACTGTCTTTGACATATACTAGATGTTGGTGTGTAACTGAACCAGGAGATTAGAGGGTGGACAGAAGAAAGTGAGACCACTCCATTTGTCTAAAGGTAAAAGGCAATGTGAGTGAAGAGCAAAGGTCCCTGCTGGTGGCCTTCCCTGGAACCTCTTCTGATGCCCTTCACTGAGGTTTCAATAGAGATTTCTCTTTTTATATTAAAAGCAAGCATTGCGGTAAGAACATTTAAGGTGAGATCTATCCTCTTAATATAATTATACAATTTTCAGTGTACAATACAGTATTCTTAACTGTAGGCACAATGTTGTACATCAGATCTCTAAGACCTACTCATCTTCTATAATCAAAACCCTATACCCTTTGATTAACAATTCCCAATATCCTCCTTCCCCCAGCCCCTGGCAACCACCATGCTATACTCTGATTCTATGTGGTGTATTTTTGTTTGTGTATTTGTGTGGGGTTTTTTTGGGGGGGGTGGTCACTTTTAATTTATCCTTTGCTCCAATTTCCTCTTTCTTGACATTTTTTGTTATGAGCTAATACATTCATTTGGGGCCAGGTTTAAAGCCACTTGATGCTGGAAGATTCCTAACTGAGATAGTCCACCCCCTTAAAGACTCTAAGTCCTACGGGCCCATCCCAGGCTCGTCAGCAGCTCCCAGAGTCGGACCTCCAATCTCTCTGCCTTGGTCCTTTCCCATGCACCATCATAGACCCCAGGAAGCCCCCTGGAGACATCTGCTATCAATTTACACTTCTGTGCCTTTTCTTACCTTTTTTTCAGGCCAATAGTGTGCCCTTTACCTTTTACCACCACCTTACTTCTTATGCCATCTTCAAGTTCCAACTGGTGCAGTTTCTTGAAAGACATCAAGGTCTAGACTAACTAATGCTCACTGAGCTCAAAATAGATACTGTGAAACCTCACTAGACTGTATCTTGTTTATTTGGTGTGCTTTATTTGTTAGATAGGAAGTTAGACATGAGCGGCTGGCGTAAGGCCTGCCCTTGGATCCTGAACAGGGATCGAACCAACATCACCTTCAGACCACTTCAGACCATGGCCCAGCAGCCAGCAGACCGCCAGTGGGCAGGTTCAGAACCAGCCAGTTCTTGGCTTAAGCTTGAAGAAAATGACATGACCTCAATGCAACCTTACTAGGGTCCTGGACTAATTATAATGAAATTCACATTGCAATTTCTACCCCCTGTAGGTTTTTCTGTATGCAGCATGAGTAAGGGCACGCACAGAAAAAATGTAATTATATAACCTTTTTCTGTCAATCATCCCTGAATGCAAATGAAATTTTCCACCCAGAAAATCCTTCATTTAAACCACATAACCCAGGAGTTCAGGGCCATTGTCTTTCTCAACTGGCCCATTCCTCGTTTGGAGTGAATCTTTAATAAATTCCACTTTGCTTTCCTTTCCTTTTCGTTGACCTTGAAATCTTTTCTGCATCGACGAGAAGAGCCAAGTTCCCAGCCAATAATCCCAATCGGTTACATATTGATCTGCCCTGGAAAGTGCATTCCTAGGAGAATGGGGTCCTTGCCTTTCCCCAGAACCCTACACAGGTCCAGGTGCTGGGTGGGCATAGAGTAGGGGATGCTTAATTAAAGACAGTGCTGTTTTGTGTTGTCACCTTATCCTTATGCCATTTACCATTCTGGCTTGAACACCATATCCCACATTTAGCCAGGGAGCCACTTATTGGCAGAGGCCAGGGCTGTAAATGGCCAACACTTGATTCCTGTCTTTTTGATAACACACATTTTGACAGGTGTGAGATAATATCTCATTGTGTTTGTTATTTGCATTTGCCTGATGATTGGTGGTTTTGATTACCTTTTATGTACTTCTTGGCCATTTGTGTATCTTTTTTGGAAAAAAAATGTATATTCAGGTCTTTTTTCCATTTTTAAATTGGGTTATTTTTACTTTATTTTATTTTATCGCTATTGAGTTGTATGAGTATGTTGTATATTTTGGATATTAATCCCCTATCAGATATGCAGTTTGCAAATATTTTCTCCAATTCTATATGTTACCTTTTCATTTTGTTGATGGTTTCCTTTGCTGTATAGAAACGTTTTAGTTTGTTATCCGCTCACATATGTATTTATTTTTGCTTTTGTTATCTTTGCTTCTGTGTGTTTGACTATTTTAGATACTTCAGGTAAGTACAATCCATGTGGTTGCATACTGCAGGATTTTCTTTTGTAAGGCTGACTGAATCCATTGTATGTGTATACCACATTTCCTTTATTCATTCTACTGTTGATGGAAGATTGAATAAAGGAAATGGTTGTTTCTACATCTTGGCTGTTGTGAGTAATTCTGCAATGAATGTGGGCCTTCTGGAAGACAGGAATAAACGGGGGAGCATACCTTCATTCTCCTGCCTGCTGCACTATTGGCCAAAGCCATTAACAGAGAGGCAACCACTTCTCATGGGGCTGCTGCTACCATTCAAATAGAAACCCTGAACTTGCTCCCTGTGTAATGTTTTGTTCTAAGCCCTTAAAGCAACTGAGAGTAGAACAGTGACTTTTTTCATACTTCATACTCTAAGCAACAACCTCCAACCTGAATTAAACACTTTTTAAAAGGCAGTATCTAATTGTCCAACCCAACCTCAACTCAGTCCAGTAATGAAATCCGGACTATTTTGAACACCAAATTGAGGTCTGGGGTTCAACCAGCCATAAGCTACAGATCAGACTGAAGAGACTAGTTTTGAAGGAAATATCACAATTTGAAGGGCCCTGTGAATACTTTGGCTTCTTTTGCACTGAAGCCTTGCTATAGTCAAGGCACAGGAAACACTCCACCTAACGTCACTGTACCCATGAGCACTTATTCTCTGGTAGTATGTCCTTAATATAAGGGACATTTTCAGTTCTGTTGGCCAACTGAGTTAAACTCAAGAACAGTTCATGTTTATATTGCTCCAGGAGTATAGATAGATGCAAATATCAGTTTAATTTAAGGGGGCATATTCTAACACTAGAACTTTGTGGAGGTCCCGGCTGGGCTGTTTTTTTTCCCCAAAGTCATAAGATTAAATTAGACTTCCATAAACTTCCAAAACAGTGCATCAAATGAAAGAATGAATCTGAAAGCATCCAAACTAAGGTTGTACAGCTGTTTCTCTTTCATATGTGGAGAGTACTTGTGTAATTAAAAATAAAATAAAATAAAATAAAATAAAATAAAAACCACCACCACCAACAAAAATACAGGAACTCACACCTATTTTGCACCAAGTAAAGTTTGCTAGGTATTTCATATATTATGCATTTAATACCCCCAGAAAATCAGTCATGCTAATTTTATCTCTATTTTCCTGAGAAAAACTTAGGGTCACCTGCTCAAGGGCAGATATGTAATTAGGCACACGTCTTTCCAACTCCTGAAACCATCCTATATAATAAAAGGCTAATATGCAAATAGACCCAACTGCAGAACAACCAGTCACTATGACATGTGCTGACCACCAGGGGGCATACGTGGAACATGCTGGGGTCGGCAGCAGCGGGATGGTGGAGCAAGTGAGTGGAGGCACCAGACCAAGGTGGGGAGCCGGTCGCTGTCATCAGGACGAGCCTCTGGTGGTTACTGAAAATTCTTTGCTCTTGTGCACCCTGGTCCTGCCCAGAGCTTGCACTTGCTGCCAGCACTGTCCCCACTTGCACCCGCTGCTGGCGCTGGAGCCGCCACTTGTACCCACTGCCAGCACCTGGCACCAGCTCTGATCGCTCCTGCCGTCAGTGGGTATGAGCGGCAGCTGCTGGCCTCGATTGCCATCAGGGCTTCTCCACCTACCCCGGCTCTTGAGAGGCAATCGGGGCCAGCAGCCACTGCTTGCACCCACTGCTGGGCTGGCCCTAATTGCTCTGCACCATCAGTGCATGGGAGTGGCAGACAGGGGACTGGGGACCACGGCAGGAGGGCCTGGGGGGGGGGGGGGCCCAGAGGATGGGCCGAGACCCTCCCCTGTGCCCATTGCAGCCTTGCTGCTCACAGTTTCTTTCAAGGTGCATGGATTCATGCACTGGGCCCCTAGTGTTTTTAATAAAAATGAACATTTATGGAGCACTTACTGTATGCTAGCACCATACCTAAGCACTCCACACACATTATCTCCTTTAGTCTCTAACAGCCTGTCTGATAAATCAGGTTCCCACTTATTTCAATTTATAGATGAGAGTATTTAGGTGTAATAAGCTAATCAAATTGTCCATTGGAAAACAATTCCTTACTAGGCAAACCAGTATTTGACCCCAGGCAATATAACTGCACACTTTTAATCATTAATACATTCTTCTTTACTTCTTTACCTGGATACTTGATGGATTCTACTACAGTAATAATCTTTAGCATTATTTTTAGCAAGCAGTATACCTTCATATAAAGCCTTATTTAGAAATAAGCCCTAATTTATTTGCAAATAAGTTTTAAAAATCCAAAGTAGTTATAAAACCACAACTCGTAAGTTCTACATCATTGATATTTGCCACAACTATCATAAGAACCATAGTCATGCTATGTTAGGGTCAATTGCGGCAGAAATAAGGCAGGCCTTGAGGTACATGCCATTCTGAGTCCAGTTCTTTCTCCAAGTCTTTCTCTCCTAATAAAGAAAGCATGTGGAGTTGCTAGTGAGTGACACTACTATAGAGACAACCTTGAATTCTAAACAAGTTATTTGGGAAAAAAAATTCACAATTTTTTATACTTTATTACTGGTAACATTGTGTATGCTCATGCATGCATATGCGTGTGTGTGTGTGTGTGTGTGTGTGTATGTGTGACACACAACTTACAGTTAATGAAGGTATACCATGATCTTGCATCCTCTAAGGCAGGGGTTCTCAACCTTGGCTGCACATTAGAATCATTCCAAAGGATGAGGCCCAGAAATCAGGATTTTAAAAAGATTCCCAGGTGATTCTAATGTGCAGCCAAGGTTGAGAACCACTGCTCTAAGGACTCTTCTACTCTAACATTTGTGAATGTGTGGAGCAGATAATGTTGATTCTCCACCCATTCCTCTTGGATCTCGTTTCTATAATTCTTGTTTCCCCACTGGAGGACTGCCTGTGGGCTCCTGGAGCCAGTGCTAAGAGCCAGAAGTTCTGGGTATTTACGTCCCACAAGGGTGGCCCTTAACTGATGACTCCCAGGTGTGGTGGTATGACAGACCCAGTCCCCTTGACTTGGGGGAAAACTCTGAGTAGCAGAAGCCACAGTCCATAGTTTTTGGCAGGATCAGGCTGAAGCTAGCCATTGGGAGACTGAGAAACCCCCCTTTCTTGGATTCTTCCTCTTCCCTGTTCTGCTTCTCCCATTCCTTTTCCTACTCCCTAACTGGCTACCCCTGGAAGTGCTTTGTTAATAAATCACAGTCTTCAGCTAGGATAGGGGAGTGTGTGTGTGTGTACACATGCGCATGCTTATACACATGCACAAACATGCACCAGTGGATGCTTTTGAGCCACATCTTTCACCCTTTTCTACAAAATGTACTTCTTCCTGTATGTTGATGCTGTTGGGGAGGAGAGTGAGAGAAAATGGTGAACCTTCAAAATTTTGCCATCTCCTGGTGTGGTCTTCATTCTGTTAGTAGCCACCTCTTCTCTGTCTAGGGCTGACTAGGTATCAAGTCATGCTGCCTATGAAGGGCACAATGATGAGTTTCTCAGAAGTCATTGCAAAGCTTCCAACTGCATAGCCCTCCATGGGAAAACTGGCTATACTGCTACCTATGTTTCTACTTCATTTTCTGCCCCTTAGAGTATACTTCACAAACTTGCTTCTAAGTCCCAGATGGAGTGTCAGCTGGCTTAACCCCAACTACATGCCATGGGATCCCCTGAACTTGTGGAATGCTGTCCTTTCCCCGCTAATTCTCCTCTCCTACTTATATAGGCTCAGGGCAGATCAGCAAGGTCACCACCTAACCAGACAGCCAAGTGGGAAATAAGGTGCAGCATATTTTTGGAAGCATCTTTCAATCTCTATGAGAGATTCTCTTGGAGTCTCCATACCCAGACCCTCCTCACACTTTAGAGAAGTATGAAATCATCTCTAAAGGCTAACATAACATTCCACATTAGTCAAGGCAAAAGGTGCTATTGACTCCCTCTCCTCTCCTCATGCCTAAGTCTTTGGATAGACAGACAGATAGATGATAGGTGATAGATAGTTGAATTTTGCTCAATAAAAGGTAATAAATAATAAAGTATACATAGATATGACTAGTTAATAGATGATTGATAGTAGCTATAGTTGATATATAATAGATAATTGAGTTTTTCTCATTATAGTTGATAAATGATAGATAAATTATACATAGTTTTATGATTGCTTGATAGATGAGAGATAAATTGGTGGAAAGATGACTGACAAGAGATAAATGATTAGATTTTGCTCTCTTTAATCAAGTCCTGAAGAGATGAATCTGTTGGTGGCTTTTGTAACAGGGATACTGAGCACATGTTTTGTTTGTGTGCTGTAGAGCACAGATTGGCAAACTACTAGTATGTATGGCCTATGGTGTAAATACGGTTGTGGCCTGTTTTTCGTATGGCCTGTGAGGTAAGCATGGTTTTTAAAGGGTTGTATAAAACAAAACTTTAATGAAAAAGCTTGAAATATTAACTAGCTAGCCATTTATAGAAAAAGCTTACTAATCCCTGCTCTAGAGCCCATTTCAAGGCAATAAGAAAAGTTCCTCCCAATATCCCACTACACATTTTTCTCATTCCAAAATGAGAAGAGTGAGGATTTAGCATTTCTCTTTTGCTCACTCAAACAGATTAATTTAACAGCTATTTACTAAACACATACTGTGAGATTAGGATTGTGTTTGGGACAAAGTGGTACAAAAGAATATAAGTTATAGGAACTGAATTCAAGGAACTTACAATCTCAGGAAAACTTAAGTGACACATGTACAGTGTTAAGTAATCATAGAAAGCACTCCATAATTAAATATCTAAAGAAGTGGCACTAACAACAATTGCTGTAGGATTAAGATAATTACAAAGTCTGCCCAAGTTAAAATAACCAGTGAAGAATAAGCCTTGATTTAGACTTTAAATTATGTTTAGAGAGGTATCCATCCAAATAATTGGGAGGAGTGGGGGCAAAATTCAAAAGCTTGTGATTTCCTGGAATAACAGATAATCAATGGGCATTCAAATAGGATGTCATTTATTTAGGAGTCTCAACTCCTGAACACCTAAACAGTGGAAGTTATTCTTTTTAAAAAATATATTTTTATTCCTTTCAGAGAAGAAAGAAGAGTGAGAGAGATAGATACATCAAAGATGAGATAGAATCATTGATTGGCTGCCTCCTGCACACTGGGGATTGAGCCTGAATCCCTGGCATGTTCCCTGACCTGAAATTGAACCATGAACTTCTGATTTATAGGTTGATGCTCACCCACTGAACCACACTGGCTGGGCAGAAGTTATTCTTAAAGAATTTTATAAGTGATTAAAGGCCCGGTGCATGAAACTCGTGCATGGGGGCAGGGGGGTCCCTCAGCCCTGCAGGATTGGGCCTAAATAGGCAGTCGGACATCCCTCACAATCTGGAACCACTGGCTTCTAACCACTCTCCTGCCTGCCTGATCACCTCTAATTGCTCACCTGCCTGCCTGATTGCCCCTAACCGCCTCTGCCTTGGCCCCTGCAACTGCAGAATGATGTCCAGACGGTCATTCAGCTGTCTGGTCTAATTAGCATATTATGCTTTTATTATTACAGATTATCAGCGATACTTCTCAAGTCATTATTTGCTGTAGTGTGATAATCTGAAATATATATATATAAACACATATATATATCTTTCAGTGGTATTGCAGGAACCCAATCCTGAGGCTACAGTTGGGCTGCTGAGGATCATAAATGATGATCACAGAGATCTCAAGCCTTCCTATGATTTGGATAGTAACAGCTGCTTTGCAGTGTTTAACATCGCAAATCTATTAATCTACGTAATGAGAAAAAATAGCAATGATATAGTGTATCCACAAGATGCTAGGGCTCTCTGGAATCTATTTTAATCATATGCTGGATGAAGTCAGGTCCTAGATATGCTCTACAAAAGATCTTCCATTCCTCTTAACTGGCAGCCAACTTCAATAGCTGTTTGTATAAATTTTCCAGAGTTAAATTCCTACTATCACATGTTTATCTAGTGAGGTGCTGGGAATGATCAGAGCTTGCAATCTACCAATCATGAGAGCATGAAGATTAATTTCTGAAGTGTTGGGTGAAAAATAATTGTCAAATATTTCCTTGTACACTTTGATGAATGTGTTTGTCAAAAAAGCAACTGACATATGAGCAGCGTTTGATGACTTGACACTTCACTGAGGCTCTGTGATCCTCATTTCAGGGCGATTTTTCCCATACCTTCTCTAGAGGTCATTTTTACAGATCCTTATAGAATCACCTTGAATCATCTTAAAGCAGATGTATGCTCAGCTAGTGTAGATATCACATTACTGTTGTCTTTGAGAGCAAGAGATGAGTTTCAAACTATTGGATAAGTGTGTATATGTGTGTGTGATATCTGGATCTAACTTTATATCTGTATCAGTATCTACAGCTGTATCACTATCACTATTTGCATCTATAACTATATAAATATTATCATTTCAATGCTGCTCCAACAGTTTTTTTTAAAGGTACTGTAGTATACAATCACTTAAGATGCCTAGGGAGAAATTTTTCTTTTGGCCAAACATTCGTTTTTCTAAGATCGCTTTGGAGGAGGGTAGAGCATTATAACCCAAACTAGGCTTTGGAATATAGAGCCACATCTGTGTTTCATAATTATTTGGAGTCTAGATTTTGTCTATTCTGTAGGGATTTTGTAGGGATTTTGTCTTTTCTGCCAGGGATGTTAACATACTAACCTATTGTGAAAACAAAACAACACTAAGAATATGGAAAGGAAAAACACCAGGAAAAGCTAAGCAGACCAGTTTTTTTTTTTTTTTTAATTTGCTTTTCTTTTAAAATATTCTTGTGAAACCATGAATTGACCATCATCTTACTGGGTTTGCAATCAAACCCAAGTGGTAGAAGCACGGCATCCTGCTAGCACAGTTTCAAAAAAAGCAAAAACAAAAAGCCAGTGCAGAGGATCAGAATGTGCCACCCAGATATGCTGCTTTGGCATATTGACTCTTCTGAGCTGAAGGCACTTGAAAAACAGATGATGCCAAGAGAAAGATGTACTCCCTGTACCAGGAAAAGAACATTCTTATCTCCAGAGACTTGGAGTTGACACTGATATGGATCTGTACAAACAAGCCTACTAAAATAACCCTTACGTTCTGTTAGTTCTCACATGCATTTCCTATTCACTGTCCCACAATTTACTACCCCTCACCCAAGTTCTTTTGTCACATCCCCAAAATCTAGTGTGTGTGTGTGTGTGTGTGTGTGTGTAAAAAGTATGTAAGATTTGGGGCATAACATCTTTGGGTCTTCATTTTCCTTCTGAAGACTCTTGTACACACATAAAAATATTAAATAAATATATATGCTTTTTTTCTGTTAACCTGATTTGTGTCAGTTTAAATCTTAGGCCCAACTTAAGAGGATAGAAATAAGTTTTTAATCCCTTATACCAGGAACACTTCAAGAATATTCATTTGATGCAAATCAAAACAACAATGAGGTACCATCTCACACCTGTCAGAATGGCCATCATCAACAAATCAACAAACGACAAGTGCTGGAGAGGATGTGGAGAAAAAGGAACACTTGTGCACTGCTGGTGGGAATGCAGACTGGTGCAGCCACTATGGAAGGCAGTATGGAGGTTCCTCAAAAAATTGGAAATGGAACTCCCATTTGACCCTGTGATCCCACTACTAGGAATATATCCCAAGAAACCAGAAACACCTATCAGAAAGGATATATGCACCCAGATGTTCATAGCAGCACAATTCACCATAGCTAAGATCTGGAAACAGCCTAAGTGCCCATCAGTAGATGAATGGATTAGAAAACTGTGGTACATCTACACGATGGAATACTATGCTGCTGTTAAAAAGAAGGAACTCCTACCATTTGCAACATCATGGATGGAACTGGAGAGCATTATGCTAAGTGAAACAAGCCAGTCAATGAAGGAAAAATACCACATGATCTCACTCATTCATGGATAATAAAGACCATTACAAACTTTTGAACAATAATAGATACAGAGGCAGAGCTGCCGCAAACTGATTGTCAAACTGCAGTGGGAAGGCCAGAGAGAGTTGGGGGGCAGGAGGGAGGGGAGTAAGAGATCAACCGAAGGACTTGTATGCATGCATATAAGCATAACTAATGGACATAAGACACTGGGGGGTAAGGGAGGGTAGGGGTTTGTCAAGGGCGGGGGGGGAAAAAGGATACTTATGTAATACCCTTTGTAATACTTTAAGAGGAAAATAAAAAAAAATAAAATAAAAAAATAAAAAAAAAAAAAAAAAAAAAAAGAATATTCATTTGGAAAACTATTGCTTAAAGCAGTGGATGAGCTAGGCATCCAATTTTTATTGGCTATTCACCAAATCATAGCACTTAAGGAAAAACAGCTCAGCATGCTATGCTCCCCAAAATATTGACACATCACATTACATGTGAAAAGGGGTTCAGACAAAGATCTTACATGTAGCTCTGAACAAAGGATTTGGTCTCTTAATGTAGAGCAGGTTTATTTTCAATAGATTTCAGTCAAGGAAGACTGAAAGACTCAACCAGATATGGGTTTTGAAGTCATATAGACCTGGGATTGACCTTGTTTCTGTCAGATATTGCTGTTTGACCTTGGAAGTTATTTGACTTCCCTGCTCTTATATCCTCCTTTATAAAATTAGGGTAATGATCCTACCAAGTGGAACTGTTCAACACATTGAAGAAAGTAATATATGTAAAAATCTTGGGGGCACAGCAGAAAATTAATAAGACTTAGCTCCACTTCCCACCCACCCCCAAATTATGCAATGAATAGTAACTTAATCTGGAACCATTGCTCAGAATACATCCTAGATTTTATTCAACTAATTCAAATATCACACAGGAACGTGTATATTTCCAGATATTTTATGCATCTAACTTTCTCATTTGTATGAAAATGAATTTTTCTTCAAACTAATCTATAATAATAAAAGCATAATATGCTAATTAGGCTGGACAGCCGAACAACCTTCCGGACGTCCTTCTGGATGACCTTCCAGATGAAGCCGGGGCTGTGAGGGCCAAGCCCCTCACACAAATTTCATACATTGGGCCTCTAGTATTGTGAATAACATAAGATGGGCATCTGGCTTTTGTTTTAGAGAATCCTTTCTTTGTTTATAAAAATGATTAATTTTAATGTTTGAAGGAGATTAGATAAGCAAAGAGTATGAGTTAGGAGCTTACTTTGTTGAGCTTCCTTTGGCATTGATGTCTATTGGTATCAAGTTGTCTCAGAAATATTGCCTATATTAATGCAGAGAAACACAACAGCTCACAAATGCCACCAGTCTTTGCTACTTTCACTTAGAAACCAAAAGTAAGGAAACTCACATGGCTATTAAAGCAAACCAGCTTCCTCTCCCCACCACATGAGCCCCGTGGTGTTGGGTGGGAATGTGGATCATAGCACTCCAGAAGAAGTTAGTGGGAAAACGGAGAAGAGATCTGCTAACATAACACCATGTCATTTCTTCTAAAGCACTTCTCAACCATGAAGACATCTTTGATAAGTTTCTGGGGTCCTGATGTGAGAATTCAGAAAATAGACGATTGGAGGCTCTTCTATCTTTTCCCTAGAGAGAAACTTATTGATAACATCCTTAGGTTCCTGGGGGGAGGAGAAAAGTAAGTAGTAAACTCTCTGTTTACAAACACAGCACTGAAAGGGGGGATTTATTTTTAAATATTGATTTCAAAGTAAGTTTATTTAAGTATATAACTACCTAATGGAACATTTAGCAGAAAAACAAGTTACCATCTATCTACCACTTAAGGTAGATAGAAAGCTACTAAGTTTGATAATATTCATGAGCTGGTGTTTTATATCATTGACATAGTTGTAATCATAATATAAATGTCCTACTTCTTTTCTTTTAACACTCTTAACACTTTCTACCTTGGATGTAGATTTCATAATAATGATTTAATATCAGTATACTATTTCATCTGATGTATGTAACTACTTTACTTAACTATTTTTTTACTTTGGACACTTAGATTGTTTCCCAAAAAGTAGTTGTAGGGATTGTGACAAATATTCTTAAACATCCAAAAATATTTAGAAAATAAAAGAGTAAGAATAAAAAATAAAAACCGCAACAAGAAACAGAGACTTGTGCAATGACAAAAGCGGAAAGGTCATCTAGGGCAGTGACTTACCTCCAGGGCCCTCAGATCTAGGGTCATCCCCCCACTGACACCAGAAAGTGACAAAGATCAAGCCCAAGATGCAGTCCTGAAGCAGAGTGCCTCCTGGCTTCCTGTCTTCCATATGGCCTAGAAGGTAGCTTCCCACATGGGGACTTCTGAGGAACTATTGAGCTATGCCTACTCTTTTAGGGAAATAAAGTATTCAGTTGTTGAAGGCTTTTTTGCTATCTGTTTTCTCTTCATCAGCAGTATCCATCATGTGTAGAGCAGAGGTCTCAAACTGGCAGCCCAGGGGCCAATTATGGCTGCAGATGTGTTTGAGTTAGCCCAATAGGATGGAAATTATATGTTAAATTAGATGCCAACTTAGAAATCAAGAGATTTAACATACAGGTTTAGATATTTTTTGGGGGGGGCGGGTTATTTTTAGAATAATTGGAGGATCTGGTAATACAGAACTTGTATTCTTACTTTCCCACAAGAGTCTAGACCTGACAAGTGTCTGCGCCTACAAAAGGGAACATAAACTGTCCACTTATTTCTGGCTGCATCATTTATTTACATCACTTGTCTGCCCCTGTGGCATCTGACTTTGCAGCTCCCATGTGTTGTACATCGTTTGTCTTTGTGCCTTTGTATCTGCACAGAGATAGAAATAAGCAACAGAGGGACATAATGACTTTCAGTGAAGATAGGAAGCTATTAAACTTTTATAACCAGACCCTTAGTGAATGCAATAGCCATGTATGAGCTTTCTGAGCACAGAGCATAAACGTGTAGTTCATTTTTATCTTTTGCTGCACACTTACTTATGCTTTCCTGTGTAGGTCCCTTTGACCATCAGTTTCTTACCTAAATTCAACAATTAGGTAATAGTAGTACATGTTTCTGTTTGGAACACCCTCACAGTGTCCCCGTGTGTCTGGGATAAACTAAAAACCTAGTGTGTTCAAAGCTCAAGGGAAGCCAGATCACACATCTCATGCATCATGGACTGAAGACAGAAACTGCTGACTTCTCTCCTATTAGTAAAACCATTCTGAAAAAAAAATGTTGAAGATGAAAGAAGATGATACAGAGGAACAAATAAGACATTGACTTAGCCCTAAGCCAGAAAAAGTTTATCTTTCTACAGACAGAAAGGGTTAATGGTTAGGGTGGGCAAGGGTTTATTTGTCTATACATCTATCTAAGTTAGTGTAAAGAGATTTGCTGAAAAATGCTCATTGCATTAGCTCTTCTCAATTTTTCCTTTTATTAATTAGCATTTGGATAATCTCCACTCACACATTTATGTGTAGGAAAAGGGAAAAAAAAAACAAAAATAAACTGGTATCAAGTCTCACATATGGTGACAGAATTGGCACCTTAATGGAATTATGGAAACTGATATAACATTTTTACTTGGCTTTATTAAACAAATCCTAACAACAGTTTAATCAAACACTAGATTTAACACATTTTTATGAATTATTTAATATACAAACAAAACATTTATAGATAATGATATGATGATTTCTAATGTACCCAACCATCCTGTTTAAGGAATAACCCATTTTAAAAGAAGTTGAACTGCCCTGGCCAATGTAGCTCAGTTGGTTGAGCATCATTTCATGCACCAAGGGGTCACAGGTTTAATTCCCAGTCAGCGCACCTGCCTGGGTTGTGGGCTTGATCCCCAATAGAGAGTGTGCAGGAAGCAGCCGATCAATCAATGTTTTTCTACCCCCCTCCATCTCCTTTCTTCTCTTTCTAAAATCAACAAAAACATATTTAAAAAAGAAGTTAAATTTATCTGTGCACCCCTCAGCTATCATATTTTTTCCCAACCCCTGAACCCAAGTTAATAATTCTCCTATATTTATGTTTCTTACTTTTAGCCCTCACTTCATATTAGATAGATTCACTAATCAAATATATTTTTTCTCACACTTTAAAACTAATAAAAATGCATTATAATTACATATTGTTCTGTATGTACCTTGCTTTTATTCACTCAACTTTTGAAATCCAACTATGCTAATAGTTGGTGTTCCAGTGCATTTATTTTGGCACTCTGTGGTATTTTATTTTAAAAGTATATATAATAGTTTTAATTTTTTTTGCTAGTATAGATGTTTCTGCATTGAATATTTTTGTAGTTTTTAAAAATGTACTTCTTGAACTTAGATGGACGGTTGCTGCTGGGTTATAAGATATGTATTTTTTTCACATTACTAGATTTTGCCAAGTTCTTTTTGATGAGGTATATTGATTTACACTCCCTCTAGTATTAAGAGTTGTTTTGCTATAACCTTGTCAATACTTTAAAATTTTTCTATTTAACAAAACCGATGGCTATAAGGTACTATTTTAATTTTTTATTGGTGAAGTTTAACATCTTTTGGTGTGTTTTGGGTTTTTCTCTTTGAATTGTTGCTTCAAACCCTTTGTCCATTCTTTTTCTTTTGGATTGTTCATTTGTAAAAAGAAGTTTAATTGAGTTGTAAAAACCAAATGATGATATATTTTATATTAATAAACTGGTTATGTTCATTAACATAGTCTCAATTTCCTAGATCACACCTTATGATAATTATTTTAAAATATTGTAAATACATATTTGAGGCCATGAGCACATATAAAAGTTAATAGGTCTAGCTGCCAGTTATGTTTCCTTAAAATTATTACTGAATTATCTTCATGTATGTGAACACAACCCTAATTTTTAAAACTTACCTCGGGGCCATTAAAATATATTTTACCCAGTTTGGTATTGGGGATTTCTGAAGGAAAATAACAGTTTAGACTGATTTATGTAGTTATGTTAAACACATCAAGAAGTCATTTGGATTTATACCTGGTGTTCACAAATTTTGTCCACATTATGCTTATGTAAATTAATGCCTCATTGGGTTGTAGATGAAGATAAATCTCTTTAAGTATTTGACATCTGCTTTCTGTGTCAACCATAATTTCTTAAGAGCTTTCCTTATATCATAATGTTCTATATTGTCATAGATGGAAATTTCTTTCTTGTTTTTCTTTCCTTTTTAAAAATAGTGTAAGGCAGTACTTGCCATGATTGATAAAAGTTTCTTGATTGTGCTCTGCCATGTTTGATAATGTTTCTTGATTGCATTCTGTATCTCAGCAAGGCTACTCAGCTTCAAGAAGTCATAAATCACCTCTAATTCTTTCCCCAATACAATTTAAAATGGCACATTCATCGCAGCTGGGCATGTAGAGAGATAGCTGAAAGGTAGTTTGGGTAAATACTGGATTTAAGCTATTTAATTTGTTTTTAGGTACATTTTGAGACAGAGTAAATCTATCATGGTATTGAGAGTAGGAATTCAGTAAACATCAAGTGCTAGCATTTCCTGGATTTGTATGAATAGCAAGGACAATTGGAAGTCAAATCCAAAGTAAACTTGATCAAGCACAGACAGAGGATAACTGGAAAAATTATGGAGCTGATGTAAAGGCATGAGTTTATGTTGGAGACACATCTAACATGTAAAATGCACAGAAGTCAGGAACAGTCAGAAAGAAAGGGAGTCATTTTCTGGGTCAAGACAAAAGATGATAACTATAACTTGACCGAAGTGTATCCTCATGCCTGAGGATTAATGATTAAGAATCATAATCGTATTCCTGCTGCAAAAACAGACCAGGTCCTTCTGATCCAGTAGAACCTTGTTTAAAAATACGGTGGCAAATGCTGAAGAGAAGTGTGAGTGAGAGAGTTACAACTGACAGTCAGTCTGAGGGCTTTTTTAAACAAAGGAAGAATTCTATGTTAAATTTCTAAAATGAGTCAAGCTATCTGGTCAAAGAAAGAGAGACAAGTGCTTTACATAGATTATGTCAGAGGAATAATTTTTATTTAGGAAGTTGCCATATATGTTGATGGGGCATAACAAAGGAGAAATATTCAGAGGATCAATGTAGGACTATATCTATTAGAATTAGCAGGAGCACTCAACCACTGGAGCAGAACTTAGAGCAAGTGATTGAGATATCATTTCAGAATCTAGACGGAAGTATATGTTTTTCAAACATCAGGACAGGGTCAGGAGAGCTGACCCAAGAGACCCTAGGAGATCCTACCATCTGTAACTAATTTAATGAAACATTAGGCAGCTCTTTACCAGATCTTCTTTTATAAATTAAAAGCCTTTGTATTTTGCACTTTTTTTGTCTCTGTAAAGCTGCATCTATGTGGTTTCTATACATTATCTAATTCTCTTTGTTTTGCTTTTAAACAAAGCAGTAAAAACAACCTTTATATGCCTCAAAATGGTTACCATCCTTGAACTTGAACAAACATTTCTCAGTATTAATCTGTAATAAATGTAAGTGTCTTCTGTATTTTCTATCTGGCATCTGGTAACGCCTAATATAAGAGGGACAACCCAGAATTTACATAGACCCTTGGGAAAGTGAGGAAGAATGGTGCCTAAAGACAACACCTTTGCCTTAACATTTATGTGAACTTTGCTTTCCTTTTCTGCAATAGACCAAAGTTTCTTTTAATATTACAGTGTGTTTTTAATGACTTACAATCAAGTAAAATTTGTGCTTCAGTGAGATGCACGTGTTTATCCCATGTCTTCATGGAAGCCCAAGTACACATGGCAACCCCCCAGAGTGCTGCCTGCAGCGGTTGGAGAAGCACAAGAGTAAAGGAGCTGGTTCCGCTGTGCAAGATCATTTCCTTCGCAAATCCTTAATGAGGACCTACTGTGTGCCTGCTGCTAGGTGAGGTTGGGATTACAGCAGTGAAGAAAACACAAGACTTAGACTAGTAGTAAACACTTTGTACCTATAGATGTCTCTTCCTTGAGTAGAGCTAAACACTAATACGGACAGGCCAATGAATGTACTAACTACTACAAGGTATGAGAGTTGGTTCAAGAGGTGGAGGAGCTCTGTAAGCAGAATGGAAGGAACAGAAACTTAGTAGCATATTAAGTGAGAAGCTGCATGTGGGTATCAGTGAGTAACAGGGTTGGTACTGCACAGCCATTCAGTTTAGGGTTTTAAGTTTATCCAGCACTAGCCTCTCCTCCTGGACAATGTTATAGAGAAAATGGGAAGAATAAAGGAGTTACCAGTTCCAAGCAAGTTCAAAATCCCACAGGAAACATTTCATTAGGTTGCAAGGCCTGCGAATAATCCTCTGTGGCTCAGCTCTGTAGTTCTCTGCACCCATAGCTCCAACTTCAAAGTCATTCTTCCTTTTTCTTGAAGGGTGGCACATGTTTGCAGCGGAGTAGTTTTATCACCCTGTTTTCTGTTTGTAGAACTTTGGGGTCCAACAGCCCTCTTTCATGTTGTCTTATCTCTATCTGCTTCAATTCCAAATGACAGTGTTTCTCCTGTTATAACATTCTCAAAAACTGTGTGGGTCTTCTGTGTATGTTACAGGTATTTAGACCATTAACAAGAGGGTCCTTCAGAGATCTTTTCTGGATAATCCCAACACAGTTTCTGGCTTCCTTGAGATAGTCGAGTCACCACTTAATCTAGCGGTTCTCAACCTGTGGGTCGCGACCCCTTTGGCGGTCGAACAACCCTTTCACAGGGGTCGCCTAAGACCATCCTGCATATCAGATATTTACATTATGATTCATAACAGTAGCAGAATTCATTATGAAGTAGCAACGAAAATAATTTTATGGTTGGGGTCACAACATGAGGAACTGTTTTAAAGGGCCAGAAGGTTGAGACCACTGATAATCAATCTTTTCAATTAAAGATTGTCCAACTATCTATCTTAAGACCTCTCTCCAGACCATGCTTTTCTAACAATGGCTCTCCTAATTTTGGTATCATTTACAACTAGAGAAATTGTAAGTCTTTTTGCTTAACAGTTCTTTCCTTAATTTATCTCTTTCCTCTCTCATTTTACTATAAGCAGCCAGAAGAATCTAGGCCACACCTTCAACATTTTGCTTAAATAGCCAAGTTTATCACTTACAAATTCTGCTTTCTATTTCAACTATGCAACAAGTATCACCTTTCTTCCTATTTCCAGTAACATGTTCATCATTTTCTTCTGAATCCTTGCCAGCAATACCTTTAACATTCCTCCTTCTACCAACCTTCTGTTCATAACAGTATATGTATGCTCTAATAGAAACTTCCTGAACTGTGCTCCTCTCTTCCCTCCGAGCCCTCACCAGACGGGACCTTTAACATCCATATTTCTGCCAACAGTCTGTTCGAGGTAATTTAGAATTTTCCTATCATGCACCTCATACTTCTTTCAGCCTTTACCCATTATCAAATTCCAAAGTCACTTTCGAATTTGTAGTTATTGTTCCAATCGCACTCTTACTTTCTGGGACCAAAATCCGTATTAGTTTTCTGGAGTTGCTGTAACAGATTATCACAAACCAGGTGACTTAAAACTACAGGAATTGATTCTCTCCAGGACTGGAGGCTAGAAGCCCCAAATCAGAAGGTATACATCTCCTAAGCTCTAGGGGAGAATCTATTCTTTGTCTCTTCCAGCTTGTGGTGGCTTTCAGCATTCGTTTACTTGTGACACGTCACTCCAATATCTGCCTCTGTGATCCCTCCTCCTCTTTTTTTGTGTCTGTCTGATTTTCCTCTGCTTCTCCTTTATAAGGACATTCAAGGTGGCTTTTAGGGCCCACCTGGATATAATTAATGATAGACTCCACCTCTCAATAACTTTAATTTAATCACATCTTTTGTCTTGCACAGTAATACCCTTTTTTCTCATATACAGTAATATTCACAAGTTAGGAATTGGAAAGTTGACCTATCGTGGTCAAGGGTGTAGGGAGCATATTTTTAGCCTACTACAAACTGCAAAATTATTACCCTTCAAGGTAGGGTTTTTTGCAAGACTGTGCTCCAGACATAAGATTCAATCCAACTGATCAATTAGCACCTGTTTAGAGGTTTTCATTTTAAGCCTAAAAGATACTCCATATGGATTTCAATAGAATAGGAGAGACAGGAATTATGGTCATTATTTCATGCCTGTTTATACAGAGGTCATATAAGGATTTGCATGTTGAGGACTAGTGTAAGATAGAGAAGAGGCAGAGACAAAATTGGGCAAACTGTTGCTATGGTGATACAATTAGTATTTCTTTCGATGTCCCTAAAAAACCCTGCCGCCAACTTTTTTACGTGCAGATATTTAGCACAGTTCCAAATCCTTTTCAGTTTCTTTTGTTCACCAAACTTATTCCCCTCTTCAGCAGAGAAGCAGGTGTTGAAGTTATTCTGCTTAGCAAAGGTCTTTCTGCTGCTCACCTTCTTCCTCCCCCAGTGCATAGACACGTACCCATGCACATACACCTGCAGGCCCGGTCATAATCTGCTTGCCTTCAGTCTTGCATTCTTGTAATACGGCAATTTTGAATCTTGGGTGCACATCATAATCCCATGCTGAGTTCTTTAGGAATATAAATCAAAGCCTACAATTAGACAAGATTGAATATATATATATATATATATATACACACACACACACACACACACACATATATATATGTATATATATATATATGTTTAGTTTTGTATTTATATTATGTAAATTCAGAATTAAGTGATTTGTGATTTTGGAATTGTGGAAGACTGAACTATATGGAAATATTGGAGAAAGAAATGTCACATTAAAGCAATTTTTTCTAATTGCTTTAGCTTACTCTGAGCCCAGTCATTAACGTTAATGAGTTTTTCTCTGGCCTTCATTACTGGTCTGTGACTGTACTATTGGGAATGGCACCTTGGTGTTCTCTGGACAGATAATCAGGCTCAATGAAATAACTCTGGGATATACCTTTCCTCTTCTGTAATATTTTCCTTCAGTAGCCTGTAATGTGACTAATCTTATATAACTGTTTTCAATTTTAATGGTGAAAAATGAATTTATTTTCTATAAAGTTGTTTATTTTGTCAAAGGATAATATATGTACTTAAAACATTTGAAAGAACATATAAATGTATACATTATAACTACCCTCCCCTTTCAGGCTCAGCTTCTTAATGACAAGTAAATTCCTTTTACATTTTTCTGAAAACTTTTTCTGCTTATTAAAAGCAAATATATCCTTAAACACACCTCAAAAAATACAAATCAGAGTATATATTTGCACTATTTTGATTTTTAAATTAAAAATATGCATTAGAGGTCTCCCCAAATCAGCATGTTTAGAGAACTACTAGTTCATTCTATTTTTTAAAAATATGATGTTATTGATTTTTAGAGAGAAAGAAGGGGGAGGGATATATAGAGAGAAATATTTATGAGAGAAAGAAACATTGATCAGCTGCCTCCTGCACACCCCCTACTGGAGATCAAGCCTGCCATCTGGGCAGATGCCAGGAATCAAACCAACAACCTCTTGGTTTCTGGGTCGATGCTCAACTGCTGAACCACACTGGCTGGGATACTGCTTCATTCTTAATGGCTGCCTCTTATTCTATTCTATATACGTACCATGAGTAAGCAAGTTCTTTATTGGATGACATTTCCCCTCCACCCAGTTTTTTGGTTATTCCAATATTGAAGCAATAAGCGTTCTTACACATTGGTCGTTGTGCACATGTGTGAGAAGCAATCAAAGAAAGGGGCCACTTACTTACCCAACTCTTCCAGGGGTGTTATTCACACCTCTAGAGGCCCAGTACATGAATTTGTGCACCAGTGGGGTTCCTCAGCCTGGCCTGCAGGATCGGCTGAAACCGGCTCTCTGACATCCCTCAAGGGGTCCCAGATTTCAAGAGGGCACAGGCCAGGCTGAGGAACCCCACTGGTGCATGATTGGGGCCAGAGAGGGATATGGGAGGTGGCCAGCCAGGGAGGGACTTTGGGAGGGCTCCAGGGCATGTCTCGCTCAGTCCCTATTGGCCAGACCCCAGCAGCAAGCTAACCTACCAGTCAGAGTGTCTGCCCCCTGGTGGTCATAGCATGTCATAGCAAGCGGTTGAGTGGCCTTACCATATCATTAGCATATTACACTTTGATTGGTTGAATGTCCAACCAGATGACTGGACACTTAGCATATTAGGCTTTTATTATATAGGACTAGAGGCCCGGTGCACAAAATTCATGCCCTGGGGGGCGGGGCGGATCCCTCAGCTTGGCCTGCACCCTCTGGCAATCTGGGACCTCTCAGGGAATGTCCGACTGCCCTCTCACAATCCAGGACAATTGGCTCCTAATCACTCACCTGCCTGCCTGCCTGCTCATCCCTAACCACTCTTCCTGCCTGCCTCATCACCCCTAACCACTCGCCTGCCTGCCTAATCATCCCTAACTGCTCGCCTGCCTGCCTGATCACCCCTAACCACCTCTGCCTGCCTGATCGCCCCTAACCGCCTCTGCCTCAGCCCCCCCTGCTGCAGTTTCGTCTGGAAGGTCATTCGGCTTTCTGGTCTAATTAGAATATTATGCTTTTATTATTATAGATAGGTTGTGGAAATGGGACCCTCTGAAGCTGTGTAGTGGGTAACCTGCAAGGCCATTCTCAGTGGCTATAAGCAAGATTATTTCCTAAAGATGAAATCCTAGTTCTAAGGTTGGAGCATATAAAACATTAATGTATATTCATTTTCAGTGATTGTTTAAGATGGCCTGTTTTCCCAGTGGCATCTGTAATGCACAACATAAAATCCTACGTGAATGGTGGCTTCTGGAGTTGTGCAACATGTGAAGTATGATCGCCCTGATTTCTAAAAACTCTATAATCAGATTGACTTAAATAGATTATTAAGTAAAACGTAGTATCACTTTTTCATTTTAATTATCATTATGTGATTCATGTAAAATAAGGGTGTTTGAGCATGTTCTTATATGTTTATAATCTATTCATAGGTAGGGGTGTGTATATGTGTCTGTGTGTGTATGTGTGTGTGTGTGAGAATCTTGGTTCATGTTGTTTATCTATTTTTTTCCTAATAGATTATAGGCCAAAATTATTTATTCATTAAAGACTTAAATATTAAAAATAATCTATTTCAAATGTGCTTGATATAATTTTTCAGTTGTGTATTATTCTGTTGATTATGAAATTTTAATAAATTTTAAGTGTCTTTAATATAAAGACCTTTTGTTATTAAAAATAATTTAAAAAATCACCCATGTTCCTTTTGTAATATTTTTTAGCCTTTGAAGTAATTTAAGAAATGAGGTCAATAATCAGCTTTGGCTTAGTATTTCCTGACATCATTTATCAAATAACATATTTTTTTACTGACTAGAAGTGCACTTCTATTGTATGCTTAATTCCCGTGTATACCTGAGTTGGTAACAACTTTGTAACTGAACCAGAAGAAGAGCAGCTGTTAAAAATCTCACATCAATGTCTCTCTCTCTCTCTCTCTCTCTCTCTCTCTCTCTCTCTCTTGCATGTGCGTGCACCCATATATGCACTCATGCACTCTTGCTCTCGCTCCTTTCTCCCTCTCAATGAACATGTCCTTGGGTGAGTATTAAAATAAAAGACTGGCTTTAGGATAAAATATTCACTTCAGCCAAGAATTATACTGGATAAAACATTTCTTGAAGAAACCAAAAAGGTTATTGACTGGCTTCTTCCAATTTTACCTTGGACTGAGTGAGAACATTGGATGATTGCAGTTCTCTGAATCCTTTTTATTTTTAGTTAAAATTTAGCTAAAGCTTTCTTCTATATTTCTCCTGTCCATTATGAAGTACAATCCAATATTTGGCCAATTTATTTCTAAGTTCTAATTAGATTAGCACCTGTTAGCACATTTACATAAGTCATTTTGGAATGGATGTGTACATATTGGGCCATTTTGTATAAGACATAATAGAATGCAGCAATCAAGACATATAGTG
This sequence comes from Myotis yumanensis, assembly GCF_028538775.1. Classification (NCBI taxonomy): domain Eukaryota; kingdom Metazoa; phylum Chordata; class Mammalia; order Chiroptera; family Vespertilionidae; genus Myotis; species Myotis yumanensis. The sequence goes on from NW_027223759.1 coordinate 62,041,996, forward strand.
TTGCTAGGTTATAATTCTCACTTCTACTCATTTTTTTCCAGGCATCTAGCTTTTAGATGATACTTTAGATTCTGCCAGAAGAGATCCCAGTGCATGAAAATTATTTGAGTCTAAGTATGTAATAGGATGGGATGGTATAAATTATGGACAAATCTCTCATCAAATGTTCAGAAGACTGGTCCCTTGGCAATATATTAGAAGGTTATGAATAAGCTCAGAATGTAACATGCTTAGGTCATTTTTTAAGGCACTGAAAAAAGAAAATATTTTAAGCAGGCTTTAGGGACTCAGACATAGAGTTCTAAGAATAAGTACAGAGTATTAATTGGTATACACAGCCTAGAGTATAATTAGATTTACAGATTTGTAACTTACAATAATATATCCAAGGTCTTTCTTCTTTGATATATTTCATACAGGCTCATACAATGCTAAATTAACACATAGCCATTGGCAATCTGGCCAAGGACAGTCTATGTGAAAATCTTTAAGAATAGTGCTAAATAATGCAGCCTAGAGTTGTAATGCTAGGATTTAGCAGATGCAGCCAATAGGGCAATTGAAACTGCATCCAGTCATATACCACTGAGGTTGTTTCCATATCATGAGGTTTTATCATCTGAAGATATGAGATAGCTTTCTGAGCAAACTGTCCATGGGCCAAATAGATATAACGCCCAGCTCTCCCGGGGGTGTCTGAATAAATAATAAGAGTGTCTGAAAATCGGGTTGTCTGAGATTCAAAACCCTCAAAATCTTGATGAGACCTACCATTGCTGCACGTTCCTGCGGAAGGTTCTGAGAGTGGACATTGATCAGTGCAATATGCACTCTCGTTACAGTTATTGGGCTTTGGCCCTTGGTGAGCTGGACCAGGACACAGAAATTCCTTTTGACCACTTGCCTGAAGGCTATGCTACAGCAGAACTGTTCCACCTTAGAATGTTTTGCCAGCTTGGAACTTTCTCCTAAGGTCATGTTCTACCACTTCCCTAGTGAGAAAAAAACCAGAAAAATCTAACCAAGGAGTATACCAAAGAAACATGTCATTTTTACCCAATACCTACAGAACTTTTAAAGAAACTTGTTATCTTTAGGCCTTCCTCGTGGATTTTTTATTTTGTTTTGACTTTTTTAAGTGAATGCCAACTCTAAGGTTGGCTGTGATTACGTTACATTAGGGAATCTGCAGAAGGCCTGCAAGCCATGCTTCACTGTTTTTTGTGAGCTGGTCGGTCAGAATCCTCCCCTTTCCCTCAAGTAGGCAGGGAGGTTGGTGCTAATGGTGGGACTATAACCAGACAATCAATAGATCCCTGCTGACTGTCACTACTTGAGCCAATTAAGCAGAGACAGGGTCGAATGATACATGAGCGTTTATTCCAATATTGCCGGCAATATGGGAGAGCAGCAGGTCATCCACAAAAATCTGTTCTGCACCCACCATAAGCCAGCTGCTTCTATTGGGTAAAAGGACAAAGATTACCTGGGGAAATAGCCAAAGGGTATGCCAAATGGGCAGTTAGCAGGTAAGCAGAAGTCTAAGGGCTGTGGTTTTCAAAGGGCTTAGTGAGATACAAAAGGGCTGGGGATCTTTAAAGGGCTGGAGATTCTGGTTTCTGAAACAAAGTTGTTAATCTTTCCATGATAATAGGCAGCTCCAAATGGGGAGGATGGGCTGCATTTCCAGGTGAGCTCCCAGGTCCTGTGTGTGTAACTGGTAGCCAGTTTAGAATGTGCCTTCTTTAATGAGAACAAAACAATCATGGCTAACAGAGCACAATTAATATTTCTTATAATTCTAGCTGGTTCCCTAACATTCTATATCTGTCCCTATGGGACTGTCTGGATGATCTCTGAGGAACCACTGTGGAGAATTCTACCTGCAGTAACACAGGCATGGAGAGCGAGAGGACACGTCATGGCAGAATCTGTGAGCGAAGTTTCCACTACATTTCTAAGAAGATACAATGCAAACACCAACTCCAGAGGGCCAATGGCCAGATTCAGCTCTGCTGGAAGAACCCAGCCTCTGAGGCGAGGCAGAGCTCAGATCAGGGTAGCAGCTGTTGAGAAGGAGAGAGAAGATCCTGAGCAATTGTTGAATGTGGCCTAGGGCCGTGGTCGGCAAACTGCGGCTCCTGAGCCACATGCGGCTCTTTGGCCCCTTGAGTGTGGCTCTTCCTAAGCCTTAGGAGTACCCTAATTAAGTTAATAACAATGTACCTACCTATATGGTTTAAGTTTAAAAAATTTGACTCTCAAAAGAAATTTCAATCATTGTACTGTGATATTTGGCTCTGCTGACTAATGAGTTTTCCGACCACTGGTAGGGCATCTGTGGCTGATCTTATTTGTTGCTTTCCCTGGGTGGAGAGGTTGGACATATTTAAGGCCTCCAGGACAATGCAGAGCAGGGCTGCTATTACTGAGTTATGTGAAGGTGAGGAGGAATTGGGTCATTTTTGTTTGGTTATTTTTTGTTTGTTTGTTTTTTAAGCATGATAATAACTAAACTTATTTAAAGTTTATTTATGTGACAAATACTGTTTTAAGCTCTTAATGTATGTACACAATTTCATTTTTGCAATAGCCCTCTGAGGCTGGTCCTATTAATATCTCTAATTTGCAGATTAATACAGAGGCATAGAGTATGAGGTAGATTCAACCTGAGACCCCTGAGTTTGTACTCTTAACCATTGTGCTCATTCATTGCCAAGGTAATGGACAGCAGTGATCACGCAGAGAATGCATACCTAGGAGCTGATTTTGGTAGTCAGTTGTAGATGAATTTATTAGATGATCCTGGACAGACCGAGTGGATAATATCTCTCAAAACCTTCACTGCAAAGAAATGGCTGTTATGTAATTAGAATAGGCCTGTTGGCTGTTTATAAAATGCTCCTTCTGGTTAGAGAGGTTGCTGAGCAGAGCACAGGGGACTGGCCCAACTGGACCAGTGGAAACATTGCTTTCTTTGCCTAAATTGAGTCAGTGAAAGTCTGAGTTGTTTCCACTGATTGAACTGTTATCTTTTTCACTTGAGAAGAAGGTCTATGTCACATTCGTCCACTCATTCATTCAACAGCATGGAAGGGGCCTCACTCTATGTTAGGCACTATCCAAGATGCTGATGGAAAGACATGGTCCCTACCCTCATGTAACTTAAGTGGAGGTGAGAGAAATGTACCATCACACAATAGGATGATTCCTTTAAAGATGTGTGCAGAGACTCAAGTGAGCTCACCAGGGAAGCGGCACAGCAACCTGCTTGGAAGGTAAAGGAAGCCTTCTTAGAGAGGTAGCATTTGAACCGAGGCTTGATGAGTGAATATGTTTGCCTGGCACACAAGTAAGGGAGGCTGTTCCAAGGAGAGCATGTGTATAGGCAGGGTGCCCACACAGAGCTTGGTGCATTCAGCGAACTCTAAGTAGTTCAATATTGCTGGCTTGCAAAGAGCAAGGCAGGAAATGATAGATGTGACTTGACATATAGGCAGTGGCCAGGTCTTAAAGTTCTTTATATGCCAAGTAAAAGAGTTTACAGTTTACTCTGTAGATACTAGGGAAGCATTTTAAGGGCTATAAGCCAAGGTTTCATGGCTAGAATTTTCATATTGGAACTATCACTTTGGCAGCAAGTATAGAAGATGGATAGGGGGGAGTTGAGAGTACAGGCAGGGGGCCAATAGGAGTGTTAGGCTGTCCTACTTTGGGGAGTTTCTTTGCATTGGAAATAGCAATAGCCTTGAGCTTTCCCAACAGGTCCAGGTCAGACAACATGGAATTGCAGAACTCAGTGTTGGGTGAGATCAGGAGAGACATAAAAGGGAAGAATGGTGACTCAGTCTGAGCCAAGAGTTCATAGTATCATAGGTAGAGTTTGGAATGTGAGCCAAATGTGTTTTCAGTGTGGAAGTCTTCTCAGCCATCCCTACACATTTATATGACAGTGATGTCATCCTCAAATGCAAAATTCTACTCTGATAGCACTGTCATTTTCATCATGATGCCATAGATTCTAATTGGTGGCCAAACCAATTTAATTCAGTTATTATTGTTATTATTATTATTATTTTTACTTCACCAAGTCAACTTCCTTGGATTGCATCCAAGTTGAATTTTTAAATAAGATCTATATTGCAAGGAATGTGTTTGTATTGTATTTATTAGAGTGACATATACTGATTTCAGAGATTTAGTGATCAGATTATCTGTATTTTGTAATATTTAAGCCATAGCTTTCCTGAGTTGGTAGATAGGAAGTTTATTTCTCTCCTCTCTTAGAGGACTTTTTCATACATACCCACAGACACTATACACACCTCAAAAGCACATCCTACATGTAAAAGATGAAATGTTGTCTGTAGAGTTTGCTACATTCTCTGGAAAGCAGAACCTTGATTTGCTGGCCTGAGGTCATCATTTAAAATTCATCTTCTCCAAGACGATTTCCAAAATTCTTCAAACATAAGGCTTATTTTCATGCTGATTCCATTCTATTTGCATTTGTGTTGCATTTTTTGCTTGTCATCTTAAAGCAGTACTTCTGCCAGAAGAGTAAGCATGAGTATAGGCACTGTCCATAAATGCACTTAAGCGATGCTGGGACCCTGTGGGTTTTCTTGTATGAGTCATTCCACCTCACTGTAGAGATGATGTTATTAACTGGGAGATTTCTTCTAAGCAGAATGCATTGTCTTGATGTTTTTGCAGTTGGGTTCTGTGTGTCTGTGGGCATATGCATGGGCCACATGAGAACTTCTGTGCCCTAGGCAGCTGCCAGGTCCTATTTTCACATTATTGGTTACATACTCAGGCATCTCCCCTCATAAAACAAGCCCATCTGCAATGAGGTGAGCAAAATGGAAAACATATAGGATGGCTGGGTGCCAGGAAGGTTATACGTGCATTCCAGTAAGCTAATGCCTCACATGTGGTGTTGTGTTGACTGTCACAACGCATGAGGCTCAATTGGTATCACCTGGTCCTGGTTTTTCCGAATGCTCCACCTCATTCCTTGTCTTTGAAGCTAATCTGAGCTTGTGGTGATTTTGCCATGTAATTATAGCAGAAGACTGAGGCATACATGTACACCAAAACAGGGTGGAAGAATTGTTCTTTTACTATGTAACAAATAATGTTATTCTTATCTATACTGACTGATAGAGAACTGTAAGTAGAGATTTTGAATTAGGCTTCCTGGAGGGTTCAGATTTCAACTTATTAACTGTGTGATCTTGATCAAGTTGTTTAACCTTTCTGTGCCTCAGTTTGCTTGTCCTTTTAAAAAACAAAAAAGTTAGAATAGATCCTTTCTAGTAGGTTAGGAACCAAATATATGGAAAGTGTTTGGCACATAGTTTAACTGTTTAATTGATATTTTCTCTCTTATTACCCAGCTGTCAATATTTGGTTATCCTTTGGTCCCCAATGAAAACTAGTGCCATTAGTTCATGTAGGATAATTAATTAACTGGGTTATCGTAGAGCATAAAGGTGGAAGAGCTGTCTTCCAAAGAGGGTTACTTGAACCCTGACTGTGATAGCATCTTCCCCACCCCAAACAAACCCCAAAATCTTACCCAAAGTGAGATTTGTGCTTGTAACAGACAGTGAAAACGTGCTAATGAAAACCTGTAAAATATAAGGAATATGCAAAGAACAGTGTTCTTACAGCTATCGGGGATTGATGGTGACTGTGATGGAGAAGAGTAGAGAGAGGAAATTTGGGATCTCTCTTGGAAGCACTTTGTAAATATGCAATTCACTGCTCTTTATCTTATAAAGTGATCATAAAGTACATTTTGCAAGTGTGATAAAAAAAACATATAGACACTAAATATTTATTCCCAGGACAGAGTGTTTTTTTTTCCCCAAGCTGCAAATTCCAGCAGACCTTGAGGAATTTATTCACTAAAGAATGTTTTTACATATGAGCTCATCTCAGATAGACATAACTCAATTTAGACAATTGTAAAAAACTAGAAGTTTTCCTGCTGCATGTTTGTAAAGGAGATTTAATTTTGTTTTCACATGTTGAGAACTATGTAGTAGTTACTTTTCTATTTCTCATTTCACTTGAGCTATTTTTTCAGAATTGTAGTAGCTGTCCCAGAAAAAAAGCTGAAATTATACATGGAACTGCTGCCCAAACTCTTTGTATGTGCTTACAAATTAAAACTGATATCTGAGTATATGCCCCTGATTGGAAAGCTTGTACAAGAGTGAACCAGTACTAATGCATATGGAGCAAAATGGAATAGATGTCCTTCACCCTCCTCAGCCACTCCCACTCCCTTCTCCAGATGTAACTACAGTTAGAAATGTGGTCTGTTTCATTTTGTATTTCTTTTCTACTTCCTCTACTTCTTGAATATTGAAATTTGTATCTAGTTGTAAAGTCTTCTGGTCCATTTTCATTAATGAATTATATAAAAGTGAACACAATCAGTTCAAGTTTTTTATCTCTACCATCCTGAGAATTTGTCATATTTGCACTCCTAATGGCTTTGTGTTTTTGCTGGGTCAAGCATGTTAGAAATGCATGTACTTCATTGTCCTCTCCAAAGAACGTGCTCTGAATGCAATCAATCTATTTATTACTATTTCAATTAGTAATAGTAACCGTGGTGTTATAGACATGTCTAAAAAGTAAATGAAATAATGTATGCAATGATGTGCATAAAGTGAGCACTTTATGAAGGTTAGTTAGCTCCTTTTATTATTAGTATTATACATCTGACTTTATTCTTGCCTCATAGTTTCAACACTTTTCAGTTGATACATTTAGAGTTTACAAAGCCTTTTTACATATATCGTACAGTAGCCTACTGGCTATGAATTGAATGTTCCTGTTTTCCCAAAATTCCCATGTGATGGCATTAGGAAATGGGGCCTTTGGAAGGTAATTAGGTCATGAGAGTGGAGCCCTCGTAATGAGATTAGTGCCATTAAAAGAAGAGACACCAGAGAACTTGCTTCCTCTCTCTCTGCCACGTGAGGATCTGAGAGGACAGCCATCAGCAAACCAGGAAGATGGTTCTCACTAGGAATCAAATAACTTGTTTAAATTCCAACTTAAAATTGGAATCCAACTCTTCTTAACTCCAAAGCCTATGTTTTTAACCTCTATTCATGATTCTCATTTATTCTATGAAGTATTTTAATAAGGCAGTGTGAGGGGCTGAGATTTGGAGAAAAAAATCTATCTACTGGAATTTAGTGGGTAGGAGCCAGGGATGATACATATCCAGAAATATGTGCAGAATAATCTCACACAACAAAGAATTTTTCTGATTCCACAGGATTTTTTATATTACTGTCAGATATTCATATGGGGGATAAATTTTTAAAAATTATCTGAACCTAGAACCTAACTCCAATTGAGACATATACACAATCTTTTGCATTGTCTTAACATACACAGAATTTTCCAAAAGTAAAATTAACATGAAAATCAAGATTAGATTGTATATAAAACTTCACCATAACTTGATAAGTGGGGTCTGCATCTACATAAGCATAACTAATGGACATAAGACACTGGGGGGTAAGGGAGGGCAGGGGCTTGTCAAGGGTGGGGGGGATAAAAAGGGCACTTATGTAATACCCTTTGTAATACTTTTCGCAAAAATAAAAAAAATAAAAAATAAAAATAAATAAATAAATTGAAAAAAATAAATAAAAATTCTGAATGTGTAAAATTCTGGCTAATATTATTGCAAATTTATAATGACCAGGGTAAACCTGTCCAGCGAGGAAGTAATGGTTCCAGTGGCTCAAATACCAGATCCACAATCCCAATAAGTGCAGATCCCAGGTACTCTATGGCACTAGTAGCTTCAGGCAGTTGTCTGCTTTAGGTTGATAATGTTGGGGATGATTCTGAGTTTTGTAACTGGCTAGAATTTCTAGAACAGCAGCAGCACTTCCAGGAATATCCTGATTAGTTAGTTATTGGTTCATGATCCCAGTGAAATAATTTGCTTCTCCCTGCTGGTTTTCTAGAAAAAGTTGCCTGCTATATTCCTGCCTGGCTTTGCTCTTGCATCTAAGTTCATCCATCACCTAGAAAAGCAGCCCACCTTCAATTAAGAAGGGGTTTGGCAGCGAATGAGTACAAATTGCCTAGATTGTTTTATCTATGTCTACTAATTAGGAAATGAGTTACCTTGTGGTTTTACTGTTCTTTATTTTGGAATGTTACTAAGAGTTTTTTTCTATTTTAGAAAATTTTATACCTAATGGTAGTCCTCTGATGATATGTGATTCTTCAACACATTGTATCTCTCAAGTTCATGGCAATTATATGTGGTGGTGAAAACATCTGTTTCATTTTGTTTTCTGTTGAAGTCACATTGAAGTATCAATTACATGATTATAAATTACTTCTCTTCAATTCTTCTTTATAATGTGGATGGAACATTATATTCTTTTTTAAAGATTACATATGTAGGTAAATATATTACATATAAATATCATTGCGGAATATTTATTGAGTGCTACTGTTTTAAGTTATCTGATGGTAATACATATTTCAAAGAGCACGAGCCAATCTGAGCAATGTCCAGCAGTCAATTAAAGTACACTATGATTTACACATTGGCAGATTAATTATCCATGGTATCAAATTGTATCTGAAAAAACTATGCCCAAAATAATAGTGATAAATAACATTTTTAACTCAAGTTTCCTAGGAAAACTGCATACACTTGTAGGAATTGTTTGCAATTTTACTTTTCATAAATATTTTTTTAAGTTAGAAAGAAAACTCCTTATCATCTCAATGCAAGAAGAGGTGAAGATTTCTGATAACAAGCCTTAAAGTTGCATTGGTAAAAGGCCAGCCCTCTAGTTTTTATAAAAGGCCAGCAGGCACATGTGGGCCAAAAATGGGGAAATGAAACATCTTTTTTGAACAATGCAGGACACTGTGTATTTCAGTAGCTACAGGATGCAAACTGATGTGACTAATAAATCTCTTGTGGAGTCAGACAGCACTAAGTTCACAGGGCCTTCAACATTTTACTTAATCTCTCTGAGGTTCAATTTTCTTTTTTTGTAAACAAGGACAATTATAGGCTCTGCCTTTAATCCCTATATAAAGAGTTAGTCTGCCTCAGCTACTGTAACAAAATACCGTAGTCCGAGTGGTTTCAAAGTCAGAGATTTACTTTCTCACAGTTCTGGAGGCTGAGAAGTTCGCAGTCAAGGTGCCAGTGGATTTGACTTTCTGCAAGGACCCCTGTCCTGCTGTGCAATAGCCTGCAGTCTTGCTGTGTCCTCATAGGACCTTTCTTTGTGTGTAGAACACAGCAGGGGAATCTCTTCCTATAAGGGCACTAATCCTATTGGATCAGGGCTCCAAACTTATGACCTAATTTAACATTAACTCTTTAAAATCCTTATTTCCAAATGCATCACATTTAGGGTTAGGGCTTCAACATAGAGTCCATAGCAAAATCTATACAATGCTGGCATCAAATGTGAATTCTAATCCTCACAACCATGCTGCGAAGTAAGCACCATTATCTTCATTTTAGACATAAGAAAACCGAGGCTCAGAAGGCTTGCGTCACAGACTTTGTGTAGGCATTCAGGAAGTGGCGATGCAAGAATTTAAGCTCAGTTCAGGCTGACAACGCTACATGTGCCCATTGTATTTCATACTATACTGCTTCTCAGAATAATGGCATTTTAATTAATAATTAATAACCAACATTCTTATGGTGCTTTATCATTTCCAAAGTGCTTTTCCAGCCTTTAATTGTTACTGCAGAGGATGTCATAAGACTAGGTAAAAGGGAAGGAAAAGGGAGACCTGGGGTGAGAGCAGGAGCTAACAGTGACAAATGTACTGCCAACAGAAGGTCCTATTTGAAGAAAGGAGGTAAAGCAAAAGTTAGTTGACTTCTCAGGGCCAGAGAGGCAGGCAAAAGAGGCAGGATGGTGGAATCAAAGAAAGGGCAAGCTATCAGAAAAACAGCAAAGCAAGAAATGAGGGTAAAGTGGGCATCACTGAGATTAGAGACTGCAAACAGGCACCAAAGAGCCAAGTGCCTCAGGTAATGCAAAGGGACTGGCAATGAATGGTTCAGTACGAGTTATGATTGCTGTAGTCTAGAAGCGGAAGTGAGCAAGACAATGGATCTGCCTGAAAGGGAGGTCCCTGGTTGCTAAGAGCATGGTGATTCAAGGTGCTAGATCTGGAGGAAAATTGCCTGGAATCGCATCCTGCCTGAGCACCTTGGGGAGAATGTAAGCTTCCCCAGTTGTGATGCGGGAATCATGATGATACCAGTGTAATAAATCTGATTATTAATCAAAAGGAAAGAAGCAAAGGGAAGGCCAAATTTTATAGACATGCTATTTGTGCAGCTTTGCCAGAAAGCTGCTAAAGTCTGAGTGACATAGGGAAGATACTTCTTTGTCAGTCACACCTGGCAACAGGTCATTGGCCAGAGTAGGTGTTGCTACTGCAAGGGCAGGAAGATTTAAAATACTTAAGCTCACTCAGCCAGCATGGCTCAGTGGTTGAGCATTGACCTATCAACCAGGCAGTCATGGTTCCATTCCCGGTCAGGGCACATACCCAGGTTGTGGGCTTGATCCCCAGTGTGGTGCATACAGGAGGCAGCCCATCAATGATTCTCTCTCATCACTGATGTTTCTATCTCTTTCTCCCTCTCCCATCCTCTCTGCAATAAAGAAAAATGTGACTCTGTCTCTTGTACTCCAGGTGAGAGGGTGGAAGATGCAATATTTCAATGAAATAGAAATGTCTGGGTGATACCTTTTCAAGGAAATCCTCACTGGAAGTCTTCTTTTCCGGGCTGGAAGATACTGAATGAATGTTTCCCTCAATGAACCCCATTATTGTCCTAAGAAATATTGGTCCACAGATGAATAGAAGAGCAAGTGAGAGAGCAAGAGTGACAACAGGAAGGATAAAAAAGAAGAGGATAAGAGGGGGAAAGTTAATAAAGCAGAGAATATCTCTCAGAAAGATTCTCACAACCAGCACCTTTTGAGAAGGGGATTATGATTCCCATTTTATAACTGGAAAAACTGAAATACGCTTCTGATTTGGCACCTGAAAGGGGTAAGAAATGCATCATCTACTCAGGTCTACTAACTCAAAATCCCTTGCTCACTGTACTAAGTCCTGCTCCTCCACCACCCCAAAAGTATGAGAGCACCCAACATGCTGGATGGATCACGGATCTCTTTCACCCACCAGTTGTTGCACAGAGAAAATGACTGTGTGGTTGAGCCATTGTGGTTGTTTAGATGACTAATGGCTTTAGTTGGGGGGAAAATAGTGATAGTCTCTTGTAGTATCATCTGACAAGTAAAACTAATTTTTTGAATCACAAAACTGTATGATTAGGTTTGAAAGATCACCTATAAAATAAAAAGATAAATTTCATGGCTTATCTGCATCTCTTTGCATATTTGTATGTGAAATTTTCTACTTTTAACCTAAGACAGTGGTTCTCAACCTGTGGGTCACAACCCCTTTGGGGTCAAACGACCCTTTCACAGGGGTCGCCTAAGACCATCAGAAAACACATATATAATTACATATTTTTGTGATTAATCACTATGCTTTAATTATGTTCAATTTGTAACAATGAAATTGGGGGTCACCACACCATGAGGAACTGTATTAAAGGGTCGCTGTATTAGGAAGGTTGAGAACTACTGACCTACGACATTTTTATCAATTATGCATCAGGTAATCTGAAAACTCTGGTACTTAATCCTGTGTGTAATTGAGATCAGCCCCAACAGAAAACTGGGACATCTCAATTAGACAATCCCAGCTCAGTCCACACCATTTTTACTATTTACAGATTCAATCTTATTCTATATTGCCCATTTTAAAAATAAGAAATATCATAGGTACCTATCTTATATGAGCAATGATGATTTATTATTTCAATTAAAAGAATTTAAAATTTTGATGCAAAGTAACATTAATAATTTCAAACAAAGTATAATTCCTGAATAAAGCAAGCCATAAATCTTATATGAGACTATCCTTAGAAAACAACTATTTCATTATGTATCCTCTAGTAAGATGTTCACTTTTAATTCAAATGGTCAAGTTTGAGTGTCTTTTATTTCCAGGAGGGATATATATATATTTGAAAGCTGGCACAACCCACTGAATGTCAGTGCATTAGCTATAGGGGCAAGAACAATGAAGAAAAAGGGAATATATGAAAAAAGACAGATGAAATTGGGAACTTACTTGCCCTGGGGGGAAAGAGCCATGAAATAGCTGCCAGCACTCTTGAAAATACTGTGTGTGTGCCTCATTATACCACCTAGATTTCCAGCCTGTCACATTCAATGGGGTCTTTGCGAGCCAGTATCATGTCAGCATGGCATTTTATAATTTGGGATGGCTTCGTCCCCGCCATTTTGTAACACTTCCTGAAAAGCAATGGAGGGCAGCTTGCCAGATAGTCTTTCTAACTTTATTTAATAAGAATATTTTCAGATTTCAGTAAGAACAGCTCTGTGCTACTGATGTGCTAGACCATCCCATCATGCTCAGCACCACCTTTTTTTTTTTTTTTTTTTTAATAACTGAGGTCTCAGCCTGGAAATTACATTTGATTCAACTCAGAGAAACTAGTGTTATATATAGTACCTTCCAATTTACTACCTTAGTTGCCACTTCTGCATTCAGTCTGATCTATTTTCTCAGTTCCATTGTCTGTCTGGGAAGATTGTCCTTAGTGAGCCATTTCCTGAGAGTTGCAAGAGCCTTCTTAGCAAAAGTGTGCATTGTCTCCGAGAGGAGCAGCAGCTGTCTTGGAGCACGTTGCTCTTCATGAAATGCTGGGATTCTGTATAGTCCAAAGAGGACCGTGAGTTCTTTCTCTCATTAATGCAGGAGAGGGAGGAAGTGGTGTCCCTTAAGCCCCTCCCAGATTGTGTCCCAGCCTGGGCTTAAGTGCAAAATCATTGATGAGGGGACCCAGACCACTCAATAATGTGTCCATTGAAACCGTCCTAAGCCTGGTGGGAAAACAAGGTTATTAGGGGAATAAAGTGCTGTCATTTGACCCCTGAAGGAATTACGAGGTGACTTTGCAAGAACCCCTAAACTATGGGAATCAGTGAGAGAGAAATCATTTAGAGAGCTACTGCCCTAAACAGGATGAAGATGAATTACCTTCCTTTCTTCTTCTAACCTCCTCCCCAGATTTCTTGCATCCTTGAGATAAGGACAGCCCCTGGCCATGTCACTCACTTCCCTGCAAGGACCATATATAATTAGATTGTCTGGTTGTTGGGGTTTTTTTGTGTTTTGTTTTCTTTATTTATTGATTAAGGTATTACATATGTGTCCTTATCCCCCCATTGCCCCTCCACCACCACCCCTCCCCCGCTCATGCCCTCACCCCCCCCCCCCCCCCCCGTGTCTTGTGTCCATTGGTTATGCTTATATGCATGCATACAAGTCCTTTGGTTGATCTCTCCACCTTACCCCCACCCTCCCCTGCCTTCCCTTTGAGGTTTGACAATCTGATCGATGCTTCTCTCTCTCTGGATCTGTTTTTGTTCATCAGTTTAGGTTGTTCATTATATTCCATAAATGAGTGAGATCATGTGATATTTCTCTTTCTCTGACTGACTTATGCTCTCCAGGTCCATCCATGCTGTTGTAAATGGTAGGAGTTCCTTCCTTTTCACAGCAGCATAGTATTCCATTATGTAGATGTACCACAGTTTTTTAATCCACTCATCGGCTGAGGGGCACTTAGGCTGTTTCCAAATCTTAGCTATTGTAAATTGTGCTGTTACGAACATAGGGGAGCATATTTCCTTTCTGATTGGTGCTTTTAGTTTCTTGGGATATATTCCTAGAAGAGGGATTACTGGGTCAAATGGGAGTTCCATTTTTAGTTTTTTGAGGAAACTCCATACTGTTCTCCACAGTGGCTGCACCAGTCTGCATTTCCACCAGCAGTGCATGAGGGTTCCTTTTTCTCCGCATCCTCGCCAGCACTTGTCATTTGTTGATTTGTTGATGATAGCCATTCTGACAGGTGTGAGATGGTATCTCACTGTCGTTTTGATTTCCATCTCTCAGATGATTAGTGACTTTGAACATGTTTTCATATGTCTCTTGGCCTTCCTTATGTCCTCCTTTGAAAAGTATCTATTTAGGTCTGTTGCCCATTTTTAGATTGGGTTGTTTATCTTCCTTTTGTTAAGTTGTATGAGTTCCCTGTAAATGTTGGAGATTAAACCCTTATCAGAGATAACATTGGCAAATATGGTCTCTTTCTAATGGGAATAGAAAGCTATGTTGTACATAGAGCTCATGTTCTCACCTCTTATTGTGGCATGTGTGTTGCATGTTTGGCACAGGGGTGCACTGAGATTTACATTTTGATGTGATGCTGACTGTATCATAGCAGAATAACGACCGAGGAAGGAGAGAGTCTCAGTACAGCACTCTAGTCATGGCACCAGATTATTTTGGGACCAGTATTTTCCTCTTCCTGCCTGTTCTCTCACTCAATGTGTGTCCTTGTTTTCTTGCCCACACAAATGCTCAGATACTCTCAGTGCCCTCAGTTCACTTACTTTTCTATCTAGCCAAAATAATTATTTTGGTTCACATTTACTTACTATTGCTTCTCTCACATCATTAGATTTCATTATTACATTCCAAGGACTGTGTACTTGGTTTAGGTGTAATTCCTGGGAGTGTTGTTCTCCCTGCTTGATCCAAAAGAAGTTTCTCAATTTATCCTCCTCTCTCTCTCTCTCTCTCTCTCTCTCTCTCTCTCTCATTTCTCTTGCATGCTTTCTCCCTCCAGTTTTGTACATACAATGCACTCTGCTTTCATTCCTCACTGTTGACACATCAAAGAAATATGACTTCCATTTTGACAAAAATATGAATCATGTAGTGTTCCTCACATAGACAGTACCCTCCTCTGTTAGCTAGCTGTACAATCTGAAATTCTGAGCTTCATTTCATACATAAGTCATGGTCAGATTATTTGGACTGTACAGTACTGAGTGCCAACCCACCAGGATATGAGCTCATCTTCTCTGGGAAACTAGATGGGGTTGAGCTGGGTCACTGTTTGGAGGAACACATTTCCGATGAAAGCCCAGAGAATCTCAGGAAGGGACAACAATTCCCCATTCTGGACAATGGTCTCCTTCTTTGATGAGAATACTTCAGTTGAAATTAAAAAAGAAATGATAAACTCATTACTGTCACAGGAAAGTCCACTCAATTAAAAAAAATTCCCATTTTATGTGATTATCAAACATAAAAAAGGTTCTTTTATAGATCATTTTTGTGTGAGTGAGACAGACAATCTAAATAAGATTTTTTACAGATTAACCCTTTCTATGATATGTGGTATGGTCAGAACAGTTTCAGCTTGTTTTCTGTATGTATAATACTTTACAGGAAGACTTGGTTTTCCAAACGATTGCAAAACCTTGTCTATCTTTGTGATTCATGCAAGCACCTATTTACAACAATTTACAGTAAAATGTAGAATACTTGTGAATCAAATAAACTATTAAACTATTGTGGCAGTCCCCATGAACCAGAATATTTGATGAACCAAAGCATTCCATTCTCTAGCAAATTCAAAGGAGTTTATTGTCTGGTTATAGGGAGACAAAAGAACCAGATGGGAGGTAACAAAAAAATGAATAATCAAGAGCAACACGTAAGCCTGAATCCTATGATTGCACTCTGCCCACTAAAGGTTCCTTTAAATATCACTTGGATTCAACTCTCTCAACCTCTCATTACTCACCATTGTGTCCCCTTAAGGCTTGTTATCCAACCCACTGTGAGGGGGATGAATTCAAGGCCGAGAGAATTATTTCCCTTGAATTATGCAGGTGGGTGGGTGAATTTACAGTTGCAGGCATCCAAGAATGTATCAGTGACAGCAAGATTCCTGCAGGTTCATTTCAGCTGCCAAAGAAATGACTCTGCTGAATATTGATTCTGTTATGCTTTAGGTGTTGCCCTTGGAGGCAGTCACCATCAATAAACACACGCACAGATTCATGCTCATGCATCCCACGCAGCAACCTGCACACTGCTCGAATAAGGTTGGGCAGCTATGTTTTCTGAAACTGACTCTGGGCAGAGAACTAGCCTACATTGTGTATGTGTCCTGGTGGTGGAGAATTGAGGATAATTACACCCAAACTAGAGAATATGTATTGTTTTAACCTGAAGATATTGATGGTTTAATGAGAAAAATAAAATAAAAATAGAAATGTATTCGTAAATGCGATGATATGGGCAATTAAATATATACATAAATCACTGTGCTGGAACAGTGAAGGTATAAATATTGAGTGTTTTTATATTAGGAAAAGGATAAAGAAGGAGAAATTAAAGGGTGGGTTGGAGAAGACAGTAAGTAACAAGTAACATGGCAGGTTTGTGATGAAAGTCAGAATAGATAATGTAATAGCTTTTTTTTTTTTTTTAGTCTTAGAAGGGAGACTCATTGATGTCAGTGTATTTAAGGCAAGTGGATGCCCTGGGGTAGCATATGCAAAGTTATTTTTCTTAAAATCCACGTAATGTTCAGAAGTATTTCTTGTATTCTTTGAAAAATAGATTCTGGCTTCAGAAAGCAAAAGACAATGTCCTCTCTTAGAGATTAACAATGGGCATCAGCATGTTAAAGGTTCTGAAAAATCTTTTGAGGATACATTTCTCTGTTGTTAGTCCCATGCACATATTTCGGAACTTATTTCATTAGGACTTTGTTACTCCCTAGGAATATTGCTCTAGGAATCTTCTGCGACACCCAGTTGAAGAAACAAATAGAATGGACTCATCAATGAGGAAGAGTTTGGGCACTTTTACCCTCTTCCTTGCTAGTGGAGTGTTTTCCTTATAGCCCCAAGCATTTGCAAGTTTCTACCCAGTTAATCACTCTAGCTTAAAAAAAATTAATGAGTCAAGTTAGCAGCATTATTTTTTTTCCTCAAAAATATTTTGGACCTGCTTGCCTTTATCAAACAGGCTTCTGTCACCTTTTAAATACATTTTCCACTTTTTGCACTGAATCATAAAAGGGAAAGCAGTGGCAAAGAATACATTATACTGTCTAGAAGCATTTTACATTAAGCATGAAATCAAGAACACAAGGGATCATATTTTGAAGGACTCTTACAATGCAATTGTAGCAAAAGGCCAGATATGTTTTTAATGCATTCACTTAAGAAAGGCAGTGAAAATTACTTTTGTTCTCAGAATAACATCAATTAAAATTACATTCTTGTTTGTTACAAATTTGATAATATGTGTTCAGTTGTCTCCAAATATATAGAGAGATCCTGATGTTAAATAGTTTAGGAATTGGTGAGTAGAGAGAAAAATGATGTAACATTTATCGCTAGATTTTAAGAACTCTAGTCTGTTTCACCAGATGTTGGTACAGTCAAGAATATATACCATCATATATAAATTAAATAATTACTTTTATGAATCAGGAGTAGGTTTTCTTAAGACTTTCAGGTAATATTAACCTGAACTTTTTGGTTAAGACCTAGATAAAATTCAGTGAAAAAGTATCTACAAAGAGAAATGTTTGTTACTGAGACAGAATTTGTTCTGTACTTATAGGAATTTAAGAATTAAAAAGAACTGGAATGACCAGATTCAATGTTCTCATGCTTGTAATTCCTTTTCAGAAATGTTAAGCCAACTGCTTTTAGGACATGTTTGTCTTTGTCTCCCAGTATTTAATGATATGTGGGAGGCTGGGGGGTGGGGGGGGTGTTGAGATGAAACTTCAAAGTAAAAATATTTACAAAGGGGCCAAATAAAATGAAAACTTCTGCACTACAAAAATAGCCCATAAGAGGCTATGAAAAGACAAAACAACATAAAAAATATGTGCATCCAATATCATAATCAAAAGGCTAAAATCCTAATTATGTGAATTGTTCCTATAAAACAATAAGAAATAGACAAAAATATACAGGAAAATAGACAAAAATAAAAGGAAAATAGAATACAATAGGAAGTTCAGACAAACAGACACAAGTAGTTTATCAACACACAGAAAAACTATTTCACCTTTCTGTGATCAAAGAGATGTAATCTAAATCAACAAGGAGGCATCATTTTTACTTTATCAGGTTGGTAAAAGTTCATAGTTTTTGAAGCTATAGTAAAGCCAGCAGGAATTTAAATCAAAACCAACTACTTAGAGAACAATTTTTAAATGGTTAGACATTTATATAATGTATAAACCCTTTAATTTAGCTATTCTGTTCCTAGTAATTAATTTTATAGAAACTTTTCTAAAAGTTCAGATGTGTACAAAAATACATAATTATGTTCCTTACAGCATTATTTGCAATAATGCAAATGCAGCATTATTTGTAATAATGAAAAATTAGAAACAACCTAAATGCCATTCAATAAAAAAATTACTGAATAAGTAAGAAGACCAGTAAACTATTTGAAGAATGAAAATCTGAAGATCTTGACAAGAAAACATGTTTATGACATACTGCTTAGTGTAAAATGCAAATGACAAAACACTCCATATAAAATGATTTCATATTTTAGATAAATACATTTGAATGTGTATATATGCAAGCAATGTAGTTATCTTTTGTCTTTTTTATGCACATTTGTATATCCAAACTTCATAGAAAACATGTCTCAATGAAAATACAAATAAAATTCTCCAACAAAAACACTTCAGATGAAATACTGATTAAAAGGATGCCATATAGTTATCCTTATGCCTTTTTAAAGTAGTTTTCCAAGTCAAGCAGTAGGCAGACTCTAGCAGATTTAAAGTAGATTAATCCAACACGAGGCTATCATTTTGCAATCCCCATGCTCCATTGGTAGCTTCTCATCTTCCCCCCGGATTACTTTCTTGAACTTAAAACTGGTTTCCTTTCTTCTACTTTTAACCTACTGCAACACTTGTTCTCAACACAGCAGTCTGAGTGGTCCCTACAACATTTCAATGATATTCATGTTACCCTTACCCCCTTCAATGGCCTCCTATTGCACTGAAGATGAAACTTAATCCCTAACCTTACCTTGAAGGATCTAGGCCTGCCTCCTGTCTTCCTCTAATGGCAGGCACTGTGCTCCAAACACTCTAGACCCTTTTATTTGTTCACAGGCACCAAGTATTTCCTTCTACAAGGTCTTTGCATATGCTTTCCACTTTTTCTGGTGTGACTTCTCTCTGACTCCAAACCTACCCATTTTTCCTCTTTTCTTGGCCAAGGCACAGTCAGCCTTCCAGACTCACCTTAAATAAGTTTTCCTCAGAGAGGGTTTCCCTGATCATCTTCCCTCCATCACTGGGGGCAACCCAAGCCTCCTGCTTACTCCAGCTCAGTGGCCACCACCATCTGAGTCACACCAATTAAATTGTTCATTTATAACGTTATTAAAAAGTACATATCATGTGCTTTTTCCTAGGTTTACTTGTCAAAATCTGTAATTATCCTATATAATAAAAGAGAAACATGAAAATTAACCATCCCTCTGCTATGCTCAAGCCACACCCACCACCCATGCCCACCAGCCAATCAGGAGTGAATATGCAAGTTAACCCAACTCAGATGGTGGTGGCCACTGAGCTGGAGTGAGCAGGAGGCTTGGGTTGCCCCCGGTGATGGAGGAAGCCAAGCTTCCCACCTGCCCTAGCTGGTCCTGGCCTCCGCTCAAGGCTACAAAGTTTCAATTTTAGAAGATAAATAAATCCTAGAAAAAAGAAGAAAAGGAGAGGCTGGGAGCTTGGGTCGCCAGGGGGCATGGGCAACTTGAAAACAGCCCTCTGCCCCTCACCCAGGCTGGCCAGGCACCTCAGTGGGGACCCCCACCCTGATCTGGACACTCTTCAGGGAAAACCAACTGGCCCCCACCCGTGCACCAGGCCTCTATCCTATATAATAAAAGGGTAATATGCAAATTGACCCTAACAGCAGAAAGACTGGGAATGACTGGTCACTATGACACACACTGATCACCAGGGGGCAGATGCTCAATGCAGAAGCTGCCCCCTGGTGGTCAGTGTGCTCCCACAGGGGGAGGCTCTGCTCAGCCACAAGCCAGGCTGCCAGCTGCCAGTACAGCGGTGGTGGCGGGAGCCTCTCCTGCCTCCTCAGCAGTGCTAAGGATGTCCAACTACAGCTTAGGCCTGCTCCCTGCTGGCAAGTGGACATCGCCCGAGGGCTCCTGGGCTGTCAGGGGGATGTCTGGCTTCCAGCTTAGTCCTGATCCCCTGGGGAGCGGGCCTAAGCCAGCAGGTGGACATCCCCCGAGGTGTCCCAGACTGAGAGAGGGCACAGGCTGGGCTGAGGGACCCCCCCACCAAATGCACAAATTTTTGTGCACCAGGCCTCTAGTATTTTATATGGCTCTTTTTTTAATGTTTGCCTCTCTACCTAAGCAAGCTTTAGGCAAGCAGGAACCACATCTTTAAAACAAACAAACAGCCCATAAAACCACTTTCTAGCAGGATACCTGGCAGCATAACAAAATTTTGGAATGAATGAACAAATGGAGGAATACTCCTAGACTCTTCCTGTTGATTCTTAATTTTAAAAGAGCTTCTTAAGACCACTTCTGTGAGCATATCAAAATACTCTGAAATAAACTAGAACACAAAGCCAATCAACCATAACACAAAAGCATATTTCTTAGTGAACAGAAATATTATTTTGGGTGAGTAGAAATTTCCTTGGGTTCAACTTTTAAAAATAGACTCTGCTCTTTTCATTTGCTCTCAAAGTATAGGAGAGTGGGTGTTGCAACCCTGCTAACGTTGTGCTATTAGAATCCTAATTACCAAGGGAACCCAGCAACACCTTTGGTTAAACTATTCTGTGTCAATTCACATGTTATTTCTGGTAATTTAACCTGATTTGTCAGGACCTATGTCATCTTGTTCTCCCTAGGTTTTCAGCCTCCTCTAATGGCACCCCACCCTTCTACCTTTTCATGTAGAACCATAGCTGATCTGTTTGACACACTCCAAGTTTAGAAGTTTCCCTTTGAGGAAAGACATAACAAGTTGGAGGAAGATAAGTAAAGTTCTCACCAAAAATATAATGCCTCTGGGAGGAGAAAGACGAACAGAAATCTAATTCTGTGTTAATGAGTCAAGTGTTGCTTGCCTCTCTTAGATGATTTTTGGAAAGGGTCTTATTAATGTACAAGCTTTCTTTCCAAATTCTCACGTTACATTTGCTGCACTGTCATTCACCATTTCCACTAGAAACATCTGCATCTACATTTGATATCAGTTCTGAAAGTATTTTATGAGAATAAAATACAAAAGAAATGTGTGGATAGATTTTAAGACACAAAAGAGGACTTGAACAATGAAGCATTAGAAAGGATGACTAGAGGGAAAGGGGAATGGGGAAGGTAGAAGAGGGTATAGAAGTGAAGGAAGGAGACTTGACTTGGTGGAGGGGGATGAGCATTATACAGATAGTGTATTACAGAATTGTAAAATAATTAACAACAGCCAGACAATTGTTTATACATGTTTATCTAACAACACACAGAGGAAGGAAGGAAGGAAGGAAGGAAGGAAGGAAGGAAGGAAGGAAGGAAGGAAGGAAGGAAGGAAGGAAGAATTGCTCCAAATTCATGGGCTTTCTCCCTAGAGTTCCAGAATGAATGTGTCAGTTCCTTTCTCCTTATTGTCTGATGGTTGTAAGTCTCAAGGCAAGGTTCTTATTGGAACAGATTGAGTCTGGTGTCCACTTCAGTGTCCAATCAGGTATTACCAGCCAGATCCTCTTCTGTGAATTAAGTGGGCGGAGAAGTGATGCTTGGAAGACTGCTTAATGGATGCTCATCATACACAGCCTATGAATTCCTGTTGAAACACTTTATTGTTGATCCATAATAAGAAAACCTATAAATATACATGTACAACTTACTGAGAGAATGAAAAAAAAACCATATTCTAATAGCAGGGTTCTACAATGACATTCTTTAACTCTTTCCAAATAAAGAGAAAGATATAGAAAACTGAGGCTGGAAGCCCTAATATTTACACATAGAATGTTGACCTTTAAGCAGTGTGGCTTCACCTTCCTCCAGTCTCTCGTTGGATAGAAGGACACTCTCCAGTGCACATGGTATCTTCTTAGCTTTGACTTTCTTTTTCCCTTCTCAGTTGTCCAAATTCTCACCATCAGTTCTTTTTGTCTTTAGCTTGTCTTACCCTAACCCCTAGCCCCATTAGCTTTGTAACTTCACACTATGTCCTCTACCTTATCACCTCATTCCCAAAGGTTGACATTGGTCACCAGGTCTCCTTACCTGAGTTATTTGTCTCCTTTATTTCAACTTTCATGTGCTGTAAGAAGAATTTCCCTAAAACACCACTTTTATCATGAAGGTTCTTTCCTCAAAAACATTCAAATTGCTTTGTTTTTCTACTTAATCAATACTAATATCCTCTGCCAGTCTGTTCAAGTCCTTTGATAGTTCGGTCATTCTTAACCACACTTTGGTATCTCTTCTTCCTTAGTCTGAGTGGGTGGGTCTATCATTTCGGCCTCCTCCAACTATTTCCACCCACTCACTCCTACTCCTGACTCATTTTATTGCCTAGAATGCTATACTTCATCCTCATGTTCACTTGCTGAAATTCAGAAAATTATTCTAAGCCCATCTCAAATATTAACCTCTGATGAGGTCTACCTCATGCCTACAGTCCATCTCCTTTTTTTAAAATTTACTTTTTAATTTATTGCTTTTTAAAGCCTTATGAAAGACTATCTTGTTTTTCAATATCTACACATAGTTTGCAAACTTAGAATACCAAAATATAGAAAGGGTATATCCTATTCATTCATTATTTTCAACAAAAATGCATTATATTCCCCCTACATGCCTGATGATACAGATAACACAAGCAGGTATGTAAAGACACCTGCTCTCCTGTGGCTTAATTCAGATGGGAGAAAGCCTGTCACCTGAGCAAGGAGAGAAGTGATAGGAGGTGAGGTAAGAGAGATAGATAGGTGGGAAGACTGGGTAGGAATTTGAAAACTAAGGAGCTAGCCAGCCGTGGGCAAACTACGGCCCGCGGGCCGAATCCGGCCCGTTTTAAATGAATAAAACTAAAAAAAAAAAAAAAAGACCGTACCCTTTTATGTAATGATGTTTACTTTGAATTTATATTAGTTCACACAAACACTCCATCCATGCTTTTGTTCCGGCCCTCCGGTCCAGTTTAAGAACCCATTGTGGCCCTCGAGTCAAAAAGTTTGCCCACCCCTGACTAGACTGATGATTCCAACTTCTCCTTCTCCTTCCTCTCTGCCTTCTCCTTCACTAGGCTAAATAGTATGGATTTTATCTTAAATACAATGGATGATGACTAATTTCTATATAAAGTGATTATAAGAGGGCAAAAAGACAAACAAAGAAGAAATGTAGGGATGAGATGATGGTGTCTTAGGTGGCTGGGTGATAGTAATGGAGCTGGAGGGATTGTTTTGTGTGTTTATGCATAACCTCTTCTACCGTATGGAAAACCACCACAGACAGATGTCATATCTTAACCCAGGAAATATTGTACAGGGAAGAGCCTGTAGCAAGTGTTCCATATATATGTTCCATATATAAGTGATTAGATTTCATTTTATCTTTGCTTATTTAAAAAAGACTGATTTATAAAATAGAAGACTGGTGATATATAATTGCTGAATTTACTATATTATTTTTTAATATTTATTTCATCAACATGATGGATAACTGTCAATTTATTTGTTAGATTTTTGCAGACATGATGATATTTAGTCATGACAGACCCAAACTACTAAATTGAAATGTCCCTAAATTTTTTCAAATTTTAGATGTGTCCTCAATGTGTCACAATAATTTGAGGATTTTAATAAGAAAATCTCAAGACAATGTAAAATAGCTGAACATTTTTTGTCTTCCCACAAGTATGTTTCTTTTTAGGCCAATCTGTTTGCTTATAATTCTGAATCCCATGGTAATGTTTCAAATAATTACGTAGCCCCCAATGTATAGCTTTTGAGTAGGATGTGCCAATGATTAAAAATCTATGTATGGAAATAAAACTGCAGCTTGTAAAATCTGCTAAGTCTCAATATGGTGCTTGGTTGTGTAATTTATATTTATTTTTATAACTGAATCCTGACTATTTGAAAACTTACTGTTTAAAAAATATTTAAGTGTCCACAAAAGAAAGGCATTCATTAAAGTAAGTTGATTCCAAGATCTAGGTGATATTTTCCTCAGAGATCAATGATATAGCTGACAGAAAACCTGGGGTAGTAGATTTCCAGGGCAGAACTCTTCCAAAAAAGTTATAGTCGGAGTGAGAGAATGAAATAATAGATACCAAAAAAAAAAGCACTTTGAGGATTATATGAAACAATCAAACATCAAAATTCAATTCAACAGCCTGAACATTTTCACCTTCTTTGTCTTAATTGATAGAAGTAATTTTCAGTGGAGGAGCCTCTTTCAACAATGTCTACAAATGCCATTTGAAAAAAAATACATTTCTAAAAAGTGGTTCACTAACAAAATATTTCCCAGGCTTGAATTATGGTTTTATTGGAATTAGAGTTTCACAGAATTTCAAAGTGGACAAGGTGCTGGAAACCATGCATTTCAACTCCCTCATTTGCCATGAGTTGTGGAAACCAGGCTGAGTTTTTATGACAGAGAAGAATAGACAATTGAAATGGGATCTGTGTACTCTACCATCACAGTAAAAATAAGTACTGTTTACTGACTTACCTAAACACTTTTGCAGCAGTGCTAAGATTCAGTTAAGGTATCCTGAAGCTGAGGCCAATACTCCTCATCTGATTGTTTGCTTATCTTCATTCTGTTGTATTATTGAAGCCAAGTCATTAACTCCATTATAAAAAAATAAAAATATTTCTGTGAATTTACTATATTCCAGGAACTATTACAACACTCTATATCTATTAAATTGCTTAATTATCATCACAACCTTATGAGGTACATAACATTATTATTTCCATTTTACAGATGAGAAAACTGAGGCACAGTTTATCCATTGAAAGATACTGAGTGGTCAAGATATGAGTCCACACAAAATGGAGACTAAATATTTCCCCATTATAACCATCCAAAGCAGTTAACTTAGAATTATAAGAAATCAAGTTTTGTTCTTAAAAATGAAGATATAGAATTCTGACAATGACTACTTTTAGTTTTAGAATGATATTTATCTTTCAACATTAAGAGTTCAAATATGTCATCTGAGAGAAAGTCTGAGGGAATATATTTTCTAATTCAAATATTTGTGTGAATGACTACAATCTTGTCTGTATCCCTAGTTATCAATAGAGTACTTAGAACATGGTAGGAGCTCAGTAATGTCGGTTGAATAAGTGAAAGATTTTAATGTGGGTGAATTATTGAATTATAACTCAGTTTTATGCCTAAAAATGCTAAAGATTTGTATTAAGGCACATTTGGTGACCTGGAATGATGTAGCCTTTCTAAATACTTCCTAATTCCTAAAATACACTCTATAGAACGAACATAAGCATTATGAATATTGTTAAACAAGTTTATAAATTGAAATCAAACAAATTAAATAATGGCAGATCGATTTATTCCACAGAGTAAGAAATTTTTGACAAGGAAAATATAAACAAAATAACACTGTTTGTTGTTTATTTGTCTTAGTGTTTATTGAAAGCCACGTGGTAACGCAGAGAAAATAGAGTTAAAATAAATACCTTTACCAGGGTTTGTTCTTTGTTCTCCCCAGAATACTTAAAATTTAGTCACTGACGGAAAAAGAGCCTTCACCAGGAATTAATTCAGAACTCTGTTCAGAACCCTGTCTGGACTGAAGGCCCTATGAGCCTTCACTTGATCCTTCTGGTCAGAGTTCCCTTCTCCCAGTCGTGGAAAATACTTTCTGGCTTCAAAGAAACACATGCTGTGGACTTTTAAAAAAAGTGAATTTCACAACCATTTCTCTTCTTCCTCCACAGTGTAGGAAAGGCTCCCAATGACACAAACATCAACCTACTCTGCCCAGTGATCCTTTTGAGGGGACCTTGGTGCTGTTGACAAGTGTATGCTCCACAGTCAGCCATTTTATCTTCCACAATCTCCTGCCCTGAGTATCACTGAGTTGCAACCCTACAGAAATAGCAGAGTGTGGACATCCTCCCTCTGATCAGCAATGGGGCACTCTGCACAGGATTTCAGAGCTCATGAAAGACGTCTGCTGGTCAGTTGGTCGCAGCGTCTGTGTGCACTCCATTAGCTATGCTGAGAGGAATTCTGCTTGCTCTTTGTGTTCTGTGAAGCAGAACAATAGGTCACTCACTCTCCTTGGAATAGCTGCTGATTCCTTCAAAGTTCAGTCAAAGCCCACATTTTTCCCTTCTGAATAATGTATGAGCTTGGTTCGCCCATGTGCTGCTAATCTAGTATGGAGGGAACTTTCAACAGCTTTCAGCCTTCTTGTCTGATGTCACTGGAAACACTCACTTGTTCAAACACGAAGACCTTGGGATCCAACTTTGTCTGGCAGAGGGCTGTGATGAGAAAGAAGGAGTGAGAGAAACCTAGACATGTATGCATGGGCATGCAACAGTCAGGAATGCTCACCTTTGAGACAATGTCCAATTTAATATTGCTCACCTCACAGGCTCATTCTAGAAGGGCAGGTAAGCCCTGTTGCCCTGTGTACAGCAGCGAGCAGATGTTCTGTTGAGGGAATACCTTCTCCATTTTCCTTTCTTAAATTTAAGACCAGTCAGTGACTATCTCTCACAACTTATTTCATATGGCCAGGGTCCCCCATAAAGGGCCAACCTCTATTATTCACCCATTCGTTTCCTAGGGATGCCTAAACAAATGACCACAAACCAGGTGGATCAAAACAAAGAAATTTATTCTTTCTCAACTCTGGAAGCTATAAGCCCCCTATTGAGTTGCTTACAAGGCCATGCTCCCTCTGAAGACTCCAGGGAAGACTTCTTTTTTGTCTCTTTCAGTTTCTGGTGCCTCCTGGTTTTCCTTGCTTGTGGCAGCATAACCCTGACTTCTGCCTCCATCTTCACATTACCATCTTCCCTGTGTGTCTTTACATACCTTCTTAGTTGAAACTGGTATGACATCATCTTAACTTATTACAGTTATTTCTAAATAAGATCACATTCTGGTTCCAAGAGGACATACATTTTGAGGGGATGTTATTCAACCCAGTATAACCTGTATGAGTAGAAAAGTGACTCATAATTTATATAACTCTGCCTTAATCCCTAGAAATGCTTGAGAAACATGCTTAAAATGCTTAGGGCCTAATCATTCACAAGAAGGGGGTAAAGAAGCTTCTAAAGGTTATATCCCACTTCCTCAGGCAGAGGGAAACCCATCCATTCCTACACACCAGCTAGTCTCCTAGATAAAATTGTTTTCTTTCTGGATATGTTATCAAGCCCACACCCTTCAAGGCTCTCCTCTTTTCCCTGAAACTGCTTTTTTTTTCAGAGGATGTTATTTATTCTATTTTTAATCTTATATTCGTGGAGGACTTCCCTGTCCCAGGAGGGGTGTAGAGCAGCCAGTGAAGAAGCATCATATCTCAAAGTTTGAATGAATTTTTAGGGGCTGGTCAATTGAACCTTTATGCAAAACAGTGGTACCTCAAGTTTATTAGTTAGCACCTTAAGCAAGAATGATCAAGAATACAAATTGAAGATTCTTGCAGGGGTACCTCTGAAGAAATGAAAATCTATATTATAAGGATAATAGAATCACACAGAACAAACCTCATTTATTTTGTAATTTTGCCTCAAACTGTCCTTGAAGCTCACAATAACCTCTTTCTATCCTCTCAATTCTTGTGCACCTAAAATTCAATATGGGTGTTGTGTTTATCCTCTGTGTCATAGTTTGCCAATATCTGCCCTACTTGAACTTCTGGAGCCTTCTAAGAGTAGAGGAATGTGAGTGGGTGGAGAGTAAGTGAGGACATTGTCTGTGCTTGGGTACCAGAGAACACACTGGCCCTCTCCTGCCCTGCAGAGTGGTTAAGGAAAAGCAGGAACAGTATTTGCTAGAAGAGTGGCCATGGATTTGAACTTTAGGGCAAAACTCTTCTAATGTAACCACCTCTTTCTGGTCCCTTTGTAGAGTTTTTTCCAGTGTGTGATCTTTCCTATCAGTTAGAATACTCTTGATTGTTACCAATAAAAGACCCAAGTAAAAGTGGTTTATGAAACAAAGGTTTTATTACCTCTTATAACAAGAATTCTTGAGAGGTTGATTAATTTAATAGCTTAATATCAAGTACCCAAAGTGTGGAGAGGGCTAGGGGAATGTGTGTGCTCTCCGTTTCCCAGGAGGCCTCAGGTGGATGGCACCCCTTCTTCTCCAGCTACAAGAATGCAGAGTGGGTCTCCTGGAGGTTCTCCTCCAGCTTCAGCCCCAGGTTGTCGATGCCAATGCTGGTGCCTGGGAGCATGCTGCTCTCAGCCGGCTCTGCCGTGCGCGTGGGGGTGGAGCAGTACGGAATAAAGCCCACCATGATGACAGTGAAAGATAGGATGTAGAG
Organism: Myotis yumanensis; assembly: GCF_028538775.1. NCBI lineage: Eukaryota > Metazoa > Chordata > Mammalia > Chiroptera > Vespertilionidae > Myotis > Myotis yumanensis. The sequence goes on from NW_027223759.1 coordinate 62,070,620, forward strand.
CCCCGAAAACTTATAGCCAAAGAGAAAGAGTCCAAAGAAAAGGCTATAGAGGTCAGCTGTCAGGATGCCCAGGTGCTTTTTGCCTTTCTTCTCTAACTTGGCCTTGTTCACCTGTGGTCTCAAGATGGCTGAGGCAGATTTGGGTGATATCTGCAGCATGAAGACAAGAACTGGCTTCATGAGGCCCCAGGCGATGTTTGGGGGCTTATGTTCTGTGTTTGCCATCTTGAAATTCTTAATAATTTTACTTTGAATTTGTGTTTTGTAAGTGAAGTCAGATGGGACCAAAAAAAAAAAAAGCATGCAACAAGGGCTTGGAGCCTTGACTCACACATAGTCCTGCCTCACCATGTGGGTGGGATAAGTTATAGACCACTGACTGCTTGGCCCTTGCCCAACAATTGCTGCCACCCTTTGCCTTCAGTGGGGGTCTGGGCATAAGTGTGGGGAGGTGGAGGGGAATGTGTGCTCTGCATGCTGAGTTGCAGGGCAAGGGTCCAGGTACCATCACATTTTAAGTGCTAACTGGTTCCTACAAATGACATAACTGGCCCTAATGCTAAGTTCCAGCAGAGGAAACAGACTTGACTATGCATCTCTTTTCTCTAGCAACGAAAGTAATTTTGCAGACACTCCCAGCAGCAGATTCTAGTTTTACATAGCCCCGAGTTAGAGCATATGTCCATGCATACACTAGTGATGGCTAGCGATTGTCATAGGCCAATCAAGAGTCACCTTTGGGCCAGGAATGGTCTCCGTCCCTAAACCCATGGCAGCTCCAAATATCAAAACAAAGCCAGAGATCTGCAAGCAAAGAAAGATGGGAATGAGGTGGAATGGAGAGAGGATGTAGGTAAAAAAGCAGTACTGTCTGTCACACTATTCTCTCCCTGATCTGTTACCTTTCTCTCTCATCAGATCGGCTAGAGAGGCCATAACGATCCTCTGATGTAACTTAATCCAAAACATTTCTAGTTGTTTCAGCAGTAGCACTTTTTCTCAAGTGAAATCACGCCATCACCCTCAATATCAGAAAACACTGAGAAAAATAAAACCGAATTACTTTGATAGAAACAGATGAGTGTCGCTTGGCTCCTAACAAATTAGAAAACCAACTAAAGGAAAGTCTATCAAACCAATTCACTAGTGTCTATTCAAGTGTTGTGCTCTGTCCTACTTACATTCATTTTTTAAAGTGTCAAAAATATCCTCAAAATTGATGTTTGTAAGACTCAGGTGCACTGCTGCTTATTTCATTTCCTATCTGAAGTACATGTTTTTCTCAGGGCATAGAAAATAAACTAACCCATCAGGAAGTGATATTATAACGTTTTTTAGTTTAATTCTTGTCTTCCCGAGGACTTAGCATCTCACCACGCCTCCGGATGTTTTGGCTCCCATACTTTATTTCTGAAGCACCAGACTTACATTAAAATCCCAAGTGTCTGGGGTCGGAGAACTTGATTGACTGGCAGAATGTTACCAGGCTAGAAACTGAGTTGGAAATTCATTTTGTTTTCTTTCCACATCAAACTCTCAGGTGCTGGGAAGGGAAATCTTACACCTTTAATCATTGTCTGAGATTTTTATGCCAAGCCTTCAGTACCTACACTCAGGTAACTAACTCCCACAGACGCCCACATGCAGCCAGCCGAGAATGTTGGGAGAGAAAACTCAAGCCTGACTGTACATGTGGGCTTTAGAGAAAACATTTGGCAACTTAAAAAGGCCTCCGCAGAGTGAGTCCTACCTCCCCCGCATTCCAGCCACCACTGAAACACGGTAAAAAATTCTTAGACTGCAAGCCTCGCCCAAAAGCACACACTGTAATCCACAAAACCATGAGAATATACCATAGATTTTTTTTTCCTGCACAATAAATCTGAAAATAAAGACCAGAGTCTGAGGTTTTCACCACATAGGCTCCACCAGGATGAACTCAGCTGTGTGGGAAAGAGAGGAGCTCAGATTGGCCAAGCGATTCACAGACGCTGAACTGAGCGTGGCCAGCGGAGGGGAGGAGAGCACCTAAGACAGGCCTGCTGCAGGTCTTACTGGCCACTTTGCCACTCTCAGCTTCTGGCCTCAGTGCATCTAGGCCTGGTGCATGAGGCTGGAGATATTTTTATGGTGTCTGCCAAGGTTTCTTAGATTTGCTCTAATCTTAGGCCAATGGCAACAACTAACCAAGGCCGGGTTACCTGGAAGGAGTGTATGAAGAGGATGAGGTAAGTAATGGGCACAGGTTAGTACTGGAAAACAGAAAACCCAACCCCCTAAAATATTCTATTGCTTGAACAATACCTTTGCTACAAAGAGCACAGTGGGAAAAAGAGTCATAATATTGCAGGACTGCCAGGCTGGTTTCAGCATTTTGAAGGCATTTAAGTGTGGCAGGGATACACGACTTACGTAAAATCATAGAATAACAGTGTGGGATAATACTTGTCAAAGTGTTTTGTAAACTAGGAAGGTGTTTTTCTTGTTATTTGGTCCAAACGCCTTATCCTTATTTCCAGAATCAAAGTGAAACCCAAAGAGGTTAAGTGACTTGCTCTGAGTCACATGACTCATAGAGTAGACTGATTTTATATATATATATATATATATATATATATATATATATATATATATATATAAAATCTCCAGAGTATATTTTTCCTGGGTTAGTTAACTTTGCCAAATGTATTATTATGCATATAATACCAGTAGTTACAATTTGTCCGGAAACCAACGTAATTAACTATAGTAAGTGGTGGATGGGAGTTCTTTGAAATAGTCATTTTTCTGTCGCTTGGATCATTCAGGTAGTTTTAGAACTCACAGAAACCAAAGAGTACATCATTTCCCTGTTTTATGTTCTATGTCCAGTCAGCATCTGCCTGAGTTTTCTTCAAAGACAAAGGGTCAGCAATAGTCACACACTGGTTATGAACCTGTGACCCAGAGCTTGGGGAAGCTTGTTAGTGTTGCCCTTTAAAGGGCATTTAATTAGTGTGTTGGCACCCTCCCCAGACACTCTGGGCTACGCCAGTGTCATAGTCATCTTGGCACCCAGCCATCAGGTGGGGGTGACAAATCTGGGAAGCAACCACAACTTGAATAAAGAGGATGAGTCACAGAGAAATTAAAGTTCTGTGTTATTTCAGTGTTAATGCCTGTGAGAGTGATAATGGGACAGCAAGGACAATTAATCATCAAGGAGAGGACAACTTTTATAAAGGGGTGCTTTTTTGATTTTGTCATATTTAAAAAATAAGTCATGAAGGTATGAACATTTGGCCCCCAGTTGTGCTATTAACCTGGTATAAACTTGGTATAAATTGAAAATAAGCATCTTTCTGACCTACTATTTCTTGGCCATAACCTATATTCTAGTCAGTCCTCCAAGTCATAGGGTTCTATGACCCAGGAGTGGGCATACTTTTTTTTTTAACAAGGAGCCAGATAGTAAATATTTTAGGCTTTGATTTCAATCTTACCATTATGTGAAGACAGCTGTGGACAATTTGTAAAGAAATTGGCATTGTTGTATTTTAATAAAATTTTACTTTTAAAAATAGGCAGCGGGTTGGATTTGGCCCTTGGAGCCAGTTTTCCTACTTCTGCTCTAACAGTTCTGAAGTTTCTGAACTCTCCATAGCAGTGATGGCGAACCTATGACATGCGTGTCAGAGGTGACACGCAAACTCATTTTTTTGGTTGATTTTTCTTTGTTAAATGGCATTTAAATATATAAAATAAATATCAAAAATATAAGTCTTTGTTTTACTATGGTTGCAAATATCAAAAAATTTCTATATGTAACACGGCACCAGAGTTAAGTTAGGGTTTTTCAAAATGCTGACACGCCGAGCTCAAAAGGTTCGCCATCACTGCCCTATAGGGAGTAAGAGGTCATATCTTAATGGACTTTAGGAAGCTTTAGCTGAGAAGAAAGTCACGTAAGGGTGAAAGAAAGTAGAGTTTTATGCTCATCCGAGCCATCTTTAGGAGTCTGGGAAGGGGGAGATTTTGGAAGTTCTAGTCATATGAATGGTCCACTAAGGCTCCTCTAGAATTTAGAAAGGTTCCAAATCCTCTGTGTGGGAGAGAATTGGTTGAACTGCTCCTCTTACTATATTCTGCATATTCTTTTCACTAAAGATAGTAGAAATTATTTGAAGGGAGTTTCATCTCCATCCTTCCGCCATCTTGAAAAAAAGGGGACCTCACATGGTGTGGTTATAAATGTCAATATATTTTGAGCTTATACCTCAGTGTTTGGTTAACTATAATTGTGGCTGGTGCAATGTAACTTGTGGGTACAGAGACATATGGCTTGAATGGCTCATGCTCTGTGTATGTAACAGAAAACAATACCATCTGACTGAATGGTCGGCTCAGTGCCAGATGCCAATCTTTCTGAGACTGGCACACAAGGGAACAGGCTAACCTCAGCCTCCACTTCCTCCTCCCCCAAGAATCTATTAAAAGACTGAGAAGGGCTGTTTAGCATCCGAGAAGGGACATGATGCTAAAGTGCACATTCCCCAGTGGCATAAGCACAGCAGCTGCAGCCCCGTTTGAATGACAATCCAGGCTACTGCGATGTCCCAGCACATCCCAGAAGTCAGAGGAGGAAAATCCTCGGTACTTCCGGGATGTGCAGCCTGTGGCAGGAAGTGGAACAAAGAGCTCATTGTAGAGCCATTCAAGAGCTGCTCAGATGGCAAAGGGAGGGCCCACGTTCATTGGTGGTAAACCTTACCCCAGTTTACCTCTTAAAGTAAAACTTAGGGAAAATAGATGAGGTGATGGAGAAGAAAGCTTTGATCCATGCTGCAGAAGGGGCAAAACTCCTAGGGATTCTGAAGTTTTCCAGTTCTTCCAAACGTTTGCCTATATAGACATTAAGTGAATCGTTTATCAAGTGAGTCGTATTTTTACATTAAATATATGTTATAGAATTATTCAAACATGCTAGAATATGCCAAAATATATAACAATCCCCTATGCAAACACACTGTGTAAATCTGTTGGGTACTAATACGTCAGCCATACTTGTGACATTTTTAAAAAGAAATAAAATATTACAGATACAGTTGAAGGCCCCTACTCTTCTGTGTATCTCTCCCTTCTCTCTTTTCCTTTGCTGTGTTCTCAGAGGTACCTCCAGTAGTTCTGAATTTGCTGTGTATCTTTCCCAAGCATATTTTCTATTATGATAATACATATATAATATACATAAATAATCTATATACATATTTTGCATGTTTTCACTTTTTATAGAAATAGTATTTATTTATATATATATACATATATATATATATATATATATATATATATACATATATATATATATATATTCAACCTGTCTTGTTGTACATTATGTTTTTGAGAACATTTCTATGTTGGTTCATGGGACCATAATCCATACATTTGAACTATTGTATAGTATCCTGTTATATAAATATACACAATTAAATAGGAAAATAACATTGATTAAATATTGAAAAAAATAGAGTGTCTCCTGTGTGTCATACTGTTTTATGTTCTATGTAAAAATGAATAAAACAGATGGTTTCCTACCTTCATGGAATTGGCATCTAGTGATGGAGATAATCAAGAAACACATAAATGTAGGGTGTTCCAAAACAATGTATACTAGTACACACTTTGAATAATTATTACTTCCAATGTTTCTTTCTTTTCAGATTCAACCCATCCATTGGAATTAATAATTATTTAAAATTAAAAAGTATATTCACTGTATATAATAGAATGTCACCTTTGAGGAAATCTGTGAAGACAAAGCAAAGTAAGGGAACAGAGTGTAACAGGAGCAGAGACTTCAGAAATCCTCTTGGAGGAAGACCTTCCTGAGTTGGAAAGTTTTAAGTGGGGCATTCGAGCAGTTTCCAAGTTTTTGTTATTATGGCTAATGCCACAGTCATGTTTTTAAAGGCAGGATAAACAATGCTGTAGTCACGAATTTATGACCCCTCTGCACACCTCCTTGGGAAGATGAAGGCACATGTTTCTGGGCAGACTTGCTCAGCTTTATTTCTATACAGTGAAAGCATGTGTATGGCATACTTATGGAAACAGATGAGGAACCTTGTTGAATGTCCAAAGGAAACAGGCCTGGACTTCAAGATGCTGTAGGCCCTTCCTTCTCTACCTGACCCCAGTCTTCCAGGATCAATATCTTGACACACATGTGACCAAGCAGAGCACACTGGGCTGTCGTCTGGGAAGTCCTGCTCTGGGATGGAATTTCTGGGCAAAGGAGTAGGCACATTTTCAACCTTAGGAGATAATGTCAAACTCTTTTTTCCCCCAAGTGGCTCTACTAATTTATACTCCCCTTCCGTAGCACATCAGACTTTCCGTTTTATCACATTTGTCAGAACTTGGTGTGATGAATTTTTAAGATGTTATCAAATCTGTTTACATTTACATTTTCCTAATTATTTGTCACATGGAAGATCTTTTTATATATTTATGGCCAATAAAATATGTGATTCATATTCTTTTCCCGTTTTGCTAATGTGCTATTAGTGTTTTCTTATGAATTTTATAGAACTACTTTGTCTTACCCAGGTACTCATCTTTTTGTTGTTGGTTGTATGAAAATGTCATCTCCCAGTCAGTGGCTTGTCACCTAACTTTGTTCTGAATACCTTTTGATCTACAGACATTCTAAACTTGAATGTAGCAAAATTTGGCTGTGTTTTCCTTTATGGTGTATATATTTTGTCTTTTCTATCCTGAGGTCATATAGTGTATTTCCATAGTTTCTTACAAAAATGTCCCTGTTCATTTTGAAGTCATAACTTTGCCTAGCATTGATTTCCTTCTATCCATATTAGTGAGGCTTATTTTATTGTATTATGACTCTCTGTCTTATGACCATGTAGTGAATTGCCCTACATTTTCCCACTGACCTACAGGCCAGCTTCATAAACACACAAGCCTTCCTGTTGCAACAGGAGAGACCACTAGCACCTGCCCCTGATGTTCCCTGGTGGCCTCTGAGTGGGCTTTTGTGAACCTAATGCAGCAGCAGCAAGAAACTCAAACACTGTCGGGGTTCTCTCTCCATGCATTTATAACTGTGGTAATTAAACTTCCAAAAGAACATTTTAACTCAAGACCTATTTAAAATTATGTGAATGAGTCATGCCAAAGCTCGTGTGCTATTATCACAAGCTCCAGCCTCCTGAACTTCAGAATGAATCACCGCCAAGATACAGTGTGTGCCTCGCAGCTCTGCACAGACTAGAGGCAACCATCAAATTTCCTATCTTCCAGGCTTGAGAAATGTCATTAGTTGACCTACGATAAATACACTTTATCACTTAGGGGTGTTTGGCTTTGTTTCCTGTAAACTGTGAGGCACATGCATTATAAACCTCATGCATTATTAAAACAGTTTGTGTGTGCTTTTTAAAAAAGAGATTGGCAGAATAATATTGGAATTAAACCAGACAGTCAACTTTCTGGACTTTAAAATGGCACAGATCCAGACCGAGATTCAGAAAGAAATAACTAACAGCCCTCAGTTATTTTAATTACCAACCGCAACAATAACAAATCAGCAATTTGAAGAAAAACTTCACAAATAACCTTATGGTAGAGATTTATGTGAATGGAAATATCATGGAAATACGAACAAAGGGAAAGAGAATGGAATCTATCTTTTACTGGGCACAGTATCAGTCGCCACAGAAAGTGCTTCTACATATGCTGTACCATTTCAAACTTACCACAGGTCAAAACCATTATCAACATCCCCACTTCAAGGACAAGAAGCTGTGATTTACAAACCCCGATGATAGTGTCCATGGTGCAGAGCTGTGAGCAGTAGGTCAGGGATTCAGACTCGGCTCTATGTTGCCCCATGTTTGTGTCCATCCATTTTCCACCAATGCTTCTGGTTCTAGCGCTTGTATGTGTTGCTTTAAGAACAAGCATTTAAAGAGCCACATTAGGAGACAGGTTAGAAGAGATTGATGGGGGGAGAGGGGGAGGGAGACATATATAATACTTTCAACAATAAAGATTTAAAAAATAAAGAAAGAGCCACATTAATTTCAGGACCAGGGATCAAGGTGAAGCTCAGGACTAGGAGTGTGTGACTTCTCCAAAACTATCCTAAGTCTGCTATGGAGTGGACCTGGCCTGTGGCTGAGCCCCAAACCACACAGCCTCTGCCATCTATGCTATTACATCTTCACCCAGTATCTTGGCATCAGTGGTCTCTGACCTGGTCAATGGGATTCCACTCCATATTATAAGCCCTGTGATCCCTCCAGAGTCTCTAGGACCAGATGAGCATTGGAATATGAGATATTTGGATTTCAGAAAGAAAATACACCATGTTGACAATTATTGCAGAACACCTCCTACAGGTAGAGGCAGCAACTTGTAACCTTGTAATTATATTGATATTTTGGCTGTGAAACAATGGATATTCACACTAAAAAAAAACAAGATAATAAATAGGCCTGTCAGTTCAGGTAAGACTTTGCTGTTAATTGAGTAGTAATGCTTTGAATTTTAGAGCTTTGGAGATTTCAGACCTGCAGATAATCAATAACGTACCTGTTTTTTAAATACTGAATGCTCTGGAAAACTTGGAATAATACTTTGCTGTTGACAAAACTTTTCACACATCATTTTCTCCTCAGAGTAATAATATACAATATTTTATACTATTTTTATTAATGAGGCTGTTCAGTTTCAGAGAGCTTGTGAAACTTGCAGAAGGTCCCTTAGCCAGGGGATAATAAAACTGGTAATGCTTATATCCTCTGGCCCTAAGGAGATCTGATAGATCTATAGGTTCTATTTCCAGTTTTACTCCTTTCTGCTGTGGGAAATTGCAAGCCACTTAAGTAGTAAAAAACCAGTCCTCCTCCTGTTTTTCATTTACTCTTGCTTCACTACAACATTCACATGACTGTGACACCAACTATGTGGGTTTTTTCCCCACACCCAGCAACTCTGTGACACCAGCTGGGCGTCCTACAATTTAACTCAATTTTGACACCATCTACCTAGAGATAGGATCTGGTCCCACAATTAAGGACTCAGGCTCGGTCCTACAAGTTTGCCCCCTTCCCCTGCAACTTCAGGTGCCAACTGAGGGTCCAGGTTGTTTGCTACCTATGCTTCTGACCCATCTGCTAGAAGTATGAGGTTTCCACAACCCCTTACTTCAGTTCAATTAATTTCTTAGAGTGGCTCACAGAACTCAGGAAAAGAGTTTACATACTGTTTACTGGTTTATTATAAAAGGATATGATAAAGGATACAGATGAGCATCCAAATGGAAAAGATGCATAGGGCAAGGTATATGGGAAGGGGTATGGAGCTTCCACACTCTCTGTGATCCACCCCTCTGCCAGCACCTCCACATGTTCACCAACCAGGAAGTTCTCCAAACTCCATGCTTTTGGCATTTTTCTGGAGGTTTCATCACATTGGCACGATCAGTTATTAACTCCATTTCCAGCCCCTCTCCTCTCTCTGAAGAATAAGGAGAGGGGCTGAAAATTCCAAGCTTCTAATCATGGCTTGGTTTTTCTTATGAACAGCCCACCATCCGGGAGTCATCCAGGAGCCCACCCAGAGTTGCCTCATTAAAATAAAAGACACGCCCTAACCGGTTTAGCTCAGTGGATAGAGCGTCAGCCTGCGGACTCAAGGGTCCCAGGTTCGATTCCGGTCAAGGGCATGTACCTTGGTTTCGGGCACATCCCCAGTAGGGAGTGTGCAGGAGGCAGCTGATCCATGTTTCTCTCTCATCGATGTTTCTAACTCTCTATCCCTCTCCCTTCCTCTCTGTAAAAAAATCAATAAAATATATTTTAAAATAAAATAAAAGACACTATCACTTAGGAAATTCCAAGGGATTTAGCATCTTGGTATCAAAAATCAGAGTTAGCCCGGCTGACATGGCTCAGTGGTTGAGCATCGACCTATGAACCAGGAGGTCACAGTTCGATTCCGGTCATGGCACATGCCTGGGTTGTGGGCTTGATCCCCAGTGGGCGGTGTGTAGGAGGCAGCCAATCAATGATTCTCTCTCATCATTGATGTTTCTATCTCTCTCTTCCTCTCCCTCTCCCTTCCTCTCTGAAATCAATAAAAATACATTTAAAAAAAGAATCAGAATTAAAAACCAAATATTAGAATAAAAGGTGCTCCTGGTGTCTTATCACATAGGAAATTACTGGGATTTGGGGAACTCTGTGCCAGTAACCAGGGGCAGAGACCAATTTTCTATTTTCTATTATCTCCCACCAAAACCTCACCAGAGTTCAGTTTTCTTGTCTATAACCTGGGAACAATGATCTTTTTTGCCTAATTCATAAGCCCATAGTGAGAAACATTATATTGTGCCATGCAAATGTAAGATCTAATCACTGTGCACCTGCATCCGTTTGGCTCAAAGCCTGCACAGGGCTTTGTCAGGACAGAGGGAATTGTCTGTGACTCTCTGGGGAGCTCATCAGAACTTGCAGAATGGCCAGAAGGGGACCTGTCCTTTCCCGCTGAGACCAAGCCTGTAGCCACAGCTGCAAAGCTCCCATTTTTTAAACTTTCAGCTGATCTCTTCACATTCCATTCTCATGATGTGCAGATTTTAAAGGACACTTTCCTTCAAGCATGCTTGAAAAAATAAATTGAAATCTCTTTTCAGTCTTTGTACCTCAGTATATATAATTCAGGTAATAAAAATATACATCACATGCTTCATTGTATATTTCTATGTAATACAGAGATACACACAGGGTTGGACAAAAATAGGTTTAGAGTTATTTGTATGAAAATAATATAATAATTAACAAATAATACTAAAATTATTTATTAATACAAGAATAAAGTCTGTGTTTTATATATTCACAACTGTAAACCTACTTTTGCCCTACCCTGTATTTGGAGGAAAGTTACCTTTCCTTTCATTACAGTCTTCCCAGGACCTCACTAAAAAGCAGCAATATCAAAGTCTGCTTGATGAAAAAACTCTTTACAAGTGTGTCTAGAAAAATGTAATAAAGGACATTATTATGCTAGGGATTCAGTTGAAATGCAGACCAAACTAGTTTCTGCCTATATATTTTGTAGATTACCATGTGCACTGTGACACAGGATAAATTGGGCATGGCCCTGTTTTCTCAACATTGGCATGATGGAAATATTATACTGTAGTTGTCATTGGCTTTCTTCTAATTTTACACACATACCAAATTTCACATGAATACACACCAATAAGTTAATTAAATAATTTTGTATTGCACATATTTGTAGGCATATACACAAATTCTGTGAATGGCCATTTACTCAACAAACATATTCATTACCTCTTGTGGATTTGCTACTTCTATTAATACATTACTAGTCTATAAAGTCTAGCAGACGAATGTTCATGGGGATACTTTGACTAGTGTAGAATAAGAACATATCCCAGTTTTATTGAGAGTCCAAGGAAATTGCATAGGAGAGTATATATATCTCCTCAATTAGATACAAATCTCCTAGTATCTAGGACCACTCTAGAGATTATACTTCATATTCTATTTTAAACACATAGAATATTGTTTTGTACATAGTATGTGCTTAATTTATTAACTTTTTTGCTTTTATAAATTTGAAAGGCATTCTTCTGGAGAAGTGACCAAACTTTGTATTTGAAAGTAATTTTTGCTAGAGTAATTTCTGTAAGGGGCAAATGGAAATCAATGCTCTTAAAAATCTGGATTGTGCAGACATTATGTTGTTTTTTCATTCGCTAATAACTTAAAATTTTTATAAAAGCAATTAGCTTTAAATCACACATAGAAAGGTTTAAATGAAAAGAACAAGAAGAAAATAAATGAATTAAAAATTAATGTGTGACCTCAGTCATTCCTTTGCCAGCACACTAACATTTTAAGCCAGTCTTTTTGTCTTTAGTGCTGGATATTCCAAGTCATGTCTCTGTTGCTTCTTAGAAATTCTGATAGGAGATAGGAGATAAGAAGGGAACAGATGTAGAAGTTATCATTTTTTTTTAAAAAATGTATGAGTGGCTCTAACCGGTTTGGCTCAGTGGATAGAGCATCAGCCTGCGGACTCAAGGGTCCCGGGTTTGATCCCAGTCAAGGGCATGTACCTTGGTTGCAGGCACATCCCCAGTAGGGAGTGTGCAGGAGGCAGCTGATCCATGTTTCTCTCTCATCGATGTTTCTAACTCTCTATCCCTCTCCCTTCCTCTCTGTAAAAAATCAATAAAATATATTTTTAAAAATCAATAAAATATATTAAAATAAAAAATCTATGAGTTGAAGGTTATCTGTGGATTTTGGTGAACCTTGGGTAACTGAGTTGGCTTTGATGGCTGAGCAAAAGAGGCTGGAATGTACCCTGGAAGGGATAATAGAGAGAGGAATTATCTAAAGTATTCTGTGAGTGGCCTTGGCTTCTCTTAGCATTATGTGCTGGTAGCCTTGTGTTTAAGTACAGAGACAGAGTTGTCACTATTAATTTCTGTTTGTGAAGCATTCCAAAGATATTGTCCTACAAAAAATAATAAACCAACATTGTTATTTTCAGGTATGTGAGCTGGAAGGCTAACACTTTAGCCCTCTGGCCATTTTTCAAGACATTACCTAATACATTACCTCATAATGATGACTAGGGGGAAACATTTTCAAAAGCAGAGTCATAAAGTGCTTTGATAAAGCCCACCCTAGGTCTTGCAGCAAAGCCTAGACATGAATACCTCCTAACAAGAATTCAGGGATACCAGATGTCTCTCTGTCTGCTTGCGGTAGTATCATTTCTACCCTTCAAGATGCACAGTTTCACGTTGGAGCATAAATCCTGGCTGGTAGACTATGTGATGCAGACTGTTCCTAATCCTGCCCCAGGGAGGAAAGAGCCTACTGAGTATCTGTGGCAGATAAAACACGCGTTTGTCATCCTCTTCAGCTTTATGCGGTGGGGGAAATGACCAGCCAATGGAGCCTTGCTCTTGCAATTGTGCCTCTTGAGGTCCAGTCTTCTAGGAAGGGTTGGGCATCTAGGCACAGAATGGTTGCAGTTGCCTTCCAAGACACCAGGAACCTACAGAAGGCCACACTACTGACACCTCTGCCAGACCAGATATGAAAGACTGAGGGCTGGGGAAGAGATGGTGACTGGCAAGGGCTGGCTGTGGAGCTCATTTTCTGCTTTTACTTAGAGTAAAACCACTGTCTTCCACATATCCGGGACATCTTCAAGCAACATCTTGGCTCAATTCTCCCCTGTTGTTATGACTGGTCTATCTTCTCTTTCTTTCTTACCTATATCCCATAACTCTGCCCCTGCCATTTCCCATCCAGAGTTCCTAAGTGAGCATCTAGGATGGTGGTTCTTGACTCTGATTGCACATTAGAATTGCCTAAGAGTGTTCAAAGTGAGACCTACACCTGGGCCTAGCTGCCTACCAGTTCTAATCCAAATGGTCCAGGCATTAGCATGGCTAAGCAATACAGGTGATTCTAACATGCAGCCATGGGTAACAACCATTGACATAGGAATTAGGGCTTTTGGGGGGTAAGTAGAGAGTAGCTAGTAATGTTCTGGATATAGGAGTGGGTAGAATAATAAATCTGGTGACATTTTGTAGGGTGTATTGGAAAAGATAGAGAATGGAGGTGGAAGCCATGGATTTATCAATTCCACCAACATCCAAAGAAGAATCATTCATGGTGGCTAGAGTGTCATTGTAGGTGAAATGACTCCACTCAAAAATCTTAGTTTAAACTACATTAAATATTTTGTTTAACTGGCATTTAAAGACGCCTTCTCCTGTGGTAAAATATGAAACACTCTCAGACTGCATTTATATGGAGGAAGATTTGTACTTGTAGCTAAAAAAAAAGTACCTGTTTGTCTGTGAATTCTTGGATTAACTTCCTTTCAAACTAAGGGAAGATCAGACTCTCACAAACCTATTCTCCTGTTTTTCTGTTAGATCGTGAACTTCTACCTCAGGTAGTCTGACTGGAGGCCCGTTAGACTTAATTGAATCAGATTGGAGCTGGGGAATATAGAGAATAATGCCCTCCATTCACTCCAGAGCAGAGGATGTGGGATCAGTGGTGCCACCACTCTTCAAAGGTAACCTGACTGACCAGAAGACAGAAAAATTGGGAGAAGTTAGTTATAGAGTGTATTCATGCTGTAGATATGGAATTACAATTACCTGCTGAATTATTCTCTTCAGAAAAATGGAAGAAGTCAGAAAGAAGTGATTCCAAATTTCTAGGTAAATGCAAAAAAGGTATAATAATTCATTCAATTATTAATTCATTCTTTTAAAAAATCTTTGAAGTTAAATCATTGAAGTAAAAAATCATTGAACCTAGATAACATTAGCCCATTTATTTTTTATTTATTTATTTATTTTTTTAAAATATATTTTATTGATTTTTTACAGAGAGGAAGGAAGAGAGATAGAGAGTTAGAAACATTGATGAGAGAGAAACATCGATCAGCCGCCTCCTGCACATCTCCTACTGGGGATGTAACCGCAACCCAGGTACATGCCCTTGACCGGAATCGAACCTGGGACCCTTGAGTCCGCAGGCCGACGCTCTATCCACTGAGCCAAACCGGTTTCGGCAACATTAGCCCATTTAAAAAGAAACAATTAAGTATCACTTAGTACTTCACAATATTGTACCATCACTACCTCTTTTAGAACATTTTTATCACCCTAAGTATTAATTCATTCTTAAATTATTTATTCATCACCTTATATAGGACTACTGTTTTACCAAGTACAATAAACTATGAAGAAAAATAAAGCATAGTTTATGGCCTTAAGAAGCAATGCTTAGTAGGAGAAAGTTTGGCCATTGAAAATAAAGATAATATATAATAAATTCTATTATAAACTTGGAAGTAACTAAGGGAGAGCTAATTTCTGACTTGTAGAAACCAATGAATTGGGTGTGAAAAGCTTCATGAAGGAGGCAGTATTTGAGACAGGCTTCAAATGATGGGTAGAACAGGCAGAATACTTCTGGGAGCAGGACTATCACGAACCAAGGGAAGAGATAAGAGGCATAAAAATTCTCAAGGAGTGTTACAGGCCACCCTTGAACAGGACAGGGGGAGAAGTTCAGGCTAGAAAAGTAGGTTGAGCCTACTCTGTTTGTAGAGATCTGTTTGTAGAGACTAAGGAATTTGGATTCTATCTGTTAAGTAATGAGCAGCTATTGAATATTTTTTAAGCAGGAAGAAATACAGAAATTGCAGTATTTTAGAAAGATAAATCTGATAACTGGGTTTAGGATGGATTAGAGAGAGAAAAATTGTCCCTTGAGGTAATGTTAGCAATACCAAGGGGTCTGGACTGTCAGTGTGCCAGTCCAAAACTTACTGAGTGCCTCCTGTGTGTTGGGTCCTATCTCATACTCACTTAAATAAGGACACATATGTAATACCTTAATCAATAAAGAAAAAAAAGAGGTCTTATGTGCAGAGAGAATAGCAAGTCCACTTGCATCGTTTCCTGAGCCTACGGAAGACAGGTACATGACATGTGTACTCCCAGTGTGTAAATTACAGAGAAGTCTTAAGAGAGGCTTCCCTCCCCTGAAGGCAGCTTGTGGAAGCCCCGAAGGAGGAGGGTTTAGGGTATCTCAACCACCCATCCTGCTTCTAGTGTAAAAACCTACCTTAGTTGCCTTGTCATAGAAACCCTGTCCAAGTACTAGGCCGGTCTTATTGGTAAATCACAGGGTCAGCCTTATGAGTAGATCATAGCCAGAGAGTTAGTTGCCATCCTTCAATGATAACACTTCCGGAGGGTCTAACCCAGGGAAACCTTGGTCTCTACTCCTGAGGCCTGCTTGACTTTCAGGATGTCATATTATTGGCAGTGATGGTTGTTCTTAATCCAATTGATGATAAATTTAAGACAATTTTCCTCTTTGGCAGAAGCTCGTGGCCAGATGTGCAAAGAACCCTCTGGAACAGTGATGGCGAACCTTTTGAGCTCGGTGTTGTCAGCATTTTGAAAAACCCTAACTTAACTCTGGTGCCGTATCACATATAGAAAATTTTTTATATTTGCAACCATAGTAAAACAAAGATCTATATTTTTGATATTTATTTTATATATTTAAATGCCATTTAACAAAGCAAAATCAACCAAAAAAATGAGTTCATAGGTTCACCATCACTGGTCTAGACCATGAGGTATGTAGTTTTGTCCCACATTAGGGCTTACATTGTTCTCCTTCCACAAAAAAACTTACTGAGTGCCATCTGTGTGTTCGGCCCTATCTCAGACTCACTTAAATAAGGACACATATGTAATACTTTATCAATAAAGAAAAAAAAAGAGCTCTTGTGTACAGAGAGAATAGCAAGTCCACTTGCTCCATTTCCTGAGCCTACAGAAGACAGGTACATGACATGTGTACTCCCTGCTCTCGAGTACATGTGGTCATGGAACATTTTCCCACTCACCCTGGTCACAGCTCACAGTCATCCTTGGTACAGAGCTGCCAGCAGCCTCCACATGCACTGCCTAGAGGGGACCTATGACATGTTGCTTATTGTCACTTATTCACATGCCAGCAGGTCATCTTTTCTTCCTCCCAGTGTTAAAATGCCTGATCCATAGCAATATGCCATTAAATTTTTATTCAATTTAAAATCTCTCCTTGTTTGGGCCTCCTTCATGCTAAGAAACTTGCAGTATGAAAGAAAGGTGTAATTTAGTCTTTTCTTTTGATAACCTTTCAACATATTCAATGTTGAATTCTACTTTCTAGTCAGGTAAAATGTGTAGGTTGGAAAAAGATCTTACATGACTGGAAATTTCACTGGAGATCTCTGGATAATCTCCAAAGAGAGTCTCACCTGGGTGTTTTTATGACTCCTCCTCTCACCTGCTGGCAGACCTCAAGCTTCAAGTAGTCCATTCCTCTCTTTAGGTCCCTCTCAAGGTCACCTCTCCCTGGGGTTGGCATCTAGAACACAAAGAAATTTATTTTCTTGGTCTTTCCAAATTGTGGAAGTATAGGCATGTTTCAACTCAAATCGTTCCCATCCCCCCTACCACCAAATAGGAGAAACTCTAAGATAGCCTTGTACATTGACACTCTTTTGGGGATGAATCAGATTCCAGTCCTTAGTTTCTGTTGTCCTAGGAACTGTGTTGGTAAAGATACTGCTACGATACATGTCTGTTATTTTGCTGCCTATGGATTCTTCTAAGATTTTTATGGTTTCCTGTCTTACGTTTAAGTCCTTTATCCATTTTGAGTTTATTCTTGTGTATGGTGTAAGTTGGTGATCTAGTTTCATTTTTTTGCATGTATCTGTCCAATTTTCCCAAGACCATTTATTGAAGAGATTGTCTTGACTCCATTGTATGCTCTTCCGTCCTTTGTCAAATATTAATTGAGCATAATGGCTTTGGTTGATTTCTGGGTTCTATGTTCTGTTCCATTGGTCTATATGTCTATTCTTGTGCCAGTACCAGGCAGTTTCGAGAACAATGGCTTTGTAATATAGCTTGATATCTGGTATTGTGATACCTCCAACTTTATTTTTCTCAAGATTGCTGCGGCTGTTTGTGGTCTTTTTTTGTTCCATATGAATTTTTGGAGAGTTTGTTCTAGGTTTGTGAAATATACCATTGGTATTTTAATGGGGATTGCGTTGAATCTATAGATTGCTTTGGGTAGTATGGACATTTTAATGATGTTGATTCTACCAATCCATGAACATAGTATATTCTTCCATTTGTTTATGTCTTCCTCTATCTCTTTTCTCAATGTCTTGTAGTTTTCTGAGTACAAGTCTTTTACCTCCTTTAATTAAGTTTATTCCTAGGTGTCTTAATTTTTTGTTGCACTGGTAAATGGGATTTTTTTTTTTTTTTAGTTTTTCTTTCTGTGAGTTCATTATTGGTATATAAAAAAGACATAGATTGCTGGGTATGCTGCTACATTGCCAAATTTATTTAATCTAGTAGATTTTTTAATGGAGTGTTTAGGGTTTTCTATTAAATTGCTTTTCAATACCTTTTTGGATGTTTCTTTTGCATATGACACATGCTGAGAAAGGTCACAAAGAGGCCCAATTATATTAGAGTTATTTTTTTTAACATCTTTTTTAAAGTGCTCTTTAATGCTTCTGTTTAATGCTTAATTAAAGAATCCTTCTTTTGAGGTTTAAATGATGACTTGAAAAGGTTGTTAATCTTTTTCTCGGTTGGAATCCTGACAATTCCAAACATGTAGATAAAGCAAGAGGAAAAGTGGCAGTCTTTGCTCAGTGAACTTGGAAACCTACACTATTACAACATAAAACATCCCCACAAAAATTTATTTTGTTTTCTAGTTTGTGAGCATTCTGTTTTACCTCAGAAACAGACACAATGAGGTTTTACATGCCATCCTCAGGGATGCAGTTCAGTAAAATTTCCTCATTGTTTTGTGATGAAGAGTGTGAATGACTCAGGCATCAGTGCCCATTAATCTCACAGGCTCTCCCCTCATGTCTGTCTGGCCCCAGCCCGGAATCCCATCACTGAGGGGCCATTGCACCTGGCTCCTCCCTGCACCACGCACCACACTGCGTGTTTGACACATGTCTTTGTTCTGCGTGGATGTGCAGCACATCCTCTCCCTTTTCAGTAACTTCAAAACCTGGATGTTAGTGTCCCACCCCTTTTCCAATTACCTTTGTTCATAGGAAAGCACTTCAGGTTATTTTCTAGAATTTGATTGATGGCTTACAAGGTGATAGGTTCTGCTGGCAAATTTGAACAATTTTCTGTGTTTATTACATCTGTTCCTTCTCAGGGGCACCCAGTGCTAGACTGGTTGTTGGCAGGCTGCACACTTCCTTCTCTTTGGCCAGCCCCCTATTTCCAAGCAATCCAACCTTCACAATTTGCCATGAAATAATTATCAACACTTCTCCCCCTTGCTTGATGACTGGGGTGTGGCAGGGATTTCTTTCTGCTGGAGTTTACTTCCCAACATATGCAAGGCTTTTTCCTTTCTCTGAAAATGGTTGGAAGTATCTCTATCTTTGCTTTCTTTGTCTTGAACCAATGTGTTGCTTTGTGACTTTCATTGTCTATGCATTAGAGCTTATCAGTTTAGCTGTGCTTTGATTCTCTTTTTGTCTTTGTCATTATACTTTTTATTTTTTTATTTTGTTAATCCTCATCCGATGACATTTTTCCATTGATCTTAGAGTGGAAGGGGGAGGGAGAGACAGAAAGAGAGAAATATCTATTGGTTGCCTCCTTCATGCACTCCCAACCAAGGCTGGGGATTGAGCCTGCAACCAAGGTATGTGCACTTGACTGGAATCGAACCTTTGACCATTCAGTCTGCAGGCTGATGCTCTAACCACTGAGAAAACTAGCTAGGGCCCCTTTTTGTCATTGTACTTTTTAAAAAACATGGTTCTAAAATGGACTCTTAAAGGACATGTTGGGCTGTATCTCGGTGTGTGTTCATGTTAATGCTTTATCAGCTTAAAAACAAATTTCCAAGCTGGTTGACCAATAGTACTGTTTAAAGGTATTTGTCATCTAGCAGCAAGATATATTATTTGAAAACAAGATATTATCCATGGATGAACTATGTAGAGTTTTAATAATTCTTCTCTTTCTAATTACCAATTATAAAAACCCATAAAATACAGTTAGCCTTCAAAATTGTCAAGTTTAAACACTTAACTTCAAGAGGCAGTGTTGTAGGATAGAAAGTACAAAGACTCTACCACACAGATGTGGATTCAGGTTCCACCACTTAGTGGCTCTCAGGGCCTCATCTCTCCATTTATAAAATGGGAATAATAATATTTAGTGTGCAAGATTGTATATTAAGTTAAGATACAGTTATACATAAGAATTTTTTGGAATACAGTAAATACCCCCCAAATGGTAGCCACTTCTACTTTTATTATTGATTTTTCTAAATCTCCTGCCTCACTCAGGTGTTCTCGCTGGCATGATTAATTATTATTCTTGAGTTTCATAAACCACATTTGGCTTTAATAAAACAATGCGTATGTCCATCCATCTGGAAAGTCAGTTATAAAAATAAATATAATTCTGCAGAATGACTAATAGTCCCTTGGGAGGAGCAAAGCACTGGGCAGACAGGATTTTTAGGTAGGACATAGAAATTTTGCCTGAGAGTAAATAATCAATGCCTACTTTTTCATTAAAAATGCCAGGGGAAATATATTAATGTGTGCAGAGTCTGTATATCCAAGGGTCCATTTCTGCAACTCCTCCACAGTAAACTTTATTGTACTTGATTTATCTCTCTGGAAAGCCAGCCCAGCCATGGGATATGATAGGCCTAAAGGAATGTTCCACTAGCTGACTTAACTCTCAAAAGTTTTCTAAGATGCATCATGAATGAACCTTAAAGAATTTTCTTTATTGTGAAGAAAAAGGTCTTTTCTTAGAAAATATAATCATTCTTGCCTCTCTAGATTAAAAACAAAAAGATGGTATCAGGGTGATCACTTCATAAAGAATATAAATGTCTACTATGCTGAGGTATACCTGAAAGTAATATAATATCGTATATCAACTAAAATAGAAAAATACTTTTTAAAGATGTAAATGGATAACAGTCTTTTAATTTAGCATTATAGAACTTCACAGTGGGCCAGAGAAAAGTTTTTGAGGCAAAAAGGCATTCTATAGAAATTTTAACAGAAAATTAAGAGTCATATGAATATATTATGAACAGTTCAATTTTCTGGCAATACTATTATTTAAAAATTTTGCATTTTATAAGTAAATTCAAAGCATTTATAAAAAGTTACCATACACATCAAAAAAGCAAGTTTAACTACCAAAAATATATTTTTCATGTTTAAAATAAATTCTTTACAGCAAAAACTCTGTTTCAGTGCTTCATTATGCATGGAGCTGAGCGCAGCATTATTATAATAAATTTGCCATGTTACATCCACCAAGATAATGTGTTCCTTTCTTAATACATTTTCCATTTGCTCTGAGCAAGTACTTTAAACTCCTTCACCAACATTTTAATGACAACTCATATTTAAGTCGCTTGACATAAAGCTTCTAATATGATCTACAGCTCAGTATCTTAAAATAATCTGAATTTTACTGCTGTGAGATTTCTAATGAAAGTAGAACTCTTTCAATTAACAGAATTAATTTTCAGACTTAAGCCACTTTCAAAGCTACTGGAGGCCAAAGATAGAATCACTATGGGTTAGAGTAAGGGGAAATGAGATTGCTCACAGAGTGTGGGGTAAGACTAATGCTGAAGTCAGGGAGAGATTTGGCCCTGGGTACCTGAGAACTTCACAGCTGTCAGGGATCATCAACTTTGACATTTAGTACACTTTTTCTCCAGAAGGTGGTGCTTGTCAGTCACTCCTGGATGTTGTGAGAAGGGACTAAAATACATCCTGATTCCTTAAGGGTTCCCCTTATGAAAAGAAGCCAATGACTACAGAAGCATCACCAGTATGGCAACAAGACATAATGTTTTGTTATATCTACAACTCCCACATCTGGAGAGCTTGTGCTGAGGGAATGGTTTGGGATTTGAGTCCTTCAGCATTTTGGAAGAGAAAATTCATGAGATCATAAAATTTCAAGCTGGAAAGTTTTTAAAGATCATCTGTCCTAAGAGTTCTTAACAAAACCCTAAGAGGGGTAAGGATTATCTTGAGTTTGAGATTATATTATACTAGAGGCCCAGTGCACGAAATTCGTGCACTCGGGGGGTGGGGGGCGGGGGTACCTCAGCCTGGCCTGCGCCCTCTCACTTCTGGGAGCCCTTAGGGGATTTCTGCAGGCTAAGCCAGCAGTCGGACATCCTTAGCACTGCCACAGAGGCAGGAGAGGCTCCTGCCAGCCGCTGTGCTTGTCAGCCATGAGCTTGGCTTCTTGCTGAGTGGCGCTCCCTCTGTGGGAGCGCACTGACCACCAGGGGGCAGCTCCTGCATTGAGTGTCTGCCCCTTGGAGGTCAGTGTGCATCATAACAACCGGTCTTTCCGCCATTCAGTCTATTTGCATATTAGACTTTTATTATATAGGATTGTTTTGAAGTTGCTTGCAAATTTGCAAATTTCATGTATATTTATCTAGGTTTGAAGGCGGGGTGGGAGAAGGTGATAGCTTTCATTATATCACAAAGGTGTCCAGAAGTAAATAAGATCAGGCAACGCTTGCTTTAAAGAGGAGTGAGAGGCTGAATCACAGCATGGTTAAGCAGATCTGTTTGTGCCCTTTTTAGAATAGCAGTGGCAAATCTAGACATGAAACCATTTTCCTGAGGGATGTTGCAACTACATAAAATCCCAACAAAATTTCTTCATTTTTAAGAAATAGAAGTGTTTATAAGGTACTCTGCTAAGTTCGTTTCTGTATTCCATCAAAATAACTGTAAAGTTGGTTAAGTACTCAAAGCTATGAGTATTATTTTAATAATTTAAAAAATGCTTATTTGACCAAATGTTTCCGTTTTGATTGATTATGTTGGCATTACCCAGACATAGCCCAAATAACAGCACACTCCCATGACCATGAGATCCTGTAAATATTCTGGCATCTCCCCCATTACCAATAAAAACTAGTCAGCACAAGTATGCAGCATAAAAGGGAGAAAAATGGGAACCATATGTCTGAGTTCCCCATGTGAAATCTATAGCCATTAAGGGAATGCTTTCCATTATGCGGCCTAACCATGCAGTTAGTTAGCAACCCTGCGACCCAGCAAAGTGAGAAGGAGCAAGGTTGGAAGAGATATTGCCAAAGGAGACAGACTTACAATCCTTCTTTCTAAGCCAAAACAACCCAGAGGCACAACCAGTAAGAAAACATTTAATTAGGGCAAAAGACATAGAAAATCTTGTACTCCTGGTATGGTGTGGTTGCTAAATATTTAGGGTAGGCTGATAAAAAAGCAAGTATTCTGAGAAAAACCTACAAACTAATGATTGTTGCAAACTAACTTCGATCATGTGGCCCAAACCCAAATGAACCAAACAATATCATCATCAACAACAAAAGAACACTTAAGATCCCAAACGGGGATCAGAGGATAACCATTATTCACTGGAATAGGGTTCACATCCTCCCCCCACTTCTGTTTGAGCACGTCCCTTCTCCTGCCACAGAGCCTGGGAGTGTGGGCTTCCTTGACAGTACCATGCCCATGCTGGGAAGGGCCGTGGAGGCTCAAGACAGCAGAGGCAGAGGGCAGGGAGAAGACAGTGCTGTGGGGGAGAACGAGGAAAGACTCTTAAGGGCCGGTGCTAGAAAACAGAGATGAAAAATTTAATAGGACTGCCATGAGTCAAGTATTAAAAGTCCTGACAATCTTGAGGGAAACATAGTCATGCTTGAAAATTCCAGTTTGGGAGATGGTTCCCTAAATGAGACACTGTTGAGGGGAAGGCAAGGGCAGAAAGCAACAGAGCAAAAAAGAAAATAAGCAGCATTCGCTAAAACCAATGTCCAGGCAGCACGTGCTTATGACATGGATACCCCAAGTGTGACCTAATCTCCACAGTGGGTGACTTCTCATTCAAGGCGATTTGTTTCTGCATTGACCACAACAGGAGGTGCTCAGCACATTTGAATCACACCATGTTGTTGGTGATAGGACTGAAACTAAAAGAAAGTGAAGGGTGGAAGACAAAGACTAGATATGCTACCACTTAGTACTTGCATTCAGGTCAATTGCAAGTTTCAGTGCTTGGTAACACCAGGAGGTGAGGTGAACTAGTACATCCCTTCTATATAGTTAGGATGGTGCTATTGACACTAGTCAACTCTGAAAACAAACTGGTCTTACTCTTCATGCTTGTGAAGGTGGAGATCACAGCAGGCCACAGTGAGTGTCTCTGGCCCCTGGGGACAGGCTCAATCCTGCCATGAATAGGCCGAATCTTTGGATGCTCTGCTTCCTTTATTCTCCTAGATTCTGAAAAATCTTTGCTTTAGTGACTTGTTTGCTGGGGAAGGCTTTGAATCAGGAACCAGCACATAAAGTCTTCTGATTGTGATTCAGTGGAAAAGCAGAACTTTACTGTGGAATAAGTATATCAGCTTGCCATTTAGTGAAGAAGGTCTCCAGGCTTGTGTGGCCAGTTGTCCAGAAAATACCCTTCCTTTGGGGGCATTCATGCTTACTTATTAGAAATTGGTGTTAATTTCTTGCCTCTTTACCAGAACGACATTGAGCCACGGTGTATGAGAAGCTGCAGGTGTCATTTATTTGCTGCTTGCAAGCCAGTATCTGCATGGCTTAGATTAAATCCCATGTAGGTTTGCTTGTGTACATTTCCATTGTGATCAATATTCTAGAACTCTTGCCAAATCAGAAATCTATTTTACTATTTGGGGAGTAAGTTGATAGTCACACTTCCTGGCTATCAAATACCATGTTTCTCCTCAAAATTTACAGGAGGGTGTCCCAAATTAAAGGATTTTTTTTTAATGAGATATAATTGGCATATATCTATAGTTTTAGGTATATAGCATAATGATTCAATATTTGTACATATTGTGAAATTTGACCACAATAAGTCTAGTTAATATCCATCACTACACAGTTATAAGTTTGTTTCCATATAAGAACTTTTAAGATCTACTCTCTTAGTAGCTTTCACATATACAATATAGTATTTTAACTATATTACCATGCTGTATATTACATCCCTAGAACTGACTTATTTAATAACTGAAAGTTTGTATTTTTTTTTACCTCTTTCACCCATTTTGCCCATCTCTCTGCCTCTTGCAACTACAAATCTGTTTTTTCTATAAATTTGGGTTTTTTGTTTTTTAGATTTTACATATAATTGAGATCATATGGTATTTGTCTTTCTCTGTCTGACTTTTCCATGTAGCATAATTCCCTCAAGTTTCATCCATGTTGTATCAAATGGCAAATTTTTCTTCTTTTTATGCCTGAATAATATTTCATTGTATACATGTATATATAGTTGTTTATTTACACCTCCCCCAAAGAAAGAAATTGTGGTCGCTAGATAATTTACTCCCCTAAATAGAGAATAGTGGCAAAATATGAATGTTATTAGAAAGTACTTGATTAGAATATAAACTTCTAGACATGTGTGCTTGAGGGAGTAATCTCATGGGGTGATTAACGAGATTCAAATTAGTCAATGATATAAAGTTTAGAGCAGTATTTGAAACATAGTAAGAACACAACAAAGGGTTGCTCTTATGAATACCAGTTGTAGCCTCCTGTAAATATTTGCCAAGTAGAATGTGTGGTCCACCCAGTAAAAAATGAGACTTATGAAAGTGTCATGTTGTAGGGCTACTCCTACATTCTGTCCCTCTTGAGCAAGAGAAACTCAATCGAATTTGTCAGGTGGGGTCCTCTTATTTCAGATACCTATCTATACTAATGTCTGACATGTTCCTTAAATGAGGACTCCATGAACATAACATGATTATTAGCTGATAATGACAGGGCCCATGCAAGAGAATGAAAATTATATACAGTTAACTCAAACATACTAAGACCCAGTAAGCATGGGGCTATGATAGTATCTCACTCCAGAGAAGTAGATACTAGCAAGAGTTTGGTGTCTGCACTTCTACACATTTTTCTAGCCATATAAACATGCATATGTATGGATATATGTACTTTTTTCTTTGCAAAAATAATTCCATACTGCACAGGCCATTCTATGACTTGTTTTTCCAATTAGAATATATTTGGGGCAGATTTCCATATCAGTACATTTAAATTTTCTTAGTTGTTAACTAGTGTACAATTTAGATTGCTTATTTATGAGCGAGGTTGTGCAATGTTAATATGGTTTTTGGTGTCTTATAGTTCTTTCCATTTAGCTTGCATAATTTATAACCTCTGCCCAACTTTCTACAGGGTGATTTATCTTCTTCTTATTATAAACGTTTTATTTATTAAATTAATGCTGTAATAGTCATGTCTGTGGTAACCATATTTTTCCAGGCTAGTATATTATTGGTTGGCTTTATTTATAACTAGAGGCCTGGTACACAAAATTCATGCATAGAGTGGGGTGTCCCTCAGCCCGGCCTGCACCCTCTAATCTGGGACCTCTCCGGGGATGTCTGACTGCTGGTTTAGGCCTGAACCAGAAGTCGGACATCCCTCTCACAATCTGGGACTGCTTGCTCCTAACTGCTCGCCTGCCTGCCTGATTACCCCTAACCGCTTATGCCTGCCAGCTTGATCGCCCCCTAACCACTCCCCTGCTGGCCTGATTGATGCCTAACTGCTTCCCTGCCAGCCTTATAGCCCCCAACTGCCCTCCTCTGCAGACATGGTTACTCGCCAATTGCCCTTCCCTGCTGGCCCTATCACACCCAACTGCCCTCCCCTGCTGGCCTGTTCACTCCCCAATTGCCCTTCCCTGCCAGCCTGATTGCCCACAACTGCTTTCCCCTGCCGGCCATCTTGTGGCAGCCATCTTGTGGTGGTCATCTTGTGATGACGTCGTGGCGGCCATCTTGTGACAACGTTGCATGAAGGCGTTGTGTGATGCCACCTAGGCTTTTATTATATAGGACTAGAGGCCTGGTGCACAAATATTTGTGCACTGGCAGGGTGGGGGGGTGTCCCTCAGCCCCACTTGTGCCCTCTCACAGTCTGGGACCCCTCAGGAGATAATGACCTGCTGGCTTAGGCCCACTCCCGGGTGGCAGAGGGTAGGCCCAATCCCTAGGTGCCAGCCCCGCAGCTCCTGGTCGGGCTCAGAGCAGGGCCGATTGGGGAGTTGGAGCGCCGCCCCCTGTCATGCACAGAGCAGGGCGGATTGGGAGGTTGCAATGCCACCCCCAGTCACACTCAGGGTAGGGCCGATTGGGGGGTTGGGGCGCCGCCCCCTGTCACACTCAAGGCAGGGTCGATGGGGAGGTTGCAGCGCCACCCCCTGTCACGCACAGAGCAGGGCCCATCAGAGGGGTTGGGGCTCCGTACCCTGTCACATACAGAGCAGGGCCAATCAGGGGGTTGGGGTGCCGCCCCCTGTCACCCACAGAGCAGAGCCGATCAGTGGGTTGGGGCACTCCCCCCATCACACTCAGGGCAGGGCCAATGGGGAGATTGTGGCTCCACCCTGTCACACACAGAGCAGGGCCGATCAGGGGGTTGGGGTGCCGCACCGTGTCACGAACAGAACAGGGCAGATAGTGAGGTTGTGGCCCCGCCCCCTGTCACACACAGAGCTGCAGGGCGATCAGGGGATTTGGGCGATGCCCCCTGTCATGCTGCTCCAGGGGCCAGGAGGCCTCGCAGCTCCGCTGATCCCGTTGCTAGGAGGCCTCGCGGCTCTGCTGATCCCGTTGCTAGGAGGCCTCGCTGCTCCGCTGTTCCCAGTGCTGGGAAGCCTCGCAGCTCCACTTGACACAGGGGCAGTGAGGCCTTGCTGCTCCGCTGATCCCGGTGCCAGGAAGCCTCTCAGCTCCGTTGATCCCAGTGCCAGGAGGCCTTGCGGCTCTGCTGATCCTGGGGCATGAGGCCTCCCGGCTCCGCTGATCCTGGGTTTGGGAGGCCTCGCAGCTCCGCTGATCCTGGGTTCGGGAGGCCTCTCGGCTCTGCTGATCCCAGTGCTGGGAGGCATATTACCCTTTTACTCTTATAGGATAGAGGCCTGGTGCACGGGTAGGGGCCAGCTGGTTTGCCCTGAAGGGTGTCCTGGATCAGGGTGGGGGTCCTGCTTGGGTGCCTGGCCAGCCTGGATGAGGGGATGATAGCTGTTTGCAGCTGGTCACACCCCTTCAGGGTGGGGGTCCCCACTGGGGTGCCTGGCCAGTCTGAGTGAGGGGCTGAGGGCCGTTTTCAGGCTGGTGGGCAACTGAAGCTTCCAACCTGTCCTTTTTTTCTTTTTTCTTTTTTCTTCTGGGATTTATTTACCTTCTATGGCTGTCACTGGAGCTGAGAGCCGGCTCCAGCTTGAGGCCTCGGCTGCTGAAAGCAGGTATCTGGTTTGTTTGGCTTCTATAATTGTAACACTGTTTCGGTCCTGCTCGCTCCAGCTCTGATGGCTGAAAGCAAGTATCTGGGGGTTTTTTTTGCTTCTATAATTGCAATAATGTTTCTTAAACTGCAGCTCAGAGCCCAGCAACGGAAGGCGGGGAACCTTGGCTTCCTCCATCATGGAGCAAGCAAGCCTCCTGTTCACCTCACTGCCTGGCTGCCGGCCGCCATCTTGGTTGGCAGTTAATTTGCATATTGCCCTGATTAGCCAATGGGAAGGGTAGCGAAGTTATGGCTAATTACCATGTTTCTCTTTTATTAGATAGGATGTTTTATGTTCATTGTAAATGTTTGAAAATTTTAATAGTCAAGTTTATCTAAGTTTTTAGCTTATTTACAGATTTCTTGTCATGCTAAGAAATGTCTTTCCTAGTTCAAAATTACCCAAAAAGTGTTCATTATTATTCTCAGTATATTAAACTTTTAAAATATGTTTAAACTCTTAAACTTTCTGGAATTTGTTCTGGAGTAAGGAGCAAGTATTGTACTATGCTTAAAGGCCTACACAATTGAATGAACAACATTTACTAAATAGTGCATCTTGTCCCAGGTCTTTTGAAAATTCATTTTAACATATGAAAATTTCTTTTTTCATAAATCTATTTCTGAGTGTTCAATTCTCTTTTATTGATCTCTCTGTCTATTCTTGTAGCATTGTTTTAAACATCATCTCTTTTTGAAACATTTGAAATTTTGTAGATTATCCTTACTCTTATTCATTGTTGTCTTTTTCTTCTTTTCATGAGTTTGTTCTTTCAAATAAATTTAAAAATAATTTTTATAAAAAAATTTTAATGAGATTGCAAATAATTTAAACATTATTTTAGGATGAATTTTAATCTATATAATGTTGAATGATTTTTTTTCCAAGAAAAAGTATATGCTTTTGTATTTGCTCAAGCCTTATATTATGTGACTCAATATAATATAAACTAGAGGCCTGATGATTGAAATTCATGCAAGAGTAGTCCTTCCTTCCCCCGGCTACCGGCACTTGCTTCCCTCTGGCACCCAGAACCTGGGCTTCCCTCGCAGAGGGAGGACCCACCCAACCGCTACAGCCTGCCTATCACTGGCAGCCCCCCTATTGATCGCCCCTCTGGCTAGTGGCCTGGGCCTCCCTCTGCAGGGCGATCATGGGGCAATGGCCAGACCCCCAACCAATTGCATCGCATCCACCTTGGCTGGCCTGGCACCAGTGGGTGTCATAGTGTGGTCCCTGATGGTCATCCGAATGGTGGTCTGGAAGGTCGTCTGGACAGTCGTTCTGCTGTTTAGCCATCTGGTCTAATTAGCATATCATGCTTTTATTATTATAGATCTTTCCCTTCATATATATCTTCTGTACTTCTTGTTAATATTTTGACATTTTAATATTTTGTTTTTATTTAAATGGGATCTCATGCTTAATTTTATTTCTGTGTGCTTTTTTTTAAAGGACAGTTATTTATTTATGCTTATATTTTTAACTTCCACCTTAAGTAATTTCTCATATTTTCTCAAACATTCTCTCATTGTTCTTATAGGTATAAAATTATATTATTTGATAGACCTAGGTGGTGGGTATATCAAATTTTCTGTATATTTGAACATTTTCTGTATATTTGAAAATTTTCATAATAGAAAGTGGGGGTGAAATAATATTATCTGACTGCACTTAGCCCAAGCTTTGAATATTTCCTTACAACCCACTTGTTATTATATAGTGACAGGAGATATTATTCATCTAAGATCTTATTTGGCAAAATACTTATTAGGTTGCTCATTATTTTTGCTACTTAGTGCATTTCCTTATTCTTATATCTCTCATTTCCTTCCCTGACTTTTAAAGTCAGCATGGCGGCTAATTAACCCAACAATAAGAGCTTATTTTATCACTTCCTATACTGAGGAATTTTTAGAAAACAATCGCTATGGATTTAACTGATTTTAGCATAATTCATTATTTATATTATTAATAGTTATTATCATTTGTAAGCACAGGCTGCATAAGGTCCCTGCCCTGGGGAGCATGTCAAAGCTCACATTTAATTATTATCTTGAAATTTCATGGTATTCCAGGTAACAACAAAGCTATGAGAAGCTAGAAATAATTAAAGCATGTGATTAATATTACCAGTTAATGTTCCCATGCACAATCTCCAATCCACCAAGTAAATAATTATGAAAATCTCCAATATTATTAAAATTTAGTAACATCTGTTGGGACAATTTGGTAATAACCTCAAGTCATGAAACCTTATCATTCACATGCCATTAATTTTATTGTTTTCATGCTTCAATGTTCAAATAGAATAAAAGGATTAACTCTGGTTAATTTGTGTATTTAAATAAAAATAAGTACACAAATGCCTCATTTGTAAACCAATTCATTTATTCTCTTATGCCACATATTTTCCTGAGAGATTTATAGAGCAACTATTTTGCTATAGTTCACATTTTAGACAAACTGAAGCACATGGGCTTTATGATTATGAACTTCTTAAGCAATCAAATTTTTTTATATATACATGTTGTCTATCACTAGAGATAATGTTAATAAAATGACATTTACTTGCATTTCTTGATATTCTTCTAAGCCATCTTTAATTGCATGATGGGAATGTCTTTCCCATTAAATATTAATTTTCTGTGGGACATAAACATGTTCTCTTTTCATTTGTACTTTCACAACCAACTAGGGTGCTGCTTTGTTCATGGAGAATTCTCAGTACTTATTGCCTGGATGACAGAGCTGCTAGGAAGAGAGACTTTTCTTATTACAAACACTTTGTGCACTCCCTATTGTTAGCTCTGGTCATGAAGAGGCTAAAGCAGAATTCTAATACGACCTTATTTGTTTGTGGACATCTGCTACATGAGAACTTAAGGACAGAGCAAGTGCCACAGTGGGTCTGATTGGGCCCATCCACCTCTGATTCTGCCCACGAGCAAGAATTTGGTTATCACTGCACTAGCCTCCAAACACAGAACAGGTTCTGAAACAGTGTGGATGGATAGTCAATCATTAGTTGTTAAATGAGCAAATGATGGAGACCTCAAGAAAGGTTGTTTCTGAATTACAATAATCAAAGTGATGAATGTTATTCAAAACACCCCCAGTTGTGCATCACCCATTCATAAAATCACCTGAACTCTGGCTCCTGCGGAACAGAGGCTGCTGAGAAGAGCCTGTGAGGTGCTGGAGGGTGAAGGGGGAGGGCGGGAACCTGCGCCTTCACAAAAGCTATGGACTAGAGAAGTAATGTCTGTCAAATGTTCACACAGTCCTATGTTTTATTCCCGCCGCATATGTAATTTGTCTTTTCCAGTTTACTTACAGTCTCATTTTATTTTGGTATTCTCCCCTCCTGACAGTATCAGCTTTAAGTACGTTTCATCATGGACTCTGGTTTCGCCTCTGACCTCCACGCTGGCTTTCAGAGTCATCTGATGGTTGCAGCCACAGCTCTGGGGCTGGCTCCCTCTCCGGTCAAGGTGGCCATCGTGAAAGCCAGCCTCTCGGCTAGTACTTATAAGTTGTAAGTCATGGCCAATACAAAGACTGCCTATTGGTCTAGAATCCTAGAATTGGGTTATTGTTGTCCTTCTGGTCCCAGTGTTTGCATGGAAACAGATTTCTAAACTGGTCACACCCTACTAATTATCCCAACTCTTCTTGGTCAATTACCTCTGAATCCAGCGCATATTTCTAAAGTCCATTGACCAGAGCTCCCTGCATTCTTCTACTTCAAAGCACTAAATTATTTCACAGAAAATGTACAATTTTTTCTGATGATACCCGGCATTTTGCAAATCTTTTTGGCTTCAGCAGCCCTGATATCAGAGCTGATATCTTCAGATGACAGTCTGCTATACCTGAGAGATCTCTTTTCCTGGAATGTATTTGGAAAGCAGCACTTTTCCTTCATAAGTTTTTAGAGTATTCCTTGTTT
This sequence comes from Myotis yumanensis, assembly GCF_028538775.1. Lineage (NCBI taxonomy): Eukaryota > Metazoa > Chordata > Mammalia > Chiroptera > Vespertilionidae > Myotis > Myotis yumanensis. Next base: position 62,102,620 of record NW_027223759.1, read on the forward strand.
TTGAACCAGCTTCTGTCAACTCATGAGATCTTCAAGCTGCTGCAGTTATTTATAGAAAGGCATTTGATTTTAGGTGTCAGGTAAGGGCTCCACATGGACTGGCGGAGTTCTCCACGCCTAGTCTCCCAGATGTGCCTGTTGAAGGATGAACAGTGTTTACATTTTCCTATGTCCTATTCTCTCAACCTACTTAATAGTTGTTTTAGAACTAGGGCTGATATTTCCTGCCTTTTAGTTATTTTATAATACTTAAATTCTGATTTAGGATAAAATGCTTGACCATCATAGATTATTTGGGAAATACAGGATGTCCCCAAAAATGTATACACACTTTGAATAATTTATTAATTCCAATGGGTTAAATTTGAAAAGGAAGACATATCAATTGGGCTATTTGCAGTTAAAGTGTGTATACATTTTTGGGGGGACTTGTAGAATCTACTGTTAATTGCCTAATCTACAGTAATTCTCTTTTTCCTTGATGCTATAACCTTGATTCCTCCCTCTACCCCCAGTTGCTATATGCCTGGCTCCCAGGGATGAATCATAATTAATTCATGTCAAATATGGTAAGCTTATGTCCACGGAAGGACATGTGGCTCAGTTTGGGCCAATGTGATATAAGGGCTGAGAGGCTTGGGGGAAATATTATCGTCCCCAATGAAAAGAGAGGGCTGCGTGTTCCCTTCCTGCTTTGAACATTGTCATGTGAGAATATGAGGTGTGGAGCTGCTGCAACCATCCTGCTCTCTGGGACAGTCCCAGAGAATTCAGAAATGTCAGTTTGAGTGCTTTCATTTTTAAACTACTCAACCAATCAGTTGTATCATACATCTTCAGATATCTGTGATGGTGAAATATCATTACTAATTAAGGGATATTAGTTTTAGATTCTGTTTCTTTCACTTGAAATAATTATATCCAAACTAAAATATTTTTAAAAGAACTTGCATATCTCTAACCAGATATAATTAAACATATTTACTGCATTCCCTTTCATAGATTTTTCTATACATGTATACAAATATATCTAATTTCTACTTTTATAAAATTATGCAATTTTATATTCTGCTTTGATTTATCATTATATTATGTTTTAGAATGTCATTATATAATCTTTAAAACTATGACACACTGTGAATTGCCAAAATTAATTTACATGTCCTTGGACAGAATATATCTTTTGTTATTTTGTGTAATATTTGAGAGAGAAATTTTTGTTGCCTAAAAGCTATTGTGCTGCTTTCAGGATAAAGAATAGATACACAGTAATTGTCAGAAGGAAAAAAAAACACCTTTAAGGGGAATTAAAATACACTTCTCCTTTAAAAACTAATAATTTTATGGGGAAATCATATGAAAGACAATTTAAGAGGTGTGACATTTTCAAAATATAGCTGTGAATAGCTTTAGAGATTTTAAGAGAAGAAAGCTAGAGTTAACTTTTGAATGCAGGAATAGGTAATCATTTAAAAGTTAATTTCCTCCAAGAAATAATCAGTACAAACATTTACCCTGCCAATCTAGCTTCAGGGTCTAAAGTTATTTCAGCTCTGTTTTATGTAGCAAATGGGGCACATAAAGAACACCTGATGGTACATGTGGGACAGGACGTTCCTTACCTTTTCTGGAATTGTAACTGACAGAACACTCAACACTAGTTGAAATTTCTCCAAAATATTTCTGGCATGTTGCCTCCCATAGAAAGCAGAAAGAAAAAAAAAGTAACGAGGGAGGAAAGTTCTCAGCCCATGGGTTCCACGTGCACAAAGTTTCTGTATTTGACCAACGTAGCAGCAGGCACATGCTGCAGACAGGCCGCCTTTGGATAAGGCTTATCTTATAAACATAACTAGAGGCCCGATGCATGAAATTCATGCAAAAGTAGGTCTTCCTTCCCCCAGCTGCTGGCACCGGCTTCCCTCTGGCACCCGGGACCTGGACTGGCTTCCCTCCTGCTGCCCACAGGCACCCGGGACCCAGGTCTCCCTCGCAGCCCTGGCTTCATCCAGAAGGACGTCTGGTCTAATTAGCATATTGTGCTTTTATTATTATAGATGGCTGATACTTAGAGAAATAACATTGGTCTATGCCTCTCTCTCTTCTACCTGGCTTACATATACTGACTTTTTAATGTACATGGTAACTCTATTGCGGTATGTCCCATTATCATCTTCGTTTTATAGATTAAGAAATGGAAGCACAGAGAGGATAAGTGGAAAATAGCACCACCGGTAAGTAGTAAGTCTGGGATTCTAAGTCTGCAGTCCATATTCGTAACCATTAGAACAAAGATTTCCAAACATTCTTGATTCACGATGCTCTTAGTACCTCAGAATTAATTTTTTAACATTGCCTCAAAGCCAGAAGAAAAATTTAATGGTTTTGTTTAGTAAGTAGGTGAGTCAAAACAATTTAGTTTTATAGCCTCACAACTTACTAGCTATAATTTTTTAAATGCAAACACTGAAAGAAAAGATATTTTAGTTCATTCTTAGCAATGATTTGCTAACATGCTGTGTGCACTCGTTGGGCACTGCACAACTTCTCACATCTTAGAATCAGATTGGACCCTGCTACCCTCATTTCTGGTTTCCATAGTTTATAATGAACAGTGTATAAAATGCTTGACCATCATAGATTATTTGGGAAATACAGGATGTCCCCAAAAATGTATACACACTTTGAATAATTTATTAATTCCAATGGATTAAATTTGAAAAGGAAGACATATCAATTGGAAGCACAGAGAGGATAAGTGGAAAATAGCACCACCGGTAAGTAGTAAATCTGGGATTCTAAGTCTGCAGTCCATATTCGTTTTTATTAAAGAAACTTCCCCAAACTCAGCTTTATAATAATAAGCTATCATTGAAAGGAATGTAGAGTGATCTAATGATTAAACTATAAACTACCCTGATTTAGTAGTTCTCATGTCAACAGATGTTAATTATTATCATGTTTCCCTCCAAAATTTAAAATACCCCATGTAGCCCCCCATGAGTTCCCTGTGCCATCCTGGGCACCTCAGGGCAGTTTGAGAACTATGGCTTGAGACAGCATTACGACTCAAGTTTAGGATCTAAGAAAGCAAGGAAATGTGATTGTTTTTAGTTCAAAAAACACCCATTAAAATTACTTTAAAAGTTGCCAGCCTGATTATTCGAAGCTTCATATATGCAATTAAAGGATTCTTTCACTTGGCTTAGTACTCCTTTGAACCAACTGTCACAAATCAGTGGGAAGGGAATGAAATTAAGCCATTTTGAGTCTCAACTATTTTATTTATTTTCAGTAGAAAAGTATGGGGCTGGACTAATGGTTTCTAAAGTCCTTTCTAAACTTGATCACTGAAATTTATACTCTCAGGCCTTTTTTTTCTTTATGTAGGCATAGCATTTTCTTTTTCTTTTTAAAATATGTTATTTATTTATTTATTTATTTTATTTTTAGATAGAGGAAAGGAAAGGGAGAGATAGAAACATCCAGGAGAGAGAAACATTGAACAGCTGCCTCCTATGTGCCCCAGACTGGGGATCAAACCATAAACCCAGGCATGTGCCCTGACTAGGAATTGAACCACTGACCTCATGGCACCTGAGTCAACACTCAACCACTGAACCACACTGGCCAGTGTATACCATTGTTTTTCCACACATATCCCCTCCCTCCCCTCCCCCCCTCCAATTTCCTTAAGCATTGAGCCATAGATCATGAGATAGTAAAACCTACTTTACATCAAAGTTGGGAGACCTCATTGGCTCTACTTTGAACTTTGATATATGCCATCTATAAGACTTTGGGCAAATCTTACCTTTATGCACCTCATTTTCCTAATCTATATATATAAAAGCCAAGTGACGAGGACAACCAGAACTACTGGTTGCTATGACGCATCCTCTGCTGGCCTGATGGGGGCGAGGCCAGCTGGCCAACCTCCCGTGTTCCCTCCCCCTGGTTGGCTGACCCCGGTCAGCTCTGATCGGGGCAGCCGGCCAGACCCCACCCATGCACAAATTCGTGCACTGGGCCTCTTGTCTTTACAATAAAGGCAAGAGTGTCTGTCTTACTAAAATGTAGTAGGGTTAAAACAGCATGTGTCAAAATACTCTTTACATTGTAAAGCACTAAATGGCTCTGTTATGAAGATGATGAGTGTGGGTTATATCTACGAGTGTTAACATCTGTCCAGGTTAGTAATACCAGTAGGCTTTGGTCATAATCACAAGTTTTAAAAGGAAAAATAATTTTTAAGGTTTCTTAATTTATTATTTATATGCCAATCCCACAATACAGTTCCACCCATCTATGATCATTTTAATGTTTGGTTGATTAAATAAACATTTTAAATACAATATATCCTCAATCTAGCCTTGTTTGGTTTTGGTTCCTGATCATTTTGATGGTGGCCAATAGATTTTGAGTACTTTGGACATACTTTTAAACAAAAAACTTACCATTATAGCTCATTAAAGTTAAGCCCATTAAAAGTTATTTTCCCTGACCATCTACTCCCACTCCACCCCTGCAAAAAATGAAAACATGACAGTATTAGTAGATTATGTAAATATTCCCCTTAGCAAAAATAATAGAGGTCAGACAGTAACCGTTTTGATGCTTTCAGGAATTAAGTATCATAGAGAAATATATTCATCTGATTTGGTAGGTCTTTGGGAATGTTGGTTAAAGTTGTAACTTATTGCATTATAGTTTCCTCTTAAATGTAATTTTCTCTGTTCTTGGTATGAAGAATGTTGTACTTCTGTAAACTTTGTCTTGTTAAAATTTTTCTTTTTGGCTTTTGCTTCTAGTAAGTTCAAAGACAAATTTAGCAAACACACAAGGTTTCATCATTTCTGCTTTATATGCTAAAATAGTTGCTGACTCCAGTTAACTCCTTGCCCCTTATTTTCCCTTTGCCTCATTTTTTTCTTACTAATATTAATTTTATTTTACCTTGCATATTCAATCATTATTTTAAAATACAATAAATCCTTTAAGGACAAAGCATGAAATAAATAAAGCTCATTTATCACATATTAAAAAATGTAAAGAAGTGAAAATACACTCAACCTGATTCTCTTATCAGTTCATATCCAGACCAGAGAATAGGGTGAAGAGTGGTGAGTGGCTCTGATAAGGCCATCAGCAAGTATATCAAAAAGCAACCTTCAAAAAATACATAATTATTTAACAGTATAAAATCTAATATATTAAACTAAACACTAAAGAAAACCTAACATATTAGCCCACAATATAAAATGAAGTAAAAACTGACTGTATTTTCAAGACCCAAAGTTTTAAAAACAGAATTGTGTACTGTACATGCTTTGTCCATTTTGTAACTGCTCAGAAATTAAATAGAAATTTTGGTGATAACATCCAGAAAGATTATGTATTCTTTGTTGTACTGTTATGAAAAATATTCAGAGCTATAATTGCAAAAATAGCAAGACAAAGATGAAATTTGGAGGAGTGAAATTCAGCACATAAAATATTAGGAGACTAATTTCAGAAATTTGGATGTGGACATTTAGAAAAAGTATAAAAGACAGATCCATTTGTCAGTCAACATGTTATGCAAAACAAGAATTTAATAAGAAGGATGAACACATATGCAATAGTATTTTTAAATGTTTCCTATTTCCCTGTTCAACAAGCCCCCTACCCCTAAATCTAAATTGTTATAATTATCTGGTTTCTTTGCTTTAGCTTAGAAGTAAATCAAATCAATTTTTCCCCCAAGGGAAAAAGAAAGGAAGAAATGAATAAATGAAAAGATAAAGAAAAGGACGCTGGATACTTTGGAAAGACAGGAAGGATTTCAGTAATTGGAATAGCTGCATCTGGGTGCACTCAGCAGTCTAACCCCTTGCTGTTATGTTACTGAAATATTTACCATTGTCACCTGCTTTGATAATTACTGGGGGTCTTTGTGGCTTTTAAATTGGCTTGCCACGTGTGCCCGTTTGTGCTCTCTGGCTCATCTATATTTAAACATGTATTAGTGAGTTAAATAATAAATTTTGCTTGATTTGAAAAATTGCGCTGTTGTTCTTTGCATCAGTCACTTTGTGAATTCAATCAGATTTTAAATGCTACTTAAAAGCAACTAAGTCTACTGAGTATTAACTTTAATTAATTTTCTGTCCCCAACTCTGAAAAGCAATCAACAATCAAACCAAATATAACCCCTTTTGGGTGTCGGCTGCTTGAAATGCAATCTTCTTCCTTGGTATATCTGCAAATCTGTTCATATAATAGCTCAAACGCACTCCTTGTTCTTACAGTGAAAAAGCTGTGTAGGTAGCACTTTTTTAAAAATTAGATTCTCCATCTTGAATGCATCAAGTTGTTGAAATTCTTGATCTAAAACTCAGGCATTTTAGAAACATTAGTTAATGCCTATCTCCTAACTCAACAATGTGTGTAATTTTTTGATAGTCTTCGAGGCATTACTACTAAACCATTTACTTCATTCCTGAGACGCTTTAGTTTCTGAAATGAGCTTTCACTTCTTCCTGATAAAGTAACAGCTTTGTTGGACGTGCCACCGGATACTTACATGTTAGCCTTCAACCGGATTGTCTTACGTCCCAGAAGAAGTGTTCATGGGAACAAATAAATGGAGGTGACTCCAAGGGTCATGGGAAATTTCCCTGGCACACAGAGCAATGTGAGATATGTCTAAGGAAAATAGTTCGTTTCATAATTTGAGAATAGGATTTCATTTAGCACATTTGGAACATGTGCTTAATCAGTAGGCGGAGGACTCAGGAAAACAGTGCGGAAGGGCTTGGGCTTTCCATCATTTTGCCGTTCGCCCTGATGGCCAATGGGCTCGCAAGCAGTAACAGCACCGAAGCACCATGGACCACAGAAATATACCCACTCTGTTTCCTACGGATTGCATGTAAAGGAGTCTTGGGTTGTCTTGTTGTTTTTGCCATGTTATGTCCAGCATTGGTAGCATTATTACCTTAATTCTCCATTTCCTTTAGGCCTACGGGACTCTGCGCTGAAGGGAGGTTTGAAGCTGTTTTGTCTAATCCACAATCTGCTGCTAAATCTGTGTACCCCCCTTGCATTTCCCAATCTCCCACCACCTCCAGCAAGTAGCAGGCGTTAAAGGAAATACATTAAATGAGCTATACATTTCTCTGTTATTTGCTTACTTTGGATTTGTCCATTCTCAATAGATCCCAGTTCTTGGTGAGCCTGGAAAATGGAGACCTAGACTGGGACCTCCTAGTCTGAGGCTATTCAGGGAACTCTGTTCCCAACCTCTGTAGGCTTCTTTCCTCTTCAGTGGATGTTCCTCCTGAAGACTAACTTCTGGTGTTCCCACCAAGCCAACTACCAAAACAAAGTAAAACAGGGGAGAAGCACCCTGCGCCAGGCGCTGGCCAGCTGATGGACAAGGGCAGAGTCGAACACCCAAGCCCTAACACGACAGTACAAACCTTGGCCACCACTGTTTCACTTCTGACGAGGCGATTTCTGAAAAATGCTTCACTGTGATCTTAGGAATAATCCAATGCTTTGGTTACCTCAGTAGGACTTAAAATGTAACATTTGGGGCATATGGAACAACATTAATACTGTTAGACACTAGTCATTGTATTTACGGCCCATAGTTCACAGATAGGAACACAATTGCAGAGCAGTTCCATACATTAGTCTGAATCCGGCTTCCACAACCTGCTAGCTGCATTGCATGACTTTAAGCAAGTTACTAAAACCTCTTTGTTTCTTTGCTGGGGTCCAATCCCAGCGGGTCCAGGGGTCCCCAAAGGTGTGGACGGAGTCGACGAAGAAGGAATGACACGAAGACAGCCTTCAGTTGATCAGCAGCCTAGTCAGGACCTATAGCCAGGATCTCCAGCCAAAGTTCTGGTCGAAGCTCTGGTTAGGAACTGATGAGGTTCTGATGTTTATTGTCTTGTTACATCCGTATTTATACCAGCCGATTTTAATCCTGTCAATTTCTATTACAAAGGTTAGGGCGTTTCTTATCTCCATTCCAGGGAGTAAAGATTATGTAGCTTAACTACCCGCCTGGCACTTAATTAAGGGGTTGTATCCCCTCCCTAACCTCAGGGAAAGATCCCCACCTGGGGAAACAACCTTTCTCGGAGAGGTGACCTTGGTTAAAACACATGGCGCTAAAGGGAGCAAACATATTAAGAACAGTATGCTATATATGCCAGGTCCATTGAAACATATGCTGTGCAGATGTTTCTTTCCTGCAGCGACTGTGTCAAGCAGCAAGGATGGACTGGCTTCCGGCATTTCTTTATCTAGAAAATGAGAATAATAAAAAAGAAACATGAAAAGTGCTAACTTATAGTAAGTGTGAAATAAATGATAACTGTTTTTGCTATTATTTTTGGAGAAGCTACAATAAGGGACCGTCTTTGACTAGTGCCAGGCTGATGGTAATAAGTTGAGCCTGGGCAATAGTGTTGATCTTTACTATCCATGCTGTCATGCTGCAGACAGTCCATGGAATTGTCACACTAGAACACCCACCCTTTACCTTTAGGCCAGTCTGCTATGCTTCATTCTCATTAGTGGATGACAACAAATTATATCTTGAAAGAGATCTGGGAAAGAATAGTCACAACTTCCTTTCATGACAAGCAAATACTATCACTGAGAAATTATCTTGCATCTTAACTAAACCTTTTGTGTTGCATTTTAGGACAATTTTCTTATTTTGTTCCTGATAAAGAGGAAAAGTCCCTGCTCACTAGATTCTGTAAATGGTGAATGGGTGGAGTAGGGTGGGGAGAGAGATGCAGGAAATGAGAACATCCTACTTGAGCTAGGAGATCATTATTCTGGACCTAGTTTTGTCCCAACCAGTAGCGTAAGCCTGGGCAAGTCATCAGTCTTCTCAGCTGTAAGTAATTTTTCAGGCTATTTCATCTTCAATTTACTATTAAAAAGCAAAATTCAACTGCCCTGATCAGTGTGGCTTGGTCGATTGGTGCGTTGTCCTGTACCCTATAAGGTCACAGGTTTAATTCCCCCAGGTTGCTAACTTGGACCCCAGTTGGGGTGAGTACAAGAGGCAATGGATTGGTTTTTCTCACACTGATGTTTCTTTCTCATTTGCTCTTACTTTCCCTCTCTCTAAAAAGAAGAAAAAAATCAATGAACATGTTCTCGGGTGAGGATTAAAAGAAAATCCAACTGAGTAAACTGGATATCTAATTGGCTTTATTAAACAATTCATGAATCAGGAAGATTTCATTTAGCAAGCAGAAAGGCAATCTGGAAAACTATGTAAAATGAAAGGCTTTAATAGAAAGAAGGCTGGACAAGGAAGTCATTAGCAAAAGAAAAATGAGAGTTCATTGGAGGAAAGTAAGAGTTCATGGTGAATAGTAAGAATACCTTCTTTTTTATAGCAGTGTAGTATTCCATTGTGTAGATGTATCACAGTTTTCTAATCCACTCATCTGCTGATGGGCAATTAGGCTGTTTCCAAATCTTAGCTATTGTGAATTGTGCTGCTATGAACATAGGGGAGCATATATCCTATCTGATTGGTGTTTCTGTTTTAGCAAAATAAGCCAGTTAGAGAAAGATAATATCACATGATCTCACTCATTTGTAGAATATAATGAACAACATAAACTGATAAACAAAAATAGAACCAGAGTCATAGAAGCATCAAACAGACTGTCCAACCTATGAGGGAAGGCAGAAGACAGGGAGGGTGGGGGGAGGGGAGAGGAAAGGGGGTAAGAGATCAACCAAAGGATTTGTATGCATGCATATGAGCATAGCCAATAGACACAGATGGGGGGGCGGGGAGTGAGGGCATGTGCTGGGCGTGGGGGTGGCAGGGAAGAGGTCAATGGGGGAGAAAAGAGACTTATGTAATACTTTAAACAATAAAGGATTTAAATTAAAAAATAAAAAGGAAAGAAAAAAAAGAGTTCATTGTGACAGTGGCTTCTCATTGGCTAAGCTGTTTGTTCCAATTTTAGCTGAGGTTTCCTTTATTAATTTTAACACTGCTATTGCTGCTGGTGTAAATGATGCTCTTTCATGGGATCGTGAGAAAAGCATTCCATAGACCCACACATGGGAGCTTGTCCTTTGGCAAGATTTATTCAGGTGGAAATAGAAGGCTTCCCTTATGTCCCATCTCCATCTGTCCTGCCATGTAAAAATCCAATCTTGTCTTCATCAAGGCCAAAACCAAGGCCAGTGCCCAGAGTTTCTGTTTTACATTAAAGCTTAGTCCTTTGGAACCCACATGGACTACTATGAGCCCAGATGGCTGCTAGACCCACATGGTTTTGCATGTTCCTCCGGGGTGGGAGGGGGGGGCAGAGAGAGAGAGAGAGAGAGAGAGAGAGAGAGAGCTCTTTGTTCCCTGGGGTTATATTATCTCAGGCTTGGGAGGAACCAGGAGCTTTTTCAAAATAACCAATCAACTTCCCAAGTTTTCATGAGCTTGTGTAGGGCTGCCTCCTGACCAATCCATTCTTTCTCCAAGCTAGACTGACAGGTCTCAGTGGTTCTCATTTTGACTCCTATTGCACATGCCTCATAGAAGCACTTCTCCCTGCACCATTTTGACTTCTACTGAACATGCATTTACCGCCCCTTTCCCCCAGTGGTATGTGGGGAACAGACCTATGGTTCCCTGGGGAGTGTGTGAAGCTGCAATCTCCTGGTAAAGCAAGCAGGCTCATGCTCCCTAGTTGATTACGCTTCATAATGTCCGACTTCCCTTGCTTCTTTCCTTTATTAATTACTAGTATCTAGATACCCACACTAACTTCCCCCCTGAAAACCTTGAACCTTGTAATCTTACAAGGGCAACTAGCTGACGGTCCTATCTTCTGTAGCTGCTTCTTGCTGTCAAGGAGCATAGTCCTGCATATCGCCAGGCCCTGAGATTCTTCCTATCTGTCCAAGGAAGAAAGGAACAACAGGGAAGGGAGTCTTCATGCAGGGAAGAGGGATTTTGTGAAGTCCAGGTCAGTCTGCTCTCCCTGGGATACAACATACATGACATCTAGAGGATGGCACTGTCTAGAGCAGTGGTTCTCAACCTTCTGGCCGTTTAAATACAGTTCCTCATGTTGTGACCAAACCATAAAATTATTTTCATTGCTACTTCATAACTGTAATGTTGCTACTGTTATGAATCGTAATGTAAATATCTGATATGCAGGATGGTCTTAGGCAACCCCTGTGAAAGGGTCATTCGACCGCCAAAGGGGTCGCGACCCACAGGTTGAGAACCACTGGTCTAGAGGATGGCACTGTTGGACAAGCTGGCATTCTTGTTGTATTCTAGAGATGACAAGTTAGACAAGAAGGTTAAAAGGCATAGTCCAAAAATGAGGATAATTATAGCAACCAAAGGTCTTGTGGGAGGTAAAAACCAGGTGATAGAGGGAGGGACTAATTTCTCAGTATGCCAGATGAAGTTGAAGGAGTGTCCTTTCTTTATTAATATCTAGCTACTTACGCTTACACTATGACTCTCATAAACACCTTGATATGTAAATGCTGCTTTGACATTGCTTTTTGAGATGACACAAGTAAATTATCTGCTAAAGTGCCTAGTTTATAGTAGAAATGCAATGCATTTTTATCCCCTTCTTTTTTCTCCTCCCTTTCCAGCTCCCTTAGCATTAAGAGGAACCTCATTGTTGAAGAATGGTGTCTGTAAACACTGAAACAATTAGAGCTTATTCATTGAAGATAGCAGACAAGAAAGAAATAATGGTGCAAATTGTCCTTTGCCTTCCTGATTGAGGTGCTCTTCATTGGGATACATGGGCTATTGATGGTGATAAAGACTTCTTAGTCTAGTCTACATTATGGTTGATGCTGGACTTCCATTTTGAGTTGTTCTGCTATGGTTCTGGGACAAATTAAACATTAAAAATAATCTAGTTTGGTTTTAAAATACACTTAATCCAATAGCAGCCTCACACCAATCTATACAGGGTTTAACTCTATCTTCATAATTTTTGCATGTTGTTTTTAACCATCAGAGAAAAACTAGCTTCTGCCAAGTCATCTGGCTTCACCGACTTACATTAAATGTGTGTGCGTGTATGTGTGTGTGCACGCGCACACAGAGGCATGTGCGTTGAGGAAACAGTGAGGAGTTGACTTTTAATGAGCTCAATTACTTTCAGTAATATGAGCTATCAAAACATCTCTCCACTCAGATTCTGCTGACTGGTACAAAATTGCATCTGACTCATTCTTGCCATTTGCACCCCAAATGTGAGTATATCCAGAAATGGAAACATAATATTTTACAGTAGAATGTCTCTAGTGCAGAGCAAACACATGCCTTACCTTTCCAAGGCAAATAAGATCAACCAAGGTTAATTAATTACAAACAGGCTTGAAGAAAAATGCTCTATACGAGTGGTTCTCAAACTCTGCTACACATTGGAATTACCTGAAGAACTTTGCAAAATACTGATGCCTGGGTCCTGCTCCCTAAGTTCTGCTGGAAGTTGTTTGGGGTGCAGTCTGGCCATTCAGAATTTTCGAAGTTCTCCAGGAATTCTAATATAGAGCCAAACTTGAGAATCATTGATCTACATCTGTGCGCATCAACAAATTTGAAAATTCTATGAGGGTGGAGAGGCAGCTTTACATTTAGACTCCTTAATGACAAGTGAATTGCTTTTGACATAAATATTTCCCTCTTTAGATTGCTCTATAAAGAGAAAAATTAAAGATAAGGTGGGGAAATTGTGCCTCTATTAGAGAACCAAGCATAGCAATGAAGTACAGGAGATATAAGTTTATGTTGTTCTTAGTTCTTTAATATATATATATATATATATATATATATATATATATATATATATATTTGCTTTCAGAGAGGAAGGAAGAGGGAGAGAGAGATAGAAACATCAATGATGAGAGAGAATCATTGATCGGCCGCCTCCTGCACTCCCCCTACTGGGGATTGAGCCCGAAATCTAGGCATATGCCCTTGACCAGAATCGAACCCGAGACCTTTCAGTCTGCAGGCTGATGCTCTATCCACTGAGCCAAATTGACTAGGGCAGTTTACGTTGCTCTTCTGTAAAATGTCCATAGATGTGCAAATGCATGACCATTGGACGCCTCCACTGATCATAGGGGCCCTCTCTCCTATCTTGTTGCCCTCTGTCTTTAATAATGTGATTTCTCATGTTTGTCTAAAAACAGCTGCTCAAGTACCATCCGTCACAGCAGGAAAGAAGAAGGAGCAAAGAATGAACCATTGGAAGATACTTTTTAGAAGTGGAGCAGGATGCGTCCACTTACATCCCTTTAGCTCAGTAGTTCTTGACTGGGGGGAGTTTTGCCCCTCAGGAAATATTTGCCAGTGTCTCAAGACATTTGTAGTTGTCACATCTAATATAGTAGAGGTTCTCAACCTGTGGGTCGCAACCCCTTTGGGGGTCGAACGACCCTTTCACAGGGGTCACCTAAGACCATCGGAAAACACATATATAATTACATATTGTTTTTGTGATTAATCACTATGCTTTGATTATGTTCAGTTTGTAACAATGAAAATACATCCTGCATATCAGATACGGAGTATTTACTTACGATTCATAATAGTAGCAAAATTACAGTTATGAAGTAGCAACGAAAATAATTTTATGGTTGGGGGTCACCACAACATGAGGAACTGTATTAAAGGGTTGTGGCATTTGGAAGGTTGAGAACCACTGTAATAGAGGGTGGAGGTGCCGCTAAACATTGTAAAATGCCCAAGGCAGCTCCTACTATAAAGAATTATCTGGCCCACATTGTCAACAGTGGCAATGTTGAGAAACCCCACTAAGTTTAGCTATAGATTGGTCATAGGGTTATATTTAGCTGCAAGGAAGATAGGAAATTATTGCCTGTATTCTGAGAAGCTACATGCCTGTTTAAAAATCAGGAAGTCTATGACCAGAAAGGTAGCATGAACAGGGTAGAGATAAACTATTTGTCTGCACCATGTTGTCCTATAACTTCCATGTCTTGCCAAAAAGATTTGAGAGCTGAAATTTGTTCCCTTATGATCCATCATGCAACCATGATGTAACTCATACCCAGCATCAACTGGCTAATTTTTCAAGCAGAACAAATAATTTGTAAGCAGGAATGCAATTTTAATGAAGGCTTTTCTGGTTACTGTTCCTGGGAAGCTGGGGTTATATTTTAATGAGGTAATCTTTCATGAATATGCGGGAAGAGCCTGCTGGGCATTGACTACATTAGTAGTGGGTTACGAAAGAAGTTTCCAGTATTTAATATGTACTTTGCTTTTTTCAGTTTCCTTCCCTCTCCGCTTGGATAAAAATGGGAGGTAGAGCAGGGGTACCATTGATACCCACTTCCTGCGGTCTCTTTAGTGCTTTAATGTATACAGAGATAATGCAGTAGAATAAATCTACACCTTTGAGTATATCCAATCTACCGCTTTATTTTATGGATGAGAAAAGCAGGCCCAGTTTTTCTATCTCTAATGTGAATGAATTGGCGTAGATAATGTCTTAAGTCCCTCCTAAGATTTAAATTACTTGGCACCATGAAGCTGATTCTAGGAGTTCCACCTAAACATATAGAATGAAGCGTGAAGAAGCTCTGACTAGAACCTGCTTTCTGAATTTGAGCTCCCTTGTGGATTTTGCTCTTTTGCTTTTTTTCCTCAGGTTGATACTGGCTGTCAGTTAGCAGGGATGGAAACATAAGCGCCCTGAGAGACCAGACTTCCCATGGAAACAAAGTTTTGTTAAACAGTGTTAAAACAGAAACATTCCAAAGACTTTTTCAATTCTATTTCAATTCAGTTTCAATTCTAGGACAGTAACAATACACAGATAACACATGAAGTTGTCTATACTTTGGAAGAAAAATCAATGAGATTCTGTCTTTGAAATGATTCTTCTTAAAGTTCATGTCTTTTTATAATGAGTTTATCCATAATTCAAACAAACTCTATTTTTAATGTCAAGGGAAAGTATAATATCTAATCTGGGTTTATTATCAGGTTCAGGTTTAGAAAAATTAAAAGGAAGAACATCAAGACAGCATTCAGAGGATTGCCATGTTTTCCTTAGGCAGAGAAAGTTTCTCCATGGTTAAGCTGATGAACACACTTATGCACAGGAAGCTTCATCTATTATTCAGAATATTCTCACAAAAATACTTTTCTTTAGAAAGTTATAGAGACAACTTAGTTTTCTGGAATCTTTTCTTCTGGGCATGTTATCTTGGGAATGGTCTTGTGAAATACAGCCATATCGGGGCAATGACAACATCATACAGACTACCTTCTCTCCTAAACTACACAGCTTCCTTCAAAGAGAAGAGGGAGAAGACTCCCACTGCAGAGATAATAGACAATCCCAACAATGGATGTTGCCTGGTGCCATTCAAATGCGACAGTGCAGTAGATGTGGAGAAAGTTTCCTTGCAATTTCAGTCATCTGTTGTCGTTTTCCAAAATTGCTGTTTTCTTAGAAAATGCCATGGGTCAGGGCTTAAGCTCCTCTATGGATGAAGTTGCCTAAAAATACCTTAATACAAATATTACCAGTTTACTGTATTGTGCATGTTTTGCAATGTAGAATCCAGAATAATGCTGGCCTTAGTAGCATCAGAATCTCAATGTCAATGTTAATGTTTTCAAACATTTCATGTTTTCAAACACTTCATGTTTTACTGCTCAAAATGCTGCTATATTTGTTTTATTTTCTATCCTCTACAGTTTATCTTCTAAAATAAGTTGATAAAAATTATAATGAACAGAAATATTTTCTTAATAGAGAGATAAAAATAGGCCCTAGTTTGTGTCAGAGAATTTTGAAAAAGTTAGTAAATTTTTAAAGAACTCTCCATATATCCAAATATTTTGAAAAGTGGGCTCTATGGAAGTTGCCATAGCAGCAGGTATTTGAAGCTAGAAATATCTTTGAGATTATATGTTAGGATCGAAATTGTCTTATTATAAAAAATGTCACAGATTTTGCTTCAGCATTACTGGGTAACAGTCACAGCAGGTAAGAAAAATGTGAGGAGAGTAGTAGGGGAGGCAGCGATTGCTAACATGTCCTTATTTAACTTAGCCTTTCTATTCAATTTAAAAAGAATGAACTATATCGCCTCGTGCATATTTTTTTCATTGAGATATCTCCATTTCTCTGGTAATGGTACTCAACACATATCAATAACCAGGTGTAGATATGCCAAAGATGCAGATGGTGTTTCACATAATATGTCCAATTTTGCTAGGCTAGTTTTGTAAACAGAAGATGATTACTTATTCAACAGAGATCAGACAAAGTGACATCCAGGGAGTCTCCTTCAGGGTTGATTAACTTTACATAGAAATCTAAAATAATTATGACTACACATGCTGGAGAATGAAATGTTCCCATCAGGCAATGATTATAACCAACATCAAGTAAGAATTTTAGCCAGGCAATCAGAAATCACCAATTACGCAGAGTATCTGCAAGAGAAAATGTTGTCTCATAAAAGTGCTGAAATGAGTAACTGGATAAGATTTTTAACAAAAACAGATGGGCCCATTTTGGCTTTTGACAGTTGACTTATGCAAACTATATGCAAAGGCTCAAACAGATTATGACCCCTGGCAACAGTCAACTTGTAATGTCATATGTGTTATTACCTACACTCATTGGCAAAATGCTCTCCTCAACCACAATGATGGAAAACAAAGCAGAACAATGATTGTTCAAATTCATTATATTTCTCTTATACTTTGGCTATCTGAGCACCTTATTTTTCCAAAAGCATGAATTTTTAATTTACATATTGTACGGCACACAACTATTTTGTTTGCCTGAATGTTTTTGAGATGCATGTGGTTCTGCTGTAATTGTAGTCACTTTGTTTATCCATGTTTAAGATTTATCCTGCTGGTCATTCTCACTGAAACAAGTCTGCACCCCTGCCAGCTCAGGGATTCCATTAGCATGTCTGGGGGAAGTTCCCATACACTGGAGCAAGAAGAGGCTTTAGCCTTGGCATAGTTCATATTTCCACATTTTTGATGTGAGATAGCTAAAGCTCATAGGATCAGATATCCTGTTCACGTAACACAACTGATCATTGGCAAGGACAAAACCAGAATGCAGGTGTTTCAGTTATCTATTGCTGATTAACAAAGCCTCCCAAAACTTAGGGGATTAAAACCACAATGATTTACTTATAATAAATTTGTGAATTGATGGGGAGGGTTATCTGCTGGTTTTATGTGGGCTTATAAGCATGGCTGAATTTAGCTCGGATGTCATGTGGGTTGAAAGGAACAAAATGGCTTTACTCATTTGTCTTGGAGTTGGTGCTGGTGGTTGTCAACTGGGGGACTAGGCCCTCTTCTATGTGGCCTCTAATCCTTGAGGGAGTGAGACCAATTTCCTTACATAGTGATCTCAATGAATGTTTCAAGAGAAGGAAAGTAAAAGTTGCAAGACCTCTTAAGACCTAGGTGCAGCTCTAGCCAGTTTTGCTCAGTGGGTAGAGCATTAGCCTGAGGACCGAAGGGTCTCGGGTTCGATTCCGGTCAAGGGCACATACATCAGTTGGGTTGCAGGCTCCTCCCCTGCCTGGGCCCTGGTCAGGATGCATGCAGGAGGCAACCAATCGATGTGTTTCTCTCACATTGATATTTCTCTCTGTCTTTCCTACTGTTTTCCACTCTCTAAAAATCAGTGGGAAAACATCCTTGGGTGAGGATAAAAAAAAGGACCTAGGTGCAGAACTGTCCTATTCTATTGGTCGAAATTAGTCCTACAGAGAGACCAGAGAAAAGGGGTTATGTATTTACTTCTAAATGGGTTGAGTGGCCAAGCCACATTGCAGAGGAGCATGGAGGGAATTGCCGTAGCCATCCTTGAAAATGCTCTTCTATATCAGGTTATCAGTTTCAATAGGTAAGGACAACATTTCTGTGTAAGCCCAGGCCTTGTGCCATTTGCATCACTGCTAATTTTGCAGCAAATTGGTGCATTCGAGTCTGTCAGTAGACACTTGGCCAATATCCAATAGAAAAAGCTTCCTCATTGTGATTGTTTGGCTTCATATGTCAGTGAAAACTCTAAAACAATCTAGTAAAAATAACTAGGTTCTCCTTGAAAATTAACTTGATTTGAAACCTAATACATTTTACAAAGTAATAAAACCATGAGAAAGCCTTTTTATGCTCTTAAGTGGAATCCTTAAAGTTTGATTAGTTTCCAAATGCAAGCTGTCAAGTTAAGCAAAAAGCCTGTGTTCCCAGTTTATGAGGGATGCCATTTGGTGACCTGAAGGTGGCAGATGTGAAGGCCAACAGTGGAGGATGGTGGTGGGGCCAGAGTCTGGGGGCCTCCAACTGCTTTCTTGATGGGTTCTTTGTCAAAGTCTCTCTTCTGAGGAACGTGACTCCATGTGAGTGGCTGTTGGTCTTAGTATAAATATTTCATTAGTCATGATGGTTTTGAAAACTTAAAGCTGTGAAGGACACATTGGAATCTCTGTGATTTATGATAAAGCTGAAGGAAATTTGATCATTTCAGTCCTGCCATATGTAGCTGTGTGGAATGTGCACATGAATTGAACCAGTAAACCCGACAGATTTTGTTTCTTGATTTAAAAAAAAAGTTTTAAGTCAGATCAGTAAACAGGCAATTTGAAACAGGGAGTTAGCAAAGCAGCTGTTTTTGATGAAATTCCTTCCAAATGCTTCTCTCGCCCTTCCCCCTTCTGTAGTTTTCTTGCAAGAACTGAGACAAGCTTCTCTACCAAATTTTCTTAGCTCTATGTATCAGTAATTAAAAAATTAAAACTCAGCATAGTCCTGTATGTTCATATGCTATTCCTCTACCACTTTGCTCTTGGAGCGTAAATCATGTGTCCTGGCTATTTTAGTATGCTTACTAAATGCTATATACATATTAATTCTTTGTATGATACTTACCTGGTGCAAGGCATTTAGCACAGATGCTCAATAAAATGTACAAGTATGCTTTTTAGTATACTTTTGAATTTAATTTTTGCAAGTAATGAGACAGAAAAATAAAATATTAGTTTTTTTCTTCTGTAAAATGGGCATTAAATGACTCAAAGAAGTTAAGAAAGTGCTCAATTTTATACAGCAGTTAGATGGCTAAACCAGTTAGAACCTGTCTTCTGACTTGTAGCTTTGTCCTATTTTTTAAATTATAATATGTTAATATTCTATAAAAGGTGTTCAAGAGAAGGATCAGACACAGAAAGGCAACAATGAAAGAATTAAGAAAAATCACCAAGAGCAAAGATGTGTCATTAGAGAACAAGGCACATATTGTCCACACCCTCACATTCCCAATTTCAAGGTATGGATATGAAAATTGGACAGAGAAAGAGGCTAATAAAAAAAATAATTGATTCATTTAAAATATGGTGTCAGAGGAGAGTTCTGTGCATACCCTGGACCACCAGAAAGATGCACAAGTGGGTTCCAAAGCAAATTAAGCCTAAAACATTACTGGAGGCAAAAATGACAAAATTGAGGCTATCCTACTTAGGGAACATCATGAGAAGGCAGGGTTCTTTGGAAAAGACAACAATACTGGGAAAAATAGAAGGCAGCAGGAAAAGAGGAAGACTGAATATGAGATGGATTGACTTCATAAAAGAAGCCATTGGCATTAGTGTATAGGAGCTGAGCAGGGCCATAGCCATCACTCTTCATAAGGGCACCTGGAGTTGAAGCACACACAACCATATGTAATAAATATTCATTAAATAAATTAATTTTCTTTTGAATTGTCTTTGTTACTGAACATTATAGCTTAGTTAACAGAGAATATTTTAGATTAGCACTCCCGTTCTAGAATACAGTGATTCTTTGGCTCTTCAGTGACCCAGAGAAGTTCAGACTGGCCAAAAAGGAAGGTAGTAATTCACAGGCAATGCTCGAGCTGTGTGGATGAGGATTACTCCACCATGATAGGTACTGGGAGGTGGTCAGATTCAGGGAGCTGAATTTTTTTTTGCTCTCTGTGTTATAAATCCATATTCCCTTATCCAAAAATCTTGGGGGGAAAATTAAAATAGTTTTGGTTTTATAAAGGGAATGCAATGTGTATTCTGAATATTATATATGTAGACATTAGGTAGCACCACATAACAAATAGGTTAATATCTCTGCAGTGAAATAAATATTCTCTTTTACTAGAATAAAATCTATTAATACTTTCACATCAGATTTTGCCACCCAGTGAGCTTTAAAGAAAATATATGTAGTTATAAAGTTTTTAATTTTGGAACTCTGGATAAAACATTGTTGACTTGAATTCAACAATAAGGCAGGTCATATGTAAATAGACTTTCTTCTGAGAAAGGCAAGACTTTAAGAGACAACCATTTGGAAAGCAAACAAGCAGACAAATACACACGATTCTTTGTCTTGGGTCGAAAAAAAAATTAAGGAAAGATAGTTTTTTCTAGATGGAAGAAGTACCTGTATGGTCTGTATTTTTTTTTAAATCCTAATTGAGGGGGGGATCTATATTCATATTTTTTAATGTCCATTTGAGTGAGCTCTGTAAGTAATAAGTATTTCCAGAAACACCTACATTTCTGTTTTCATTGCATGTCAACCAAATGTCTTCCCTGAGACGTCTGAAGTTAACAAATACAATCTTTAGCTAAGATTTTTCCATCTCTGTGCTCAGTACCAAGGACACAATTAATAGCTAGCATTTGGGGGGCCCCAAAGCTGTCACGGTCCATTAAGCAGACCCAGTGCAGAAAAGGATGGATGTAGAAGCAGAACAAATGCTGTAGATCTTGCAGCATCCATCAATTCAACCCTAAAGAACGAAGTGGGGATGGGATGCTTTACAATAAGCACTCTTTACAAATCCGACCTCTTGAAATCAGAATCCAAATTTTCTCCATGTCATTTTCAAAGGTGAAAGAGAGTTATTTTCTTAAATTGTGTTTTATTTTTTCCAGGAACATCTGCCCTGCTGGTTTCTTTCATCTTATGTGTAAATGAGTTTCAACAGCAACACTTTCTGTCATCCTTGTCAATGATCTGGAATCAAAGTTACCAGACAACCTCTTAAGAAAATGTGTGGTGGAAAGAACTATGGATCCTCCAAATATGTGAGTCTTAAATTGCTTTATATCAACCAAAGATCCTGCCAAATGAATGTCATTCTCAACAACCAAAATGTCTCTGCATAAATCACATATGTAAGAATGCTCCCATGAAATGTATGGCTTCATATAAAAGCGGGCATTAAAAAAATCAGTGTTTTCTAAAGAACTGAGCCTGGAATGGTTATGAAAGCAAATTGGGTAGAGTATGAACATTAATAAGAAATTAGCTGCAGATAAAGAATAAGATGGCTATTTATGTTTCAAGGTATCTGAAATATCAGATTATGAACGTTAGCAAAATGAGATTAAGTCTTGTGGGAAGGGAAAAAAGAACCTACCAGGTATCTATCACATCCCTGGTATGCACTGAGCGTGTGTGTGTGTGTGTGTGTGTGTTTTATCATTACAATAATTCTATTGCAATAGCCTCCTAACTTATCTTCTTTTTATCCTTCTCTATACCTAGCAGTTATAGTGATTGTTTACAAACAGAAATCAGATCATATTATTCACCTACTAGAAACTTTTCAGTGGCTTCTCATCTAATTTTAAAAGCACATAAACTTCTTAACATAACCCCAATCTCCATGTGAGCTGGCCTGGTTCTACCTCTGAAGCCTCATCAGGTATTGCCTGCTCCCCTGGTCACCATGCTCTCAGCTGGCCTTCTTCCAACTCTTTAAACTGTTGCTTTTTTATTTGCTTCTGGGCCTTTGCACATGCTCTCTAAAGTGCCCTGGTTCCAACTTGCTGGCCTTCAAGTTTCAATTTCAATGTCAGACCTTCAGGGAAATGTTCTTTGGTTGCATGGACTTAATTTTTCATACTTTCTTAATAAAACCTATTCTTTTCTTTGACATAATTCCCTACTGTTTTAGTTATATGGTTATTGGTATGATTGTGAGTTCATTGTTTTTCACAGGTTTCTAAGCTAATTTAGACCTGTAACTGTGCCTGCTTGCTCCTTACTGTATTCCCAGTGCTTAACAAAGCTCCTGGAACTGATAAACCATTCAATAAATACTTAAATAAAGGAGACAGGTGTCACTTTTATCATATGTATCTTCTCTTTCAAAATTGATAAGTGAGTCATTTGCCCTGTGTCACCTGAACAGTTTCTCTCAGAGGTGAAACGAGCAGTCACAGATCTCTAATCAGCTGAGCTGAGATCCGCAAACATTCTCAGGATGAAGGGACGAAGGTCTGAGGGGAAGTGAGGGCACACGCTTCTCTGCCAGGCTCTCTCCCTCAGCAGGCCAGTGGTTTCTCACAAGTTTATTATTTCAACATTTATTATACTTATCATTCATCAAATATGATAATATGTCTTCCACCTCATCATATAATTGTATAGAAGTAAGGTGGTAAAGAGACGGGCGTCACTTTTATCATATCTTGCCTGAAATGTGCTACGTAATGTATGTAGTGTATTTCTTATTTCATTAATGTTGTGTGCCCATACATACTTCTAATCTAAATCAAGCTGTATTAAAGGCAAAAGGAGCTAGTTTTCCAGGTACATCTCCAAAACAATGAGAATTGTAGTAGATAAATAACATAAATTCCTTGAATGATTGTTTAGCTTTCTAGAACACAGAAGACAAAATTGATCTGAAAATTCCTGGATCTGAAGCAGTTCTTATTGGAAGGGGGAAATGGTTTGCCTAAGTAAGTAGTAGTCTGTATAAAATAAATTACAACATGCTTCATTAAATAATGGCTTAGAACAAGACAGTTCTGACAAAAGCACATATACATAATAAAAATGATGCTGGGTAGTTACTTTGGAAGCAGGCTAGATGTCCTTTCAGATCAACACAAATCTTAGACTAAACTAAGGGTATCCATTATTTTAAGGGAATAAGGAGGGAAAAGATGGAAACAATTAAGTCTTTGCCCTTTAAAGACTCGATGTACTTATCTTTAAATCAGAGAGGGCTTGGGATGCAGATAATTTCTGATTGGACATTCTTCTTCACTGCTTACTCAATAATGGCTCAGTGCTAATTCCTGAGTGTGCATGTGTGTGTGTGTGTGTGTGTGTGTGTGCGCGCGCTAAGAGGGGTAGTATGGTACTTCAAACAAATAATCTTGCAGCCGCCACAGCTGTTCCTGATTTCTTTTAATAATCCATGACAAAAATATTGAGTGAACAGTAATGCAAACATCCAAACAGTAAAATAAAAACAGACAGAAGTGATCATTTGCTCTAGCTCCTTCCATTTTATTTGAATACACTGAGTGGGTTGAGCTGTTGAAATGACTGTTACTATTGAGGAGATTGTCAACACAGTTGTGGCACCAATTGTGCACGTGTGTGTGCATGTGTGTGTGTGTGTGTGTGTGTTTTAAATCCATTTTTGAGTTGAAGAATGGGAATTGAATATAGTTATTTTTGTCCTACAACTAAAAGATCTTTCTGCTTTGCAAATTTGTCCATTTCCTTCTTCTTTGTTAATCTTTGGATTCTTTTGTTATTTAACTCATCCAGACCTTGGGGAACCACGTGAAGTGAAGAGTGTATAGATGAGTTAAAATATACTAGTATGTATCTTAATAGCTGGTGCCAGACTTGCTTTCAGATTAGAAACTCTTTTATCAGGATAAAGCCTCCTACTTTCAGGTGCCACCTACTCCCTGGATCATGGTGTTCTTGACACACTGGCCTTCCTCCAGTTCCTTAAACAGGGCACTTGCTTTTTTTTTGCCTCAGGGCCTTTGCATGTGCTATCTGTTGGGGCTAGAAGGTGAAACTGTGATGGCAGAAGATAGCATGGGAAATGGAAATACAAGATTAGACACAGCACTTTACATTAAAAAAATGAGTGGAGATTTGTATATTTATGATTCACATATTTCATTCTATGTGTATTAATTCATGGGGCTACTATAACAAATTACCTTAAACCAGGAGGCTTGAAACAGCATAAATATACTCTCTCTGTTTTATATCCTTCAATCATATAGTTCTTGACTTTTTCTGTCTGCTTTATTTCACTTAACATGACATTCTCAAGTACCATTTATGTTGTCACAATAGGCAGTATTTTATCTTTTCTGATGGCTGAGTAGTACTCCATTGTATACATTCTCCATATCTTTTTTTATAGACTCACCAATGGAAGGGCACTCCTGTTGTTTCCATGTTTTGGTCACCATAAATATGCTGCAATGAATATAAGAGTATATAAAGTTGAAAGCAATAAATGAACAAATAAGACAAACAGACAAAAACTCCTAGTCACAGACAACAGTCTGTGGAGGAGGGAAAGCGAGGGAAGCGAGGTAGTAAAGAAAGTCAAATATATGGTGATGGAAGGAGATTTGACTTTGGGTGGGAAACACACAATGCAATATACAGACGATACATTATAGAATTTTACCACTTGAAACCTATATACTTTTACTTAACAATGTCACTGAAAGAAATTAAATTTAACATTTAAAAAATTTACTCTCACAGTTCTGGAGGCCAGAGTTCTAAAATCATGGTTCCAGCAAGGCCATGCTCCCTCTGAAGGTTCTGGGGGAGGATTCATATTAGGGCTGTTTCAGCTTCTGTTGGCTCTAGGCATTCCCTAGCTGTGGCCACATCACTTCAACCTCTGCCTTCATGGCTGCATTCCTCCTTCTCTTGTTTGTCTCCCCATCTTTTTTTCCCTCTTATATGAATATTTGTCACTGGCTTTAGAGTCCATCTGAATAATCTTGGGAAACCTCGTCATCTCAACATCTTTAATTTAATCACATTTCCAAGACCCTTGTTCCAAATAAGATAACATTTTCAAGTTCCAGGAATTAGGACTTGTTAACTTTGAATGATTATTATTCCATTAACTTCTTCAAATTTACTTGCAAAATTTTGAGCTAAGCCATGTCTTAGATTTCTTTTAATAAACCCATTGGTTATCCCCATGTTGTAATTTTTTGTTTATTTATATATACATTTTCCATTTTTTATAATTAGGTTAGCAAATGTATTGAAACTTTATAAACTTTCAAAAAAAACCTCATAACTTTGATTATTAATTTTATAATTGTTACCTAATTACTTTGAATATAAACTTTTTCCATTTGTCTTATTATTTTTGCTTTCATTTTGTTTAGTTTGGGATTTTTCTATTTTTTAATTTGAATGTTTAATTTAATTTATCTATATGCATTGTTTCTCATTGATTGACCTAAGATTTTAGTTCTAGGTGCTTTCTTCCAAAAACCATTTTAAGCAAATCCATAGTTTTAGTATGTACTCAAATCTCTGATCCAAAAAATTTTTAAAAAGAGATCTTGTGACTTAGAGGTAGTATGATATTTTTGTTTGTTTCTAATTTATACATTAATTTTAGTACTGTTACATGGTTATCAGAGAACATTGCTTCTGTTACTATTTACTTTTATAAATGTATAGAATTTTCTTTGTGGCTAAATTTTTTGACTGTTCCCTGGTTAGCTAAAAAATATGTCTGCTTTTAAAGTAGAAAATCAAGTAGAGTTATCTTATTAATTATGTTATTTGCATCTCTGACATTGTTAATGTTTTTTTTAATTTGATCAAGCATAGAATAATAGTAAATCACAGTCTGTTCCTCCTCCCATGATTCTTCTTATTTTTTCTTGCAGTTCCTGTACTATTTTCTTTATGATTATTAATGCTATGATTACTATTTATATACTAATGCTAGATTATTTGGGATGTGGATATTAATAATTGCTCAATATATTTATAAATTATACTTTATTTGTTGCCTGTAATTCTATCATCTAATGCATTCTTCCTCATTCCTTTTTCTAAGACTGAAATCCCTGCTTGTCTATCTAATATGCACTTTTTAATTTTTAATTTTCAAGATGAATCATTTAAAGTATCTATTATATAAAGCATAATACTGAGTTTAGCTTTGTAATATAATAAAACTAGGGGCCCAGTGCACGAATTTGTGCACCTTGAAAGGAACTGTGGGCCACAAGGCTGCTGTGGGCACAGGGGTGGGTCTCAACCCATCCTCTGTACCCCCGCCCAGCTCCTCCCACTTTGGCCCCCGGTCCCCTATCTGCCAGTAGCCCCTCTGCTGCTCCCATGAGCTGATAGTGCCAGCCCCCTAGCACCTGCTGACAGTGTCGAGCAATTGGGGCTGGCGCCATCAGCAGGTGCAAGTGGCAGCTGCTGCTCCGATCATTGTCAGGAGCAGGGGGAGGTAGAGAAGCCCTCAGGGAGATTGGGGCTGGCAGCCACCACTTGCATCTGCTGATGGCATCAAGTGATTGGGGCCGGTGCTGGGCGCCGGCAGCAAGTGCAAGCTGCAGCTCCAGGGCTGGGAGTGGGTGCAAGCAGGGCATGCACTGGCAGCAGGTGCTAGTGCTGGATGGGACCACAGTGCGCAAGAGCAAAGAATTTTCAGTAACCACCAGAGGCTCACCCCAATGACAGCAACTGGCACCCCACCTTGGTCTGATGTCCCCGCTCACCTGCTCCACCATCCCACCGCAGCCGATGTCTGCCATGTTCCACCCTCTGCTGCCTGCTGCTGACACCTGCCATGTTCTGCATACACCCCCTGGTGGTCATAGCGATGAGTTGTTCGACTGTTTGGTTGTTCTGCCATTTCGGTCTATTTGCATATTTTGTGCACTGGGCCTCTAGTTTATTAATAAGACCTAACATAAGGAACCCACATGAGATTATATTATGTCATTGCATCTTTACTTTAAGGCTATATATATGTTTTTCTCTTTAACAAGCAAATCTATCCATTAATACATCTATTAATATGAAAACGTTTGCTCTTAGATACATGAAAAATTTTGTGTTATCGTCTCTGTTTTTATTCTTTGTATGGTTTTCTATAAGATATGTATTTCTGTGGCTGTGTATATGCATTTATTCATAAAATTTGAAAGGTTTTTATGTTTGTTATGTATGATTGCCATTATGTTGTTTTATACAATGTTCTTAATCCTACATTCTTTTTGCAAGCCTCTGTTCATTTCCACCTGTGAGTGATGACAGAATATGTATTGTTCTATTTCCTATCTCTTTTTTCTACACCATCCAAGTTTTGGAAGATCTTTTGTTTTTAAATATCCTTCATCCTTGGTTTCTTACCTGTGCAGATTTAAATAACTTTGCATGCCCACCCCCAATGGGTCTAATGTTGCCCCTAAGAGCTTTCCCTACTCCCACCCCTTTTTGTACTGAATAGGCCTCCATGACTTAGAAGGAAGCCCTGAGGCAGAAGAACAAAGAGCCTGCACCAAGTTGCCCACACACCTGCTCTGGAGTCAGAGCTGGGTCCAGGGATGTGACTTGAGCACCCAAAGCACCTGCTGCACCACGTCATCCGGAAGGGTGGAAGGGTGGGTGTTAATGCGAGCAGCATCAGTTGGGCATTGATATCATGCTTGAGCCTCAGCTTGCATCACCTCTATGGCACCAGTAAGTGTGGGAAAGGCTGTGACAAAGGCTGATAGGTTCACAGTCTATCTTTCAGGCTTATCTTCTCTTTTGTGTTCTGAGCAACAGCCTCTGTTGTTGCTATTCTTGTTCCCATGAGAACAAACACAGGACAAGCGACTTGTAAAGGAGCAAGCTAGTGCTTGATGAGCAGACTGCTTTTGGACACAGACACTAAAACTAGATCCAGTCTAAGAAGCACAGGTCAAGAAATATTGTATTTGTGGTTTTCAAAGGAGTTGGTCAGTTATGGTCTCATATATCAGGCTTAAAAAGGTCATTAAAAAGTAGATTTTTCTGTGCTTTTTCCTCTTCTAAAATACACAAGATGAAACAAATCAGTTTTTTAGATGGCTTAGATATATCTGTTTTTCTAATTTGCAGTTATCAAGCTCACAGGTTTTTGAGCATCATGTACATTCTGAATTAAAATCCTGCCTTCACCACATACTGACCATGTGAGCTTGGGCAAATTACTGAAACTTTCTGTGACTCAGGTTTTTTTCCCCCTCTGTTAAATGGAGGTAATAATAGTACCCACCTCATAGGGTTGAAAAGTAGATTAAATATAATTACATATGTAAAGTGCTTTTAAAAAATATATATTTTTATTGATTTCAGAGAGGAAGGGAGAGAGAGAGAGAGAGAGAGAGAGAGATCAATGATGAGAGAGAATCATTGATGGCTGCCACCTTCATGCCCCTACTGGGGATTGAGCCTGGTCTGGTCCATAGTAAGCACTATACAAGTGTTTATTATTATTATTATTATTATTATTATTATTATTGCTATTATACCCCTTGATGGAGAGGCCCTACTTGTATGTTCTGTAATACCTTTCTAAAACTTCTCATACTTACAATTATTTGTACAATTTCTATCTTACCTACTGGACTGTACACTCTGTGAGACAAAGAACCCTGTTTATCTAATCCACACTTTAGCCCAGCTCCTGATAAACAGATGGAACATAGTATGGCTCAATGAATACTTCGTTACATGAATGATTATATGAATCAATGAATCATCCAATGAATACCTCTCATTTTAGGTCCCTTTATTTGCCAATTTTCTGAAGTAAAGCACATATTTTTAATGTGTTTACTCATTATAGAGAAGCACAAATTTCTGCTATAAGCTATGAACATACATTTACAAAATATACTTTAATTTACTCTTTAGTGGAGAGCTATGAAACAGACTGACATATCAACACAACCCATAATTCTCTCCTAATCACCAAACATGGATTGACTTAGATTACCCATATATCCCATATTTTTTCTCATTGAATTCCAGACTGCATGACCATTCAGGCAAAATATTGAAAAGATTCTCAATTCTGTTCTTTGTCCTCATCCTGTCCTATTCTCCTAGAAAACAATAACCAATAACAACTCTGTTATATGAATATATAGATGGATTAATTTCTTTTTTAATATATTTTATTGATTTTTTACAGAGAGGAAGGTAGAGGGACAGAGAGTTAGAAACATCAATGAGAGAGAAACATTGATCAGCTGCCTCCTGCACACCTCCTACTGGGGATGTGCCCGCAACCAAGGTACATGCCCTTGACCGGAATCGAACCTAGGACCCTTCAGTCCGCAGGCCAATGCTCTATACACTGAGCCAAACTGGTTAGGGCAAGATGGATTAATTTCAAAGTTCTCTGATATGAATAATTATTTTTTTGATATTTTCTTGTCTTTTTAAATTTTATGTTTTAAATACCAGAAACAATAAGCTCAAATTGAATGTAGAAACATTAACCCAAAGAGTTTTGATTTCTAGGGAATCAAGGTGATTTAAGGGTGCAAATACTGTAACAAGGCATCTTTGGATGAGATGAAATTGTCCTTTTCCAGGGGCTTGGAATCTCTTCCAACTACACTGGGCGACACATGAAGGATAACACAAAATAACCCACGCATGCCTGATACCAAACTATGAAGAAGAGAAATAAGGGAAGAGTACTAACCTTTATCAAACCCCAGTCATGCCAGGTGCATTGTATCTTTTAATTCTCACAACTATTTTATGAATGCCATGGATTCGACCTCTGTTAGATGAGAGGACACTGAAGATTCATAGAGTTGAAGTTACTTTTTTCAGAAACTAGATAGAAACAGCTGATCTTGGAGTATCCCTCACTGCTGATAACTGTCATTGACTCACATCAAGTCTCAGTTATATAATTTTGGCTGCACTCATTCTTCCCCTCAATTTGTAGTAATGCATAACAAACATAGGGAATGCTCCCTTTGCGTGTCCATAGCCTCTTTAACCCTACCCACCCCTAGACATTGGTCTTCCTGTCAGACAGACCATATTACATGAAGATGCCACAGCTTTTCCACCCTAGGGCCTACATGGTTTGGAAAGTAATCTATAGAAAGTAATTAATGGCTAGTTTGGGTATTTTTATTTTATTTAATGTGCAGACTCAAGTTACATGAAAGCTATTCTTCTCTTAATGTGGTCATTTTCTTCCTGAGTCCTTCCCCAAATTCTTTGTTTTTATTTCCTGTCTTCCTTGCTGACACATATCCCAAGTATGAGCCCTTATCCTCCCTTATCCTGCCCTTCTTCTCTTTTGTGAGCTACACAATGTTGTCTTCTTAATAGGCTCATACTTTTATGACTTTCGCTATCATTTCTATTCAGATGAATAATGTCTCTTATTCATGACCTCTCTGTTGAGCTCAAGACTTGCATTTCCAGTACCTAGTTGGACATCCACTAAATACTTGCTCAGGTTTGGGCATGTTGATTTTGAGGCGCTGGCCTAATATCCATTTGAAGAATTTTAATTCATCTCTGTATTTGTTTTGTCATCTTTAGGTGGATGCCAAGTTAATACCTCACAGTCAACAAGCCTGGTCTTGTCTTTCTTCCCTAGCTTGATGACTATTATCACTCAGCCACCTAAACTTAAAGCTTCACAGTAACCTTTTACTCTCTTTCCCTAAGCACGCACATACTAGTATCTTAGGTTACCAAATTTTGTGGATTCTGTTGAACCATATTCATCCCCCTTTTTATTAGTTCTTTATTAGGATTGTGTTACTCTTCACTTTTTGCTATATCCACCTCTTGACCTCTTCCTATATCCTTCTAACTGGTCTTCATCCCTCCACATTTTTCTACAAGTTCAGTAACACTGACACTAGAGGTATTTTTCTAAATCATAGACCAGATCTTGTTTCTCATTTACCAAACACTTCATTGCCTACACAATCACAATATAAAGCCCAAGTAGGCATTTTAGGTTCTTCAGAGAATCAGATAAATCTACCTTTCTTGTAAGTCTCAACCACAACTACACTAGAGCCAGGCCATAGAAATTCAGCAGCCCTGCAGGTCCGACCCTTTCCCACCTCTGTGCCTTTGTTAGTGGTGGGCTCCTTTGTTTGGGAGGGCCTTCCTTCCTCTCTCTATCACACTCAGCCCAAACCCACCATATCCCAATCCTCTCCCTGTCAGAGTTGATTGTTCCCTCAATTATTTTTCCATCACATTTAGTTGAAATCATATTAAAATCAATCCATCATCTTTCAAGCTCTATGAGCAGAGGCATTTTAATAATTATTTCTACAATTATGTTACCTGAAGAAATTCTATAAAAATCCAAATTCATCTCCAAATCCCTTGTCTCTTAAACTAGAAAATCCTATATAATAAAAGGCTAATATGCAAATCGACCGAACGGTGGAACAACTGGTCACTATGAGCTTCCGCCTGGTGGTCAGTGCACTCCCACAGGGGGAGTGCCGCTCAGCCAGAAACCTGGCTCACGGCTTGCAAGCACAGTGGCAGTGGTGGGAGCCTCTCCCACCTCTGCGGCAGTGCTAAGAATGTCCCACAGGGAGCGGGCCTAAGCCATCATGGGAAGTGGGCCTAAGCCATCAGTTGGACATCCTCCAAGGGCTTCCAGACTGCGAGAGGGCACTGGCTGGGCTGAGGTATCACACCCCCCCTGCCCCCCAGTGCATGAATTTTGTGCACTGGGCCTCTAGTTTATTAATAAGACCTAACATAAGGAACCCACATGAGATTATATTATGTCATTGCATATTTACTTTAAGGCTATTAATTGTTAAAACCATTTTAAATACAAGAAAATAGGGATACAGGGGAGATATTTAATGAAAATTAATAAGCTTATGAATTAATTTTAAAGTAGAACTCCTCATCCATAATGCTATTTTTGAGATTTGGGCTAAGATAGAAGCTACTAGCCACATGTAATTGTTTAAGTTAGCTAAAATTAAAGAAAATACAAACATCTGGTTCTTTAGTCACACTAGAAACATTTCAAGTGCTCAATAGCTACATGTGGCAAATGGCTACTAGATTGCATTGCACTGATGTAGAACATCCCCATCATCACAGAAAGTTCCTTTCAGTAGTGCTGTTCTATTCCCCTTCCTTCCCCTTGGAGGGTTATACTTGATATTGCATTCCCTCTTAAGAGAAGATTCTGTTTCTTTTTTTGGTGTTTTTGCCCCTTATTTTCATTTGCTTCTGCCAATGCTTCTGGTGTTTGGGTTGTGTCAGAATGAACAAGTAGCAAATGATTTTCCAAATACCTTTTATGAACTGGCTTGATTTCTTCCATGTCATCAGAATTTCTTTCAATCCAATTTCTTCTCAGCTGAGCTCATGAAAGAAATGATTCTCTTGCATATGAAATTTTTCTTAAGGATTTAAAGTATAAATTGTATGCTTTGTGAAAATTTATTACATATCATAGTTATTAATCTATATGGCTTCCACTTCACTTACTCTGGTTTAGTTATCAGCATAAGCCTGTAAAAGTCAAATTTTGTCCACAAATGGAAGTAATAACAAAGAGCCTTAAGAACAATTTATTTCACTTACAAAGGATGGGAAGCAGAGAGGAAAAAACTTTTGTTTCATCACCCTCTTCACTTAACACACACACACACACACACACACAAACTCAAACACCCCAACATTGTATCTCCTTGAAAAAGAGGGCATTAGAGTCCAGATAAAAGCTACAAAGTACTCTACTGTTAAGATCGCTTGTCCATAGTCCATTTTGAATAAACATTCCATCTCAACCTAATGTACAGAAAACCTGAACTTGTTTTCAGTATAATGAATCACTTCTATCTCTGTACTACTTCCATGTTCTGTACATAGTCCAAATATTAATGCATGTATTGTATTTGTTTGTAAAGTTATTTATTTGCATATAAATCTCTCTGACTATATCATCATTATTTAAGGCATAAGAACCCACTTGTCTTTTTACTCCCAGCATACAGTACATTGTTTGGCAAATATTGGTAGTGTAAGGGCTGGTATCTCTGATCCATTCTTCAAGTCTTGAGTAGTCCTATCTTCCATACCCCCAGACACATTCTCCATTCACCATCACCAGCTCTCTCTCATTTCTGTGTTTTGTAATAAGAAAATTCCTAGAAGCAATATTAAGCATCCCTTTTTTCAGTAATGGACACTTTTCTGCTGTCCCAAATATCCTCATATTCACCACCCACTCCCAGCTTCACATCTCCATATTCAACAAACCAGTGAAGGACAGTGAGGAGATTTAGAATGCCAAGGAGCTCCGTGGCTATCTCCTTGCTGAGCATTGGCTGGAGTACAATTGGCTTACATTCTCAAAATTACTCTGTTTCCAAGAGTGGGATGGAGAAATAAAAGGCAATTGACCATCTTTCTATATCTAAGAGGAAAACACAGCACTTTCCTAAACTCCAAGAGGATTATGAGCAGTTAGTGCTTCAGATCTAGCTCAAGGCAAAAATTATATTTTCCAAAAGATTTTCTTTTTTTAGCACTCTTTTTCTTATGCACAAGGCTTTGATCAAGCTACAATTTTAAGTGGTTACAGCTTTCAAAGACTCAAAAGATTTAAAGACCCATTACATTGTTAATAATGGTGTGTTAGGCCAGTGGGGTCTTGCTCAGAGTCCAGTGTCCTGGAGTTTACTGTTGGCAGCTGCTCATTTCTCCAGTCATGAGTCCACCCCAATGTGGCAGGTCTCAAATTGAGAAAAATCCTGAAGACAAAAATAATTCATTTCGCTTTGAGATCAGTAAGAGCTGTAGAAAGAAATTTAATTTTCCTCCACAAAGGAAAGAATTATCATCTGCCCAGTCTCCAATCAAGCCTTTCTATGACATATGGAACAACCAGTTTTTTTTCTTTTCCCCACAGAGGCCAGCTTTCATTAATCAAGTTTTTCAACTCCTATAAAGAAATCCTGATACATAACTTGCACAAGTGGTTAAACCAAAAATATGATGTGGTTTTTATTTGCTAAATCAATGATTTACCAGCTTAACCTGGATTTTTGGGACTATGTTTATTTTCAACCTTCTTTATCAATAGGATTAGATCTATTACATGGCCAAACTGACTACACAAAATTGCTCATTAAAAAGACCCCCCAAAAAGAATGGAGAAAAAATCAATTAAAATGCTAGCATTAAGACATTGATGTTAGAAAGTTTCTTTTAAAAGGAGGATATTGATCTGTTTTTGGACAAAAGCAAATGTATTTTCCCCAGGCCCACCCTATGTATTCTAAAGTTATCTGATTTATCTTTTTTTAATATTCTTTCCTTGGTCTGTTAACACAGCCTGTTCCTATAACTCATAAATAATACACAAAACTGCGTTGCAAATGTCTACTGAGACCAGGCACATGCTTTCTTGTATTAGCTTTATTCTTTTTGCTCTCGTTTGTGTAGCTGCCCCTCCCTAACAATAATAATAGATCTACTGCTGGAAATTGAGGATAGGAAAGATGATCTAAATTTCAGTAAAAGGCAGGTGGGCCATGCATTTTTATTATGCCCATGTCTGCATTGTACTGTCAGGTTAGGGTGTAATTTTATCGCACACAGTTTTATCAAGCAGGACATTTTGTCTGCAGAGTTTAGATGCATGGAAGTTAGTCACACTGCAGTGCCAAGGAAAAGTAAGCATCAGATGACTTTGATCTTGATTTGCATATTTAATATTCATATTGACATATTTAAAGCTCTGTACAGAACATACTGGAAGCTAAATGCCTAGTGAGAAGGGCCTTGACAGGCAACTAAATGATTTGCATTGGGAACACACACTTTGGAGTACAGAGTGATTGTGAACAACAGATAAGCATGCAGACCTGAGAGTCCATTTTCCTTTAAAACAGTTTGGACACCGACAACCAAGGTTACATTTTTACACTGTTGGGGTCTGTCTTAAAGTACAGCATATGAATGTCCCAGACAATGCACACTTAAAATTGACAGTTACACAGAATTTGGAGAGGGAGAGTAGTGATTGTGAAACTAGATTACAGAGGCCGGTCACATTCTAAAGCATTCACATTTGCTCAACATCTGGGATAGTTTAAAGCTTATAGAAAATGGGAATGGATGTTGACAAAAATAGAATAATATACATCAAGTTCAAAGATAATACAAACAAACCCATATAACCAGTGACATTTTACGTGAAGAGAGACCTTTAACGGGAATAGTCAAAAGCAAGTCTGCACAGTCTCTTTGGATGTCTAGACATTTGAGAGGAAGGAAACTAACCAAATGTTCCAAACCCCTCTCTCTTGCACTGATTCAGTTTGGCTGTAATGGCTCCATCTCTGTCTGAAACAGAACAACTCATGCTTCCTCCTCTACTTCCTCCACTGCGACATAAGTTTCAGAGTTGATCATTTGGGTCCAGGGAGTGACAGACAATATTTAAGCCATGTATGAAAATCAGAAGAGTCCTATGATCTTGAACCCTAGCTAAGTATTATTTTCATTTAGAGGTCTCCTGTCTTCCCCGAGCTATCAGCCCTCCGGTGCTGGAACCAAATATCAATAGTGGAGACAGATGGCTGACCTCCACCATCGAAGCCTCGCCAGCCTCAGTACCGAGCACATCTGAAAGTAGGGGCTACTCTTGAGTATCTAAAACCTTTGTTGATATCTCAGTAGGAATCCAAAACTAACTTCTAGCGAAAAGAAGATGCAGGGTATTTGTGCCTTTCTCTCTCCTTACAAGATATTTGGATCATTGGTGATGAGTGATTGGTTAATGATGTAATTCTTGGGCTAGTTTGAAGCCATGTCTCTAGAATCATGAATTGAATTTGGGCCTTGAAAAAAAACTATTGACAATAAGTACACATTACCAAGGAAGCATAAGGATCTACTATAACAGAAATGAATTGAAATAAAATAGGATGAAATATTAAAGTGATAGTTTTAAGTGCACCTGCCATGAACAAGTATTCCAATAAACTTCCAGAACAGTGTCTACTGAGCAGAGAGAAAGGCCAAAAAATAAAAAAGATTACCACAGTGAGTCAGACTATCTTATGTCCAGAATTATTATTATTATTATTGTGATGATTATTATTTGATCTCTGTCAATAAGGGACTTTTGTAAGATGGCTGTTACTTCCTAAAATCAACTCTGAAAGATTAGGGGTGTGCCTCAAATACATAATTTTCTATAATCAAACACATACGATATTAGGTTCTTCAGTATTACTTCCTAAAGTTTCATGAGTTTATTATGCTCAATTGAATAAAATAATTAGTGTATACATACAGAGTAAAACCATTAAGAACAAATTCTGTTTACTAGTCTTGCCAACCTCTTGGACAATCTCTGGCGTAATAAAATCTTTGTCATCCTCCACCTGGGAAGCCAGGCTGCCTGGACCAAAGCCTGGCTCTACCATTAGAAGTACTAGTAATAGTAGTCATTGTCTAGTGCGTAACTTCATTTTTCAGGATTCCCCAGATAAACAGAGTAAATAGGATGGATGTGATGTTTGTGTGTGTGTGTGTGTGTGTGTGTGTGTGTGTGTGTAAAGAGACTTATTTTTTTTGAGGGGGGAACATGAACATAGTCCCCCACTGCAACAAACTATGCAGTCAATTTTTCCACATTTGGAGAAATCCCAGGGGTCAGCACATCCAGAGTGCAATGGATAAGCTTGCTCTGGGAAAACCACCTTCATGAACATATTATCTTCCCTGCCAGGCAAGTAGAAGATACTTATTTTAAAGTATTAGCTCACACGATTTTGGAGGATTGGTAAATCCAAAATCTGATAAGAGAGCTGGCAGGTTGGAGACTCAAGAAAGAGTTGCAGTTCCAGTTCAAAGGCAGTCTGCTGGCAAGTCAGAAAGAGGTGATGTTGCTGATGATGTTTGAAGGTGGTCTTCTGGCAGGCCAGGACTTATGGAAGATCAGCTTGTGTTTCATTTAGGACTTCAACTATTTGAATGATGCCCACCCACATTATGGAGGGTAATCTGCTTTCTTTAAAGTCCACCAATATAAATGTAAATCACATCCAAACACATCCTCACAAAAACACTCAGAATAATGTTGAAACAAATATCTGGATATTGTGGTCCACCAAGTTGACACATCAAATAAATCAGCACAGTGACCTTAGGCAAGTTATCTATAAAATGGGGTTAATTGGAGTATGGACACTTACTCATAGGAAGATTGTGAAGATTAAATAGGTTCACTATTTTTTTCAAGTTTGTTCATTATTTTGTTGAGTTTATTTGAGTTACATCATTTAATGAAATTTATAGGTTTCAGGTATACAATTCTATAATACATCATCTGTATATTGTATAGTGTTTCACCATCCAGTCCAGTCTCCCTCTGTCACCATTTATCCCACATTTACCCATTTGCCTGCATGCTTTAAACAGTTCCTGGTACATAGTAAATACTTTGTTACAGATCATTGTGATTGAAAGGGACTTTTGAGATATCAAGACCTCTCTGAGATCTAGAGAAGTGAGATTACTTGCTCAGAATTGTAGCGTGAGCTGGTATCAGAGATAAGAATTCTAATGTCCTAAATGCCAGTCCAGTGGCTTTTGTGGAAAACTCTGCTGCTGCTTCCCTTGCCTGGGTAGGTGCAACAGCAGCATATCAGAGGAAGGTATTATTACCCAAATTTAGAATACCTTCGTTTTTGAGATGTTTCAAAATAAGAACTTGGTAGTCAGTACTGCAGAAATATATGTTTGAATATTTATATCTGTGTGTTATTGAAAAACTACCTCTCTTGTCCTCTGATAATTCCTTGAACCCTAGGTCCCTTTATACTTCTGCTCTTCCACATGGGCCTTTGGATTTCCTTGAGACAGCGCTCACAGTAACACCTGCTGTTTCTACAGAATCCACCATCTCAGGTTCAGCGAGAGTCAAGGTACAGCTAATTGATGACTTGAGTAATTGGAGTTGTTTTATTTTTTCCTTTTTGAAAGATTATATTTCCCTTCTTTCTAAGCCTGCTAATAAGGGTTTTCTCTGTGGAACTTTGTCTTCCTTCCCATCTAAAAGGTTATTCTATCTGAGACTCTAGACCAGTGATGGCGAACCTATGACTCACGTGTCAGAGGTGACACGCGAACTCATTTTTTTGGTTGATTTTTCTTTGTTAAATGGCATTTAAATATATAAAATAAATATCAAAAATATAAATCTTTGTTTTACTATGGTTGCAAATATCAAAAAATTTCTATATGTGACACGGCACCAGAGTTAAGTTAGGGTTTTTCAAAATGCTGACACGCAGAGCTCAAAAGGTTCACCATCACTGCTCTAGACCAATATTTCTCAGAGTGAGTTCTGTCAGAATCACATGGAATATATAATTACCCAGAGAGCTTAATTAGATGTATAAATAACTGGTCAACACTACAGCACCACCGAATGTGAATGTTTAGGGGTGGTTTTCAGGAAAATGCACTCTTTTAAGTTTATCATCTTGATTCTTATGCCATAAAAGCTTGAGAAGTGCTGCTCTAGGTAACCATGACCTTGCTCATAAACACTGCATCATGAAATTTTTAAAGGTGTAATGATGTCCTTTAAAGTTGCTAGGTTGATCCATCTCTACTTGTTTAATTACATTGCATTATACATTCCATCTAGCTGAAAACAGTTTGGCTCTTCTGCATTAATGAAGTGTAGCTGTGTTTACAGAGTATTTCTTGTCTGAGCTGCTGGGTTAGTGATTATTGTTAGCTCTGCCTCATAGAAGCTCTGGGAAAGGTATAGCCAACTTTTAATGCTGACTATTAACATTCATGGTTTATTACATTTGGTGCCACATTTTAAATGGCTTAGTATAAAAGTTTATATTTTCAAAACACATTAAAGCTCAACTATTTTCTCATCCTTAAGAAAAGATTTAGTAAATATCTATTTTTGAATAAATGATTTGTGATTATATAAACTTACATCATTATATCAAGGAAAAAATCATTGCATCCTAAGGTGAAAATACACAGAAACCACTGGATTTGGTTCTTGACTCCTACCTGACCAATTATTACTGACAATACTAAGATTAAGAACAAGTTTAACATTTAGTAAATAGTACATTGCAGGGGGAATACTTAATACATTTATATGTTATTTTATTTAATCTTCCAACAACTTTGTAAACTAGATTATTTCATATATCTCCATCTTTTGGAGAAGAAACTGGAGCCTAGATAGGCCACTTCAGTCTCTTTGTGTAAATTACAAATTTCAAGATGAGAGCACCTAATTGGGTGAGTGTGGGTCACACGAACACTATTAATCAAATTATCTGGGCCAAATGGATAGGATGGGTTTGTTTGATATTTGTCCATGCCAGGAAATGATTTTCATCATTTATGCAGAGACTATACAGCCTTTGTAAGAAACTGAGAATGAATCTCCAATGGAAAGTAGAGATATGGCTTGACCTAAGGAAATCAGTTTTATATTTTGAGCTACTTTCTCCCATTCTGATTCTGTGTCTTTTGATGCTATTTTGTTCTCTTTCTTTCCCTGCCCTCATGTCACCCTCCTCTCTAGTCTTTTCTGGTCTCCCTGGTTCTTTTCCCTCCTTTATTCATGAAATTTCTTATTTGACATGCTGCAGGAAAGTTTTCAAGGTGGCAGCAAAGTGAATCTAATCAAGTAATTCCTACTTAAACTTTAAATAAATACATTGTCATTATTTACTGAGTGATTATTAAGTGTCAAACATAGTGCTAAGTCCTTCACATATAGTGTTTTATTTACTCCTCACCATAGACTCACTGCATAGGCATGGCTAGCTTGTTTTTCCATCTGAGAAAATCAAGGTGCTGGGTAGTTAAGTAGCTTGTTCAAGTTCACACAACTAGTTCATGTGAAAGCTGGGATTCAAATTCAACCTTCAGAGCTTGCACCATTGTGGCTCTGGCAACTGTGGTCATGACATGTTACTCAAGGGTATGCTGCTGCTGGCTCACACTGACTCGCAAGAAACACACGTTACATTTTCAGGAATTTTGAGGACTGTTTAATAAATACAGCCATTGTGAAATTGTAAATTGTAAAAAGTTACAATTAAATAAATTAAATTAAACAAAGGTCATAAATGCTCTAATCACTTTCTAATTATTCTGCTGTGTTTTACCATTATATAGCACTTTAGTTTATTACATGTATTATTGGGCATGATGGAAACACTATATAATGGTGCACTACTGTACATTTTCTCCCAATTCTGTCTGTGAAGGTCATGATGGTGGCTTGAAATCAGACATTGTAAGAATCTTTACACCAATCTTTAGACGGTGAAAAGCCCCATCTAAAAACATTCACTTTTTTTTAAGTGAATAAACACGTGGCTATGTAGCCCACACAAAATCCATCTGAAGGCTGAATTTGGCCTATGGGCTTTCTTTTATTGACCATTGCTTTAAAGAAATGTATCAGTAATAGATGAATCTTAAGCTTTCCTGCCAGACCAGTCTTTGAGAGTGGGCATCTGACACAAGCACACATCTGGTCAGTGAGGATTGCCGTCAGAAATCACCAGTCATTTGTTGTCCAGACAAACAGGAAAGAATCAGATGAGCCCTAGCCAAAGGTTGCCTGTGGCCTTCCTGAGGGATTTTTGAGTCCTGGCTGACATTTTCCATCCTGCACATCCAGGTATTTGCACTGGCCGATGTGGAGCCACCACAGTCTCTGCAAAGAGCTTTTTTGGCTCCTTGACCGAAGCACCGGCGGGCAGAGAATAGCTGACCGAAGATGGAGTTAAAGCACAGCGGCACTTTTTATGCAGACAGCCTTTGCATCTGTTTTAGACTTTGTTTATTCATTAGTTCTTCTTTCTAGGTCAATGGGAAGCGAAACAGAAGAGGGTCTTGCAGCTGGAGGAGAGAAATATGTGATGGGTGTGTGGGTGGTCATTTCATGTTGCTTTGTGGGCTGAAACGATGCTGGTTTCTTATGTTGTCTGTGGAAGTAGCAATTATCCTTCTCTCTTTGACTGAAGTAGTTATTTTTGGTAAAAGCTATTAAGTCTTTTGACTAAGAACATTTCGGGCACCCTGTGGTTGGTTAGCTATGTTTAGATCACTTGCTCTGCGACCGTGGTCAGATCTCCCAGCCTTTCCATTTCTCTTTTGTTAAGCTGGGAATGATAGAGTGACATATCAATAGCTAGGATAATGGAAACAAAATTTTTTTAAATGTTTGAACTTCTAGAATATTATTTTAATTGCTCAATGTAAATTCTTATATTCTTTATTTATTTAACAATCAACCCAATTATCACCAATTTGTTTTGTGCTCTGGACACTGCATCATATCTATAATGTTTCCAAAATTGTAGTGCAGGAACCATACCCTTAGTTTTCAAAACGTTTTTATGTTCTGATTATCTGTCCCAGTTCAAGTTCTGGTATATTGTATGAAGTTGTGAATCTTTGAAGTGTTTTCCTTCTATGGATTTCTAAAGTCTCTTCATTTCACTTTACCATATGAGTTTAATCAGCAAATAGAATTTATTGAATATTTTATATATTTTCATTATAATATCCTATGAAAAGGATAATCATGGAAAGATAATCACCCCCCTGAAAGCTGTGTATAGTCAGAGTCAAGTAAGAAGATAGGCTATAAATATAAATGAGAAGAATTTCTCTTCTCCATCCCCTTAACAAACCCTCTGGAATAACTTTAGCTCTCCATTCACGCAGTAAAACACATTGTCATAGCATACTGCCTGTCCACAGTTAGCTGGTTACCTCTAGGACACCTGGAATGAAACCCAAGTGTGTTTATTCCAAATATGTCTGTGTTGGTTTTGAAATAGTCGGAAAGTTAACTTAAAAATGATTGGTGTAATTTTATTATTGTAAAAGAACAAAACAACATTCTCAGATAGATAGCAAACACACAAATGGTAGGAGAATGCAAAATTCAGGATACGAGAAGTAAAATCTATGTGGAAGAGTAAAGAGAGGAGGGAAAAGTCTGAGTAAAAAAGTGTCAGAAAGTTCTTGGAGGAGCTAAGAGATCTGATTTTAGGTAGTAGGCAATATTGAAGTACTGACTAATTTTGATCAGGACAGTGAAATTAAAAGAGAAATATTTTAAAGACATTTTTTCTAATAATATACACAGGATGAGATGAATCTTCTCTGGCAAATATATTTTTTCTTAAATGTAGATTCAGATGACTGGTATTGTTTGCCTGGAGCCCTGTGATGGGGGATCTTAGGCTGAGGCCAGCCTCAGTGAGAAGAGTGTTGTTTTCTATTAGTGATGCCTGACATAGGCAAGGTGGTTGCAACAGCTATGCCTTATATTTGTTGGCTCTGGGTTAGATTTTGGGTAAAACAGTGGAAGTATATGCCACTGAAATAGCATGACAGATTATAAAGAATGTTATAAGAGACATTTTGAAAATAAATACTAATTTGGTTCTATGGATAAGGCTATCTTATAAGTCGAATTATTAATTTTATCTTTCGACTCAAGCAAAGATGCTTTGTCTTATTATTGACTTAAGGGAATCATTAGAATATAGTCATAAAGAACACAGGATTTAGAGTAAGACAGAATTGTGTTCAAAATATAGACCTGCCGCCCTAGCTGGTTTGGCTCAGTGGAGAGAGTGTTGGCCTGCAGACTGAAGGGTCCCTGGTTTGATTCCAGTCAAAGGCACATGCCTAGGTTGTGGGCTTGATTCCCAGTAGGTGGCATCATGCACGAGGCAGCCAATCAATGATTCTTTCTCATCATTGATGTTTCTATCTCTCCATCTTCCTTCCTCTCTGAAATCAATAAAAATATATTTAAAAAATATATATTTGTATATATATCTGCCATTTTCTAGCTAAATAATTTGAGATAAATTTTCTGAACTCCTT
The DNA here is from genome assembly GCF_028538775.1 of Myotis yumanensis. Lineage (NCBI taxonomy): Eukaryota > Metazoa > Chordata > Mammalia > Chiroptera > Vespertilionidae > Myotis > Myotis yumanensis. The sequence goes on from NW_027223759.1 coordinate 62,145,443, forward strand.
GCTATTAACTTGCTCAAAGAAATCCAAAATATTAAAATTACTACAAGTGGTTAAAGCAGTAGCACACTACCTATCACAAGGCAAGCACCCAGTGTAAAAAAACATGCCTCTGATTCATCTTCATAGAAAAGAAACAGCATGTGGCCAGGCAGGTACTGAATTTCCCCAGAGCAGACAGGATGTGGGGGGTGGGGAGAGGGTATGAGAGCTGTGCACATGGCTGATAGCACATTTTTCAGGAAGATTCCTCTAACAAAGGGAGGCAGAGGCAGCTAGAAAGGTTTCAGCCCAACATTTTAATGACCCAATGGGAGACAGCAAGACCTAGGTGATGTATGAGGAAACAGGTGACCTCGTAGAATTTAGTCAATGAAGAACCAGAGGAAGGGCTAAATAAATAGGCTATGTTTCCTGCCCCACAAGTGTTCCTGTACAATGGGCGCCTGCTCTCGAGAATATTAAAAGTCTCATTTTCACCATACTTCTGTTTCCCAGTCCATCATTTGAAATTCAGACAGGTGAGCCATTTCTCACACCCAGGAAATGATATTCCTTATGTTTAGAACATGACCAATGAAAATATGGTTTCAAAGATATTTTCCTAATTTTTGTTTCATTAAGTACTGCCTTAAGAAAAAACCACATAAAATTATTCTTCTAATAGTTGGGATTTTCTAGCTGCATAGGCCCAAATGAAAGTGAATTGACTCTAGATTTAAAAGAAAAATAAAATCCATATCCCCATGCCTGTGGAAAAGAGACACCAACATTTGTTTTTCCATGAGAAACTAGAAATTATAACCCCCCCCCACACACTGTCTGGACCACTATTTGCTCACCATTTATGGAAATAATCAAAGGTTTTGCAAATGAGGGATTATCGTGGCTATGAAGCCATGACCTGAACAGCAGGATACTGGTACGCTTATATATAGACATTGCAATATATTTCCCTTCCTATCTCTGCCCAGTGGGCAGTGATTTCTTGGCAGTGCACATGAAAATACTGGGCATCCATTCACAGGATTTCCCAATTTGTTTGTGAGAAGTTGTGATGTTCATTTGCAATTAGGTTTTGGCAAACTCTTTGCAGAGAATTTCTTTATAAATAAGTACAGAGCTCTTCAATTGGCAGAACTCTTTAATGTGCAGGTTTGTATTTCCTGTCTTTTAGTTCCTTAAAAAAATAATGTTGTAGTAACACACATACCCATTCATTAAGCACTTTGAAGTAGCAATCTGTGATATTTCCAAACAAAACACTATTTTACCAACATGGATGATTGTCTCAAACAGAATTTCCTTTCTGTGGAATTCTACCAGCTGACATTTGAGACTGAAATCCCCAAAAGTAGACTTTGGCTAGCTATGCAGTGTGTTACTTGTGGCAAAGAAAGATGTGGGTCCATTTTAATCCAAGAGAAATATCATGATTCATCATATCATTAAATTCAGATCTCTATACACTGCCTTGAGAGACCTATTCAAGATATGAATATTCTAGAAGTGATTTCATTTCTTTTCAAAGCCTATTCCTTCCCTACAAACTTTTCCTCTGAGTCCAGTTGGAAATGGTGTATTTTGGTTTGCAATGGAAAAGTAATAAAGTTGTGATACATTAAATGTATTACCTACAGCAATGACTTAAATCATTATGGCCATTACATCTGGTACTGTGTTAATTCAAACACAGCTAATTCTAAGTGTGAATGTGCTTTAAAAACAACATAAGGAAGTCTGACATGTGAAATGCTGTAGCATGGAATTAAACATCAGTTAACTGGCTTAAAGAAGGTGGCCTTGGGGTGAAAATTTGAGGAACTTCCTTTACAATGTGAGTGGAAGGAAATGCCAACAGCAGATGTCCCATCCTAAATCCTTTGCCCCCAGCTTTTCAAAGGGCACAGAAATTGCACCCAGCAAAGATGCCCTGTCAAAATGATTTAAAAGGAGGCAAAAATGTTGCTAGAGGGGAATTCATACTCCAGATCAAAAAAACAATTTTAAGTGGGCTTCTCTGGTGGCCTATGTTGAGACATATCACAGCCCCAGACTTCTGTTTTTCCAAGAGGTTAAATTTCAAAAGGAGAAAACAACAGCAAACAGGCTGCCAATTTACTCAACAGTCTCACTACTGGCTGGAGATCTGTTCAAAGTAAAACCGCTGATTTACAAAATCCTGCATCTCACATACTCTTATTAACACTTTGCAGGAACCTTCCTAGAGTTTTCATGTCACAGTTATGACTCCTGGGTAGGCATGGCCCTCTCCAAACACATTGATCCTCATGACAACCCTTTGCCTTGTAATCCAGCCCCACTGGGGGAAGCCACTGGCAACTCAACCTTTAATGCCTGGAGCAACCCCTGGTGCCAAAGGACACAGACCAGCGTTAATATCCCATGCATTTCTGTATGGTGTAGGTTGGAGAGGAATGTTTACAGCACACTTCCAAAATAATGGTAGCAGACAGAATATTACATTTCCTTTTTTTTAATAATGAGATTTATCTATCCATATATATATATATATATATATATATATATATATATTTAAATATATTTTATTGATTTTTTTACAGAGAGGAAGGGAGAGGGATAGAGAGTTAGAAACATCGATCAGCTGCCTCCTGCACACTCCCCACTGGGCAAGCAAGGCACATGCCCCCAACCGGAATCGAACCTGGGACCCTTGAGTCCTCAGGCCAATGCTCTATCCACTGAGCCAAACCGGTTAGGGCTACATTTCCTTTTTATTAGGCATTAAGAGTTGGCTGGGGAAGGTGAGTTGACTAGGTCATGGTTCAGTTTCTCTAAGATCTTTTCCACCAGTAGAAAACTGATATCTGGTAGTGAAAACAATAGAGAAACCACTTCAGAATGTTGGAGATAAGGGTTGGGGAAGAGTTATTGATCAGGACTCCTAGAAAGGTGTGTCTGGAGAGGAAGGAGGCACACAGAAATAGAGGGAAGTGATTGTCAAATAGCCAGTAATTCTAAACATTTAGAGAGGTGTAGCCGGCTTTAAATATCCATTATAACCCAGGCAATTGTTCCTCAGAGAAAGTAGAAATTTCTCCAGCTTATTCAACTGTAGGCTGGGTCCAAGGATCCAGTTATAAAGTAGGTCTGGTGAAAGTTTGAGGACTGGATATATGAAACTGTTACATGTATTTTTAAGAGAAGAAACAATAATCCTGAAATGTATACTCTCTAACTGAAAAAGTATTTATGTTGTCATATAAAAAATATGTACACAAACACCTAGAAAAGCATAAGATGCCTGGCTGGTGTGATTCAGTGATTGAGCACTGACCTATGAACCAGGAGGTCACAGCTCAATTCCCAGTCAAGGCACATGCCTGGGTTGTAGGCTCGGACCCCGGTAGGGAGCAGCTGATCAATGATTCTCTCTCATCATTGATGTTTCTCTCTCTCTATCTCCCTTCCTTTCTAAAATTAATGAAAATGTATTTTTTAAAGAGGAAAGCATAATACATTGCAATATAAGATGCAAGACTATTAATTGTACTTTATGCATTTGTTTTATATATTTATATGTTAATTCATCTAACTATCTATCTACCGACCTATCTACATAGTTATTCTTGGAAAAGAAAATAATATATTAGGGAAAATAATATTGCTAATTGTAACTATAGTCTGAAGTTTCTATGACATCATGGTTTCTAATCTCTGTTATTCATTCAGAAGTAAAGACATATCTAATGACAGAGCACAAGTTGACACCTCTGTACTATTTTATGTCCAACTTTTTAAAGTAGTATAGTGATTACTATCATCCTCTGCTGGGTACTGAGAAGCGATAGAAAGCAAGTGCATTCAATTGATTAAAGACTAATTTCCTAGCCCCAAAGTTGGAATGAAAATATGTAGATAGATAGATAGACAGATAGATGATAGATATAGAGATGGGGATATCTTTATAGAAAACAAACTCACATAGTATGAATAAAACAAAAAAAACTTAATACCACTTTTCATGTCCCCCAAAGCGAGTGTGAAAGAGGGGGGGGGGATTAATAACTAAATAAGGATAAAGACTCACCCTAACCGGTTTGGCTCAGTGGATAGAGCGTAGGCCTGCAGACTGAAAGGTCACAGGTTCGATTCCGGTCAAGGGCATGTACCTTGGTTGCGGGCACATCCCCAGTGGGAGGTGTGCAGGAAGCAGTTGATCGATGTTTCTCTCTCATCGATGTTTCTAACTCTCTATCCCTCTCCCTTCCTCTCTGTAAAAAATCAATAAAATATATTTTTTTAAAAAGAAAAAATAATAAAGACTCTAGCTTCTTACCTTCCTAGGTAAAGTATATATAGCATATGTTAAAAGGGATGTAATATTTAAACTCATTTTGGATCATCCTGTTTACATTTAAGGCTGACAGGCTTCAACTACTTTAGCATATAATTGGTGATCTAAGATAGAAAGCATGTTTCAAGGAACCAAGTGGAAAGGGAGAAGTATTTTTATTGATTTTAGAGAGAGGAAGGGAGAGAGACAGAGAGATAGAAACATCCATGAGAAAGAAATATCAGTCAGCTGCCTCCTGCACACTCCCCACTGGGGATTGAGCCTGAAACCCAGGCATGTGACCCAACTAGGAATCAAACTCGTGACCTCCTGGTTCGTGGGTTGATGCTCAACCATGAAGCATCACTGAGGAGGCTGCAATGAAATAATTTCTAACCAAGATAACTCCATTAGGCAAAGAATTAGGACTATTAAAGCATGCATTTGCGAGATACCTTGACTCTTTGGCTTACTGATGCCTGAAATTCTATATGAGGTTTTTGCTATTTTAATGTCATTTTTAATTTCATGGCATTTGTTTTATTTCCACTCTTTCAAATATAATATTTCTGAGAATAATAATAACTGCTGAGGGTCCATAAGTCATCTATGCACTCAGGTTATGAATGGGTTTTGAGACAGAAAAAGGGGTCTGGTATGAGACAGGGTATGTGTGTTTGTGAGTGTGTGTGTGTGTGTGTGTGTGTGTGTGTGTGTGTGTATGTTAAATCTGTACTTGCTGCCAACTTCCTCCAGCATTGCTCTTCTTGCTGCTCCAATCCTCATTGATGGAGAAGATGATAATTCAGAGAACCTCTTTTTAGTATGCTCTACCTGGCAAGATTGGGGTAGGCCTTTCATATACATTAAGACAGGAATTTCTCACAATAACCCTATGATGCTGAAATTGTTACCAGCATTCTACAGATGAACATTTCAGAATTAGAGAAGTAAAGAAAGTAACTCTGAAAGTACTAAGATTAGAACCAATTCTGTCTGTCTGATTCAATGACTGTATTTTTAGCCATGGATCTGACAAAAGAAAATAGTGGCTAGAGTTGTTGATATGGCTAAAAAAATAAAAGTTGTGAATTCATATGACAACATGTATACAATTTAACTATTTGCTTAAGTCTGTCTTTGTTAGAAAATTGATTACTTTTTAGCATTTGTAATCTATAACAATATGACCTACATTAACTGTGAAAAGCCCATCTTATTATGTATGTATATATAATATATGTTAAAAATGAATGTAATATTTAGACTCAATTTAGACCATCCTGCTTACATTTAAGACTGACAGGCTTCAACTACTTTAGGTAACATCACATTTACCTAAATCCATTATCCTCTAGTTCAGGTTCCCAATAACTCTGTGAATAGTCTTGAAAAGATGCAGGGTTGAAGAATTTTTGCTCATGAGCATGCGCACACTGATAGTGTGTAGATAAGTACTGAAATGAATGAGAGGAATTTAATCAAAAAGTACTTAGGAAGGATAAAATGTATTCAAAATGTTAAGTGTATGTGATTTGTGATTTTTAAAAAATCAACATAACTTTAACTGGGAGATGCTACCCCTTTAAGCAAGTTGTTATTTCTTTAACCAGGGAGTACCCATTAATGGTGAAAAACAGTTGAATACACCAAGCTCTATATAGTGGGACATTTCTCTCATGTTACAATTTGAAAATTCATCCTCCCTCTTATGTGTAGAATTATATACTCTTTTAACTTATTTCTCCTAACATATTGATTAAAAATAAGCTGGTCCATGTTTGATAAATACACTGTGAAGTGTCAATTTTATGCATGAAATCCTTTTAAGAATGAAAATAAAATGATTTTCCTCCCCAAAATGCCCAGTAGAAAGGAAAATTTCATTAAGTCAAGTTCTGTATATTAATAAGTGCAATTGTTAACTTATAAACTACTATTATAAACTACTATTATAAAATACTAGAGGCCCGCTGCACAAATTCGTGCATGGGTGGGGTCCCTAGGCTTGGCCGGTGGTCAGGGCTGATCAGGGCCAGGCCGATTGGGGCCTGCTGGCCTGTGGGGAGGGACGGGACACAGGAGGTTGCCATTGCCCCGAGGAGGGAGCTGTCCCTCAGACCCCCTGGGAAAGAGGCCGTGTCCACTGCCATCCACCCCCAGTTCCCCATCCCAGCCCAAGGCCAAAGGTTGGGAGAGGAGACTATGGTCACTGGGCCAGGCGCAGAAGGAATGGACGCTGGACACCGACCCCACTGGCTCACCATGGGAGGTTGGCTGTGGGAGCTCACTGACCACCAGGGGGCAGCTCCTGCATTGAGCGTCTGCCCCCTGGTGGTCAGTGTGCATCATAGCGACTGGTCGACCGGTCATTCTGGTTGTTTGGTTGTAACGGTTGCTTAGGCTTTTATATATATAGACTAGAGACCCAGTGCACAAAAATTTGTGCACTCGGGGGGGGGGGGGGCAATGAAGGGGGATCCCTCAGCCCAGCCTGTGCCCTCTCGCAGTCTGGGACCCCTCAGGAGATAACAACCTGCTGGCTTAGGCCTGCTCCTGGGTGGCAGAGGGCAGGCCCAATCCCTAGGTGCAGCCCCTGGTCGGGCTCAGAGCAGTGCTGATTGGGGAGTTGGGGCGCCGCCCTCTGTCATGCACAGAGCAGGGCCAATCAGGGGGTTGGGGCGCTGCCCCCTGTCACGCACAGAGCAGGGCCCATCAGGGGGTTGGGGAGCTCCCCCCTGTCATGCACAGAGCAGGGCCCATCAGGGGGTTGGGGAGCTCCCCCCTGTCACGCACAGAGTAGGGCTGATAGGGGAGTTAGGGCACCGCCCCCTGTCACACACAGAGCAGGGCAGATCAGGGGGTTGGGGCGCTGCCACTGTCACACTCAGGGCAGGGCCAATGGGGAGGTTATGGCTCTACCCTGTCACACACAGAGCAGGGCCTGTGTGTGTGTGGGGGGGGGGGGAGGGTTGGGGCGCCGCACCCTGTCACACACAGAGCTGCAGGGCGATCAGGGGGTTTGGGCGCTGCCCCCGTCACGCTGATCTGGTGCCAGGAGGCCTCACGGCTGCGCTGATCCCGGTGCTGGGAGGCATATTACCCTTTTACTATATAGGACAGAGGCCTGGGGGCCGGATGGTTTGCCCTGAAGGGTGTCCTAGATCAGGGTGGGGGTCCCCACTGTGGTGCCTGGCCAGCCTGGATAAGGGGATGATGGCTGTTTGCAGCTGGTCACACACCCTTCAAAGTGGGGGTCCCCACTGGGTTGCCTGGCCAGTCTGGGTGAGGGGCTGAGGGCTGCTTTCAGGCTGGCGGTTGTTGACTGAAGCTCCCAACCGCTCCTTTTTTTCTTTCTTTCTTTTTTTTTTTTATTCTGGGCCAGCTTTAGCTCTGGCTCTTGCTCTGAGGCTTCCACTGCTGATTGCGTTCTGTGATCGAAACAATGTATAACTCCAGCTCTGAGATCCCGGCTGGCTGAAAGCTGGTTTCTGGGGTTTTGTTTAGCTTCTACATTTGTTACGAAGTTTCTTAGAGTTGCAGCTCAGAGGCCGGCAAGTCAGGCGGGGAACATAGCAGTCTGCAGTCACTGGAGCAAGCAAGCCTCATGTTCGCTTCCAGCTGCCTGGCTGCCGGCCACCATCTTGGCTGACAGTTAATTTGCATAAGGATATGCTGATTAGCCAATGGGAAGGGTAGCGGTCGTACGCTAATTACCATGTTTCTCTTTTATTAGTGTAGATGAGCATTTAGAGAAGTTTTTCCCAAACTCTAATTAAGACATGAGTGAATGAATGAATGAACATTTTGTAATTCTTTTGACAGTTCCACACCTATGCATATTCTTCCATGACCCATTTGGTCAGAGGATAATTTATACTCCAAGAATAAGACATGATCAGGTGGTCTGTGCTAGATTGTGGTCTCCTTGTCACTTTCTTTGTTGCTCCTGAGATTCCAGCTTGTAAATAAAAAAGAATCACTGCCTGGTAGTTCTCATTATTTGAGTCTATACCCACTTATGAGGAAATGGCAAATTTTCAATTGTTCACTTTGTGTTCAAAGTATAGATTTTCTGACTGGATAATTTACAACAAAAGCAGATTGCTGACATGAGTAGACTAGTTAAATGTTTTGTATTAGCCCACTGAACTAGAGAATTGCCCACCATAGTAGGAAGCTCTGGCTCACAACTTCTGGCAACTTGCCTATGAAAATTGGAATTGACACCACCAATATAGTTGGAAAGGATTTTTAAAATAATTATATGCCAACATTCATTTTGCAGACATGATTGTTCACCTTAAAAATAGAGATTACTCTTCTTTGATTTCTTAAATAGTGCTATTGAGCAGTGTATTCTCTAAAATCTCCTTATCTACAAGTTTCAAGGAATACTACCAATAAAATGTATTTGTGTTATCCTCAAGTGATATAGAGACACTAAGAGGGTTTGGCTCCAACCCCATCTTAAAGCTCTGAGGAACTTTGGGTGTGAGAGAAGAAATAATGCTTTAAGGTAACAAAAAATAAACAAACCCAAACTGCAAAGTAAAACTGGGTAATCAGTGCACCTTACACATTTATACAGATTATTCCTGCCATGTGATTCAAAAAAGGAATGGGTCCAGGAAATGTCCTCCTTTATAGATTTTGGGTTGGTTTACCATAGACTATGACATGTTAGCAATCACCACCTAGATTATTTATCCTTCTTGAATCCCAGCCCAAGAGAATAAAGGGTGCCTGGCCAGTATGGCTCAGTGGTTGAGTGTCAACCCATGAACCCAGGAGGTCATGGTCCCATTCCTGGTCAGGGCACATGCCAGAATTGCAGGTTCCGTCCCCAGTGGGGGACGCATAGGAGGCAAATGATTGATGATTCTCTCTCATTATTGATGTTTCTATCTCTCTCCCTCTCCCTTCCTCTTTTTGAAATTAATTAAAAACAAACATTAAAAAAAGAGAGAGTAAAGAGTGATAGAGCGCTGCTCAGAATTCCCCCTTCCACCTTGGTAAACTCTACTTCCATGTTTCCATTTTCCTGACTGAGAATGGTCCCTCTCTGGTGTTGGAAACTGCACCCTCCCACCCCCACCTCACACACAGAACCTTGGCCTTTTAGAATTTAGCAGACATTGCCTTCAGACAGCACCACCCCAATACTCAAATGGAGATATAAGCCACAGAGACCATCCTAGCTTTGTTTTCTGTAACCCACAGAAATGCAACAAAATTGGAGCAACTCAGAATCACCTATTGTGCTGATTATTTGTGTGTATGTGTGTTCACAAGAAGTTTGTTATGCAATATCATGATATATACAAAATGCAAAGCTATGAAACACACCCATGGAAAGAATTTTATTGATTCATTGAAGGTCCTTTAGACTCTTCCCCAATTGTACCAATTTACTTCCTGCCAAGAATCACCATTTTGAATTTGGTGTTTATCATTGTCATGCATTTATTTCTTCCTTAGTCCACTTTTTACACTGGCTAAAAGCTCTCCCTCAAAGAGGACATACAAATGGCCATGAGACATATGAAAAACTGCTCAGTGTCACTAATCATCGGAGAGGTGCAAATTAAAACAACAACGAGGTATCACCTCACACCAGCCAGAATGGCTATCATCAATAAATCAACAAACAACAAATGCTGGTGAGGATGTGGAGAAAAAGGAACCTGATACACTGTTGGTGGGAATGCAGACTGGCACAGTCACTATGAAAAACAATGTGCAGTTTCCTCAAAAAAATTAAAAATGATACTTCCATTTGACCCAGTGATCTCCCTTCTGGAAATATAGCCTAAGAAACCTGAAACCCCAATCAGAAAGCACATATGCACCCCTATGTTCATAGCAGCATCATTTGCAATAGCTAAGATATAAAAACAGCCCAAGTGCTCATCAATAGATGAATAGATTAAAAGATGGTGGTACATATACACAAAGAAATACTGTGCAGTTGTAAAAAAGAAGGCTCTCTTACCCTTTGAGACAGCATGGAGGGTTCTGGAAAGTATTATGCTAAGCAAAATAAGCCAGAGAGAGAGAGACAAGTATCACATGATCTCATTTATATGTGGAATCTAATGAACAAAATAAACTGACAAACAAAATAGAACCAGAGACATTAAAGCATGCAACAGACTGAGGTATTTCAGAGGGAAGAGGGGAAGAGATTAACCAAAGAATTTATATGTAAATATGCACAACCCATGGACACAGACAATAGTGTGGTGAAGGCCTGGGAGGAATGGGTGTGGGGTGAAGGGGGTTAATGGGAAAAACAGGGGGGCATTTGTAATACTTTCAACAATAAAGATAAATAAAATAAATAAATAAAAGTTCTAACATTTTTATCTTAGTATGATTAATTTTATTTTATAATAAACTAAAAAGATACATTTGCTTAAACATGAAATGAAAAAATATTTCTATCGAAAATAACACTATAGGAGCTTCAATAACATGGTAAAACATAAATTTCAAAACAATCTTACTTTGGAGACTATTCTATGCTAAACATACCTCCCCTTATACCACATCACTTATTATTTTGATTAAATCTGCAATTTTAGTTCCTGTTGAATGCCAGAATCACACAGATTTTTTTTTAAAGGAAAATAGCAAATAAAAGTCTTACTGCTGAAATGAGCTGACCAATATAAAAGAGAAAAATTGAAGAATCTAGAATTAAAGGAACTAAAACATATTTAGAAAAAATAAATTTTAAAATAAAAAGTTTCTTTAGTAAAAGATCCTATATAATAAAAGAGTAATATGCAAATCAACCGAACGGTGGAATGACTGAATGAATAACTGGTCACTATGACGTGCACTGACCACCAGGGGGCAGACATTCAATGCAGGAGCTGCCCCCAGATCTCAGGCCTCAGGCCAGGCAAGGCGGGTGCCAGCGAGAGTCCTCTGATCGCCCCGCCAGTCGCCCCACAGAGGGAGGTGACTGGTGTCGATGTGGGGGATGGGGCCAGCTGGCAAGTGGTTGGCACCAGGCTGGCTAGGGAGAGTGCCAGAGGGATCCCCAATAGCCCCACCTGTGGCTGGCCAGCAGTGGCCCCCGGTCTCCCCACCAGTTGCCCTGCAGAAGGAGGCAACCGGTGGCGGGGGCAAGGGACAGGGCTGGCGAGCAGGCGGTGCCAGGCAGGCCAAAGCTGGTGTCAGCAAGGGCCCCCAATCACCCCACCGGTCACCCCACAAATTGGCCCTGATCGCCAGCCAGGCCTAGGGACCCTACCTGTGCATGAATTTCATACACCGGACCGCTAGTATAAATAGAAAACAAGAAATTAGGGCCAAACTCTAACTGGTTTAAGGGACATTTATGGTGACCATTAGCATATTTAAACTGTAACAAAGATTATTAGAACTCTGCAGTTTATTTCCACAGTACTTTTCCAGAAGTTTTTATAAAAATAGAAATGAAACAAAAGAAAATTTAAAGTATGTGTTGGCAATGCACTTTGGAACTTATGAAGATAATTCCTTTCCAATATTCATTTACCTTTTCTCATGAAACTTTCATAGAACAGATTGAGTTATTGAAATCATTTATCATTTTTCCCCCCTTTGGAAAAGTGATTCTATTTTAGAAGTGTTGTGAATTTCCACTCACTAAAGCTAAAAATCATTATTTCCAAGCTGGGTTGTCCCTTTTAATAAAAACTATAGATGGTCCAAGTGTTTATAAGAATACACCTATTTTAGACATTTCATCCTACAAAATTACAAAACAAATTAGACAAAAAAAACAAATGTTTGCATACCAAAAAAGAATTCACTTAAAAGGAGAAAGTTCTCAAAAATATTTGAAAATTATATTTTTAATTGAGTTAAATTTAATAAAGTATTGTTCATATGTTCCTAAACTTGAATTTTAAGAACAATCTTTTTTTTTTATAAACAGTCTGAATATATTTAAATATGTATTCTGGATTTAAGGTACCATTCAAGACCTGTAAATGCTCCTAAGTTTTATTGTTGTGTTTGTATTTACTATTGTTTTAGGCACATTTATAAAAGGATCATAATGCTCTAAGATTATTGTTTAACTGTCTAAGAAAATGGACTTTTAGTGCTAAAATAACAAGTAATACTGACAGGCACTGTGCCCCTAGAGAGGGAAGACTTAAGGACTTGCTCCAATATTCATACAAAATAATGGATTTCAATAATGATGCAGGTCTTACTAGCCATTGCTTATTTATAAAAATAAATTATTTTTTTACCTAATTTAGAAGAATGGCTTGCCCTTAGAGAAGTAGAAAGGTCACCAGCATGCATGTTTTATTCTACAAGGTTCTCTTTTGGAAAATTTGTTCAGATAAAATCAAGGATAAGATCCTTGGCTTTTCAGGAATAGCTCTTTCATTGAGGAGGAGGGTGGTAGGCACATGTAATACTTTTTAAGAAAGAATTAATTTGATTTAGCAAACCTTGAAGAAGCTAACCTAAACAGTTGGCATTGAGGATTTGAATTCCTGGAATTTTTCTTTCCAAATTTCAGCTTTTCAAAGATATCTGAAATATGTATTCCAATAGGAAATAAGGGTGTCATCACAGAATATAATATAGGGGGGAAATGAGTGCAAATAAAAGAAAAGCAATTCATCCTAGAATATTTCCTGGGGTATCTGAAGTTCTAAAGCTGACTTCTAGAAAATATACCTGTAGATAAGAATCTAAAACACATGCAGTGGGCAGAAGTCTAAGATGGCCCTCATGATTCACGTACCCTCGTCTACATATCCAGCAGTCCTATTTTATCCCCTCCTGTGGAGTGTGGAGAGGACCTGTAACTATGACAGAATGTAGCTCCTCTGATTCGTTTACTTTAAGTGACAAGGTGAAGGGATTAAGCCAATGTAATTAAGGCCCTGAATCAGTTGATCTTAATTTAAACAAAGGGAGATTATCCTGAATGTGTTTGACTTATTCAGATGAGTCCATTAAAACAGTCAGGAAGTCAGAAATGTTCTCACCAACTGGCCTTGAAGAAGCAGGCTGCCATGAGTTCTACAGCTGCAAGAAAGTGGATTCTGACAACAATCACAGGAGCTTGACAGAGGACCTTGAGCTTCAGATAAAATCGAAGCCCTGGCAACACAATGATTATAACCTTGGGAGACCCCAAGCAGAGAACCCACCAAGGCCATGCCAGACTCCAGACCCATGGCGATGGTGAGAACATAAAACAGTGTTGTTTCAAGTTGACAAACTTGAAGTAATTTGTTACATAGTACCAGCAAGCAAACGCAGCAGGAGTCATGTAAAATAAAGCAATTTCATCGAAATTTTCAATCAGTACAGGTAGTTTGTAAATACTGATCTTACTTACTCAAAGGGCTACAGTAAGTTGAGAGGTGGCCTGACCACATTGTAACTAACCACTAGTCATATCTTTTAGACTGGAATAAAAGCAAATCATGACTTTTCATTTTTAAAAATATTTAAACTATTCAAATAGTAGTGTCAACATGTGATGGTGTAAAAGTGATGGAATTTGGCTTATATTTTCCAGATGATCACTTTTATTTTGTTTTCTTTAAATACATTTAATTTATTTTATTAGAATAACTAGAGGCCTGGTGCACAAAAATTTGTGCACTCGGGGGAGGGGGTGTCCCTCAGCCCAGCCTGTGCCCTCGGGGGATGACCATCTGCTGGCTTAGGCCCGCTCCCCGGGGGATTGGGCCTAAGATGGCAGTCAGACATCCCTCTGACAGCCCGGCAGCCCTCGGGGGATGTCCACTTGCCAGCGGGGAGCAGGCCTAAACTGCAGTCAGACATTCTTAGAGCTGCTGAGGAGGGAGGAGAGGCTTCCACCACCACCGCTGTACTGGTAGCCATCAGCCTGGCTTGTGGCTGAGCAGAGCTCCCCTTGTGGGAGCGCCCTGACCACCAGAGGGCAGCTCCTGCATTGAGCATCTGCCCCCTGGTGGTCAGTGTGTGTCATAGTGACCAGTCATTCCCAGTCTTTCTGCTGTTAGTGTCAGTTTGCATATTACCCTTTTACTATATAGGATAGAGGCCTGGTGCATGGGTGGGGCCGGCTGGTTTGCCCTGAATGGTGTCCCGAATCAGGGTGCCTGGCCAGCCTGGGTGAGGGGCTGATGGGTGTTTGCAGCTGGTCACACCCCCTTCAGGGTGGGGGTCCCCACTGGGGTGCCTGGCCAGTCTGGGTGAGGGGCTGAAGGCCGTTTTCAGGCTGGCAGGTGACTGAAGCTCCGAACCTCTCCTTTTGTTCTTTTTTTTTTTTTAATTCTGGGATTTATTTACCTTCTATGGCTGTCACTGGAGCTAAGAGCCGGCTCCAGCTTGAGGCCGTGGCTGGCTGAAAGCAGGTATCTGGGTTTGTTTAGCTTCTATAATTGAAACTCTGTTGCTATCACTGGCGCTCTAAGCTCTGAGCCCGCTGGCGGCTGAAAGCAGGTTTCTGGGTTTGTTTAGCTTCTATAATTGCAACATTGTTGCATCTGGAGCTCAGAGCTGGGCCGCAGCAGGAGGGAACCTTGGCTTCCTCCATCACTGGAGCAAGCAAGCCTCCTGTTCACTTCACCTGTGTGGCTGCCTGCTGCCATCTTTGTTGGCAGTTAATTTGCATATCTCGCTGATTAGCCAATGGGAAGGGTAGTGAAGTTACGGTTAATTACCATCTTTCTCTATTATTAGATAGGACGATTTAAGGAGCCAACCAGTTGTATATGTCATTTGTTGACTTTCTCAAACTATGCTATTTCTCACCCCAACATAAAAGCAGATGCACTTACTTACCCTCACTATGCTTTTTGGTTAAAGCAAGCTTGTTATCATAATAGAAATATTAATAGCTAATGAACATTATTATTAACTATGATTACATTTTTTTAATAATACATGCTTTCTCTGGAATTAAACATTACCTCAATATTTTCCTTTGCTTAGTCTTTTATGTATCAACGAGAGGCCCAGTGCTGTTCACCGGTGGGTTCCCTCGGCCTGGCCTGCGGTGATCGGGCCAAAACTGGCTCTCTGACATTCCCCAAGGGGTCCCAGATTGCGAGAGGGCACAGGACAGGCTGAGGGACCCCACTGGTGCACGATTGGGGCAGGGAGGGACTGCAGGAGGTTGGCTGGGAGGGACCGTGGGAGGGCTCCAGGGCAGGTCTGGCCCATCTTGCCCAGTCCCGATCGACTGGACCACAGCAGCAAGCTAACCTACTGGTTGGAGTGTCTGCCTCCTGGTGGTCAATGCTTGTCATAGCGACTGGTCAAACTGTAGAACGAACGGTCGGACACTTAGCATATTAGGCTTTTATTATATAGGGTTTCTAATTCAACCTGAAATTCTCTGCCAAATATGTACTAGGCATTCCAACATGTCAGTTATTCCATCTGGATCAATCCAACTTCTTTCTCCAGCCTGGACTGGTTTCTCTACCAGCCTCAGGGCAGCTGTTGTCCTGGGACTTCTCCATCAATATCCTGGGGATTTTCTTCTCTTTTCTGCTTCTGAACCCCTGTTTCCTGAAGTTTCTAGCTTCCTCTTCCTAGGTTATTTCCTCATGTTGCTGAAGCATATTCTTCAATAGCTTCTGAAGACATGGTATGTGGGAGGTATCTTTTTGAGGCCTTGCAATTAAAAATATTTATTTTCTATCTGCAACCAACAGCATGTTTTTTCTACCCTCATACTTATTTATTAAAATTGCTTGGATAGAATTATAGGCTGTAAATAATTTTCCTCAGATTTTCAAAGATATTGGTTCATTATTTTTTACTTTCTAATGTTGTTTTCTGACTCTCAGTCTTTCAAGTGACTTCTCCCATTCTATGCCAGTTGCTTTTAGAATCTTCTACTCCTAGTATGCTGGCATTTTATACCCATGCACCTTTATTGGAGTATTTTGAAATTCCTTTTTGCTGTGAATCTGTGAACCAATCAATATGAAAATGTATTGATTTTAATTCTAGGAAATATTTATATTTCATTGACAATTTTCCCATTCTATTTTGTTTCATTATTTCCTTTGAGAACTTACGTTTTTCAGAAATTAGACTTTATCCTATATCTTTCTTAATTTAGCTCTTTAATTTTCCTTCTTTTATCTTGTTCTCAACTTAAATTTCAAGTTTCCTGGTAACTTTTTGAGCCATGTGAATATATTTCTAATTACAAGGATTTTGTCCATTTTTCTATGGTCCTTTACACAGTCTGCTGCTTGTGTAACATGGATGCAATATCTTCTTCTTAGCTTTGAGAATAGAATGTTAATTAGTTTTTAAATATTTTTCTACATGGTTTCTATTTCCTCCAGGTTCTTTTAAAAATAAATTTTTTGGTCATTTCCTTTTACATGTTTTTCCTGTAATATCTGTTCATTCTTGGTTGTCAATTGACATTTTTAGAGTTAAAGTAAGAGTAAAATGCTGGTATTCACATAGGTGAAGGTAGCTGATGGCTTTGCCACAGGCTAATCTGGTGAAGACCAAGCCATTATTGTGATATCCCCAACTGTCAGCATCACAACTACCCCCCACCTTTCAGGGCAGTTACCTGATTGCTACAACCTGAAGCAAAGTGAGAGAAGAGAACTTGGCACTCTCCACTCAGTATGCTAATTCTCTCTTGATTTCCCTGGTTTCAATACAGGACATCAGCCTCACTCTCACTACTCTTGGTGCACAACAGTTTTATATCCTTGATCATGTAACCTCTCCCAGCTTCTTCAGGAGAAGATCATCTGGGCGTAGCAGTTGAGGGGATCTAAAGATCCAATCTCTTTTATGAACCTTTCTTCCTATTTCCAGTCCCACTTGCCTTTCTGTATCACAGGCAACTGCAGTCTCAAATTCATAACTTTTCCAGGATTTTCTGCTTTAAATAACTTTTTTGGAGGGGGGATTAGATTTTCCCCACTGATGGCTCTCCTTGTTTTTTCTTCAGCCTTCTTCTACTAAGTAAAGTGCCACTTAAATATTTGCTTCCTAGGTTCTGACTTTATACTGGTAACTATCACCTGATGTCTTCCCTCTGAGGACCTTTTTCCTTAGGGGTTAGTTCAGTGGTGTGCTGGCTAATGGCTCTCTGAGAAAAAAAAAGAAAAGAAAGACAATAGTTTTTGTCAATTTCCATGGCATATACTCCACTATGACTATTTTCAGGCTAGTGGTAGTTTAACGTTGGCTTGCACAAGTGTTCTGAATATTTAACGTTGTGTCTCCGCACCAGGTCAGAACTGACTTCAGCCCAGCACTATTTATGTCTTTTACAAAGTTTTTATTGACTTTTTAGTAGAGCTTTGGGGAGAGGTTTGAGGTCAGAGATGTAGCTCACCATATGTAATGGGAAGTCTTCATTTCTTACCTAGCTGGTTTGTGTAGACATAAATAATGTGACTAGAAAACAATATTCACATGAGTAGAATAAATATAAAATATGAAAATTATCCAGAATATATATGTAGGGCTTTGCTTCAAAAAATGACAAATTTGTTTTGTTTTTTTATCCTCATTCAGCTTCGCTGCCCTAATCTTTCTTTAAAGTAACAAGGTTTCTTCCCTCTCACTCTTTTACTTCCTTGCATATGTAAACACATAAATTAAAATGACTACAAGATTTAAAAGAAACAAAGTAAAGCTTGCCTCTTTTGAACATAAGCTTACACTAAAAAGCTTTACTTAAGATGATGCATTTTAAAATGCTGAAGGGATATTTAGGGCTATAATTCCTAACACCAACTTATAAGGCATTATCATTAATTTACATCTTGGAGGCATGGTACAAATAAACTTAGGCATTGCAATAATATTTGCTTTCACATTACTCACTGCTCAGTTAATCAGAGATATCAATTAGAGAGAGTATCTAATGTGTAAAAACTATCTTACGCGTTCTAATTGGAATAGCTATCACCAGCTCCATGACTAAGAAATCTTAAGGCAAAACCTGAAGGCCACGTAGAACTGTGCCTGTTAATCCACGAGGCTGCCTGAGGTAGGAACAAGATTCTCCCCCCCCCCCCCTCCCCCCGACATCACTGAACTAAACATCTGCAATGTGTAATCTGCAGTGTGGAATGTTAGGAATCATGGCACGGAGGTCAATGCATTTAGTCAGACAACCCAGTGAGCAAATTAAACTCCCACCTATTTTTAGTGAGATAAAGTTTGTCACACACAGACAGAATTCATGAGAAAGTTCTGAAAGAATCATACACTCTCCAAATTTAGAAGGAAAAGACTCAGAGATAGTCTTTTTCATAGCATTCAATTATAGATAAGGAAGCTGAGGCCTAAGGTAGGGAAGACAGTGGTCAAATGGAGACCAAGGAAGACTCAAGATTTCTATCTCACACCCGAAATCTCACCTCTAAAGATTTCTGTCACCCCATAAATCTCTCCCAGAATCAGGAGAAAAGGAAACTAGAAATTTACATTTTACATACTTCTCATCTGGAAAGAATGCTTGTAGTTCTGAATGTTGTTGTCCCACTAAGATACCAGCATTTTTGCAATGTTCTGCTTGTGCTAAAAATAATTGAAATTTATGGTTTTGAGGGTCAAGGACTTGCTTTTTGTTTACACTGTAACTTCTGATACTTGCTCACCATGAGACCTGAGACTGAGTGAGTTATGTCGCATGAGTAATGTAAGGAATGTTGCCTTTAGCTGTCTTATATCCTGTGTCTAAAATACGGATAGCGTGACTTCCCCCCAAAATGTTCTGAAAACCCAGAGAGGCTGAAGGCAAAACAAAAATTTGTGATTTTGATAATTGCTCTCTGTTTCATGTAAAAATATTTCCAACTTTAAAAAAAATTATAATTTCTTTTCTCCTGCAGCCAAATGTTTGAAGTGGAATCCATGTTGGACATGAGCCATATCTTGGCATTTGTTGTCATGTATACTATGTTCAGAAAATCTGCTTTGGTTTATTTTGCATGATGTCATATTACATGAAATAGTCTTAAAATGTAGTTATTCATGAGGGATTTCTTGGGAGAAGTGACAAAATGTACACATGGCTAGAGTTAAATTTTCATACTTAAGAAAAAAAATCTAGGTAATAAAGACAAAGGTTTTCATTAAGTTAAGACACACCCCTGAGGTGGGTAGAACTTAGGTAAGCTGTGGTTGATAATCACCCAGTTCTCTGATCTTTGGGGGTGTGGGTGGGAGGTGGGGGCACTGTCTGACTTTCAGTGGGTGGTCTTTTGAGTGAATGAGTATAGGCAGAGCTATATAATCAAAACTGGAGTCCATTCCGTAGGAATATTAAGCCCTAACAGTCATTTGCTACATGCTTTGGCTAACATTTCTAAGCTACTTTTGATAGCTTCTGACCTAGGAAGTTAAGGGCCACTATTCATCTTATTGCCTTACTAGCTGCCAAGAATAGATGGTGTTATGGAGTTGCAATATCCTCTTAAATTTTGCCAGTCTTCTTTTCAGTGATTTACATACTTCTTGACATGATTTTCTTGGAGTCTGATAATTGTCACTGAATGGGGGAAATTTTTGCCCTTATAAGGTCCTAAAGAAGAAGGAGATTCTCAGAGGTTGATTGACATCTGGCTTACTAATCCTTCAGTGGATTATGATTTACCAGGCAAGAAGATTAAAAGTATTTATTTGTAATCTCAGGAACCTATGTAATAAAAAAATGAGAAAATATATATTTCAGAGTTCCTTCTTCTATCAAAATAGTGCAAAGAAACCTCAAAGAAGGTAAAATTAAAGGTATGTCCAGGATCCTTTAACATTTTGACTGCCACTATTTTAAGTAGTTTTTCATGGACAATTATGAAGTTAAAGAGATAAATAAGCACATGTCTGCTTCTGTACATTATTACACTATCACTATTGCAGGAATTCTAAATAAATAAAATTCGAGTTTCAGAAAAATATTGCTGATAATGTACTAGAAAACTCTCTCTTTAGTCCCTGTAATTGTTATTGGGTGAACTCATAAATTCTTATATAAGTAGATGTCTTAATTTAAATTATTATATCCAAGAATTCACTTGCATCCATGCTGGTATCATTTTTCTAAGTGCACTTTTATCACTCTCTTCTGAGGAGTGTTTTATTTCACTATGGCAAGGTCTGTCCCTTTGGCCCATTATAGCTCATATCCCATAGATGTTTAGGTTTGAATTGGCCTTTATGGTTTGCTATTCCTGGAAAGTCACATGAATGGTTGAAAGTTCCCTAAAAGCCTATATGATTCATCAGAAAGTGTAACTTCTTTCTGATTTAATCATCATGGGCTTCCTTTCCTCCTCCTCTCCAAAGAAAAGGCAGAGAAAAATGATAAAAAAAATTCCTGCTGCTTTCATATTGTAGTTTTTGAGCTGTAGATTGTGCTAAGGTGGGATAACTTCTGGTTTTCTTTATGTCTTATGGTTGCCATTAGGCCTTGTAGAGTTTGACTGTAATTGAGAAGCTCCAATAGGGAGGAAAGAATATTTATGAACCAGGAGGAGGGGGATAAGGTAGTTAGCATTTGGCTGGAGATGAATAGCAGATTGTACTCAACTGGCTATTGGTCAAGACCACTTGTTTAGCCCTAGCCAGTTTGGCTCAGTGGATATATAGCATCAGTCCAGGGACTGTAGGATGCCAGGTTCAATTCCGGTCAAGGGCATGTACCTCTGTTGCAGGCTCAATCACTGGCCCTGGTGGGGGCGTGTGCAGGAAACAACCAATGCATGTGAGACATAGATGTCTCTCTCTCTGTCTTTCCCTCACCCTTCCACTCTCTCTAAAAATCAATGGAAAAATATCCTCAGGTGAGAATTAACAGCAACAAAAAGAAGGCTTATTTAGGATACAAAGAACAATAAGAACAATGCAGATAAATTGCTTGCTTTTTAAAAAATATATTTTTATTAATTTTAGAGAGAGAGGGAGAGGGAGAGATATAAACATCGATCGGCTATCTCTTGCATGCCCTCTACTGGAGACCCAGCCCACAATCCAGGCATGTGTTCCTGGGCCAATGCTCAACCACTGAGCAACACCATCAGGGCACTTGCTTTTTTTTTTTAATGTCAACTACAAAGTATTCATAATCCTATAGTATAAATAGATGTCAAGCATTAGGGCTGGGTAAAGCAATACATTCCAACCTAGCACAGAAGTACTAATTTCAGGAGCCAGCCATACTACTAAGAATATCAGTGAAGGGAGTGGCTTTTTCTGTGATCTTGAACCTGGGAGTATTAAACTGGTCAGAGAGACAAACTATCTTTAAACATCACTGTGATTCACTCTTTAGCATGAATGGTTTTGGGTAGATTAAAACAAAACAAAACAGAACAAAAACAAAAGCAGTGTATAGTGCTGTCTTTGAGTCATTTCCTGTTGAAGATGTCCAGCCTAACCAAGTATTTAGAGACCAGTTGATCAAACAACATTGACTTTCATGTGCATTTTTTCATTTTTAATTAGTTTGTTGGCCATTTGTTGAGACAAGTTTAGGCAGTACACTCACTTCTATACATAAGGTTTAAGAAATTGTTCATAAAAAACATGTTAAATTTTTCTTCTATTCAGGAAAGAGAAAAATTTTAGCCTACAAAAATTGTACTGGTTGACACATGATGGGCTTTCCTCTTATAGTTGTTCTACCCCAAGCCTTAAACTTGTTTTATTAATTATTATACAGAATTCATTTGATTATTTTTCTCCAGAGGCCTTCCCCTGCCCATATAATCTATTTCCTTTGAGTCCATTCATTATCTTATAATATATAAATATCTATATCTACACTAATAAAAGAGAAACATGGTACCCTTCCCATTGGCTAATCAGCATATCCTTATGCAAATTAACTGTCAGCCAAGATGGCGGCTGGCAGCCAGGCAGCTGGAAGCGAACATGAGGCTTGCTTGCTCCAGTGACTGCAGACTGCTATGTTCCCCGCCTGACTTGCTGGCCTCTGAGCTACAATTCTAAGAAACTATGTTGCAAATATAGAAGCTAAACAAAACCCCAGAAAAAAGCTTTCAGCCAACTGGGATCTCAGAGCTGAAGTTATACATTATTTCGATTATAGAACGCAAACAAACCAGCAGCAGAAGCCTCAGAGCTAGAGCCAGAGCTAAAGCTGGCCCAGAATAAAAAAAAAAAAGAAAAAGAAAAAAAGGAGTGGTTGGGAGCTTCAGTCAATTGCCAGCCTGAAAGCAGCCCTCAGCTCCTCACCCAGACTGGCCAGGCACCCCAGTGGGGACCCCCACCCTGATCCAGGACACCCTTCAGGGCAAACCAGCCGGCCCCCAGGCCTCTGTCCTATATAGTAAAAGGGTAATATGCCTCCCAGCACCGGGATCAGCGGAGCTGTGAGGCCTCCTGGCACCGGATCAGAGTGACAGGGGGCAGCGCCCAAACCCCCTGATTGCCCTGCCGCTCTGTGTGTGACAGGGTGCGGCACCCCAACCCCCTCGCCCCCACAGGCCCTGCTCTGTGTGTGACAGGGTAGAGCCATAACCTCGCCATCGGCCCTGCCCTGAGTGTGAGAGTGGCGGCGCCCAACCCCCTGATCGGCCCTGCTCTGTGGGTGATAGAGGGTGGCGCCCCAACACCCCCCAAACGGGCCCTGCTCTGTGTGTGATGGGGTAGAGCCATAACCTCCCCATCGGCCCTGCCCTGCGTGTGACAGTGGAGGCGCCCCAACCCCCTGATCCGCCCTGCTGTGTGTGTGACAGGGGGCGGTGCCCTAACTCCCCTATCGGCCCTACTCTGTGAGTGACAGGGGGGAGCTCCTCAACCCCCTGATGGGCCCTGCTCTGTGCATGACAGGGGGGAGCTCCCCAACCCCCTGATGGGCCCTGCTCTGTGCGTCACAGGGGGTGGCGCCGCAACCTCCCCATCGACCCTGCCTTGAGTGTGATAGGGGGCGGTGCCCCAACTCCCCAATCAGCCCTGCTCTGAGCCCGACCAGGGGCTGCACCTACGGATTGGGCCTGCCCTCTGCCACCCAGGAGCAGGCCTAAGCCAGCAGGTCGTTATCTCCCGAGGGGTCCCAGACTGCGAGAGGGCACAGGCCGGGCTGAGGGACCCCCCCCTTCCCCCCCCGAGTGCACAAATTTTTGTGCACCGGGCCTCTAGTATATATATAAACCCTAATATGCAAATAGACCAAATGGCGGAACAACTGAACAACCAAACAACTGGTCGCTGTGACATGCGCTGACCACCAGAGGGCACACGCAGAACATGGCTGGTGTTGGCCACAGTGGGATGGTGGACCAGGTGAGCAAGGGTGCCAGACCAAGGGGGTGCTGGTCGCTGTCATTAGGGTGAGCCTCTGGTGGTTACTGAAAATTCCTTGCTCCCTTGTGCTGCGGTCCCGCCCAGCGCTTGCAAACGTTGCTGGCCATGATTGCTCAGTGCCATCAGCAGGTGCAAGCTGTGGCTGCTGGCCCCGATCACCCCTTGGGGTTTCTCCACCTCCCTCTGCTCCTGAGGGGTCATCAGGGCTGGCAGTGGCCGCTCACACTTGCTGCCGGCATCTGGCTCTAGCCCTGATCGCCCCTGAGGGCTCCAGCCCTGCTTGCACCCACTGCTGGCACTGGCCCCAATGGCTTCGTGCCTTCAGCGGGTGTGAGTGGGGCTGGCACCATCAGTGATAGCGGCAGTGGAGGTGCCGGCATACAGGGGACTGGGAGCCACAGCGGGAGGGGTCTAGCGGGGGCACGGAGGATGGGCCAAGGCCCGCCCCCTGTGCCCACTGAAGACTCTCGGCCCACAGTTCTTTTCAAGGTGCACAAATTTGTGAACTGGGTCCCTAGTGTGTGTGTGTGTATATATATATATATATAATGTTCAATACATCTCTATACACACACATATACACCTACTCAGTTTTTGTAAATAGAAATACTTCAACAAGTTAATCCATGTTACAGAGCCTAAATATTTTAAGTAAAATATTTTGTTATTCAAATTTGATAAATGTGCATAACATTTTGCAAAGGTATTGTAAAGATTAGAGGTAATGTATCTAAAGCACCTACTCCAGTCCCTGACATATGGTAGATGCTAAATAAATCACAGCTATCATAATGATATTAGCAAAGTTTTCTAATGTGCTAATAAACCACATCATATAGAGCACTTCATTTAAAATTATAGGCTGAGATTCTTTGCAGCTCATGAAATCAATTTGGTGTGTCATGACAGGGATTAATAAAATATATAGCGCTAACTGGTTTGGCTCAGTGGATAAAGCTTCAGCCTATGGACTGAAGGGTCCTGGGTTCGATTCTAGTCAGGGGCATGTGCCTGGGTTGCAAGCTCCATCCCCAGTGTGGGGCATGCAGTGCAGGAGGCAGCCAATCAATGATTCTCTCTCATCATTGATGTTTCTCTCTCTCTCCCTCTCCCTTCCTCTCTGAAATCAATAAAAATATACATCTAGAAGAAAAAAATCTCAGAGTAATGTTTTGTGAAATTACTGTTTCTGTTATGTATAGTGTGTCAGTGTATGTGTGTGTATTTGTGCTGCATTTAGATTTTTATGGGTCATTGCAAAAAAAAAAAAAACTTGGAGAGCCATTGGTAGAGAATGAGGTGGAGAAGTAGCAGACTGGAAGATTGTCTAGAATGTGGTCCTTCCAGCTTTGCCCTTTTTTTGAGACTGAGAGAACAAGATGTTCCAAGGCCAAGAAGAATCTGTCCCTCGCAGGTGTTTCTGGGGCTGATTACTTGGAAAAACTGGGAGAAAACCACCTGAGGTGATGCTGAAGCTGAGGGACCCCTGGCCATACAGGTGCCCACATGCAGAGTGTCTGGGAAGTGTGGCTCCACTTGCAGGTGTTTATTATGATGATCCTGCCATTGATACAGTTTTCTCAAAGCTCTGGGAGTTACCCTCAGGTGTCTCTGTCAGAATCTGCACTTGCTGCCAGTAATACTAGGGTGGAAGCTGTGAGAAAGAAAGATCTAAAAAAATCTGTGGGCGGGGAACAAAGTTTTGCTTTCTTTTTGCCTGTGCTTCAAAGGCTATGGTGCTGGCTTGTTCACGGAGCCAAAGCAAGATTGGTTCCTCTCTGTATTTTCTGGCTGAGAAAAGAATGAGGCATGTTTTGAAAATTCCAAAACTGTAAGATGAGAAATCTTCTAGTGATCTAGGGAAAGAATTTATAATCAGGACATGAACAAACAGAAAGTGATTAATGACTGGCATTGTCAAAAGATGTAATGGTTATCATTATTATTCAAGAAAGTCAAATTGTAGTTACTAACAAAAGAGAAATACTACAGTAGGTCCTCACATAAAACTGTTGATAGGTTCTATGACTTTAAGTGCAATGACTTTTAGTAAAACCAATTTTACCTAGGCTTTTAGGTATAAACAAGTTTCTATGGCATCTCATCAATGTTACAACAATGCTGAACTAACGAAAATTCAAGAATCCTCTGTATTCGCGCAAATGAGAAATTTGCATGTAGATGCTTCTACTGGAGTGTGGGAAACAGTTCATCCTGTTCCTCATGATCAACCAGCCACTCCTTGTACATCATGGGGTCTAGGGAAGCTGTGGTTCCCCGAGGAGCTAGCACAGGGAGGGAGACACCTGGTTTACAGGGGCCACGGAGGCAAATGACTTGGAAGATTTCAATTTCCATTTTGCTTCAGGCTTAGGTTCAATTATAAGACCACAAAAGCAATTTCTTGAGGTTCAGAGCAGCCCTGGGTACCATGCTGAAGTGTGGGACATTTGGAGGTTATGGGAAACAAGCCAGGAGGCCCCCTGTGTTGAGCCACTTCTATTACCTGGCCCCCTGGTCTGTAATCACATACCATACCACTTCAGGCTTGAGGACCACCCACCACTGTGCCACAGCCCTAATGTAGGTCTGTTTTTCAAATAGTTCTCTCCTCCAGTCATCCCTGGAACTTCTCAGTGTCCTTCTGCCTCGGAGGATATGGAAAAAAAAGGGGGGGGAGGGCGGGGATGCACTTTGGTCTTATGAGGAATCATAGGGCACATACATATGATCATCCTGCTATGAGGAAGTTTCCAGTAGCTGGCTGGTGAGAAGCTGACTCACTGCTCTTTTAGAAACCCTGCAATCACTCCTACATGGGCTTTTGGTGAATGAGAGTAGAGCAGAGATGAAAGAAAACCCACAAACAATGCCACTGTCCCACATGTGAGGGAGAACATGCCCTAGTCAACTCCCTCAGCCCCTTCCAAAGGCTCAGGTATGCACAACTTCCTCTCAGGAAGGTTATTGTACATGTTAACTACGTTTTTTTAAAAGGTCTAAATGAAACTCATGCACATATACCAGACAAAATGGTAGGAGAATGCATTATTGGGATATAAATGCCCTATTTCCAAAAGCATGCTGCTAGGGGATGTTTTACACATGCACACACGTACACGCACACGCACATGCACACACACAAATGCATGTGCGATATGTATTCCCCTAGCTCCCAGTAAGAAAGAGGTTTTCCAAGTCACATAGTGGGAATCCTGTATTATTCAGGGTGGTATTTGTAGGATTGTGTAACTGGCTGCCCTCTGGGCAGCTTCACAAATTTCATGCACAATTGAATTCTTAACACAGACCAGTGATTCCAGGACTTGGCTGTGTATTTCCAGAATAGTCCTAGACATTTTTTAATGCGAAAGCAATTCAACCTCATGCAAACTCTGTATCTTAAATTTCCCTGTTACTCACATTTTTGTGTCTTTTTCAGGTATGTTTCCTACTCCAAATCAAGGCGTTTCCCTTATAACCTCTTAAAAAGCCCAGGCATTTGGACATAAATGTAATCCATGTGTTCGTGATTTATTCTCACTGTCTTCATCAGAATGTTATGCTCTACAAAGTACTTGACCACCAAGAAGCCGTGAGATTTTAAAGGCCTTTTTTCTTAGTAAAGGGAAATCACATCAGATCAATAAACACAGTTAGTTAAAAAGTCAAAGTTATCCAAGGACTTATGAAGATATGTTGTTTCACTATTTAACTCCAATAATTTCAGCTAGCGATATTTGGAAACTCACCAATTACTGTCAATAAAATGCACATGATTGTTCTTTCTCCCCACAGGCCAAAAACTCTATTTTGTGTTTCTAAGATGCACTTTATCTTCTCATTACAGTGACTTTTTTCTTTAATTTGGTTCCTAAATCTGCAGTTAGAATTCATTGAAAATAACTATATAACTATCTTATATTTCAATATTTCTGCACATAAATACACTTTACAGAAAACCCCTTATATTATCACTGTAATTATAATACAACATAATACACATACATAATACAAATTTAATATACATCTATGACCTATGTATATAAAAGCCTAAGCGACTGCATGACAGAATGATTGGTCGACCAGTCACTATGACATGCACTGACCACCAGGGGACAGACACTCAACACACAGGATTGGGCTCCCTCCTGTCTGGATCCGACCTGCAGGGGTCGGGCCAAAACTGGCTATCCGACATCCCCCAAGGGGTCCCAGATTGTGAGAGGGCACAGGCCAGGCCAAGGGACTCCATCCAAGCACTGTGCTCTAGTGAAAATATAATCTATAATAATAAAAACATAATATGCTAATTAGACCAGATGTCCTTCTGGATGTTCTTCCTTCTGGATAAAACCATAGTGGGTGGGGGCCGAGGCAGAGGCAGCAGAGGCCCCCAGCCACAGTGGCAGCAGGCGAGGTCCGGGGTCAAGGCCCTTGCATGAATTTTGTGCATCAGGCCTCTAGTATCTATAATAATAAAAGGGTAATATGCTAATTAGACCAGATGACCAAACAGCAGAATGACTATCTGGATGACCTTCTGGGCAACCTTCCAGACAAAGCTGGGGCTGCAAGGGCCGAGGCAGCCAGGTCTTTGAGGGCCAAGCCCCTTGCACGAATTTCGTGCATTAGGCCTCTAGTATATAATATAATATACTCTCTAGGCCAGTGATGGCGAACCTATGACACACGTGTCAGAGGTGACACGTGAACTCATTTTTTTGGTTGATTTTTCTTTGTTAAATGGCATTTAAGTATATAAAATAAATATAAAAAATATAAGTCTTTGTTTTACTATGGTTGCAAATATCAAAAAATTTCTATATGTGACACAGCACCAGAGTTAAGTGAGGGTTTTTCAAAATGCTGACACGCAGAGCTCAAAAGGTTCGCCATCACTCCTCTAGGCGATGAGCTTTCTAAAAGCCAAAAGAATGTCTTTCTATGGTATCTGCACATAGTAGACCTTTGATAAATATTTGGTGACAAAAGAAAATGTGATTAAAAACGATAGCAAGAAACATAGTTATAGTAGAGCCTGCCATTTCAGAGCACAGAGGGATGTCAGTAGAACACAGAGGAATCTATCAGCAGGATACAGTAGTACACCAAGCCCTACTCTAACCCAACACTAAAC
Source organism: Myotis yumanensis (assembly GCF_028538775.1). Taxonomy (NCBI): domain Eukaryota; kingdom Metazoa; phylum Chordata; class Mammalia; order Chiroptera; family Vespertilionidae; genus Myotis; species Myotis yumanensis. Next base: position 62,174,182 of record NW_027223759.1, read on the forward strand.
TGGATTAAAGGTACATGGCTGAGGGAAGAGGGAGATGGGAATGTGCTCAGTCACACAGCTAGCTGCTCAGGCCCTGCCCTTCCCAGCCTGTTCCTTTGTTGGAAGAGGAGCTGGGGACTAGAGTTGGTTACCGTATTGTAAATTAATTTATATTCAAACTTCTATGTTAACATAATCATTGTGCTTCAGAAATAACTACATTTTAGTTTTTCTACATAGAATTTAATCTACATACTAGAGGCCCAGTACATGGATTCGTGCACCAGTGGGGTCCCTCAGCCTGGCCTGCACCCTCTCACAATCCAGGGCCCCTTGGGGGATGTTGGATAGCTGGTCTCGACCCAATCCCCGCAGGCCAGGCAGAGGAACCCCACGGCTGCACGAATCTGTGCACTGGGCCTCTAGTATGCTTATAAGATCTTTGGTTAATCTCTTCCCGTCCTCCCCTCTCCCTCCTTCCATCTGAGATTCATCAGTCTGTTCCATGTTCCCATGCTTGTGCATTGAGCGTCTGCCACCTGATAGTCAGTGCGCATCATAGCTACTGGTCAAAAGGTCGCTTAAGCTTTTATATATAACATATATACATATATACAATAAATATAACAAATATATATTTAAGGTATATATATTTGTTCAACGACATATAGTTTTCATTCTACATATAAATTTGTATGTATATAACATATATACAGTATATAAATTTCTCTATGCATAGAGATTTGTATTATTTATAAAGGAGAACAATAGAGGGCTGCGTCATTGCAGTTCTTATATTCCTTTTACATCACATATTATTGACCTAAAGAACATTCTTTTGTTATAGAATCTTCAAGGAAGCTGGCAATGTTCTCTGATGCCTGAGGCTTGTTCACACTCATAACTTTATGTGAATTACCAAAGAATAAAACACGAAACTCCCTTGGGGCATTTGGGAAATATGATCGCTCCCTAATTGATATAATCAAATTTCTAGAATCACAAAAGAATAAAGAAAACTTGTTTGAAGGCCACATTCCCCACCAAAGACTTTCACTGGATTTTTTTTCAAGCTGCAAAAACCATGAAACACAGACCAAAATGGGTCTGAGCCCCAACAACACTTTCCCATATGTTACACATTCCTGACTTCCAAACACTAAGTCATAGATCAGAGGTTCAAGCTCACAGAATTCCACCCTCACTGCTTCCACAGAACCCACATTCACCTTTATACAAAAAAAATGTTGATCCCTAACATAGACATTGTGAAAGATATTTAGATGTGTAACCAATTGTTCAGTCATAAACACCTGATTTACAAAGGACCCATACCTAAAACAATTATGATCTTTTATCTTTAATGTTGTATTCTCCCTCATTCTCCCTGATGGTTCTGTCAAAACCAACAGCAGACCACCCTAAACTCCCCCCACCCCAACACACCCATATACCACTGCAATAAACAAACAAGCAGAGCTTTAAGGAAGCTGTGGAGTATAGATCTGGAGAAAGAACACCATGAAAAGTAGTAACTGATAGCCCTAGCTGGTTTGGCTCAGTGGATAGAGTGTCAGCCTGTGGACTGAAGAATCCCAGGTTCAATTCCAGTCAAGGGCACATGCCAGGGTTGCGGGTTCGATCCCCAGTAGGGGGTGTGCAGGAGGCAACCAATCATTGATTCTCTCTCATTGTTGATGTTTCTCTCTCCCTCTCCCTTCCTCTCTGAAATCAATAAAAATATATATATATTTTAAAGAGTAGCAACTGATATACTTTGCCATGGGGCAGGAAATAAAAATGCAAATACCAGAGGAATTAAAAATGCTGGTAGTCACTCAAACCTTAGTGGAGATTAGTTTTATCAGAGCTGCTGTCATTCTCATCTTCTTTTGTCTTCCTCATTAACCACTTGTACAGGGATTTTATAATGAAAACTGTTTAGTTTTCTAGAAAACTGTCTTTTCCCCCATCTTCTTCTTCCTTCACTATTCTGTGGCCAGAATACTCCCAGAAGACAATTCAACACAGCCCCTCCACTACACTCCCTGATCCCAATCCAACACAGCAGCTTGGTGACCAGTGATGGTTAATGGGGTTTTGTTTTATACAACTTCAGAAGTGCATTTTGGAATAGAACCACTTCATAAGTTAAAGACTTCCTGTAATAAAGCCATAATGGTTTTAAAGTGATAATAAGGCAGGCTTTTTTTCTTCAAAAACAATAAACATTCTAGAAATTATTAAATTAGACTTAATATAATAACATTGAGCCCCAAAAAAGGAGAGGGAACTCTCTTAACTTGTCTATTGGACCTGTGTAATATACCATGCACCGAGCAAAGCATTGTGCAACACACCATGACGAATCAGTTGTCTCTGTCTTCAAGGAAATCACAGTCTTGCTGGGAAGATGAATGTGTGAATAATTGAAGACAATTGAGTGCTCAAAGGTATTATGGACATTGTTGCTATCTGGTGTGGGTGACACAAAGAAGCATGGCCAATTTAAAATTTATTTGGGTGGTGGGAACTATTTCTAATATCCAACGTTTACAGCAGAGTGGATTCATGGAGTCCAGTAGTGGGGCAATGGGTGGCTAGTGACAATGGAAGATAATTAAAAAAAGGAATCAAAGCAGGAAATGTCTGCTTCCCCTCCTGGTTGTATGTGGAATCCTAGGATCTGGGCACCAAAGCCAAGAAGCCTGAGCCATAAATGAAAATGCACCCATTACTCAGGTATTCAGGGGCCAAAGTGAGCAAGAGAGACAATCCAAAAAAGCCTTCTAAGCTAAAGAGGACTGGACATGAAAGACTGAAACTAGTATTTGTAATATGTATGTTCATATATATCTGAGGGGTAACACAAGATGTCCGTGTGTGAAACCTGCTTGGCCATGGGGAAAGTGGAGTGGAAGGTATCCTATGAGTTTAGAGTTAGACATTGAACATGGTGTCCTACTTATACATGTATTTGCATTGTAGCAAACAAAACTGGTCACGGTATGAAGGGAAGAAGAGCCAGTGAGGAAAAAACTAATATATTCTATTGATACATACACAAAAAGAAGATTTTTAAAATGAATGTCTTTTTGACAGGGGTGGTAGAGGAGTAATTTATAGTGAAGTTGTGTTAATAAATGTAAAGTGAAGTATGAAATATTATTCAAAGAACCATATTCAAAGCAATTATTGAAATAACTATAGCCAGCAAAAACAACAACAACAAAAACCCACAAAATGATTTCTGATGAAATTCTCAGATAAGTAAATAAAAATTAATTTGGTTATATGATCTAGTCATGTATTTTTCTCAGACACTCCTCTTCTGTTTTAATGAATAAAAACAATTAAAGAGACCTAATTCAATAATTTCTAGAATGTTTATTGTTTTTGAAGAAAAAGGCTGATCTAAAATGATGATTCTAACAAAACAAAAAACAATACAAATCATTTTAATTAAAATATCTATAATTCTATAGACATCCACTTTAAGATATGAACATTAAAGATACTATTGGATTAAAATGAACAAAAGCACATTATTTCCACATATACAACACCTAGACATTTTCAGATGCTAAAAGAATTTCTTGGAATATATTCTGCTTCTCTCAGTTAAGAATAAACATTAAGTTGTTCCAAATGTCATTTTATATAGTGCAGAATACCAATAATAGGTCCAAAATGAAAATTTTGTGATGAAAATATAATTTGAGTGTTCCTGGGCACATGCAACTATTTCAGAATGATTTTAGAAAAATTCCACTGTCACAATGCTATTGCCCAGCAACGCGGCGGGACCAGTAACCACACAGATACTGGCTTTTCTGGTTCTGAAGAGCAAAGAATGTTGACAAAAAGCACCACCCCATGATTCAGGTGTCAGAACAAGGTTTAAATTATTCTTCAGTAGAAGAATTTCCAAGGTTATTCCTTCTCACAAGCTTTGTTTAGAAGATACTGTGCTATCCCCATGGTTACCAAAAGGGGAGGAAAAAAAATCCAATATACTTCAAATTTCAACTGCTTTTCTGTTGAATCTGAAGCACAAAATGACCTTCACCTGAACAATGTCTCTGGATAGTTTTAATTTTCTCATCTGATTCTGGATATCACTTGTCTTTGAAAACATATCCCAAACAAGCAACACATTTCTTCTACAAACATAATAATAAAAACTAGATTGCATCTAGCTGCATTGCTTAATTTGAAATAATCTGAGAGGCAGAAGGAGGGGGAGTGATCTGAGAAAATGGAAAAATAATAATAAAAGCAAATAATATAAATGATTTCTTGAGTTAGGATCCCCATCAGCTCTAGTTGTTAAAGGATCTATTTTTGGCTTTGTATTTAATGGGGAATATTCAGATACAAGAGAAAAAACCATCTAGGCTGTACTGCCCATTGATCCTATCAATTCTTTTTCCTCAAAGAAAACATAAGTAAACAAAGTAAAACAAAAAGACAGGAAGGTGACAATAAAACATTTGTCTTCCTTATCTCTGCTTATCTAAATGAATTTATATCTCTTTAGTGCTAGAGGCAGCTCCGGTGTCATTCTCCACTGCACAGGAGGAGGTATGAGGTGGGTGTTTCCAGCAAAGTTCTTCCCTATTCTGACCTGGAAGTAACAATACAAGAAATTCAATACTATTCCTGTGTCCTTACTGTGAGCACTAGGCACTGCGTAAGATTCAAAGATGGATGTAATTGAATCCTTGTTCTTACAGAGAGAGTAGGAGCTAACCACCTTATTCTACCTTTTATTGTAATTTGATTTCCTTTTCAGTACTTGCACGAGGGAATGAAATGAGAGTTTGAAGGAGGAAAAATTAATATCTGTTAGGAAAAATCAGAAATGACTTCCCAGAGGCTGACCTTGGTGTAGGGAGGGCAGGGTTAAGTAGGTGGCAGTAGAATGCGAGCTTATGACAAGTCCAGAACATAATATCAGCAGAGGCATGTCAATTATTGTTTGGATCATAATGAGTTTGCATTGAGAGCATGTACACTGCAGGTTAGAGAAAAGCAGCAGGTAAATAAGAATCTTTCCAGAGGACCTAAAATTCTAGTTTAATAGGAACGCATTTCAATCTGTAGATAGTTGAAAATCATTCAATGTATTTTTTTAAAGAAGTGATTGAAAGCTTCCTAAAATGCAGTCCTGACCATATTGTATCTTGAATACAAGAGGATTTTACAGAGCAAGTGCAGAGTGGAGGTTTAAGAGGAGTCACAGTCCTTGACCCTCAGAAGGGCCACTGTGAGACTACCGTCTCTTTCCTCTTCATTAGGGCTGCCTCATAATATTTCTTTCCTCACTCCCACCCACCCCCAGCCAGCTATCCTGTGTCGGGTGTCCAGATAAGCTCCCTCCAGTATTAGTCCTTATCCCACTGGGTGTGTTTCATAAATAGTGCCTGTGCTGGGCAACATCTTTGTATCCCTGGGCATGTAGATAAAAAACCAGGCAACAATCACCCTGAGATCAGAAGAATGCTTTCTGGCTAGTACAGAGGTTAACGCCACGGGAATGTTGTACCCACTTTATCTTTGGACCACTCCCATCTGTACTACAGCTCTCCCTCTGGCCCAAAGAGCCCTATGCAGATTCCTGGTGCTTTCTAATGTTGAGAGGATACAGAATGAAATAAACTGAGAGAATGCTGTGGGATGTGCACAGGAGAATATCACAGGTAGACAACCTAAGGGCTAAAGAGACCTTATTTATGCTAACTCAGTGTCAGAGACATGGGGAAAATATCACCTACAAAGGGTGAATATTGCTTCTCAGGGAACAAAACCATTTAATTTGTGTTATATATAAAACACAGAGATACACACAGTATATAAACATACACTAGTATACAGTACATCTGTGTTATTAAATTGTCATGGGTGAAATTTTATTTTCCTAATAAAATTTTAATTTATTAAGAGAATTATGTCTTAAAAGTCTCCTTAAGAGAACAATGATAAAAAAAAAGTTGAAGAATGCTGCTGCCATAGGGGCTTAGGAGCCTCAACCTTGCCCCATGGCTTCAGAGGGGAAATGGAGAGGGGGAGAGAGGGGAAATCTGTGAGAAATCCCCGCCTTGACTCTATCCTCTGAGCCAAGGCAGAACTGTCTGACTACATCGAATCCGCTCTATGAAACTGTCAGGTCTTGCCAGGCTACAGAGAGCCCGCTGAGTGGCAGCCGGGGAAGAAGTAAGCCCTGCCAGCTTCGGAGTGTGGATTAAACTTGAGGGTGGGGACTTCCCAGGGCCCTCATTAGAGCTCAGGCTTGTACATACAGGACTGGGGTTCCCCAATACTGCTCTACTCTTAGGTACATGCAAGGCCAAACTTAGCCTTCAATGCTGTTTCTCTCAAGCCAGAAATTACCCGCTTCTCACGAGATTTGGAGGTACTTGTCTAGAGGGCAGTGTTTGGGCTACATTGGGCTTCCCAGAGGCCAATGACCTGGAAAGGAAGGAAGGACACTGAGAGTGAGGACACAGTCTCTCGTTTGTGACTGAGGGACAAACGGATGGAAAGAAGCAGCAGAGGTTGGGGTCATTGATGACATCACACAGGGAATCTTCTTTGTTTCTCTTAGAGTTTCTATGTAATTGTTTTGTCCACCCACAAGCACCTGGAGTCTTGCCCAGTATCTAAGGCTTGGGAAGGGGGTGGGAAATGAACAGAAGCAGAAGGGGTGGGGGTTGGGGGAATTTACCTACCACCACCCCCACCCCCTCTGGGAAGGGAAACGCAGTGTGAAGGAGGGTGGAGGACAACCAGAGGAGGGGAGTGGGTGAGAGTGAGATGGCAGAAAATGAAGCTAGTGGTGAGTTATCAGGGCCATTTTAGCTAAGGGGAAAGAAAATGTGAACAAAATTGTTCTGGAGACTAATTGGCTAGATATGTCATTTCTCTAATTATGCTGTATGAGAAAAATCATGCATATTTATCTATGCTGAGACTGTGTATTTCATACAAACATGGAAACACATGTATATCTCATCTTATTATACATGTGTGGGTTATTTCGGTATGTAATTTTCTAATTTGCTAATTATTTAATGAAGTTCTTCTTTCAAGGCTCCTTACTTTGACTTTCCTTTTTGTGTTCCTGTATGTTAAGCAGAAAGTGAGAGGATAACTTCCAAAAATGGAAATGCATCAAGGCAGGCAATAAAAAGTTGATGAGGCTGTCACCCTGTAGATCTTTAAGGGATTTCTTGTGAAGAATGAATAAAACTCTATATAATGACTCTCTGCAGGATTAGGATATATTTTTTAATTATAAGTTGATGCAGGTGAATGTTTATGGGCTTGCACTGACAAGCCCCAGGAGAGGTAAAGAAGTTTTAAGTCTTGTGGGAGGAGAAACAGATCTGCAGGAAGAAGGAATACTATCTCAGGTCATTTAATGTAGAACCAGCTTTGGAATTTATGTTGATGCCTTTTATGGTTAAAAGAATGGAGACTTAATTTGCATTCGTAATATGTGCTCAAATTCACATCCTGTTAAATCCAGCTAAGCTCACACACCCATGTCACTCTGACAAGACTGAGGTGCAGATGAAACAAAGGATTGTTTAAGTCATCAGGCCATTATATCTGGAGTGAAAGGACAGAGATTTTTACCTGGTTAAATTCAAGAAGGAAAATGTCTCAGTTTTCCATGTTACTTATGTGTTTTAAACCTAAATTGTCCATGCCATATTCACTACCAAAGAGAATTCAGCCCAATCTAAATTTCAAGGGGGAAACTAATTATACGAGGACGCTAATATGGCATGGAGAAAAAGAACTCTTAGTCATAAATCAAGTATGCACCATTGAAACCACATGCTTTAAAAATAATGGCTTCCATCTTTATAAGAAAAAAATCACAGTCCTTGAATATTGCAAGCTATTGTGCCCAGCTCCCTCCATCCATCCCACTTAGAGGGGAAGAGCCCCTGTCATCAGTCATTTCTCTCCACAGATCTCTATACCTTTTTAAAAGGCACTGCTAGAAGCCAAGTTCATTGCTAACAGCACTAGGATGCCCGCTCTAGGGTGTGACTCTTCCCTCCAAGCTTACACATACCTAGGGAAGATATTTCTTTGCATGAATTGTGCTTACAGCTTGCGTTTCTAAATGTGCTTTTGTTTCTTTGGTTGTTTGGTTGTCATGAGTTCACCACTATTCTCTATGTAAGGTATGTGAAAGAGAGCCCTGGCTTCCTTAATACATTCAGATTCTAAATGAGTGTTTAGGCATAACAAAACTGGAAAATGGGAGTCAAGCCTGCTTTGTCTAGGCTCAATAAACCTATTCTGTTGTTTCCTTTCAAACACTGCTAAAGAATTTTTTCAGTTGTAGTTTTCACAATAATTCCTTCAACATGTTTTTATTTTATGGAGGAGCAAGAGTTAGAAGAGGTGAGCAAATGCCAATACCCACCCCCACCCCCCGCAGTTTCTCTTATGCTGTTTCAAGATTTTGAGTGGTTTTGTTGTTGTTTTTTTCAAAATCTGGTTAATACCAACCCTTTTCTAATTGCAGAATTTGGTTTTAATGTCATGTAATGAGCCATTCCTAGGGAAGTACGAAGTAGAAATAACATGAGTAGCTATGCTGCAATTATTAAATCATCTTTCTACCATGCTAAAACCAATATATGGTGAAGTAAAAGTCATTTGTTTTCTATTTCATGAGATAAAGTCTTAAAAACAACTACTCCCACATGTAAAGTTGTGATATTTGTGGCTTTAAATAAATTTTGTTTTATAAAAACACAAAGCCATTATTTGATTAAAAAAAAACAAAAACAGTTTTCCAGATAGAAATATATAGATGAGAAAGGATTTCCTTTCTAGAAAATTTCAGGGTTGAACACATAACACGATTACTGATGGACTTTCTTTTAATTAGACACCCATTTGCCCCTCCCTAAGGAAAAACAAACTGTAGGAGCTGTTGGTTTTCACAGTATCCCACCTTAATTGAAATAGGAGCTAAAGAAACAGAGATAAAATTCAGATTTCAATTAAAATAGCATGTCCTTTTCTAAGATCTGAGTCACGATGGCCACTGCAAATACAAAGTCAGTAGATCATGAATCATACATGAATGTATGCCAAATGCTTTTTTTCCACCTGAGGAGATATTTTAAAAGGCAATAATAGCCTCTAAAGTGTGCCATATGCCATGTGTAATCCTCATAATGTGTTAAAATATTTAACAGTGAAAAAAAAATCACCAAAAGATTTAAAAACAAAAAACAAAACTCATTTCTTACATACCAAAAACTAAAGTAAAAAAAAATCAAACACAATTTCATGAAAGAAAAACAGGTATTTCATTTGCTGTAAATAAGTGGACTAAACCAATCTCTGCAAATTGCAAGAAGGATTGCAATGTTACTGAGAAAAAATACAAGCAGGGCTGTTGGCACCATTTTGTAGATCAGCCATCACCTATTCAAAAGGTGTTCAAAATTATTGTGACTTCACTAAGAATCCAAGAGGGGTTTATAGTAACCTATACACTAAGAAACCAAACAAAGCTTATTAAAACCTAATTTTTATGATGCTGCTGCAACTTGCAGGTTTTTAATTCAGGCAACCATGGCAAAATAAACCCTAGAGAGATTATCCTAACATATTAGCTCTTATTAATAACAACCCTTTAGTTGTCTGATCTGCTGACCCTTAACATGTTCTCTAGAATATAATCTTTAAAATTATAAGTAGTTGATCTCTAAAAATATCTTTCCTAAATTGCAATCCAGTCTTTAAAGTCAGTGGATCAAATTGATCAAACTTACACACCTCTTAATGGTCAGTAACAACCTCTAGAAACCTATTTCTTTATCTGTAAAATTAAAAGACTAAATGATTGATCTTATAAATCTTTTCCAGATTTATAGTTCTTGTTCTAGCAGCAAAAGAAATACTGAAAAGCTTCAAACAAAGTTGGACTGGGAAGCTAGAATTTGTAATGTCACACTGAGAGATTAGCTCCGCAATTATCATTAATAGGAGTCATATGGTGAAATCCCCCAGAGCTATTTAGAAACAAATCTCTGACTACTTAGAACTATAGGTAAAGCTAATTTTCTTTTACTTATTTTTTTTAAGTCAAGATATGCCAAGGTTAGGCTCTGTCTTTCTTGGGATGAATTAATAGGCATTTGGAGAAGAAAGTTGTGTTTTTCAGGTGAATATTGAAAAGGACTGAACTGAACCAGGTATGAGGTGGAGAAAAATGGGACATGTTATAAAGGTCATAGGAACAGAACTGGGCTGGGGATTAGCATGTGATCAGTATTTTAAGACCCCATGGTTTCTTGTTGATGGTAGGCTAGCCCTCCAATTGTGCTTAACACTCTACATGATGAAAGAGGCACTGAGATATTGTGAGCAGTTGTGTTTATCATTTTATTTTAAGTTCATCATGAGATAGCTGGTGCAATACCAGACAACTACCAAAATCAAAGAAGGGGGAAGTTCTCAAAGATTTAAAAGAAGCTCTCTAATGCATTTTTTCTCCTTTAAAAATGGGTGCCTTTGGATGGAGGGACTGTGTAGGGTGTTGAGAGAAAGTGTTTCATTTTATAATAACATACATTTATAAATTGTTTTTAAATATATTTCTAGATGGCTCATATTTCCATAAATATAAATTTTTAGATTATTAAAAATAAGAATTGAAATATTAGAATTAATGTTTTAAAAAAGAATAATTCTTGTGTTTCACATTCATATGACTCACTCTTCAATTGTTCTTTAAAAAATGCTTATATGATTTAATGGCAATAAGATATATACATTTTGAAGTATTTATTTATTAACATTTCTGAATAAAATTTTTTAAAAGTTAAGTTTACTATGAAGGTGCAAATTTTATTTGATTCATACTATTAGTACATAAGAATTCAACAGTCAAGGCAGTTTAAACTGATGTGTACAAAAAGTTAAGAGCTCAGAAATAACAAACTAACTCTTTACTGATAATTCATAGGGAGTTTCAGGTAATCTTTCTCCTGTATCCCCACTGTATATTATGTTGGAAATTTATTGTAGTGGTATTATTTATTGATAGATCTATTCCTTCTTTGTACTAGGTTATCTTTATAATCAGGGATCGTCTTTCTACCATAGTGTCCTCTGTCATCACTGGACACAGTAGACATTCAGAAAGAATTTGCCCAGTTGTTGGTATTGCTTTGATTTATTCTTGATGCAGACAAAAGCAAAAGCCAAACAAATAAATGATCTTACCAAAATGGTTAAAGCCCTGGATAATAATACTGTAACACTTCTAAATGAAAAAATTTAAAGACAAACAACAGCCTGGGAGAATGCATCATATAAAACAAAGGAAGCATTCCTAAAAAACAAAGAACTACAAAATAAAAAGAAAAGCACAATCAAGTAGGAAAATAATAATTGAAAGATATAGATAAAAATACAAATGACTAGTAAACATGAAAAGATGAGAAACTCCACTAGTTATCAAAGAAAGCCAAATGAAAACAATACTGAGCTCTCATGTTTGCCAGATTCATGGAACAAAATTTTAAAAGGTTCATAATAGCAATGTTTGGTAAAAATGTGAGAAAATTATTACTCATATATTGTTAGTGGGAGAGTAAAATAGTACCGCCCATCTTATGGGAAGGGTTTTCTTTAAATTTCTAATCTACTGAAATGTAAAACACGTGTCCCTGGAACCACCACATCTCTTTATAGTTAGTTCTCTGTAAGGAGCGAGGGGGATTTTTCTCAAACATGCCCCACTTCCACGCTGGGAGCCTTCCTTTCCCATACCATAAACCAGAATAGATCCCAGGCAAAGGAAATGTGACTACCCTTGGAGTTTTAGGTAGAACTGAGTGCAAGCTAAATTAGGGTTCCCTTAGGAAGAAAGAAGGAGTGAATGGATTTGGGATGGTCAACCAACAATGTCAATTAGAGTGTATTATGAAAAGGGATGTCCTTCCTTTCTCTATTACTCTTCCTTTTCTAGTCCCTCTCATAAGAACAACTTTTAACTCTAACTATTCCTTTGATAGTTATCTCTGTATCTCTAAACAATATACTTATACCACTATATTTTGATTTCTGAATTTTAGGGTTCACCTATCAAATTTAACAATTTATTTACATTCTCTATCACCAATGCTACCCTTATTCCAGACATAATTGTGTCATGTTTGCTTCCTCTAAAGAATACTTTTGTAACTCTAAGGAAGAAGTATATTTACATTTTTTTTATTTCTTATTCAATCAACCAAAGGCAATATTGTATGACTCCACACTTTCTCAGCTGCGTTATCACCTACTCCCACCATATCCCATGGCTTTATCCCCTGACTACAAACTTCCCCATTTCTGTCATTTGTAATTTGATTTTTACAGTGACATGTTCTAATTATTCTAAAAGCATAGTTATGTTTTCTGTGCTTTGGCTACAGATTAGTTCTAGATGTTAAAAATCAGCAATAGTGTTTATATTAGCATAATTATATAAATATATTCATTAGGATTTTATTGTGTGTGTGTGTGTGTGTGTGTAAGCTTGTTTTTGATAGTTTTGCTCTTTCTTGTTCTTGAATCATGTGCCTTTGTTGTTGTCTCAATTATTGTCAGATTCTTCCCTTATCATTAATTCTCTAAAGTTTCAAGGCTGCCCCCTTCCATCTGTCCTGGTTGCTCTGTGGGCCTGCCCTTCTGTGACTTTCTTCAACTGCTCTGGTTTGGAAATTCTATTTATTGAGTCCATTCCTTTCTTTTTTCCCAGTACATTTTCTCATTTTGCTGAAGAATATCCTCAAAAACTCCTGGGAAAGTTTGCTCGGGAGGTTGGCTCTCTGCAATGAGTTTTATTGCAACATCGTGCTTGCTTCATAGTTTGGGGAGCGTATCACATCCCCAGCTTTAAAGGCATTGTTTTGTTGTCTGTGAGTTTCCAGAATGGCTGTTAAAAAGACAGCTAATGGAATTTTGAACAGTACATGTATTTTCTCTGAAAACTTTTAAAGATTTCTCTTTATCTTCAGTGCTCCAAAATTTCACACTGACATTTCTAAGAATGTGATTTTCTCTCATTTTGTGTAGCTGTTGAGCCCATTCAACCTGAATGCCTGTGTTCCTCTGCTACAAGAAATTTTCTTCTGTTTAATTTTTTTAAAATATGACTTACATGCGATTGTACTGTTTATTCTTTCTGAAACTCATTATTTGGACAGATTATCTTTTTAAATGAATATTTTTACATCTTTTCTTTCTTGTAGTCTTTTGATTATTTCCTTAAAGATTTTATTTACTTTCTCTTGCAATCATTATATATATATATATATATATATATATATATATATATATATATATCTTATTTAATTTTAGCAACAATTTTTAAATTCCAGAAGCTCTATCTTTTCTTCTGTCCATTTATTATATCACTCTATTTTTTCATGAATAAATACCTCCTTGAATCTACTTAGGATGCCACTTAGAAACTTTTATGTGTGTTTTTTTGTTTATTGAAATCTCTTATTTTTCTGAGGTTAATTTTTCTTTTTACTTCTTTCACTTTCATGCTGCAGGCTTTCCACAAATACCTTTGTTTCTCGGTTTTCTTTTCAAATTAATGAATAATGCAACATAAAGTTCACAATGAGTTCTAGTATAGAGACAAGGATTCTGAGCCATCAGTGTCCCCCAGAAGAAGCTGACAAATTGGGCTCTCAGGCATTGGTGTTCCTAAACAGCAGCATATAAAGCGTTTGGTTGGATCATCAACTTCCATACCATCTACCCTAATTTCTCCCAGATAGTTGAGTTTTTTTGGAGACGAGCCCTTTGGTTGTAGTCATGGTGGCAGCAGCAGTGGCAGTGGTAGATACCGTGTTATTGGAGATAACTGGGGTGTGCTCAGAATTTAATTTCTCTGAGTTCCACAAGTTCTTTTTACCTTGTATAGTACCTGCCATTTCTGAGTCCTAATCCCTTTTACGATTCTTCAGAGAAGATAAGCTCCAGGCAGGGCCATAGTCTTTCCACATGAACTTGTAACTGTGCTGTCTATTGGTCAGCTTCATCATCCATCAGTTCTTCATCCCATGTTTGTCTCCCAGAAATCTATTAAAATCTCTTCTCTGGTGATGTCCAACCCTAGCATTTTTCAGTTGTTGTAGGATTTTATCTTCTTTATTCTCTACTATAATTTTAGTAGGGTGTCATGGGAGGAAGTAGGGGAGAGAAAAACACTTAAAATCAGCCCACCACCTGGACCTAAAAGTCATAAATAAACTAAAAGATAAAATGTTACCTCAATTTTAATATTATATTTACCAAAAGTACCTTGTCATACAAGATTTATTAAATTTCAACACAACTTCAGGAGATACACAAAATTATCTCTAATTTGATATTAACAAAAATCAGATGCAGTTAGATTGACTTCCTCAAGGTTAAAACACTACTTAGAAACACAAAGCTAAGTATTGTAATTGTACCTGCACCAACACAAGGACAATGAGAGGTCACAGCTTTAGAGATGTACCTTTAGTCACTGACATATTTCAGAATGTATGATGGTATCAAGTAAAGAGCCCTGGGCTGGAAGAGTTGGGAGGCATTATGTCTAGTCTTATTTCTTCTAACCAGTCAATGACACCTTCCTGGACTTTAATTTCTTCATCTGCAAAGTGACAGGGTCAAACATTTCTAAAGCTTTTTCCCAGATTTCATGGTTGATATTTAAGTGATATGTCCCTAAATGATATCGGTGGGGACTTGATAAACCTTTCCTCAGAAGTGTTTTCTGAGCATGTTGCTGTGAATTTAAGTATACAATGCCCTGCCCTTTCTGGGTTGGGCTTCATCAAGTATTTAATGGCATCAAATTAAGTCTAATAATATTTAATAGTGAGGACTCTTGCCTAATTGGGAGAGTCATGCTCACTTAATTGAGATGCCTCTAGGTGATTGTGTGCTATATCTATAGAACTTGAGGTGACTGGAGACTGGTAATGCTTTCAGCTTCTTCAAATAATTCTGTTAATGCCAAGTTAGTAGAGCAGTTCAGAGGGAGCAAACACTTGTCTAGAAACATCATCTCCCCTAGGTGAGAAGAATCAATCGTCCCAGGAAGATTACTCTTCAGTTCTCTAGTAAAGATTAATTATTAAAAGGCACTCTTGCTTCCACGGAAAAGGCTACTCACGGGTAGCTGCTCTGGTGGGCTGAGTGCTTGCCATAGACATGTATGACAGCAGACACAGTTATCTGGTGTCTTCCAGAGAGAATCTTATTATCTACATTAAAAGACAAACTCATATGGTTAAAGGAGGCAGGAACTGAATCTGAGGCTTACGATGTACAAACATGTACAACACCATACACTCACCCTTATTAGCCAAATGTAAAAAGAAAGCACAAGGTTATAGTTTCTTCTTCACAATCTGTGTAACCTCAAAAGATGCTGAATTTAACACCTGGTTGTTTTTAGACACCACTCTTCCCTCTGTTTAGATTAAATGAGGTCTCTGTTTTCTTTGGTGTCTTAAATCATTGCTATATTGAAGTTTGTTGCCATTGTATTATGAAAATCTTGACTTTTTTCAATATAGCTTATTCTATTTTCTCCACTTGGTTTATATGAAAATATTTTCATTATAAGCAGCATTTAGGGAAATTTTATAACAGAGAAATTTATTATTTTAAGATCCAAAATAAAACATGTTTAAAATTTCTCTCTTCTTTTTGGAGACATAAACCTATGAATTTTGAGTTGAGTCACTTTAGGAGAGATTTTGGCTTTATTTGATCTATATTTATATCCTATAATAGTGAACATGTCCTAGAATAATCATAATATTTTCTGAGTTGCTGAGTACTCCACACATACAATTTTTTAAGCCAAATAATCCCAAACCAAATGTCCCATATAATCACTGTAGCTGCCAGCAACAGACTCATAAAGCTTAATTTATTTTTTCAGAGGGCTGGAGCTTTTAGATAATTCACTTAACAAAGTTAAAGGTGTAATGGTAGTCATTGCTTTCCAGCAGCTTACATTACATTTGGGCTCAGTAATACTGTTGAGATTTCTTCTACCCAAAGCAGGAATGTTCTATGCCCTCATTTTCACCCCTCTGAACCAGTGCTTACCTACACTATTATTAGCAAAAGTATTTTACAACTCACTGCTAATGCGGAGAGTTACTTCTCTCACTTATCTCACTGAGGCATTCAGGCTGGACAAGAGACAAGTGGAAGTTCAGAGTACTAATGCGCTGAAGTCATATGAATTTCAGCAGCTGAAAAAAGAGACCTGAGTGACTCTTCGCAGGGACAAACAGTTACTTAGGTCTTTTCTTCTTTCCCGTTGGTTCCTCCTCACCTCCATGTGTTACCTGTACTTAGCAGTGCATTGACAGTCTTCACTACAATAGAACTCAATAATTTAGAGCATAATAAAATATCCACTAGCTTTTTAAAAAATCTATGATTTTTATTTTTAAGTTTTTATTATTTTGTCCTTTTTATAAAAGTTTTAATTTATGAGACATAGGATGCATGTTTCATTATCAGTTTAAAAATATTTTAAGTGACATTGGAAAGGAGTCTTGATTTGGAAAGCAGAGTGCTATACCATTTTTCTATTCAGTACTGTGTTCCCAGTAGCTACTCAATAAATGACAATTGTTGTTTATTAGGTAAATGGTATAAATGCATTTTATTTAAAAATTCATATGCTACTTTATTATTATTCTGGTCCATCTTATGATTGCTAAGTATGCCGACAACAGTAACTATTAGATAAATAACTTAAATCCAGAGTCGATGTCTTTCTCTTCATGTATGTTTGACATTATCTGTTCTTCTAAATAAAGTCATTATATGTCCTACTGAACTCTACTTACTTTGAAATTTAGATTTACTGAATCAATTAATAAGGTCAAAGTTGTGCCACCACTTCACAGGCACAAGAATTTCCTCAGCTATAGGCTTAGGTTACACCTTCTATTTCACAGAAGAGCTTTAAATTTAATTCTGGACTTTAAAAGAACCCAGATAGGAGCAAGAGGGGTTGCGGATGGAATAAAGTGAAGTGAGAGTCAGAAGGTTGGTCAAGGTTACAGAAGTGCCTCAGTTACTAACTTGTCTGCAACCTCAGTTTCTTTAGAAATGGTGTCTTTAGACCTCAGTTTTATAAGCTTTACAGTGAAGGCACTGAAATCAATCTCTCTGACCTTATATTATGATGTTAATGCCTTTTGCTTTTCACGTAGTTCTTCTAAGGGCACTTTATAAAGCAGGGGTAGGGACCGTCCAACCCATAGGCCTTATACTAAAGCCCACAAAATCATTTGGTCTGGCCCTGTCAAGGCAACCACAGATGGGACTTGAAATTCAATACATCTTCTACGAGCTATCTCCACAGCAACATAAATTTATATTAAGTGAATTTTATTAAGCAAATGATGTTATGGATATCCAAATAGCCCTTGGCAGAAAAAAGGTTCCCCACCCCTGTTATAAAGCTATGGTGATCTGAACCTAACAGCTGATGATTCAACAAAGGTCATTTTCACATTTAATAAATATTTAAATATTTCATAACTATATAAAAGTTCAGCAAAGTCAAGCAATAAAATGAAAGCATTTTACCTTTTAAATCTATCAAAAATATAAAACTAAAATCACATTTAATTGCCTTTTTCAAAAAATGCTTTAAGATATTAAGATAATGCTAGTAAATATTCATATTTATTTTCTGTTATGAACTACGTTGTGACCCTCAATCTATATGTTGAAGCCCTAACACTCAAAGTGACTGCCTTTGAAGCTAAGGTCTTTAGGAGCTAATTAAGTTTAAATGAGGTCATAAGGGTAGAGCCCTGATCCAATAGAACTGATGGCCTTATAAGAAGAGGAAGGTCTCTCTCTCTCTCTCTCTCTCTCTCTCTCTCTCAGCATGCAAACAAAGAAAAAACAATGTGAGGACACAAGGAGAAGATGGACACCTGCAAAGTAGCAAGGGAGGTCTCATGAGAAACAAAACCTAGCCGGACCTTCATCTTGGACTTTTCAGCCTCCAGAATTGTGAGAAAATAAATTTCTATTATTTAGTCATGCAGTCTGTGTTATTTTGTTATGGCAGCCCAAACTGGCCAAGACATTCTCTGTACTTATTAAAAGTATATGGAAATGAATAAAATATTATGATGTAGAAGTCCATGGGAATCCCCAGATTAACTCTAGAGCTATTCCCTCCGGAATGCTTGTCTGGCTGGAAATAATGGCACCTAACTCCCAAAATAACCACTCTAGTGAGTGGTAGGAGGGTAGATAGATCTCTTTTAATTACCGTGTGACTATGGAAGTAATATTCAGTTAATGCATGCCACATGTATAATGTTAAAGTAAACAATGACAAAATCTATCTATTTACAAATGCTCAACATGATCTCTTAAGATTCATTTTATCTGAGAAAGGGAGGGATACAGGTGTTTCTTCCAAGGTGGAGAATACTGTGAGGTGTCCTATAGGGCTGCAATGTTATCTCTCAGATTTCTTGAACTGAACATATTCTGCCTTCTCTCACAGAAAATAAGCATAAGGACAGCAAAAAATATTACAGAAGTCTGAGAAGAATGTTACCTTCCTAGTTACTAGAATCAAAAGAATGTGATTGAATCATCATTCACAAGCACAGGGAAACTAAAAGTTAAGGAACTTGCCCAGAGTACTCTTTCATAAGAAGTAAATAGAGAGTCAAAATCTGAAATCAGGTCTCTTGAATTCCATTGTTCAAGTTCTTATCTAGTTTACTATACATAACTCCTCTTTCTATATATGGAGAATAGGACTGGGGCCTAAAAAAATGTGTGCCACAGATTCCATGGCATAGCAAAATGCTTTATAATATCCTATAATGGCTGCATATCACTCAACAGAAAGCAACCTGAAATGTGAGATATTTTTTAAAACATTAAAGCCATTTCAAGCAACTTCATGTTATAGTATAAATGTTTTCCATCCTTTATATCTGGGATGTGCACAAGTCAAATGGTCTCACATATGTTCAAGAGAAGTAAACTTATTTACTTTTCTTGGCTCATTCTCATTTTGTTATCTCTCAGAGAGGTGTACTCTTGAAAGAAAAATAATAATTTGGCTGTGTGACCTTTGTCAAAATCATTTGTAAACACTCTTCCATAATGGAAAAGAATCAACCTTGAAATAAACTAAAACACAGTTATTTTTCTTGACTGAAGTACTTGCCTAAAAAGGAATTTCAATTCAATTTCAACATTCAAAGGTGTTATATTGTTTTATTTGTAGTACAGGATCATTTGGGGAGAATAAAAGTAACAACAAAAAGCAATCTATGAATGTCTAAGCAGATCATGAAGGTTGTTTCAAGCTTAGTGTCTGAAATCATGAAATACAGATTTTATTGTTACTTAAACTTGCTTCCCATTTAAAAACTCTGTGTCTTTTAAACAAAATCCACCACATGTAATGACTTTTAATTGTAATTTTTAGGCATTTTCTATTACTGGGTTTTTTATTTACCCAATGAACTGGTCAAAAATTATTATTTTGAACAATCCATAACTTGACAATTTAAAATTTCATCATAGTATTGATCAAGAACTCCATTTGCAGCTGACCAAGTAGCATCATACTCTCTAACAGATCTTGTGAGTATATTTTGGTTAGTCAACAGAGTGCTTAGGTAAATTGTCCCATCGAACACCACAATCCTGTAGCTTACAATTAAAGATAAAAAATGGCAATTGTATAGTAAAGGCTTAGCAGGGAGTCAGCTCTCACTGGGAATGGTGTTGGATGGTACTAAGTACAAGAGTGTTTAATTGGTTTCAAACTTCCTAACTCTTTCTTGGAATGGGATTTTGCAAGAAATAATAAATGGGCAAAAAGTAAGGGCAAAAAAAATATCTACTATGGAATTTCAGGGATCTTGAACAAATACTTTGTTTATTCCTCCCATTTGTAGAGATTACCATTTTGGATAGGTGAAATTATATTCTATTTTTTAAAAAAATTAAACTTCTGGGGAAAGACATTATGTTACCATACTAATAAGTAATGATTCTTGCTACATGAAATAGTCCTTTATGTGCTTCCGAAAATCCTTCTGTTGCTTTTTATTGTGCATTTTCTCTCATTTACTCCTCAGTGAAATGAAATCCTTTGTTAGAAGAAATGAAGAGTGTCTAGTCACCATATTTTAAATAAGAAATTTCCGTAGGCTTGACGATAGGTATTGTATTCAATAGAAACATTTTCACCTCCCTGCATTTTCCTCATCTTCTCCCATTTCAAAACTGCTCATTCACTCTGAGAACTGGAAGGAGCAATAGACGAAGAATTAAGATTTAAAGCTCAATTAACAATTCTGTCACAAAATAACTGTGTGCCTTTGGATAAAATACTTCAAACTTTCTGAGTTTTGTCAACAGTAAAGTGTGGAGTTTGAACAGAATTATCTCTATTTGTCTATTTCTAAAAGCAAGTTATAATGCTTCCCTAAAATCTATCTAGTTTTCCCACATTAATTAGGGAATCTAGAACTGGACACAGCATGATGATACTAAATATAAAAGTTAGGTCATCATTGTGAATACATTTATTCCTATTTCTGAATCCTAGTCTCATAATAATATTTTTAAACTATTTAACTTCAGAGGTAAAATAAAAATAATTTTATTATTCATGGTAACCTGAAGGCTTTTTTCCATGCTAATCTTGTTCATCCTTATTAACTTTGAATATTTTTAAATTTGTTTAAGTGTATCAGCTGAGAATATACCCATTAAAATTTATTTTGTTTGATCGTGATTATTTCTCCAACATATTATTTTCTTATTATAATCTGGGAAACGATGGACTTACCAATCTGTCCACTTGGCAACACATCATTTACTTCCTTAATTATTATTCTCACAAATCACCCAGGAAAATATTTAGCAGTGTCAGGGCTGGTGCTGTCCCCAGAGAAGTACCACCATTGTTGACATTGATCCTCTGATAAGTTCTCTCTGCATAATGACCATGAGTTGTGTGAGCCACCTAGAGCCTATGTTCCCAATTGACTTAAGTGCATTTAAGATCTATACTCTCTACTGTATGTAAATATACCACTTCCCTTTTTATTTGGATTACATTTAGTGCATGTATGTTCTATTGGTCTACTTTCCTTGAGGCTGTCCACACTAAGAGGATGACACCCAGAGACCTATTTAGATAATATATGAGGAAAGGAAGCTTACCATGGAAGGAAAAAGAAAAAAAAAAAAACACAAACAACAAAAATATTACAGCCAAATAAGCTATATTAATTAATATATAAAATGTAAATGGGTCAAAATATCCAATTAAAATCAAAGATTATCAGAATGGATTGTAATACAGACCCAACTATATGCTGTTAATATGAAACACACTTTAAATATAGAATCACAAATAGCTTAAAAGTAAGAAGAAAAGCCCTGGCTAGTTTTTCTCAGTGGTTAGAGCATCTGGCAATGGATCAAAGGGCCATGGTTCAATTCTGGTCAAGGGCACTTGCCTCAGTTGTGGGTTCAATCCCCAGCCCCGACTGGGGTTCCTATGGGAGACAACCAATTGACGTATCTCTCTCACATCAATGTTTCTCTCTCTCTCTCTCTCTCTCTCTCTCTCTCTCTCTTTCTGTTTCTCTCTCTCTCTTCCTCCTTCCCTCCCTCCCTTCCATTCTCTAAAAAAATCAATGGAAACAATATTCTCAAGTGAGGATTAAAAAAAAAAAAAGTAAAAAGAAAATACACACTATCCAAACACTAATCATAAGAAAATTAAAGTGACTGTATTCATATCAAAGTAGGCTTCAATAAAAAGTATTAGTCAAGATAAAGAGAAAAATTTTAAAAGATAAATCACTGAATTTATTAAAAATCATGACAATTTTAAATGCAATATACCTAATAATATAACTTCAAAATACATGAAACAAAAATTGACAAAACTAAATGGAGAAATAGATAAATTCCCAATAATCACTGGAGACTTTAACAGTCAACTCTCAACAACTGACAGTACAAATAGATTTTAAAAAATCAAAAGCAATATGTAATATTTGAACCTCACTATCAGCAAGTGCATTTAAGATCTATACTCTCTACTGTATGTAAATATACCTCAATAAAACAAAGAAATAAAATGTTCCTAAACTCAAAAATTGTGATACATGTCATATCACGGGTAAGTATAATATGACAATCTGTATAATTACTAGAGGCCTGGTGCACGAATTTGTGCATGAGTGGGGTCCAACTGGCCCACCACAATGGGGGCCCGTCAGGCTGGGCCGGCAGGGGGGAGGGGCCACTGGTGGTTGGCCAGCCGGCCCCGGCCCTGATTGGCATGTTGGGGGCCAGGCCAGCCGGGGGGGTTGGGGGTGCCCGATTTGGGCCCAGATTAGGCTGATTGGCTGCTGCAGTGTGTGTCATAGCCACTGATTGTTCTGGTCGTTCTGCCATTCCAGTCACTGGGCTTTGGTATATGTAGACTAGAGGCCCAGTGCATGAAATTCGTGCACTTAGGGGGAGACCCTCAGCCTGGTCTGCACCCTCTCACAGTCTGGAAATCCTCAGAGGATGTCCAATTGCCTGCTTAGGCTGGCTCACCAGGTCAGACATCCTTAGCGCTGCCATGGAGGCAGAAGAGGCTTCCGCACTGCTGCTGCACTCGCCAGCCATGAGCCCAGCTTCTGGCTGAGCAGCGCTCCCACTGTGGGAGCGCACTGACCACTAGGGGGCAGCTCCTCCACTGAGCGTCTGCTCCCTGGTGGTCAGTGCGTGTCATAGCGACCAGTTGTTTGGCCGTTGGGCCGAAACTGACTCTCTGACATCCCCTGAGAGGTCCCAGATTGTGAAAGGGCACAGGCCAGGCCAAGGGACCCCACTAGTGCACGATCAGGCCTGGGGAGGGACATGGGTGGTTGGCCAGCTGGGGAGGGGCTGCAGGAGAGCTCCAGGGCATGTCAAGACCATCTCTCTCAGTCCCGATCAGCTGGACCCCAGCAGCAAGCTAACCTTCCGGAAGGAGCATCTGCCCCCTGGTGGTCAGTGCACATCATAGCAAGCAGTTGAGCAGCCTTAGCATATCATTAACATATTATGCTTTGATTGGTTGGACGGCCAACTGGACACTTAGTATATTAGGCTTTTATTATATACTAGAGGCCCAGTGCACAAAAATTTGTACACTTGGGGGGGTGCTGTCCCTCAGCCTGGCCTGTGCCCTCTCACAGTCAGGGACCCCTCGAGGGATGACCACCTGCTGGCTTAGGCCTGCTCCCTGGGGGATTGGGCCTAAGCTGGCAATCAGACATCCCTCTGGCAGCCCGGCAGCCCTCGGTGGATGTCCACTTGCCAGCGGGGAGCAGACCTGAGCTGCAGTTGGACATCGTTAGTGCTGCTGAGGAGGCAGGAGAGGCTCCCACCACCACCGCTGTACTGGTAGCCATCAGCCTGGCTTGTGGCTGAGCAGAGCTCCCCCATGTGGGAGTGCACTGACCACCAGAGGGCAGCTCCTGCATTGAGCGTCTGCCCCCTGGTGGTCAGTGTGTGTCATAGTGACCAGTCATTCCCAGTCTTTCTGCTGTTAGGATCAGTTTGCATACCCTTTTACTATATAGGATAGAGGCCTGGTGCAAGGGTGGGGGCCGGCTGGTTTGCCCTGCAGGGTGATCCAGATCAGGGTAGGGGTCCTGCTTGGGTGCCTGACCTGCCTAGGTGAGGGGCTGATGGCTGTTTGCAGCTGGTCACACCCCCTGTAGGGTGGGGGTCCCCACTGGGGTGCCTGGCCAGTCTGGGTGAGGAGCTGAGGGCCGTTTTCAGGCTGGCCTGTGACTGAAGCTCCCAGTCTCTCCTTTTTTTCTTTTTTTTTTATTCTGGGTTTTATTTACCTTCTATAATTGAAACTTTGTTGCCGTCCTGCTCGCTCCAGCTCTGAGGCCATGGCCTGCTGAAAGCAGGTATCTGGGATTTGTTTAGCTTCTATAATTGAAACTTTATTGCTTTTGGAGCTGTTGCTTTCGGAGCTCAGAGCTGGGCCGCGGCAGGTGGGGAACCTTAGCTTCCTCCATCACTGGAACAAGCAAGCCTCCTGCTCACTTCAGCTGCGTGGCTGCTGGCCGCCATTTTGGTTGGCGGTTAATTTACATATCACCCCGATTAGCCAATGGGAAGCATAGCGAAGATACGGTCAATTACCCTTTTTGTCTTTTATTAGATAGGACTAGAGGCCCGGTGCATGAATTCGTGCACCAGTGGGGTCCCTCAGCCTGGCTTGTGGGATCAGGCCGAAACTGGCTCTCTGACATCCCCTGAGAGGTCCCAGATTGCAAGAGGGTGCAGGCCAGGCTGAGGGACCCCAGCTGGGGCACAATCAGGACCGGAGAGGGACGCAGGAGGTTGGCCAGCCAGGGAGGGACCACGGGAGGGCTCCAGGGCATGTCTGTCACATCTCGCTCAGTCCCGATCAGCCGGACCCCAGCAGCAAGCTAACCTACCAGTCAGAGTGTCTGCCCCCTGGTGGTCAGTGCACATCATAGGGAGCAGTTAAGCGGCTTCAGCATATCATTAGCATATTATGCTTTGATTGGTTGAACGGATGACCAGACGACCGGACACTTAGCATATTAAGCTTTTATTATATAGGGGGATATTTATTTGTGTGCATATAAAGAAATCAGTTCATTTGACCATATGGCAATCTGCTTTTCTGAACTGATTTGAGTATATTTTCTCAATGCCAATACATGATACTACCTAGACAAGACAGAAATTCAATGTGTTATTGGCTAATGACCTCAGCATATCCTATAGGTGGCTTCATGAACCCAAATATACAAGTGCCTGTGAGAGATCCAGGTCCTGGAATTGGGATAAGTGCCCTCCTACACCTGGGAGCCTGGGAGCTGTTGGTTGATGAAAGGCAGGTAGTGGAGGAAGTAGTTCTTCCTATTGATCTAAAAACAATCTGAGTCATAGCCCATGACATAGGAGTTCTATACAAGATCTCAGAGGTCATCTAGGTCAGCCCTCTAATTTTACAGGTGGACACCCTGACACCGAGATAGGTTGCCCAAGGGAACACAGCTAGTTAGTGGTAATCAAAATGTCCATATTCCCAGCACCTTGTGAAATCATTATATCTGATGCTTCTAACCCCTATAAATTATCCACCATTTTCTTTTTTCATTGTCAATTTCTTATGTGTCCTTTATTTTTAGGTATCTTTATTTAATATTCTTTTTTTTTCCTATTTTTTTTACACAAATTTATGCATACTATTACTACACAAACTGCTCCACACTTTGCTTTTTAAATTGTTTTAACATAACAGCATGTCTTGAAGGTCAATTTATTTTAATATATAGCCACCATTTTCAAAGTAAAAGTGAGTGAACCATCAGGGCACACCTTTCTCAGTGTAAATGTTGTATTTTGAGTCTCCCTCAATCCATGTAAGGCTTCTTTTGATATATATTTGAAGCAGATTTAGACCAGAAAGGAAAGAGTGAGTAACTTAACGGTCTTTGCCTGAGCCCATAAGCCTCTAGGGTTGGCTCATGGCAGAGGCAGTTTCATTGCAAGATAATTGTGTTTTTCAATTTCTTATAGCAACTTCTCCACTGAGGCTTTAAGATCAGAGAGGGGAATGAAATGCATCATTGAATTACACCCATTCCTGTTCCATGAAGTAAACATAACGATTAATTTGCATTTAGTTTTGACATAGTAATTTTGTGTGTTGTTTTTTTTTAATTTAAGGATTATTTATATTTTTAAGATGTAAGCAAAATTTCTCTTTCTCAAGTTTTGTTCAACCTCATTGTTTTTACCTGTGTGTAATTTTAGGAAATCTAAGGCTATTGCTTGTATCACAATTTTCTTTGGAAATTGATCTTGCAGCCTAATGCTCTGTTAATATTTTAATGCAAATTGGTTTTCCTCCTAGTAGTGAAGAACTTGGTGGGCTTGTGTGTGTGTGGGGTGGGGGTGGGGGGGCAGGGAACAGTAGATATTAGGGATCTGGAATTACTCAAATGATTTGCTCTCTGAAGGACTTTCTGAGACATTTAGGATTATTACTCAAAGAGGTTTTCATGGTTAGAATTGCCATTCCCAGAATCTCTCTACTCATTCACCTGAGAGTGTTTAAGAACCCTGTGATATATTCTGTCAGCATCGGTCAGTTTGGGAGGTCTCAAGATGTCTGTAAGTCTATGGACTGCCTCAGTAGATGATTTCCAGAGAAGGGCAAAATCTTCTGGTTCTCTTCTCTGCAATTTTTGTGACCTAACTTTCTAGGGCCTCTGACTGAGTAGTGTAGGCCAGGTAGCACTCAACAAGACTCTTAAAAATACCAACTGAGAACTCTAGGGGGAAATAAAACTATAAATTCATATATATAGAAAGCATCATTTTGGGAAAGTTTCCAAGATATACTAATTGGTCAACAGCTAGTCAGCTTTTTTGGAAAATGAATCAAAGTTGAATGCCTTCCATTGTACATTAAAATAAATAAGCCTCTCTTAAGGATGTTAATATTAGCCTTTCTTTCTAGTTCATGGCTTTCAATATAAATAAATACATTCATATTTTTCCCATTTTTTAAATTTTCTCACCATGCCAAAAATTCTTATGTACACAAAATTTGGTTTCAAATGTCTGTTTTAATTGTATATGAACCACTGTAAATGCCCTGGTGCCAATGTGTTAAGAGCCTTTAGTGACCTCCTGTAACATTAACCTAGGCTTCTACATGTCGGACTTGGTGACATGGGGTACTCCTGAGAGCAGTCATTGATTGATGTCATAGCATTTCTGGGACAATGTGGAAGCACCAGGGGGCATTTTCAGAGGCAGCATGGAGGATATAAGCCAGAACAAGTGTACTGGCATCAATCCTCAGTAAATATTTATTAAGATCAATGGCTACATGCAATGTGCTGATGGTAGATTTTGGCTCTGAGTTAAAATTAAGATGAATTATATTATTGATGTAGTAGGACCTTTTCTTTGCTTTTAAAGTATAGGACAAGTTTTTTTTTCTTCTTCTTGTAACCTACACTTCTTGCTAGCTACCAGACATTGCATCATAATGCTTACATATTCCTTTAACCTATGGCTGATCTCTAGTGGGTTAGTGACAATGATGTGACCTACAGAAAACTGTTGGATAAGGGCCAGGATCATATTGTGGTGAGTCATTTGACCTCTACTTATGTGGCCAGTTTTAAGGCCATAACATTCAGTTCATAATCACATTCTACAGCACTCAATGAGTAATAATAGCATACACTGTACAAAGCAGTGCCTTTTGGAGGTTGGAGTGAAGAAGGAGGGCCTAGAGAACCCCTCAGACTACAAGATGTTTACAGAAGGCAAAATTCTTGTTGGCTGCCATAAAAAAAGTATTTTTCTTCTCTCTCATATAGGTTTGAAAAAGTAACGGTTGCAAGATTTTGAGCATCTGGGGTATATTTTACAGGATGCCCCTTTCCCCGCAAATAAGTGTCCTTCAAAATAAAGAATAATATTTTGGGTTTTAATGTACAGCTTGGGCATAAGGAAAATTTCACTGGAAGGATCTTTTAGAATAAAAACATAAAATATTTTGAATAATTAATAAAAGCAAATAAAATAATTTTCCTCCCATTTCTGCAACAAAAAGGAAGGGGAAAAAGGGGGTATTGCCATGTTTTCTATATTCTTTAACAGGTAAGTCACAAACTCTTTGATAAGTGCTTCCTGTCCAGCAGAGAATATGATCTAAAGTACTGAATCTGCTCTGCTAAGGTTAAATTAGTTGTTCCAAAAGGAAACATTTTTCCCGCTAAAAACTGGTCTACAACAGTGAATCTCAGAATCTGGTCTGGAATCATTGGTTATCCATTATAGGCCTTGTTCATGGATCACACATGATCCAGGTCCTAATATAACCCCATGTAAGGCATTCAACTTTCAAATAAATATCATAGACAGAAAATGAGACCTAGACATTTCTTTAGAGGTTTGTCATCAAAATCATTGCAACTTGACCTCTAAATTCAGGGTGCAGTCTTCCTAGGAACATCTGTGGACTTTTTTCTTTGTTGGTTATTAGTTTTATTTACCAAAGTATTAGCTCTTTGCCCAAACGGAAGTTGAGAGCTGCTGGTCTAAAGAGCAATATCTGAAAAATGAGATTAAATATTTTCAAATAGATTGTCTATTTTGCCTAAGCTAATGACTCCTTTCAAGTTATCCTAGCCAAATTATTTTCTCTTTTCTCATTCTGAGTTCAGGGATAATAAAATAGTGGTTACTGGGGTGTTTTTGTTTATAGGTTTGATCTAACAATTACTGCCTTTTGCCTTTTCATTAAACAAACACTAACCTCAATTTAATTTTTCCTTTCTTTCTTTCTCTCTTTCTTTCTCTCTTTCTTTCTTTCTTCTCTCTTCTTTCTTTCTTTCTTCCTTTCTTTCTTTCTTTCTTTCTTTCTTTCTTTCTTTCTTTCTTTCTTTCTTTCTTTCTTTCTTTCTTTCTTTCTTCTGCCTGCCTTCCTTCCTTCCTTCCTTCCTTCCTTCCTTCCTTCCTTCCTTCCTTTCTTCTTCTTTTTCAAAGGATTTTTCCAGAAACTTGATAGGACATCTCTGATTCAATTTTTCAAGTCTCAGATTAAAATATTGAATGCTACTTGACCAGCCACATAACTTAAGTCACTCAGCTTTGTATGTCTCATCAGATTGACAATGAAGCTTTGGTGGTCTCTAAAAATTGTCCTGATTTGTGCATAGTAATAATCTTTGGTTTTATTTGATTACTCCCAAAACTCTTAAAAAAAGTGTATCTTTTAAATATACAACAGGCTTTTTAAAGAGAACAACTTATAAAGAATGCATTCTTTAATTTTTTCTGAGGAAAGTTTCTTAAATATGTATCATATTGCACTAACCAATTGATATAAATTCTATTTGGATAGTTAGCAGACTAAGTAATCAATGAGCCTTATAATTCTTTTGTTTTCTTTTTCTGAGAAATACTGGAATGTAAAGAAATGTCTTCCAGAATCAAAGACAATGAAGTTTGGAAAGGGCATTTGGAAAGGACTGTGTGTGCCCTATACTGTACAGAACCAGAATTATATGGTCTGAGTCACTGAAGAATGTAACAAATTCTTTGTCAAATGTTCTGTAAACAAAGAAAAGGATAATCAATTCGGCAATGAGTTATTATTTAACATTCACCCAGCTGTGTCATTTCCTGTTGGCTAAAGAATGAGGACCAAGTCCATACATCAGCAGTCAATCATATTAGCAGTCAATATTAATGAGGAAAAACAAGACCAAATTCTGTAACCCAGACTAGAGCACACACAACTCTACACAGCTTATCTGTGTAAACAGCCTACACAGTTTATCTGAATGTCCTTGACAAGGCAAAGAGCCATAATTCTACGTGAAAATTAAGGAAAAGATAGATTATCTTCCAAGGGAACAAATTCTTCCCAAATAACAGGTTCAATCCATTCAATTTTATGAACCATCCTTTCCTCAATTCCTCTTTCTCAAAAAAAAAAGCCTACTACTTTTTTGATGTTACATGAGGCCAGCTGAGTGACCATCCCAATGAAGAGACAATTCTGAAAGTGTCACCCTAGTTACAAGTTCACACCCTGCTCTTATCTTTATATTGCACTTCCTGTATTTGAAGCTATGCCACATGCATCATCTTATTAAATTCTCAGAGAGAATGACTATGACTCATAGCCATCTTTTCTGACATAACGTCTACGAAGGCATTCTGCATGCTTTCTTGTTTTTATGTCATCTCTTTGCTTCGTTGATGATGCCTGTAAGAGACCTGTGCTTTCTCCTCACGATGCACCTGCTCCCTCAAATACTTTGGCTGGAGTGTGAAGAGAGGCAGGCACCGTGAATAAACAATTAGGATTATGCCTTGCAGTTTTCCACTGCGAGCTGAGATCTCCATACATACCCTTCACCTGAGAAGGGGGTTGTCTGTAGTGTGTTTCTAAAGAAGAATGTTCTAAAACAGGGGTCCTCAAACGTTTTAAACAGGGGGCCAGTTCACTGTCCCTCAGACCATTGGAGGGCCGGACTATAGTTTTAAAAAAAACTATGAACAAATTCTTATGCACACTGCACATATCTTATTTTGAAGTAAAAAAACAAAACGGGAACAAATACAATATTTGTATTTGCATGTGGCCCGCGGGCCGTAGTTTGAGGACCCTGTTCTAAAGTATAGGGCAGGCCTTATTGTGCAAGTTAAAGGAGGCAGATATTATCATTCTCTTGCAAGGATGAAACTAAGGAAGATAATTCAGCCAGTGTTTGCCCGAGGTCAGACAGTGCCTTAGTGTTGAGTCTGGACCAAAATTCAAATTTTCAGACTTGTAGTCCAGTGCTCACAGGGAGAACAGAGCTATTGCTTATCAGTCCTATGCCATCCCTAAAAGCTGATTCTCTCTCAATTCGCCCTCTCAACCCTTTTTGTGTCAGATGTGATGCAGTTTCTATGGAAATTGGGACTTCCCCCTAATAAGTAAAGGGTTAATGACAAAGGAAAGATTTTTTTTTTTTTTTTAGCTCAAACCTCTTCAGACAATTGAATGCTGAATACACACGGTTTGTTCACCAATCTATGTTGAAATGTTTGCTTTTTTTCTTCTTCTTTTGAAGTTAGGGGTAAATTAGAGAAGGAGAGGGTAATAGGAAGACAAAGAAGATAAAGAGGAGCAATAGTAAAGGGTTAATATACCGGGGGTAGGTTAATATACAGGGGTGGGCAAAAGTAGATTAATAAATATAATAAATAGGACAATAATTGGTAAATAATGTAAGAATAAATTCTGTTTTGTGCATTTACAATGGTTAACTACTTTTTCCCACCCCTGTATGATCCCCTAGATGGGCTTCACATCTTCCAAATGAATGTTTTTCTAAGGAAAAACGTCCCATTGCAGCCTAAACTTTCAGTCTTTTCTAGGACTTTGGGTATCATTTAGATCTGAAAATTTCATTAAAGATGAGCAGTTTCATCAACGATTCGGTTATCAGAGTGACAGTTGCAGACCTAGAACTGGGGGCATTCATTCATTCTTTCTTTAATTCCTCAATTCATTCATTCATTTAAGTAATCATGTCACTACTCTGGTTCAAGCCTTCCTATGTCTAACTAGATGTTTCCCTAGAATGAAATCCAAACTCTATCACCATATCTCCATTGGCCGATTATTTCATCCCTACCTGCTTTCTTCTGCTTCCCTACCTATTTTCTCCTTCCCTTAGTAGGCCCCAGTCACTCAGGCCTTCTGAATTCTGTTCCTTAAACCTGACAAACTCTCTCCCTCCATACAACCTTTCACTATCTGTTTCCTTGCTTTCCACTAGACCTTCTCACGGCTGAATTGTTTTCATCATTGAAAACTCAACTTCCTTACAGAGGCCCTGCCAGGCCACTGTGTCTAATACCACCTGCTATGCTTTACCATGCCATCCTGTTTTTTCTTCATAGAGCTCAGCACTGTCATTCTTATTTGTGCAGTTGCTTCCTTATTTATTGTGCATCTCTTGTCTGGAATGTGCACTCTGTGAGCATAGCAAACAGGCCTGGCTTGTTTACTGTTACATTCACAGTTCCTAGGACACAGTGCCTGGTATATAGCAGATGCTTAATATGTACTTGTTGAACTAAATGCTAAATTAATTTTTAAAGATTTATATAGGTTGAATATCCATCCACATGGAGCATTAGAGATTCAAAGGAGAAAAGGAAAGAATTCTTACCCTAAGAGACTCAAAGTTTAGTGACTTCAGGCAGTTGATTTTCTACTCTATTACACAGCCATTAAATTTCACTCAGCAACTTGCAGATTCCTGGAGATTCAGGTAACCTGATTTCCAAAAATAGCCATCCACTCTGATTCCAGATTATTCATGGGTAAAGTGATCATGTCTCTCAGTTTGCCTGGGACAGACCCTGTTTACCATTGTTGTTCTGATGTAATCATTTTTCTCTCAAAATTGTCCCAGCTTATATGATAAACTACACAGTTATTTTATTCCTTGTCAGCCAATTACTGATAATTGATAATTATTGCTAGTTAGAGTGGTTTAACCATATAGACTACATCAATTCAAGAATATGGAAAGTCAAATCATATCTCTAGAAAGGGGTGAATTTCTAAGTAAAAAGTTGAGGGAAAAATAGGGTGGGTCTAATTTTCTCCAGTTCCAATTAGGCCACTAATGAGGCCAGAATTTCCTGAGATACGTTCAGTAGTTCTGAGAAGTGCAAATAAGAGTTAGGTGCCAAATATAAAATAGGTTGATGATTCTTTATTGTGCTAGAAACTAATCTGAGAACTTTATTTACATTTCCTCATAATTGCTATTTTATATTTCCTCATAGTTATCATTATAACTCCTATTTTACAGATGATGAAGTTGAGGCTTAGAGACGTTAAATAACTCACCCAAGGTTACACAAATAGAAAATATGAAGTTTAGGAACTAAACACACCTCTTTGTGATCTATTGCCCCCAACCACTATGCCCATTGCTTCTCAAACAAACAAGTAAATAAGTCAATAAAAGATTCCTGTACTTAAGTAGATTTGAGGATGATGGGTTAAGTAAATAATGCTAAGTGGGCTACTTTTCTACAAGACTTTTTCTGTCTGCAACAGGTCAAAGTACTTGGTACATCTTCAAGGAGTGATATGAGCACAGTGTCTCCATCATTAATTGGGCCCTGGTACCCTTTTTTTTTGTTCATTTATTTGTTTTTTGTTGTTGGGGGTGAGGAGTACTAAAGTTCGGCAGAGCAAACTCTGGCGGATGCTGCTTCAGGAACCTGAGCATGGTCAGCCGTCCTCTTCTCTGCGGGTCAGCCCTCCACAATGTGGACGGAGAGTCCACATCGGGGTTTTCCTCTGTGGGGCTCCAGTTTTCTCAGCTCTGAAAGGAAGAGGAGACCGTCCTTGGACCTCTGAGACTTCATGGTCATAGCGTCTAATACTTACATTCATGCTTTAACCACCTTCCATTGTGCCTTTTCACTCCTCATACTAAGCTTTCTGGTTTTTCACTTCATCTTGTTTTCATTTACAAGCCTAGAAGTCTTCATAGGGAACTGTTAAGTTGCTTTTGGCCAATGTCCTTATGACTTAATAGTTGAAACCTTCCGACAATTTGGAGCACAGAAGATGAAGATGAGGAAAAAAATAACTTATAAGAAAAAGAAAACAAATTCATGGGCCAATTTTAGTCCTCTCTGAGACTTTTGAAGTAGGTGATTAGAGCGATGGATGTGGAGGAGGGATGAGGGGAGGTGGAAGTTTGTACCTGCATTTTTCAGCTATGCATAATGTGTTTTCTGGGTCCAGCCTAGGGTGCTTCAATTCCAGGGATGGGGATAAGTATTGATAAAGGGGTTAAAGGGCAGGATCTGAATCCCTCCTATCCAGTCTCCTCACCCCAACGTGGACAATGGCTGACTTTGTATGTTTGGGTCCCCAGTGCCGTAGGGTTGTGTTTCCAGTGGCTTTTGTCACTCATTTATGAGCAATCCTCCATTTTCTTTCTCTCTGCTCCCACCTCCCCTTTGCACTACTCCTGATTGACGGAAACTGACATGTTTCAGAAGCCAGTCTATTACTGTGACCTAGGCAAGCCAGTTCCCACATCTGGAATAACCTGGCTTAGCTACTGTTTTATGGCCTATATACCTATGACAAACCATTTCTCTACAAAAACAACCACTTAACCTTTCCCCACCCAAGACTTGCTTCCTATATTTTATATGGATGTCTTAATTTAGGAGACAAATGCTTTTGCTTTCATGCATCTTCTGTAGATCAGTCCTTATTAAAATCCTTTTTTAAAAATTCTAGTAAAAATCACTATGCACACAGATTCAGTTTTCCATTTCCTCCTGGATTTGCACAGTCCCATCCATCAGCAAAGCGTCCTAGGAATCTTCAACTCCTCCCAGAGCCTCGGTCTGGAAATAGATCCCGCAGGGTCACCCCTAGAGGGCGCACTGCTTACGTTGTCCGCAAGTAACCAGACAGCGCTCGCTCCCTGGCTCCATAAAAGGGGAGGAGGCGGATCAGTTTCCTTCTCTCATTGAGAAAGAAGAGGATTGGAAGGCCGAGCATATAAAGCCGCGCAGAGAGCGTGAAACAAAGCAGTCGGATCGGAATTGGACTTGGGAAGCGCGGTGTGGAGTCAAGCATAAAACTTGTTGGAGGGGAGTAACGAGCCTGCTCCTCCAGCTCTCCTTGTCTGCGCCGCGCTTCAGGGATTCCCACCAGCCTTGCGATTTATTTTTATATCTGCTTTTTTATATAGAGAGAAATACATATATATATATTTTCCTCTTAAGAGAAAATTCCTGTTCTAAGAGAAAATAAGACAAGATCAATGAAGGAGAGAAGAGCCAGCCAGAAATTATCCAGCAAATCTATCATGGATCCTAATCAGAACGTGAAATGCAAGATAGTAGTGGTGGGAGACAGCCAGTGTGGGAAAACCGCGCTGCTGCACGTCTTCGCCAAAGACTGCTTCCCCGAGGTGAGTGTGGCCGGCCGGGGCTTAGAGGAGGGGGGCGGCCCGCGGGGTACCCCGTCTCCAGGTGGGTTTTCCTTTTTGCTTTTCCCTGTTCCCCTATTTTTTTTTTAAAGCTGTCTTTTCCACCCCTTATTACTCCCACCGGTTAGACTGCCTGGAGAGGGAAAGTGGGCAGGAAGCGTTTAGGGGTTGGGACGCGCCTGCACATTCTGCTGTGAGCTCAGAAACTTGTCCGGTCATGTGTGCAGAACCCGGGGTTGGGAGATTTGGATCCTCACGTCTTGGGGAGCCGGGTGGGGCGAGCGGGGAGGCAGGGGTTTAGGAAAAGGCCTGCCTGTTTGGCGTGTGACCTGATGTGTCGGGTATTTTTTTTTAATCGAGGAGGCAGTTTTTCAGAGGGGGTACTTGCGGCGGCGTGCCTTTTAAGATAACCTCTTTGCACTCTTCTGTCCATTTTGTTCGTCCAGAATTACGTCCCTACAGTGTTTGAGAATTACACGGCCAGTTTTGAAATCGACACACAAAGAATAGAATTGAGCCTGTGGGACACTTCGGGTAAGAGTCAGCGGACCGCGTGGTGCCTGGGGCGGGTTTCCAGCCGCGCTCCCGGGTGCGTGGCGGGTCTGGGACCTCGCGCCTGGCGGCTCTCCGCACCCGCCACCCTGCGCGCCACCAGCGCTCGGCCGCCCCTCGGTTAACGCGACCTTTTCCGAGGGATTCCCGAGGTCCCTCCTGGGTGATAACTTTGTCCCTTCTGGGTGGGGTGAGCGGATGGCACTGGGGAGAAAAGAGCGCTGTGTGCCCGCAGGGTGACCCCGCGGCGGGGACCGCCTGTAGCCGGGTGGCCGGAGAGCGGTTGGCTCCCGGGTCTCTCTGCCCGAGTCGCCTCGCAGCTGCCAAGGGGGCTCGGTGTTGGGGTGACGCGTGCGCCGCCTCGGAACCACCTGGCTCCCGGCGGGCACCCCTCCAGGATCTAACCTGCTGATTTTCTGGGAGGCGGGGAGCGCGGCGGGGGTGGTGGAAAGTGGGAGGTGGGAAAAAATCCCCGAAGCGACGCGGTTACGTTCGGATCCCGCCCCTGGGGGGGGGGGGGGAGGTGGGGGGGGGAGGTGGGAGGGGCGGGGAACCCTTGCCCGGGCCGCCGCGGCGCTCGTGACGCCTACAGCCAGGAATGCGCTGGCGGCGGGGCAGCACGCGGCCCGCTGGTCCCGGCCTCCTCTCCCAGCCGCCGCCCCGGTGCCGACCTGCAGATCCGAGCTCCCTCGCCTTCCCCAACGCCCCGCTCCTCTTGGTCACGCTGGCCCCCGCCCCCGCCCTTGCCATTCCCTCCTGACCCCTATTGCATCGCCCCCGCCCGCCGACGAGGCCGCGGGCCGCACTATTGGCCTTTGACCTTCCCGTCCAGTTGAATTATTGACGTGGTGGTGAATTCGTTTCAAGGATCTGGGGGTCAAGACCGGGTTATCGCCTTCCCACGCGCCCACCCATCCACCTGGTGCGCGGTGGTGGTTGGGGGCAGGATTCCAGCACACGGCTTTTAGGGGTTCCGGCTGGGTCTAATGCGGTAAGGGCACCCCCACCCCCTGCCCCGGAATCTCGGTCTGGGATCCAGGCACCCGCCGCTCGTGTGTGCGGCTCCCGGGAGCGAAGGATTGAGGTTCTCACCAAGGGCATTGCCTCTGGAGGAGGAGGAGCCAGCGCGCAGGCTGGGTCAGAGCCCCCGCGCTGCCGTGTGCAGCTCCGCGAGCAGCTGGGCTGCCGCCGGTGAAACCTGCCCAATCCCGGGTGAAACCAGCGCGCAAGTGCCAACACGCAGGTTTAGCTGTCAAGCTGGGAGTAGCCTCCTGGAGGTGCTTCTGGGCTGTGCGAGCTCCCCACAACCTTGGGCTTTAACCTCTGCAGCCCTGGAGGGACTCGGGGATTGGAGAGCACCGGGAAGGAACCGGCCTGGCAGGGTCGCCTGAGGCAGTCCAGGCACAAAGACCCGCGGGAAGTCTCGCACGAGCGCCTCTGGTGGTCACTGCCTGGTGCTCTGAGTTGTGCAGTGAGAAGCGCCGATTTTGTCTCTCCCTGGAGAGCCAGGCTCTTCCTGGAGCCTTGCCAAGGGCAGCAGAACCAGGACCTCAGCATGTTTTGTATGGGGGATTGCACACAGCCTCGCAGCTGCAGGGAAGGTGTTGCTAGAATGCTAGTGTTTTCTTATACCTCGGTAGTTCCTATCATCAGCGTTGTTACAGAGCCCCCAGTACTTAATGGGATCTAATTCCCAGACATACCAAGGTATTTGTGATACCTGATGGGCAGGACAGCTGGTTTGGAACCAATAATTAGCACCAGTAATCCGTTCCCTACCCCCCCCCCCCCCCCCCCCACGACACACACACACACACACACAGGTTTGGACCTAATGCAAGGTAAGAAGTATTTAGGCAGTTAGGTGTGGGGTCTGAGTCTGATCCAGTCGTTGATACGAAGCTGTGCTTAGATCTTAGCTACTGGTTACCACCGATTTCTGTGTACAAATCCCCTACCTCCCTGAGTCTCATTTCATTGTCTGAAAAAAGAGAACAGAGAGCTAGATAATGTGCAGGATCTCTCCCAGCCCTTTGCTTCTTGGCTTTAGGACACCGGACAAGCAAGTCTTTTTGTTTCCCAGGATGTTGGTTGGCTTCTGCTCTCAGTCCCAGTGGATCTGGCATTCCAGTGCTGGGGTTTTCACCACCCACAAAGCCAGCCAGGTTCTGGACAGAGCCACTGCTTCCTGGGGGATTTAGGGAGGAGACTCATTTAGGTAGGGGAGGGGCACGGGTGGGCTCAGAGGAAGGAATGCTGGGTTATACATGCCCTGTCTCAGGCTTCAAGAGTCACAGGACCACCAACGGAGATTTCGATTAGGCCTCCAAAGGGCTAAATTGACTTTTTTTTTAGCAGAAAAAAAATGACACATTGTTTTTCAAAGGCTAGAAAATAAACAAAATGTGGAGGCTATGTTTCACATGTGCAGTAAATATCAATCACTTCAGATATTTTCAAGTATTTAATTCAAACTTTCTGCATACATAGCATCATGTCTCACACATGGTAGTCACCCAATAAAATATGTTGCATGAACAAATGAATATGCATAGTTTCCAAGGAGATCAGATTCCCTGACATTACCACTGAATTATCTGTTCACAAAGAACGTCAACTTTATAAACATTGCCTTTCATCAAATTAAAGCTAATCACCTGAAATGAAGTCTGTAGTGAGATAATCACTTGTATTTTTACTTAATGAAACAAAATGGATGGATGTTTAAAATATAAAGGTTTGGAAAAACTGTGATTAAGAAAATATCACGGCAAAATTATTCCATAATGAAATCTTTGCTCCAGTTGAGGTTTATACAAACGGAAAAAAGGCATAGTTAGAATTCCATTATGTTGTCTGTGAGGCAAAATATTAGTTAATTAAGCACAGTTACCAAGCACTGCTTAAATTCTAAAATAGACTGTTTCCACCAAAAATGGTTTGTCATTCATGAGCAAAATACATCTAGCAAGAACCACTGCATCAGCAGCTAATCATTTCAAGTGTCTTAACATTTTTCCATTGCAACTCGAGCTTTTCATGGCAAATTTCTAAACAGGATTAATTTTTGATGAATGTTTGACATTTTCTTTGCCCACTAAGATATTTGTTTAGTTCAGGTTGTGAAAATCATTGCATGTGCCTTATGCCTCTTGATACATTTATTTTTTCCCAATTGCTATCAATTTAACTTTGGAGATAAGATCTAAACCAAGTTTGTAAAGTCCTAAGTGTCAATTTTATTTTTCCTTTCTAAAACATTGTGAAAGTTAGAGATTTATTTAGGAAAAATTAGATGTTCCTCACTTCACTTACTAGTACATAGGGAGAAAGATTGCATAAACTTTGTCCTTTGAATGGCATGCACCTCGTGTTTAGCCTCCTAGCAGAGGGGTAAACATTCAGGAACCAGAAGCAATTCTTGCCTTATCTGGCTTCCATACTTGGAAGGCTTTTCATACAGGGGTCTCCTTTTCCCCCAGCAGTCATACGATATGCACAGGCAAAGCTCTGCCAATTTGGGTGTAGGAAAGAACATCAAGTGCAAGCAGGCTATGTAGGGTCTTTTTGCACCAAGAGAAAAGATAATTCATTCCCCACTTTTTAAGGCACAGAAACTTAATAGCGCCTTCCATTCTCTTCTCTAGCTCCCTTCTCTTTTTCTGCACCTATTATGTGCAGGCCCTGGGTGAGGTCTTAGCGATGCAGTGTTAGTTTTAAAAAGGCCCTGCCCCTAAGAATCATTTAATTCAGGTGGGGAGTGGGGAGATGGAAACTCTCCCCATTTAGTGTAGCTCATATCCAACTTATGATGAGGTTCTTGCACCAAGTGCCCTGTTCTACCTGGTTACAGTGT
Organism: Myotis yumanensis; assembly: GCF_028538775.1. NCBI lineage: Eukaryota > Metazoa > Chordata > Mammalia > Chiroptera > Vespertilionidae > Myotis > Myotis yumanensis. Next base: position 62,213,251 of record NW_027223759.1, read on the forward strand.
ATTTCCATCGTCAGGCATCCCTAGTGCTGATAGACCCTCCCGCCGCCAGTGCACACACCAGTTAAAGTCACCACAGTGGCAAATGGCTAGTTGATGTCTGATGGTTACTTAAAGTCACTCCAGCCCCTCTGAAAGTAAACAAAACCTTCTTTGAACTAAAGCCACCATGAATCCTCTAAAAAGTGGTGGTGGGGGGGGGGGGGCGAAGGGGGTGCAGAGAGGGAGAGGGGCTAAAGATAGCCTTTGGATACAGATCCATAATTTCTTGATTTTAATGAGAAGTATTCCCTTTTCATTAAGAAGATGAACATGTTTATTAATAGTTGCAGAAATGCCCCAAATAATTTTCAAATTTACTCCATGAGTTTCTGCAAAACCATGGGACATGGTATCAGCATTTTGAGGTGATGAGTTGAGATCAAAGTAGTTCTACTATCTATCATGTGCTTCAGAGTCTGCCACATTTGCCAAGCATGGAAGCAATTTGTAGCATGGAGCTAATAATAGAAGCTTAGTCATTTAAGGATCACCATATCTTTCCTAAGTGATTTGATTGCAGTGTAATTTCAACGCATGTGATTTAGGGAATAATAGTCATTCATGCCAGCTTTTAACCAAGGCAAGTTAATGCACATTTTATTTCAGGCATATTATTAGTTTTAAAATACTCAGTTCAGCTGCTAAAATTCCCCCACAATAACGATGCTGTTTCCTCATGAATACTCTTTTGAATCTTGTCATGATATAAGCTTCTTTTAGACCCTATGTGCTAAAGTTAGTACTTCCTTATTAGTTTTTAACATTATTAGCAGAGAATATAGTTGTCTTTAAATTTGATACTTAAAGGAAAAGGGAAGAAAAAAAATCTCAATTCATGGTCTGACTTTAAGGACAAACTTTACAAATAGAAGTCATTTATATTGTTATATATATAGCTTATACATAAGTTTAAAGAATAGTCTCTGTGACAAGCATTCTATTGAAATATTTCTTAACAGGAATGGAAATGTTCAGCTGTGTTGGAGATTAGTGTATAATTAATTCAGAAAAGCAGCTTCAAAAGAGATCACTGGCCCCTCTTTTGTGATTTACCATGTAAATTAACACATCAAGGCAAGACATATAGAATAGAAAGAAGTATAAAGCCAGTAAGCAGTTTTGTTGTTGTTGTTAGTTTTTTTTAGGGCATTGTGTGCTCATGAACTCTGATGAATGCTGTGGGAACAGGGTGGGGACAGCAGAGCAAAGCTGAGCCCTCAAGGCGCTACGAGTCTTATCTTTGGTTCTTTAATACTTGTTTATAGGAGGGTGAGTCTAAGGTTCTAAAGCTGGTTTCACCTATCACGAAGATTCAAAGAATTGAAGGCTACAGGGCCAGCCCAAGCCCCTGATCCAATGCCTTCCTTATCTCCATAAGTTGACCCAGTCTTTAACATCCCTCCCACTTGGAAACAGCTTACATTTATTTAATGATTCAAGGAAACCAAGATTCTGAAAGCTGAAGTCTAACTTACCCTTGTTAGAGAAAGACAGAGAACAAGCATTTACAAAGAAGCCAAATACTCTTGGGTGATGTGACTACCAAGGGCAAAATTGCAGAAAACCAGTTCGATCATAAGGTAGTCATGATCCCTAGGAGCTTAGAGTTTCAAAACTAGGTTCAACTATTAGGCTTTTATCCTGAAACTCTGTAAGACATGTGGATTAAGGCAAAACAGAGCTCTTAAGTTTGGATGGTGATTTTCAATAAGCAATAAACTACATTTGGAGATTTGTCCACCATGCAATGATTTCAGCTTAAACTATAGATTTTTAAAAAGTAAGGTATAAATTCCCTTTCTAAGTCTACATTGGCCTCTAGATCCTCAGTTAGTGCTAAGTTTTCTCCAATCTAGTTTCTTGCTAAGTTGTACATTTCAGTGAGGCGTCCATATTGGTCATTTTGATGGCACCTGAAATATCCAGATGTTTCCTTATTAATCCAGTTCTTTTGCATGTAGATATGACACCAGGGATCAATAGTTTCTCCAATAAGCTCATGGTATCTGGTGGGCTGTGCTAAATGAATTAGTTGTACCTCAGCCATTTTCAGATGCCCTGTAAATGTCTTCTCGGTTACTATATATTGGCAACTTGACTCAGAGACACCAAAGCAAATTCCTATTGACACCGAATGCAACTGGGAATTTGCAGAAGTTTGACCAGGTGTTGTGTAAACTGGTTTTGAAAAGTGAGCCTGATGATGTAGGATATGGCAAGGCGAATTCACCTGTGGAGCTCTTCTCTGAGGAATCAAGTATTATATGGAACACAAAGTCTTTAATCTGTTACTGAAGAATAATGCCATTAAAAACTTTTGTTCATATCTACCCTTATCCCTAAAGCTCTGTGACTTACCATAGTTCCACTTTAAGTAGAATGTTTGGATTCTAATACTTTTTAAAAGTCTAAGTAAGACCAGTAGTTTAGGACAACCACTTTATTTACAGCCCCAAAATAGCGACCTTATTTCTACCTCATTGACTTTCCAACTATGCATCTGCATTGCCCCAAGAAATAAAAAATATTGATTCTATCTTTATAGCAACACAGAAGGGCCCCTGTCCACGTTTTCATAAAATCTGTTCATAATTCCAGTGAATCTGAACCTGTAAAAGAAACCAAATACTCTTCCTGGGAATGTTGGTTGCATGTTTGCGGGCATGGCATTTGTGAGGCACACTACTGGGGAAAAGAGTTCAGAGTCCCCTACTGCGCCAGACAGAAAAGTCCTGCTCAGACTTGATTCACATGGTTGAGATTGTTGCTAATTTGGAGCTTTCACTCTCTAGATGGCATGAAGAAGTGGAATCTGCTGATAGCTGGGCAGATCATAGTCTCGTGTGTTTGCTGCTGTTGGCACAGAGATTCTGTTGGTGGCCACTGAAAATACCAAAAGTTAAATCTATTTTCTTTGCCAAAAAAAAAAAAAATGCAGTATTCCTAATTTTATTGTTCTTGTTAGAGATTTCTTAAGGGGGAATGGAAAGTTTTTAAATTTAAGGTTCAAATAAAAGAAATTATATTTAGGAAATACTCAATTAGAAGAGTTTTCAGTTCTCAGACTCCTATAGAGACTCAGAACATTTGAACTGGTTTTGCAAAAGGTTCCATAAAGCCTGCCTTTGGGCATGAATCTTCTCACATATACATTTAATGATGTACATATATGGTATGTTCTATCTTTGTGAAAGGATGACGTAAACAGGCAGGTATGTCTGCAAAATTAGTTTCTGGGTGAGGCACTTTGTGACTCTTCTTGGGCTGGAAATGCTGCTCTCACGCAAAGTTAATGATCTTGAAGACAAAAATGGGTAGACCTGATGTTTCAAAAGCCTTTTAGAACTTGGCCGATGTTTGCCAAACTTGAGGAACTCAGAGCACCATAAATGTGCACTTATTCTAATCTACACCCAAGCAAAGAGATTTTTTTTCTTGGTTTTTTTTTTTGGTGGAGGTGGGGTGCATATGTGGCGTAGTTGTTTCTTTATAATACAGAGTTTTCCTGAAGTTTTCTCTTTATGGTCTGATCAGTTCATTAGAAAGGACTTGGGAATAGTGCTGTGTGTTTCAAGTTTCGTCTGGCATAATAAGAAATGCTGCAGCTGAGATTTCCATATGCATGAAGCCTATTGCACATGCTGAGAAAGAGTTTTATTTGAGAAAGCTCAGCTCAGTACCTAGACAAGCATTTAGCTGAGGTACATTCTTGGGGTACATACATCAGTACCTGCTGTGTACTGCAGTTAGAGTTCAGTATGCTCCTACATAGTGAAAAATGTGCAGCACTCTTGTGTTTAGTTCTACAGTTACCCTGGAAGCTTTGCACCTGCATCTTTAAAAATATATATATAGAAGTTAATGTGTTGCTGTTTGGCTTAACAGACTGTTTTAAGACTTTCCGGGAGAGATGTAGGAGGTAAGGGCACGCATTTTTCCCATTTCATGGGCTTACTTTCAGCCCTTACTTTGGTGTCACTTCTGCCTCCCATATTGGTTCTCACTTCACAGGGCATTCCTGGAATTCCTCTTCCCTTTTTCTTGGCCTGTGAGTTGTACCACACATGCCTGTGATTACAGCGTGCACTCTCCAGCTTTGCTTTCCTTTGTGCAGCAGCATGGGCTTTACAGAAGAGAATGAGGAAGAATCCGAAGTGCTTAAGCAGAGTAAACACGGTTAGGTTACACAGGATCTTTTTTTTTTCCCTGAAGGTTCTGCTTAGCTGAATTGTTAGATTTTTTTTTTTTTTTTTTTTTTTACTATGAAAAAGTAGAGGCAATAGACTTTCTATCCCAAAAGATAGGAAAGATCTTTTGGGATAGGAATATTTTACCCCACCCCAAAATATAATGAGTAAGTGGTCTTGTGGTCTTGTTATTTTTAATGACACATTACTCTTGTAGTTAGTGGTTATACAAATTATGCTTATAACTAATAAATATGGGGATCAGTTTTATTGCCACTTTGGACACTCCTGTTGATCTAACAGAAGTGAGAGGACAGGATCGCTCCTAATCAGGTCTCGTGAAAGCTTTTTAAAAGTGCCTCTTTGTGGGTGGTGGGCACCCAGTGCAACATACAGATACATCTTGTATCATAGAAGTGTATGATTGAAACCTGTCTGATCCTATTAACCCATGTTACCCCAATAGATTTATTTTTTAAAAATTGCCTCTCTAAAATGTAAAGCAAGGTGGTTTATGTCTCATGAACCTTCACATACATACTTATTTTCATTCAAAACATTAAACCAAATGAAAACATGAACAGAAACAAACCTCCGTAAGAATGTGGTGTCAGTCACAGCTCTGTTTCACCTTAAGTCGGGACAGTTTCTACAGTTGCAGCTATGTGGGCTGACTCACTAAGCACACAGAGCACATGGCTTGGTTCTAGGAAGCCGTAGTCTCCAGGTGGGACAGGGCAGAGGGCAGAACACAGTGCCAGACCCCCTTTGTGGCTGATAATGCGTGGGGGGAGGGAGACCCAGCACAGAAAGGGCCCGGCAGGGCCGGAGAAGTATTCTCTGCAGCCATGTGGTGAACTAAATTATGAAACCACTTTCTTGGTAGTCCCGATTTACATTACTCTATTTTAACACCTTTCTAATTCTCTGACTGTCTTTCCTAAATTTTGTAGTTATTTGGAAGATGGTCCCCATTGTTGTGCAGAGCAGTTGTGGGTCTGAGATTGGCAGTGAGCACTCTCACCTCATGTTCTGAAGGAATAAGGCACCTGCAGGTGCTTCTCCTCCCAAGTTCAGGTCGGATTGAGGCTGGGAAGTGAGTGGTTTCCAAGAAAGGAGATCTCTGAAAGCCTGGCTAGGTTTCTGACAGTCCTCACTGTTGGAAAGCTCTGCTTTTATGGATCTGGGGTCCGCTCATCTCCTGCTAACTCTGAAGAGCAGAGGAAATCCTGAGGTTCATGGCTGGTATTTGGATTTCCACTCTGTGATCCAGAACTTTCTGACTCCGTATTTGGAAAGCAATTCCTTAATGTTTACAGCTGCAGCTCTGTCAAAGTTGGACTTTGGACACAAACAAGAAAGGTTGCAATTCAGAAAGTCAGCACCTCACAGAACAAATATACCCACACAGAGCCATAAGCCACCTAATTTCTGATGCCTCTCAGTAATGTTTAATGAATTATGTGTGTTATTCTAAATGGCTGAAAAGGCAGGAGCTACAGCTTATCATTTTCAGAGTCATCCTCATTCTAATACGCCTCATTATTTAAAATGACTTGATTTTGAAAGAAACTGAAACCTTTAAGCATTTGGAAAATGTCTTTCAGTTGTCAGCCTGCTTCTAGGTGTGGGTAGGGAGCTGGTGCAGCTCATGAAAAATTCTGGCTCCGATTGTTTGTACTTATTCATACACTTTCTTCCTGATTCCTAGAACATTTCCTTCTTCCTTGATTGGTAGACACACCTGGCTTGAATTGTCACTGTCCACCTGTAAAACAGCTCAGTGTAAAGGCCACAGTGTCTCTGGGTTCCGTGGTGACCGCTAGGGACCAGACTATACTGTGAACAGAGGCTGGTGCACCCTAAGTGCAATGACTTCTAGAACTCAAGAATAGCCTCACATTTCGTTTTGCTAGATTATTTTAAAGGCTTCTTTAGTATTTCTCTCCTCCTGACTTTGACTATCAAGGTTTTGATTTATCATGAGACAGCATGTCATGTTTTTCTGCTAGAAACGGAAGGCTATGTCAAAATGGAATTGATTTTCAAAAAGGCTTTGGTGGTTTAGATTTGACTCTCTACTCTGGAGCCAAATACACATACATACTTACACACACACACACACACACACATATTTATATATATCCCCTAATAAAATGATTTTCATATTATGCCTGTGAAATGTCAGTATACGGAAAATGATTAAAAAAATAAAAAGCATTGACAAGCTGCATTTGATTGTATAGTCACACTATTTTATAATAATTGGCCTCATGTAATTGCCCATCCTTTGGGATTCCTAAAGGAAAGGGAGAAATTTTCTAAATGGCTAGAGGGTTCTGTGGTTAAATTAATTGGCTGGTAACTTAAACCTTTTGGGTGCCCTGGATTTAACCCAGGCCAAGATCCTTGGATCATGCCTCCGTGTCACTCTCAGAGATGGAACTGTGGAAAAAAGTGACGTGATCCAATGTGGCATTTATTACAGGGTTTGGTTATAACAGGAAGAGAAACTGTGTAGAGTTTGGGGGTGAGTTTAAGTAAGCAAGCTCACAGGTTGATGGCTTATCCAAACTTGTAACTTTGAGGTAGGGTACACAGGTGCAATGTGGTTGACTGTGGTTCTCTTTGAAGAGCTGAACCTACCTTTTCCTCCCTCCCTGACTCACCCTTATCGGATTGTCAGAGTGCTTTTGAGTTTTGGTCTTTTTCCCAAGAAGTAGCTCCATTTATGGTGCTGGCTACCACTCAGCTTTTAATAGCACTGACACAACCATAACCATAGTTAATACTTACTGAGCCCTTACTAAATGGGTCTATTTAATCCCAGGTAGGTAACGTCATCCTCATTTATGAATGAAGAATCTGACGCAGAATCCTAAAGCAACCCTGCCCCTCCTTCAGTGGTGGCGGTGGGTGGGTTTGCATTCTGGGCCATCTGGCTCCAACAGCCTCTGTATTTCACCCTGATGCCCAATCTTCACTCTGAACCGTGCAGATGTTAGATCCCGGCTCTTCCCTTTGGAGTCCCACCAGATACAAGGGAGGCTTCATTCCTCTTCTGGCAGTGCTGCATATATTACTACTCAGCCTTTGTGTGTTTTGTTTTGTTTTTGCCTTAATAACCAAAAATTAGAGGAAGTGGGAATGGGACCCCACCCCCATGTGATATTCAAGGGATTTAATTCAAAAGGGCAGGATTAATGCATGACAGACAAGAAATTTTCATCTAAAAACTGGTGTTCTTTGTCTCTTCCAGGTTCTCCTTATTATGACAACGTCCGGCCCCTCTCTTACCCAGACTCAGATGCTGTGCTGATTTGCTTTGACATCAGTAGACCAGAGACTCTGGACAGTGTCCTAAAAAAGGCAAGTGCTGGAGAATGATGGCACGGTTCAGTACCGGCCCACATATAACATAGGAACATGAAGTGGGCTGGGGAGCCCCAACACCCTAGTTAATACTCGGCTGTGTATTTTGGAGTTAGAACACTGTAAAGGACACTTTTACACTATGTTAGGGTTTCCATATGTGTCACCAGTTTTGATGATGAGCTTGCTTAAAATTGTATTTCATTTTCAGAAACAAAACATCCCTTTAAGAGCCTCTGAGTTCATTCTTTGGGCAGAAATTATATTTGATTACTGTCAAGCATGTCTTCCTTCTTTCCTTCCTTTATTTACCCTATAGATTGTGTCTTAGTTTATAGGTTTATGTTTGACCTCAACTCAGATAGTGAAAAGAATGCAATAGTAGCTGTTTTAAGAAAGAGGCTATGTTAAGGTAACGATGTTAGTTATTAGAAACAGAAATAGAACTAATATAGGAGGAACATGGGCGTGTTTCCAGACATTAGACAAGGTGACTTGTAATTAGGAAGATGTCAGATGCTAACAAGAACAGTAGTTGTAAACATGTTCTGATGATAGCACACCTGGTTTCTGGAGGTGAAAGGACCCAAGGAAGCCCTGGACAGAACCAGGGGGAGGTCAAGAGGAAGGGAACCTATTGCAAGGGGGTCCCAGGTACTGAGAAGGCCAGCGGGAGGGAGGAGCTGTCCTGGGCCTCCACCAGTCTTGTACTCAGCCTCTGGGCAATTACCAAAGCCATGTGCTTCACTATGGATCAGCCTGTGTTCTCAGTCCTGGCCCTGAGCGCTGTGGGGTTTCAGAATCAGACCCTTCTGTGGAGCACCCTCTCTTCTCCATGCACCAAGGCTTACACAGAGGATGTGGTTGAGGACAAGGCAGTGTCATTATAACATTTTGTGTGTTTTTATTAATTTATACCCCTTTATCATGTTTGACTGTTTATCTTTTGTGTCATATAAAATTAGAGTTTGAAGGTGAATCATCACTCATCTCTTTACTAAACATGGCAAACACAGTTACCTCAATGAAATGTGCTTTTCTACTTTTTACCTTATCTATGTATCACAAATAATGCTAATGTTTGTCAGACTTAGGCATGAATACACCTTTTCTGTCTTCAGTGCTAGACATGCAGAGGGAGGCCAAAGTCATTACACAGCTGAAGAGCCACATAACAGCATGCCTAGTGCTTGTCTGTAGGTAAAAGAGATTGCTTATTTACTGGAGTTTTTACTTGATGTAGCATCGGGTTATGCATAATTTATAATGAAAAGCCGCGCTCCTGTTTTATTTTGTTTTCGTCCTCTGAGACAAAATGAATAGTGACATTGGCCTTAAAGATATTAATGAGTATGTTTTACATTCGTGTGAGGTTTAAGGCTCCTGATAACCCCTGTTATGGTTTGTCTTGATTAATTGAATCCTTTAAGTCCTTGAATATCAAAGAGGTTAGAGTAGCTTAAAGCAGGATAGATTGTATTCTTTTTTTTTAAATTCACCTTCCAGTTCTTAACTCCAGTGCCATTCAGCACATGGTAGTGTTCCTAAGTAATTCTGGAAGGGAGAGGAGGAATGAAGGGAGGGAAAAAGGGAGAGAGGAATTGGTGGATACATTGGGCTCTTATGGAAAGTACATTGCTCTCTTCACCCACTGGTGTACTTGGGAGTAGAGTTCTTTGCCCACAGCACACCTCTAGCTCTGGAAATGTCTCTCTGATAGTCTTCTAAACTACTCCTGCAGGATATCCCTCTTATCCAGGATTATATTCATGACTTCATCATCCGCACTCTTCTGTGAATTCCTTTTTTGGAGGCACAGTTATGTCTTAATCATCTTTGTAACCACCACAATATGTAGTATAGCACTTAAATACATATGTGTGCCTGTGGGAGGGGAGAGTCTGGAGGCGTGGATTCCTGATCTCAGCCCCTCTAATCCCTCTTCCCCAAGAGCCAGAACTTTCCTGTGAACACTCTGAACTCCTGACTCCCATCCTGATGGTTATCTCAAGTGTGAGGAAGTGAAACCACAAAAAGATATCCATTTGCTCTTTAAAGGGAGGAATCCCCTGGCAGACTTTTCTGGAGATTCTAATAATTCCTGTTAGGTCACAGAACAACTAGCCCCAGATTGCACTAAATTGAAACATTTAGCAACTATGTAACTTAAAACTGACTCCAGGGCATATTGAGCCGGAGAACCAGATGCCTCTCTGAGAGCCCAAAAGGTGGGACTCTGCAAGGCCATAGTCTTGGTTGATTTGGCCACTTGAATGGAAACTTCTTAGAGGCAGAACATTCTGTTTATTGACTTTATCTTCAGTTCTTGAAATCTCAATACAGATTCCATCACATGGTAGCTGCTCCATCTTTCTTGATGGGATCAGTGAACGCATACCTGTTCTTATGTTGGTTCCTTCTTATTCCCAGCCGTCCATGCTGGGACGTGTCAGCTCAACACATCCAAGGATGTAATCAGTTGTTAGAATATATAATTATGCGTAAGGCACTTTTATCTTTCAGAGATACCCCAATAATTAAGATATTACTGAAGTTACCTTCTGACAACACCCAACAAGTCTCTTGCAGTAGGGACAGATACTGAGTCACAAAAACAGAGAATAAATAATAATATGCATAAGTCTTCCCCAATGGATCCACTTGAGGATGTAGTAAAACTTAGTATTACTTAGGAGATAAATGCAAGTTTGCTTCATCATCTGAAGTGACGGTTCCTTTTAAATGTCCTTTATGAGTCCCATTCCCAATGTCTTCCAGTGGAGAAATTGTTTCTATTCTGTGGGTGTCAGTGCTTTGCTAATGTTTCATCTTTTCCCTCAACAGTGGAAAGGTGAAATCCAGGAGTTTTGTCCCAACACCAAAATGCTCATGGTGGGCTGCAAATCTGATCTTCGAACCGATGTCAGCACATTAGTGGAGCTCTCCAACCACAGACAGACACCAGTGTCCTATGACCAGGTATGTATATGTTGTCAGTGTACCAGTGTGGGTTTTAAAAAGGACAGAAATAGAACATCACTCATAATAAATAAAATTAACAGCTGCCACTTTTCTTAAGGCTCAACCAGTGGTCAAGTCCAAGTGCAAGACTCTTTTCTAAGATGCAGAATGAGCACTATGTGTCCAGATTGGCACCATCTGTAAACACAGATGAAGGGGCTGGTGCTTTGGGGCCTGTGCCTTCACAGGAAGCATCTAAGCTCCTTGGGGGCAGCCCGTAGCTCAGATCAGTGTCAAAGGCCACAAAGTGATTGGGGGCAAAGTTTGGCTGAAAATGTGATACTTTGGCTCTGAACCCTCCCAAAAAGCTTTCCAAAATTGTTTCAGTGGTTTATTGTATAAAGGATTCATGTGTGTATATGCATAATAAGACAAGTTTGGGAAAAAATCTTTTAAAATATGAATGTTCTGGCATTTAGTAGAGCAATGACATCTTTGATTACTGAGTATATGAACAGTGGGTCATATGCTTCCTTGTATATATCTGTAGCTCCCACTGGATTTAAGAGAGAATGGGGTCAACATCGGTAGTACTCTTTAAGAGAGTTCATCTTATTTTACACTCAGCAGCACAATAGAATACAACAAAAAGAGAAAGGCTTTGACAGTAAAGTAGAACACTCCATAAAACTGTCTTTTACAGATTCATCACTTTTTCAGGTGTTTTTTCTAAGCATTTAGAAAAGAGGAAACTTGGTTTTAGAAATTTATTCTCTCAAAGCTTACAGATTCTAAAAAGAGTTCATGTTGAAAGAGCTATGTATATTTTTTTAGTATTCATTATTTTAAATGCTGTAGTCTTTGTCTTGCATTTCTAATTAACAAAAAATTTGTTATTTAGTAAACTGTTTTGATGCACACTTCCTTATTGTTCTGTTCACTGGGGTGTATGGCCCATGTTTAGAAATTACATATTTCGTGTTTACTAACGAGATGGAATAACAGTACTATTTCTTTCATCAATTTATTTTGGCCCTAAGACTTAATTCCATACATCTCAAAATTGATTCTGTATTCTATTCTTTATCCCTGTTTTTTGGTACAGCCTATTGACTAATCTTGATTGTTACATACACTCAAGAAAATTGAGTCCCCCATGAGGTGCTGGAACAAGCTAGGGGCCGAATCACCCCTGCTAGAAGCATGTGGAAAATGCATCATTTATATTCATGATCTTCAGCTGCCTTTTTCCAATAGTAGTATCCTCTGAGTAATTCTATACTTTGCTGTGACCTGGAAGACCAGAGATTCTAGTTACTCTTGGTTACAGTTGATAGTGAAGATGAATCACCTCCTTAGCTTCTCTCCTGCTTCTTTGAATCATACTAACTGATGCGCTGGGCCTCATTTAGTGATGACCCCGTGACAGCCTCTAGGATGTCAAACAGCATCTATTGAGTGATGAAAATTGTGCATCTTAGGACTGGTTCTTGACTGCAAATATTTATGAAATGGTAAAGAAGGCAATACAGATTTAAAAACTGGCATTTTTTTTTGCAGCAACACTTGGAAAATTCAGTTAACATTAGAAATGCTTTGCGATGCATTATTATTTAGAAGACACTTATAACTTTTCCCAAAGACATATTGCTAAATACAGTCCCTTCTTTTACTTCTCAGGGGGCAAATATGGCCAAACAGATCGGAGCAGCCACTTATATTGAATGCTCAGCACTACAGTCAGAAAATAGCGTCAGAGACATTTTTCACGTTGCCACCTTGGCGTGTGTAAACAAAACAAATAAAAACGTTAAGCGGAACAAATCACAGAGGGCCACCAAGCGGATTTCACACATGCCCAGCAGACCAGAGCTCTCGGCAGTTGCTACGGACTTACGAAAGGACAAAGCGAAGAGTTGCACTGTGATGTGAATCTCCCGTTACCTTTGATGAGGACAAGGAACTTTCGTGTAAAAAAACACCACCAACAAAACAAAAAGGTGAAGTCTGAATGAAGTGCGCAGCCGAAGTCACATATTCCGGAGGCTTAGGGGGTATTTGAGAGGATGCTCATCTTTTTGGAATCCTGTCCTTAGGTTCGGCTTGTACACATGGTGGGAAGTGAATCCATTGAAGAGTTCTGAAGCGTGACTTGAGAAATATGCCAAAAAGAGAGAGATTCAGATGGGCTAGAGGTAGATGAGAAGGAATGCGAGTACCTCCAAGAAGAAATATCCCGCTCGGAGTGGTGCTTGCGTTATTGTTTTCTTTGTTATAATCTAGTCATGGATCTCTACTTTGATTTAATTTTTCAATGTTTTAATCTCCTTTACAAAAAAGTATATATTAATATACCGTCCTCACTGGGGAACTGGCACTGTGACCTTAGCATTTAGTTTTCTAGAGGATGAGATCTAATTTCCTTCTAGCTCATCATTAAAATGGAAATTGTATCAGGACCCTTGGGATATCCAGAGGAAAAGTTGGCGAGGCTTTGAAATCTTGCCTTCCTGACAATAGCTGAGCGAGAGGGCTCTAAAGAAAGGCTTTTGCAGTCTTGCAAGATATGCAGACGATCAAGTAGAAAAAAGTGTCGATTTTTATTCAGTCTGATGGTTCTGTTCATCATTGTGATTGTCATTAAAAAGTGGTAAATTGCTCAAGGTAATATTTTTGTGCGCTGTGTAGAAGAGAGGGTGTGTGATTTTTTAATTTTTTTAATTTTTTTTTTTTTTGCCATCGTTAATGAAAATGCAAAGTCAAATAAAAGGTGTCTTGGTTTGACGTCATAGGATGAATGATCTAAGGGGGGAAAATGTAGGTACTATCTTCACAGGAAGAAATAATGAAGGAATAGTAGCAGAAAGCACAGTTTGTGAGTGAAGCTGTCTGGAATCATTACTGAAAGTACAAAGCAAAAGGCCTCTTCTTTGGGGGATGAAGCTCTGAAGTTGGCAGCATCTGATGATCGGTCGGTTTAGTTCGCTTCCTTTAAATGAACACGATCACAAGAAGGACCCTCCTGTCCACGCTTTAGAGTCTCCTTCGTGGGAAAGTATGTACGGTCCGTCCTGACACTATGCTAGCCATTTCTAGAGTGACTGCTAAACCTCACTTAGCCAGATTCTGCCAAGGCCCTTGTTCAGTACTTGATTGCTGTTGTTACCTAAAATAATCAGCAGTTAAAATAGTTTACAGATATTTTTGACCAGTTTCTTTTAGAGCTTCTTTCAGAGTATAAACCCGATCTGACCTGTTGGCGCTTGTTGAAAACGAGCTTTCTTTCCAATGATAAAGCTTCATTTTTGAAGTGTTGAAGCTGTCGCTCCCATTAAACTGTGGCAGGAGAGGAGATTACGGTAATTACAAACTTCGTTCTATGTTTTACAAGCACTTTGTTTTGTCTCTGCAAGGAAATACCATTCCAGTCATTTCCCACGAAATATAGACGTTTCTACCAACATAATATGCTTTGACTGAGGCAGCATTATGCTTTGGGCAGTATTACAAAATAGCTGGCAAGTGCTTTCTGTATTTAAATATTGTAAAAAGAAAATAAGTTATAACTGTTAAAAAGCAGAACCTTTGTTGCATTTTTTAAAATGTTGAAGTCAATTTGTATGTTTGTTTGGTCAATGTTTCCGCAGTATTTATTAAAACATACTTTTTTTTTCTCCTTCAAATAAAAAAGTAACCATGTCTTTGTCTAAATGTGATCTGTTTTTTATTGTCTACTTCCTGATTTAGCTGTTTAATTTTGACAGAGATGATTACAGAATCTGGCTCATGTTTCCAAACCTAGTAGGCTTTGGAATGTTTTTATTCTGGGCAGTAGTAGCAGTTTCTTGGAAAAAGATAAATCTGCATCTATAAAGAGTTTTCATGATGATTCCAAATCACAAAAAGAAAATGGAGCATAATTAGACTAAGTGATTGGATCTTAGACATAAAGAGCCATGATACCACCTGTAATTAACTTGTAGAAAATGTGGAAATTCCTTGAACAGCAGTAATGACACAGTATGGTGCAGTCTCGGGTCACAGATTTATTTCTGAGATGAGGCTAGTCTGCATCCCTGCCCTCTGAGCCCCTAACCCAGCCATCCACCTTGCAGTTCTCCTTGTTCACAGAGGCCCATAGAACAGATGATCCAGGACCCAGCTATTGGATCAATTAGGGGAAGGGAAGCAGAACAAAAAAATGACCTTACTTATAGTTGCAGCATCTCAATAACATAGGACAACACAATATAGGGTCCCTCAGTGTGTGGAAGATATAAAGGAAGCATGGAATAGCTTAGGACCAAGGGAAGCCTGGATCCCCCTAAACCCAATTAGTTGCTTCTACATTTAACTAAAACACCCATGCAGAGGCTGGTGGGCGGGAAGAGATCAACCGATGAACTTGTATGCATATATGCATAACCCGTGGACACAGAATGGGGTGGTAAGGGCCTGGAGTGGGGTTGGGTCGGGGTGGGGGAAGGCGACGGGAGTGGGCTGGAAGAGTTTAATGGGGGGAAAAGGAGAACCTATGTAATACTTTCAACAATAAAGATTAGAAAAACAAAACTCTTACACATAAATTTTACATAAATGTCTGAAGATACTCAAAGAGGGACTTTAAAACTCAGCTATTTTTTCTACACAGCTAAGTCACTTCATATAAAAACTGCATCCTGTAGCTTTTTTTTTTTTTTTTTTTTTAATGGCTTTAGAAATATTTGAGCTATAGTTGCTTGGAAAGAATTCTCGGAAGCACAAACCAAAGGGGAAACCTGAGGATCCAGCATGAGTGGGTGAATTAAAGAGCATTGACATGGGACAGCCTCATAAAAAAATTTAAAAGCAGAGAATTACCAAAAATGTTTGGGACTTATTCTTGTCAGCAAGCCGTAAAGGGAATGAAAGTACTTTCCTAATCCTTGGCACTGAGTAACTTCTCGGCATAATATCTAAGTCAGACTTGCAAGAAACGTGTTTCTCAACAATGACTGGCATGGAGCAGGCAAGGGGAGGTCACGGGGCGGGGCGGGGTGGGGGGGCGGGATACACAAACTGCTGAGGTTCTGCTGACCGTGGTGGTATTTCATAGGCTGTACAGTAACATTTCCCTCCGGTGAATTGTTCCTTTCCAGCAGCTTTAATTTGTTAAACCCAAAAGAAAAAAATGTGTCTTCAGCCCTAGGCATGTATGCCTTCCTTTTTCCCTCTGACTTTTTGCTTCAGCAAACATTTATTCTAAGCATTCTGTGAACATTCCTTTCTATTGATTAATAGTCATGATTAATGTCTCTTTAAATACTAAAAGGTGATTTTCAAACTCTGAGTTAAGACTTTAATTGTGTCTCTCTCACTTCCATTAATCTTCTCCAGGAATAGTTGCTTAGAAGATTCTAGTCTTATATGGAATGTAAGTCAAATTTAGAAATAACCCAGGGAATTCTTTTTTTATTGAAGGAATAGTTTTTTAAAAAAATCACCTTACCTTCTAAGATTCTCAAAACTCTCAAAGCTGCGTGTCCTCTTTTTGATGGATTGTTTTGACATTAGCATTCTGTTCTAAATATCCCAGTTTTTATTTTGTCATTCTTCCATTGACTATGTGATTTTTTAGAGTATCTACTATGTGCTGTCACTATTCTGGGCTTGGTCCATAAAACAGCATCTCTGCCCCAGGGAGTTTAGTAGAGAGGAAGATGGTCACAAACAACACAGTGCACCGCGTCTGGGTGGGATCTCTACAGGCATCTCCATGATGGACATCTCCATGGAATATCCATGGACATAGTAACAGCCACAGATGCAGGGTTGGTGGGAACATTCCGATAGGTAGTTGGGAACACCACATTTATATCGCTATAATGAAGTGGTGCAAGTGGAATTCCTAAATGCATCCTAATGGCTCACATGGTGATTATGGAAGAGCAATGTGAGGTATGGTGGCCAGTCATTATTGTGTCTGTGCAATAACCCTAGATCTTTATGGCTGGTCAGAGTTAGAAGGGAAAAGACTCCTTCTGAGCTGAACATGAACGCTCCCCAATCTTTTTGTTATAAAATGTTGCTGCATTGCTATAGTTTTGTACTTTATGTGGGATCTTCAATTGTTGAACAAATTGGAAAAGTAAAAATGAAGTATAGTTTGAGATAAATGAAATAAAAACTATAAAATAAAATTAACTCTCAGGAAATTACAAAACATGGTGGTATTTATATAGTACTTTGGGTGAATATGGAAAACTCATTATTTATCTAATATTGAAAATACATATTTAGAGGGAGTCTAAAAGATCTTTTAAAAAGTATTCACAGTGAATTCTAAGGCTCTTAGTGTCTGCCCCCCTGGGAACACAGGAAACAAATTCTAATGAACTCTAAATCTGCAAGCTTGGCAGAACCAATTCATTCTTTGGGATTTTTTTCTTCTTCAGATTTTTTTTTTCTTTTGAAGGGAAACATTAGTGCCTATCTTCCATGAACACCAAGGCACTGATGGTGAGCTTCTATTATACAACAAACTTTTAAAAGACATTTCAATGAAAAATGAAAATGGGGTCATTATATGACCAACCCCCTTGTCAAAGTAAGAGTTAACACTGAAATTGCACAGGTTATGTGCCAGGCACTGTCCTAAATGGTTCATACCCCTTCGCAAATAAACTCGATAATTTAAGTACCATCAGGTTTACTATTTTACAGAGAAGGATCTAGGTATTTTCTTCAAGGTCAAGATTAGAACTCAGACAATGCAGTCTAGCTCTGCAACCCCATGCTCTCTTCACCACAATGCCATCTTGTCACAACTGTGTACAGAACACTTCATGTGTACGGTATAGAGTCCCAGGCGCATGAAAGCTGAGTGTTATGGTCACACATCTGCTTTCTGAGCCAGAGTGTGGCTGCTTCTACCCTGACCTCCCCGAATCAGCACCCTTACGAGTCCTTCCCACACATTCCTATTCCCTCTTTCCCCTCCGCCTTCATTGCCGTGCTTGCCCTGCTTCTTGGGTGGTGAGAGCATTCTGAGGGGACAATGGAAGAACCTGTCTTGGTCTGCTCAGGCTGTCAATACAAGATACCACAGACAGGGTGGCGTAGACAACAGACATTTATTTCTCACAGTTCTGGAGGTTATAACTCCAAAATCGAGGTGCTGGCCCATCAGGCTCCCGGCGTGCTCGCTCTTCTGGACTGTGGACAGCCACCTTCTCACTGCATTCACAGGGCCTTTGCTCACTGTGTGTGCAAGGAGAGAAAAACTCTTCCTCTCATAATGCCACCAACCCTGACCCCACACTATGACCTCATTTAACCTTAATTAGCTCCAGAAGCCTTCTTTCCAGATACAATCACATTGGAGGTGAAGGCTTCAGTACATGAATTTGGAGGGACACTGTTTAGTCCATAGCAGGACCCATGGATGGCTGTCACCCATGGCCTTCCACAATCCAAGGAAAGGTTTCACAGCCATAGTTCTAAAATCTTTCAGCCTCCAATGGACACTGGAGAAGCCAGCACTCAAATCAAGAAACTGAAAAATAGAAAAAGCTTTGACATTCTGACTGCTGGGTATCTACTCTATTGCATCTAATTCTTTTCTGAATAAGAAATATATAAATGATAGTATAAATGATCATGAAACATAATCAACTAGATTAACCACATTCTCCTGATTGCAGATTCCTTATTTTGAGGACGTCAGTTAGAGGGGGAAGTTACTTTATTCACTTTTAGTTTCCCAAGGGTATACCCTCAGAAAATTGCTGTTTAAAGGTGTTGAGGAGTAGCCAAGGGTTACTTTCCTTTACGAGGGGCTGACAGTCCCAGGCAACAGGGATGGACAGAGAAAATCTGACTCCATTCAAATAACTCACTGGTCTCCGTTAGACTGATCATCATCAGGGTAATGTAACTAACAGTCAACAGAGCTGAGAGAAGGGCTACATGCACCTGTCATCAGGATTGTGTGGTAAGGGTTGCCTCCTCTTTAAGTGCCATTCGACACTTCTGGAAAATAAACTTGTTCTGCTCCTCTTATTTGTCTAGTTCCCAACCTGCTCATCCCATGCCCTCCACCCTCTCTTTGTCTCATTGGGCCAAGCAGTCTTTTCTACTCATTTGTTCATCTTTCTTTAAACATATCCCGTGGAGAAAACGACAAAAGCAATCAGGCAATATAACTTGTATGGTCTTTTTAACATCGTAAAAAGGCCTCAAAAGACCTGGATGTTCTTGGTCACTTCATGCCCAGCTTTTCCCCAGTTTGTGAGTGTGGAAATCTAGGCCTCCTTCTCCCTAGATAGCAAAACCTCCAGGGTGTCTTGAAATGCTCTTGACGCTTAGTTCCACAAGGAAGGGACTATGCTTTTCTTACCAATGTGTGCCCATAACTTGCTACAGTAGGTAGTGGTTAATAATAATGAATCATTATTAATTAATGGTCAACTTGAACTAACAAAAGAAAGGGTGCTCTTTAGATGGCTAAGGCCGGACTTGAACCTTCTAGAACACTCTAGATTACACAGAGTTCTTGGGATTGTCTCAGTAGCCCCCAAGATGCTCATTGGGTCTGGAATTACCCTAAGGGGCGAACAAGACTATACAGGAAATCTTGTGTCCATGTGACCATCTGGTATGTACTCACCCCACCTCTACCCCCACCCCACACTTTGTCCCCTGCCTCACTGCACACATCTCTACCAGCAGGAAAATATCAATATAAAGGAACATTACAGAACATGTTCATTTCATTTTGCTATAATGCAAAACTAATATAATATTATAATATTATTACAATATATTGTACACTATTGTTATTCTTTGAAAAATTTCCCAGTTTTCCAGTGTCACATAAAAAGGGTGGAAGTAGGAGATGTGATAAATTGTTGGTGAGAGGAGACTTCTTCATTTTTTATGTCCCCGAGGCAATTAGTACCTGTTATAAACTTCAGGTTTTCTTCAGCTCTAGGCACATCATTCTCCTTTTTTCTCAGCACTTGTTCATATACTTAGATATATAATTTCCCTTCCTGTTTTTTCCTTCTTTGCATATAATATCCAGGAACACGACTCTTCCTACTAAACTGTGGCATAATAAATTAATGGATGCAAGCAAACATATGGTACAGTGGCCCCCTTGTCTGTGGTTTCGCTTTCCACAGTTTCAGTTACTCTCCATCAATTGAGGTCCAAACACATTAAGTGGAAAATTCCAGAAATAAACACTTCATAAGTTTTTAATTGCATGCCATTCTAAGTAGTATGATGTAATCATGTCCCACCCAAGACATGAATCTTCCCTTTGTCCAGTGCATCACGCTCCCCACCCATTACTCACTTAGTAGACATCTCAGTTATCAGATAGACTGTTGCAGTATTGCTGTGCTTGTGTCCAAATAACCCTTAATGTCCTTAATAGTGGCCCCAAAGTGTAAGAGAACAATAGGAAATGAATGCAAGTATGCAAAACAAAACGTCCCCTCTTTCTCACCCATTAAATTTGGCTCCTTTATATTATGATGCTATGGCCTTTGCTCAGAGTTGCTACCATAGACCCAAACCACTTCTTATAAGAATCGCCTAGTTGTCCTGGCCATTGTTGCTCAGTAGTTAGAGCACAGCCCATGCACTGAAGGGTCACTGGTTTGATTCCTGGTCAAGGGCATGTACTTGAGTTGCAGGTTCAATCCTAGCCCCAGTCCATGAATATGCAGGAGGCAACCAATAGAATTTTTTTTCTCTCTCTCTCTCTCTCTCTCTCCCCTCTTACTCCCTCCTCCCTTCCACTTTATCTAGAAAATAAATGGAAAAAAAATCTTCAGGTGAGGATTAACAAATAAAATAAAAAGAATGACCTATCTTTCATTCCTGATAAGTGTCAGAAATCTTCACTCTCTCTTTACACAGTGTCCTCCAAAGTTCCTGGACTACCATCTCATCCTGTTGGCCTCTATGTGGGCAGTCTTACCAAACAGTCCCTCTACTATTTCCTGAGATCCTTTTGGGTAGATTATATTTATATCCCTGAGCCTAGAAGCATAGAGTATTTGAGAAAAAAATAATTAGTGTTCTGGGATAAAAGAAATCTACCAAAGATTTTGTTCAATATTTACTGTGGGCATTTGGAGAAGTAAAAAACCTAGATCCAGATTTGAATACATCAGATGAAGTTTAACATAGGCATATATAGATATTTAAAGTGTCATGAGATAGTGATTGACCAGGGGCAAATGGATAATCAGAGAAAAAATATATATATATACCGTGGCTGGCAGTTTTAGAAGTTTTCTTAGACATGTAGAAATTTTATAACAGAAGTTAGGTATTTAGGAGTTTCTTACTTTTTTCAAAGTTATTTTTCTTTAAAAACTTCAAAGTTATAAACTATTTATCTAAAAAAAATGCATCTATCCATATACACATGACATCTGACACACAATCTCAGGAAGCTCACAGGCTTGCCTTGGTGTTTGCTCATGAATCTAGGTTCTTCAGGTTAGAAATCCCCGTGTCCACCTTCTCTATTATACAAACAAGAGAACAGAAACCCAGTTACATTCAGGGATTTGTCTCAAGTTGCTAGAAGTAGGCTAATGACAGAGAGTAATTCTAGGCCTTCCCGATTCAGGAGTCATGATTCTCCCAGACCTTCACCAGTGAGCATGAGGAGGGCCTGTGACTGTGTATTTGCCTGGTGATGGATGGGGCTAGAATGCATGCTCTCTTCTAAATCTGGAGGTGGCAACCTGGCAAATGCAATAGAACTTTTCTGAGAGTGAAAAATAATACAATGGAAATCATTGGATGATGCCTTTTGCTTTTGTGGGCCCAGTCATTTACATTGTCAGCAAATACTTTTTGAGTACTTTTCATGTGTCAGACACTGTGTTCTGTGCTGGGCATAGAGAGAGATGAGTTAGGCCTTGGACTTGTCCTTATGGATGCTACGCTAATGGGTGAGAAAGACAAATAAAATCACAATTCAGAGTGTTAAGTGACATTGGGGGAGTATAAACAGATGTATTCTCCTCTCTGTTATTATTGTGTTTGATGTACCCTGCTCATGTCCTAAATCTCAAAGACAGATTCTTAGAAAAATTAGAGGACAGAAAACATAAGGTCAGATTGCAAATGGTTGATTTTTTTTTTTCTCTGTAACTCTATGGAGAACAATGACTAATTCAATTCTGCCGATGAAAAAAATGTGTTTCTTTGTCTTCCAAAAGCAAACTCATACTTTCCTTGGGTTTAAAAGAGAGAAGGCTCAGGTGTTCTCCTAATCACATGTACTGAAGCAGGAGGGTATTGCTTTTCATAATCAATAATAAAAGGAGCGACATGTTTTCTTATTAAAGACGTAAGCACTATAACGTGAGCATGTGTTGCTGGAGAAAGGAAGACACTGATATATAAGGTAGGACCAATTAACTTCAAAAGCAAAATAGCAATAACAGCTGAGCCCTCCTAAAGAACAGAATTCAACAATTCAAAGCCAAACCCTTAATTCCCGAATAAAGGACAATGGAAATGACATCATTCCTTCTCTTACTAAGCTATTTTTCTGTGTAAGACTTTCATAATGCTCACCCCAAGGTCAGTTAAACCACCCTAGCCAGGAGTTAGTCATCCTCTCTGCAGCTTTAGATGGAAGATGCTGGAAAATCCCTTTAATGTTGACTTAATTATATAGAAATGGGTGTCTAGAGAAAAAGGAAGAGATTGCTTCTAAAGAGTCATTTAGGTTTATTGAATTAAAGCTTCAAGCTGCATAAGTCTGGATGTGGTTGGCAAAGCAAGGCCCTGAAATGAAGCTGTCAGCCAAGAGAAACCAAAACTTGTCAGGTGGCCGTTTCATATCATGGTTACTTTTGTCACTCTCTGATGTCCTGCTGAGGTGCAAATAAAATTGCTTTCTAGATAGAATGTTGTCAATTTCCTTGGCATCTTTTGACATCACTCGAGAGAAAAATTGGGCTGGATTTCCAGTTCCCTAATGACACAAAATAGGTTGAGAAAAGGGGGAGGTATGATGGCGATTGGTGAGAGACCACAGACAGAATAGCAAATGACAAACTTTAAGACAGCTGATCCCAGATCTCTGCATTTATTTGTATGTCTTACTCCCTTAAGTCTTTCCTGAAATTAGATGGTGAGAAAATCTTTTTATGATATTTATTTAAAATATGGTTTTATTCTAATCAAAAACCACCAGAGAATTATTAATGGGGCAGTTTCTCATAAAATTAGGATAGGAGAAAATAGTATTTCAATTCATTTTATTGCTGTTATTTCTAGTTTGAGAGTAAAGGCAGTAATAAGAGAAGAAGGGGTGGATAGAATAAAAATAAAATGCCTGCTATCTCCCACCACCCCCTTCCCCCAAGTTAAAAAACAGAAATTGGCTTTAACCTGTTGTTACCAATACTTTTATCTTCAAGTTTCACTATCTTTGCATGATTTATAAAGTCCAGCCCCTCTGCCCCTTGTTCAACAGTTGAGCCTTACCTCTTACCACATTCTCCCCCTTCCCACTCACTGGTTCCTTCCCCTCCTGTGCCTGCTCCAGCTTTAAGGAATTTCTTTAAATTCTCTGACATAGACTCCCACAGTGCATGGGTAGTAGTCCCTTCAAAATGGAGCCCAAATTGGTCATAATCTGAT
Organism: Myotis yumanensis; assembly: GCF_028538775.1. Taxonomy (NCBI): domain Eukaryota; kingdom Metazoa; phylum Chordata; class Mammalia; order Chiroptera; family Vespertilionidae; genus Myotis; species Myotis yumanensis. Next base: position 62,236,473 of record NW_027223759.1, read on the forward strand.
CCTAAAGCCCCTAGGCAATTATTCTAGAAGGAGGTTATTTATATAATAATACATATATAAGATGTAAGTTTTTTTCTACCAAATAAAATAATAAATTATTGCCATGGCTGGGTTGCTCCATTGGTTGTAGTGTTGTCCCGACTGTGGGTTCAATTCCTGATCAGGGCACATACCTAGGTTGCGGGTTCGGTCCAGGTTGAGGTACATACAGAAGGCAACCAATCAATTTTCCTTATATCGATGTTTCTTTCTTTCTCTAAAAATCCTCAGGTGAGGATTTAAAAAGCCAATAATTAAAAAAATTAAAGAAATTATTATTGTATTCTCTTCTGCATTTCTTAGTTTGCATAAAAATTAGAAAAAGAGAGACAACATGAGCACCTACCACTGTTCTCTCTGACCTGCACATGTGCTATTCCTACTGCCAGAAATACTCTTCTCTCTTTCCGTAGTTGGCCATGGTTACCTGGCAAACTCATTCTGATCCTTCAAATCTCAACTCAGATACCACAGGTCTAGGTGTATTCCCACAGACCTTACAAGTTGGGTTAAATGTTTCTGTTATCTCGATAGACAGGACATTTCATATCCTAGGATGTACCACAATATAAGAAGGCCATATCTGCCTTATTCACCATTATAACCAAACATCTGGCCTGGTTTCTGGCACACACTAGATTTTCAATAAATATATGTTTTAAACAAAAAGCTAATGCTCCTTTTTCATTCTCTCTGTCAATACTAGTCCACTCCAGCAGAAAGAAAGAGAACATGCCATGGTCATGCTCTTCTGAAGCCAACAGATTGAAATTCAGTAAGAACATGTGCTGAGTTAAACATATAGTTGGGAAAGAGGAATGGAAAACCATAAAAAATAGAATATCGAACATAATTAACTATAAGTAAGATAAAAATAATCTGAGACATTGTTAATATGTCCCAAGTGAATATATTAAAAAAGTAGGCAATTGTGTTTAAGAAAACATATTCAGTCTTGAGTGGGCAGCAACAGTAAAGAAAAAGTCTTCAGGAAACTTAGGCTTCAACTTCCACTAAATTTTCAGAGGGATTTAGTCAATGGAAAGTATGACACTGGAATCAGGCCTCTAAAACAAAAGAGGAATTGAAAGGGTCCAAAACAGACCTCATTGTAAAACTTGAGAAAAAAAAATTCTAAATATGAATAGTAACCTCAGAACTGCTTTCAAGTAATCAATGACATTTCATGATAAGAAAATGAAAAAACAAGACTTCATTTCAAAAGTGACTCATGGAATTCAGCTTTATGGGTCTATTTATTGGTCTATTGTCATTGTTCAATGATGAAAGAATATAATCAACCCTTTTCAATTTTGCTTAGGAAATAAATAATAGAGGCTAACAGAAAATGTAATTGAAATACAAATTTCTCTAACAAAGAACTTGCCAATGGGAAAAACGAAGAATCAGAAAGTGCATTGAAGAAAGCACTGAAGTCCAAGAACAAACTTTTACCTGTCCATAGGTGAGCTGGATGAAGCCTTCCCAAAGAAAAATCCCTTATAGCACTTAGTGCCATGATTTATGGAATCATGCGTTCATCATGTGCACTTCAATGTGGTAAATAAGCATAAAGATATGGGTTCAAAGCCTGACTCACCCGCTTCTTAATTGCTAGATATATCCCACGACTCAGATCTGTAGTCTAAGAGATGGATATGATAATACCTACAACATAGGTTTGCTATGAACATCTGAACTTTAATTATCTATTCACTAATCCATCATTCATTTATTTTTATATTTTACCATGGAAAGAATAGTTAACATAGATCTGTCCTAACATTTGAAGTGTACAATATAGTACTGCTGACTATAGATACAATATGTATAGCAGATCTCTAGAGTTTATTTATCTAACTTCTCTTAGATCTTAGCATGATTAGCACCATCACATGATAGCTCTTCTTACCCATCCAACAATGTGACTTTGCACATCAGATACTGTCAAAGCACGGTATGCCCCTCCTTCTTAGCACTTATCACAGTTGTAACCCTCTCTATGTATAAAAGCGTAAGCAACTCTTTGACCCTTTGACTGGTAGCATTGATGAACTGACCACCAGGGGACAGATGCTCAATGCACAGGCATGGAAACATGGAACAGACTGATGAATCTCAGAGGGAAAGGGGAAGGGGGGAAGGGGGAAAGGTGGGAAGAGATTAACCAAAGATCTTATATGCATACTAGAGGCCCAGTGCACAGATTCGTGCACCAGTGGGGTCCCTCGGCCTGGCCTGCAGGGATCAGACCAAAACTGGCAGTCTGACATCCCCCAAGGGGTCTTGGATTACGAGAGGGCACAGGCCAGGCTGAGGGACCCCACTGGTTCATGAATCCATGCACCAGGCCTCTAGTATATTTATATTTGTGATTATCTGATTAATATGTGTCTCTGGTATCTAGCCCAGTGCCTGGGACCCAGTAGATGTTCAATAAATTTAGGTCAATGTATGAATAATTGAATGTATCCATATATGCTTGAATAAAGATTAAAAGATATAGCATGACACATGCTTAGCTCAATGTCTGGCCTCTAGGATGATGCCATGTACTTGGCTAGGAAAATTCTCCAATTGTTCTCATGGGAAAATGTCATCAAGAGGTTTTTGGTTTGTTTCTGTCTTGGCTTGCTTCTTCAGAAATGCATGTAACTTCTACATCTGCCAACAAGCTAATCCAGGAGACATTTGGGTATATTTAGGAGTTAGAATACTTCATAGTGCAGTTTCTTCTGTTTGCTCCCCAACAAAATTCTCTTTCCTTATTCTCCCATCCCCACCTATAACCTCGCCAACCCTGCAGACAAACTTTCCTCAAACAAGTCTATCCAAAACCACAGGAACCACAGTCTTAAAGTAACAGATAATTACACAGCAGTGACTTTTTTTCTGGCTAGCTTATCTATAATTTTTCATCTTCCCTGCTTCTTTTCTTACTGTCTCACAGTTCTTGTTCTTTTAACCCAATGTAGGTACTCGTGTTACTATGTTTCATCCACCATAGTTTTACTTCTCCTGTCAACATTTTCATAACACCTTAGAGTACTGTTGAGGCTAAATAAAAATCATGAGCTCCTTCTTAAAAAATTAAAGAAATTAAATTGTGGTGTTTTTGGTGTTGTTTTTTTTTTTTTAATTAGATTCTTAAGAATTAATTAGATTCTTGAGAATGCAGTTCTCTAAATCTGAATACCTTTCTGAGGCCTTCCAAACTTTGTCATGTGTACTGCTGTAATAAGCCACTAGATTTGTTGAGAGAGTCCATCTTAAGAGTTCTCATCACAAGAAAAAAAATTTATTCTTGTAACTATATGTGATGATGAATGTTAACTAAAATTATAGTGGTACTCATTTCACAATGTGTATGAGTCAAATTATTATGCTGTACACCTTAAACTTAAACGAGAAATTTTTATACATTGAAAACATGTGCCATCTTTATACAATGCGTATTTTAACAATGAAGTAGTATACTTGGATAGAATTAAAAATGGACTCACTCATACTCTATATGAATTAGAATCATCAAATCACATTGTGGTATAAAATAGTATAGTATAGTGTTTTAGAGATAGAAGGAAATTCTGAAGATTTACAGTTCTATCTCCTCATAATGAACAAAGTAAAGAGTAGCACAGGGAGGCAAAAAACATACCTCTCTCAAGAATATAAGCAATTTAGGTAGCAACTTACAAGGAATTTAAATTGCTATAAAATTATTAAAGCCATTACTAAAATTAAAGACTACAGCATTGATTGGCGTTGCCTGATGGGTAAGGACTGTGTCATATTCTTCTTTGTATTCCATCACAGCAACTTTCACACATGTTTACTAAATATTGGTTTATTAGTTGTCTGAAAATCAATAATGCAGAAGAATCATACTGAGTTGATTTACCCACTGTTTTCTCTCCTACTTCCTCTTTCTTCTGCTTTTATGAGCAACATGATTTGGTGGAAACTATTAGTTAACATTTCCCCTTTAGGGAAATAGTTCCATATAGGCTTGTTAAGTCTTTCATAGTGTTGATGTTTACTCACACATTAATAATAAAAAAATGCTACCGAAGAAAGTCCTGCTTTTTCTTCTTTTCAGATGTCTAGATCTTTGTATAAAGCTAAACAGTGAAATTAGCCCAGATATAATATTTACATAAACCTCAGGTTCTTGTCTCTGTATTTAGCTGGTAGGACCACTCTTATGCTTGATAATTCTGAGAGAATTCTTTTTTTGTTAACAACACAGTGTTATTTTTGTTTTGTTTTCTTTTGTTTTGTTTTTAAATTTATTTCAGAGAGGAAGGGAGAGGGAGAGAGAGATAGAAACATCAATGATGAGAGAGAACCATTGATCAGCTGCCTCCTGCACACACACACACACACACACACACACACACGATCTCCCCCCCCCGCCCCCACAAACTGGGGATTGAGCCAGCAAGCCCATCATGTGCCCTGACTAGGAATTGAATCATGACCTCCTGGTTCATGGGTCTATGCTCAACCACAGAGCTATACCGGCCAGGCAACAGCACAGTGTTTTTAAATCTTCCTGTTACAAGAGAGTTTCACCAAAATCTAGCAACTGTCTTAAAAGTAACCTTCTTAGATCAGGTTTATTTTCTAGGTGCCATTTAGTTTCAGAAGTCCTAGTTATGTATCTACATTAAGAGACTGAGAATTAATGCAGTTTTGAAAATTGATGATAACCAGTTTAAGATTTAAAGTGCCTGAGGGTACTGAAGAAAAGTTTTGAGCTCTTACTAGATTGCTGTGTATGTAATGATAGTAATGTAGGTGAACTTTTAAGACTTAGAAATCCTAGCCACAAAGTTTGCTCTGTAGTCATCTGCTTTGGAAATAAAGTAATTACAAAGCAAATCTATAAATGTAATCTTATTTGAGGGAAATAAGACATAAATGCTATGTCCTCTGTAACACCAACTCCATGATATGCCCATTCTCTCTTCCAGTCCCTGTCACCCAGGATTTCAGCTTCACCCCATTTTACTTTGCTCATTCACCAGTCTTAATACGCATGTCCTTCACTTTTTATTGCCTTTATTTACCCATTTAGTTATGACACTTGGCATTTAATCAGGAACCAGATGACAGAAATGTTTACTGCCGGTACAAAGGTCGTGTAGAATATAATCATACAATTATGCCCCAACCCCAAACCTCCTTATCACCACCACCACCACCACCACCACCACCACCATCAAGATAAAATGACTTAACTGTTTCTATAACTCCATCTCCATGCATCCTCTTCAGCTGCTCTTATCAGAATTAAAGATTAAAATTAAGGAGGAGAATAATGAAATTAGATCCATGAAAGTTTATTTTCTAAATCTGAATTCCTTTGAGAGGTCTTTAAAATCATATTTGTTCATTCATTTATATCTTGTCATATTCCCAGAAGGAGTAGAGGTGACTTATAAGACATAGACAAAAGATAATAAAGTAAGTACCTGAAAAAAATGGGGAAAGGAAAATAAATGGAATCAAGACCTGTATCACACAGATCTGTAATTGCTTTAAAGTAAACCACAACTGTGACTTCGGTTTCCCAGAAAAATAAACAAAGAGGTAAGTCTTCAAATAGCTATAGGTCACAAAGGCCATTTTTAAAAAAGTATAGAGCTGTAAGTGCAGACCAGGTTGCAATGGAATGATTTCAAATTAATACCTCTACAATTGAGAGAAACAACAACAAAAAAAAAAAAAAAAAAAAAGAAAGAAAGAAAGAAAGAAAGAAAGAATCATTAGATCAAACATCCAAGGACATTTTGTTTTAACTTGTATAAATTCTCCAAAATCCCCTCTATCCAAAATAGGTCTTTTTTAAATGAACAAAATTGAATTAAATGTGTTGATTATTTATCTTCATGTTGATATCTATCATTCAGGCAACCTTCAGAGAGAGACACTTATGTATCTGGAACTATGTGTCTCATACATGCTACAGTTTTTGCTCCCTAGGTGTCTTAGGGTATCTTAGTCTAATTGGAAAGACAGATGTGTACACACAATTCCAGCAGAACAAAGAACATGCTAATAAAAGAATATACAGTAACTCATTGTGTTGGATACTGAATCGTAAAAATCACCAAGACACAGGTTCAACACCTATTCACCTACTTCTCCATTGCTAGATGTATATGAGACTCAATTATCTTTTCTAAGAGGTAGGTATAGTAATAGCTATAACATAGGTTTGCTATGAACATCTTAATTTTTTTTTAGATTTTAGTATAATTAGAACCATCTCAGGAAATCTTTTCTTAGCCCATCCAACAGTATCATTTTCCCCGTCAGACAATCTCATAGCACCGTGTGTCCCTTCTTCATAGCACTTATCACAGCTGTAAGTTTATATTTATACATGTGATTGTTTGATTACTGTGTCCCTAGTACCCTGCCAATTCCTGGAACTTAGTAGATGCTCAACAAATTTAGGTTGATGAATGAATAATTTAATGAATGAATATATGCATGAATAAAGATGAAGAGATATAACAGAGCATATACTAAGGTTAATTCCTGACCTCTTAAATGATGCCATGGCCTTGGCTAGGAAAATTCTTCCATTGTTCCCAAGAACTTATATGCATGTATGCATAACCCATGGACACAAATGACAGTGCAATGAAGATCTGGGGGAGGGGGTTGGGAGGGCCTGGGGATATCTGTAAGCCCTCAACAATAAAGATAAATTCAAAAAAAGGGAAAAATCATTAAAAACACATCTTCCTTAATCTATGAGGATTAAGAAAATAATTTTTTTTTAAAAAGTGAAAACTATTATTATAAACTAGAGGCCAATGCACAAAAATTCATATAAGAGTAAGCTTTCCTTCCCCTGGCTGCCTGCACTGGCTTCCCTCTGACACCCGGGACCCAGACTGCTTCTCTCCACTGGCCACCCGCAGGCACCCGGACCTGGGCTGGCTTCCCTTGGGCCAGCCGCAGGCACCCTTGACCCGGGCTGGCTTCCCTTGGGCTGCCCACAGGCATCCCGGGCCAGGCTGGCTTCCTCTGGCCCTGGCTTCGTCAGGAAGGACATCTGGAATGATGTTCAGAAGACATCCAATCAATTAGCATATTACCCTTTTATTATTATAGACTAGAGGCCTGGTGCACGAAATTCATGCACTCTTGGGGGGGGGGGGGGGCGGTCCTCAGCCTGGCCTGTGCCCTCTCACAGTCCAGGAGCCCTCGGTGGATGTTGATTGATGACTTAGGCCTGCTCCCCATGGGAGAGGCTCCTGCCACCACCACTGCACTTGCCAGCAGTGAGCCCGGCTCAGGGCTTCTGGCTGAACGGTGTTCCCCCTGTGGAAGTGCACTGACCACCAGGGGCAGCTCCTGCGTAGAGCATCTGCTCCCTGGTGGTTAGTGCATGTCATAGCAATCGGTCATTCTGCTGCTTGGTTGATTTGCATATTAGCCTTTTATTATATAGGATAGCTCTTTAGTTGTGTGTCTAGAGATTCACTAGATACAAACTTTGAGAGTGTTATAGCTGTAACCTAGATTAATTTTATCCTTCTTCATATCTTGTAGCGTTAATATGGATAAAGGATCCATCTTGCTTTACTCTGTTGAGAAAAGGAGTTAAACTCTTAGTTTTAGGGTTAGATAATCAAATCAGAAAAAAATGCTTTAAACATTTGTACCTTGAATCATATTAATGTTTAATATTTATTCCAAGATTTCAGTTACAGTATCAAGGAGAGACTTTTTCTCTTTAACCCAGTACTAATCTATTTATTCCCCATGTGTTGAAAAAAAAATAGCACAAAATTGTAATACATACCTCATTAGAGCAGTTTTAATTTCATAGTGACAGAGGACATGTTCAAGTGGATTAGGCAAAGATCCTCTTCATCCTTTGCCATTGTAGATAATAACCTAACTAATGCCTGGTCTCATCTGTAATTTTGATGAGTGCAGGAACTTTGATTTTTCTTATACTTTGATCCTAACACAACGCCTGACACAATGTATGTACTTAGTAATTTATTGTTTAATGATAGAATCTACGATTGAATAATTAAATGATTGAATAAATGAAAATGGTATAAGAACTCAAACAAGGGGAGAAGGGAGGGTGGGGAGTGGATGAAAGAAGGTGAGGCATTAGCCAAAGAAAATATATGCATAAGCCATAGGCACAGACAACAGTATGGGGAGGGCGGTGGCTGGATAGAAGTGGACAAAGCGGGAGTTGGTGGATAGGAACATCTCTAATAGTGTCAACAATTAAAAAAAAAAAAGAATTCAAACAATGCTTTATTCCATCTCGGTTCTGAAGGGAGTTTGCCTGGCCAATAGCATTTCAGCATTGCCCATCCAGTATTTTTTGACAGTCCTCACCTTTGGTCACTATTTTGAATTTTGTAAGTTATTAAACTTTGGTTGTTACCTGGTGTCAACATACTTCACACAAAACATCAGCAAGAACATACCTAAGACAAACAAGGTTGGGTTAATTTCTCATTGGAATGTACCATAAGGCATCCCAACAAGAGGATGTTAGAAATGACTGTAGGATCCGAGCTTGTATTAGGTGAGTTGGGGAGTATTCAAGGAAGAGGGTATTCACTCCCATTGACTGCTATCAGAAAATGGAGGTAATTCTGTAATTAGGTACATTAATGAAATTTAAGCAGAACAAAGAAAGAAAAGAGGGACACTAAAGCTGTCATTGGTAAATAAGCAACAGTCATTCATATTAGCTTGGCAAGGAGGTGTTTGGTATTTGGTGCCATGGACAATGCTCATGTTTTGTCGTGTTCAGAGTAATCTTACTTATGCCTTTATCTATCATGATCCCAGAGTGGCCTTGTCTCATACTGATGTTTTGTGAAATTGTTGATGTCTAACAGGAGAACACCAAGATGGAGCTGTGGTTGCTCCTGACACCCAGATGGAGCTGGGTGTCAGGGGTTGCTGTTTTTCTCACTGAAAAAGTGGCATAAAAACTATTACCATCTATTTGACTTAGGTTGAATCAGTTTCTTAGTTTCCTAGCAGAGTTTAGTAATTACCAGGTAAGAAATTAGTCAAAGTTGAGGTTGTTTTTACTAGGAAGGATGAGTGACACATTTTAAACAGGAAGAAGGCAGAAAGAAATACCTCATTAGAGCAAACTTGGGGGGTTTAGGTTCACATGAAACATGAGAAAAGAGAAAATAGAGTATAAGCTTTCCTTACTTTGTGTTTTGAATTGTTGGGACTGAATTTTAGAAATAGGATTTTGTAAAATGATGACAAAGTTGTAAATTTTATGTTCACTCAATCTACAAAGAAATAAGATTTTATAAGGTTATGACACACAGAAATTTGGACCTTCTGTTTTTACAAAAGTTGTGCAGCACCATTACTAAAATAGATATAAAAGTAGTCTAATGACAACATGGGACTCCATCTTTTACACAAAATGCTCAAGTAGATCGTAGTTTGACACCTAAAATTTGTCACTTTTATTTTAAAATATTACTTTAAAGGTAATTATATTTTTGAGTAATTCACATTGTCTCTGGTTAATTAATACCACTGAAAAGAGTTATTTATTCTTAGATATTAGAATATGCAAGGTTTTATGAATTCAAATTTATTTAAAATCTTTTTTTTAATAAAAGATCTATTAAGTAACTCCAAGATTGTATCTCTATTCTTTACATTTTTCTTTGTCATCCATCATTTCCTGTCAGTGGTGGGAGCTGTTTTTGGCTAGTTCCCAGGACCTTGAACAGGCTTTCATCTTCAGAAACTCAATTGCTTCCTGTATGGGTAAACTCCGGAACCTAAAACCTGCCCTTCCACTCATTTGGAGGTGAAACTTGTAGCATAGCTTATGCATGCCTTTTGTTGAAGACATGATTATCCTTGTAGCTTCTCACACATGAAAGTTCCCGACTCTCCCATCCTTCCCATCAAAGCACATGTTGCCAGGAAGAGCTCTAAGTACACAATTAGTTTTATTTTAGGCTCTGAAGTTCCTTTCATTCACATGTGTGGTCCCTTTTTTCCCATAATTTTAGTAGAGCATTTATATTTCTCACTTGAGGGAAAACACCCACACCTATACTCACATTCACTGTGTACTACGGAGGCTGACTCTGCAAGGACTGAGGCATACCACCATTCAAAATAAAACACTGTTCAGAGCTGTCCCTGAGCTTTCATCTACACAGCCAAAATCAAGCAGAAATTTGTTCATTTTCTGGCTAATTTAAACATTTCTCAATGTGGCTTTCCAAATTCGGTTATAATAACTAGACAATGGTCAAATCTCACTTCATTATGTTAAGCACATCTGACAGATTTAACACAAACACTGCCGCTTTCTAAATTTCTTCTAGCACCAGTTTATTTTGGTAGTATAGTAACTATGCCCTGTTTAGAGTTGAGATAATTATCATGAAACGTAAACATAACTATAAAACAATTTATTTACCTTTTATTTTTGACCTGTATAATTCATGTTCAATCAATTCTCTGGCTCGTTTAAATTGTTAACCGTGTTTAAAACACAAAGGTACTAACAGTACAAGCCATTAGTTTGAAGCAGTAAAGATTAATTGAATAGGTTAGCAGTTCCTTTGATAGTAATTTTTAATAATTCCAGGTAATTTAAATCAGAATTTACATTGCAAATTTGTACATGTAGAAAGGGCATGAAATCGAAGCTTTGGATTCAAAAAGTCAAATGCAAATATTGATGTAGATTCCTTAGTAGACCAATTATTGTTTACTGAGCTCCTTTGTGTTTTAATATCACTCCTAGTTTTAATTTTGTAATTATGTTTCTATTGTTGTAACTCAAACAAGCAAAAATAATGTTAGAATCTCCAATACAAAAATTGGAATAAAAATATGGATAATATTAATAGTTGAGTTAGAGGCCCTTTTCCCTCTGTTGTCCTTATGTTTCAGTCATTTTGCATAAGCCTGTACAACTGAAGGAGATAAAAGGGAAAAAGAATTCTCACTTGTTTAAGTATTTCCAAAGCAAGTATAAATCTTGGTCTTCTCCTCTGAAAAGCTCGGGGCTCATTTGCGCAGTATTAAACAGAAGCCAGCTAGGGTTTGAAGCTTCCAGACTGAGGTCCCCGATTTTCTACAGGTGTGTTTCACTGAAGCTCATGTTGGTAGCATTTCTTCCTCCAGTCATACACTATATACTTCCTACTTGATATTTTTTTTCATAAAACATTTCCAAAATTCTAAATTGCAATGTTGATTCTTAGAAACTAAGTTTTTCCAATCTAAAAAGTCTAATCAATTACTCTAAAACCCATTTTAATGAAAGTAAGTCTGCAGAGTGTCCAGAAATTGTGACTTTGATACACAGTTTACTGGTGATCCAGCTGATTCCAAGGAAGTCTGAAGATGAGTCCCAAACTTCTTAATGCCTTATCCATAAAGTACTGGGGGAAACAAAGAAGAAACTAAAAACCTACAACATCAAAACCCATAACTGACACGACTGACTCACTCCCGAGATCTTAGATAATTGACTTTAATTATAAAGAAGTCAGATTGAGGGAAACGTCCTCAGGCTGCAACTCACAGTGATAATGGCAAAAAATTATGTGGTATTTGCTCGATGGCTAGCATTGTTCTAAGATTTGACTTTTTCTAAGCATTTAATCTTCACAACAAACCTATGAGTTCAGTTACTATTATTTTTCCAGTGTTTCAGTTGAAAACAGACACAGATAAATTAAGTGACTTACATAAAGCTAGTAAACAGTGGTATTGACAGTTAAACCTAGTAAAGCTATACTCTAAATCATTATAATCTGCTATGTCTTGATATATCCCAGTTTTGATTCATGAAAAAGGATCACCTGAAAAAAAAGTATGCAAATATTCAAAACTCTTCTAATACATTTGTATTATTTGAACAAGTAGATCTGTGAGAGTGAAGAACTAGAGCACCATTGCTATTCGACCTCGGTGTTTCTCCATATAGATCATTCTCATGTCAGCATCTTTCTGTATATATGCAAAGAGCATACCGCCCAGAGATCACTGAGAAGAAAGAGGAGAGAGGTACAGGCTGGTTATATGGTGTGACCGCACAGCTTCCACCTCAGTCCAGGACAAATATAGAGAAAAAAATTGGAGCCTGCAGTGAACTTGGTATTTGCACTCAAACCTGTTTGATTCCCAAGTGGTTTTGGGATGGCACTACCCCGTGTTCTTCTCAGGCCACTGGAACTTGAGCTCTGCATTTAAGAAATGCTGGTATGCCCAGTCCTGAGAAAATGAGTAATGGCTAAAGTTATTAAGTAATTTTGAAAGTCTTTTTTTAAAAATCAGGTAGAGCTCAAACTTCTTTGCCATCAGCAGGGATCACCGGCAGAACTGCAGCTCCAGGCCTCTCAACTTGAATGGGGCAGTTGTCTGTGATTTTGGGACTAGGACCAGGTTGCTTCCCCCCAGGTTCCACGTGGTCCTCTCCAAGTAACTGCAAAAAAATAGGATAACCTAATAGAAGCTGGCAAAGAACAGTGTGAAAGTGGCATGAACAGTAAGAATTTTGCTCTATAAATAGTAAAATGAGAGAATGCTGATTTCTAATTTGGTCTTATATTTCCAATTACATGTTAAAAGGTAGGAAAAATAGGGCATTTTCTTGTTCATATCAAGCTAACTTTATTTTTTTTCAAACTAAATTATCTTTATACCCATAGTCAAACTTTAACTTAATTTTCTGTAATTATAGATTGCTTCTATCATATACTAAATAAATACTAAAATCTATAAGTAAGCCAAGAAATGTTATATTCACATTATGCTCAAACTTGGGGCCACATTGTTGTTATAGAGTAATGAGAGAGGCATGGTCATCAACATTTTTTATATATAAAAGATGGACCAAGAAGAAATGGGTCAGATCAGCCATTCTCAACTGTGTGATTTTAGATGATGCCATAATTAAAGTTAGAACAGAGAGCGTGGAATCTTAATTATTTGCCTATATTTTAAAAAATAAGCAAATAAACAGAAATCTCCAAACAGTAAGACTATACCAGAGGCTAAAGGATTAGATAATATCATTGTTTAAAGGAAAAAGCAAGGCCTGGCTTTCCTGGTAAAGGAATAATTTAGTTTGGATGCTGGGCTGAGGGTGTTTTTCCAGAGGAGTCAAATTTCTCTCTCCAGATGGTTTCTCCTTCCTTCACTTAAAAACAAAACTACAAAAAAAAAAAAAAAAAAAAAAAAGCTTTTATGGCTATTGATTTTGATTAATGGATTCTGTCATGGGAGATCATTTTATTTTTCTTGGGAAGAACACAGACCACTGTGATGAGGGAAAAGTTTAGGTTTAAAATCTTCATCCATCATTAACCAATTGGATTGAGAAGGACTAGACCTAGGAGTTCTTTTTCTGTTTTGAGAGATTCAGCTTCATAGTAGGATCTTATGTTTTAAATTCTTTTCATTTCCTTTCCATTATATGGTTAGAATACAATGGCTGATGAAGAAAAAGCTCAGGACTGGAGGCCTAATTTTGATTCAGGAACATAATTAATGTTCCCAGGGTCAGGCTCTGGCCTGGTGGATGCCCCATGGGGCTTCCAATGGCTGAGCCCAGGGAACTAAGCAGGGGAAATCATCTCTGCGAGCCAGCTGGGCTTCCCTGGTTACCCCTCCCAGGCTTGGCTAACCCTACTGAATCCCCAAGCCCTGCTGGTATCTGCTATCAAGCAGAGCCAGAGGAAATTGATGGAGAAAGTGTCCCTGAGGGTTCCCCCTTTGCCAACATTAGCTGTAAGGAAGCTGGTCTCATTCACAGTTAAAGCTATTGATTTTCTCCCTCCCTCAGGCCAGCCCTGCATTATGCTCCTTCCAGGGTCTGAGAGCTGTGTCTTTCATCAATATGTTTCTTTTAGATCATTCATTTACGGAATCAAAGAAGAACTCTCCTGAGTAGCCTGTTATCTTGCCAGCCCTGACCTGAAATGCACCTGGAAAATGCAGGCAGCTTTGCAAATAACATATCTGACCTCATCACTTAGTACTTCCTGGCATGCTCCTTATTCAGAAAGACAAAAACAAACAAACAAACAAACAAACAAAAACAAAACAAAACAGGAGATAGTGTTCATTTATTGCCCACTACTTCTCTGGGCACCTGTGTTTAAATCCCCTTTTGGTTATGCTTAAGTAATATTTATGATTTCTATTTTCTCCTTAATGGATATACATTATAATTGGTGCTTTCTGTCTTCAATAATGTATTTATTCATTCACTTTATCCACTTTTGTTTATTTAGGCAATTCCATCATTCATTCATTTGTTTATTCATTCAGTACTTATTATCTACTTCAGGCCAGGCACTGTGCTAGTTTATGGGGCTTCCATATGGAACAAAACAGACATGGTCCCTGTCTTCATGATGCCAACAGAGTAATGAAGCAGATAATAAAGAAATGCAAAAACTTCAAATGTAAGTTGTGCCATATGATATCATGCAAAACCTCAGGGTGTTCTAAAACAGCACAGCAATCTAGATAGGGGGACCTGCCCTATTTACTGAAGCGGCATTCAAGGTGACACAACAAGAGATGGAGCTGGAACACTTGATATTTACACCTTCTTCTCTGTGGAGACTGATCAGAAGGATGAGTGTTCGATGCAGGCAGGAGATGAATTAGGAGGCTATTGCCTGAGTCCAGGGGAGAGATAATAGCTCGCCTAGTGATACAGAAAGGACTGTTGGAAGTAACTGATGATCTTTTTGTCTCATTTCAATAGCATGAAAATATCAACCATTATTGATATTGGCATAAATATTATTTTATGTTGAAAGAATTAAAATTTCTGCTTGATTTTTATTAATTCAATAATATAGAATAGGCAAAAGAGTAAAATATAGATGAAAAAGAGATAACATCCAAGTCAGCCACAAACTCTTTCTTTACCAGTCTCTTGTTAGCAGAGGTTATTCTTGCTTACCTTTTTCTTTGCTTATAATAAAGGTATGCGTATATATGTTTCTATTTAGATCATTAGAAAACTAATTTTTCTTAATGTAAATGCCTTCCCATATTATCATATATAGATAAACCTTATTTTTAATACTTGGATAACATTGTCTAAAATACAGATGAAACTATAATCATACTTTAATAATTTCACATTATTTCTATTATAGTTTTGATTTTTCTATTTAGCTTTTTAGTTCATCCAAAAATTACCTTTGTATATTACTTAAAGTGAGATCACAATTTATTTTCCCCCAGTTTTCTGTTTTCCTAACCCTATTTACTGAATAATTCATTTTTTTCCATTACTATCGCCACGAACCACATCCTCTCATAGAAATAAATGTCTTTTTGGAATCTATTTTCTATTCCAGTGATCTCCATATCTATTACCACGGCTGCACCACACTGTTTTATTAAAGTTGTATGATGCTTTGACATCTTATAAGCAAGAGAACCTAAGAGTGGAGATTAGACTTGTACTCACAGGAACCAGGCCAAATATGACTTCAAACTGTAGAGAATAAATTTGCTTCCTCTAGATGTTGTTTATAATCAGAGCATTCTTACATCAGTATGATGCCATCATTAGTATATTGAAATTCAGATTATGGTTAAAACTGATTTGCTGTTGACTTTCAGCAAAGGATGTATATTAAATGATTTATTCTTAAACAAAAATATAGGGATTCTTTAAAACACCATTTTTCTAAAAACTATCTACTTACAAATAATTAACTTAGATGCAATGGTGGCTTTAATAAAGTTGCAAATAAGGATATCTTAAGTAACCTGTGACTGTCCACTTCCACTGGGAAATAGCTATTCTGCTCAAGTCTTTGGGTACAAAATGTAAATATCTTCCACTGTATTTTATACTTTTCTTCAAGACTGTAGGCAGCTCTGGAAGAAAAGAAGGAGAAATAGGAATAAAACACATTATTTTTGACTTCCATACGAAAGTCATATCCATAGAGTCCAAAGTTGCCAGCAGCAGAGGAGGGAGTACAAAAAGTAGAGTCTACTTGGAAAAATTACAGCTGGCCATGAGGATACTCTGAATCAGTTGGAAAAATGCCACAAGCAAAACCTATTGAATAAGCTGAAACAAAACATTTATGAGTACTAATATTGCTGGAAATATGTTAGCAGCAAAATATGACAAAACTGGAGGCATAGAGTCTGATTCTGTAAGGGAAGTCTGATCAAGGGGCTGTGTGGGGAGATAGTTGGTGCCAAATAACTAAAGAGCCAGATCTATATTTAATGTTTTAGGGCAATTTGAATTTCAAGAAAAGGATTTTTTTTGAAGTGTAATACATTGAAATCACAAAATGGACCTACTAGTTCAGCAACAAACTATTTAAAAAGCAAAATTACAATTTATCCTAAAAATCATAAGCACTCATCATTATAACACTACCCAATTTATCGGACGCTGAATCTCTTCCTAGAGCCAACTTAATGCACACAGCTAGGTGAACAAGCATGTTTTATAGGAGTATCCGCAGGCACCCATTCTCTCTCTCTCTCTCTCTCTCTCTCTCTCTCTCTCTCTCTCTCTCTCTTTCTCTCTCACACACACACACACACACCGGGAGTCTATTGAGTGATTGCTGTGGATTCTGGCAATGTTAACTAGAGGAATAAGCAGGCATGGACCAGCTTACTCTCCCTTTCTCCTTTGCTTCAGTCACACAGCCAATCGTAATAAATTCTTTTTCTGTCAAGTTTTCCACAGCTGTTTTCCCCCACCAATCCTGCTGTCACCATCCATGTCTAGGCCTTGATGATGGCAATAGTGCACTAATTAGTTTCTCTCTATCAGTTTTTCCTCTTACAATCCATCAACTTCCCCATGCACAGATTTATCTTCGTACATTGCAATCATCACTCTGCCTTCCAAACTTTTAATGGCCCCTTATTTTTGGTAGAACAAAGGCCAAGTCCTTTATCTTGGCCTTCCACAATCTGTTTCCAAACAACTACTTCCAGCTCAGCCAGCGTGGCTCAGTGGTTGAGCATCAGAGGTCACAGTTTGATTCCAGGTCAGGGCACATGCCCAGATTGTTGGCTCGATCCCCAGTAGGGGGCATGCAGGAGGCAGCCAATTGATGATTCTCTCTCATCATTGATGTTTCTATCTCTCCCTCTCCCTTCCTCTCTGAAATCAATAAAAATATATATTAAGAAAAGCCTACCTTCTGTCACTGATTACTGCACTCCAGACAACCTGTGAGGCAAACCACTCTACTCACTGCTCCTGACTCATTCCTTGCCCACTCTGTGTTTCCATGTATGTGGTTTCACCAAATTTTCCCTATTAAAAAAAATTATATATATATATATATATATATATATATATAATATCCTTTTCTTCAAAGTCCAAATCATCTATAATAATAAAAGTGTAATATGCAAATCTACTGAATGGCCAAAGAGCAGAATGACCGTCTGGACAAACTTCTGGGCGAAGCTGGGGCTGAGTGGGTCTAGGCAGCCAGGGCTGCAAGGGCCAAGCTCCTTGCATGAATTTCGTGCATTGGGCCTCTAGTATTTCATATATTTTCTGTTAACTCCCTTAACTTCCCCAACGTCAATGGTTACTTCTTCCTCTGAATTGTTTCAATAACCATAGGTCAAGTTTCTGGATAACACTAATTATTGAGATTTTTGAAATATTGAGAGATAGAAGTGGGTAGGGAATATGATCTTTAAAATTGCAAGTGTTTTCTATCTTTAGACGTGGAGGCTCCAACGTACTTTTATGGAAGATTGTTTTGGGGTGCGGTAATCATTAATTTTAGTCAAATATTTCCAGTTCTTTGCCTTCTGTGCTTATGATGGGACTGTGCTTCTCTGCTTTCTTGAAGTTAGGTGTGGGCATGTGTCCATTTTGGTCAATAAATTGTAAAATTAAATGTCACATGTCACTTAAATTGTAACTTGATGCTTGAGCATTGAGTCAGTGTAAGCATTGAGACAATTGTAAGCATTGAGTCAATGTGTGATTTCCAAATTTTTCTCTTTATCTTAGCAAACAGCAATATACCTGATAGTGGTTGCAACTTCAATCTTGTTCTAGAAGATGACATGGAGAGGAACCTTCTGCCCCACAATCACCAAATCACCTTTCCTTGGTGAGCCAGAGCCCATGAATTCATAATTAACATGTAGTTAACTCATGATTAATAGATAGCATGAACAAGAAAGTAATCTTTCATTTTTAAGCCATTAAGATTTAGGTGTTGTTACTCCTGTAATAACCCCTTAGGCTATCCTGAATGATATACTTTTTTAAAGAAAATCTTCAAACTCTATCTTTAATTCCACAAATAAAGTAGTAGGTGCCTATCCCTTATTTCATCACTTGGGGGAAACTATGAAAGCATTATTTACTTAAATGCAGGTATTAAATTACTGATAGTTGAGCTGAACAGTTTCACTGAGAGTTTATATCAGAAGACTAAGAGTGGAGAGAATCTGAGTGCCAGTTTTAAGCATCATTTCAGAATTCTGGAAATGTGCAGCGATGCTTTGAAAGTCAAACAGATGTGGCATATTGTTAGGTAGGGGAGACTTCTTTCCTCATTTCCACAGCAACTGGAACTGCTTTGGCTCACAGAGGAGGGACTTTTGGAGCATTAGCAATACTGGCTATCTCCTGAAGAGAATCAGCAGCAGGCTAAGAAATAGGCCCTACTGGACACTTAGGAGAACAGGGACATTAGCAGGGGGACTGTAGCCACAGAGAAAAATCATAGCAGTTACTTATTAACTGAAGGTGAAGACTGGCTGTAGCAGGCAGACTCTTTTGTGAGCACAAGTGAAGCAACCCTTGGGGAGTCCCCAAAATAATTAGAGAATATTATGGAATTAGAAATTTGAGTCAATGTCATTTGGATTGTAAAGTTGACCTCATTTATTACCAGACTAACCATGTTAGTTACATAATGCAATTAGTATTTGTAAAATTGACTTCTCATTCTTATCAGATGATTTATATTTATAGTTTTTACTTAATACAAAAAAATCTTGTCTTAGCACACAATGGGCACTTAAAGGTGATTGTGAAGCAGGTTGTGGAATAAGTTTGTGTTGAGAAAAAAAAGATCATTTTATTTTCATTTTGGGCAGAATTTAATGTATCTCTAATAAATCAAGAATCTGAATTTCAGTAACAGAAAGAAACTCAGAGAAAAGTTTGTCCGGTGGTTTCAAAGTGTGCTTGGGGGAACCCTTCTATAATTTCAATGAGATGTCAGAGGCTTGACATTTTTTTCCATACAAGTTGCTCCATTTTTATTTGCTCTGTTAGTGGGTTTTATTGCATTTATTTATTTATTTATTTTAAGTCTACAGTATGCAGTATTCCCAGGTGGTCTCCCGTCCAAGTACTCACCAGGCCCGACCCTGCATAGTTTCTGAGATCAGACGTTAGTGTGGGTTTTAAAGGCAGATTCATTTGAAACTGCTATGACTTGGTTGATACAGTTTAAACTGCCTTGTTTTATCAAGCTGAAATAGGTCAAGAAATGTTAAATGGGTGGCCCAAGGACACAGATCTGGTGAGTACAAAGCCAAGGAATCAGGTCTTCTACTAGCTACCCTGGTACTACCAACCACATGTGTTCTTGTTGATTGCTGTTTTTTATTTTAAAAATGTATTACTTAGTTATTTATTGTGCAGTTCCGTGAATTTATTGTTTTACATACTTCTGCTTAAACAAACACTTGAAAAAAAGCCTTTTAGAGATGGGTAAAGAACAGTAGTGAGGAAGAAAGCATCGTGATGCGATTGGAAAAGTTCCTCTTCTTAGAATTCTACCTTAGACTGGGGAGTAATCTGATGTGTCCTTCATTGTTGTGTCAATCCCCTTCATAGGACCTCTACTAACGTAAAATCTTGCCTATGTTGAATTACTGAGGAAACCAATGTCCCATCTTTGAATAATTAGACTGTTCTCTAGAGTGGTCTTTCATGGAGCTTAATTTAATATCAGGATGACATTCTAACCATTCTCCCGAGAATATAAATGCATACGCCAGTGGCCACACTTACATGTAGCTTGACCTTGATGAATTTTTTTAAATTCTTAAATTAGTTGCTATATTTCACAAATCAAATATGTTGCTAAATAGAAGTTGTCCCTTTTCCACAATCCTCACCACTCCATAATGCCTTACGCTGGGTCTGCTTCTCTCATTTAAAGATAACAGTTCTGAACACAAGGCATTCAGGATGGGCTCCATGTGCTACTCCATAAACATCATGTTGTGTCCTTTGCCACCAAAACTCTGTGGATTTAAGCAAATGAGTATAATAAGAACCTGAAGAAAGGTATGTGCCACTTTCAAATTCCAGTTTTGTGGTTCATCAGAAATGAAAGGGGAACATGGGAGAAGCATGTACATTGTGAGGTTCAGCAGCAGCATGAATAAAAGGGATCCACGGAAATGTATGTATAGAGGAAGCAACCAAATGGGAGTTACTTTTGCAGTGGGGAGGCAGATATTTACATTATCTGAGAGGCAGAGGCAGACACAGCCATCTCAGTTGTAAAGCAAAAGGCAGTCGTGTGTGGGCTGGAAGAGGAATGTCCAGCTTTTGAGCCTGGTCCAGATATGGAGATGTGCTCTGTCTGCAGCAGCAGCCTCCCCCAGTGCAGATGGACGCCGCCTCTGTCGAGCCAGCTCTCACCTTATGGCAGCTCTCTGGGATGCAGTCTGGAAACACCATATGGGATATAGCCTTTCCCACATAATCCCATGAAAACTGTTTTACAGTAACACATTATGAATATTTCATTTTTTTTTTTCACAAATCCACTACCAAGGTGTGAAATATTCCTTTTCTTTTTCTTTGCTTTCTTGGTTCTGAGTTTAAATGGTTTTCACTTAACTAAATGAATGCTTCCTTATCCAATTCAGGATGCTGGTAGAGGGTCTAAAACTATTTACCATCATGGTAATAAATAGGAATATGACGTCCTTTCTTACAATGCATATATACAATAGCAAAACAACTAAGTACACACTTTCATGCAAAAACAAATATTTTGACTCCTTTAGGGGCTGGGGCAGAATTAGGTGGATTTTTAAAAGCAGGGTTGGTTAGGTTAATTTGGTGCTCTGTTTCCTGTCCACTTGGCTCTCTCTGACCAATAATAATAATAATAATAATAATAATCTTCAAAGTTTTTTTCCTATCCCATGATTTAATTTTTACAGCATTAACCATCAGCCATTTAAGTTTATATATTGTTTCAAAATCCAGCTTTGTGGCTATTGCTTTGTCTCTTGATGTTAGAGGAATCGTTTTGTCCTCCTGGAGTGAGCGATAGCAGCTGGCTAACAGGACAGAGCGCGCTGCAGACTGTGAGGAGGGGAGGGGAATACCAGACCTAATTAAAGCAGCAGGGAATGTTTTTAGCAGGGCAAATTGTAATCCTTTCTCTGGAAACTGGCCAGGGCAACAGGGTTAACACTCTTGTTCGTGCCAAATAACAATAAAAAATATATGCCCACCATAGCTTTTTAGATCCCAATGTCTGGGATGTCCAGGCTTACATCTCATTTAAAAAGTTCTCTCACATCAGCATCCCTAACACCTGCTGAACCACATGGGAAAATTTAGCAGCTATGGAAAGACACTTAGCTTCAAAAGTGCTCCAGTATCTTTATTTGTCCTGGATTTTTAAACAAAAATTCTATGTTCTTGGGGAAAAAAAATCAATTGCACTTTTAAAGTAATGTGGCACAAAACAATTAAAAATAACGTTTTAAAAATGAACTATTTCTTATTTGGTCAGAAGCTCCAGGAATGAGTTATAGCTTCACTACTTTCTAGCTGTGTGAGATCCGGTGAGCCACTTAACCTACCTCTTTGCATAATTGTGAGGATCAGATTGAATACCATCAATGCACGTGAAAGCTATGATAAAATGAAAATAACTTACCAATGCAAACTATTGTTCCTATTTTGCGATTGGTTTATGCAGTGCACATTTATGTAGGAACATTGGAACACATAGGATGGAAGGCTTATCTATAAGTTGACCATAAAATTTCTCAAGAGAAGATTTAATCAATTGACCAAGCCTTTCCATTCCATTCCATCTACCTGAGGTGCTCTCCACACAGCCTTCAGGTGATTTATTAGTTACACTAGAGGCCCAGTGCACAGATTCATGCACCGGTAGGGTCCCTTGGCCTGGCCTGCGACCATTCCAAGCTGTGCTATAGTTGGCATAGACTCCATCCCCAAATCACTGTCTTGTTTCTAAGGAGGTAAGTTCTAGTTACAGGCTACTTCTTGAAATAAGAAAAATTCTGAGGTGAAATTACTTATTTGATGTTCCTAGTCTTTGCATTTTAGAATTTTTTAGATATTAATTTTCACATGTGGATTTTTCAGATATTGATATTTGTTATTTAGAAAGAACAATCTATACAATTGTTCTGATAGAAAGAATGCTTGATAATTTGTTGTTAATGTGTTGTACTTAGAGAGAAATAAGAAAAATCTTCAGGGTAACATGATAGGCAGTTGAAATTAAGTGATTTATCAAGAAGAGGTGCTTTGGGGAGAAAAGAATAAAGAAGTATAAATTGCCAGTTATAAAAATAGTCACAGGGATGTAAAGTACAACGTAGGGAATATAGTCAATAATATTTTAATAACTATGTACGGTGTCAGATGGGTACTAAACTTATAGGGGTAGTCACTTTGTAAAGTATATTAATGTCTAATCTCTATGTTGTACATATGAAGCTAGTAATATTATATATCAACTGTAATTAAAAAAAATTAATTTTTTTAAAAAGAGGAAGAAGAGGTGCTCTTCTTTAAGTGATTAAATGGTGACCGATAGCCCCGTGAATCATTTTCATTCAAGGAGTCACAGCCCAGCTATAAGAGCCTGGCAAAGGCATGGGTGGGGGTCTCTGTCCAATACAATATGAGTTTGCATACACTTCCCTTCTCTCCCAGTCCCTGCTCTCTAATTGGAGCCCAGAAACATGGCTATCATGATTCTGAGTTGTCCTTCCCAAATACACCTGAAAACCTCTGATCTTCTTTAGGGCCAGTGTCACTGTTTTTCTGTTTCCAGCAAACCCTCGGGCAGAAGGCTCATCTGGTATCAGTGTCATTCATGTGCAAAGTAGAAACTGAACTGAACACATTATCTTTGAGCTGAAATTGGTCTCTCCAACAGCCCCAGCCTCTTTAGGGGTGGCATGCACTTGAATGTTGGTTATTAGTTCCAAATGCTGCAGAAGCATCTGCTCTCTACTAGCTAGAAATCATGTTTAATAACAAGAAAATCTACTCCAGCCAAATCCCTGTTGGGAGGGCTCTCGCATGAACAAAAGGCCCCCACTTCCCCTGATTTCCATAACAGATGTAGTATCTGATGCATGACAGCTCAGCGCAGCCCCACACCATTATTCTCCTACATATCCATCTGCAAGAAACTGTGCTTTAATTTTATTAATTGCTCTGGTGGGCAACACATTATTTTTTGTTGCCCAGTGAATATTCTGTTTGTGCTTCATGCTACACTGGTCACAATAATAGTTATTTTTCTCAGTGTTAAAGGTTATTAGCCTCTTTCTTTACTTTGCCATGCATCTTCCATACCCAATAAACTATTAATGCGTCCCTGGAGGGTTGACAGTTTCACTTAAGTTGGTCTGGTCTGGTCCTCCCGCCCCTGGTGCTGCCTCTTTTGTCTTCTTACTGAGCATTCTAGGGTCAAGCCAGTTATTAGGGAAAGTCATTAGCAGGTTCCTAAAGGCTGAATACAGTTCCCAATGCTTAAAAAAACCTCAAAAAAAAAAAAAAAAAACCCCAAGAAAACAAAATAAACCACAAACAACAAAAAGAACATTAATCTTGATATTCTTAAGTCAACAGCCACTTAAAAGTCACAGACACACACTCACACACACACACACACACACATACACACACAACCACACACACACATATACATACACACACAACCACAGAAATGTTTGCTACTTTGGAAAGACAAATGATTTTAATTTGTGATCAGTCCTAAGTCAATTTTCTCCTATTGATGGAGCTTTAGGTAAATAGTGAGGTTTGCTTCCTGATGCCACCAGCCTGCCAGGTGTAAACAGGCCAGTCAACATCCTGCATCACTTTCATCACAGGGTGCATCCCAGAAGCTGCTGCTAGTGAATGGGGCACAGAAGTGGGGGAGGAATTGATAGAGTGCTTAGAGGTGGAAAAAATAAAAAAGCAATAGAGTGTAGTAAGAAGAGGAGTCACCAATATAAAATAATATATAATCTCCACATTTTCTTTTTTAGTAGAAAGTTGATTGATTTGTTTATTTTTTAAAGATGGCATATATATATAAATTTTCATTCTTAAAAGAATCTGTTTAGAATTTAAAACATTATAACTTGAAAGAAAGATATTAAATTTGGTACTGAGTCTAAAATAGCATGAGTGCAGCTTTTATTTACAGTGTTAAAAAAAAGATATAGGTTCATCTGACCAAGAGAAAACCACCACAACAAATATATATGAATTTGCCAAAATCAATCATATTTAAATAAAATTTGCATGTTTGTCTTAGCCAGTTATGTAAAATTTAGAACAGCAGAATTATTAGTCACTTCTATTACCAAAATCTCCTGGACAGAGTATTAAAACATCAGAGCAAAATTGAAATATTGGAAATGGTATTTTATAGCAAGAGCAAAAGATTATATACAGAGACATAAATGTATGGTTTATATTAATCTATCTCCTTTCAGATGCTTAATGTTCTTGCCTACTGACGCTAAAAAAATTAAAATGAAACAAACAGAAAAACCAGTAGTAAGGGCCAAAATGTATTTACTTATAAGTACCATGTTACTAGAAATCATTCAAAATTATTATTTCTTTTTGGACCTCGAACACGTCCACTTAAAAACCCATGGATAAATCTTATTTTAAAATGTAATTAATAATAACCTTTTTATTGCCTATGTTATAGGCTATTGCTTTTATAAAAGACATTTTCTTGCATAGGGTTATGTTTTGAAAAACCTGGATTGAAAAAAAAGTCTGCATAGCTGAATCAGTAACACATGAAAGCGTGCTGTGAGTAGGCACCACTACTTCATTTCTTGTTGGGTAACTTTTGGAGGGTTTCCCCTGCTCCCCCCCCCCCCCCGCAAATATTAACACCAAGAAAGAACATATTTGTTATATCTGGCCAAAAATTATATAATGGAAAGGAACCCCACAAATTAATTTTTAAAAAGTGGGCTTTATTACGTATTGCACTGGATAACACCAAGAGGAGGAAAGAAACGATTTATAGCTAGTGAAAAAGAAGATTGTCACTGCTGAGCATTCTGTCCCTGACTTCACCCCACCACATTTCTCAACTCAGCTTCTTAATGAGGAGGGCAATTTACCCCTCAGCCCCCCTCGCTGTGGCTGGAGTCGCAGCTGGCAGCCATGAGTACTAATCAAAATAGTCCTTTGTGGGATTTTGCTTCTTGAAGCCTCTATGGTTTCATGGGCCTCTATATCTGCTTCCCAGACCAGCTTTACCTGCCCAACACAACAGGGCTAATCCTCAGTGAGCATTCTAGCCCCAAAAGAGATGTTAGCAAGACTCTTATTCACTCCCTGCATGTCACAGCTGAGGAAAAGGAGTGCCAAAGCATTCATTACATCCATTGCAAAAGGACAATAAGACTCTAGGATTCTGTTTCTGAGTTAGAAAAAAGCTTATGATCACCTAATTGACAGAAAAATAAATATGCTACCACACATGTCTAAGCTTTTTAAAAAACATTCAACACACTCACATGCAATCTGTTTAATATAATTATCACTCCAAACTCTCAAACAGGCTCTGCTAGCATCATTATCTCAGTTGGCCATGGCAAAGATAAATAAAGTGTTCTGGGTCAAAGAGAAGAGTTTCATGCAAAATAGTAGAGTGACAAAGAAGTGGGGAGAAGTGCCTTTAAACATACCCTGGAAAACAATTACTGACTCCCCACTACGTGCTGGGCACCAGCTGTGAGGATGAAGGACGTGGTTCTAGTTCTTCAGGAGCTGGTCTAACTGGGAGGGAGATGTGAAAGGTAATACATGGCAGAGTCATACAGGATGCTTGGGAGCAGAGGGAGTGGACACGTGTGCCTGCAGAATCACACCAAGTTTGACAGAGGAGCATCACTGCTAGGCTCTGAAGGATGAGTTTAAGTTTAAGTTCATGGCTTAGGCAGGGGTACATAAATACATTCGTCATCAGGAGTGTCACATACAAAGGTAAATATTGAGGCTGAGGGGATGATGGGAACTCCTGGAGGGTTTCACTGGGATGTTTTCAACAATGCCCTTTGACTCCTCACTGCCCTTCATCATAAACAATGGATAGTTATCAAGAAAAGATTGGAAACATGTACATTAGAAGAACAGTAGTGAGAATACAGCAATAAAATAGACTTAGTAAGTTAGAGAAATAGAAGAAATGAAACAGCGCAATAATATAAAGAGATTGGGATTATTTGTACAAAAACACCTGCCAGCAGCAATGGTACAGGTGTATCCTACCAGGCAGGTGATCCATAAGACCAATAACATTTCACTAACCGTGGGCGATTTTATGCCACCCTCATTGATTTATCTTTTCCCCCCTCCCCTTTAACACAAATAGTGTCTAAAGTTGTGACTAATAATCCTGGCCAGGTATCTCAGTTGGTTAGAATGTTGTCCCAATAGGCCAAGGTTTCGGGCTCAGTTCCCAGTCAGGATACATACAAGAATCAACCAATGGATGCATAAATAAGTGCAATAATAAATTAATGTTTCTTTCTCAATCTCTCTCTCCCCCTCCCACTCTTTCCATCAAATCAATCAATAAAAAAACAAAGTTGTGGCTAATGATGATCTGTGTCTTATTCTAAAAATATTTGAATAGCAAAAAGCTAGCTTTGGGCCCTGGGTCCATGTTTTGCTCCAAAAGGAAGAAGAGGTGGATGAATGGTGAACCAGCAGCCTGCTGAAAAGGCCAAAGAAAAGAGAATGAGTTTGCAGTATTCAGATGTACAGGAAAATGGTTCTCCCTCTCTTCCTAAAGTGCTAGGAGCTCCTACTTACCATACACACTTCACCCTCAGCATGGGAAAGTCCTGGCGTGGTCATTTCCCACCACCTCTCCAAGGCAGCGAAGACTAGTTCACTTTCTCTGTCAGGTTCCTCCAAACTCACAAAGATCTTTGTAAGAAAGTGAAAACTGCATCTGATTAAGTGGCTATAAGGCAGCTCAAGCAGAGGAAGGAAACTGGGGCAGGCACTCCATAAATGACTGTTATGAAAGCAGGAAATTTCCCTGTTTTGTTGTTCAACAGCGTTCTTGATTTGCATAGAAAATCCAGTGTTGAAGCCTTTTAAGTTTTCACAGCCCTGCTTCTACTCTAAATGCCATTTTTCTTCTTATAAGAAAAGGAGGCAAGAGAAACCAGAGGAGGCTATTTGGGGGGTGCCTAGAGGTGCGGTGTTCTTGAAAAGGAAATGCAAAGGGGCTTAAGTCTATTCATCTTGCCCTTTCATTTTGCTCTAAATGGATGCCCAGTGTTAATGCCAGTGCCCAGGCCGGGGAGCTGGCAGAGGGACTGGACTCTGCAAGGCAGCTGGAGCCTTTCACAGTGACAGCTTTTCTCCCGATGTGTCCTGGTAGGAGCTTGAGTTGACAAACAACAAAGGGTGGGGAGGAGACAGATTAGACAAACAAGCTGAACAACCACTAACCTTCTCTCGATCACAGTGCTTTGGCTGGTGAACAAAGAGAGCAAACCTACTCTGCGAAAGAGTCCTGGCCCTCCTGCCTCTGGTTATCTTCCCTGCACACAGGCGTTCAGGGCTGATCCCCTATGGGTTCACCATGTGGGCAGGGGGGGAGGGTGTGGGACGGGGGTAGAAAAGACTCCCTGCCAATGGACTAGTGGCAGAGGAAAGTCTTTACAGGAACTTGTTAAAACCTTACAAGGATGAAAATTTGTTTCTCAAAACTGTGAGGAGGGGTTATAAAAGCTATCTTTTCCCACCGCCTACACAGTGCGTGGCCACCAACAAGAGGTGTTGAAATTGAACGGAAAAGAATAATGGGTGCTAGTATTGGGGATATTACCAGCCAATCTCATATCCCATCCTTACGGAGCCCTGTGAGAATGACTGGAATTCTCCTTCCTCTTGAAAGAGCTGAGAGGCAAGTTGGTATTTTGCAAGGAAAAGGAATGAAAACTCATTTTCATCTGTGCTTTTTTCTGTTACGGGCCTAAAATATTCGGTGATATTTTGAGTATCAGACCATTCTTGCTACCAACCATAAAACCTCAGAGTAGATTTTTTACATTACTTATAATGAACACATCTTTGAGGAACATTTGATGCATGTGTGGGGTCACTAAGCAGAGTGCGTACAAGTGGTCGGGAAGCTATTCTAAGTCAACAAGTGTATTTCTTCTTTGCTTTGCCTCCTGTCAGCATGTGTTTATATGTTTTGACAGAGAAAGAGCCAGAGCAATTCTCCTGCCTTGAGTGTTGTTCTAGCAACGTTACCAAATAAAAACATGACTCGGGATATGGCGAGGGAATAGGTCTCCAGAGAAATGTGAGAGTTCCTTTTATAGACAAATTAACAAACACGTTGGTTTGTCTTGAAAGGAAGGGATGGTGTGAGACCTGAGTGGTTGAGATATGGTCCCCCAAATAGAGGACCTCTACGTGCTGTGCTAGCCTGATAACTACCCCAGACTCTCATTTGTAAAATCCCTCCACGGGAGGAATGAATGATGTATGAAATAAAGACAGCCTCGCTCCCCAGAGAACACAGAGAGGATGCTTCAAACCAAAGTGTGTGGTTTCTGATGGGTTTTGCCTGTGACCCCGGAGCACAATTTCTATTCAGCTGTGTAGAACCAAACAGCCTCCCACAAGCCGCCTAAACACCAGAACCCACGCACCCTCTTCTCCTGCCAGAAAAACACTCTCTCAACCAAGTTTGCTTGTAAATTTCTCTTATCACAGTCAGTTCTCCACCTCGGCACCCCGACAGCTGGCTATAGTGGTGTCACCATGTAATTACAGCAAGAATATTGCAAAATCCCGTGATAAATCACTTGAATTCTGCGAAACTATTGTCACCAGTCTAACCAAAGCTTCTGTGAGAGAGAATCCTGCAGGTGTGCAGGCCCTTCGGGCACTCAAACACTCCTCTTTAATAGGACTCCAACTTCTGTCATTCCGGTGGGATTGCTACACTAAGCTAGGAAGTCTGTGTCCATTCAAGCAGAACTGAAATCAGGATAGGAAGGCAAACGTGGCAATCAGCTAAATGTGGACCATCTTGGTGGTGGGTTATTGTGAGAAACTATGAATTCTAGAAAGCACTATTCCTCATTACCAAGCATGCTTCTGGAAGGTCTCTCCCTAAAACCACTTGATATATGTTAAGATAATTGAGAACAATACTAGCTTAATTATTGAAATAGTAATTTGAAAGATAACACTTTAATTTTTTTTTGAAAGGTAACACTTTAAAACAAACAAAAATGTACGAGCAATGCATTTCAAATTCAAGGTACATTTGGAAGATTCACTTTGGGGAATTTTTTATTATCACTGTTGCTCTAGCTACCAGTAAATCTAATTAAGCACTTAATGCCATGAATCTACTAAGATATCTACCAGTAAGTGTGGATACTTTTTGTCTGCACATACCCTACCTGCTATGGTCTGAATGTTTGTGTTCCCCCAAATTCATATGTTGAAACCTAATATCCAATGTCATGGGGCTTTTGGGAAGTGATTAAGTCATAAGGGTAAAGCCCTCATGAATGGAATTAGCGCCCTTATAGAAGAGACTCAAGAAAGCTCCCTGGCCCTTCTGCCCTATAAAGTTACAGTGGGGAAAAAAAAGGTGTTGTTTTTTTTTTATGAGCCACCCAGTTTATGGTAATGTTTTTATAGCAGCCTGCACAGACTAAGACACTGCCACATCATTACTTCTTCCCTCAGCCATCTTTATTTCTTCCTTTGGGAGCTGCCCCATCTAACATGACTGAAGGAACTTGGTGGACCCAGACTGAGCCTGTTGCAGTACCTAGACCTCTTGACCACAGTGTCCCTAACACTTTTGGGTCATCCATTCCTCTCCTGGATTCTTGAATTTGGAAGCACAGAACGTTTGAATCAGACTCCCTGGATGACAATATTTGTGGGATTGAGCTCTGAACTTTCCTGCCCTGTGGCGGCAGACGGCTCTGAGGGAAAATAGCAGCTACCTGCAGAGAGAGGCTGAGATACACGCCCGATTATTCTGCCCTTCTTGCTCTACTCTAGACTATGATGACCAGATTGAGCAAACACAAATTCAGGATGCCCAGTTAAATGTGCATACCTGATAAATAACTAATTCTTTCTTAGTGTACGCATGAACCATGGGATATTTCATAATTCTCTTTTATATAGGTACTCCTCTACCTCTGTACTCTGGTAGCTGACCATAGCAGTAATACTTCATAATTATACCTCAAAATTGAAACTAACTGTCATCCTGTATGCTACCTGGCAACCCTACTCCATGCATATTGTCTCCTCTCTGTTCCTTGACATTCTAGACATTCTCCTACTTTAGTGACTGTCCCTGGGATGTTCTGTCTGCCCAGGTATCCTTCCCCCAAATATCCACCTGATCAACTCCCTCATCCCCTTCAAGTATTTAGTCAAATTTCAATGTTTTTTTTTTCAGTGAGGGATATGCTGACCTAGATTTGACAATGACCACCTCCACCCTTCCTCTGTTCTAAGTTATACTTTTACCATAGCATGTATCACCTGAACATACTATACACCATAATTATTTATTATCTTTATTTTTATTATTTGCCTCCCTCTACTCAAACACAGAGGCATATTCCAAACTCCAAAAG
Source organism: Myotis yumanensis (assembly GCF_028538775.1). Classification (NCBI taxonomy): domain Eukaryota; kingdom Metazoa; phylum Chordata; class Mammalia; order Chiroptera; family Vespertilionidae; genus Myotis; species Myotis yumanensis. The sequence goes on from NW_027223759.1 coordinate 62,267,505, forward strand.
TACCTGACATAGAGTAGTTGCTCAGCAAACAACTGTTGACTGATTGACAGAGAATTTGTTCTCTTTCAGAGGCCCATTTACATTATATAAATTCTTTGAGCTTATAACTTTACAGTTGACTAAATTTATTCATGTACCAGATTTCTGTGCAACCAATACAGTCCTGGCTTACATGAAACCCTTCCAGGAGTTGAGGAGAGTAACACCTTCTTCCTCAGGTTCTTCATTTATTCATTTAAATAAACATGTACTGAGTGTCCCCGCAATCCAGACACAATGCTAGGCACTGGAGATACATAGAAGAATTAGACGCGGGGCTTGTTATAAATTCACAATTTACAATGGGGCCTTGGGAAAATTACGTATGATATGTAGGCTTCAGTTTCCTCATTCATAAACTGGAGGCAGGAATGGTGCTCACTTTTGATTTTGTTATACAGATAAATGCAATGACAGAGGAGCAGTTCTTGGCCTTTTCAATATGTAGGAGGGGCTATGATTAATACTAGTAGTGCAGGTAGAGCTGTCACAGTGACAACTCATATATTTTATCATTTGAACAGTGTTTCTTGGGGTTGTGTGAGGAAAAGACTTGTATGGCCATAGGTAGCAATCTGAGGTAGGGAAGAAGCTTGTCAATCAATAACTTAAGATATTCTGTGGTAGATACAATAATAAAAATATGCATAAACTGCAAAGGCAACACAAAGAAGAAAATGATTGACTCCTGGGAACACAGGAGAATAATAGCTTTCAGGTAGAAGAACAATAGGAGAATAAGGAGCTTGATATTGCTGGAGCAATAATTAATGGTGGGTGGAGATGATGGTCAGGATGTAGGTGAAGGGGGTACTTATCAGGGACATTTATTGTAAAAGAGTTTGTGACTTAGTCATTGGTAACTGGAGAGATAGTGTAGAGAGGCAGAGGCTGGTGACAGAAAGATGAGCAGTCAGGAGGCTATTAGAACAGACACAAAAGGTGGGACTGATCAGGTTTCATGAGTTGAAAACTCCCTGATGCTGCCTGTTCGCTCTCTTCTGATTGGCTTCAGTTTTTGAACAAGCCTCTCAAAGTGTGTTCAGCTTCATCTACCTTTTCCTCCATTCAGATGGAATGTGCTGACCCTACTGGGACACTCTCCTAGCTGCACAGCAGTAGCAGTTGATAGTTCACTCCCTGCTAAGTAGGGCTGTGAGTTGATTGAGGGTTACCTCTTGGCATAACAAACTGAAGCCAGGCAATCTTTATGCTGAGAGCGGCAAAATCTCCACCCCTGCCCACTCCCCATTCTTCTGGTTGACCAGCTCACTTTTGGGTTATGATTCTAGAGACTAAATAAAGCTCTGTGCATATAATTTTCTTCTTCCCTTCCCTCTTTTTTGGGGTCATATGTAGACATAAATAGAAGTTTTGTTCAGGGCAAGAGTTGTCTTACCAGAGATCAACAACTACATAACCATTTCAAAGACAAGACTGAAGGCAAAGAATGTTTGGTTTGGTTTTGCTTTTCCCAGAATAAGGGCAGGTATAAGACCACAACTTTGCTTTTGAACAAAATTTTGAACTAAGATTTTGACACACAAAAAAGAGTTATTCCTTCAAAATGGCTAGAAAACAGTTTACAAATGTTGATATGGAAAGAGAGGGAGATTGAAAAGAAAAAACAAAGTAAGATAACTTGTACCTTTATATTGAAAAACTAGAAAACTATAATCATTTTGTTAATCTGCTTTCATAGATAACTGGGAAACTACTATTTCAACTCCCTTATGATATAAAACAAACAAAACAAAAAAGATGACAAAACAACAAAAACAAACAAACAAAACAACTCCTTGGCAGATTTGCTTTTCTAATTTTCAGTTTAATAACTGCTGTGTTTTTTTCCTAAGTAACTAGCTCTTACTTCAGGTTTATAGTGGTCTTTTTGTTTTTTAAATTTTATTGTTGAGTGTATTACATATGGCCTCCATTTCCCCCCACTGACCCTTTCTAACCCACCCCCATCCCTGCCCCGTGCCTTCAACACCCTATTGTCTATGTTTATGGGTTATGCATATATGCATACAAGTTCTTTGGTTGATCTCTTCCTACCTACCCATGCACCCCTGCCTCTGAGATTTAACAGTTTGTTACATGCTTCTATGTTTCTGGATCTATTTTGTTCATCAGTTTAGTTTGCCACTGCCCCTCCTCTGTCTGCCCCTCCTCTGTCTGCCCCTCCTCTGTCTGCCCCATGCCTATAGAGATCTTAAGTTACTTGAACTTGAGACTTTGCACATTTTAAGTACACACATAATAGAAGGAAACATTTGAAGTTTTGCTTACTCAACAAAATCATATTCAGTAGAAGAATTTAGAGCCAGAGCAGGAATGCAATTTTTGCAATTCCCTCAAGAGAAACTGGAGAATTATTGCAGTGAGATGGGTGAACATATTGAATGATGTTTCTCAAAAGGTTGCGTTGAGAATGAAACTTAGAATGTCATCTACAGTCTCCTAATTTTCAGGAAATTAGAATAAAAATTTGAAACTGCATATACAAGTTCTCAGAAAAGGAAATGAATAGTCATTCATTTAAGAAATATTTAGTGTGTCAGGTACTTTTCTGGGCAGTGTAAAAACTGAGATAAATAGAAAAGATGCCTGACCTTAAGGTACTTACACTTTGGTCAACATTTAGTAATTAAGTTGGGATTTAGGAGGAAGGAAAATAGAAACCTGATCTTGCTTGCCTACTATGATTTAGTCAATATGTTGCTTCCTTTCAGTAATGGTCCATTTTCAGTTCTCAAAAGTACCCTTTGGTATAGATGTGTTAAGGATTCATATTTCTACAAATGAAAAAAAATATTAAAGTAAAATAGGGCTTATTCTTATAAAAATATCAACTTTCATTTAGAATGTTAAGTACATTTTAGTGGTTTAATTTTTTAAAATTGTATTTATTAAATTGATGGGGTAACATTGGTCAACATGAATATATAGGCTTCAGCAATGGGTTTCTATGTTATAAGATCTGTATACTGCACCAAGTGTCCACCACCCAAAGTCACATCTTCTCCTGTAACCTTTTATTAGGATCCCTTCCTCCCTCAACCCCATTTCCTCTGGCAGCCACCACTCTGCTGTGTGTGTTCATAAGTTTCAGTTTTATATCCCAAATATGTTAAGTGCATTTTAGTGGCTTAATTTTTAAGAAAACAGAACAAGGTTTGAATCTTCTAGGAAAATGCTTTCCAAATTCTTTCAGATATAATAGACCTGGAATACTGTATTTATCCATCCCTGGGGGTGCACAGAAGAGGCTTCTCTCAGTCCGAAAACAAAACAAAACACACACAAACATCCTCAGGTATCCCTCTCTGCCCCATAGGACTGACAGGATCAAAATCTTGGGAAGCTTGTGTGTATTCCATGTGGAATGGTATACCAGTTGGCTCTGCTTAAAGAGCACTCAATCAGTTAGCAGAGTTAAAGAAGTAGGAGAAAAACCTTCCTGTCTAAATTCCTTCTCCTGCTTCTGCCTGATAGGCTCTACATAATGTAAGAATCTAAGGAAAGATGAGATGAATATTGCTGATACACAATAGGAATAAATCCAGTGACTTAATAAATAAATCCAAGGAGAGGGATTTGCAATGACCAAAAAGATAATCAGGAATGGGCTTAATGGAAAAACAAAGCTATCATTTTCAAGCTTTAGTTTTAAAAAAGATGGAAGTACTGTTTCATACATTCTTTGTCTATGTTCCTTTCATATATATATATATATATATATATATATATATATATTTAAAATAAAGACAAAAATTTAAACACATTTTAATATGCATTGTTCAGAAGCAAAATCTGCATGGAGGGTGGAATAAAGAATTTTTTTCCACTGTGCTGAGTCTTTACCAACAAGGTGTTGATATTATTTTTATTTATAACTTTTAGCATTTTCCCCCCAGCATCCTCCATTGATTGCTCAGCATGAATTTAATATGACAAATCTTGTCTCCTGGAGACTCCTTATTGTTTCTTCTATTCCAAAGTAGAATTGTATTTTAAATTTACACAATGTTATATGTCAATTATATCTCAATAATCTTGGAGGGGGGGAAAAGGCAAAAATATACTTTGTGAGTATTTTGGTAAAATATTTAAAAATATGACCCTTAAAAGGTAAGCTCTGGACATTAAGATAATTTATATATGAATAATGCCCCACACTTCCTGATAATTTTAATAAAAAGTTAATTATATTTTTAAAAAGTAAGATTTCACCCAAATCTGTACCTTTTGCATACTGAGTTTGTGACATTGTGTATTCATAGATAGTGACTCAGATATATTGGTTAAAAATAATGAACATTAATTTTCATTAGAACCCCTCAGCAAAACAATTTCCATCAAGATGAGCACAGTTATGCAGACCTATTTATATGCTGGACAATGTTGCCATATGGTAGGATGGAAAGGCCTGGATCTAGGTTGAATCCTGACCCTACCTCTTGAGTTACTGAACTACCCTTAGCTTCAGTTGCCTTAACTGTAAAATGAAAATTTACTTTAGAAAATATTTAGCATAAAATTAGTACATTGTAGATGTTCAATAATGTTACTTCTTTCCAATTGGCAATTTCAACTCACTGGGTTCTGAGTAGCAGAGGAAATTAGAGCTTACCCTCGGGTGGCAAAGGTGACACTGGAGTGCCTCAGGCTAATCACTGCATAAGTCCTTTTCTCAGCAATTTGACACAAGCCCCATCAACTCATTATTTCAGGCAGCCAGTTCTCTATCACTCTTAGTCCCTAATTTGTCTAGTTAACATTCTGTAGTCTGGATACTAATTGAGGATATTCCAACAAGGGCTTACAGTACATTTTGCCATTTGACAGAAATCTATGAAAGCTATGAAATATATTCGTCCCATCCCATGATAATTTTCTCTATCAAAGATTTGGCCTGAGGAGGTTGAATCTCCTGACTATCAGACATCTGAGAGATGAGCTTATACACCCTGAAATTTTATTCTATATGAAAAAATTTTAACCATTTTGTACACTTGGTTGACCAATAAATAACCCAGAGCTGCTGAATTCAGAAACATTTTTGTCAGGTGATTAAAACAGAGGCAGTGTTAAGTACAGATAGAATATTTTAGCCACAATCTTACCTAATTAAAGCAAAATTCCTGCTTGGAGTGCTATTGAGAACCTGAGATTTTGAGGATTTGTCTGTTTCATTTTTAATTTATGAGTTTGGCTCTCTCCCAAATGTTTAGTTGCTTTTTGTTTTAGTCAGGATTGGCTAAATTGTGCTGTGATAATAAAAAAGTTCCATTGTAGAAGCTAAACAAGATGAAAGTTTATTTTTCTATCCATGCTTCAGGGTCCACATTGGTCCCTTAGAGCTCTGCTCCATAGAGTCACTCAGAAAGCCAGGAGGATAGAGGCTACATCATTTTGTAGCTGTAGTATCTGGAACATGGGCTTCCTCAGTTATGATAGGAGAAGAGAGAGAAATTAGATAATTGACCATGGGCTTTCTACTGCTTCAAAACGGAAGAATTAGTAAGGCATTCTATTAACATTTTATTGGGCAAAACTAGAATAAGAAATGTAGAAAAACAATTGAATATTTGATGAGCATTACTATATCTCCTATTTCTCTTGCACTGGCAATTTTTAAATTAGTTTACTAAGATTCAGCATTCATTTCTAGGCAAGGAAACTTTTTTTCACCTAATTCATCAAATTAAAATGAACAATTAAATTCACTCTTTCCCCCCAAAAAAATACTAGGTTTTCTCATTGGCTCTTCTTTATAATGCAATTCAAAGTTTTTTGAGCTTTCCATTTCATGAGAGTTTGGAATCATATTTATTCAATTTATGTACTTTGTAGAGCTTGCCTACCTGAAAAAAGTACATTTTCCTTTGCATAGCAACAATTTCACTGGAAGCCTGATTATACTGTTCACTAAGTTTATAAAAGGGTTGTCACAAACGCCAAATCCCAAAAGCTTCTTTTTAAGTAAGGGTCTAATAATTTTGTTCCTATCCACTACCTTCATAAGAGAACAAGGAAGAGGGAAATATCTTTTCCTATATATCCAATATAAAGGAAGTCACAGACAATACATATTTTATATGTTCCTGATCGTTGGTGATTCCAAAGGAGCAATATGGTTCCAGGAAAGTTTCCCTTCTGTGAAACATCTTTTATGAAATGACAGTACTTAGCAAACAAGAGCTAACTGTGACCAAGTCCCAGGTACAAACCCATAACAGCATGATAGATTTTAGCTGTGAGCATGCCAGAATGTAAGATGTGTTTGTAAGTGTGTGTGCGTGCGTGTGTGTGTGTGTGTGTGTGTGTGTGTGTGTGTTAGGGGGACACCAATAATTGATTTCCAGGGATCTCTGTACATCCACGTCAGATCACTTATAATGCCGAAATTCCCAAGCTCAATCAATTGCTAAGTTTTACTAATTTTCCGCCTTTAGTTTCATTCGTTTTGGTCATTCTTTTCTCTCTTCCTCCTTCCTCTGCTTTCTGTGGAGGTTTTATTTTGTTACCTTCTGAAGTGAGTTCAGTTGGTGGTATGACTCATTGACCAATATTTCCAGGCTGAATACCAGGCATCTAGATCAGATAGGAAAGAGTCATTGGTCTCTTCTGTTAGCTTCTTCTAGGGATTGTGGTGAAGAAGCTTTGCCATTATTTTTAATTAACTTTATGACAGATACTGAAAGTTAATATCCATTCTCCCTTTCTTCTATAATGATAGAACAGACAGATTTTTAGCCAGAAACATGGTCAACTATCTCCCTCATGGCTGGATGAAAATGTGGGTTTTGGCCAATAGAATACAGGAAGTATACACTAAAGTAACAGACATTGTCTGTATTTGCCCCTTACTCTTTTCTGATGGTTGAAATTCAGATGGTGATTACAGCTTGAGTTTTTATCCTGGACCATTAGGTACATGAAATGCTGAAATAGCATGAAAGAAGGAGCCTAGGTTTTTCATGACTTCCTAATGTTGCCGTGTCAGCCCTGGCCCACCACTTCAGACTGTGTGTGTGTGTGTGTGTGCACACGCGCACTATTTCGTTATCTTCTGAAATGATGACAGTATATCTATGTTGCACTGTTGACTGATATCTGTGTATGCACACACACATGCATTCTTGTGTCACAGAATTATATTCCTATCTTACTTAAACCATTTTTATTTTAATTTCCTGTCACTCACAGTAAACTCAGTCCTGACAGATATACATTTAACAGCACTGATGGCCTTCAAAACATGAGTCTTCATTTTTTCTTCCCCAAATATGTCCATATTTAAACTCTGAAATTTTTTAAAGTGTGGGGAAATTGGTTGACTGATATCCGATTGCTCTATTCTCTTTCACGCATCATGTTTGGAATAACTAACAGCTGTCTGCATAGATCAGTGCATTGGTTTCTTCTCTCTTAAACCTCTACTCAGCTCATCTGCCAGCTGCTCCTCCTGGGGAAGAGAGCCAACCTTCCCCTCCACCCTGAAGGTCTGTGCCTGCTCATTTTTTAATGCAGTCAGAAGAGGGGCTCCTCCTGGGAAGGGTGGGTGAGGGCCCAATGGCTCTCCAGCCCTGACCTCTTAAATGTCCCCTCTGCTGCCACATTCAGCCAGGCTCCCACACATCGTATCTCAATTATGGCGCCAGACTCTAATCTCCTGGTCCACACTGCAGGTGGTTCACAGATTAATCAATGGTGTACGCAGAGTAAGCACGCAATAGTTTCTTATGGACTGATTGCTGGGTGTTCATCTCCTGCTTTTCCAAGAGGGACCATTAGAGCAGCTTTGGGAAGGAAAGACAGCTGCCACCCACTGGTGATGCTCAATCCCTCCTTTGTTCTGTCAATCAGCCCTTCTCTCTGTTACCAGACAGGGCTGTGCCTCAGCTGCTATTGCTAACCTACATTGCTAGACTATCTAGGATTTAGGAAGTGTGCCCACATACTTCTCATGTATCCACTCCAGAGTGAGTTAGTTGAGCAAAAGGAGTGAGTTAGTTGAAGAGGCAACACTAAAACCATGGTTTTTTAAGTCAAATAGAGTTACATAAACTGAAGTTTAAGAAGAAGACCCCTAATACAACTCCCAAGAAATATCATTTCACATGAGCTTTGCTTGTTTATTCTTTGGCCTGACTGGGTTGCTTAGAGAAGTCTTCTCTAAAGGGTCTGGCTTTTGAGTCAGAGAGATGTTGATTGGATTCCTGCTTTGAACACTGACTACCTATGTCACTTTAGGCCTGGTTTTTGTGTTTGTTTGTTTTTGGGGTTTTTTGTTGTTGTTATTGTTAAACAGGGACATTAGTATATCCATTTTTAGTCATTTAATGAAGATTAGGACCAATGATCAGAATGTTAAGTGATTGACATATGTTAGGACTTCAACATATAAATATATAGAAGTCTTCTTCTCTAAGGGGCCTGTATATATATTTGATGTTTACCTCAGCTCAGCTGATACCTAATTGATTCCTTGTCATGCTCAAGGGCCTGTGTTGGTTGCTATACATCTACCAAGTTAGCAAGCTTCTGGCATGGTGTTCCACCTGCTATAACCAGCCTCTTCAATGCCCCTTGTCCTCCATCTCTCCACTTAACTAAACGTGTTGATGAGTGCCTGGGCACAGCTCCCTCAGATGAGAGCTGGGTCAGGTCAGGGCACTCACATCTTTTTCACATGTTTCTGCAATGGGCCTGGTTTCCAGAGTGAATATCTGGACGCATTCTATGAAGTGGTCTCCAGGAAAAAAAACAAATACTTGCAGCTTTGCTCTGGGTTTCTCATTGAAACAGATGAATCCATGATGCGTGAAAAGGCTGTCCGGCAAGCTGAGGGAGGCTGAATGCTGGTATAAAGCTGGGCATCTGTTACTCCACGCCCCAATGTGAGGCCTGTTCTCCTGGGCGAAGCAAGTCTTGGCCAGACAAGCCGTACCATTGTAAAGCCCTGACAATAGACAAGCAAGTGAACTTGGCTGTGATGAAGAAATCCCCACCCACTTTGAGTTTTAAGGGAAGGGAAGCTAGGTCCCAAAGCCTGCCTTATTAGAGAGAGACAAATCACCCAAACCAATATTTATTAAGAATGCGAGCTATTGAATATCCTGGGCTCTGCAAAGCCTATTGATTTTGTGACAGTCAAAGATAACTTATGCTCATGAAAGCTCCCCTCACCCCCCTTCTTTCCCTTCACAACATATTTTTTCAGACATATTGGTATTGGGGATTGTAAGTAAAACTGCTATTGGTTTCTTTCGATTTGAGTGTACGTCAGTGCTCAAGCGAGGCTAAGGACCATTTTTATAGTGGTTTCCAGTGCAAAGTAAATGAAGCAGGAATCTCCAGAGCTAGGGTCACTCTGTTATGTTATTTCAATCTCCAGCAGAAATGCTCCAGGCATCTCAGGCATTTCTGGAATTCTGACATTAGCAATGATCCACTCATTCACTCTTTGTCCTCTCTTTACCCCACCACTCTCCTCTTATTGACCTCTATTCCCTTCTCACCAAGCCATACCATAAGGTCAGCACTTGAAAGAAATGCTCACTGCAATGTAAAATGCTGTGGAATGTGAACTCATGGGTGAATTCTGCATAAATGAAAGGCTTCTTAAGCTGTAGGTGTTTCTTTTTAAATGTGCAAATAAAAGTTCCACACTCACAAAGAGAGTAGTTCCTTTCTTGATAATTTATTTAGTATCATATCATATTATAAAAATACCTTGGCAGGCTACATACAAATATGTAAAAGAAAGGCAACGGTAGCACTTGTGATGGTTCTGATACAATTTTAAATCACAAAATAAAGCTCATAAGATACAAACACACACATACACACAATCTTTCTGAATGTGCAAATTTTGAATAAACACAAATGAAAAATTCTCTAACATATTTAGTGGACTCTAAGTCTTCACCAACATATTCACCCACTCATTTATTCATTCATTCACTCACCCATTCACTCATTCATTCATTCAAAAAATAGATGTTGAGTACAAACTATGTGCCAAGCAATAAAAATACTGTAGATTAATCTCCTTCAACTTTTTAATTGCAATGAACTGGATTTTGTAATTTACTGGCTAGAAAACCTATATTCAGATTAACCAGAGAAAGACGGAGGGAAGAATTGCCATCACATTCTCTTTTCCTTCATTCTCCGCCCTTCCTTAGAGGGAAGACCATCTGCTTCAGTGGAACAGAGGGCTGTGGAAGATATTTTGGAAGGGCTCATATAAGTAATTCTCTCTGTTTCTGTTTCTCACTATCAATATGCATAAAATGGCTTGCCCCAAAGTTAGCAGAACGAAAAACTTCTCCCCCCAAAATAATCATCTCATAAGAAAAAAGGAAGAGAGGCATTCCAGCTGGCAACCACATATCTATTTTCAACAAGGCATAAAATCCACTTGATGATAGATAGACTATAAATGAGAAAGAAGGAGAGCTCTTGTCCCCTTCATAAAAATTAAATTAATTGAAGTGTACGTTCTTGTTTGTAGAGTTATCAGAAAGTTCCAGGATTGAAATATATTTCCTTCAGCAATAGTTCCCATGGTCAGACAGTATATAAGAAACATCATATCTGGGGGGTCAGTCATGTCTTTTCCAGGAATCCTCTTTCAAAATATATACCTTCCGATGGGAATGTTGATGGCTTATGGATTTTATGTGGCACAGGAGAGAGAACATTCTATAGCTTGGGCATTTGCTGGGAGTGCTAACACAAGGGAGGGGCTGCAACAAGGAACTAGAGTAGCCAGTTTCTAAATCAGAGGGCAGACGCCTCAGATTAAGTCAGAAATAAATGACAGAAAACATGGAAAGAAAGCTCTTTCCATAATTCTGTTTAAGATTGACTCTACTAGTTCATCCTATGCCATCTTTCCAAAGGGTGGCATTATAAAAGAGGCTTCCTATGAACATTTCCCAACATTTACACTCATTAAACTTCACTAGGTTTATATTTTAACTCTATATGGAAATAATCCCCACAGTTTCTACTTCATGCATAATTTCTTTCTGGTTGTCTTAGATTCTTTTAAATATTAGACTTGTAGTCTTTCAACAAAAGTATTGCAAAAAGATATGGATATGAGAATCAGACAAATTAGGTTTAAATCTCTGATTCAGTACTTGCCTATCTTTGGGCAAATTACTTAACCTCTCAGAGTCTCAAATTCCTTACCTATAAAGCCAGTTATACCTCCTACATCTTAAAGCTATTGTAGAGAAGAGAAAAAAAATTTTTAAGTATTTGATGCAATGTGGGGGCTTAGGATAGATTGGATTACTGATCCCAACAATATCCTATTCCTTGGTGAAGACAATACTTACCAACCCATTGTCCTGTAACTTGTACATGACAACTATTACATACTCTCTCCATTCACATTTGGCTTGGCCACATGACTTGCTTGACAATACAGGTAGAACATAGGCGGAAGTAATTGTCCCAAGCGGAGACTTTTATGTTATCACTGTTACTCTGCTCAGTTCTCTTGAGATTCTCCCTGCTTCCATAAAAAGCACAACCCAATTAATGCTCCCAAAATAAGAAGACCTCTGGTATCCATCCAGGTCTAGCTGAGCCCAACAGAGGCTAACAGAGTCAGGGCCAACCTGCAGACTAAAGAGCAAGAAATACATAGTTTGTTGTTAAAACAACGGAGATCCTGGTATTGTTTATCACTACAGCAGACTAATATAGTATTCAAACAGTGTTTGTATCCTCTCTTTCTCTTTAAAGAGTTTTGTCTAAATTAAATGATAAAATGTAAATAAATCCCTAAGCCAGTAACAGACCTAGTTGACTGCCTATCCTTCTTCTTCCTTCTTTGCTTAGTTACTTTTTTTTATTGGATTCACAATTTCTCTGCTACTTATTTGGGATCTAGCTACTAACTAGATGGAGCTGTTACTTGGATCCAAGTGTCATCATGGTTCCTTTAACTATCGGAGTCCATAATTGGATCAATTTGCTTCCAGGCTTCATCCTGCTAAAGGCCCTGGTGCTGTGTTAGAAGTTCCAGCATTAGATTAGTGGCTAAATGCCCCAAACTCTAGTCTTGCCAGCCCCTAAATATTTAGCTATGCTCCATAGAAACTACTAAGAAGGAGAAGAAAATAAAAGACTGGGACCCCAAAGAAGGGGCATTGTTCTATGAGCACACTGGCCAAACAGACTTCATTCTTAAACCAGTCTGCTGTTGTTGTTTTTACTTCTATCAAGTCCAATGGCTGACTAAAGAAAATCTGATGTCCTGGATCAGTATGTAGATGGCAATATCAGAGGTCATACTGAAGCCATAATCTGCAAGTAAACTTATGAGCATATCCCAGAGGGGTCAGTGGAAGGGATCCACACTACCGTTCTGAGACATGTCTATAGGGAGTTAACAATTCAAAGCTTAGAGTTGGGGGAAAGCCAAGTTGAGAGCTAAAGAGACCTAATTGGATGGAAATAAGAGATGGGAAACTCAAGTACTCTCGTGGTTTTATAGGGGCTGCTGTCTGTAAGGGGACTTTCACCCAGGATACCCTAAAAAGGATATGTAGCCGCTGACATACTCCATAGATGGGGGATGCAGGTTGATGATTTCATAGGACCAGAGAGTCAGTTTATTCTTCCTGAACTCAATAAAAAAAGTGGGATGTGAGACGGGCAAGACAAAGGGGCCTCCTCACAAGCCTGCCCTAACATATGTAAGGATTTTTTGTGCACCTGGTATTAAAAAATTGACTCACCTATCCAGTTCAAAATCAAAACTATTTTAATAATCACTTGAAAAGTGAAAGAATTCAGGAAGCTAAAATAGAATTTCCTTTCATTCTATTCCCTAACTCTTTTGGGAAGAAAAAACTTGAGTGAGTTGAGGGAAGAATACAGCTCAGATTTCTCATATAAAGTGTCCATAGCATGAAAAACATCCTTTGCGAAATAAAAGTTTAATTAGAGACACTGGTAAAATCTCTCGTGGAATAGAGGAAGACTCAGTAGGTGAGAACTGTAAGAGACAGCATGCTTTATGAATAATGCAATAGCTACACTTCGCCATCTCTTTCTGCAGATTACCATTTCTGAAAACAAAGGGTCAAAGTACATGGGAAAGGCCTTTGAGGCCCCAAAAACCTCTAAGCTGGCAGAACCAGCCTCCACAATGTATTTGCAGCCTGCCTTCCCAGCTTAATTCCTCTTACACATGCTCTGGGCTGCAGCAGACTAAACCACAGGAGGCCTTCTGCAGACACTCTGAGCTTTCTCTACCCCTCCCCCACCTGCTCTGTGGTGTGTCTCCCTGCCACCCCATGCAGAGGACAGTGCAGAAGCTCCTCCTCCACTGAGCCTCCTTCAGCAGCAAGTGGCACCTTTCCCTCGAAATTTCATGGCACTTTGTTCATCTCTTATGACACTTGTGATTTTCAATGTTTTATAATAGTATACAGTATATTATTTCCACTAGATTATTAAACCCTGAGGGCAAGGATTGTATCCAATATTTCTCTGTACCAAAAGCACAAAGAAGGTGCTCAAGACAATTATTTACTAAACAGAAGTAAAAATAAGAAAAACCAGCAACTAGGCATTAGCTTGCTTTTATGTTCGCCACCCTCATTTATTCAATTTTTAGGAATAGTTCTATAAAAAGTGCTAATGCATGTGGTTTAACAGAGTTAAATATTTCTAGGAGGCTCGTTGCAAAAACATTGGTGTCCTAACCTAATATCCAGAGGCGATCACTTTAAACTCTTTCACCCTTTATTTTTCTACTAGAGGCCCAATGCATGAAATTCGTGCAAGAGTAGGTCTTTCTTCCCCCGGCTGCCGGCACCAGCTTCCTTTGCAGCCACGACTTTGTTCGGAAGGACGTCCAGTTTAATTAGCATATTATGCTTTTATTATTATAGATTACCTCTATATCTCTGCATTGCATGCTTATTAGGCTCCTGATTCTTTTACTCTTTGGGCTTATCTATTGATTCCCTGCTATATAAGATAAGAACTTAGCTTTCCTGTACCATTCCATCCTGCCACTCATGATCACTTCTTGAGGACACCTCTAAGATAATTAAATCTTAATTTGGTTAGAGTACTATTTACTAGTGTTAACATTATTATGGGCTTTGGTGTATACCCTGATTAACTTTCCTTCTTTATTAAAAAGAAAATATTTTCCCTGGAATTAGTAATTGTTCTCTCCTTTCTTAGTTTTCTGTATACTCGTCATTAATTAAACTCTAAGTTCTTCAATTCTATTTAAATCCCCTCTCAGTATTTTCAGACATATCAGATATTCCATCAACTTTCCTTTATTGAATGAATTTCTCATGATGACCCCTGACCAGCTCCAACCTGGACTGATATCTCCTACTGCACCGTCGCCTTATGGGAACGCCCTGCGCCATCATCACTGGAATCCCTTTGCCTCTCGCCTGGGTTGAACACATGATTCTGTCTTCCTTGGTTTAGTGGAGGAAACTCTCAGAAAGCTTCCTAGGGAATCATGCACAGAAGGTAAATTTCTTAAGACCTGAATGGCTTGACTGAGAGTCTAGTCTGGCTTTGTATAGAATTCTAGTTGTAAATAATTTCTATCAGAATTTTAAAAGTGCTGTTCAAGCTGCTAGTAGTTATAGTTGAGAAATCTGAAGCTATTCTAATTCCTGACTTTTTATTTGTGAACATGTGTTTTTCCCTCTGGAAATGTGAACCATCTTTACTCTGTTGCTAGTGGTTAGAAGTTTCACAATGATGTACCTGGATGCAGGTTTAATATTGTACATCATGCTGAGCACTCAGTACAAAAACTAATAGTAAGTATTAAAGAAAGATTTTTTCAGAAATATTGTGTGCACGTGTAAATCTACATCAGATTATTTTCTATGACACTTAGAGTTGGTTTATTATTCCAGGGTCGCTTTGAAATGTAAACAACTAAAATCAATACACACACACACACACACACACACACACATATTTTACAGGAAATGCTGTTGGTCCTTACATGATTTAGAAGCTGAACATAAAGGGTAGAGATGTGCAATCATGATATGATTATCTATCTGAACATTTGAAACCTTGAACCCTGTTGAAATTGCCAGGTGTTTAACATCAGAGCTGGATCCTAAGAGAGGAGCAGTTGAGGGGTCATAGCAGAAAGCAGTAAAAAAAAAAAAAAAAAAAAAAAAGGTCAAACAAAACAATCAAAGATCTAAAGATCTGAGGTTGTTTATGTCCATTCTTGTAAATTCATGGCTGAGCCTTGACAAGTAAGGATGTGGCAGATTGCTCAGCATCAGCAAATATGTGGAATTGAATTTGTCTGTAGGAAAAATGCTCTCACAGCCATTCACTGGGATAAGAGAAGCTGCTACAGGGACCTCCACAAATATGAGGTTTAAATATTTATGTGAAAGCTATAATAAATAATGCCTCCAACAAAAACCGGGGTCATATAAAGGGGGAAAGGAGAATGTTGCATTGCTTCGTAAAGAAAAAAAACCTATAAATTAGAGAATATGGAATCATAATTACAGAATGTTCTGATTAATTCACCCATAAAATAAGATGTATGGTAAAGGTCACCAAACCTTAACTGGTGACATAATTCAGATCTGTCAAAAGACCTCCAATTATTCCTCAGGGAAATTAGTTTGTCAGTTACAGAGCCGGTCCCACTAATCTTGTGGACCAGAGCAGGATCTGGAAGTGGCCCTTTTGGAGGAGGGAGAAGACCTTTTGCTGTGGGTGACTACCATCACCCCCTTTGATCAAAAGGCCTCGGCAAGTGCTGCTATCAATCACTGATTTCCTCCTTTCTTCAGATCCCTCCTTCCCTTCCTGGGCAAAGTGAAATTTTTGCCTCTGACCTTGAAATATTTCCATTACTTTTCATTTTCTATCTATACTTTCTCCTTCGTTTTTTTCATGGCTGTTTTTCAAATAACTTTCCTGGAAGCAAGTTTCACTCCAGCTTAGGAGGAAAAAAACAAAAACTAGATTTGACATGCTTTGAGATGATGCATAAGAAAGCAGTATAAGAAGAGAATGAGTGAGACTGAGATAGTGGAAGAAATGATGTATTATATAATTGTACATGTTAATTTTTCTTACTGAGATTATTTCAGTCCTGTGAGGGAAAAAAAATCAAATCAAATCATTCCTTGCAGTCTCACTGACAGTCTGCCTTCGCTCCATTCCATACTCAAGCCTGATTGTAAACACATGTGTCCTGTGTAAAGTACAGATGACAAGAAGGAAACAAAAATTATTTATTTCTTACATTTAGTTATATCTTTATAAATATACATATTTTGTGATTTAAAACTTGGAAATAGAAAACCATGTAGAGAGGAATATTTTAAAAATGTTTGTTTTATTACCTGCTATAAAGATAACATCTCTGAATGTTGTACTATATTTATTTCTATCATAAAAGAATTCAGGTGTGTGTGTGTATGAGTTTATCTATAAATATGAAACACGATTAGAACCAGGCTGCGTATAAAGTGTCTGGATCCTTAATGTTGCATTGCATGTGTTTTTATATCATTAAATATTGTTTGAAAACAATATTGCTCTTTACTGAATTACACAACATTTTGTTACTTGGACATATTTTAAATTCTTTAAGCAAACCTTTGTTTTTTTAGACATAATGTATTTCTGAAATTTTGTTTATAAGTTACCAGTATTTTTGCTCTTCATTACATTAATCTTTATATTTTATTAATTCTTTTGGATAAATTCCAAAGAATGGAAATATGGAAATACTGGAATTAAAGAATATGACTGCTTCTGGCATACTTGATATATATCTATATCTATATCTATATCTATATCTATATATATATATATAGATATATATTACCAAAGTGTACTTTAGACTGATTATATCAATTTTCACTTACATAGCAGAGTGTGAGAATGCCTTTCACCAACATCCTTTCCAACGTAGAGATATTATTATTATTTTTTAATGTTGATAATTGGAAAGCAGGCTGGTAATTTCTGGAAAAGTCAAGCATACACATGTGATTTAGCCATTCTTGTTTTAATTTAAATGTTTTTGACTATGGAAAAGGTTGAATTTTAAAAATATGTTTATTAGCAATATATAATTCTCTTTTTTGTTTGTAAAATCTTGTTTATGTCCTTTGCAGTTTTTCAACTTGTTATTTATGTTTTCTTTGTGGATTATAAAATTTCTTTGTTGATAAGAATATTAACTTTTTAAAAATTTTCTAAGTTATACTGAGAAATGATTGACATAAAATAAACTGCACATATTGAAAGTGTACCCTTGACCTATAAAGTCCTCATCATAATTGAGATAATAAACATATCCATCAACCCCCAAACTTTCTCTGTGACCCTTTGTAAGTCTCCATTCCTTTCCACTCCTCTCTGCCTTTCCAAGTTCCAAGGAAACTACTGATTCTAATTCATACTTTCATGTGCTTATTTACCATCTATTGGTTATTTTTCATTGAAAAAAAATGGTATTATGTAACATGTACTTCTTTGGGTCTAGTTTCTTTTACTCATCATAATTATTTTGAGTATCCATGTTTTGGCATATATCAATAGTTCATTTCTTTTTATTGCTATATTAGTATTCTACTGTATGGATATAGATTAGTTTAACCATTCACCTGTTGGTGGAAAGCCGAATTTTTTTGGACTATTACAAATACAGCTTTTATCAACATTGTTGCACACATTTTGTATGAATGTATGCTTTCATTTCTCTTGGGTAAATAATAGAGTGGAGTGGCTGTATCACATGACATATGTATGTTTAACTTTTTTAGAAACTACTACCTGTTTTCCAAAGACGGTATACCATATAACCAGCAGGTTTTAGGAGGTCCAATTTCTTTATATTTTTGCTAACATTTAGTAAAGTACATTTTTTTAATTTTAGCCATTCCCATAAGTGTGGAGTGCTGTCTTATTGCAATTTTTATTTGCATATGCCTAATAACTAATAATGTTGAACATGCTTACATGTTCTTATTTACCACTTATATATTTCCTTTGGCGAAATGCGAAATCTTTGTAGCTTTTGGTTATGCAAAAATTTTTTTGCATATGATGCTAGAAGCATCATCCATAAAAGAACAAATTGATAAATTGGACTTCACAAAATTAAAAACTTCTGCTCTTAAAGAAAACATGACAAAGAGAATAAAAATACAAGTCAAAGAGAAAATATTTACAATTCATATACCTGATAAATGACATATTTAGAGTATATTTAAAAACTCTCAAAACTCAGTGTTAGAAAATTAACCCTTTTCTCTGATATAAGTGAGGTATTCTTCCAAGATTTTCATTTATCTACATTTTTAAAAAAAATAGTTCATTTTTAGAGCAATTTTAAATTTGCAGCAAAATTGAGTATAAAGTACAAACGTTTCCCATATCTCCTATTACCTTAATGGTTTTCTTGAACACAGAGTGTTTTGAAGTTTTTATATCATCATTGTTATCAATTAAAATTCATTTTCATAATATGTGAAAGTGATTTTTGAAACATAAAAGTTTCAATTTTGTTAAGTAGTGAAAGAAGGCTAAACCTCAACTTGATACTGATTCTGAATGTGGGAAGATATTTTTTAAAATGCCAGTCTTGTGCATTCATATATACAAGACAATGTTACATGAGAAATTGATTATACTGAGAAAGCTTCCCCATACTTTGACCTTAGCTTTGTAAGCCCAATGAACTTCCATGTGGTGAGGTGACTAGTGATAATAATAAGCAAAGAAAACCAGATAAATGCTGTAGGGTCGCTCCTAAGCACAATTTGGAAATCAAGAAAGTTTTTGGCCAAGGAGACCTCAGAGACAAGTTTTACCCAAGAGCCCTGAGAAGTGGAATATAATAATAGCTGACTGAACTGATGCATAACAATCAGAAACTGGGAACCATAGGAGGGTAGAAATGTCAGCAAAATTCCCCAGACTGCTGGTTCTTCTAATAATGTCTCAGTGACAGTCAGGCAGCACCCCAAACTTCAAGGCCAGCCCTCCCATAAGATGTAGGATCACTGCCAAATCATCATCCTTAAATATGAAGGACAATCAATCCTATTGTCTTTATATCCCAGTTTCACTTACTAACTGGTAGCTCATTGAGTTGTTGGAAACTTGTTAACTTTTGGAAGGAAGATGCATTTATCTCTCTTTCCTTCCCTTCTTTTTCCTCTCCTCTCTCACAGTAAACATCATGTACTAGTCTTTTAAATGCTTTAATGTTTTGTGGAATGTACCTTTTACCCTCACCCTCATAAGCCTTTTGGAGAGGGCTTATGCAAAAACTTTTGAAAGAACAACTTTGAGATGTCAAAATTAGGGCAGGAAGCCCTGCTGCACTGCAGAAGTAAGCTCCCCACAGCCCCCGAGGGTCCTATGGAGTCAGCTGTCAAACTTTTCAAAAGTTATTTGAGTAATGTGCAAAAATTAATAAAACCAACAGTTGATGATTGATTGGTTCAAAGAAACCAGTTTCTCCTGGCTGCAAGTACAGTCAAAACCAGCAGTCTTCAAATTTTTGTTGACATACCTCCTACAACCTCCTACAAGAATTATGGAAGGAAAAAAAGTAAACCATCACATACTTTAGATAGACATAGATTTCTTTTATCTTAAATTTAAGTAGTGACAAAATGTAATTTCATTCACATTGTAAACATAAAATTTTAAAATAAAAATATTAATTACCCTTTTAAACATAGCCAATGAATCAAAATATTTTAGTAAGTTGATATCCATTCTTAGATGTTTTAAGACTACATAAATGACTTCTGCTTCAGCAGTGTGAAATTATAGATTGTTTTTATTATTTTTTGACCTGATATTTCTACTTTATTTTTTGTCAGTATTCCTATCTTAATATATTCATGTTTTAAAGATTTTTATTCATAATCTTATTGTACGTATATGTTACAATAATATTACATACATTGAATTGTTATTTTCTGTAACCACAGGCCTTAAGTATTACTGTTTTTTCTGGATTCAGTTGTTATTAAATTAGTTCTCATGCACAGTTGAACAAAACAAAATAAATAGATTAAAATTCTGAACAGGTAATTACTAATCACAAGGAAAACATTTAAATTGAAAGATATCCTTCAATAAGAAGGAGTGGACTTTTTTAATTTTATTTTATTTTTAAAAAAATATATTTTATTGATTTTTTACAGAAAGGAAGGGAGAGGGAGAGAGAGTTAGAACATCGATGAGAGAGAAACGTCAATCAGCTGCCTCCTGCACAACTCCTACTGGGGATGTGCCCGCAACCAAGGTACATGCCCCTGACCGGAATCGAACCTGGGAACCTTCAGTTCACAGGTCGACGCTTTATCAACTGAGCCAAGCCAGTTAGGCAGAGTGGGTATTTTTTGAATGAGTTTAAGGACCCATAAATAAATAAAAAATAGGGTAAGACAGAGTTCAGCCTTAATATTATTTTTATTATATTTAAATATATAAGCACTAAGAAACTTAGTTCACATAAAAAATTCAATAAAAGTGGGTAATACTTTTCTAATAGTAATCTCACTCAGTTCTTTGAATTTTCCTGATGGAAAGCATTGTTTTACTTTTGCAAAGTGTAAGAAAAACAAAAGGAAGGAGGTAGGAAACTAGACCCACTGGTGACAACTCAGATGGAAATTTGTCCTCATTAAAACTACCTGCTCTGGACTACCACCAGAAAACTCCTTTCTCCCTAAATGTAGACACATCTCGATTTGAATATTGCTTGTCTAGACCAGAGGCTCTCAACTGTGGTCCCCCACCAACATCATCAGCATCACTTGGGAATTAGTTAGAAATACAAAGACTTAGCTGCACCTTAGAATCAGACATTGGTATCTACTCAATCATCTCAGGAAAACTCTATTGTAACCAAATAAGCACCAGATTTCCTCTGCTTCCCAAATAAATAACGTGCAGAAAAGGGCACAAAAATGTAAACTTTTCAAGAATGGCCATTCTGCTTGCTTTTTCAAATGAAGAGAGCTTCTTCCCTTACTGTGTACGTGCATTCCCACCAAATGCCTTGGAATGCAGGATTATTTGGGATAAAGCTGACAAAGAGACGGAGGCCCTAAAGCTAAGCAGAACCAAAGGTCGTTTTCCACGTGTATCTTCTGCACAAAGCTGTGAGTCTCCAAAAGCAGGAACAAAGTCTTATTTACACAGTCAGGACACAAAGATGTTTGTTGGACTGAATTTAAATGGTGGTATTTACTAAGTACAATGAAAGAAGGGATAAGTTTGCCATCTGAATACTTGTCAA
This sequence comes from Myotis yumanensis, assembly GCF_028538775.1. Lineage (NCBI taxonomy): Eukaryota > Metazoa > Chordata > Mammalia > Chiroptera > Vespertilionidae > Myotis > Myotis yumanensis. The sequence continues at coordinate 62,288,884 of NW_027223759.1, forward strand.
CTTTTTTATGCTTTTAGGTCAGTTTTGCTAAGACCATGGAAGGGAACTCAATGCAGTTAACAACTGTGATAGGGAGGAGGTGGAAACTGAGGCAGCACAGTATGAACAAGGAGGAATTGTCATCTGTCACTCAGGACCACAGAGGCTATCGTCTTTGGAAGAGGTTAGCAATTTATACCCATGTGTTTCTTTTTTAGTGTGTGTGTTTTTGTTGTTGTTGTTGTTAACTCTTACCCGAGCATATTTTTCCATTGATTTTTAGAGAGAGTAGAAGGGAGACGAAGAGACACAGAGAGAGAAACATCGATGTGAGAAAGACAAATTGATTGGTTGTCTCCCACACATGCCCAAACTAGGGCCCGGAACAAGCCTGCAACCCAGGTACTCACCCTTGACCAGATGAACCCGGGATCCTTCAGTCTGCGGGCCTACACTCTATCCACTGAGCCAAACTGGCTAGAGCTGCCCATGTATTTCTTAATTCATTTACTATATGCCTCACCTCACCAATTTGTTGGAATCTTGCTTTCTGAGGTTTTGATTCATAACCAATCGTGACTTTGATTTTTTAAATATAAAATTATGAAAATATTCTTGATTATATGCTATTCAAGTACACACACTTCTTGCTGCCACTTGAACATACCTGATCTCATTTGACATCCTCATTCTCCACATGATGCACAAAGACTTTATGCCTTTTGCCCAAGATCGCACAAGACATCCACTGAGCTGGATTAGGGTCAGATCTTCCTGTTAAGTGCTTTACTGGCTACAGCAACCTGCTGTCAGATTTTTCTAAAAGACATCCCTACTTTAGTAGTGGGGAACTCAACAGATTGTGATATCATGATTCTAGCATCAGTATTACTGTGCAATATCTCAGGTGCTGGGTAGGTATTTTATGCCACTAAATCCTGTTTAAAATTCTATTTGACTCTAAACTTTTATGAACTCTGTCAATTCCAAGACATTTCTCTGATGAAACTGAAGCTCAGAAATTTATGATAGTTGTGATTTGTTTATTACTTCTATTATCCTCAGTACCTTTCCCTACTCTGCTCCATTTGACTTGGCTAATATATCTTTTATTGTTCTGCCCTGGGGGGTGTGAGGGTCATAGAGCCTTAAAGGTTAGGCTTTGAATAGGCAAAGGGAAATAAATTTTAATGAGATAGGTTTTCCCAATTTCATATAAAAAACAAATTTAGAATTTATATTTTGTGATTGAACATAAATTATATGAAGAGTTGGAGACTGAAGACATAAAAAGGCCTTTCCAGAGGCTATCTTTCCTTATGCAGAACATACTGCATCGCTGTGGCCTTCAGTGCCAAGCTAGAAGGACCTGATTGTAGGCACAGCAATTCCTGCAGCAAGCTGCTCTCTTATCTTAACATCATTCTGATCATGGGGAAAAAGGATATTTGATCACTGAGGAATCCACTTCCCACTCTGCCAGTTATGTATTATTTTTCCTCAAGGGGTGCTATAGAAAGATGAAGGGGGAAATCCTTTTTCCATTAGGGTGAGAGGGAGGTTCTGGAGTTCTTTAGAAATGGTTGTATCAGAAGTCTAATAACTCCTTTGAAGGACCAAGTCTCTGCATTTTTGTCATTGTGTTCCCATCTATGCTATTTTCTGCAGTAATTTACTTGTCAGAAAGATCACAGGAAACTAGTAATTTACTTTGTGCATGAAGCATTGTGTGGCTGTGGCTGCCTTTTCTCATAGGGCTGTAATCTTTCATTTGTCTAAATGGAATGATGGATGAGCAGATATCACTACTCGGCATGCCCAAGCTGCTATTCAACCACACTTCTGGTGCCTTCGTGGCATAGCTCCTCCTAAAAGGGGGTGGGGGTGGGGGGCGTGCAAAACCTATGAGAAAGGCTCTTAAAGGAAGATCTCCAAGATAAATTGATAACCACTGGAAACCAATCCCTAAAATTGGCAACATTTACATTGCTCAGTACATCTTAGTCTTATATAAGAAAGAGCTAAATGAAATTCCTTGCTTTGCTTATGGAAAAATGTTGAAAACACTAAACATTTCACAGTTGTCTGCCAGGAGACAAGACAGAAAATGCTTTGCCTGTGGTTGACCCCTCTCTCTTTCCTAGACAAAGGAAAACAAGCCACAGCATCTGTTAATTACTATCGGGTTTAGTTCGTAAAGATGTTTCAAATGCCTCCTCTACACACACTCTACCTTTCAAGCCCGAACTCTGTGCCGAAGGAACATAAACAGGATTATCAACTTCATAAATTTCCCACGCTCCTTTCCCATCCACTCACTTCATGTAAATGACAAGAACTAAAATGAAAAGAGTTTAAAATGTAATAAGAAGGTTTCACTTAAGATAATTATAGAGATTTCCATAGGCTTTCAGAACCCTCATCATTATCAGAAACAGTTAGGAGATTTTGTTTCAATTTAGTTTGTGCAATTGACTGTGCGAGTACGAGGGCCCAGGAACTCTGTGGGGAAATAGTGAAGTCAAGGTTTGTCGTTTGCAAATGTCAAGCACTCAGGGTCACCACTGTCAAGAGAGGAAACAAAAGACTCCTTAATCTGGCTAAAGGTGTCTACAAAAAAACCTAGAGCAAGGATCTCATTTAATGTTGAAATATTGAAAGCTCTCCCACGGGAATTGTGGGAAGTGGAATTTTTGTCAAGCAGAGCTCAACCACTCCCTTCTTGTAACCCCACACTTCCTGTCTTAGAGGCAAGTTCAGCAAAGATCTATGAAGCATGTATTTCATGCTTAAACATTAAGCGTACAAGATGAATAAGACATGGCTCTTGCCCTGGGAGAGCTGATGTGTTATTCGATAAGACAGGCAGAATCAAACTGACTACAATATATTGTGCTTTTTAAAAAAAATATTGTTATTGATTTCAGAGAGGAAGGGAGAGGGAAAGATAAAAACATCAATGATGAGAGATCATCATTGATTGGCTGCCTCTTGCACACCCCCTACTGGGGATCGAGCCCGCAACCCTGGCATGTGCCCTTGACAGGAATCAAACCCCGGACCCTTCACTCCGCAGTCCAATGCTCTATCCACTGAACCAAACCAGCTAGGGCTATATTGTGATCTTAAGTGTATGCCAGCAATACAAAGGAAGTATTGTGAGGCCAAAACCTCTCCAAATATACATTATACATACTTTTCCATATATATAGAAAGACATGAATATTTCTGTTGGGAGTTTGGGGAGTGGCAAATAATTAGTGTCTACTGCACAGGGTTTCAAAGTGAAAAATAAGTCACTTATTTATTCATTCATGACTCTCTTCAAACATTTATTGCTTTTACTCGATGCTGGGTGTTGTACTAGGTTCTGGGGCTACAAAGCTAATTTTGAATTGGCTCCTATTGTCAAAGAGCTGATTGCTGGATATTAAACAATAGGTTGAAAGGCCTTGAATGGTATGTAGAAGTTCAAACATAATTCTGCAAGCAAAAGGAGATATGAAGATCTGGTTGCTTTGGGGATTTAACAAGAGAATAAATGCTCCGATAAGATCTTTGGAGAGACGTTGGGTTGCAGTGAGGGAAAAATGATGTTGGGGAGAAGCAATTGTTCTTGTCCAAGCAATAAGGGTTTGAACTAGGGTAGATAAATGAGATCTGGAGGCAAAACATGTTAAAAATAAAATTAAATTGAAATAGGGTATAGTTCAACTGGGTTTTTAAAATATGTTTTAAAAATTGATTTTAGACAGGAAGGGAGAGAGATAGATAGAAACATGGATGAGGGAGAAATGTCAATAGGCTGCCTCCTGCATGCCCCCTATTGAGGGTCCAGCCTGCAACCCAGGCATGTACCCTGACCAGGAATCCAATTGTGACCTCCTGGTTCACAGGTCAATGCTCAACCTCTTCCTCACTGGCCAGACAAGAGCTCTTAACTATAATCAAGTAAAACTGACCCTGGCTGTGTGAGAAGAAAGGATTTTACCAGGACTGGTCTGGATAATCAGTGTGAGCTTCAAGAATCACATTCAGAAAATGTGCAGCAAACAAGGTAGCCCCGAACAGCCAAAAGCAGAGAGGATCTCCACCATTTGTAGGAGGAAAAATGTGGCATTGGGGCTACCATCTGGCATAACTCCCTCTAAACCTGACTTGAGTATCCTGACTTGAGTCTACACTCTGTTCCAACTCTGTAAACCTATTTGAACTCAGAATTGTTGGTGTCAAGGCTGAGGGTACAGAGAGAGGGAATGGGAATATGTGCCAATAATTCTGGTGGATTCTTCCCAATGCAGAGGGAGGTTTGGACATTGAATGGTCTCCTGATGACAGTTGTTCACTCCAAGGATGTTAAGCCTTTATCATCAAGACTCCAAAGGATCTAGATTGGTTGACAGTGAATGATGATGCCATCATTGGCAAGGGACATAGAACCAGAAGGAATGCAATAGTAAAATGAAGTCAAATTAAAATTGAGATACCTTTGAGATAGCCCAGAAGTTGAAGATTGTGATCTAGATATCAGGTCAGAGGTTAGAGCTAAAGATAAAGACTTGTGAGTTCCATTATCTGGCAATAATATTATCCTCCCTTTACTGTTGCTGCCTGTCCAGAACCCAGAAACACACTGGAAGAATTCTACTCATCCCTAGTCTTGTTGCTATCATCTCACTCTCCTGTGTGTTTCTGTATTTCATTCTATTCCCTGCTCTTTCAAAATAGTATTTGGTCCCACAATTAGGAGGAAGTTAATACTCAGTTACCTAATCTCAACACTGATAACTCAGTAAAAGGAATGTGCCAAGAATGTGTCTGTATATACCCTACATTCAGATACCACCTTCTTTACATACCAAGTTAATCACTTTTGAGTGTGTTCGCCAGTGTTCCACACATAGTTAAGAGATCAGCAGTCATTAGGTCAGTGTTTTAAGTAAGGGATCTCCCAACTCCTGAGTGCATGCTTGTTGATAGACCAAAAACCATGTCCATGCTCTGATTTGAGTCTCTCCCATCATTTGTGTTAATAGTTGCACCATTCAGGTCATCATTGTCCACTTCCACAAGCCTGGGATGCTGTAGTTCCTGCCGCCTGATACATCAGTCCATTGATGTTTCCGCACAGAGATTTTCAAACTGAAATTCATAGAGGGACTAAGGGGGCAGTAGAAGGGGTTAGCAGAGGGGCAAAGCTGCGGCAGCTTTGAGTCCTTTTCCCCTGTTTAGCTAGAGCAACTCTGATTTTATCTCACAAATTCCACTTTAATATAAAATTTATTTTGAGAACAATGTCCTGATGTCAAAAACAATCTGCTTTCAAGTGGCAGTTCTAAACATGTTTTTGGTTTGGAGAAATCTCTACATTTTTTAAAATTGAGGAGCTCCAAGAGCCTTTATTAATATGAGTTTTATCTTTTAATATTTACCATATTTGAAATTAACACTGGAAATATTTTTAAATAGTTATTAATTTATTTTCAAATAACAGTAATAGCTCTATTACATGACAACATAAATATTATATGTTGTGAAAAACAACTATATTTTCCAAAACAAAAATAATGAATGAAAACAAGAGGCCATATTTTTTACATTTTTGCAAATCTAATAATGTCTGGCTAGGAGAAGACAGATATAGTCTATCTGCCTCTGTATTAAATCTGTGATGATATATCATTTTGGTTGAAACATATGAAAAAAAGAAGATCTTACCGTTAGAAATGAGAAGTATTTTAATTGTCTTTTCAGATAATTGTGGATGTTCCTCTTTGACACTATACCAAAACTCAATGATTAGTAGTTTCTTAAAGGTTAACTGCAAAGTGGAATCTAAACCCATATCAATAAATGTTTTGAATTCTATAACATTAAAATATACAGGGTGAGGTAAAAGCAGGTTTACAGTTGTTCATGTGGAAAATGATACAATAATTAATAAATAATAATACTCTATGTTTTAAACTCTGTGTTTTGTGTACTCACAACTGTAAACCTACTTTTCCCCACCCTTCATGTGTCTATCTTGCACTTTGGTGGATTATTTTTTACCCATGCATTGGTCATCTGAAAAATACTGGTTCACTGAGTTATGTTATTTTTCAAAATGGTACATTTTGTTTTACAATCTCAGAAATATTATATTTAATATTACCGCCAATATCATCAGAAAATTTTCTAAATGTTGTAAGCTGTCAAACTCACAGTGGTGGATTCAGTTTGTTCAAAATTTGAGTTTTTGCTTGGAAGCCTAATTTTATTATTGGCAACAAATACCATCAGCCGTTTTCCTTGAAGTGACAGGCTGACTCTCAAAAAAATGTCTGCAAAATATCCAAGTGTAATAACTTGTCTGTCAGTTGTTCTTTCAAATTAAAGAGTGTTTCATGGAAAAAGTATCTAATTCAGATTGCAACTAAGACAACCACACAAATGCTTTTCCTCGAGGCAACCACAACACTTCTGTATGCAGCGTAGAAGTGCCCTCCAAGTACTCAACCACTTCATCACACAGAATTTTTAAAAGACAAGTACTCAAAAGTATAGACTTAATAGAATGAACACACATTTTGCTCTTCCGTAAGGATATTTTTAACTAGAACTGGCTTTTTTCCCTGTGTTTACCTGACACTGAAGTATACAAGACTAACTAACAGTACTGTTAGGTGGCACTGCCTTGACTCCTGTCAAGGAGTCAACAATTTCACTCCTCACTGTTATTTTTTGTTTGCTTGCTTGTTTTGTTTTATTTTAGCACTAGAGGCCCAGTGCACGAATTCATGCACGGGTGGGGTCCAGCCAGCCCACCCCGATGGGGGCCCATCAAGCCAGGCTGGCAGGGGTGAAGGGCGGTGGGCAGTTGGCCAGCCAGCCCCACCCCCGATTGGGGTGAGGAGGGGCAATTGGGGGTGGGGCCGGCCATGGGGAGGGGCCGCAAGCAGTTGGCCAGCCAGCCCCACCCCCAATTGGGGTGTTGGAGGCTGATCGGGGGCCGGATCAGGCTGGTTAGCTGCCGCAGTGCCACCGGTTGTTCTGGTCATTTTGGTCATTCCGCCGTTCCAGTTGCTGGGCTTTTATATATATACTAGAGGCCCAGTGCACAAAAATTTGTGCACTCGGGGGGGAAGGGAGGGTCCCTCAGCCCGGCCTGTGCCCTCTCGCAGTCTGGGACCCCTCGGGAGATAACGACCTGCTGGCTTAGGCCTGCTCCCGGGTGGCAGAGGTCAGGCCCAATCCCTAAGTGCAGCCCCTGATTGGGCTCAGAGCAGGGCTGATTGGGGAGTTGGGGCGCCGCCCCGTCATGCACAGAGCAGGGCAGATTGGGAGGTTGTGATGCCACCCTCAGTCACGCTCAGGGTAGGGCTGATTGGGGGGTTGGGGCACCGCCCCCTGTCACACTCAAGGCAGGGTCGATGGGGAGGTTGTGGTGCCACCCCCTGTCACGCACAGAGCAGGGCCAATCAGGAGGTTGGGGCGCTGCCCCCTGTCACTCACAGAGCAGGGCCAATCAGGGGGTTGGGGCACTGCCCCCCCCTCGCCCCCCCCGCCCCCCCCGTCACGCACAGAGCAGGGCCCATCAGGGGGTTGGGGAACTCCCCCCTGTCACGCACAGAGCAGGGCCCATCAGAGGGTTGGGGAGCTCCTCCCTGTCACGCACAGAGTAGGGCCAATAGGGGAGTTGGGGCACCGCCCCCTGTCACGCACAGAGCAGGGCGGATCAGGGGGTTGGGGCACCGCCCTCTATCACACACAGAGCAGGGCGGATCAGGGGGTTTGGGCGCCACCACTGTCACACTCAGGGCAGGGCCGATGGGGAGGTTATGGCTCTACTCTGTCACACACAGAGCAGGGCCCGTGGAGGGGGGGGGCGGGTTTGGGCGCCGCACCCTGTCACACACAGAGCAGGACCGATCAGGAGGTTGGGGCTCCACCCGCTGTCACACACAGAGCCGCAGGGCGATCAGGGGGTTTGGCCGCTGCCCCCTGTCACGCTGATCTGGTGCCAGGAGGCCTCACTGCTCCGCTGACCCCGGTGCTGGGAGGCATATTACCCTTTTACTATATAGGATAGAGGCCTGGGGGCCGGCTGGTTTGCCCTGAAGGGTGTCCTGGATCAGGGTGGGGGTCCCCACTGGGGTGCCTGGCCAGCCTGGATGAGGAGATGATGGCTGTTTGCATCTGGTCACACACCCTTCAGGGTGGGGGTCCCCACTGGGGTGCCTGGCCAGTCTGGGTGAGGGGCTGAGGGCTGCTTTCAGGCTGGCGGTTTTGACTGCTTTCAGGCTGGCGGGAAGCTCCCAACCACTCCTTTTTTTCTTTTTTTTTTTTCTTCTGGGCCAGCTTTAGCTCTGGCTCTAGCTCTGAGGCTTCAGCTGCTGGTTTGTTTCGGTTCTATAATCGAAACAATGTATAACTTCAGCTCTGAGATCCCAGCCGGCTATATTTGTTAGAATGTTTCAAACTGCCAGCTCAGAGGCCTGCAAGTCAGGCGGGGAACGTTGCAGTCTGCAGTCACTGAAGCAAGCAAGCCTCCCTGCTCACTTCAGTGCATGGCTGCCGGCCGCCATCTTGGCTGACAGTTAATTTGCATAAGGATACGCTGATTAGCCAATCAGAAGGGTAGCGGTCGTACGCCAATTACCATGTTTCTTTTTTATTAGTGTAGATAGATCAGTGAAAATCTGGCTAGAGTGAAAAGGTAAATAGCATTTTAGTAGTATTATGCAAATAATATTTAGTAGTATTCTGCAAGTGTTGACCTTGTGAACCCCCCTGAATGGCCTTAAGAGATTCCTAGGCTTTCCCACACTTTAGGAATTACTGCTTTAAACAGCAAGCAAGGACAAGGAAAATATCAAGAGTGGTGTGGAAGAATCTGTGTGCTGGAGTCTATTAGAGCTAAAAAATCAAAATTAGTTCTCTGGGAGGGCAATGATAAATTGTAATTATGAGTTTGTGAGAGTGTGTCTTCTGTACTTCAAGGAGATTTGAGGATCTGGAGGAACTAGATCTACAACAAAATTAGAAGGTTTTTCTGACAACAGCAGATGAAATGTTTCAAGGTTTCAGGGAATATGACCCAAGTGGAAAAATACTTAGAACTGGAAAAATAAATAGAACTCATTTGTGAATTCATTAATTGATTACCAACAAATAAAAAATTACAAGCAAACTTCTATGTATAATCTATAGATTGTGTAGAATGCTTTTAAAAAAAAAAGCTCATTAGAATACCTAGTCATATAGCAATAACTTGGAGCACTTACAACAAGTCAATCATTATTAAACACTTTTTTTTTCCCCACTGAGGCAAAAATGTGAACATTTTATTTCTACTTTTTAAAAAATTTATCTTTATCGTTAAAAGTATTACAGATGTCCCCATTGACCTCCTCTCCCCACTCCCCCAGGCCTATTTCTGTATCCATAGTCTATTCATATATGCATATAAATTCTTTGGTTAATCAGTTCATGCCCCTCCCCCCCCCAACCCTCCTCCTCACATACACATCTTTCCTCTGAGATTTGTCCATCTCTTCCACTCGTCCAAGTCTCTGGATCTATTGTTTGTTTATTAGATTCCACATATAAGTGAGATCATGTGATACTTGTCTTTATCTGACTGGCTTATTTCACTTAGCTCTCCAGATCCTTCCATGCTGTCTCAAAAGGTAAGAGATTTTTATTTCTTACTGCTGCATAGTATTCCATTGTGTAAATGTATCACATATTTTTTATCCACCTACTAGAGGCTTGGTGCACAAAATTCCTGCGGGGGAGGGGGGCCCCTCAGCCCAGACTGAACCCTTTCCAATCCAGGACCCCTCTGGGGATGTCTGACTGCTGGTTTAGGCAGTCAGACATCCCTTTCACAATTATGGGCTGCTGGCTCCTAATCACTCACCTGCCTGCCTGGTCACCCCTTGCTGCCCCCCCTGCTGGCCTGGTCACCCCTCACACCCCCCCCCCACCTGCCTGGTTGCCCCATGCAGCCTGATGTTCAGTCATTTGGTTGTCCCTCACTAATCTCCTTGCCGGCCTGGTTGCCCCATGCAGCGTGCTTGTTCAGTTGTTTGGTTGTCCCTCACTAACCCCCCTGTCGGCCTGGTCGTAGGCAGCCATCTTGTGAGGGCGTGGGGGTTAATTTGCATATTACCTCTTTATTATATAGGATTTACTGATAGGCACTTGGACTGTTAAACACTTTTTATAAATTGCCTTTTATTCCTTATAATAATTTTAATAATGAGATTGTGTAGTACAATAAAACTGCATACTACCACTTTTTTGTAAATGAGGGAAATGAAAGTTTAAGAAAACTGTTGAAGATCATATGGCTAGTAAGTTTTGGAGCTGAGATTTGAATACAGGGAGCAAGGCTTGAGTTGTTACGGAACCTCTCTAATCTTATTCGCTTTGTTTATAAAAATGCTAATAGCACTAACCCAGTCGAGGTTTGTAAAGCATGGATGAAATAACAGATGTGAAAGACTATGATACAGTGCCTAGGATGGAAGTACAGGATGAATCATTGCCTCCTGTACTCACCTCAACAACTTCCCCCAATTATTGTACATTATAACAAGGGGCAAAAAAACATTTATAAATTACTTCAAAATAAAGCAACATTGATAAGTGCCAAAAAAGAGGCATATATTATGTGTTCTGGGGGTTTAGTTGGGGCAAGCGTGGGGGGTGGAGGCATTACTACTATTATCAGAGAAATACATACATGGGACTTCTCCATTGCTAGTAGAAGTGGGGTTCTTGGGGTATCACTGGGATAAGCATTTCGGAAGGCCCCCCAGGAGGATGAGATGTGGTAGAAGGCTTTATTTGTGTGGAATTACATCCCTTGGTTACCAAAGTCCCATTTCCCTTAATCCAGTCCTAGAAAATGCACAGCTAGGGCTTCAGCAGAACTAGAAGCAAAGCCAGAGTCCAGAGTTTCTGTTCCATGGTAGAGCTGGGTCCAGTACAGCATCAGGTTAGTTCCAGTCCATTAGCTCATTGTGTGTGGGGCCATGGGCCAGGTGGGCAAATGCAGGGGCGTGAGAGCCCCTGCCTCCAAGAGGCAAGAGAGCAAGAGAGAGAACTCCTTTGTTTAGGAGTTCAAGTATCTGAGATCCTTCTGGGCTTGCAGTGGCCATGCCTACTCTGGCCACTGACCTGTCTCCATGGATGACTGACAAACAAGAACCTTCCCTATTTCATCCAGACTTTACTGGGCATGTGTCTAAACTGCAGCTTCCTGACAAAGCTGCACAAGTGGCATGCCTTTGTCCTTTCCTGTTATTCATAACTAGGTTATTACAACAGTATCACTACTAGCTAAAAACAGGCCAATCACAGGGGAGGAGGAGGGTTCTTTGAAAGCGTAGAATTTGATAGATTTTCTTGAGCACTTGAGCATACAGTGATCAGAAGCTTGTTATTACACATGATATTGCTACTTTACACTCTTTTTAAGGAATGCAAACATGTTTATGTGCATATATATACACACATACATAAATATATGTATATAAATATATATACCTATACATACATACCTATAATAATGAAAGCGTAATATGCTAATTAGACTGGACGTCCTTCCAGACAACCTTCTGGACGAAGCTGGGCTTCGAGGGAAGCCCGGGTCCTGGGTGCCAGAGGGAAGCCGGTGCTAGCAGCAGGGGGAAGGAAGGCCTACTCTTGCACGAATTTTGTGCATCGGGCCTCTAGTGTGTATATATATGTAGATACTTACCTATAGATTGCTTTGTAGTGTTTGTTTCACTGTGTTTTGTTTAATTGGTGAAAACCTTATTTAAATACTCACAAAAAGTGAAGAACTGACCATTCAGCTTTTTTGGCTTCTGAGAGTAAATGCACTCCTGGCTTGCATATGTGACTTGCATTTCTGGAGCAGTCCTTGGTTAGTTTCTAAGGTACCTATGTAGAAGATCATGCCAAAGAAGTGCTTTCATGGAGGTTGGTTTCTGTATCATTTCCTTTGCCAGGATGTGTCCTTGAATAGACATTGGTCTGTGCTGTTCCTGTCTGCATGACTATGATGGGGCTGCCTGATATTCTACAGAGGAGACTTGGCTACTTCCTCTGGGGAACAAGCTAATTTCACTCACTTCTGACTCCTGGTGAGAATATTTTGAAATCTCTTCCTCCTGACAGGTGCTAAGTAAAGAAATTATTCCACTTAACTGGTTCATTGATTGAATCAAGTAATTGATTTTATGGTCTGCAGTAGAATCACTTCTTACTTTGTAAAGTAACAGACTCTAAGCCGTTCATAAAAATCTGAAAACATCCTCATAGAATATCCTAGAGAGGAAATATCTTTCTGAAAAATATGAGGATTTCAGCAATCAGCACTCTTTTGTGCCTCAAACTCTCCTTATCTCTGGCTCCTAGTGGACTAGTCTAGGCATCAGCACTAATCTTTTGTCAGAAAAGCCCCCCTGGTTATGTGAAATCATTTCTCATCGATGTTCTCCACTGACAACACCATCCATCACTGTTATGTGGAGTTAGAGAACTGAGATCTCGAATTGTGAAGAAATGAACCATTAAAACCAAAGGATTTTTTTTTTCAAGCTGACAAAGACAAACTAAAAACTGAGACCTAAGATCAAGCAAGTCCCGATCTCAATTTTGGCAGCACAGTTGTGGGAAAGAGCATTGTAAAGGTGCATCTATTATGAGATGGTAGTTTTACTCCAGTGGGTTCTCTATTCCTGCCTTGAGGTTTGGCTTGGAAGAGTGGATATACAGGATAGCAAGAGTGAGCATACTGAGATATCCAAAGCTTATTTCTTACTACTTACCATAAAAGAACACTTAGTTTAAGTTTCTGCTTTATATCTAGGCTATGAAAAGAAATGGCAGAAATCAACCCCCTTACCCACGATACTTCCTGAAGATGACCTTGTCAGAGATCTGGTCATTACCATGGCAGCTGAGGTCAAAGAGTAAATTCCACTTGTGCAACTTGAGACCTCAACTTGCTCTGGGATTTAAGCAACTGTGAGGCCCCTGTACCAGGTTTCCACAGGCTTTGAGGCCAGCTGCCTGTTTGCATAATGTTCAGGTGCCCCCTGCTTTTTGAATAGGAACAACTTCCATTTGTTCATGCAGATTTGATAATTGTCTATTTAATCACCTATTTGCATGCACAATTACTCACTTTGGGCACATCCACACACATTTGCATATGTAAATCTTGACTTGGGCTGCAGCAAAATAACTGCACCTGCAAACTGCAGCCTTGCCCATTTATAAACCCTGGGAGGGGATGGTGAAAATCAGCCTTGTCCCAAGTGGGAAAGCAGGATAAATGAGCGTGAGGTCCAAATATTGAGCATTATTTACATGTGTAAAGAAAGAAATTTATTTTATTTTAAGCCTAAACAGGAAAAATAAATTTAGAAAGTAAATCAATTATTCTCTAATAGGAGGCAAAGCAATAAGATAAAAACCAGAATAGAAGAAAGTATTGTAAGAAGAAAAAGCAATGTTGAGTTGAATCTTTTTCCCAAACTCTGTCAATATTTGCTACCTTTGATATTAAAAAAGATAAAATTTTTAAAACTCGAGGCCACAAGGCTGAAATTGAGGGAGTAGCCATCTTTGATGGAAAATGGAGCAGGTGCCCTGGCCAGGTAGTTCTGTTGGTTGGAGCATTGTTCCATACACCAAAAGGATATGGCTAGATTCCAGGTCAGGGCACCTATCTAGGTTGTGGATTCAATCCCAGACAGGGGTACATATGGAGGCAATCTATCCATGTTTCTCTGTCTCTATAAAATCAGTAAAAACATATCCTCAGGTGAGGATTAAAAAAGAAAGGAAATTAAGCAAGTGACGCAAAAGCTTTATGAAGTGGCTTTATGAATATCTCTTTTTTCTCCAACAACAGCAAAATTGCCTTAAGGCCCTATGCATGAGATTGTTTACTCTGTTCATAGATATGTTAAACTCAGCTACTTGGCACTTCTGTAATGGCTCTTAGAACATAGAACATGCCTAGATAAATATGGGGAGAATTAACATGTGTGCGGAGAAAGGAGGGGAATATAACTTCCCACTATTATGCATAAGAATTTCTTGGCTTTAATTTGAATGTCTCATTTGGAAGAATATTTAAAATTCAGATTATTAAACCAGATTCAATAGATGTGGGACTGGGCCCAAGAATCTGCATTTCATCCAACACTTCAGAAGAATCTGATGCATGTGGGTTTGGAATACACTCTTAGTTTATTTTTGTTTTTTAAATCTTTGTTGTTTAAGCTACTACATACTGGTATATCCCCTATCCTCCCCCTTGCCCACCCCCCGCACATGGACCTCTTCTAACCCCCCCTCACCCCCCCTCGCCCACCCCAGGCCTTCACCACCCTATTGTCTGTGTCCATGGGTTATGTATACCTGGTATATGCATACAAGTTCTTTGGTTGATCTCTTCCCATCCGCCCTCCCTCCCATACTATCCCTCTGAGATTCTGCAGTCTGTGGAAGACACTCTTTGAAACACTGATTACTATGGCTTTCAAGGAAACTGATATATGTGTGGAAGTGTGTATGTGTTTGTATTTTCCCCCAAGCACACAAAAAGCTCTTCCTGATTCTAAGAAGCCAGCTCCTTGACTGCTGCGTAATAAACTTACACAGTCCAGTTTGGTTTTAAGTGGGGCCTGTAGCAGCAACCAGGGTTAGCTTAGTATTGCTGTTAATAGCACCCAGGGCTGGCATGCAAAACTACATACCAAACCCCACCTCCACCTAGTCTTAGATCAGCCTTTCTTAGAAGTCCGGGCAACCAAGGGGCCCTAGCTCAGCCACAGCAAAGACCAGCTCTCCCTGGAACAAGTTTGAGTCACAGGGCCAGGAGAAAGCTAAGTGGATATATTCATAGTTTGTGATAAATTATTTTTTTTTTAATTTTTATTTATTTTTTTAAAAAATATATTTTATTGATTTTTTACAGAGAGGAAGGGAGAGAGAGAGTTAGAAACATAGATGAGAGAGAAACATCGATCAGCTGCCTCCTGCACATCTCCTACTGGGGATGTGTCCGCAACCCAGGTACATGCCCTTGACCGGAATCGAACCTGGGACCTTTCAGTCCGCAAGCCGACGCTCTATCCACTGAGCCAAACCGGTTTCGGCATGTGATAAATTATTAATTGTATTTTTTTTTTGCAATTCATCTCAACACTCCTTTAATCTATATAAATTTGTGCTCTTTTGATTTTTCCTTCTAACTAGTCATTATATCTGCTTAGTGACCTCATATTATATGAGAGAAATAAAATTCTTAACACATGTTTATTTTTATATGTGTATGAGAGTCATGATTTTATTTTATTTTTTCTGTTTTGGACGTTTCATTAAGATGCCCAATAGATTCACCTGACTTGGTTTATATTTTCCTCTGTTTCTCTATGTACAATTTTTTAAAACAAATCAAATAAATATATATATTTATCCTGCCTGCTATTTTTCTTCAATATTTTCCAATATTATTAAAAATCCTTTTAATGTGGCTTTGTCTGTGTAATTTCCTATCTTATGAGAGCATCATAATTTACTTCATTTCTCTTTATTTTAAAATTATGGAGAGGTTGTTTCCACTTTTTTAAAAAAGTAAATAACACTATGATGAACATTATTATATACATTTAAAAGCTTCATCTTAAAATAAAGATAGATTGTTAAAGTAAATGGATACAGATGGTATAGTATCAACTGGTTTTGATCACAAGAGCAACTGTATATGAAATAAGTCTTTAGTAAATTTGGTTCCCACAAAAACAGTGACTTTATTTTGATTCATTTTTGGAAGGTGTTGTATTGTAAAAGGCATGGGTTGGATTTGTTACGGTGGCTGTGGTAACCAGAAAACACTATTTTCCAAAATATTTTTAATGGAAAGAATTCTAAAGAGAAGGACAGCTAGATGTTCGTTGTGTTTGATGGAGGCTTCTAACTAACTTAATTGAATTAATTTCTAGAGAGGGCATAGAAATAAATCCTATCTGATTATCTTATTTAATGCTCACGAAACATCTGCGAGATGGGTATTACTGTCTCCATACTGAGAGTGAGGAAACTAAGGTTTAGAAAGGTTAGTCCATGTGCCCCAAGTCATGCAACTAAGAGCTGGAAGAGGCAGAATTTGAACTCTGGTCTTTCCCACCGTGAATCTGAACACAGCACTTGCTGTTTTCAGGCAGGCTGTGAAACTGACATCTTCATCTGCCCTCTCTCCGGTGAATGTTCTCCCAGAGGAAGGGCTGGCCATTAGTTCCTCTCTCTACCAGTGACCTCGAAAACCATCTATCTCTTCCAGTAATTACTTGGATGAAAACGGTGAACCCAGCTGCTTCCCTGGTGATTCTTTAGCTCAGACTCATAAAAGCTGTCTTTGTAGAAGCTGCTGCTTGTCTCCTTCTTTTACTTGGTAATTCCCAAGGGCAAGATTACCTTCTACCAGCTGCTCCTCTCTACATGCAAAGGGATTGAGGAAAAAATCAAATGCTGATTAAATCTACACATTGTCTTTTCCATCCCCCCCTGGGGAGACCAAAATATAAATCACTGGAATCATAAGACATTGGCTTCAAGCTTTCTCTGAAAGCCCAACAGGATTATTAAACTGATAAAAACAAGAAACAACATAGTTCCTCCTAATCTACATGGAGATTTCTACCAGTGCTGCTCTATGTTCTTCCTCTATCGTGGGGGGGGGGGGGGGGGGCGGGCTATTTAAAATTTAGGCCTCATGCACTCATGAGCGAGGCACGGTGTCTTTTGGAGCCAGGTTGCCCAAAAGAAATGCTTTATTGGAAATTCTGCCCCTTCCCGGGATAATAGGAGAGGTTTTAGGATCTCTAGCTTATTATCTACAAATTGTAAATTCCCTACCTAAGTACAGCTTTTACTAATTAATGTTGGTAATACCTACATATTAGACATTCTGTGTAAATTGACCTTACTCTCTAGTTGTTTGAAGTATATGTCTGTCTTCTTGCTCATTTGAAAGAATCACAGGAAAGAGTGCTTAACTTCTCCTAAGATGTGCTCGTGCTGAGAATCAATCTTCGTATTATGATAAGATGATAAAACAGGGCTCCTCCAGACTTAATATTCACACACAGGACCATGTGATATCTGTTAGATACCAAATATGCAGAACCCTATCTGCAGAATTTTCTAAGGAAATTGTGAAGGGTCAGTCTGCTGGCTCTTAGATCCCTATATGATAAAGGATATATAAAAAAAGAATCAAAGAGTGAAGAGAAATGCTGCAACCCTTTAGGAAACAATTTGGCAGTTTCTTTATAAGTTAAATATAAACTTACCATATGTTCTAAATTCTAATCTTAGGAATCTACCAAGAAAAAGCATATATGTCCACACAAAGACTAGTACACAAATTTTGATGGCCGTGTTATTCATAACAGCCCCCAAATGGAAACAATAAAAATGAACATTAACCTGAGAATGAATGTACAGACTGAGATATATCCGTATAATGGAATACTACTGTTACCAGAGAATCAAACTTCCCCATCGCTTGTGGGAGCGAGGTTCTTGTGATATCTTTAGAAAATGTGCTTTCTAAGATTCAGATGGAGAATGGGATGTGGAAAAAGCCTTTATTTGCATAAAGTTCCATTCCTCGGGTTCCAAGGTCTCATGCCCCTTATGCCAGTCCTGACAAAGGTGCCACTGGGGTTCCAGCAGAGCCAAAAGCAAAGTCAATGTCCAGAGCTTCCATTTCATGTTGCAGCCAGTGTAGTTCAGAATCCAAGCTAATTAAAGTCCATTAGTCCATTGTGGGGGACTCACATGGCAGTGATCAATGTGGGTACAGGAGAGCATGCTCCTGCAACAGTAGAGCCAGGAACCTGGAGAGAGAGAGAGAAAGAGAGAAAGAGAGAGAGAGAGAGAGAGAGAGAGAGAGAGAGAGAGAGAGAGAGAACCAAGAAAGCACTGTCTTTGTTTTGAAGTTTAAACAGTGGCCACACCCATCCTGGCTACTGACTCGCTTCTAGGTGTGATTGACAGTCAAGCACTTTCCCACAGTCACTCAGACCTCATTGGGCATGTGTCTAAGATGCCTCTCTCCAGTCCCTTCCCTCATAGATTAGTGGGGAACAGACTTGGAGAGTATTAAATGCAGCTTTTTGGCAAGGCTGTATAAAGGGCATGCCTATATTATCTAGCTTCCCCTTTCTTCCTTTACTATTCAATAATAGCCAGGTTATTACAATGGCATCATCACTACTGGACAATTAAAAAGAAAAAAACTGAATCATGCCACAACATGGATAAATGTCAAAAATATTACACTACGTGAAAGGAGTACAAGAACAGATACAGTATGATTCCATTGATATGAAATGCCCAGAAAAGGCCTATCCATAGAGACAGAAGTAGGTTAGTGCTTGCCTGGACTTAGGTGTAGGATTAAAAAGGATCTTTTTTGGGGGGAGGGGATGATAAAAAACACCACATTTAATATTTTATTATAGAGATTCATTCTCAGCAACACCTCTTAGTAAGCACTGCTTAAAAATGATTTCCTGTAAACCATGTTTATTTTCCTGTGAACAGGAAACCATTTTTAAAGGGTGCTTACATTAAGGAGTACAAGAAAACATATGCTTCAAGACTACCAGAAAACAAGGTCTATTTACATAGCATTTCTAATATGTGTCTATCATTAGCAATTATTAGTAAAAGGTGTACCTAGGCAGGTTATTTTCAATTTGTGTAAAATAAAACAAGAGATCAAAAGAGTTCTAAAATTGGATTGAGGCAATGGTTGTACAACTCTGTAAATTTGTTAAAAATTATTAAATTGCACACTTGAAAAGGAGAATTTATGAGATGTAAATTATACTTTTAAAAAGCTGCTGTAAACATAGAGAAAATAGAAGAGATTTTCAATAGATCTTCACGAGCCACATGTGGCTAGTCCAAACTGAGATGTGCTTTAATTATAAAATGCACGTTAGATGTCAGACTTTGCATGGGGGGAAAGAATTATATATTATCTCACTAATATTTTATATATTGGTTACATGTTGAAGTGATAATATTTTGGATATATGGAGTGAATAAGATATATTACCATTATTTCTATCTGTTTCTTTTTAGTATGACTAGAAGAAGACCAAATATGAGATAGATTGACTATAAAAAAAGCCATAGCATGAGTCTACAGGAGTCATGCAGGCCTGTTGAGGACAAAACATTGTGGACATCACTCATTCACAGAATCACCAGGAGTTGGGGCCAACTCAATGGCGTGTCACACACAAACTAGAAAATTAAAATGATTTGTGTGGTTCACATTGTATTTCTACTGAATAGTGCTGCTATAGAGAGAGCCATTGCCCCCACCCCATCTCCTGAGAAGAGAATGGAGTCTGCTAGGGTCTGATCCAAACCTAGTGAGGAGGTTCTTCAAGTGGAACTTTCACATTGTTTATAGGTGTTCGCTGTAGTCAAGGGGATCGTAGACTGTGGCCAATGGCAACAGGATAAAACAGATCTGCATGCTGATCAGCCAGGGCTTGTCCAAGTGTGTCTGGAACCCAGCCTGGAATCACGTGAGAGAAAAGCACAGCCTGGAACTGCTGAGAGCACCATAAAGCCGAGTCTGAGGGAAGAGGACCAGCAGCAGAGCAAAAGCTGCAGGCAGGTTGAGAGGCACCAGCTGAAGGAAAATGCTCATTGTCAACATCATGAAAATTGGAAGACAAATAAGAGCTAGGTTCTGATTCTAACTTGACTTTTGTTTATTCAATGTATTGATTACACTGTAATCAATCAAAAACAGAGCTGCTGCAGTGCAGAATTCCAAGAGGGAGGCACTATTCAAATCATAGCCCAGGTCAGAGGTTCCCAGACATGTGGAAGGAGCCCACACCGGTGGTCAATAGATCCACTCTCTGTAAGCACGTGCAATCACCAGAGAGAGGGAGGCCAGCTTGCAAAGGCGCCGACCAAATGATAATTTTCTCATTCTTGAACCACTCTGCTCTCTCTCATGGACAGATCTGAAACTCTCTAGCCAAAAAAAACAGGATAGGGTGGAGGGAGAAAGAGCTAACAGGGAAATAGAGAAAAACCAATTCTTCCCCCTTTCCTCGTTTTAGACATTTTAGCCTAAAGCTGACCTGAGCTAGAGGTGGGAAAAAGATGTGACATTAAATTAATTTCTGACCGTTGATTAATATATTGGACTAGATTCTAATTTCTGATTTAAAAACTTATTTTTGACTTCAAGAGGCCGTACAATTGTGATTTAGTTGAAAGTCAGAAAAAAAAAATCATGGGCCTGCCTGAGTTTTCATCAAAGGGCAATAAAATATAAATAAATTTGAAATGTAAGTGACAGAGAACTGAGTTCTGATTATAAGTGAAGCTGGGCTCATTTAACATAAGCATTTTAAGGGAGTAACTCTTTCTTCCAACGCTGGGCTGTCACAGTGCAGAGTTCCAGGGAATGGTACCTCCTGGTGTTTCCAGAGTAGAACCTGCCTGCCCTGAGCAGCAGCCCAGTTCAAAGTGGAGTCCCCGAGGGAGGGTGTGGTTGGGAGTCAGGCCAGCCAGACCCAAAATTTCTTTAAATGATGAGAAAATTTGAAAAGGTACTAAGTCTAAGGTTCAATCTCAGGATAATCCTAATTCCCAACCATGTGCTCCTTCTACAGGAGGCTAAAGGGTCAAACTCAGCCCATGTTGAAAACCATTCATTTTGGTGTAATAGGATCCCTTGTTCAGAGTGCCATCACTGTGATCAATAATGCTATCAGTGCCTCATTGATTGTTGCTAAGTGAGTGTCAGAGACCAGGAAAATAAAATGTACCCTACACACATCTAAATCCCATGCCCTTTGGTGCTATAGCTCAGTGGACACAACTTAAGTGACATTGGATACAGTGAACACTATCTAATATTCATCATCCATCTAGTTATCTATATATACACACATATATATATATTTAGAATTTTTAGTATTGTGTGTAGTAAGATATTATATTACATAGGAAAATCATACTTATTCTTTTTGAAGACTCTTTTAGGGATACCCTGATACTATGAAAACATGATAAATAGATAATATACTTATGATTAAATGCACCTTAGATATAAATATTTCTAGTTCCTCACATAACCTTAGCTTTTCATGCCTGTGTTCTCTTAATTGACTGCTCAGCTCTGTTTTTTACCTTGCAAATTGCATCTGATTTTACTTTTGAGTGCCGGCCAAGCTTTACCTTGTTCTCATGCAACGCTTGAATAATCTTATTAAGGTGATAAGAGTCTCTAGATGACAACACCGTGGTCATGGCTCAGATGGCAAGTTTATGTTTTAATATTCACATCACTTGAAGAAGAGTTAAATAAGATGTGACACACAGAATGCAAACCAAAGGACCGCAGCTAGCCTCCCAGGGCAGCCTGCTCAGCCAACCACCCTCCATTTCCGTTGCTGGTGTGGCCAGCCGCAGGCAGGAGTCAGTTTCTGTGGACAACTCTATCCCACATTGAGGCCTTTGCATGAGCCTCTACCTCTTCCTGAAATGGTTTTCCTTTCATTCTATTTGCATGCCAATGTCCCTCCATCCTTTAAATCTCAACTTGGAGATGCCATCTTGGAGATGCCAACTTTGACCAACCAATTAGGTCTTTCTATCACTTTCTATCTTATTCTACCTTTGTTCCTCTGCAACACTAATCATATTTTAAAATTATTGAATTCACTTTACTTTTTTTCTTTATGTTCTAACATATGATCTATGAAGACAGGGGATCTTCCCTCTTGTTAACAATTGTGTCTCCAGAACTGATGTCAGTCCTTGATTTATAGTTGCAGTTCAATAAATGCTTGTTGGATGAATATATGGGAAAATGAAAACATCTCTTGGTCTCCTGATGATAAGAATCTAGGCTTATTTAGCCAGACATTTATGAGGAATATCATACATTGATTAAGAACACGGACCCTGTGGCTGTGGTTTTCCTGGTCACTAGCTGTGCGGTCTTGAGCACCTTACATTTTTTGAGCCTTAGTTTCCTCAGCTGTGACATAGCTACCAATTCATTGAGTTGTTGGGATATCAGATGACTGATGTATGCACAGCACTTAGCAAGTTCTGGCCCTTAGTTATTAATAGTTGCTATCTATTTTTATGTAAGATATCCAGAGAAGACTATTCCAAAATCCTTTCAGTTAAAATAACAATCCTATACATTAAAGAGGTAATATGCAAATTAACACTCACAAGATGGCTGCCTACGACCAGCCTGTCAGGGGAGTTAGTGAGGGACGACCAAATGACTGAACAAGCAGGCTGCAGTTGGGGGCAACCAGGCCGGCAGAGGGCGCAGTAAGGGGTGACCAGGCCACTGGGGGGGCAGTGAGGGGCAATCAGGCCACCAGGGGGAGGCAGTTAGGGGTGACCAGGCAGGCAGGCAGGTGAGCAATTAGGAGCCAGAGGTCCGGGATTGTGAGAGGGATGTCCAACTGCCAGTTTAGGCCCAATCCCTGGGATCATGCCTAAACTGGCAATTGAACATCCCCCAAAAGGTCCCGGATTGGAGAGGGAGCAGGCTGGGCTGAGGGGACCCCTCTCATGCATGAATTTCATGCACCGGGCCTCTAGTACTTATATAAGTACCTTTATTTAGAATGCTACATCTCTATTGCCAAGTCTTTCTATCATTGGATCCTTACCTCAGGTACCTCAGCTCTGCAAACCATTCCTGAAGCCCTTATGCTGTGTTAGTGATTCCAGTGAGCACCCCTTTGAACCTGGGAGGGCTGTGATCACACAGGCGCCAATCCAGTGATCTTCCCTGAGGGTGTGCCTCAGCCCACACACCTGGGGTGGGAAGAAAATATTTAGAATGTCTATTTTGGAGAGAGAGAGAGAGAGAGAGAGGGAAAAAAAGAGAAAAGAAAGCACAACTCGTATTTAATATGTTGTTTGATCTTGGCATGTTTCTTTGCTCCCCTTGTCAGACAGTGATGTGTCAGTTGTGCTGCCCAAGGTGTTGTGAATGAAGAATGGGATTCCAAGGTGCTCAGGAATGTGCAGGAATCGTGTGTCTGGGTGAGCGGAGCTTTGAATTGTATTTTTTTCTGGGTTAAAAATTAAAGTAACCTTCATGAAATGGACAAGTTTCTTAAATAGGGAACAAAGGTTAAAAGAAATGTTCATAATGAAAGCATAATTGAACAATAAGAAAATGGCTGAACTGATGTTTTTACTATTAATCATATGAAATCAGATCTGTTAACATTTTGAAAAAGTAAAAAGTGAAGTTTTCAAGAAAACGATTTGAAATGTCATTTTACACTTCCTATGATTAACAAAATGTCCCAACCATAAGTGAATTTTGTGCAACCTAAAGCTGAGCACCAGAGACTGCTAAAATTCTGATTATGAACAGATGGCGTTAAGACTGGAGTATAACATTAAGTGGTCTGAGTGGCAGCACAGAAACCACTAAGGTGTTTAATAAATAATGCCCTGGTTTTGTGGTCAGTGAGTCTCAATTTTTTGTATGTGGTGGGTGGGAGATGAGGTGGTTGGGGGAGAATGAATGAAGAGAAGAGATTGATATCAGACCCTCCTATGAATTGTGTCCAAGTACTCATACTTAGATAATCTAGTTCTAGTTCATCCCTTAACCAAGGAATTTTAAATCTTTTTCTCCCCAACCCTCATCCCTAACTAGGAAGCTAGAGAACTATTATTCTAGTTAACAGATAATACAAGTTGAAATAGAAAGGAAGGGAAAGCTTGGAAATAGCTTAGAACAACCAAGGGCGGGTGGGGGGCGTGGAGGGCAAATATTTGGAATAAGCAGAATTTGCACGTAGTAGTACAAATGGCCAAATAATTCATTAATATGTAGAAACTTATTTTTTTTCACATTTGCTTACATTTGGTGAAAAGAAGTAACATGATAGGAAATTAGAAGAAGAAAATAAGTAAAACAAATAAGCAGTATTTTCTAATACAATTATTCTGATATATAACCCTGCTCAAGTCAATGGTGGAATATATAGGACATATCACCTTGTTCCTTAGTTAATGATAGCTTAAATAAGTGTAAATACTGGGCCCCTGCCACTTACCTGGGATCAGCTTCCTCAGAAGAAGGTGCAAAGACTTAGGGAAAAACAAAATCTTTAGAGCTATCCTGGCATCTCTCAAACCCTTTTCAAAAATGGGGTCTTTTAAGCCAATTTCTTTGAGGAAAAAAAAATCTGCTCTCCTTTTGCATAAAAGTATAATTTTTCAATTAAATTTTATTTCTCTTTATTTGCTCTATATCGTGCCAGGGGCTGGTTAGTAAAGGCTGGGCTGATTATGCAGGGACTGGGTCTAGGAGAGCCTGGAAGTGCTTTTGTTGACTTGCTGTGGGTTCCGGGGCTGGCAGAGGACTAGCCAGATGACAAGGTTCACTCAGGTAAGTGCCGGGGAGGCCACTGGAGAATACCATCCCCATGGAAACAGAGCAGCCTCCTCTCAGCTCAGGCGAATCATTGTTATCACAACAGTAACACGTTTTAAAAGACTTTAGCGAAAGCTGATTGCCAGCCCTGATCCTTAAAATCACCTGAGGATCTTTAGAAATGGACTGACCCCTGGGCCCTACCTAAGCCCTTAAATCAGAATCTCTGGGGGGTGGTATTTGGACACTGGAATTTTCTTAAAGCTCTCTAGGTGGTTCTAAAGTGCAGCCATGGTAAAGAACTGCTAGCCTAGACAATGCGATAGGTTGTGTGTAGTAAGGTTAAATTACAAACCAGATGCAGCAGGCATTATGATCAGTAAGGAATACTGCAGGAATAATCAGCCAGTATCATATCCAAAGGGCCACACTCCAGAAGTGATTACTGCAAGTGCTCCTGTCAGATTAGCCTCAGAAGTTTAATTAATAAGACTATTAAATGTCAGAGATGGTTTTTTTTTAAAATCTGTGACTTGTTAATTAGCATAATGAATTTCAGAAATGGGCTCTTATTGGTAGAATTGGGGTATGTTTTAGAGACACTCCCCAAACTTGTATGAACAGTGCATAAGAGTATAGTGCCACCTGTAAGGATGGTGCTTAAAGCTTGATCCTTGCACCCAGCCATTGGGTCAGAGCACCGAAGGCAACCCGATGCTGATGCTGGGAGTACCGGGATCCTGCTTCAAGACTCATGTGCATCTTCCTGAATGAACCTTTGTTCAAGGTTGAGCCAGAGTAGCCAAAGGACTAAGAGCTTGGCAAAGCTTCATCAACCTCATGGAACAGACAACTTGCTAGCAAATGTTTATTTAATAAATGCTAGAGTTATGGCAGAAATTGGTTTCATACTCACTGAAAAATGGGGAAAAGTTGCTAACTCTGACCTTCCTAAAAGTTTGGAGTGGTTACTGTCTCCCTATCTAAAGAACCCAAGAGTTATATATTGACTAGACTGGCTTGGGTCAGGTTTGCAACAGTCATTGAAGAACACTAATACTGAGTGTTGTCAAAGTTTTCAATTTAATTTTTAAGCTTTAAGTGTTGCAACTAAACTTAGGTTCATAAGGAAAAACAAACAAAAAAACCTCTTGTGTAGAACCAGCAACTTTTCTTTGGGCCAGATTGGACCTGCATGCTGTGTGTTCAAGCTCTGTAGTCCCAGACACCCAAGAGGCCCTACGGTTAGCCTTGTTCCTCAGGAACCAGTCAGTGATCTGAGAAATCCAGGCAGTCCAGGCAGGAAGGACAGAAACTGGTTCTTGAGGCCAAGGTAAGAAATTTGCAGGAATTCAAAAGGCAAAAGAACAAGATGATAACATGGGGGAATGAAATGCTGGCAGGAGGCTGTTTCTCTGTACCTCTTCCACCTTCTCCAGGCATGGGGCAGTTCTCAAATGCAGAGCCAAACAGACATTTACTCCATGACCTCCTATGGAGTAAGGAAGAGGAGCAAGGGTTACCAACAGGGAGACGTTTATTGACTTTGTCATATCATGCTGAGCACGTATTTTATACACAGTCTTGGACTAAGGCACTGGGACAAGGAGATAGTTGAAGTCAAGGAAAAACACTCCCATGTTTTCATTAACTGACACATATAATACTCCTGACACCTCATGTGTGGGTCCCTCCCCCCATATACACACACACCAAGCAATTCTCTAACACCCCAGTTGGATGCAATTCAATTCAATTCAATTCAATTCAATTCAATTCAATTCAATTCAATTCTGACACTATCTACCTGGAGTAAGATTTCCACAAGTTAAGGACTCAGTCCCATAAATTGCCCTGGCTTCAGATGCCAATCCCAAATTCCATGTTGTCACCTATACTCCCGACCTACTGACTATAAATTAGATTTCCCTAGAACTCCTCCTTGGGTTCAATAATCCTCTAGAATGGCTCACAGAGAACTCAGGGAAACACCTTTACCAGTGTATTCTAACAATATAATAAAAGGTACAGATAAACAACCAGATGAAGCGATACATAGGGCAAAGCAAAGTATGGCTAACAGAGCACCACTGTTAGCCATATTCAGGTGCACCACTCTCCTAGCAGCTTCACATGTTCACCAGCCTGGAAGCTCTTCAAACCTTGTACTTTTGGAATTTTTATGGAGGCCTCATTATGTAGACATGATCGATTATTAACTCACTCTTCCTGAAGGATTGGGAGAGGGGTGGAACATTCCAAGCTTCTAATCATGGCTTAGTTTTTCTGGTCAACTAGCCCCAAACCAGGAGTCATCCAAGAGCCCATCCAAAGTTATCTCTTTAGAACAAAAGACACTCCTATCACCCAGGAAACCCCAAGGGGTTTAGGAGCTCTCGTCAGGAACCGAGGTCAAAGGCCAGATATTAGAACAAAAGATGCTCCCATTGTTCTCACAAGAATTACAAGAATTTTAGAAGCTATGTGCCAGGAATCAGGGGCAAAGAGCAATATGCATATTTTCTATCATTACACTGTTGAGAAATCTGATGCTTCTAGCCAAGAAAAAGCACTTAGCAGACCTCTGAGGAAAAAAAACAATAGAGGTTCCTAGAGTCCTTGAGTTCTGCCAGCAGAGAACACTACAGAGTCTTAGAAACTAAGTTCAGGAAGGCTCCTGGGAGCTCTGGGGACCTGTGCACTTGTGGGACCCTAGTCACTGCTATGGATATGTTTCTTTCACTTGACTTCAGCCAAAGGTGTATCCCATAGAAGGCGCACACACAGGTGAATGGAGAGGCTCTGTCCTCAAGGGTCTTGGAAATTAGTGAAGGTAATAAACAAGAACAAAGCATGCTGCAAAGGGAGCACAGAATACAAGAGAGGTGAGACATGCAGTGGGTGATGTGGCCCGTCTGAGCCAATAAATGAACATAAAATGATCAGTCTGGAAGATTTAATTTAGATGTGGAGGTGTGAGCCCTGTTTGAACCCTGACTCATGCAAATGAGGATGAGGGAAAAGACACCATTTTTGGGACCAAGAGAGCAGGTCTATTTGGATGAGAAGGAAAGACATTTTATTTTTTTTTTAACATTTTTTTAAATTAAAAAAGCGACACATCAAGAAGACAAACTATATAACCGTAAAGAGAAAATGCAATAGTTGCTTTAGTTTTCCTTCTGTCCTAGACCGTCTCTCTTGGGAAGGAGAACATTGAATCTCATCCCACTGCTAGGTCTGGGACAGAGAGCTCCAAAGTTGCGGGACCCTTGCCATCAGCTGGTTATACTGGGCTATTGGCAAAGGGTACAAGCACTTTGTCTTTCCCCAGGCCATGCACCACTATGGAAGGAGAAGGACTAGGTTTCAGAGAATGTGGAAGGTAGAAGGAACTTTAGAAGTTACCTCTATCAAGCCTCATTTAAAAACAAAAACATGCAAAATCAAAGCCCACAGAGTTACTCAGCTCTCCCAAGATCCCACAGTAGAGCAATGGGTAGGATCTGTCTAGACTCCTTTCACATTTATGCCCAACTGTCACAAAGCACCTTTGGTGCGGCTAAAAGAAAGTAGATTGTGCAAGGTAGTGTGTATTTTGCTACAATACTGGGAAAACTTGATAATCCCTAATAAGAGTAGAAATTAATACAAATTAAAGTTAAACATTTATTTATTATTTATTACAAATAAAATAGTGACTAAGAATATAGTAACATCAAACATACAAAGCTCATTCCAGAACAAACTGCAAACATACACAGCAATTAAGTGACAGTATAACTTTAGTAACTTTTTTCTATTTCCATGTGCTGGGGTCCAGCCCCAGCGGGTCCAGGAGTTCCCCAAGGTGTGGACGGAGTCGGCGGAGAATGAATGACACGGAGGCAGTGTTTAGGTGATCATCATGGCCAGGTTCCTCTTAGCCAGGTACCTCACTTTATTGTCATCTAACATCTGTATATATACTATTTGGTTCCAATCCTATCCATTCTATACAAAAGGCCAGGGGGCTTCCCATCTCCATTCAAAGGTTACTCTATTGTTCCACTAAGCTACAAGGAAGTAACTGAAGGAGGTCACTCCAAGCAAAGATCAAAACGACCAACCACCCCTCTGACTCTCAGTTAAAGGGTTTACTGATAAAAATCCTCACCTGGGGGAACAACCTTTCTCAGGAAGCATTAAGAGGGGAGCAAACATATTAAGAACAGTATGCCATATACGCCAGGTCCTTTGAAACATCCCTGCAGTGACTGCCTCAAGCAGCCAGGGTGGATTGGCTTCCAGCATCCATGTATTAAAAATTCAATTCAATTTAAAGGGATTTTTCAAGAACATTTTTTTGCTTGTTTTTTATTGTTGTTAATCCTCACCCAAGGATATTTTTCCATTGATTTTTAGAGAGAGTGGAAGGGAGGGGGAGAGACAGGAAGAGAGCAATATAGATGTGAGACACACACACATAGATTGGTTGCCTCCCACACAGATCGAGCCTGCCACCAGAGGTACATGCCCTTGACTGGAATCGAACCAAGGACCCTTCAGTCCAAGGGCCGGCACTGTATCCACTGAGCCAAACCCAGCTGTTTTCTGCTACTCAGTGATGTATTTGATGCTGTGGAGAATAGAAAACATCTAACGCACTCACTGTGGTGCAGGTACATTGAGCATCAATGTTCTGGCCCCAACTACGTCTGAGGATATTGCGTTCATGAAGAAAGCAACAGAGACTCTGAGGCCATGAGCACCTCTCAAAGTTTGTGTCTAGCAAGCAGCAAAAATGGGGCTCCCATTTTTAAACACAAAATTCTTAATTTGATTTCAGATCAGAAATATTTTTATTATAGTGTTTTAAACAACATTTTTTCTAGAAAATCATACTATGCAAAGCATGAAAAGCACCAAAAAGAGTAATCTTTCTTCAGCAAGTTCTTTGAACCATAATTGAGTGGTTAAAAGCATTGGGTTTGGAGTCTAAATGTGAATCCTAGCTCTGTACTTTAACCAGGTGTGTTATCTGCCCCTACTTTAAACTCTCCAAGACCCTGAATAGGAAATATGCTTATCTTTCAAAGTTGTATTGGAGATTAAATCAAAGTATAAAGCAGATAAGAATTTCATGATTGCTGACACTAAAAATGCTTGAGAAATTGTAGCTAAAATAATAAAACAAATATGGGAAATCATGGAAGCTTCTTATAGGAGGGAGAATAATGCTTTGTTTTGATACAGTCTCCCATTCATTGTGGCTTTTGACAAATATCGAATGTACATCGCTCTCCTACTATCCTTTAGCACAGTGGTTCTCAACCTTCTGGCCCTTTAAATACAGTTCCTCATGTTGTGACCCAACCATAAAATTATTTTCGTTGCTACTTCATAACTGTAATGTTGCTACTGTTATGAATCGTAATGTAAATATCTGATATGCAGGATGGTCTTAGGCGACCCCTGTGAAAGGGTCGTTCGACTGCCAAAGGGGTCGCGACCCACAGGTTGAGAACCGCTGCTTTAGCAGTAAAGCATGAGAAACATTTCTATCTCTCCCAAATGCAGCTCCTGCTACAATTCTCTAAAGATGGAAATGGGGTAAGAAAATATCCAAGGCCAGGGTGATAGAGGAGTTGCTAAGTGTCTCCTTCCAGTATTCTCTGAGAGCTGGCTCTGCCTTCCCTGGGTCAGCACTTGAGGTCATAGACTAAGTTGTCAGACTTGTTGCTTTGGGTGGTGGCCAAATGACCCTTGAGCTTCAGGATGACAGACACAGAGACATATTTTATTGTTCTAATAGAAAGCTCCCTCCTCTTTCCTCTCCCCTCCCCTCCACTTCCCTCTCCTCTCCTCCCCTCTCCTCCCCTCTCCTCTCCTCTCCTCCCCTCTCCTCTTCTCCCCTCTCCTCTCCTCCCCTTCCCTCCCTTCCCTTCTCCTCCCTTCCCCTCCCCTCTCCTCTCCTCTCCTCTCCTCTCCTCTCCTCTCCTCTCCTCTCCTCTCCTCTCCTCCTCTCTTCTCCTCTCCTCGCCTCTCCCCCTTCCCTCCCCTCTCCTCTCCTCATTTCTCCTCTCTTCTTGTGTTTTCTCCTTGTCTCTCTTCCTCCTTCTCAAAATCACTCTTCAAAGCAAAATCAGTCTTAAGAAGCTAGAAAAAGAAATTGCTCTCCATCTGTACCCTAGAGACATTTCTACAGAAATAAAGAAAAAGCAATGTATTGATCTAGTAGGCAAGGAATAAAAACAGATTTCTTGTGCTTAGATGTGTATGAGCTGATTTCATCAGGGTCACTACAACAATATCGTGAGGCTCTGTTGGTCCTGGTGCCCCAGAGGACACTTTTGTCCTCAAAGTTCACTGATAAAAATCCCAGGAGGCTGACATCTTTCCTCACTTTGCTACTTTCTACATGAAACACCTGAGACATATTTGTATCTTAAGGCCTGGACACCAGCCATTAGCTTGAGAGCTGGGGTCACAGCAGAGGAACAGATTCCTAAGGGACATGATGCCTGGAATTGATCTGTGTGAGGGTCTGCTGACAATAGGCACTGACTGAGCTCAGGTGGTGCACCAGGTGACTCTGCTCTTGGTGACCCAGAAACAGAAATGCCCACAGGAAAAGGAAACCATGGGCACATGTGTTCGGTTATGAGAAAGGAAGCAATAAAACCACTGCACCATTCAATCCGGTGATCGTCACATCTCAGAATATCTCCTGGTGTGTTAAGCAATATCATAAATTTTCAATCAGCATCTGTATTGAAAATAAATGTTATCTAACATTTGAGGAAGGATGACTAGTGAATAACAGTGTCACAAAAGAACAAAACCAGTGTTACCACACTACGGTAGTTAGAATCGTCCGCCTATGTCATTAGACCAATGCCATGGCAATTGATTACCGTTTCTCAGTACTTGTCCTTTGTTTCCCAGCCTTTATGAGACCCAAGCGCCAAGCACTGGCTATTTCTGAACGCTCCTATGCTCTGCCTGTCTTCACTGGTCACTTGGAGAGAGTGAACTGCCCCCAACTCCCTTTCTGTTCTTGGTTGCTTTCACATTCCTTCACACAGACTGTGCCTCAGCCGCACTAAACCACATGCCCCATCTGGACTCAAAATGCTCTGTCCGGACAGTGTCCTGTTGGGCGGTGAGGACTCAGAGGACACACTGCTTCGGCTGGAATCCCAGCTGTGCCTTCACCATCTCTGAAATCTTGGGACCGTGACCTGGTCATTCTGGACCTGACGTTTTATATATCGTGCAAATAAAGGCACCCACCTCATGGGGGTGTTGTCAACATCAAATGAGTTAATACGTATAAATGCTTGGAATGGTGCCTGGTGCATAGTAAGTCTCTAGCCCTCACTTCAGACTTTTATGGCGTGGCTGTTTCTTCTGCCTGGGATTCCTTTAGTCCCATTCCCCTTCCTTCTGTTCCCTTGTTGGAGTTCAAATGTCACCTCCCTTAAGTGAAAACTCCCTGACCTTCCCACGCAGGGCTGACCTTGCATCTTCATGCCAGGACCCCAGAACTCACCATTACTGCATTGTTACTGTCATTGTGCAGTTGTGAGCTTCTTAAGGTCAGAGTCATTGTGTCCCCTACACATTTGTTTCCACCCTAGCTTTCCCCACAAAAGGTTCTAAATTAGTATTTGTTGAATGAATGGATGGATGAATAAACTAATTGAACAAGCAACCAAGCAATCAGATATTCTCTGCCATATGTAAATTAGTAGAATTCTTAGTGATACTCAGAAAAGGCTGAATAAAGCTTTTCTGTGCTTGTATATTGTGAAAGGAATAATGAATTCAATCAATCCCTTCTATAAATTGCCACATGAAAGGATTTTCTGTGTTCTGACTTAATTCACTTGCCATGTCTATACCAGGCGTAGGTTACAATGCCAGGTGAAATGGATATTTGGAATATGTTAGTCTGTATAGTTATGGGTGGGAAATCCAAATAATGTAGACTAATGTATCTTTTCAGAAAGTATGTATTATCCACGTAGCCCTTCTGGGACCACCTGATTTACTAGGCCCAGTTCCAAATCTGCACTTCCTTTTCCCACGTCAACATGTGGCTCACCCTATTGTGAAAAGGCCCATTCATGAGAGCCTCCTGTGATGAACTCACTGGGGGCTCGCACACTGTTACAGCTGAGTATACACTGAGTTGGCCACAGTCTGCAGGATTCTGACCCCAAACAACCTGGAGGGCACCAGAACCAGGAGAAAACCCCTTTGCCCAGGAGCGGAGTTAGAGGTCAGGTTCTGTGGGAAAACCACGGCGCTGTTGCATGACTTTCCCCTTCTCGATGAGTCTGCCAAAGGCACCACATGCTTTCCCCTCTCCTTGTGGATTTCTCTTTTCCCTTCCACTTTCCCAGAAAGAACTTTCTAGCATTTTAATGATGGATGATCGGGCAGAGATTCAGGACATCTGGGTTCCAGCCTCAGTCCTCCTGCCGACTGAGGCATATCCATCCCTTCGTGTAGCTGTGCCTCAGTTTTACATGGTGCAACGTAGTCTCTCTCTTTTGGCCACGAACACAGTGCAGTTTGTTCTGAGAGCCTCATAATAAATGAATGCTTTGCTAACCCAAAATAGTTTATTTTCTCTGGAATATAAAATCCCTATGACTTAATAAGCAGCTGTTTTGCAGTAATTTCAAAAGGACAACCTTTCTTCTATGCAGGAAAATAAAATAATTGAGCCAAGTGATGTCTCTAAGAGCTAGCAGTTGTCTTGGACTGCAGTTGCTCTCTTCCTTCCTCACCTTGCTGCTTGTATCTAGGAGGCAAAAATTACCATTACAATACACTCTTTCTATAAAACTATCAAGTGTGTAGTATTTGTTTCTTAAAAGATGATATAGCCCTAGCCGTTTTGGCTCAGTGGATAGAGCGTCGGCCTGCGAACTGAAAGGTCCCAGGTTCGATTCTGGTCAAGGGCACATGCCCGGGTTGTGGGGCTCAATCCCGAGTGTGGGACATGCAGGAGGCAGCTGATCAATGATTCTCTCTCATCATTGATGTTTCTATCTCTCTCTCCCTCTTCCTTCCTCTCTGAAATGATTAAAAATATATTTTTTAAAAAAAGATGATCTAGGTTTTAGAGTAATAGTGAGCATTAGAGAATATTCTGTCAACTCAGATAAAATGAAACCACTGTCTCTCCACAGAAAATATAGCTGTTACTAAAGAAGCAGATTTGGTAATACAAATATAATTTTAATTTTATTGGCTCATTTATGGTGAGTTGGGACTTTTTTTATTATAAGAGGAAGTACAAGGTGCTACCATTGGAGGTTGCTATATTAAAACTGCATTAGAACATTTAAATTATTGAAGTAGTGTAATTTACAGATATATAAAATCATTGTATATAACTTATTAATTAATTAATCCTAATCTGTAAAATTTACCAAAAATTGTTCTAATTTTATTAAATGTGATATCATCATTCATACTAAATAATTATATAGTTCCATCATTGAGATTCATTTTAAGCAAACACATGGATTTTTTTTTCAAGTTAATGAATCATGAACTCATTAAATAATATATCACTTGAATTAACATTTCTTTCATTAATTACAATTTTAATATGATCTCTACTAGAATTCATAATGGAGATAGAGGGTATTTAAAATAAAATGCAGCCCCTTATTAACTAATCTAATAAAAGAGAAACATGTAAATTGACCACACCTCTGCTACGCCCAGGCCATGCCCACCAGCCAATCAGAGTGACTATATGCAAATTAACCCAACCAAGATGGCGGCCGGCAGCCACGGAGCTGGAACAAGCAGGAGGCTTGGTTGCTCCAGCGATGGAGGAAGCCAAGCTTCCCGCCTGCCCTGTCTGGCTGTGGCCTCCACTCAAGGCAACAAAGTTTCAATTATAGAAGATAAAAAA
Source organism: Myotis yumanensis (assembly GCF_028538775.1). NCBI lineage: Eukaryota > Metazoa > Chordata > Mammalia > Chiroptera > Vespertilionidae > Myotis > Myotis yumanensis. The sequence continues at coordinate 62,323,278 of NW_027223759.1, forward strand.
ATCCCAGATACCTGCTTCCAGCCAGCCTCCACTGGGAGCTTGGGTGGCTAGGGGCTGTGGCCAGCCTGCAAACAGCCATCAGCCCCTCACCCAGGATGGCCAGGCACTCCAGTGGGGACCCCCACCCTGAAGGGGGAGTGGCCAGTCTGAAAATAGCCCTCAGCCCCTCACCCAGGCTGGCCAGGCACCCCAGCAGGATCCCCAACCTGATTCAGGACACCCTTCAGGGCAAACCAGCCAGCCCCTACCAATGCACCCAGACTCTATCTTATTTAATAAAAGGGTAATATGCAAATTGACCCTAACAGCAGAATGACTGGGAATGACTGGTCACTATGACACACACCGACCACCAAGGGGTAGACGCTCAATGCAGGAGCTTTCCCCTGGTGGTCAGTGCACTCCCACAGGGAGAGCTCTGCTCAGCCACAAGCCAGGCTGATGGCTGCCAGTACAGTGGTGGTGGTGGAAGCCTCTCCTGCCTCCTCAGCAGCACTAAGGATGTCCGACTGCAGCTTAGGCCTGCTCCCCTCTGGCAAGTGGACATCCCCTGAGGGCTCCCGGGCTGCCAGAGGACTGTCTGACTGCCAGCTTAGGCCCAATCCCCCAGGGAGCGGGCCTAAGCCAGCAGGTAGACATTCCCCGAGGGGTCCCAGACTGCGAGAGGGCACAGAGCAGGCTGAAGGACTCCTCCTGAGTGCACAAATTTTTGTGCACCTGGCCTCTAGTCCTATATAATAAAAGGGGAACATGAAAATTGACCAAACGGCGGACCAACCGGTTGCTATGATGCGCACTGATCACCAGGGGGCAGATGCTCAACATAGAGGCTGCCCTCTGGGGGTCAGTGCACTCCCACAGGGGGAGTGCTGCTCAACCAGAAGCCGGGCTCATGGCTGGTGAGTGCAACGGCAGTGGTGGGAGCCTCTCCTGCCTCCACAGCAGTGCTAAGAATGTCTGACTGACAGCTTAGGGCCACTCCCCCTGGGAGACATATGCCAGTCAGTCATCCCCCGAAAGCTCCCAGACTGTGAGAAGGTGCAGGCTGGGCTTAGGGATATTCCCCACCACCTCCCCCCCCCCACCCCGAGTGCACAAATTTTGTGCACCAGTCCTCTAGTTGATTAATAATGAGTTAGTGGCCAAATTTGCTAAATTCTCCCTTCCCAAGCCAAGGAAGTGAGGAAGAAGCAGATTTGGCATAAACTTAGAACCATGGTCATGGCCAATGTACCTGATGTTAGTATGGCCTAGGAGTATCCTAGGGGCAAGTGTGTGGATCTCAAACAACAACTCCAAAAACCCTAATAGAAGTGAGAGTGTTAGTAGCTGAGCCTTCCTAGAACACTCTAGGGCAGTGTCTCAATGGGATGATGTTGATATTTGGGGAGGGTTAGGCTTGATTATGAAAATTGCTGAGCAATTGGCATCTTTGATCTTCATTAATGAAATGACAGTTCCTCTTTGTCCCCTTGATTCAACAAGACAAACTACCAGACTTATTTCCAAACATCCCCTTAATGCTTTGTATCCAGAAAAGATTCTGCATTTTGTCTTTGGGCAGAACTCTACCCTCTTTGCCTTCATTCTCTCAAAAAAAGAGAAAAGTCCAGGTAACTACTAGGGTATTTAGTAAAATGACAGTTTTCCCATCAATTTGCCAAAACGTTCAAACCAGTGCTATGTTCTAGAGTAAGTTTTTCACGAAAAGTTAAAGTCAGCCAGGGCAGCCTGACTTGTGCCTAGAGCCCACCGTTTTTTTGTTTTGTTTTGTTTTTTCAGTTTTTTTTAAAATATATATAATGTATTGTTATTGATTTCAGAAAGGAAGGGAGAGAGAGATAGAAACATCAATTATGAGAAAGAATCATTGATCAGCTGCCTCCTGCACACCCCTCATTGGGGATCAAGCTTGCAACCTAGGCATGTGCCCTAACCGGGAATTGAACTGTGACCTCCTGGTTCATAGGTGGATGCTCAACCACTGAGCCATGCCTGCTGGGTGAAGCCCACCTTTTTTTTTTCATTTTTAATTTTTTATTGATTAAGGTATTACAAATGTGTCTTTATCCCCCCAGCCCACCATTTTTAATCAGGGTGTGCCAACCTATTCAGAGGACAGCCAAGCCAAGATAGCAGAGATGGCTGCAATCATTAAAAGGTTTATTTATAAGTAACTGCAAACTTAAAATAGAGCATAGAAATTTCTGAAATGCCATTTTTGTTGGTTGCCAAATGAGCCTCTACCTTTCTAGGAGCCAAAGGAGCTGCCCTTCCTGAGGGTGTACCTGAGTCAACAGCATCCAGGTTGCCTTCTCTCCTTTCTGGGTAAGACATTCTATTCTTTTTCTTGGGTAAGAGTGGCCATCATTCTAGATTTCCTGATAATACTGACTCATGAGGCTAAATAATTTTCATAAAAATACATGAGCTCAATCAGGCAAGAAATAAGGCCCTCAAATTAAATCAGAGATTGTGGCAGCATCTCTGTCTGCTTTTTAAAAAACTCCATGAGAGAAGATGGCGGCGATATAGGCAGACGCGTCCCAGGTCTTGTCCCGGAGCAAACGGAGTAAGCAGCTGAAACTAATAACACCCACCCCGAATTGGCAAATTTACTCAGCTGGTGAGACGGTTTGCAGCCGGGAAGGGCAGACCTCCCCTGGAAAGGTTAAAAACCAGGGATCTGGGCAGGAAAGTTTGCCAGACCTGAGCCCAGAGGGTCGGAGGGAGACCGCATGGCAGACAGCCGCGTCTCTTGGGACAGACACAGACCCTGACCAGGGTAAGGAGTTCCGCGGGTTTGCTGGCGCCAGGAGATTTGAGATTTGGATTTTGTGATTGCGGAGAACTGAGACTAAAGGGGGCATCCTGAGGAACTGATCAGACCATGCAGTGCCCATAAGAGAGGAGTGTTTCCCAGACCATGCAGTGCTGGTAAGAGGAGCGTTTCCCAGACCGGTAAGAGGAGCGTTTCCGCGGCCGGCCGGCCGGCGTTTGTCTGTTTCTTTGTTTTCACTGAACCCTGCTCATAGGACAGTTCGGATACAGACACTCACCTGTGCTGAAGAGAGGGTGAAGGTGCAGACGAGGGGAATCTGGGGAGAGGCTGAGGAAAGAGGGGGAGCTGGAGGAGGTGGCAGCGAATTAAGTGCTGAGACCCCCCTGGGCCCAGGACTGGGGCAGCCATTCCTCCAGAGGGTGGAATTCCTCCCCCCAGCCCCCCAGGCAAGGAGCACAGCCACACCCAGATTCCACCCTGTATGAGATAAAGGATTAAAACAAGCTGATTAGTCCCTGGGAGTTACCAGGGTCTGCCCTATAGAGGGATTTTCAGTCCCACCAACAACACAGAGCAGGGTAAGGATTAAAAAAGGATAGAGAAGCTGTATAGCCTCAGAGGCCAACCCAAAAACACTGCCACCCAGAGGCTGAGCCACAAACTGACTCTTAGGGGAATACAAATTAAGGCAGACTGGATCACAAATACGGCCTGCTTTAAAATCAGGACTGTGATTTACAACACGGAGGAACAGTGTAATGCAGGCAAATTCAACACTCTCCTAAATACCTGGCAGGACTAAGGCGAACCAGGCTGAAGAGTAGAAGAACCGAAAGACCATCACTACTGCAAATTTTTTCTTTTTCTTTTTCTTTTTAATTTTTTCACCTTTTTACTAAGAAACCAATTTTTTTTTCGCTTTTTCTTCTTTTTCCATCACCTGATTTTACCCTTTCAATTACCACATTTTTATTTTTAACCAGTATTATTACTGCTACCATTTTACCATTTTTTAAAGTGCCATTTTATTTTCTCTTTATTTTTTGGGGGGATTAGTGTTCTCCATTCTATTTTCATCGTTCCTTTAGCATTAATTTTCCCTATCTCAATTTCACCTCTTTGCTAAAACCCTCTTCCTTACTTTTCCCCTTTTGGTGTCCTGTTTCTCTTACCCTATTCCTGCTCCAGACTTTCCCAATTCCCTCTTTTTACCCCCTGTCTAATTCCACCCTACTTATATAGCCTATTTCCAATCTACTGCTCTAAATCCTTATACACCTATTCTTTATCCTTCTTCACTTTCCAAACATTTTTTTCTCTCTTATCTTTCTATTGTTTTCTTGATTGTTGAATATATTGGGCTTTTTTTTTAAATTTTTTTTATTTGTTTGTTTGTTTTGTTTTGTGTTTTTTCTTCTTTTTTAGGACTGGTTGTGAGGTTGTTTTTCTTTTTCTTTTTTTTTTTTTTTTCTGCTGGTTTTTCCCTTCCCTCCCCCACCCCACCCCGGTTATTTTTGTGCTTCTGTTTTCCCTTACCCCTCTGGATATTATTGGTGGTTTGTAGTTTGCATTCATCTCCAGGGATCTGTTGCTGGAATTTGTTGAGATTAGTGGTAGTTCTATTGGAGTTTGCTCCTCATAGCAATAGTCTCTTCCCCGCTTCTACTTCATTCTCTTTTTTCGCTCTCTTTTTTTCCCCCCTCTTTTTTCCCAATTCTATTTTTGCACTCCTTTTTTGTTTGTTTTTTTCTTATTTTTCTTTTCTGTTCTCTCTTTTATCTTCTTCTCTTCTTTCTCCCTTATCCCCTAATTCTCTTAATTCGGGTGGTCACCTTTATTTGGGGTTATTAATATTGTGAATATACTTGTGTTCAGTGCCTGGTACGTTGTGCCTTGCTCTGTTGTATTTTGTGCCTTTAAATCAACGCAGCAGATCCAAGCAACAGCAGCCCCCTGATCACCGCAGCCTCCTGATCACCACAGCCTCCTGATCACCACACCCTCTGTCTGTGGAACAGCAGCTGTACGTGAAGCCTCCCCCCACCAGCCAGAAGAGCCAACACAGCTGTGAACAACACCCACCAGAGGAGCTGCTGCCAACTGGAAAGCAGCTGCTACCGCAACCGTCTGAGCAGCAACCACAACCCAAGGAGCCCCTGCCACCCAGGGAGCAGCCACTGAACATCTCAACATCTACATATGTCAGCGAGATCAAACATGGGTAGGCAAAGAAACCCCCAAAGGAAAGAAAAGGAGGACTCCCCAGAAAAGCAGCTAAGTGAGACAGAGATATGCAACATGAGGAAAAAGAATTCAGAATAAGGTTCCTAGAGTACATGCACCAGATGTTCAAGAAGCAAGAAGAAACAGATGAAAAACTCAACTACTTATGCAAGAAGCTAGAAGAAACAGATGAAAAAATCAACAACTTAAGTAAGTCCCAAGAAGAAATGAAGAGTGACATAGCTTCAATAAAAAACTCCATTGAAAGTATCAACAGTAGACTGGGAGAAGCGGAGGACCGAATTAGTGAATTAGAAGACAAGGAAGCAAAACACACTCAAACTATACGGCAAATGGAGAAAAAAATTAAAAGACAGGAAGAGAGCCTAAGGGAACTTTGGGACAACATGAAACGAAACAACATACGAATAATAGGGGTGCCAGAACAACAGAAAGATGAACATGGATTAGAAAACCTATTTGAAGAAATAATATCAGAAAACTTCCCTGAGGTGGGGAAGAAAAAAGTCACACAAGCCCAGAGAGTCCCAAACAAGGTGAACCCGAAAAGACCCACACCAAGACACATCATAATTACCATGGCAAATGTTCAGGATAAAGAGAGAATCTTACAGGCTGCAAGAGAGAGACGGAAAGTAACATACAAGGGATCTCCCATTAGATTATCAAATGATTTCTCAACAGAAACACATCAGGCCAGAAAAGAATGGATGGAAATCTACAAAGTGATGCAAAGAAAAGGACTGAATCCAAGAATACTCTACCCAGCAAGGCTATCATTCAAAATTGAAGGGGAAATAAGAAGCTTCACAGACAAAAAAGGGCTAAGGGAGTTTATCACCACCAAGCCAGCCATGCAAGAAATGCTAAAGGGACTGGTGTAAAAAGAAGAAATATCAAGCTCAGAAAGAAAACAGCCACACACACACACAAAAAAAGAAATGGCTACAAACAAGTACCTTTCAATAATAACTTTAAATGTAAATGGACTAAATGCTCCAACCAAAAGACATCGAGTGGCTGAATGGATAAAAAAACATGACCCATACATCTGCTGTCTACAAGAGACCCACGTCATTAGAAGGGACTCACACAGACTGAAAGTGAAGGGATGGAAAAATATCTTTCACGCAAATGGAAAGGAAAAGAAAGCTGGGGTAGCAATACTTATATCTGACAAAATACATCTCAAAGTGAAGGCCATAACCAGAGATAAGGAAGGCCACTTCATAATACTAAAGGGATCAATACAACAAGAAGATATAACCCTGGTAAACATATATGCACCCAATGCAGGAGCATCCACATACATAAGAAAACTTCTGGAAGATATCAGGGGAGAGATCGACAACAATACAATCATAGTAGGGGACTTTAATACACCACTGACATCACTGGATAAATCCGCTAGACAAAAACTCAGCAAAGAAACAGCAATCCTAAATGACTCACTAGATCAGATGGACTTAATTGACATCTTCAGAACACTTCACCCCACAGCTGCGGAATATACATTCCTCTCAGGTGCTCATGGGACATATTCAAAAATAGACCACATATTGGGTCACAAGCAAAGTCTCCACAAATTCAAGAAGATTGAAATCATAAAAAGCTTCTTCGCAGACCACGATGGCATAATGTTAGAAATAAACTAGAATAAAAACAACCCAAAATACTCAAACACTTGGAAGCTGAATAGCATGTTATTAAATATTGATTGGGTCACCGATGACATCAAAGAAGAAATTAAAAACATCCTGGACACTAATGACAATGAAAACACAACAATCCAAAACCTCTGGGACACAATGAAAGCAGTCCTGAGAGGAAAGTTTATAGCTCTACAGGCCTATCTCAAAAAACAAGAAAAAATGGTAGTCAATCATCTAACTCTACAACTCAAAGAATTAGAAAGAGAGCAACAAGAAAACCCCAGAGGGAGCAGAAGGAAGGAGATAATAAAGATTAGAGCAGAAATCAATGAAATAGAGACCAAAAAAACAATACAGAAAATCAATGAAACCAAGAGCTGGTTCTTTGAAAGGATAAACAAGATTGACAAACCCCTAGCCAGGCTCACCAAGAAGCAAAGAGAGAGGTCCCAAATAAACCAAATCAGAAATGATAGAGGCGAAATAACAACAGACCCCACAGAAATACAAATGATTGTTAAACAATACTACGGGCAACTCTACTCCAACAACCTAGACAACCTGGAGGAAATGGACAAATTCCTAGAAAAATACAACATTCCAAAACTCAATCAGGAAGAATCTAAAAACCTCAATAGGCCAATAACTATGGAAGAAATTGAAGCAGTCATCAGAAAGCTTCCAGCAAACAAAAGCCCAGGGCCAGACGGCTTCACAGGGGAGTTCTACCAAACATTCAAGGAAGAACTAAAACCTACCCTCCTCAGACTACTACAAAAAATTCAAGAGGAAGGAACGCTTCCAAGCTCATTCTATGAAGCCAGCATCACCCTAATACCAAAACCAGGTAAAGACATCACAATGAAAGAGAATTACAGGCCAATATCCCTCATGAACATAGATGCCAAAATCCTCAACAAAATCTTAGCAAATCGGATCCAGCAGTACATCAGAAGGATCATACACCATGACCAAGTAGGATTTATCCCAGAGATGCAAGGATGGTACAACATCCGTAAATCAATAAATGTGATACATCACATAAACAAATTGAAAGAAAAAAACCACATGGTCATATCAATTGATGCAGAAAAAGCATTCGACAAAATCCAACACCCATTTTTGATAAAAACTCTCAGAAAGGTGGGAATAGAAGGATCATACCTCAACATAATAAAAGCCATATATGATAGGCCCACAGCCAACATCATACTCAATGGACAAAAACTAACACCATTTCCCCTAAGAACAGGAACAAGACAGGGATGCCCACTCTCACCACTCCTGTTCAACATAGTACTGGAAGTATTAGCCATTGCAATTAGGCAAGAAGAAGAAATAAAAGGCATCCAAATTGGAAAAGAGGAAGTAAAACTGTCCTTATTTGAAGATGACATGATATTATACATACAAAACCCTAGAGACTCCATCAAAAAGCTACTAGACTTAATACATGAATTTGGCAATGTAGCAGGATACAAAATTAACCCCAAGAAATCTGAGGCATTTCTATACACCAATAGTGAACTTTCAGAAAGGGAGATCAGAAAAACAATCCCATTTACCATCGCACCAAAAAAATTAAGATACCTAGGAATAAACTTAACTAAAGAGGTTAAAGACCTCTACTCAGAAAACTACAGGACGTTGAAAAAAGAGATAGAGGAAGACATAAACAGATGGAAGAACATACCATGTTCTTGGATTGGTAGAATCAACATCATTAAAATGTCCATACTACCCAAAGCAATCTATACATTCAACGCACTTCCCATTAAAATACCAATGGCCTTCTTCAAAGATCTAGAACGAACTCTCCAAAAATTCATCTGGAATAAAAAAAGACCCCGAATAGCTGCAACGATCCTGAGAAAGAACAAAGTAGGTGGGATCTCAATGCCAGATATCAAGCTGTATTACAAAGCCACTGTTCTCAAAACTGCCTGGTACTGGCACAAGAACAGACATATAGATCAGTGGAATAGAATAGAGAGTCCAGAAATTAGCCCGAACCAATATGCTCAATTAATTTTTGACAAAGGAGGCATGAACATACAATGGAGCCAAGATAGTCTCTTCAATAAATGGTGTTGGGAAAATTGGACAGACATATGCAAGAAAATGAAACTAGACCACCAACTTACACCATACACAAGAATAAACTCAAAATGGATAAAGGACTTAAATGTACGACAGGAAACCATAAAAATTCTAGAAGAATACAAAGGCAACAACATCTCAGACATATGCCAAAACAATTTCTTCACTGATACAGCTCCTAGGGCAGTTGAAACTAAAGAGAAAATGAACAAATGGGACTACATCAAAATAAAAAGCTTCTGCACAGCAAAAGAAACCATCAACAAAACAACAAGAAAACCCACCTCGTGGGAAAACATATTTGCCAACGTCATATCTGATAAGGGCTTAATCTCCAAAATTTATAGGGAACTCATACAACTTAACAAAAAGAAGATAAACAATCCAATCAAAAAATGGGCAAAGGATCTAAATAGACACCTTTTAAAAGAGGACATTCAGAAAGCCAAGAGACATATGAAAACATGCTCAAAGTCACTAATCATCCGAGAGATGCAAATCAAAACAACAATGAGGTACCATCTCACACCTGTCAGAATGGCCATCATCAACAAATCAACAAACGACAAGTGCTGGAGAGGATGTGGAGAAAAAGGAACACTTGTGCACTGCTGGTGGGAATGCAGACAGGTGCAGCCACTATGGAAGGCAGTATGGAGGTTCCTCAAAAAATTGGAAATGGAACTCCCATTTGACCCTGTGATCCCACTTCTAGGAATATATCCCAAGAAACCAGAAGCACCAATCAGAAAGGATATATGCACCCAGATGTTCATAGCAGCACAATTCACCATAGCTAATATCTGGAAACAGCCTAAGTGCCCATCAGTAGATGAATGGATTAGAAAACTGTGGTACATCTACACGATGGAATACTATGCTGCTGTAAAAAAGAAGGAACTCCTACCATTTGCAACAGCATGGATGGAACTGGAGAGCATTATGCTAAGTGAAACAAGCCAGTCAATGAAGGAAAAATACCACATGATCTCACTCATTCATGGATAATAAAGACCATTACAAACTTTTGAACAATAATAGATACAGAGGCAGAGCTGCCTCAAACTGATTGTCAAACTGCAGTGGGAAGGCCAGAGAGAGTTGGGGGGCAGGAGGGAGGGGAGTAAGAGATCAACCGAAGGACTTGTATGCATGCATATAAGCATAACTAATGGACATAAGACACTGGGGGGTAAGGGAGGGTAGGGGTTTGTCAAGGGTGGGGGGGAAAAAAGGACACTTATGTAATACCCTTTGTAATACTTTAAGCGAAAAAAAAAATAAATAAATAAATAAAAAAAAAGAAAGATTAAAAAAAAAAACAAAAAACAAAAAAAAAACTCCATGAGAAACAAGGTTTTATTTCATCTGATATGAAAAATCAATAAGCAAGGGATGGTTCCTATCACTTATGCATGACTAAAATTGGCTATGGAAAGACCACAAATGGAATTCTAGCAGTTATTAAACTCTGACAATTTAAAAAGTAGAAAATAGAGGAAATATACAGGGGTGGGTAAAAGTAGGATTCCAGTTTCATTGTGGCATCTTTTGAGTTAATAAAGCTATTGTAATAATCATAACCTGCATGTCTTTTTCCATTTGAACAACTGTACATTTATTTTTTCCCATCCCAGTATATTCTGTTAGTATTGTGTTTGAAGTACTTTCTTACCTGGCATGAAAACATCAGATATTTGACTCCTATGTAATAAATGGAGGGAATATTAGAAAAGTTTCATTAGAAAAGTCTAATAGGCAAGGTCTATTGCAGTATGCAAGAGGAATGAGGTGAGCTATATAAAATCCTATGTGTACTGTTCTTGCCTTGGCCCCATTCCTCCCTGTTCACTTCAGTCTTGACTATTAAGTATATCGCTTCAGCTCTCATCACCTTGCGTTCAATCAAGGGCATTAAAGAAGTATATGGTTGAGACACGCCTCCAAACACTTTCTGTGTCCTAATTAGTGTGGAGTAGCACCAGGCTTCCCAGGGGGAAGCATTGAGAACATTTGTTTTTTATTATACTATAAGGAAAAACAACCTAAAATATGTTTTATTTTCATTTTCAAAATGTACCCTCCACATGATTTTAGTGTGACATCTATAAATTTTGATCATAGTTTTAAGAAATGTAATTCCTGGAGTAGGTCCAGACTATGATTTCTGTCATATTGATAACATTAACATTTAAAATTGGGATGGTAACTTCAATCTTTTAAATATATCCAATGGGGTTTAGATAATTTAACGATTTGATTCTGAGGATCATCTATTATTAAAATATAGAAACATGCTCCTCTTAATTGTATGAAATTTTATACTGTTCCTTTTTATTTGAATTCATATTACTAGTCTACTTCTTCATATTTTTATATCTGAACATCTTTTTATTAATTACTATATAACTGTTTTAAAAGAATATATGAACATTTAAATATGAAATTTACAACTGTAAGTTCTTGATTAAAATCTTTTGAATTAAGATAATTATTATTCATATACAATTGACCACCACAGCATGTTATTGCACATTTGAATACACTTTTATTAAACATAAAAAGCAAAATTGTAGTAGAGATATATTTTTAATAAGATGAATTGAGTTTAAAAAATAGTTTGTAAATTCATGAACAATATATATTGTTAGAATTAAACAGGGTTTAGCTTACATGATAGCTATTTTTGCTTTTATGGTTGTAAGCGCTAAGAAAATTCGTTTGCGTAAATAAGTAGATAAGAATGGAAATAGTTTTATCATAAAGTATCACTCAGTTTTTTAAACATTTTCTGAGCTATATAATTGCCTAGGGATCTAATGAATTGTTCTTTGATAACTTGACTAGGTCCTCCTTCACTTTTGTGGCTAGCAATGATTTGGAAACCACATGACTCACAAAAGAATTTCTGAGCTGCTAGTAGAGTTATTTACTTTCTCAAAATCAGTTTAATATTTCATTTTGGTCCTTGATTTGTTGCCCTGGTGGTTTTTATACTCCAGAGGAAGGGCCAGGGGAAGATTTAGGGGAAGATGCAGGAGGCCAACGTAAGCCACGCTGGGCTGGGAGCTGCCAATTGCTCTTCTTTCTTGTGCAGTCTGCACAGACCTATACAGACAAGAAATTGCACAGAGCAAGAAAGTCATAGTGCTGCTTGCACACAGTGAATCAAGTCTTGAGGTTTGTATTCAGGTCTGGATAAAATATGTTGACAATCTGGACCATACTTGGATCATAAAGAATATGAAAGTACAAAAAACAGGGCTTCGGACAAATGGTTAAAGAAACTGCTTTGTCGGGAATAGGAAAGGTAGGACATAGGTTGTCTATACACAATTCGGGGAAAGGTTAAAATTGTTCAATATTCTACCAGAGAGCAAAACTGGGATCAATGGGTCTATCAACAGGAGGGACTGTGACAACTATCATTGCCCAACGCTGCAATGAGGAGCCATTTGACCTGATGACAACAATGCGATGAGCAGCATTCCCATCCCCTCAACCCCTGGAAATGATCAAGCAGAGACTAAAGTACTTTTTCCAGCGATGCTGTAGAGGAAAGTTCTGCATAATGCAGTGGGGTGAGTGAAGTGACCTAGAGGGTCTCTTCCACTTCTGATATGCTAAGTACTATGTTTAAATAGTAATTCGTTATCTATTTATAAAATGCTGCCAGTTACCTAACACAGTGGAACATTATGTGAACTCTTTGTAGGATGGTGTGGATGGATTTGCATGGATTAACCACACTCCTCCGTCTAATCCTCGTTGTGGCCAAAGGCATGCAGTTCTGAGCCTTTTGGGTTTGGAAGTACAGTTTGTGGCTGAGGCACAGAACAAAGCCAGGCCGCCCACTTGGGGATCAAAGCAAGAAACTTGGCTATGCTCAGTTTTCTGACCAAAGTAGCTAACCACATATGCTTCCCTTTACAACAGTTAATCTTGACTCAAGGAGGTTAGGCTTCATTTCAATACTACACTTTATTCTAAGATCCATCAAGTGTAGTATTGGGTAGCTATTAGAATGATAATCAATTCTGGAATTATGTTCGAAGTGATCTTGAGTCATCTTAAAAAAGATCATTTCTCTTAGGAGCCATTTGCCCACTTATGGGTTACTATTTACGAACATCGTCTCTAGGTGTTCTCATTAATACATGCATTCATTCTGCACTTTAAAATGTGCAATAATCTCACTTAACCTTGTCAAATATGCCACTTGATCAGACTTTGTGCCTATGCATCACAGTTATATCTTTCCCAAACCAAAGTTTCCAAATAATAAATGGATAATTCAGCTCATTTGTTTGAGTTTAAAAACCCATGCACAGTGCTTAAGATTGTGTACAAACTAGATATAGTATTAATGAAATTATTATTTAATTTGCAGTAAGATTTATTTATTTATTTATTTGTTTGTTTGTTTGTTTATTCATTTATTTCAAAGTGGAAGGAAGGAAGGGAGGGGGAGACAGAGAAAAAAAGGGAGAAACATGGATGTGAGACACATTGGTTGCCTTCCTCACATGCCCTGACCAGGGCCAGGAATCAAACCCTCTACTCTTTGGTGTGTGGGCTGACACTTTAATAACTCTCTAACATGTTTTAGTTCTATTTTTAATTTACATAAGTTTTTATTGATATAAAAAGTCAACTTCTATAAAATAATATACACTCGTTTAAAAATATAAAATCTATTGAAATGTATAAAAGTCCTGTTCATCTTTTCCCCATTGCTATAATTTCACTCTTCAGAAATAAGAATTATTAATTGTAATTAATCCTTAAAGAGCTCTTAAATATATATAACAAAGATACTTTTATTGCATACTATAAGAAACATGCATTGTTAGATTTAAGCTATTTTTTAATCAAAACTATATACTTACACATTTTAAAGAGTCAAATTATTTTCCAGAAGTTGTTGAGGTAGAAGCATTCTCCAACATCATACTCCATCACATTTCCTGCTCTCCAGAAGCTACCACTCACAAAACTTTTAACTATTTATGTTTGTATTCATAGTTATGTTTCTTGGTAGTACATTTAAATTGTTATTTTTCATTCCACTGTAGGAATGATTTATTCGCCCCCACTCCATGCATATGTTCATGTATGCAAACATACACACATAAACACATGTATAAACCTATATCTTCTTCCCATCCTACAGATATAGTTGCAGAGTATTTTTACTAGATCAGTATTCAGTATTTGTATCACACTGTATACACACAAAATTCATATCTGAGTTACGTGGGACTCTACGAGTAGTTTTCCTTTCCTGAAACCCTTTTTCTTTTCCCTAAACTTAATAATTGTGTTTTTTGTTTGTTTGCCTGCTTGTTTTTCATATATATATTTCAGGGAGCAAAGGAGAGAGAGATAGAAATGTCAATGATGAGAGAGAATCATTGATTGATTGGCTGCGTCCTGCACAGTCCCCTTCCCCTCCCCCCCCCCCCTCCCGCCACTGGGGACCCAGCCCACAACCTTAACAGGGACTTGAGACCTCCTGGTTCATAGGTCGATACTCAACCACTGAGCCATACTATCTGGGTGCCTACTTGTTTTTCTATGGACTTACCACTAATGCATCCCTGAACTCTCTCAAATGAGCACAAATCCAAACTTAATATGCTTAAAGATAGGTATTTTACCAATTTTATCTTCTTAAAAAATCCCTTTGATAAATGTGTTAAAACAGTACATTTAAAAATGTGGATCAATCTATACTGACTTGTGTCATTTATATGTGCAGTATGTTATTATTATAATCTATATGCCTTATATTAGTCATGTATTTGGGTTGAATATGTCAGACTGCATTTTATCCTTCCCTCCTTGAGTATTTCTTACTACTTTGCATATGACCAATACTCAATAAAACTTTCCTGTAGATACAGAATGAAACATGTCTAAAGGTTCAATGTTGATTAGCAAAGTTATTCTATTGTAATTTTCCTTGACTCTGTACTTTCTATATATGTCAATAACAATAACAACAAAATATCCTGAGAAAAATATAGTCTTCCAAAACTGTGAAACACGTTTGTATTCTATGAAACCCTTTGGGAAAGCTCCTGTTGAGTTAAAAGGGTTTGTTAGAAATTGTAACTGAAAAATTCTAACGGAAAGACTTCTCACTCACCTATCTCAAATAGCTGCTTAGAAGTAGTTGAAATGCTCTTACCTTTCTTTGTCATCACCCCTTCTCACACCCACTCCAATCTATTAGCTAGCAAATCCAGGTTGCAAATATATATTTTCTGGCCCATGGTTTTTAAATCTTTCTAATCCCTTTCATTTCTCTTCCTGTAATAACCAGTTTCTATTGTTGCTTTGACTTGCTTTGTAACCATCTCTAAATTGACAGTGTTACTGACCTGTAGTATTGTGGTGGCCTGGGAAAAAAATGGATATCCATTCACACTATCAAAGAGTTCAAGCCCAGCAAACCAATTCCCTTGAAGTGAGATATGTCTTTGGTACAGAAGTTTTAATGAGATGGGGTGACTAAGCCTAGACCATAAAGTGTTTTTATCTTGAACCACAGGTGAATTCCAATAATTGCCCAAATGAGGATAAACTGTTGTGATATTCCATTAACTATGCATTTGGATTTTCGAACCTGCCAATTATCTATTTACATATTAGATAAATGTATGAAAATGGAAAATTAAATTAGAAGGTTTCACATGCATCCTGATGGTAGCCTATTTATTTCATTTTAAAATGACTTTTAGTTATTCCTCTATTGCTCTGATTTACACTTGTAGATCTGTTCTTTGATTCCAGCCCTCTTCTCTATTATTTCAATTATTCACACAACGTGGATAGAGTAGCACAAGCTCAATCACATCTGGTTGAGTGCGTGTAGTACACATGTCACCCAATTTCGGAGTTCTCTCCTTAAGACACAACCGTAAGTTCTACTCCATGGCTGCTCCCAACATCTGTAACGTGGGTTAAATAGTTGGGTTTTCATGAGGTATGAAAGAATAAGAATGAGTATTTGGGTAATGTAGGCTCTATGATGGTCCTTGTTTAAAGGACTTCATGATGGAATTTTAACATAGACATTTCAATAACCCAAAACTATAGCTGCTCACATTTTCATTAAAAGCCAGTATCTTTGTAAATTATGGGACTCTCGGCTCTCAGTCTGTTTTGATTATCATTGTACATATAGTGCCTTGTACTTGCTTGGTGCTCAATAATTATTTGTTGAATGAATGAATCTTCATGGTCAATTCAGTGTTAAGATGTGTTAAGAATTTTTTAATTACTTTCTCTAATAGGGCACTAAACTACATAGATTGCTAAATACCACATTCAATGAACACATTTTAACTCTTAGTGTTCTGCTCTGCTGCATTTCAAATGTTGATTACTCCTACATCCTCAGTGATTTCACCAACTTCGTGGCCTCTTCCTGCATCTGAAACTGATTTCTATTATCTTATCAAGTTTTCTGAATAGGCTGCTCTTCTTTTACTTATGCCTTAAACATTACTGTTTTCCAGAGTTTCTGCCAGCATCTGCTCTTCGTACTCTAAATTCTTTCCTGTGGCCATCTCATTCAAGATCATTATCAGTTATAGGTTGCATTGGGCACAGAAGAGAATGAAAAAAGAGAGATGTGCAGAGGACAGACTGACAACTGCAGCTCCAACAGTACAATCTGCAGATATTTGGGCATCAGGGGAACAGAAAAAGCACAAGAGCTTGTAGAGTTATCCTTATTAGGAGTATTAAAAATTTAAAAAAATCAATAACATGAACTTACTTTTCATTTGCCAAAATCCTGTCACATACCTCCACCTATCTGCAAAGGATCCTGGGAAATATGGTTTGTTTTATTTTTAAAATTAGAGTAAGGAAAAAGAAGTCAAACAACGTTTATATTTTGAGGACCCCTAAATTATCGCTTTAACCCTTACTTCTTCTCTAAATTTAAGCTTATTCATTCAAATGCTTATTATACAACAGTACAGTCACAATGGCCTGCCAAGCCCAAGATATCTAGATCCCTAAGCTTTATTTCCATTGTGTAGTTGATTTCCTTCCCTCTCCATTCCACCCACATTCATTGAGTTAACTGCATTTATATTATATACAATATGAATGAGACATCCTATATAATAATAGAGAAAAATGGTAATTAACCGTACCTCTGCTACCCTTCCCATTGGCTAATCAGTGAGATATGCAAATTAACTGCCAACCAAGATGGTGGCCAGCAGCCAGGCAGCTTGAAGTGAACATGAGGCTTGCTTGCTTCAGTGACAGAGGAAGCCAACGTTCCCTGCCTGCCACTGCCGGCCTCTGAGCTTGCAGTTTAAGAAACATTGTTACAAATATAGAAGCTAAACAAAAGCCCAGTAACCTGCTTTTAGCCAGCTGGGCCTCAGAGCTAGAGTTAAAACAGTGTTTCGATTATAGAACCCAAACAAACAAGATACCTGCTTTCAGCAGCCGAGGTCTCAGAGCTAGAGCCAAGTCTCAGAGAGAAAGCCAGCTCTCAGTTCCAGTGACAGCCATAGAAGGTAAATAAATCCAAGAATAAAAAAAAAAGAAAAAAAAAGGAGAGGTTTGGAGCTTCAGTCACCCGCCAGCCTGAAAACGGCCCTCAGCCCCTCACCCTGGGCTGGCCAGGCACCCCAGTGGGGAACCCCACCCTGAAGGGTGTGTGACCAGCTGCAAACAGCCATCATCCCCTCATCCAGGCTGGCCAGGCACCCAAGTGGGACCCCCACCCTGAAGGGGGTGTGACCAGCTGCAAACAGCCATCATCCCCTCATCCAGGCTGGCCAGGCACCCAAGTGGGACCCCAACCCTGAAGGGGGTGTGACCAGCTGCAAACAGCCATCATCCCCTCATCCAGGCTGGCCAGGCACCCAAGTGGGACCCCCACCCTGAAGGGGGTGTGACCAGCTGCAAACAGCCATCATCCCCTCATCCAGGCTGGCCAGGCACCCAAGTGGGACCCCCACCCTGAAGGGGGTGTGGCCAGCTGCAAACAGCCATCATCCTCTCACCCAGGCTGGCCAGGCACCCAAGCGGGACCCCCACCCTGATCCAGGACACCCTTCAGGGCAAACCAGCCGGCCCCAACCTGTGCACCAGGCCTCTATCCTATATAGTAAAAGGGTAATATGCCTCCCAGCACCAGAATCAGCAGAGCCGTTAGGCCTCACGCCCTGGGATCAGCGGAGCAGCGAGGCCTCCTAGCACCGGGATCAGCGGAGCAGCAAGGCCTCCTAGCACCGGGATCAGCGGAGCAACGAGGCCTCACTGCCCCTGTGTCAAGCGGAGATGCGAGGCCTCCCAGCACCGGGATCAGCAGAGCCATGAGGCCTCCTGGCACTGGGATCAGCTGAGCTGCAAGGCCTCCCAGCACCGGGATCAGCGGAGCCACGAGGCCTCCCAGCACTGGGATCAGCGGAGCCGCGAGGCCTCCTGGCCCCTGGAGCAGCATGACAGGGGGTAGAGCCCAAACCCCCTGATCACCCTGCGGCTCTGTGTATGACAGGGGGCAGGGTGACAACCTCCCTATCCGCCCTGCTCTGTTCATGACAGGGGAAGGTGCCCCAACCCCCTGATCGGCCCTGTTCTGTGCCTGATAGGGGGGAGCTCCCCAACCCCCTGATCAGCCCTGCTCTGTGTGTGACATGGTGCGGCGCCCCAACCCCCCTCCCCCATGGGCCCTGCTCTGTGTGTGACGGGGTGGAGCCGCAACCTCCCCATCGGCCCTGCCCTGAGTGTGATGGGTGGAGTGCCCCAACCCCCTGATCAGCCCTGCTCTGTGTGTGACAGGGGGCAGTGCCCCAACTCCCCTATCAGCCCTACTCTATGCATGACAGGGGGAGCTCCCCAACCCCCTGATCGGCCCTGCTCTGTGGGTGACAGGGGGTGGTGCCCCAACCCTCCTGATGGGCTCTGCTCTGTGCATGACAGGGGGCGGCGCCCCAACCCCCCAATCGGCCCTGCTCTGAGCCCAACCAGGGGCTGCTCCTAGGGAATGGGCCTGCCCTCTGCCACCCGGGAGCGGGCCTAAGCCAGCACGTCGTTATCTCCCGAGGGGTCCCAGACTGTGAGAGGGCACAAGTGAGGCTGAGGGACACCCCCCCCCCCCCCGCCACCAGGCACAAATTTTTGTGCACCGGGCCTCTAGTCTATATATATAAAAGCCTAAGAGACCGTTATGACCAGATGACCGGCTGGTAGCTATTATGCACACTGACCACCAGGGAGCAGAGGCTCAATGAAGGAGCTGCCCCCTGGTGGTCAGTGCACTCCCACAGCCAACCTCCTGCAGCTGGCCAACCTCCCATGGTCCCTCCTCCTGGCCGGTTGCCCTGATCGACCGGATCGGGACTGGGTGAGATGGCCACAATTGGCCCTGATCATTGGCCAGGCTGAAGGACCCCACCTGTGCACGAATTTGTGCACTGGGCCTCTAGTATTGTACATAATATACAATAAATATTGCCTATCTAAAGGAATCTAGAAGCTACCTAAGGAATTCACAAGCAGATGATGTTAGATCCCCCTCAGGACTTCCCTTCCTTCTCCCAGCTGCTAGGAGTGTTGGATACCGACTCTCTCATAAATGTTCCCTGCTGAAGAGGTTTCCTGGCCTATGGTCAAATACACTTCCTAGGAGCAGCTGGTTGAAGTAAGAGTGTAAAGTCACTGCTCTTTTGCCTTAAGGTGAGGCAAATATGAAGAACTGTCCCACATCCGGAGTTTACTCTGGGGTCATTTGAGGCTTATGAAGTGACTAGATCACAATTTGCCTCCTCTCTCTCTGCTCAGTCTTACTTCATTCACTTACTCTCAGGTATTGCTCCTGAGGGGAATCTTCAGTGAATTTTATTAATGCAGGTCTCTCTATGTAAGAGTCTGTTCGCCAGGGAATCTGATATGCATTACAGTGCCAGGAATAGTACTAGGAAGCAGAAAATAAAAGGTCATTTTGGAGCTGGATGATATACCCCAACATTAGGTAGTAAGTGAAGTAATGTTAGCCCTGGCATACTGTAGTGGTACTACTGTGACAACTTTCACACTTGGTGAAGTGGAATGGAGTAATGGTGGACAGGAATGTACAGTGTCCCTGGCCTTAGTCAGTTTGGAGTAGTGATTACTAAAGAACAATGAAATTAGAGACCTGTTGCTGGGCGCAACTGATTCAATGGAGGCAGAAAATGATAGACTGAGGATAATGAATAAACAATTCAAGGAGAAGTGTGAAAGCTAAGGTTCTCCTTGTCATCAAATACACTCTCATCTGCAACTGGAGGGCAGAGAAAGGGGAGAATTAGGTTTACAACTGAACTATAAGAGTAGAAGAATCTGGAGAAAGTTGAATTCTTAATCTCAGCAACTTGGCTAAACCAAGTTCAGGGTGTTGACAAAGAGTGGAACCCTGAAACTGAAATGAGGACATGTAGGTCAATGCATTAATATTTTTGAGTCCCCAGATCCCTTTGTATATTCTGGTTCCACAGAAGTGGCCCACTCCACTCTATGAAAAGCTATCTTTTTCTCCTCCTTGATTGTAGATAATGGTGAAGGCACTGCCTCACAAGACAACATACTAGTGAACTTCCTTCATAATGTTTCCCCACCACCACTACTCTCTGGACACAGAATAAATGTGGCTAAATAAAAACATAATATAAGTGAGGAAGCTCTGGGTTTGCTTGAAGAAGTAAGGGACTATACCACAAAAACACTGCAGAATCTAGCCAGGGGTGTGTGTAAGGGACTGAAGATGTTGATTAGGGGGACATTAGTATATAAAGTTAGAAAATAAAAACGTTGTCAATATGGTAGCTCTGTGATATAGATGTTAATACTCTGGCAAGGAACCCAAAACGCCGGGCAAATGTGCAGATAGGCTGGCTCTTGAAAGCTATGAGATAGTAGAACTGTTACAACTGCCATGACTTACAGTGAAAGAAGGTCTTGAAAGGCTCAGGAAACTGACTTGCTAGACTGGATACAGTAGGTAAGGCTGAATATACCCCATTTATCAGAGTTATTAAAAATGTATTGGTGAAGGGGAGGGTGGGGGTAAGGGGAGATCAACCAAAGGACTTGTATGCATGCATATAAGCATAACCAATGGACACAGACACCAAGGGGGTGAGGGCATGAGTGTGGCGGGAGAGCAATGGGGGAATAAGGACACATGTGCAATACCGTAATCCATAAAGAAAGGGAAAAAAAGAAAGAAAATAAGACAACAATACAAGAATAAACTCCGTGTTTTGCTCACAACTGTAAACCTATATTTGACATTGCAGGGTTTTACTTTGTATATTCCTTGACTGAGTTTGAAAAACACCCAGGAAGAATCAGCAATGTTCTAAAGACTTTTAAAGAAGATATTTATTTCTGGTGTACTAAAAAAAAAGTGATTTTAAATGAAAAAAAAAATGCATTGGTGAGAGTGGCATCAGCATCACTGAGATGCTCAGAGACAGTTACTCTCTATTGACCTGGATTTCAGTAGGAGACACTCTACTTGAGCTTGGCTTCCTGAGAGCAGTGAGATGATAAGGTCCCAGAAGTAACAGGGGAGAGGTAGCAGTGCTTACCCAGAAGAAGCCAGGTGGGCACGATTTTATAATGATCAGAGAGGCTAGAGGGCAGCCAGGAAAGCTGGATCTGTGGAGAGCTATGGAGATGGTGAATAGAACACATTATTCAAGGGGCAAGATTGAAGGGCATCCAATAAGGGTGCCATAGTATAGCCATGGTTTCAGGCATCCCCTAGGAGACTTGGAATATATTAATGAAGCACATTAAGTACTTAGCAGAGTGCTTC
This sequence comes from Myotis yumanensis, assembly GCF_028538775.1. Taxonomy (NCBI): domain Eukaryota; kingdom Metazoa; phylum Chordata; class Mammalia; order Chiroptera; family Vespertilionidae; genus Myotis; species Myotis yumanensis. The sequence continues at coordinate 62,344,897 of NW_027223759.1, forward strand.
ATTATTGCTAAGTTAAGAAATGTGAACATTTTCTTTTTTGCTATTTAGACTCCAGCTTCTAGGTTTTAATTAGAAAACAAAAATGGCAAAAACCACAGTGACCTTTGGTTTCTACAAAAGATTTTCTGTTTTCTATTCTAAAGTTTCCCTTTTTGTTTCAATAAAAGAAATAAAAACAAAACTTTCCTCTATGAAGCATCTTCACATCCATTCACTAATTCAGTCCTCCATCCTTTCACTTATGCTAATGCCAATCTAGGTACAGTAGTCTCCCCTTAACCATGGAGAAATATATTCCAAGTCTCCTAGGGGATGCCTGAAACCATGGCTATACTATGTTTTTTCCTAAGCATACACACCTATGATAAAGTTTAATTTGTAAATCAGGCACAGTAAAAGCTTAACAATATTAAAATAGAACAATTACAATACTGCAGTATAATAAAAGTTATGTCAATATGGTCTCTCTCTCTCTCTCTCTCTCTCTCTCTCTCTCTCAAAATATCTTGTATTATTCTCACTCTTCTTCTTGTGATGATGTGAGATGATACAATGCCTATATGATGAGATGTGGTAAGATATTCAGAATAGTGTACAATTAAAACTTAGTAAACATTTATTTCTGGAAATTTTCATTTAATATTTTCAGACCATGCTTGAACTGAGATCATTAAAACCATGTAAAGTAAAACCATGGGATAAGGGGAGACTGCTGTATTAAAAACAATGAAAGGTGTGCTCTCCCTTCAGGGAGCATGTCTGTGGCATTCCCCTCCTTCTCTCCTGACCCCACAGGCATGCATCTCCTCAACTCCAAGGGACCCTTCCCCAGGACTTGCAGAAAGGGGAGTAATGGGCAGTGGCAGCTCATCCTGGGCTGATCCCCTGAACCTATCTCTAAGGCCCCCTTTTCTCTGACTTTTCAGTGAGCCAAAGCAGCCCAGCCTTAGCTCTCCTATTGCTTTTTCTATGCCTTTCCTTGTTTCACGGTCCTCTGTGTGTTTTGCTGCAGTCAATAAATTCTTGCTTGCTTTTCTACATTTTGTCTCTTGATTTAAATCTTTCCTTCAAAAAGACAAGAACTGAGGTCTTGTCGTCTCACCGGTAACAAATCTTAAATTCAGAAGAAACTTGACAGAACATTTAAATTCATCCTTTCTCAAGAGAGAACCACACCTAACCCAGCCCAGAAGCTTATGAATAGTTGGACAACTGGTTATGTTGCTGCAATTCTAAGAGGGAGGTCTACCCCAGTCCAGTTCTGTCTGACACTGGGTGGACATATTTGCTTAATTCTGGGGATTAGTGGGCAGGCTCACTTGGATACTGACTTAAAGACATATCCTTACCAGAGACCTTCCCACTAATAAAGATCCCTTGGAGAAATGACGAGACAGCAGTTGGCGTTGCCTATAAGAAGAAATTCCAGCTAAGGTCTGTAAGCTCTTCAGTGTGTGCCGTGCAGTGGGAAACAACAAAGTGTCAGAAAAGATAGTAAGCAAATTAAAGAAATGCCAGAAACATGATAACCATTCTAGGGAAAATGGTATCTGTTTCATTCACTCTCAAAAAATTATTGGACTTCAGTAAAAGTTAGACTTCAGATTTGTATTAAAGTTGTCCTGGGGGAAAAGTAACAATGGGAAATTTGTGATGTTGAAATTTTCAGAATTTAATGCCAAAATTACTATCTATACACAATATATCAAACCATGTAAATTAAAATTCAAGCTGTCTCCCCACTCCCACCCCCAAAGTCACAATCTCTTCTCCAATTTATAGGCTAGATCCCTAGAAAGAAGGATGCTGTTTCTGATTTAAATGTAATGTAATAGCTCTGTTTGTGAATTTTTTCACAAAAGATAAAATATTTTCTACGATCACATACACCTCAAACTCAAATATGTCATAAATCAAGATCCCAAAGCAGTTCTTAACATGAGACTTTATCTCATGTACTCTTACTTGAAACAGAAATGAATCATGAAAAGTAAAGAAAATATTGGACAGTGTCTATAATTTCAGAGTGAGATATACTATAGGTCTCTTTTCTCCAATTATAACTTAGATTGGATGGGAGATTTCCAAAATGGACCTTGCCAGGAGAACAATGAGTGTGATTGTCTGAAGGGCAAGGTGGGGGGCAATGAAGGGTGGGCTGGGGTAATCCAATGAGGGGGGAAGTGAAGGGAAGAGAGCATTCCTTATACTAAACTCCGGGATGCCTGAAAACAAAGTTTATATATACTATCGGCTGAATTATCAATTAATTCATTCAACATTCAAGTACCTACTGAGAGCCAGGCACAGCCTAGATTCCGAGAACTTGAAGTTGAATAGGGCATGGTCTACGCTCTCCTGTAGCTTCCATCAAGAAACTGAAACCAATCAATCAAAGATTATACACATATTACAATGCGACTTTGAACTAATCAAAAGGAGATAGTGTTTCAACAGTGGCCTGGCCATATACTGGGTGTGTGGCCTTAGTTATGTTACTTTTTCTTTCAGTATCTAAATCTGCACCTACCTCTGAGAGTCAATTTTGAAGATAAAGTGAAATGAAGCACATTAAGTACTTAGCAGAGTGCCTCACACATTGTAAGTGCTGTCAGTGTTTGCTATTATTATTATTGCTATTGTTCTTTTGACATTATTGCTAAGTTAAGAAATGTGAACATTTTCTTTTTTGCTATTTAGACTCCAGCTTCTAGGTTTTAATTAGAAAACAAAAATGGCAAAAACCACAGTGACCTTTGGTTTCTACAAAAGATTTTCTGTTTTCTATTCTAAAGTTTCCCTTTTTGTTTCAATAAAAGAAATAAAAACAAAACTTTCCTCTATGAAGCATCTTCACATCCATTCACTAATTCAGTCCTCCATCCTTTCACTTATGCTTATTCATTCAAACTGTCATTTCAGAGTGCCTACTCTCTTCCCAGCAATGTACTACGTGCAGGAGATAACAAAATGAAAAAGACAGTCCTTGTCCTCGAAGAAAACTATCTCCTTTCATTCAATCATAACCTTATGAATTATAAATTACGTGTTTTGTGTTTGTTTTTGTTTTTAATATGCATCTTCAGGTCAGAGAGGGTAATTAATCCATTCAATGTCTTGCAGCCAGAAAATGGAGCAAGTCCACTGATTGACTATGAAGTTTACACTTTTTTCTGTGCTGGAGAGGGTGTTTAGGTGTAAAGAATAGCCCGGCCGGTGTTGCTCAATGGTTGAGCATTGACCCATGAACCAGGAGGTCATGGTTCAATTCCCAGTCAGGGCACATGCCTGGGTTGCAGACTCAATAGGGGGCATGCAGGAGGCAGCCAATCAATGATTCTCTCTCATCATTGATGTTTCTCTCTCTTCCTCTCCTTTCCTCTCTGAAATCAATAAAAACATTTTTTTAAAGAAAGAATGATTGGTCTTGTGATTAAACATGATTCTTCTAATAGTAAATAAAATACAGGGAGCAATATCTTGGTTTATATCTACAACCTGAAATTGAGACATCACGTGGGTAGGTAGATGAGGCACCCTTTCCACGGTGGCATTAAGGCCACTGCAGGAGAATATTTGAAGCTGCTGCTGGTGGATAGTTGGAGACAATACCCAGGACCACCGTTCTCATCTCTGAACAGGAGTACTAAATGTAAAAAATACAAGGTTGAAATAGAACAGTTCTCTAAATAGCTGATGAGTATATGAATAGCTGGTTGGGGATTGGACTAGCAGACTACATGTGGAGAAGGAACTAAAAAACAACAACTATGAAACTAAAAAACTAAGAAGTACTAGTAAAATGGGCCCAATATACACAAATGTGCCAGTGCTCCCTAAAATACCTTAGTAAAAAATACTTAAGTAAAAATAAAAGGGAACTTCTCATGATACTGCATTGTAACTACTAAGACCTCTTTCTGTCTTCTCACAATCAGAAGAAGCTGTCATGAGTAATCTGTAAAGAAAAACAAGGCGCGCGCGCGCGCGCGCGCGCACACACACACACACACACACGTGTATGCATGACCTTCTGTCAAACATTTTGTGATTAATAAATACATTGAAAATTGAACTTCAAGATCCATTAGTTATTAGTCCTGAGTGTTGCTTCCTGAACATGGCTGAATATGCTTCGAATTTTGATTTGACACACTTCCCATCCTGTTCATTTAGAATGAGAGACTACTGCATAATTTCCAGGAAAATAGTGTCAGGTTTCAGATTAATTGTTGAAACAACTGGTGACATGGGTTTCACTTTCCTTGAGTTTTTTAGGGGGAGTGGGTGCCGGGAATTGGGGGATGGGCAGGATGGGAAGGCTGGGTGGTAAGGGCAATACGAAAGTAGAAATCCCTTTTTCCAGACAGCGCTGGATGGCGTGTCCACTATCTGGTTGAAGGGATCAATGCAGGTAACATAACAGAGTAATTCATTCTCTGAATGATTTCTTTTAAAAAGAAGCCTTAATTATCTGTTGAGGCTGACTCCACCGACTAAATTACCCAAATAACCACAAGCTTTGCTTTTCTTTTTTTGTACTGGGGAGATAATCATTTTAAAAATAAGTGAAAGCTGCAGTGCTAATTAAAGCGTGGTCTGAAAAGACCTTACAGAATAACCAACTCCAGAAACAAATGCTGCAGAAGATGTGAGTGGAGATGTTTCCATACAATCCCACTGCAGAACCGTGCCCGGTTCTCCCAGGAAAAGTGTGTACTTAGCTCGATTTAAATAGAGATTAGGTAGTGAGCAGATGGAGCCTATTTGAGGCCTTTTGGCGGGCTTCTCGTCTGTGAGACGGAGTAAATGGAGCCTGGGTGAGGAGGCAGCCAGGGAGGAGGGCTGCAAGGAGGAGAGCCGGGTATTCCAAACACACCAGCTGCTTTCATATAGTCTTTACTCCCATAAACTATTGGAACATGGAACTAGATCTGAATCTTGATTTCAAAGAACCAAAACCCTAAAGTATGTTTGGCCTTGTTCTTCTTTCTATTTAAGCAGAAAGAAGCTAGGAGGTTAAAGCCAAGCAGGGCCATAAAGATTTAGGTTCAGAGAAACCCTGTAAACAAAAACTTGAGCTACTTTTGACTTACATGGGGATTCAGTTGATAAATATCCCAAATTTGAATTCTCCCCTTCCTCTTAAACTCCCTAGTCAGTGATTCTAGGTAAAAATAAATAAATAAAAACAAATAAATATAAATAAATTTAAAAAATTGTATTTCTGCATTGTCCACCATAGTGGTCACTAGCTACACATGACAATTGAGCATGTGAAATGAGCATAAATTTTTGTTGTTGTTGTTTTAGTCAAATAAAAGCTTAATAAATAAAAATAGGTTAAAAAGTTTAGTAAATAAAAGTAGGTTAAAAAATAAAAGAGTAAATCTACCTCCCAGTGAAACCCAGTGCACTAGTATTTATCAATATGGGTTTTCTTTTAGGACTTGATGAATAAAGAAATTATAAACAGCAGAAAGTAGATGAGGAATCAACATTAAGCAACACAGAGTTCAGAAATTAGTTCTACCTAAAAGTTGTTTTTGGTCAATGAGTAAAAACCAGCAGGGGTTCTCAATCTGTTCCAAAGACCCACATTGGTCAGGAATAAAGTCTAAGGAAAATAATTACAACAGAAAGAAATAATTACTCCATAAAGCTAGGTTTAATTACTTTTTTTTGGTGCTAAAATTTCTTACTCTTTGTGAAATTATAGTGAGATGAGATGCATTTTTTTTAATGTCCCTCCTTGGCAAAGTAAAATGTTGGCAACCCTGATGCTATCTAACATGTATATAAACTGCTACTGGACAATAAAATATAAAAATCCATGGACCAATAAATTAGTAGAGTTGGTATTTTACAAATGAGGAAATTGAGTACCGAGAAGGTCAAATGACTTGCCCTTGTCTACCCAATTCCCCCAGCCACAATTTAAGTCTAGCTAGTCTTAATCTCCATCTCTCTTCACTGTATCCACAGTCATTCCAACCACCTCATAAAGAGAAACTAGAGCTTATAGATAGACTCATAAAATATCTAATCCATTAAGGCTTTCCATGTCAATTTCCCCCTGTTACTTGGAAGAGTCTGAATGTTAAAAATGAGTGATACCCCTTTTTATAAGGTGTAGTTTGTTTAATGGACACCATGATCATAGCCACCCGGCAATCAAAGCATCGCCAGACTTTGGTGTTTCTTGAAGCATATCCTTGAAATTTCAGTAATACATGCTCAGTGGGAGGAAATCAACTTCCAGAATTGTCAGAAATGCCTTTGTTCTTACACTGGATTCAGTTGTGGGGCGGGCCCAATTACAGAGTACTGACATCTCTGTCAGTTCTGTCACTTTGTGCCACTTACTGAGTCTCAGACATGTATTGCATCATGGCAAATGTGCGCACCAAGTTGCTCTGCCATGTATTATTACTATTTACAAAATTAACAGGGTTTCCACAAATTCTGATTTGGTTTCATATACACAAGTTGCTTTGATTAAATTTAGCAAAAAATAACAGTTGAACATAAACTATTGAGCTCTGCTGAATTTTTAAAATTGTCCATCTAAACTAACTGATAGGTAGACCTATTTTCTGAACTCTAAAAACTCAGCTTGTCACTCCTCTATTTTCTGCTGGTTATTATTTCTTTAGTCATCAAGTTGTAGTAAAAACCCCTTGTTAAAAAATACCATTTCTAGACTTTCCCACTGCACCGAGTGCCACTGAAAGGTAGATTTATTAATCTTTTTTTTCTATCTAGAAATATGGCCCTAGCTAGTTTGGCTCAGTAGATAGAGCATTGGCCTGCGGACTGAAGGGTCCCAGGTTGATTACGGTTAAGGGTGTAAGCCCAGGTTGCAGGCCTGATCCCCAGTAGCGGGCATGCAGGAGGCAGCCGATCAATGATTCTCTCTCATCATTGATGTCTCTCTCTCTCTCTCTCTCTCTCCTCTCTGAAGTCAATATATATATGTTTTTCCTTCTTTATTAGTATTTTATTTCACAAGGGGGAAAAAAACGGGGAAAATCACAAAAGTTTATATGCTGTGGTAATTAGTCATACATGACTGGCTAGTGACTATTGAATTGATCAATGCAGACATAGAACATTTTTATAATGTTCACGGAAAATTCTACTAGACAGCTCTGGTCAGATTATACCATGAGTGTGATTTTTTTTTCCTATCTAGAATTACTGATTAGGGCTGTGAGAGGAAGGGAGGATTTAATCTCAGAAGAGTGATAAATTGTGTTCCCAAGATAAGTACAAATTGGCTGATATTTTCTGAGAAAGGCAAATATAAAACACCCAATTTCAAATGAAAAAGAATGAACATAGATTCTATTATAAAAATTAAACTTCAGTTCACATTGTGGCTAATTAATATTGAGAAACAAAATTGGGGAAGGAAAAGAAAGGATAGTGGGAGAATTAAGAAGTTAAGTACAGCAGGTCCTTAAATAATGTCTATTCATTATAACACTAGAGGCCTGGTGCACAAAATTCATGCACTCGGGGGAAGGGGGCATCTCTCAGCCCAGCTTGTGCCCTCTCTCAGTCGGGAGCCCTCAGGGGATATCTGACTGTTGCAGAGGTGGGAGAGACTCTTGCCACCGCCGACGCGCTCGCCAGCAGTGAGGAGCCTGGCTTCTGGCTGAGCGGCACTCCCCCTGTGGCAGTACACTGACCACCAGGGAGCAGCTCCTATGTTGAGCGTCTACCCCTGGTGTTCAGTGCGTGTCATAGGGACCCATCATTCCACTATTTGGTTGATTTGCATATAAGCCTTCTTTTATATCAGTGGTTCTCAACCTTCTGGCCCTTTAAATACAGTTCCTCATGTTGTGACCCAACCATAAAATTATTTTTGTTGCTACTTCATAACTGTAATGTTGCTACTGTTATGAATCATAATGGAAATATCTGATATGCAGGATGGTCTTAGGCGACCCCTGTGAAAGGGTCGTTTGACTGCCAAAGGGGTCGCGACCCACAGGTTGAGAACTGCTGTTTGATATTATATAATAGATGAGATGCCATAGAAACTGTAGAATTGGTTTTATCATATGTCATTTCACTTAAAGTCACAGAATCTATGGACATTAAATTTGGACCTACTGTACTCAAAGCTTAAGTGTTTATCACTGTTGCTAAACCCTCTGAGGTGGCAGGAAGAGCTGGGGCAGACAGGACAAGGAAAGAAACTATAAGAAAGAAGCGGGCCTGGCTGGTGTGGCTCAGTGGTTGAGAGTCGACCTGTGAACCAAGAGGTCACTAATTTCATTCCAGTTGGGGCACATGCCCAGTTTGGGTTGTGGGCTTGATCCCCAGTAGGGGATGTGCAGGAGGCAGCCAGTCGATGATGATGTTTCTCTCATTGATGTTTCTATCTCTCTCTCCCTTCCTCTCTCTCTCTCTAAAAAAAAAAAAAATCAATAAAAACATATTTTAAAAAAAGAAAGAAGCAGGACTAGGGCTTTTGGGGGTAATCCTGATTGTGAGCTTTTGAGTAAATTATGAGCTGTTTCCCAGCCCTTTGAAATTCAGAAGGCATAGGCCTAGCTCTCCAGCAACACTGCTGTCTTCTCCCAGGAGAATGTTAATCTCAGGGTCTGAGTGACTCAAACCAGAGAAATGTAATCTCCCAGAGCACTTGCTGCAAGCAGAATGAAAACAAGGGGGGACCTTGATTTATTTTACAACTAATGTCTTCCGAGGGATTTTGAGAGACCAGTGTAAATTTTGATACAGAGATATCTCGTAGATTTCAGACACTCCCTAGAGAACACAGGACTATAATACAATGAATAGATTACACTGTGCCATTAGTAGAATCTTAGCCTCTGTAAAACATGTTTTTGTACCATATTGTTTCAGTTTTCATAATCTCTTTAGAATTCCGGTGTGGATAGTTAGCCAAGTGTAAATCCAAGTGCTTACAGAATGCATTGAGGCAAACATTCAACATCTAGCACACTGAGCAATTGTACAAAATTCACTCCAGACAAACACAGCTATGAAAATGTCAGTCACCCCAGATATGATTTTGAGTGGTCCATCCAGCAAGCTGGACAACGCCCCTCAGTAGCACCACTGCACCGTGTCCATTGGGATTGTAGAGATCAATAAGTAAATTATAAGCAAATGAATAAAAGCACTTGAAAGGAAGACATGGACTAGAAAAAGAAAGAAGCAAAATGGAAAACAGAGGGGAAAAGAAGAGAAAGAGGGAAGGAAAAAAAGGAAGGACAATAGATAAGAAGAAAGCAGAAAAAGACTTTACAAAAAGAAGGTGGGGGAGAAAGAAAGGATGGAAAGAAAGAAGGGAGGGAATGGGGGAGAAACAGGGATAGAAAAGGAAATACAAGTGGTAGTGAAAAGTGAAATGTCCCCAATAATTATTTTGAGTGACACTCAGGGAAGCCATGCTGGCTTAATACATTTGTACATAGTTATTTGTCCAAGAAGCCTTTACTGAGCACCTGTTACACAATCTCCAAGGAGATACAAAGACTTGTCAAATGAACCACAAGCTGCTCCATTGAGGGCGGCCCTAGAATCATCTCTATAATTTCAGGACTGAATTATATTATATTAAAGTATTCAAAAGAAAAGTGCCAATAGAGTTAGCAGTTCAAATAAAGATCTCAGTGAAAGAACAACAATAATAAAATGGCTCTTTTGAAGTCTTTCAAGCCTAATATTTCTCTTCACTCATTTCTAATTCTACTTTAAACTACATTCTGGTTTCTCTCACAAATTTCTAACAGCCTTTGCACATTTTATATCAATTGCTACTTTGACAGAATATAATAAAGAAGTCAATTTGGCTTTCCTTAGGCTGCTTGCTGCCTTATTTATCTTTTTCTCTTGTTATAGAAAATGCATCACAATTTAAAGAGAGCCAGCAAGATACAATAACTAAGCCATTGGCCAATTTGACTTGAATCAGAAGCTGAAAATAAGATTTATTTTCATTTTTCATCTTTAGGAATAATAAGATGGTCTCCCCTTTATAATTGTGAATTGGGGAAAATGCTTTCTTCAGTTTTTTGAAAAATACATAAAAACATAGGTACATAAAGCCCATGTGTAAGAGAGGCAAAAGTGGAACACAAACACGACAAAAAAAAAAAAAGACAAAAATTTAAAAAGCCCATGATTTTAACACTAAAACTGGCACATAGGTGTTTATAGCAACTATTTATAATTGCCAAAAGTTGTAAGCATCTAAAATGTCATTCAATAGGTGAATGGATAAACAAACTGTGGTACACCCAGACAATGTACCCAAACTGTGGTACACCCAGGCAATGGAATGTTACTCAGAGAAAACCATGAGTCATCAAGCCATGAAAAGACACAGAGAACCTTTAAATACTCATCACTAAGTGAAAGAAGCCAATCTGAAAAGGCTACAAACTATATGATTCCAACTACATGACATTCTGGAAAAGGAAAACAATGGAGACAGTAAAAAGATCAGTGGCCGCCAGGGGTTGGAAGGTGGGGAGGCATAAGTAGGTAGAGCACAGAGAATTTTTAGGGCAGTGAAACTACTCTGTTTGATACTATAATGATAGATACATATCGTTATATATTATCTAAACCCATAGAACACACAACACCAAGAGTGAAACCTAAAGTAAACTGTGGACTTTGTCACTGTAAGTTGAGTAATTATAACAAATGTGCAACTCTGGTGGGGGATGTTGATAATAGGGGAGACTATGCATGTGTAGGGGCAGAGGTTTATGCAAAATCTTGTATCTTCCCCTTCATATTGCTTTGAACCCCCCCCCCCCAATTGCTCTAAAAATAACGTCTTAAAAACAACTTTTTAATATTAAAAAATAGGTAAAATTAACTCTGATTAAAACCAATTAAAAAAAAAGATGACTCTGCTTTTAGCAAGTCTACCTAATCCTAATACATCCAGAACTTTTTGCCTTAAAAAAATGGCCCCTCAACTCAAGCACCTCTTGCACACAACCGATTTTGGCTCTTTGCCTCCTGCCACGGGCTCACAGACCTTTGCTCACATAGGAGTGACCCCCATCCCCATCATGTTTCTCTTGGCAACTTTCTTGTGACAACTCTTTCTGTCTTGCCAGGGCATAGCAGCCTTACCTTTGGCATCATGAGAAAAAGTTTCATTTGCCGTACTCTCAGCAGTAGGGAGGTGGCTCCGTTACTGTAAGATCACATTGTAACACTGGTCTGTAATCTCAATGCGCTGCACAGCCTCTGCCACACTCCTGTCATCACATCTTCAGATGAAGTGACTCTTCCAGGGGAAGCATTTGGGGATGGCTTCAGCTCAGACCTCCCAGCTCCATTGTGCTTCCACAGGCTGGATCTGGCTTGCTGAGGTCCTTGCTTGCCAATCCAGAATTTGACCCTGAACTGACTTACTGGTGAGAAAAAAAAATGTGCCAGAAAACACTGTGGAAGGCACATTATTACTGTTCACAGCTTGTACTCCCACTGACAGTTATCTCCAGCTCTTGATTCACAGCCACCAAAACCCATCTCTGACGATGCAGCAAGCAACTGACTCAACTCTGTAGGCATATCCTTTCTTAGAATCTTTCCTCACCAACACCAACCTCAGACTTGCAGGAGCTCCTGAATTTCAAAATCAGGTGAGTATTTAGGAGCTTGAATGAGAATAATAATGTAAAATTTTTCAAGAAGAGGTTCTTATAGCTAAATATTTGAATTAATAGAAAGAAGATTGTTAAAGGAAAGAGAGTTGTTTATTCTGCTATAAAAAGAGAAACCAGGAAGAGAACTTTTAAATATGGTTAAAGTACTTAAACAAGTTGTTCATTAGACTGAGATGGCTCTAAGGCCTATGTAAGCAAACTGAAACCTAAACCAAAGTCAATTCCTGTAAATTGCTCAGGGTAAGAAATAGAAACTTAAGAACAACCAATCACAAATAGCCAACAAGGCTTTCTTAAATAAGGCAACCTTAAGCTACAGCCAACCAAGTGATTGCCCTGCTCGGCCTCGGCATTGGCTCTATAAAGGCCTTCCCTTTAGCTTCTTCCTCTGGAAGGCCCCAATCACTTTCCCAGTTGGAATCTATATTTGCTCACATAAACTCTTGCAATTTTAATGTGCTTCAGTTTATCTTTCAATAATAGTTAGACAGAAAAACTAATAATAAGAGGGTAATGTTTTTTAAGATTTACATAAAGATTAAATGGATTACTGACATGAACCTCAAGAAATCGTTCCTTCCCACAAAAGACTCTCTATTTCCAAGACTTTTCTCAATTGTTTTGAAATTATGAAAGGTCAGTCCATTATTTTTGTTGATAATTACACCCAGCTCTTTCTATGCATAGCCACTTTTTAGGAATAAGTGACCATTAGGAGGAAACAATGAACCATTGTTTCATTTCCTTACTACTTTTTTGCCCTTATACTTCCCTTTCTTTCAACTGAGACTTCTATGTCTGGAAGGTACCAATGGTCTCAAAATTGACATTTTCTTCTTCCCTTTGCACTTATTTTCTATGGATTTCTATACATGGATATAATTTGTTGAGCATGGGCCTTAGAGTCAGACAGATATTTACTAGAGAGTTCCACCACTTACAAGATACATAATTGTGGGTGAGTTACCAACATTTCTCCAGCCCTGTTTCCCCAAGTGGACTTCAAAGCGTAGTTGAGAGAATTAAATAAGTTCATACATGTGAGAGTATGTAACTGTATGATTATTCTCAGCACCTTGCCAGGCCCATGGTGGGCAGTTTTCTTTCACACAACCTCCCTCATTCTCGTGCAATAGTTTTCCCGCATCATTTGATTGTACTGTGGAATTTGGGTTTTCTTCCAAGACTTTTCCTTGAATTCTCTTTCTCTTTAATTCTAGAAAAAACACCTAGGTGGTCTCCTCAGTGTCACCTCATCCCTGCCAACAGCTCCAGGTGCTACCTCACATGCACGGCTTCCACATCGTATAACTTCAGCTTAAGCATCGCTCCCAAGTTCTCAACCACATTTCCATTTGCATGCTTAATATTTTTCTGTGGATGTGCAAACCTCACCTCACACTGCATTGCATATACTTCTAAAGATCTATTTTTTTCTTGTATAGAAGCACTGCTCCTTGGGTTACCAAGAACCATGAGTTTGTCTAAATCAGCTTTATCATTTAAAGAAACATCTCCACTGTCTTGCATCACATTTAGCTGTCACATTTTCATTCATGGCATGGTCACAGGAAGAAAATATCTAACTATCTATAAGTCCAGTGTTAAAGATACCTATTATGTCATTCCCAGATTTTTACCAAGGGTGGTGTAAAGAACAAAACACCAAACCTGGGAAAAAGATTTGGGAGTGAATTTTAACTCTGACATGTAAGAAGTTTAACCAGAGTTTAATATGAGCTAGTGTGTGATAAACAGAGACAAGACTAGTAAGGCCTTTTTGATCAAAGTCCTCTCTGTGTCCATTGTTAAGGATGGCCCAGCAAACATTTATTTACCAAACATATGCTTTTCTATCTCATGTGAACTGTCTTTCTACTCTTTGAAGTCCCAAACCACACCCCATCTCCCCATGTCTTCGGTCAAAATGGCATATATAAATCTTAACTACCCAATTCATCCTCAGGACCCATGAAACTCCTATATGCGCATATGGAATAAATTTCATATTTTCTCCTGTTACTCTGTTTTATATCAATTTAATTATTAGGCCAGAGAGAATAACTTAGAAAGGTAGAAGAACAAATATTTATCCTCTTCCACACTATTATAGCTATAAAAATGAAACTGGTTTTGTTCTTCTCAGAAAGCCTGAAACCCAGTAGGTATTCCAAGAATATTTTCTGAATGTAATTAAAATGTGAAGTACTAGCTATTGACATTATTGTGTCTGATTCTTACAATATTCCTTTGAGACCTTTCCCTCCTTTTACAGATAATGACATTGAGGCTACAGAGTATTAAGTGTCTGTGAGTAGAAGAGACAATGGGCCTCAAGTAGTCTGTTTTTAAGACTGGCCTTTTCCCCAGTATATCATGATTTTGTAAAGTGTGTTGTCCATGTTAAAGGCCTATATATTTTAGGATACATTTTAGAAAGAAAATAAAACAGTTCAAGCACATGTTCTACTTTTCTCTGTTCTCATTTACTCAGCCTGTGTCAACTTGATGGCTAGGTCATGATCAACTCAAACACATCTGCCAAACATTTCAATGTTTGACTAACTTTGTGGTGAATTGACCAAATGTTTGGTGTTGTACAGGCAAAAGGCTACTTTTAAAACAAACCCACAATTTTGGGATTTTTACAAAGATAGCTTTCAAGAAAGCATTGAGATTCACTGACTAGAAGTAAATTATCTACAATTGTCTTATTGGAAAAATAATTACGTGTAAAAGAAAGTTAAAAATGAAAACATCATTTATGCTTGTGTGCATTCTGTCTCCCCTCATATAAGATACATGCAGCTATGCCATTGTTTCAAGAATATTCCTATCTACACTCTTACCTGCAAAAACAAAACAAAAAATCTTCATTAAATGGGGAATTTGAAGTTTCCTAATGTTTATGAGGTACTCAAAGGAAATTAATCAGATATTAAGTGAATGTAAATACAAAACTTATATTCAATAATAGTCTCTGTATTCTTCAAAGTCTAGTACTAAACAGCAATTAGAAAGGCCCCCATATTTACTGACTTGAACATATGTCTACACATATTGTCAAGTGAAGAGAGAGTGGGAATAAAAACATTCTATTTGTGTAAACTTGCATGGAAATATACAGATGAATGCTCCCCACCGCAAATGTTAACAGTGATTATCTCTAAATGGTACAATTTTGCATAATTTTAAAAAAACATTTCTTATGATTACCTGCATTAATTTTTTTTGCAGTGAAACATTTATAGCTTATAAAACAGGGAAAGTATTTTCAGTTTGAAAATAAAAGAGCAAAACCTGATCATCCCCATAAGTACAGAAAGGTAAAGTTAGGACATACCTAAGAGGTAGACCAGAATGCTAATAATGCATTAGTGCCATGTTCAAGACCAGCTCCTTAACTTGAATGTGTTAAGTCTTTGAAGAGGTCATCTAAGAAAAAATAAATGCATTAATGTTGAAAGACATAAAGGAGGGACAGGCAATGGAAGAGCAAAATTGATGCATATGTGGCATCAGCGGGTAATGACATTTGTGAACGGCCTGTGTAAATGCCAAGCCTGGAGGGAGTGGCGGTTCTGCATCCTTTTATATGGAGACCATCCCCTGATGATCAGCTCCTGGTTTGTGCACAGCCTGTGCTCTTATGAAATGCAGACACAGACATAGCCTAAAGCTACTGGGTCCCACACTCCTTTGGGCCAATAATTTCTGCAGTCTTGAGCCAAAGCAGAGAGGTAGTACATTGGCAAAAGTGAAGGCACAATTTAAAAGCATGTGCCAGCATTTACAGGGATTGAAAAAAGACATTTGTAGAGAACAAAGTACTATTTTTTTTTTACCCGGTTTTGTTGGGCCTTAATTAAAGAGGCCTTTTCCCCCCTTTCTGCCACTTGGGCTGTGGGATTGCAGCCTCTCCTGGCTTGGAGGGGTATTTCATTGGTACATGGGCTAATTAGGAAGGACTCACACTGTTCCCCAGCCTCCTGAAAGATCAGAACAAAGGCTGCTGCTGGTAGATTGCAGTTCTGCCTCCATTCCAGAGGCTCAGGAGTAAAAGAAAAAGGAAAGCTTTTGAATAGAAAAGCCTTTTGATGCTGTGAAAGAAATTAAGAACTAAAACAGAGGCCTAGGCCCTGCTACACAGAGCCCCCACACTGACTCATTGTGTGTAGCAACACAGTCAACAAAGCCCGTCTGATGCTGAACACCTCATATTAAAGAGGCATCTATTAGCTGCTGCGTCCCTGGCTCTCCTGCTACCAAGCACTTTCCCAATCAGACCGTCTGGTGCCGCGATCAACACGGATAAATATGAGCCGCATCATGCTTTCGTGTGAACAATTAATGCATGATTTCCTTGTTGACTGTTTGCAAATACAGTGCAAACAATTGTGTGTTCTTTCTTAGACCAAACTAAAATAAATAAAGCTGTTAGAGGGGGGAAAAAAAAATCACCATCATAATTCCACCAAAATTTCACCAAATCTCTCTTCAGATTTTAAAATAATTGTAGTTTAACCAAATAACATGGGGGGGTGGAAATGCACCTTTGGTATTTTAAATGGAAGTCTTGAGTGCCCCTGGCTTTTCTGATAGCCTAAACTGGCTAGTCACAAGAAATTAAGTGAAACGTGCCTGTTTGTTTTAAAACATACAGTATTTACTTGTAGAACTTCAAAAGTTTGTTTTTTCCAATTATATAATCTTGAGAATTAAGCATCTTTTTATCAGAGCTCTTCTCCCAAATAACAATGATCATCTTTTACTGAGTGCTTAAGTTCCAACTGCCGAGCAAGCACTCTACATGCATTATCTCATTTAACTCAAAAATCTATGATGTAAGAACTATTAATGTCTGCAGTTTACAGATGAGAAAACTGGGGCTTTGAGAGGTTAAATATAAGAAAGAGGACACAGCTATCAGGGTAGAGTAGGGATTTGAAAACATGGCTTTCTGTCTTCAGAGCCTAAGCTTTTAGTGCTGAGCTGTTATAGTAGAATTTCAATTTTAATGTGAGTAATAATGTAGACACACACTATCAGAAATCATGTAACCCACAGTCCTGAATTTTCAGATAACAAATTAAATTCAGAGAAGTTAGAGGATTTGTCTATGTTCACTCAGCTAATTTGGAGACTTGCAGAGCCTCCTATATGCGGACTTTCTGATTTGGAACATTCCCAAACTATAACATGGATTAGGGTCACATGAAGGTCCTGTTATAGTGTAGATTGCTGGACCCCAATATCGAAGTTTCTGATTTGGTAGGTCTGGGATCCAGCCCTACCATTAGCTTTTCTAACCAATATTCAGATGATGCTGATGCAAGGGGTCCGGGAACCACACTTTGAGAACCACTATCCTAGTATATAGCTCACTGCTTCTTCTCATATAACTCTGAAGTGAAACAGCTGATAAAGAGGATGTGTAGTTGCAATTTTATTCAGTTCAATTGAGCCTCAGAGATGCCATCTTGCACTTTGCATCCTTCTTATTCATCTGATGGTCACATGCACAATATTTGTGAAGTCAGATACAAGGTTATCATTTACAGCAATGTTACTTCCTGTGCAAATATTTCCTGGAGACTCTCTCTAAGATCTTTGGACTCATTTTCCTCTTTAAAAGATAACAGCAAAAGCTAAGAGTTTTCCTGCATGCATTAAGTTTCTTTCACAGTTCCTCGTAAGTCATTTATTATATTTGGATAATACAGCCTTACAATTTATCTTTCAAAGAGAAAGATACCACCTCACTGCTGTGCAGATGACTCAGCATTGAAATGTAATTTACCAAAGTGATTACAATCTGGTCAGTGCATTTCTTTTCTCAGGAAAATTGAAACATCTATCTGCCAAAGTGTGCTTTCCTTATCCTCATTCCCAAAATAAGTTTCACCTATCCTAGTCACAATCTGTGATTGCTTAACCTGGAAAATAATCCTTATTCAAACCTGTTTATTATCTGAAAAGGAAATGAATGACCTTGAAGGAAAACTTGGATAACTTCTGCTCTGTCCTAGAAAACTTTTCATCGGGGCCACATTCCAGGCTGTTTTATCAGATGGCCAAACCATCAGGCATCCTTACTATCTACTTGTAATCACCGACCTATACATGAAAATCAGGCAAGATTGTCATTGGTCTGAACAGGTAGCTTCATTGCGATTAATGTCAGTGATCGTTTTTGCCATCTGTTATATGGGGATCAACTTGCTGCAAAAGTGGTAGATTAAATAGGAGGAAAAAGGAACTCTCTAAAGCGAGTACAGCTAAGTAGTCTTCTGAGGAAGTCCGGAAAACGAGTGGAAGAAAATAATTATCAAGCGGCGGCTAGTGAACTTGTTACCTTCTTAAATATAACAATCCTCAGGCACTTTTCCAAGCAGCTTTCGTTCCCTGTGAGCAGAAGGTATTTCCAGGTAATGATACCATTAGAGGGCATGCTTGGAAACCTTCCAGAGGCTTCAAAGGGAATCGCAGGACAGGGCAGCTCCTACCTCACTGACTTACTTGCATTAAGGCAGTAGCTGGACTAGAGAAAGAAGTACTATAGCAATAACCATTACAATAGCAAAGGGACTTGGAGAGACAGAGATACCTTGTAATGATGGGTTTCGCCCTTGCAGATGGAGAGTTTTAGAATGTGATGTTAACTAGTTTCCTAGCTCTGAGAGCAGGAAGCAATCAGTGGGATGAACATGGGTACAGACAGAATGTCCTAGAGCAGTGATGGCGAATCTTTTGAGCTCGGCATGTCAGCATTTTGAAAAACCCTAACTTAACTCTGGTGCTGTGTCACATATAGAAATTTTTTGATATTTGCAACCATAGTAAAACAAAGATGTATATTTTTTGATATTTATTTTATATATTTAAATGCCATTTAACAAAGAAAAATCAACCAAAAAAATGAGTTCACGTGTCACCTCTGACATGCGTGTCATAGGTTTGCCATCACCGTCCTAGAGCAAAGACAAACAGTGCAGGACCCCAGACAGGACCAAAGAGATAGCACCCTAGTGGGAAAGGTGACAGTTGACTGTGACTGCAACATAGAAATTTTGTTTGACAGTTTTTATAATATACTTTTGAAATATGATTCTAGAAATGCAACCAGGGTTGACCTAGAGCAATACAGCTAATAAAGCTACAAATAATTTGTACTTTTACAAGTCTTAGTCAACTCAGTAAATCTACATAGTTTATTTCAGGCCCCATATTCCATTTACCACAAATAAGCCTTTGATTAATATTTATATCAATCTATATATAATCTAAAGATAAATTACTCACTGAAGTGTTATTCAGGAGGGATGTAGGAGTTGGAATCTCAACCAATATTTACAGTAACTATTGATTTTTTTTATTTATTTGGTTTAGACAAATTAGATGAATATAATTTCTGTTCATGTCAGACATGGTCATGTCATTTAAGATTTTTCCAGCATTGAAATAACCAGAAGTTCTGGCTAAGTCGTGAAAAAGGTACCCAGTCATGGGGCTTTCCTATTTTCTGTATCAGTGTCCTTTCATCTTTGTTTCTCTTCTCTGCTCTCTCCAAGCTGTTACTTGGATGCTAATTTTTTATAGAGGAAGGCCTCGTTCTGTTCTGCACACACTAATTCTTGTGAGTGTTAATTGGTGCTCAAAGCACAAAGAGCCTCATGGTCAAGGAAAGTTGGGAAATGCAGAATACCAAATTCTCTCTTTGGAAAGTCACAATACCATTAGCATATTAAAGGCCCTGAAAGGTCCTGCAGGAACAAAGAAACCTCTCTAATTTTGTTTATCTGTTAAATAAACCTATTTGAGCTTGGAATAGGCTTTTTTCTATTAACACCCCAGAATAAAATTTCCCTACACCCAAGCTGGGAGGTAGAAATGTTAGCAAAACTTAAACTTACAACCATCTCTGGGCTATTTATATTTTAGTAGGGCACTTTGTAAAGGCCTCCTAATGTAAAGGAAATATGCTATGACAAATGGGAAAGCCATCATCTGTCTGTTCATGAAGGCAAACTTGCAAAAAACAGGGAAATTTATAATACCATGAGGCTGAAGCCATTGTTTAATATTGATTTCAAGATTATGTGGCCGTGTATTATACTGCTCAAGCCAGGCAACAAACACACTAGAATACACACACACACACACACACACACATACACACACACATCATGAATGACACATACTTTGCTATTTGTGCTTATTTCCATTTACCTTGAGTGTTTCCACAGAATGCTATGGGCTTTAGAGAATAACAGTTTGATTTCAAGTCCTGGTTGTGCTAATTATCAGTTGACTGACATTGGACTAAATATTCAACCCATGAATGAAATTTTTTTTCCTCACCTGGGAAATAAAATACCTAAGAATTGTTTCAAAGATTCAATGAGGTAACATGGACGAAGTTGCCAGCATATAATAGACACTCAATAAATTACAATCTCCCTCCATAGTCCTCTGATTCTCCCTCCCCATTTTGGAATCAGTGGAGGTCCTGAGAATGACAGACAGCATTCCTCTTGTGTGCTAATGATAAACTGCTGTTGCACTGAATAAATTGTGATAAAATTGGTGCTTCTGTCTATCACCTATTGTGAGTTCCTGAGAAGCAGCACCTGTGTTTAATGCACCAGGCCAGGGTCATCAACCTATTAGGGGCTCAGAATGCTTGTTGAGTACATTAATAATCTCTAAAAAACAACTGTCTTTTATCTCCTACAGTCCTCGTTTTCTAGCTACTAAATATGGCTAGTCAAAACTACTTTAACATAAAGTTAACTCTCCCTCTGCAATGATGCCTCTGTTCTGAAATAACACACACATCAAAATATCAGTTTAATACACATAAATTAGTTGCTCATTGCACTGTGATATTAGTTAATTTTGAAATCACATTATAGATTTCTAAATTAAAGAGACTGCCTGCCTGTCACTCACATCCCATTCAATGAATGCCAACATCAGGCATCACCTTTTCCCAGCTTCGCCAGACTGAAGGTCATTATCAATTGCGCTTTAATCAGCCAAGTCATGCATATAGTCAAAGGTTACTGAGCATGGACCAATCTGACTTCCTTTGTCGTGGCAAGACAATTTGCAGCTTAATAAAGCTGCTCTGATTGCACTTAACAACACCTGCTTTAAAATCCAGCCTCATTAATAGCACACTAATGAGTTCGGGATCTTCTGGCAAGGGCACGATCAAAGACAGATGATTTGCTTTCTGATTAAATGAGCTAAATAACATAAAACCAAACCTCCCAGTTTCCTTTAGGGAAAGTCTTTTTGGAAACAGTTGTAACAGCTGTTGGCGTCTTCAGATACGGTTAACAAAAAAGACAGGAAAGAATCTTCCTTTGGCTCTTTTAAAGTGTGATATAGAAACACAGTGAACAACAAGTGAAATTCAGCCAAACCAAGTCCTTGATCTTTGAACTCATCCTAAAACACAATATAGCCACTGAATAAGAAAGTGAAAATACATAAAGCTCATAAAACAAAAAGGGAAATGTTGGAATCCGTTTGAAGGCAGTATATTAATATAAAGTCTATGTCCTCGGAAACAGGTATTAAAATAATAAAGTTGATTTGACCCGTTACATACACTGAAGTTTGGGAGTTCAATGTTGACTTTACTGTGTGATGTCAGGCGAGTCGTCCTTGCTCTGGGTGGAACCACACAGCATTCTGATTCAATACATCCACTGGCTGAACTGGGAACACTGGAGCCCTTGCACCTTTTGGGGGGCATTTCTGCAATTATTCTGTCTGTACTAGAAATGTACTATTCCTGCCTGCCTGCCTGCCCCTGGCTCCTGGTAAGCAGAACAGCTCTGCCACAGCCTGTTATAAAAGCCAGTAAAGGAACAGAACCTGCTGTCAGAACCGACTAAGGGCAGCCCATCCATAGTTCATAGTCGAATGGTGTTAAAAGACAGAAGAGTGGCTACCTGTGGAAGGAGAGATGGGGAACACTTTGGAAGAGGTCTGCCAGTTTATTTTGGGATACAGAGGATTTTGTGTTTTGGGCCATAGTGTTTTGAGCATATTTACTTTGTGATAGATAATTAGGCTATTCCCTCATGATTTCTTCTCTTTCCTGTATGTATGTTATAGTGTAAGAAAAACATTTTTAAATTAAATGAACAAATTTTAGATTAAAAGTAATTTAAACGCCAACAAGCCACTATTCTAAATAACTGTCATATCAAAGAGGAATATCATACAGACATCACAATTCCACTTCTGGAAATTTATCTGAAGAAAC
Organism: Myotis yumanensis; assembly: GCF_028538775.1. Lineage (NCBI taxonomy): Eukaryota > Metazoa > Chordata > Mammalia > Chiroptera > Vespertilionidae > Myotis > Myotis yumanensis. The sequence continues at coordinate 62,366,854 of NW_027223759.1, forward strand.
TTAAAACATGAATTCTAAAGAGTATATGCACCCCTATGTTCATTGCAGCATTATTTACAACAGCCCAGATTTGGAAGCAGCCCAAGTGCCCATCAGTAGATGAGTGGATAAAAAACTGTGGTACATTTACACAACGGAATGCTACTCTGCCATAAAAAATAAGAAAAATTTACCCTTTGCCACAGCATGGATGGACCTGGAGAACATTATGCTAAGTGAAATAAGCCAATCAGAGAAAGACAGGTATCATATGATTTCACTTATATGTGAAGTTTAATGAACAAACAGAGGGCTTCAAAGGTACCAGATTAGGTTCCTACCTTTATAACCTCGCTTATCCTTTATTATCTCCTCACAGGCCCTATCTCTAAATAGTCACATTAGGAGTTTAGGACTCAACATATGAATTTTGGGAAGATGCAAACATTCAGTCTATAATAAAAATGTTCATGAGTTTATATTCTATTTTAATTAAATAAATTTTGTGTAAAAGCACTCTAAGTTTTTCACTTAGTAAATTTAGCAAATCAAGAGACAACAACAAAATAAAGTAGGCAGAGATAATTGACAGACCACAGAAATCAATGAATTCAAGTACAAAACACACCCCAAAACTAAAGTGAATTAAGAACCAGATTGAATTAATAAATAAATCTTAATAAGATCTTTTAAATATCAACATTTTCAGAAACCATCAAATACTGCCTTAGCTGGTTTGGTTCAGTGGATAGAGCATTGGCCTACAGAATGAAGGGTCCTGGGTTCGATTTTGGTCAAGGGCACATGCTTGGATTGCGGGCTCAATCCCCACTAGGGGCCTTACAGGAGGCAGCCGATCAATGATTCTTTCTCCTCATTGATGTTTCTATCCCTCTCTCTCCCTCTCCCTTCCTCTCTGAAATCAATAAAAATATTTAAAAAAAGAAACCATCAACTACTATCTCCATCTTCGGAATGATTCTGAAAGGATTTTTTTTTGTGTTTTGTTGTTGTTGTTGTTTGTTTGTTTGTAGGCTGGTCAGTAATAAACTTATCCTGCAGTTTCTATTTTGGAATAATTACTATGTTAGCTTGGCCACATGGTGATATGATTGATTCCTGGAGATCAGCTATTCAGAAAACAAAAAATAAAAATTAAACACAAAATAAATGCTATCCTGGTTGTTTTGAAGAAGTCACTTAAACTAGGCCATAGCTGTTGCCAATTTAACCAGGGGATTTGTGAAAGACATAGAAGACTCATTGGCTACAGTGTTAGAGTGTATAAATCAGCCAAGTCAAAATAAAATAAAATAAAAATGAGAGGCTATGTGCAGTTGCTTTCCCAGGCCAGAACTTGAATCACTTCCTCTGTTGGCGTGTGCGTTTGTGTGTTTGGTGGTGTGATATCTGTGTATATTAAACAATGACTCCATTTAGGGCAGTGAGGGGATGGTTCCTTTTATCTCTGGGAAAGCACTGGCTGTCCTTCCACTGGAGACTAAAATTCTGATTTGGATGGAAAACCAACCACATGTATCTTTCTATTCTGGCTCTTTTATGTATATGAGAGTGTCATGCTGTCAATCTTGTTGCTTTGCCAAATCCCTGATGCTTTCAGCCATGTATTTCAATCAAATGGCCATTTAACTTGGGCATTTCACCAAAGAACTAAAACTTTTGGGCACTGAGTCAACTGACTGAAAACTCGATTATGACTCCAGCTATATTGCCTAAACAGATTTCTGTGAAATTGGCAATTACTCACCTCTTAGAGAAATTAATCTTGATTTTTAAAAATCACTTTTCATATGAACACATACACACATACACATAATTGAGAACTCTAAGTTAATATGATTAAGATATTATGTCCAAAATAAGTGGCCAATTTTAAAGGCTCTGAGATTTTCCTCTTGTAACCAAACAGAGGAGATGGTCAAGAAATTAGCTTCATTTGTTATACCTTATGACACACATCAATATTTTCTTAACTACATATTTACAATTTTAAAGTTACTCATGTAATCAAAGTAAAATATTTTCAGTACTCTGTATTGATAAATTCCAATACATTAGCAATTAACTTCAGGTTGAGCATAAATTTTTGTTCAAATTATTGATTGAGAAAAATTCTTGTAAAGTAATAGAACTTTTAGAGATCTTGAAGTTCATAACCCAGGCACATTAACTCCAGAGTCTGTTTCCACTCCATGCTATTATCTCTTCCTCCATCCCTATGGAATAAATTTAAATTGGATTCATATTTTATAACAAAAGGAAGAATCAATGTCCACATACTGAGACACTCAACATGAAAAATACCACTGGGTCAAATATAATAATGGCATTTATTCATTGTCCTGATTCTAGCAATTTATTTAATGTGCAAATGAACTTGACTGTGCCTTTACTAGTATAGCTATGATAGACAGACACAACCAAGAAACTTTATGGGGTCCATTCTCTGCTTTTTATAGAACAGCCTCATTGAGAAGGGCATTTCCAAGTTTCTACCAGTTGAGGGAAGGTCCCTGGTTTGAAGCATAAGGTAAGTGCAGCATATTGAATGAGAAGGTCATGTTAAATTCTGTTGCCATCATTAGTCACTCTTTGTTAGAATTTGAGTTTGCAGTGTAAAATGATTCATGCAGCATAGTCAGTGAAATGAATATTGCGATGAAAACCATATTCTGGATTAAATCTTCTTTTCTAAACTAATGGAATTTAGTCTTTGGAAAAGAAAATGTAGTCCTTATGAAATATTCTACTGACTGAGTTCAGTTCTCCTCTTTGGTTCAGGGATGTTATCTCTGAGAATGCAGAAGGGAGAGAATTCTCTTTTTAGGTCTCTCTTATAGCTATTCTCTGTAACACCTCAGACTATATTTTAGGAATAAATGTAGCTGATCCTGCTTCCCTTCTATTTCTGAAGGTCAGCTAGGAGCCTGCCAAGCTGCTTTTGTTTCTGCTTCCACCATGAAGTGGAAGCCTGGTACAGAGGTGACAAAGCAAATATTAGATGTTCTAAGCCACTTTTATAATGTTGCACTCCTCTTGCACTGGACAGCCAGTCAACACCCTCCTCTCCAGGATGCTGGCACATAATAATGGTGACTATTGTCTTATATTACTAGTTGTGCCACCTGTGCCTCTAGAAGCAATTGTTCTCACTCCCTTAGGGTCCCTAGATGTTGCTAAGGTCTTTTAGGTAAGCCTCCTTGCCTGATCTAATATATAATTGGGCAGAATGTGTACCTGGGAAAATCAAGGACCTAAAGTAATAGAAATAATAATAATAATAATAATAATAACAATAATAATAGGATGATGGTGAAGCAGAGCTCAGTGATCCCGACTAGACTGATATTTACAGAACTGGCAGCCAATTGGCCCTCTTTTATATCTGTAACTATTGGTTGGTGTGCACAGTGATTTACATTTTGTGGCCCTGGAAAGAGTTTTGTGTATGATAGTTCAAGGGAGCCAGGGAAACAGGAGAAAGAAGCAATGGTGGGAGATTGGCTAGGATAACAATTATGGCCTTGCTGGATCTGGAACTGGATATGGGCTTATATAGAAAGAGGTTTTAGGGCCACAGAGTGGGGAAGGGAGGCACATAAAGCTTTTCCAGACTTTGTACTGGCACAAGCAGTACAGCTCAAGGCTGGGAGACAACATTCAATACAGTGTTAGGAGGACTATTCAAAGTGGGCAATCATTTTTTTGTTCCTGTCCAGCCTCGATTTAACCTCTGGTAAAGGCATCTTAAGAAACTTCCCATCTTCCACTCTGAATCTGTAGAATTTGATGGAGTGGACTCCAAGCCCCAGATACAGGAGAGGGCATGTGACACAAACCTGTCTCTCTTCTTGATTATATCAATTAATTCACAAACAGACCAAATGAAGTCAATGGAACATATTTATATAAGTTTTTTTTTTTTAGACTTGGACTTTGATGATTTAACACTGAAACTATGGAGTCCACCATATGGAAAAATCTGTCTGAGACTGAGATCTACAGAGGAAAGCAGGGGTAAGGATGCAAATAGATAGAGACCTGATGCTACTGTTTGAGTTTTCTTGCAGCCAAATACCCTAATCACCTCTGTTCTGTGAGCTAATACATTATTTTTTATATGAGCAAGTTTTTACTGGGTTCCTTTAGTTGTGATGTGATTCAGGACATTCTACCCTAAAATATGGCACCTTAGAATATAAAATATCTTATGCTGAAAGAATTTTAAAAAATTGATGTCATTCTGACCTCCCCCACTGACTTGTCTTTCTTTCCTGAAACAGGTCATAAAACTCTCGTGTGAAAGGCACCTTCCCAGCACCAGGAGATGGAAGACATTCTCATCACCAGTGACAGGGAAATTGGGGCCAAGATTCTGTACAAACAAACCTTGTTAAACTCACCCTTATCTTTCTGGTTACTTCTTTATCACTTATTGCCCCAAACCCAACTTCTTTGTCTTGTCAACTCTTTGTTGAAAAGATACAAAAACTTCCTGTTCTTGTCACTTCTTCAGATCTTCATTCTCTTGTGAAGGCTCCCATGTACATGTTAAAATTCAATGAAATGTGTATAATTTCTCCTGTCAACCTGTTTTTGTCATTTTTGTTTTCAGACAGAGCCAGGGACCTTAAGACAGCTGGGGAAAACTTTTTCTTCCCCTACAGTTACAACCTCAAAAGTCAAAAGTACCAAATACTACCCTATTCTTCCCCTCTATTCACCCCACATCAAACTTTCAGCATCCAGAGGGTTTAGATCAAGGCAACGGTGGAGGCTGGTCTTGATGGTGTGAGGTAGTGTTCCCCTAGCAGTCACCGGCAGAAGCAGCGGTGAGGGATATGGATGAGAGGGAAGAACATGTGTGAACTTGTTTCTTAGTTCAGGTTCAATGCCATTATCCTGGGGATTTCCAGCAATAACTGAGGGAGGTATTGAGGGAGGACAGGGAGGAAGGGGGTGGGGAATGTGTCTGGTAATTGTAACTCAAGCACTAATTAATATGAATGAGAACTCAGTTGTCCCATAGGCTCTAAACCCTGGATATCAGGTTATAATATAATGGCACCATTACTGAGAGCTTTGTATGTATTTGAATGCTCTCACTAATCTTTGCAACACCTTTTCCAGTATTTTTATTTTCACTGAGGTTAACTGAGTTGTCTAAGATCATACAACTAGTAAATAGCAGACACAAAGTTCCATTCGAGGGTTACTTTTTTTGGTGCCCACTCCTTCCCTCTGCTACGTGGTCTCCCTACAGCCCTGCGGAAATCTGTTCCTAAATCCCACCAGCCAATGAACATTGTTTTTCTACCCACCATTTGGTATAGCACTTATTGACTGGTCCAAGGAAAGCTCTTCATAGAGGTTTTCTTATGATGAAGAAAAATCAATACACACTTAGAGTAACAGAGAAGCAAGAGACGAGTTTAATTTCTTGAATTTTGCCAAGAAAGTTCTGTAGAGAATACAAGTTATAGATATTTGGGTATAAACACAGAACTTTCAAAAGTGGGAAATGTTTACTTGCATTACCTTAAAATTACCCTGCTGTTTTTACCGATATATTAACCTCTCTCTCCCCTCCCTCCCTCCATCTCTCTCTTCTTTACCTTTCTTGATAGACAGACAGATAGAATAAATATTGATTTAGATATGTATAAATATTCTCTCCATATACTCTAAATATAGTGTCTATTTATATATTATATATACTATATTATATATACTATAGATATAGTTCATATAGAAAAATACAAGAACTGTTTTTGTATACTCACAACTGGAACTGAAAATTAATAAATAGGGATTATTCATTCCTCTCATGTGTTCATTCATTTCTTTCCTACAGAAGAAGAATGTTATGGCAGGTAATGTGCTTGTTTCCTTTCTGTTCTAATATTTTATGATTTGAGGTGAGCTATTTTATATCCTTTGTGAGCTAAAAATATGTGAGTAAAGCAAAGGAGAAAGGGAAGTCGATTTTAAAAAGGCTTTCGATCTTTCTAACTCAATTCTCAATGTTAACGTCAACAATTGGGATCATAACATAAGTTTTACAATACATTTTATAAACAGCACCAATTGCTAGCATTAAATAATAATTACATTAACACACACATTTAGTTCTGTAAAATCCTTAAGAGAATAACATGTGAACATTTTTTCTAGTTTCCACAAAACAGTTTACTATGACAGATCCCAGGAGAGTGGAGTGAGCTTGAAAATGTCAGCTTCATTAATGACAAACTTTGAAACAAATTGCTTTGACTGTGGGTGATGTGAGTCAAATCAGAAACAAGAGAAAGTGGGGCTGCTGGGCTGCATTTCATTTCAAAGTATTCCAGTTATGTAAACATCAGTAACATTATGCATGTCCAGATCATCCAAATAATTATGTCATAACCAGAACTGGGTCCAATATATGTCAAAAAGAGAAATCATTAGCAAGTTCATCACTTAGGGCCAAAGCTATTGGGATAATTCAAAGAAAATGTAGGTTTGTTGAAAATATCCAATGAACAATGCAACAGATTTTGAAAGCTGTTGCTCTATCTAGATAGACAATCTCTATGTGTGCCCTACAGAACACCCCCTCCACAGGATGCCTGTAGACAGGTGTTCAAAAAGGTTTTTCAGCCCCGGCCAGTGTGGTTCCTTTGGTTGGGTGCTGTCCCATGGACTGAAAGGTTGCCAGTTGAATTCCTGGTCCGGGCACATGCCCGAGTTCCTGGCTCCATCCCCAGTAGGGGGTGTGTAGGAAATAGCCAAAGTTTCGCTCTCACACTGATGTCTCTCTCTCTTCCACTCTCTCTCTAAAAAACAAACAAACAAACAAAAAACCATGAAAACCCACAAAGGTTTTTTTGGTTTGAGAAATGTTGAGGTAAATAGATTTCTTTACTGCAGGCTTCCACTGAATCTTTAGGGGATATAGTATAAAGTGATTCTAAATTCATTTAATTTTTTTTAACAATATGTTTTCACATTTAGGATTTTTTAAAATATATTTTTATTGATTTCAGACATGAAGAGAGAGGGAGAGAGAGAGAGAGACAGAAACATCAATGATGAGAGAGAATCATTGATTGGCTGTCTCCTGCATGCCCTCTACTGGGGATGGAGCCTGCAACCTGGGCATGTGCCCTTGATGGGAATCAAACCCGGGACCCTTCAGTCTGCAGGCCAACGCTCTATCCACTGAGCCAAACCAGCTAGGGCTCATTTAATTTTTGTGTGAATAGAATGTTTTTCAGGAGTTAATATTTTGTGGAAAACACTTTGGGAAGTGTTAGTGTGGCTAATTGCTTCAAATGCTCACTTTAGTCTACATGTGGGGACTCACCCTTCACCTTGGTTTAGAGAACAGATAATCCAGTACAAACCTGACCCACCACCTATGGTTGTAAATAAGTTTTATTGAAACAGAGACACGCCCATTTGTTTAGTCACTATCTATGGCTGATTTTGCACTACAAGGCAGAGTCCAGTAGTAGCCACAGAGAGAGCATGACCTGCTAGACTGGAAATCTTACTATCTGCTGCTTTATAGGGAAGTTTATATATCCTATTATCCCATTTTAGGTAAAGAAAGTTCTCATTAATGTCCAGCAACTGAAAATCCTAATTTGATTCTAAATATCCACTTACCCCTAAAAGCAAGGATATTGGTGTGTATGTGTTTAAGGATGTTGGTGTGTGTGTATGTGAGTGTGTGTGTCCATGAAAATAAATCATCCAGATGGGAACTTAAAAAATGTCCACCCTTTAATTCATGTGCTCTTGGTGGTGGTGGTGCTGGTGGACATGGAAAAACCGAACTTATTAAATAATTTTTTTTCTTTTCTCTATGGGAAGTATAAGGATTAGTAAACTCTTGCTAATTTTAAAATTTGAAGCCGATTAATTTGAGCAAACAGTCATAGTTACAGCATTTTACATTGTCTATAACTAAATCTGTGCCAAACTAGCTACTACATTGAATTATGTATAAACACATATGTATATATATATTTATATGTATGTATATGAAGGAAGAGAAAGAGCAGTGAGTGATGTTTTTACCTGTTTTTAAATAAAATTGAAATAGTTCTATGAAATACTGCCTATTGAGAAATACCAAAATTAATCTTTTGATCCCTTTGCAATAGAAAATTCACCTATCTTCTCAAAGATAGATTTTACTAATTCTTAATATATAAAAATTCCTTTATATGCATTTTGAAGAGGTTATACATACACATTTTATCTTTTACATTTAAACTTTCACTCACATCTAACTATCCTTTCATAATGTAAACAGATATGCTTTACAAAGGCCTCCTTTATTAAAAAGAAGAAAAATTAGTTCAATTCCTTTTTGGAAATAAATACAAAATCATTAAACTTTAAATATTTTGTTTCAAGTTACTTCAGAGTAGAACACAGTGTGTAAAGATGTAAGTGACAATGGGACATGGAGGGGAAATGGCCATAGTGTTTAGACTTTAAGATAGTCTTTAATTACGTCAGCCACTGAGGCCACTGTAAATGAAACAGCCATGCTCTCTGTGCCTGGGGCAGCAAGCAGAATATTATCCTGGGTGGGCAGGGCAATGGGCTAACAGGATCTTGGGAGAGCTAATCCACAGAAACAAGGAAGGTCTGGCACCTTGTGCAAATTAGGCCATGCACATAGTGGATGCACACTAATTATTGGTTGTCTCAGCATGATTTCAAAATCAACTTTTAAAAGGATATGCTTTATTTGTCACCATATTTCAAATATTAACTGGGAGCTTGATTGGCTCATGGTGGAATAGGAAGTTAGCTGCTTCAAATCAACAAGGCACCACTCACTGGGGATCTGCATTAATGATGCTAAATAATAGTCCAGTGCTTACAGCACATTTTGAAACAGAGGTAACTTGAAAGGGGTCTAGAGCACACGGGCCATACTTCTTTAAAAAAAGAAAGGAAGAAAAGAAAAAGAAAAATAGTGACCAAATCTCCAGTACTTCGTGGATTTTGGCAATAATTGCTGATGAAATACATTTTGAAAGATTAGACTATTTAGGCCATCCTGTTCTACCCACAAGAACACAATTTAATGGTTCATGGGCTGGTCACTTTATTTGCAGGCTCTAGAAGTTTCCCTTTGTACCTCCCCAAATAAGAACCTCCTGCATCAACTCAAGGGACAGATTTCATTTCACTCATCCTGTTTCACACACTTAGCTCACAACTCCCACACGCATGTGTAGGGAGGAACTAAAGGGAAAGACAGGGTGAAATGTTTTACTAGACTCCTGTGGACATTCTCTGACGAGAACATACCCCACATCACTGGAAACACATGCTGGACAGCTGCTCTGGGCTCACATACCCGGGGTGGTGTTAACACACATCACATGAACTTGGCATCTCTGTGCAGCAGTTGTAAGCATGTGGAAACATCACGGAAGCCAATAAGGGTGCGGGCACTCACCCTAGTGCACACCAAGTGTAGTATGGTGCACAGCAAACGCAAAAGTGCGCTGTTTTCCTTAGATAATTACAGTCCCCACCTACATTGGAAAATCCTAATTTGCTCTAGCTGTGGGCTATAGCTCTCATTTTCCTCTGGGAAGCAACTTAACACATCTTAAATTCCGTTTCCACACCTCCTTGGCTGGTTTGAGATCCCAGATGTGGAGAAGTTGGGCGGGGAGAGGGGCAGGGAGGAGGAAGGAAGTTGCTTTTCCAGGCAGAACAATAGGAATACTGTTTGGGGCTGCGGACAGGAGTGGAGGGCACGGTGCCCTGCTGTAGGACATGATCTTTCTTGTTTGCTTCTCTACTGCCCTTGCTCCACATTCTGCACTGTAATTCTTGACTGGCAAGTTGCCCTGGGAACAGGGGCCAATGAGCTCTAGAGCAAAAGCCAATATTATTGGAAGGAGGGGGAGGAGATAAGAGTTTTGAGTTCCTTAGGCATGTTAATTTGTGCACTGTGATATATTTACTAGAGTATTTTGTGAAGGAATTATTTTTTCTTTTGATGCAAACTTGTCTCTACAGATATAAAAAAGGAGCAGAAAGAAATTGGTAGCTCAGTATGAACAGCCTGGCTGCTTAGTCTGCTTCTAACAGTATCTTCCTATTCCTATGCCTCCCACCACGGGTTTGTCTATTTCCCCAGTTCGGTACAACTTGGGTTAGAACTGTTGTTTCCTTGGGTCCTGTTCTAAGTACCTACTCTGATTATCTGCTCTCGGAGGCTTCAGGTCCCGCCCTGCTCCTGCCCCCTCAGTGTCTAGAACTCTTACCCATAGACCAGTGGCCAAAAGTCTACGTTTGCCTTGAAAGAAGTTTTGGAAAGTCGGAGGGCCATCTACATCACAGATTTTGAGTGTTTGCTACATCTGTACTCCCACAGCAGCACCTGCAATTGATATAGCACATGTTTGGCCTGACTAATTGTCCCTCCTCTGAGCACACGTGCAGCTGGGTCAGCTCCCCTTAGCCCAGTGGTACTCAACCTTGGCTGCACATTAGAATCACCTGGGAATCTTTTTTAAAATCCTGATTTTTGGGTCTCATCCTCCGGAAATTTTGTTTCTTTGTTACTAATGTTGTGGCCCCACCCCATAACAAAGAAATAGAATTTCTGGAGGATGAGGACCAGAAATCAGGATTTTAAAAAAGATTCCCAGGTGATTTTAATGTGCAGCCAAGGTTGAGAACCACTGCCTTAGCCTCTCTCCCACTCCACTTTCTGTTATTTCTGCAAATCCAGCCTTTCTGATGCCCAGACCTGCTTCTACTGTTAACATTCAAGACATAGCACCTGAGGAATTCCAGTGTCCTAATGGACCCAATTTCCTTTTCCTTCAAAATAATTTCTGCATGTAAGAAGCAAACAAACAAATAAATAAAGGCTCCAAAAAATGTTTAAAGGACAAACATCACGATGAAAACACTACTTCAATATAAAGATTTCACAAAGATTTACAGACCCCAAATATATTGGTGGAAACGTGGATATTGTAAATTGCACCTAGCAAATCAGTTTTCAGAATGGCCACATCTGTTTCTGGAACAAAGTGAGAAACAGATGTGGAAGCCACAGTGAAACTGAGACAGGAAGCTTGTCAAATGTGAAAAGTGAGCAAGCTCTCTGAATCCAGAAATTAGAGCAACAAAGGGATGATAAATCCAAAAGAGCTGTTGATAAAACCATACAGTCATTTCAGGGGGTGCATTTGGTACAAAAAATATGAATGTTATTGACCAACATGATTTTAGCAGGTGCTAAACAGATCTCATTAAAATCCATTAGGTCAGTGGTCAGAAAACTCATTAGTCAACAGAGCCAAATATCAACAGTACAACGATTGAAATTTCTTTTAAGAGCCAAATTTTTTAAACTTAAACTATATAGGTAGGTACATTGTTATTAACTTAATTAGGGTACTCCTAAGGCTTAGGAAGAGCCACACTCAAGGGACCAAAGAGCCGCATGTGGCTCACGAGCTGCAGTTTGCCGACCACTGCTTTAGGTTCATTCTGAACGAGTAATAAAAGAGAAAATTTAATTTGGGAACCTAAAGACAGATGCTTTACATAAGAAAATGTGTTATATTACTGCAGCCCAAAATGTCCCTCTTCCTGGTTGTCATTGCCCAAAGACCATTTGAAGATGGCCTTTCCTCCACTAAAGTAAGAGAAACATGGCGCCATCTGCCTCTCAGGCACACTTCTGCTGACACCAGGACCTTTGATGCAAGTCTGTAGAAGGATGTAGAAGAGACTCCCTGAAGTTGACATGTAAGAAAGCACACAGGGAAGAAGCAATTCTGTAAATAAATGAGCCGCACATGTCTCCACTGAATCACATGAAGTCTCAGGCGGCTATCCAAGTTTAACATCCCTAAGGACCCACTCTGAAGCTTTTTTCTGTGTTTTTCTCAGAGACTCATGGAAAACTGTCAGAATTCGTTTCTCTGGAGTCTGAGAGCATGGAAGAGGCTTAACTCCCCCCCCCCCCCCCCCCCCCCCCCGCTCCACGGAAAGAGAGAAAAAGAAGCAGAAAGTGTGCGCATCACTTTATTTATATTTTAATTCCAGTCCCCCGAATAGACATGGGCATAGTACAGCTATTTTGTTTTGATACTTCTCTAGCAAATTCACATTTTGGAATACTGAGAAAAAGTGTGCCAGATTCACTTTTGCTTGGAAAATTGCAACATGTTCTAAAATAAATAAAAATTACAGCCTGAAATAGTGCAGAGGAGCGTAAAACCAACCAACAAACAAAAACCAGAAACCAAACCCAATCAAAACAAAAACAAAATACCCAACAAAGATCTAACTAGAACAGTGGTTCTCAACCTTCCTAATGCTGCGACCCTTTAATACAGTTCCTCATGTTGTGGTGACCCCAACCATAAAATTATTCTCGTTGCTACTTCATAACTGTAATTTTGCTACTGTTATGAATTGTAATATAAATATCTGATATGCAGGATGTATTTTCATTGTTACAAATTGAACATAATTAAAGCATAGTGATTAATCACAAAAACAATACGTAATTACATATGTATTTTCCGATGGTCTTAGGCAACCCCTGTGAAAGGGTCGTTTTACTCCCAAAGGGGTCTCAACCCACAGGTTGAGAACCGCTGAACTAGAAGCATGAGCAGCTGAGAACTCACTTTAGGATGTAAATTTTGCTGCTAGAGCAAGAAGGTACCTTGCCCTGGAGAGGTAGGAGATGTCATTGCAGAAAATCCCTGGGACATGGACATACTGCAGGCTGGTTTTTATGTATCTTAAACTCAAGCACATTTCTAATGGTCTGTTCTACTGTTCATGTTTGTTGGGGGAGGAAAGGAACTGGACGATTTGTTTTTGCTTTGGAGTCACTAAAGCAGTGGTTCTCAACCTTGGCTGCACATTAGAATCACCTGGGAATCTTTTTAAAATCCTGATTTCTGGGCCTCATCCTCTGGAAATTCTGTTTCTTTGTTACTAATGTTGTGGCCTCATCCCATAACAAAGAAACAGAATTTCCAGAGGATGAGACCCAGAAATCAGGATTTTAAAGATTCCCAGGTGATTCTAATGTGCAGCCAAGGTTGAGAACCACTGCACTGAAGAATAAGGAGACAATGCCCTAAAAGGAAAGGAGAAGGAGAGATAAGTTGCCTTGTTCTGGGTGGTGCTGGAACCTGTGGACCGTGTGAAAACTGTACTTTATGGAGAAGCCTCTGCACTAACCTACCTGCCTCTGAGCTGAATGCCTGCCTGCACTGTGTTTCTGCCACCTGAGCCAGCTCTCACGAAGGGTTCCTGGAGTCCCATTTCAACCCAAAAGACTGAGGCTTTCTCCATCCAATCAGAGCTGCGAAGTTCTGAGCAATCAGCAGCTTTATTCTGACCAATCAAGACGGTGCCTTTGGACCAACCAAATTGTGAAGATTGGACATCCTTGTTTGCATGAGGACAGACCAATCAGGAACCAGGGTGGGAACTTCTGCCTATATAAGCCAGCTCCCCTCTGTCTCAGTCAGTGCACTTTCCACAGAAGACTGAAGGTTGTGTTTCCCAGCTGGAGCTAAAACACAGAAGACATCTCCCCAGGCCAGACCCCAGGGAAGCAGGGCCTGCAGAGGGGAGCTGCAGCACCATACGGCTGTTCCCCAGCAGTGCTGTTTCACAGCCATGTTGTATTACCATTGAGCCATTTGCACAAAATAAGTTTCCTTCATCACCACACCCCAAATCGGGGGTTCCTGTTGGTGTTTGAGTTGGCATCAATTACCATTGGTTGACCACCTGCACAGAGAAATCACCTAGAAATACACCAAAGAGCAAGTTGTGAAACTTGTTAAGGCCCAATTAGTATGTAAGAAAAATAATGCCATGTAATCTTCTGATGAGAATACGCCTATTTTGGGAATTTCAGCCTTTTCAAATATGCCTCTAATTTTCTGGGTAGCCCATATCTGGAATACGACCCCTGTGATATTTCACTAAAGTGTGTCAGAGCATATGTAACTGGGCTGCCTGGTTTCAATCCTACCTCTAAAGTACCAGCTGTGTGATCATGGCAAAGTTATTTATCTCTGAGATGCCATTCCCTCAACTGAAAATGAAGGTGATAATCATAACTGTTTCATAGGATTGCAATGAGGACTAAATTAATTAATATAGATCAAACAGTGCTTGGTATATAGTAATTATTATATACTAGAAATCCAGTGCACGAAATACATGCATGGGGGGTGGGTCCCCTCAGCCCAGCCTGTACCCTATCCAATCTGGGACCTCTTGGGGGATGTTTGACTGCCAGTAGTCAGACATCCCTCTCACAATTCGAGACTGCTGGCTCCTAACTGCTCGCCCGCCTGCCTGCCTGATTGACGCCTAATTGCTCCCCTGCCAGCCCAATCGCCCCCAACTGCCCTCCTCTACTGGCCTGATCTCACCCCCAACTGCCCTCCCCTGCCCACCTGGTCGCCCCACACAGCCTGCTGTTCAGTCATTTGGTTGTCCCTCACTAACCCCCCTGCCGGCCTTGTCCCCCAAGCAGCCTGCTGTTTGGTCATTACTGTTACTGTGAGGGTGTCCCGGACAATTTTCATATTCCTCTATTATTAGTATAGAAGTGTATGCTATTAACTATAGCAAAGTCCACCTGAGAGGGCATTTCCAGCAACCCATTTGGATTAGTGTCCCTGGACTAGCACTTACTGATGTTTCTTCTCTCTTATCACTTTCTCGTAGCTTAGAAAATGGTGATAGGTAAACCTGGGATCCAGAGACCAAGTAAAACCTGGAGGAGCCCTGATTTTCTCAAATTGTAAGGTTTGTATATTGTGTTCACCTTGAAGGAAATTCCCAACTAAATGCTGACAAATCAAGTTCTAACTTGTGGCATTCTTAAGTGGGAGAAGTTAGCCAAAAAGCATACTGAATAACACAGTAGGGTCTAAAGAGGAAAAGTGGAAAAGTAGACCAAGAAAAATAGGATAAAAAATTGAAATTTTAAAACAAAAACTAGTTTCCAGCTCATTGTGCTAAATACCATATAGCATGACATATTGTTATATGAACAAGGCCATATACAGATCATTTTCTAAATCTAAGTTGACTATTTTATTATTGAGCCATAGTTAAAATAATTATTTTATTATTTTGTAAGTTATATGTTTTCTTTGGGAGTTCTTCTTGTAAATGGAGTAGTTTATTTCTTTTTGCTAGCTTTACTGAGGTATAACTGACAAATAAAATCACATGTATTTAAGGTGTACAAAGTGATAATTTGATACACCTATTCATAGTGAAACAATCGTTGCGGTCATGTTAATTAACACATTCATCACCTTATTAGTTACCTTGTGCGTGTGTGTGTGTGTGTGTGTGTGTGTGTACACATGCGCATGCACGTGGTGAGAACATTTAAGATCTAACTCTCATAGCCAACTTCAAGTATACAAAAAAAATTGTTAACTACAGTCACCAGAGTATACAGTAAGTCCCCAGAACTTACTCATCTTATAGCTGGAAGATTGTACCCTTTGATCAATATCTTCCCATTTTCCCCACCCCCTGGCAACAACCACCATTCTACAATCTGCTTCTGTGAATTCAACTTTTTTAGATTTGACATACAACAGATCATACAGTATGTCTTTCTGTGTCTGGAGTATTTCACTTATTATAATGTCTTCAAGGTTCATCATTTGTCGCAAATGGCAGGATTCCCTCCCACCCCACATTCTCTATATCTATACAGGGTGAGGCAAAAGTATATGTACAGTCCTTCATATGGAAAATAATACAACAATTAATAAATAATAATACAAGAATAAACTGTGTTTCATGTACTCACATCTTTAAACATGCTTTTGCCCCAACCTGTACATATACATATATAATGTTTTCTTTATCCATTGATCTGCCCCTGGACATTTACATTGTTTCCAGATCCTGGTTATTGTGACTAATGTTGCAATGAACATGGAAGTGTAGATATCTCTTCAAGATATTGATTTCATTTCCCTTGGATATATACTCGAACGTGGAATTTCTAGATCATATGGTAGGTCTTTTTTAATTTACTGAGAACTTCCATACTGTTTTTCATAATAGTTGCACCAATTTACATTCCCACCAACAATTTAGATCCAAAAAGGATTTCATTTTCTCCACACCCTCTCCAAAGTTAGTTATCTCTTCTCTTTTTTTAATAATAGCAATCTTAACAGTTGACATTATATTGTGGTTTTGAACTGCATTTTCCTAATGTTTAGTGATTTTACATTTTCATATACCTGTTAGCTATATATATTAAAAAATATTTTTCAGGTCTTTTGCCCATTTTTGTTGTTACTGAGTTGTGTGAGTTCCTTATATATTTTGGGTATTAACTTCTTACCAGATATACGGTTTTTGCAAATATTTTCTCCCATTCTGTACGTTGTCTTTTCATTTTATTCATTTGTTCCTCTGTTGTGCAGAAGCTTTTTGGTTTGATGTAGTCCCACTTATTTATTTTTGCTTTTGTTGCTTGTGCTTTTAGTGTCATATCCAAGAATCATTGCCAAGACCAACATATGAAGGAAGTTTTTTTTTTTCATGTTTTCTTCTAGAAGTTTTATAATTTGAGTTTTTTTGTGCATGGACCATTTTCAGTATACATTCCAACTTTGATTTTTCTACACCAAGTCTAAATAAAAGAGGAGAGTCTGCCTATTTCAAAATTGTTTAAGACTTCTAACATGCTACACTGACATTTTAAAGACTATCATCTGGGCATAAGTGAGATTCACAAAGTTGCTATGAAAAGTTACACCAGATAAAGTAATTTGGAAATACACTTTGGAACAGTTCAACAAAATAAGTGAGTCTTTAATTGGACATATGTGAAGGGTCCTTCTATTTTTAACCTATCAGCTTATCTTTCAAAGAAATTAGAGAAAATACAGAGGAAAAGTTAATAAAATATGAAATAGAAGTAATACAGAGGAATAATAAAATCTATAGAAATTTTTCTAACTTTAAAAAGTAAGTTGTAGTAAAATATTTCTTCAAAGCATACCAAAAGGAGTAATTCATTAAGAAAAAATGATATATTTTGAAAAGGAGAATTAAATATGTCCTTGAATTATTTGATAATTCCATTACTGAGGAGTAAGAAACCACATGAACATATTTTAAAAACTTTAAATTTTGACTTGGCAAAAAAGACATCACCAAAATAACATACAATTCATAAAACCCACAAAAACAAGGACATTGGTGACAAACTGGTTAATAAATAGCATTAATTCAA
This sequence comes from Myotis yumanensis, assembly GCF_028538775.1. Lineage (NCBI taxonomy): Eukaryota > Metazoa > Chordata > Mammalia > Chiroptera > Vespertilionidae > Myotis > Myotis yumanensis. The sequence continues at coordinate 62,384,159 of NW_027223759.1, forward strand.
GAGTATTTAAGATTAGTTACTGCACCTGACATCTTTCACCTTGTTCATGTGAGAAACTGAAGAGAGGTTTCCCAACTTTGACAACAAGCTGAAAACTTTCCTAAGTTATCAAATGGGGACAAAAAGCAAATGTGTTAAAGAAAAATTTGAATTACATTTATTATTTATTTGAGGAGAAAACATTGAATTGTTCTCTGGTCCTCTCCTCTATGAAATCCAGGATCCTGCCCCTACCTCGGGCTTCAGGAAGAAGAGAACGAGGCACAGTCATCAGTCATATTCATGTCAACAGAGGCCAAGGCAGCAGTTTGCATCGATAATGGAACAGCATCTCAGTCTGCAGCCACTGCCTTTGGGTTAGTTTTTCTAAGTACAACCACTTTGCATCTACATGGCTAAAAAGGCTGGCTAAAGTCATACCTCCCAGAAAGAAGAAAAAATCTACCCCAGGGCAAATTCTGTTTCAACCACAAAATACAAAAATGTTTCTTCTCCTGCTTAAGTAATTTTAAATTCTCTACCTCAAGTAATAGAAAAACAACCCCCACTGGCAATTTTAAAATAGTAGTTTGTCCCTAGTTCACACTCCAACTATTTTTTATGAATATCAATGCAAGTAAACATTGCAGTCTGGGCTCAAGGGCAGGTTGACTAATGCTCTTCAGATTTCAGTTTTACTGCACTTTTGGCTGAATTCTGGCTGGGTCTGCATAACTCTACTGAAGGTTTATTTCTGTCTTGGTCACATGTTTTGGACTCACCCAACAACTTGCGAATGTCTGAGTCAACAGGAGCAAGGCAGGACTTGCAGGGGAGAGCTGTCTAAAAACAAAACCCCACTGAGTCCCCTCAGCTGCGTCCAGGGCTCATAATACCAAGCATTTGTCCTTGGGAAAAATTCACCCCGTGTGGAGATTTTGCAGTCCTTTGACTTCACCCTACTTTCTATATTGAAGGAGATGCAAGGTGGCTAAGGTCTTTTGGAGTGTTTGGTTAATTTTAGACAGTTGCATAAAAAATTTATACTGTTTTCATGCTTTCAAAAACAGTCAACAAAATTTTTTCAGGGGTGGTGCATCTCCATTTGAAAACATTTATTTTGGAAATGTTTTCTTTTAAATAATGCAAATAGTAATAGGCACCATTTATGATGTGGAGCATTTGTGCTGTGCCAGGTACTGCTCTAAGTGAATTCATGTATTAAATCATGTGATACGATAATGCTATGAGTAGTAACTGTTAATATTTCCATTTTGCCGAAACCGGTTTGGCTCAGTGGATAGAGCGTCGGCCTGCAGACTGAAAGGTCCCGGGGGTTCGATTCCTGTCAAGGGCATGTACGTTGGTTGTGGGCACACCCCCAGTGGGAGATGTGCAGGAGGCAGCTGGTCGATGTTTCTCTCTCATCAATGTTTTTAACTCTCAATCCCTCTCTCTTCCTCTCTGTAAAAAATCAATAAAATATATTTAAAAAAAAATATTTCCATTTACAGATAAGGCATAGAGAATTTAGGTAACTTACTCAATAGTGCATAGTAAGTGGCATCAAATTGTAGTTTTTAAGAGGTAAATACAAGTCTCAAACAAATATACAGAGAGAACATATAAATGATATATTTAACTCATTAATGGGAGATATAGCAAAATGGTTCAGCTAATTTAAAAAAAGTATTTATATTAGCATGTGATCATCTTATTACTATTTTACATAAACTAAAAATTAATACTTTAAAAATTTCTCACTTTTAATTTCTAATATAATAAATATCAATAGATGAACCTACACATTATTTGCAACAACTCATTAAAATGTAAAGGGTCTGGAGACCAAAAATTTTTTTTAAAAATTTGATCTAATTGTAAATAAAACAAAGTACATTCCTTAGTTAATGAAATAATACGTGGTTGGGCCCTTTGGAGAAAGCTCTACCATAACACTGCAAAACCATTGTGTTCCTTCTGCCTCATCACCCAGGTTTATATACTAATTATCTTAGAAAGTATTGGATCCAGAATTTGAATCCAGGCAATCTGGCTTTGGAGTCTTTGCTCTTAGCTACTAAGTCATTTTACACTTAGAGGAAATATGTGAATATCAATGAGTAGAAACATCAAAGTCGAATATCGGTAAAACACAGAGCAAACAGAACTTTAAGATTCAAAACAAAACAACAGAACCAATCTTCCCAATCTTACCATGAGTCCCAATCTTACCATGGACCTATCTAGTGGGTCACTGGGATTTCTTAACTTTTTAAATCCATGGACTTTTTCATATTTTATTAAGTACATGTGCCAATAAAACTTTAACTGGTGATTCAACCCTAAAGAAAGAAAATACTTCTAACATTCAAGGTTTTTCTTTGATGGTAGCAACGGAGTTCTCAGAAATGTTAAAAGATAGCAGGAGGTCCTGGTCAAGAGCATGTCCCCACCCAGAGGAGCTTGCTTAGCAGCAGAGAAGAATGGATGTTTAAAGGGAGGGTGGTATTATTTGTAGTGAGAAAGCTGTTGACCAGTTTTGTGGGGCTGCCCTGTGCTACTGCACCTGGATGGGGATAGACTGGTGTGGAGACTGAACTCTCTTGACCTCTTTGGTGTTAAGCCTAAAACAGAAGGATCAATTGCACTTAACATGTGTTAACATCTGACTATATAGGTCACCAAATTGCTTGGTTTTTATATGGAAATGATATATAGGCAATCATTGGTCATGAAGTGGTCTCATGTCTCACAGAGGCAAGGCGGCAGCATTTGACACTGAAACTTCTACTCAGATTAGTGAATCCCCCCTCGTCTTCTTCCCGGGAGGTTGTCCAAGAAGGAACAACTTTCTAAAATCTGTACATTCTCAAGATTGTTGGGCTTTGCTAAGCAGCAAACTAGATCCATGATGTTGTCAATTTAGTCATCAAGATAAAAACAACAAATTACAAATATTTAATGTGCTAAAATAGGCATTGAAATAAAAGAAACACGTTAGAAAACGAAGAAATGGAAACAAATGTGTAAAAGTATTTCAAGTAAGATATCAATGAAATTTTAAATTAGTAGGGAAAGAATGAACTACTGAATAAGGGGTGTCAGGGTTGTTGGTTAATACTTTCTTGGAAAAAATAAGTTATATCTTTACTTCATAACCAATAACAAAAATAGGTTGGTGATTTAAATGTATAAACAGTATTTGAGTGGATATTTATATTCTTAGAATCAGGAGCTTTGTAAACATGAATTATAAAATACAATCATGAAGAACATGCTTGATACCATTGATTTTATGAAAGAAAGAAAGAGGAAGGAAGGATAGAAAGGAAATAGAGAGGGAGTGAATGAGGGAGGAAAGAAGTAAGAAAGGAAGAAGAAAAAGAAAATATTATAAAGAAATGTTAAACCAACCTGATAAAAATATTGTTATATATAATATTGCTATATACATCACTGTCAGCATTTACCTGCACCCCCTGTCTGAGGTAGTGTTTGCTGGATTTCATCACTCTAAGCTTACCCTTTTAATCCCCCTGCTATATACTCTTTGAAAGGAAGTCATCAAGCACAGCCCACACGTAAGTCATGAGGCATTGTGTTCCACCTCTTTAAGAGTGAAATATATACACAAATTATTTGGAATTCTTTTGAGTAAGAGATTTGTTTGTTTGTTGTTATTTTTTTAATATAAGAAGTTACTTACCAGTATTGACTCACAGACATTTGTTCTATACTTTGGGTTATAATTCAAAACGACTTTATTTTTTTGCTCAAATTATCCCACTTTTGGCCATTGAGTGGTCTTTCAGTTGGCTGTTTTATCCTTTTTAAAAAAATATTTTTAAAAGATATTTATTGTTGAAAGTATTACATATGTCCTCTTTTTTCTCCCATTGATCCCTTATAGCCCACCCCTGGCCTAGGCCTCTACCAAACTATTGTCTGTGCCCATGGATTATACATATGTGCATATGGTTGTTTTGTCTCCTTGAAATACTTTTATCATGTGTGTTGGTGTGCAATTTCTTACTTCCTGGCACAACAGGATGCTCTAGGGTCTTTTTGTGTATTTCTTGCTCCAGTTCTATTAATCAGCCATTTGCTCAAGGAGCCCTGGCTTCTTTAATTGGAAAATGGTAAAGGAGAAACCAAGATGTAAGTGCTAGGTGTACTTGTTGCTACTGGAGTGTTATTGCTTATGGGCCATCTCAGCTAACAGAACAGTGAAATGCATGTGCTTTAGTTCCTGTACATACACAGACCCTATATAATAAAGAGGTAATATGCAAATCGACCACCACTCCAACACACAAGATGGCCACCCCCATGTGGACACAAGATGGCCAGCAAAGGAGGATAGTTGGGAGGGACCAGGCCTGCAAGGGAGGGCAATTGGACGCCACCAAGCCATCAGGGGAGAGCAGTTAGGGATGACCAGGCAGGCAGGGGAGGGCAGTTGGGGGTGACCAGGCCAGAAGGGGAGGGCAGTTAGGGGCAATCAGGCTGGCAGGGGAAGGGTTAGAGGGTGATCAGAATGTTAGGCTGAAGCAGTTAGTGGCAATTAGGCAGGCAGGCAGGCAAGCGGTTGGGAGCCAGCAGTCCTGGATTGTGAGATGGATGTCTGACTGCCCGTTTAGGCCCGATCCCAGCGGCAGTCAGACATCCCTCAAGGGGTCCCAAATTGGAGAGGGCGCAGACTGGGCTGAGGGACACACACACACACACACACACACACACACACACGTACACTAATTTCATGCACCGGGCCTCTAGTTTATACATAAATATATATTTTTTGTAACCATGTGTATTTATCTTAAGCCTATACTGATGTCTCTAACTCTAACCATTACCATTACATGGTTCATTTTTAGCATCCACCACTTGCTTACCTATAATCTCCCACTGTAACAGTGAGAAACCAGGCTCCCGTTATTCACTATCTGATCCATTTCAAGGCCTTTCAGCCTCCTACATTATTTTTTTTCACTTGTATTATTAATACTCACTTGATGTGCTGTAAAATCTATTAGCTTTGATAAATGCAACAAATGATCTGTTAACCATTCCTATACTTTTGCCTTTTCCAGGTTTATTCAGGTTATCTATTTCCCTTTGTATAAGTTTTGACCAAGAAATTGCTCTACTTCATCTAAGTTGGTTATATCAAGCTGGTTAATAGTGTGGTTCTGGTAAACTATATTTTTATTGATTTTCTGCATGCTTGATATATCAATTACCGATAAAGGGGTGTTTAAAGCTACAACTATAATTTGTCTATTTATCAATTCAGTTATATAATTTTCTGCCTCTCATATTTTGATGCTCTCTTATTAGGTGTATAGACATTTAGAGTTGCTATGTTTTCTTATATTTGTCATTATTGTATGTTCCTTCTACCCCTAAAAATGTCCTTGATTTGAAGTTGGCTTTGTCTAAAATTAGTATTGCTAATTCAGATTTATTTTGATTACTGTTAGTATGGTATATTTTTGTGCATTCCTATCTGAGTTATGTCTATTTCTTTCTTGGTCTTTAGTTTCCTAGTTTGAATATGATTAACTTAGATATGGATTTCATCCAGCTTGGTGCTAAGCTTTCTGGAAATATGGATCTGTGGTTTGGTGTCTGTCATTAATTTTGGAACATTTTTATCCTTTAGTGTTTCAGATAATTCTTTGGCTCCATTCCTTCTTCTCTTTCTGGTATTCAAATTATGCACATTTTAAACCTTTTGAAAATTTCCACAATTCTGAATGTCCTGTTTTGTTTTCTTTTTCCTTTTTCTTTTGTATTTTAGTTTGGGAAATTTCTGTTGACCTATATTCAATGTCATTGATTCTTTCATCAGCCATGTCAAGTCTACTTATAGCCCATCAAAGAAATGTTCCACTTCTGTTACAGTGTCTTTGATTTCTAATATTTTCTTTTTGTATTTTCTTAGAGCTTCCTTCTCTCTGTTTGTATTACCTATCTGTTCTTATGTGTTGTCTACTTTTTCATTAGAACCCTTAACATATTAATCATATTTATTTAAAACTTCTTATTTAATAATTCCAACCACTGTGTTACATATGAGTCTGGTTCTAATGGTTGCTTTGGCTTTTTAGAATATGTTTTTATTTCTTGCTTTTTGGCATGTTTTGAAATTATTTGCTGGAAGCCAAACATATTATTTCAGGTAGTAGTAAATTATTAAATAGGCCTTTAATGTAAGGTTTGTATTAATCTGAATAGGAGTTGTATTGTGTCTAATATTTGCTGTGGCTGTAGATGGCAGAGGCTTCAAATTCCTCTCGGATTCTTGTACTGGCCTCTCCCATTGACTTTGGCCTTCCCTAAGAATTTCCCATCAGAGAGAGTCTGTGTCTTACAGCTCTTTCAACTGTAACCCACTGTAATTATACTGAAACTTTGTTAATATGGTGATAAAGTGTGACAGGGCAATGTTCTATAAGCTTTCACTTGAATCTGTCCTTTAGTGGATCTGTGTCTCTGGGCTCTGCCTTTCAGAGATATTTTCAATGATATAACCCTACCATTTTTATTCACTTCCCTATTTCCTGAGTACAACATTCCTAACATATTTTCTTGAAAAAAAAAAAATAGATTTTATGACTATGTTCCATTGATTACTTCTTGACTATGTTCTGTCCCCCAACTCCCTGCCAGCCTTCGGTGAGACAAGAAGGCTAGAAGGGGATGGAGTAAGAGGAAGGCGCTTTCCTTGAGGGATCAGGCTCTGGAAAAGTCTTCTCCCTGAAGACCAGCCCTGTGTTATGGAGACAGCTCCGGTTGTATTTGACAATAATTACTTTCCCCCTCTCCTTGTCAGAGCCAGGAAAGATCGCAGCTCTTTATCATGGAAATCTGGTACAGTTCCAATTTAAAGCACTTAAATCAGTGATTCCCAAAGTGGGCGCTACCGCCCCCTGGTGGGTGCTGCAGTGATCCAGGGGGGCGGTGATGGCCACAGGTGCATTTGTTTTAACTTTTTTTATATTACCTTTCTATTCTGAGTTCAATAAATAGTTTCATAATTTCAAACTTCAATGTTTCTAATTTACACCTTTCTTTACTATATTTTACGAAAAAGGTAGAAACATTAATACATATACCTTTCTGTTTAATTGCTATTAAAATTTAAAAAAAATTAATTTCCAGGGGGCGCTGAGTAATATTTTTTCTGGAAAGGGGGCGGTAGGCCAAATAAGTTTGGGAACCACTGACTTAAATTGTGTGGCTCCCTAATATTTTAGCCCCACAAAGCCTCTCACTCTTAGGATAGTCTACACAGCCTCCAGCAATTCAACAAGATTGCCATGTAGGTGTCCCCACAGTTTCTGAACTCCAGTTGCTCTGTTACTGGTCAGCTGATCCTGGCTGTTTTCTCCAGGTGCCTGTTTCTCCTGAGTTCAGTGTGTTGTTTTGCCCTAAAACCTGTTTTAGGATGGGTCCAAGGAAAGGAATTGATTTCCAATTTGTCCAGTATTTTTCTTATTGTAAGGAAATGGCCATTCTTATATCCTTTATATTTTACAACTAAAACAAGAAGTCGCTAATAATAATTTTTAAAAATTATATTTCTAGCTAGCTTTTTGTAAAGTAAATTAAACTTTGATTAATGTTTCTCATTTTCTAATTCTGACATTCTTATTCTTTTCTTTAATTAGATGGCATTTTAATAGGCTCAGTGGTTGGCTGATATTAATGGAAATACCTGGATATTGGAAATATTCATGATGAGGTAAAGAGGTTTCATGCTACATTTTTCCTTTTTTTTGTTTTATTTCCTATATTCTACTTCTGTGTAAGTAATAATGATAATAATAATAATAATAATAATAATAATTTAAAGAGATGGCTTGCCATACTCTTCTGAATAACAACTTCCACCAATGAGCTTCTATTCGACATGCCCCTAGTCAGCAGTTAGATCCACTGAGGACTCCACAGACACCAGACATGTCCAAGGTGTGGTGGAAGAGGCAAACTGTCTCTGAAAGTTTTTCTTCTTCTTAAAGAATAAGTGTGGAGTGATGCCTCTTGCTCAGTTTACTTGAGAGTCCACTCTCTCTCTTTTGCTGAAAAAATTGAAATCAATAAACAGTTTCTCACTTCAGAGTTGGGGTAAGGATTGGGCGGGAAGGAAAGGAGAGAGTATCCCCTGCACGTAGCCTCTGCACAAAGGGCTGTGTTGCTAAAGGTCCACATTCAGACACTAAAGAGTCTTTGCAATTGAATAGTTTTGGCCGTCTACACCCTTTCCTTTCTGTCTGTCCATAAAGACAGTTGGAAAGTTCCACAGCTTCTGCCACTCAAAAAATGGCATTTCATCTGTCAGAAGGCATCAATAGCACCAGTTACTGTAACCAGCACCAGTGGGCTCCCATTCTACAATCTCTGGAATAACACACAAAAACAAGTATCGTTTTTAGGCACATAAGAATTGACCTTTAAGAATGCCATTTACTAGTTCTTTTGGTTTTATTTATTCTAAGAAGGTTGAAAGTTTTAGTTGCTTTTTTCTGTTTCTTTCTTTTCTCCTCCTCCTCTTTCGTTATCCATAGGATAGTGAGATAATTGGGAAGTTGGTCCATTTTAGGAATTGAATTTATACAATCATTTCATTCTTTTTCTGTGAAACTTGAAACGTTGAGCTAATTAATATCAAGTTTGTAGGATAATCAAGAGGATAAATGTAATTTCATCAAGATATTTTCTTTGGTGGTATTGTCTAAAATATGAAAGCATATTTTAAATGAATGTTATCTATTTTTCTCCCTTCACTTTGCTCTGTTGCTACATTATGACATTCTTTTAGAAATATGCAATCCCTGACATTTTCAAGGGATCGCACAGCCTTCAGATGTTGCTTTGGCATCTCCATTTTTCTCAGACTATTACAAGTATCTTGGGCAGTGAACATTGCCTATTTTCCACATTTTAGTTACTGCTTTTAACAGAACTATATTTAATGAGAAAATGTGGATTTTCTCTTGCAATATATTTGTGCGTGTGTGTATGACAGGGAAAGAAATTAGAGGTCAGACACCCCTGCCTTGAATACTTATTCTAATGAAGTTAGGGCTCTGTATGTTTGGCACACATGGATAGTATTCATGCTGAATAAGAGGCTATACAAATTATAGTTTTGCATAAATGAATAATTTCATATATGTTGATAATTCATGCACTGTCAAGTGAGCCAAAGAACATTGATGCTTTCCAAGTTCTTTTTTTTTCTCCCTTTGCTTAAAGGGACATGATTAGATACATCTTTTTACATGAGAGGAGAACGAACAAATGCCCCTCCTCCACACTTCCCACAACTTGACAGACTGTAGAGTTGACCTTCAATCTGTGCCTGCTTCATGTGTCTCAGCAGACCAGGACACCAACTGTTATTCCTTCTTCTCCCCGTTGAAAGATTGGTGTTACCCAGATGAAAGTAAGGAGGATTCTATTGAATGTGGTCTTTCAGTAACTATAATGCTACCAGGCTGCATTAGCATGCTTCAGCAAGAGGCAGCATTGTTCTTGGTTTCCTATAGTAATTTCTCCTTTGGGGCTCATCAAATTGGATTTCTCTGGAAAATGCAAACCCAGAAAGTGATCAGCTTACTGGGCACCAATTGAGAAAGAGAAGCAAATATTTTATATAATATTAATGTCTTCCTCTTAAAAATCCAGTAATATTTGGTAACTTAAATTTGTATATATAATGACAGTACATAGTTTATTATTATCAGAAGTTCCAGTTTGAGTTCAGGCTGGTTTGGGGACAGGTCTGGGCATATCTGATTAGTGTGAGCCAAACAAAACCTATAAACTGAGAGGCTGGAGGATCTTCCCAGGGAATAACAACATACCGAGGAGAAGAAGGGGTTAGGTACTAAGGCACTGAGCCAGCTGCAAATTTGTGATTCTGCATGTGCTATGGCGGCTCCCATGTACTCTGCACCTGGCCTAGTGCAATGGTTGCATGTGTGGGTCCTAGAAATAAACTCTAATTAATGGAAAAACAGAACAACTTGAAATTAAAGGAGATGTTTCACCAAATACTATAAAATATTGGAGCACAAGTACTGATTTGAGGGGTGTTTAATAGAATATGACACAGAATAGGGGAAAACACATAATACATAATCACAAAACAAGGTTATTCAGTGTTAGCTCATTTTTGGGGGGCATTAAGAAATGGAGTATTAGCCACACTTTGGCAAGTATTGTGAACACTTGTAACACTCCCCTGAGAACACCAAAAAATAGATTGGAGGGACTTTACAGAGGTTTAGAGTTCTCGGGTTAGCAAAGATAGTGATAACTGAATTATTAAAGTGAATGTGATTTCATTAATTCCTACAGGACGGTGAACACTGAGAAAAGGCAGGCTGCACTTTTATATTTGAGCTACTTCTAATCATATCCTCTAAACTAAATGCCACCTTCAATATTTCCCATAGGCTGAGGGAAATCAGCTTGTGTGCCTGTGTTTAAACAAGATTATTTCTTAGTCTTGATATATTAATGCTGAAAACATGATAATGAAGATTTTAAAGAATGAAATGGAGACAGGAAACACAGAAGATTAGGGGAGATAAGTAACCTATTTTAAAACAATGTAATTTTCTTAAATCGATCTATTTGATTTAAAGTATCCTGTGATATTTCAGAATTATGTTCACTATTTTTAATATAACTTGCATTTCGACAAGCAAGTTGGGAGAGTTTTTGACAGAGGACTTAAGTATCATTTTCAAATTTTCTGGCTCTGTAAGAATTAATCAGCTAATAAATGAATTACCTAATAATTATTATGTATATTTAGAGTACTCAGTTTTGACCTTCCATATTCCATTAAGAAATAACACTGGTTTCTCCCTTAATTTTATTTTTGTCTTTCAGCTATGAAATAATTTGTGTGAAACATCTGTGCACAATCTTCCAGCTGTGATTGAATTCTTGGTTTCAGTGTTTTATAGTTTTGTTTTGTTTTATTCCAACTCAAAAATTAAAGGCAAATTCCAGTGGGCGGAAATATTTGGAAAATGGATATAAGTGCAGGTAGTTCCCAAAGGGCAAAACTTTAAAATCATACTTTTAATTAGGGTCCCAAATGTCCATAGACTCTCTTTAGGAGCATACTAGCAAATATTATTTTTATAATCTAGGTAAATACTTGATTCTCATGAATGGGTCTAATTCTTCATCATATTTCAAGGGAGAGGGGCCTAGCAGGCCTTCTTTAGATGAAAATTCTACTTGTCCTACTTGCTGTATTGGGTTATCTTGCTATAGTGAAAGAGAAGATCAGTAAAATTAGTAAAGCTTTTATCATATCCTTGTAAATTAGGGCAACCCATCAGCTTTCTGCACCCAAAATGGAAATTGGCTTAAAAATGCAGTAAGAATCACTGAGGCAAATTTCCTCCCTACTCCTCCTCTCCATCTGAAGGGTCTATAGTAACAAAAAAAGTTAAGAGAGACAAACATGCATATATTGTCCCAGCTTAACCCACAGAAAAGTAGGTTCTTCTCATATTTGTTTTGATAGTACAATTTCTATGTCACAGTATAAGAAGAGTCTCTATTTGGCCATGGGAAAGGTAAATATATTCGAATCCACTTTCCCATAAAGGAGATTTCATTTTGCCAGGTTTGTGACTTGTATCTTGTTTGCTGTGAGTGAGGGAAATGGATTTTAATACTTTTCTTAGTATAGTTACCTTAGTACATTTCTTGTTCATGAAGCCAGAGAGTATACAAGAGGCAAAACATTTGGCTAAATCACCACAACAAAAATACATAAGGATTTATTGTAACAACTGACTAAATAACTTGGACCAAAGACCCAGACTTTAAGGGCTAATTGTAAGTGCTTGAGACATTTTTTTTCCTCACTAACAATTAACACTTATTCTAGTGTATACTTCCCTGGATTAAACATGTGAATGGATAGGACTGTTTCTTTTCAACTGGCAGCTGTAATGCCATTTACAAATCTAACAAGTTTTTCCAATACCACTTCCAGTTTTAAAATTACCAGCTGTATCTTTACTGGAGTTTGAGCTGAATGTTTAATTTCAATAAGGATAACTATCAAACCTGAACTTTGGAGTGTGCATGTTCCTTTCCTATGAAAAGTCCTGAGGCCTTTGGCTCCATCTGAGCTTGTGGAACTGCAGTCTGAAATGTGCAATGGGATGAAATATTAGAATAGCATTCTGACCATCCTTCTGTATGGAATAAAACTCTGAGTTCTGTACTCATGCCTTTTACATCCAAGAGCTTTGCCTTTTGACTGAATAATATTTATTCTAGTGTTGAACTGGCTGAAAAGTTGAGGCGTGGAGACCAATCTTATTGGGATTAAATAATCAGTATAAGATTTTAGCCAAGGGAAAGGGAATATAAAGAGTGAAAACCATTTAAAAAAAAAAGAAAGGAAAATGGCATTAATGAAAAAAGACAAGCATGCTTTTAAGATAACACCTTATTTTCATAACTATTTGTAAACTATCCTTTCTGTTAATAATTCTCAGATTGCATTTTCTATTAGGTTCATATTTGCTGACCCTGTAGGTTTTGACTGTAAGTTGCCAGAAATAACTTTTTGGTAGAATAGTATCTGATTTGTATTTTAATCTCCAAGTACATAAGATCTGAGGGTGCTAAGATACATTCTTTGATTTTAGTTTTAGAAAAATCTTCTGAAGCAGTCAAGGAAAATGTTGGCTCTGATAATTACAGGTTTTGATGCTCAATGAGTGGTTGAGTCTAATACCGGCGTCAGGCTATGGCATGGATCCTGCTTCTGCCACATGGGCTGGTCATGTAAGCCTGACCAAGGGACTGCATCTCTTTGCTTCAGTTCTCTTATGTGTAATATGAAGAAAATAACTGTACCTGCCACAGAGTGTGTATGTGAGGATCAAAAGGGTTGATACATTAAAACCCTTAGTATAGCATCTGGTATATACTAAGTGCTTAATAAACATCAGCTATTGTTATTTCAAATTATGAAATGTGATGACTCTCCTCTTCAGAATAACCTGTGCTGAACTGGTCATAACTGCAGGACTTGATATATCTGGAGATGAAGGAAGGCAAGAGAATAAAAGGGTGGCTGAAACACAAAACACTAACAAACAAACAAACAAACAAAAAACACTAGAATTTAGAATTCATCTGAGGCACCAAAGTTATTTTACTTTAAGGAAAATATCCTGATAATTAATCTCAATGTATCCTTTTGTTTCCATTGAAAATTCATTGAATTTAGGCAAAGGTGTAGGCATCCCTGCTTTAAATATGGGCACAGGGAAACAGAAACATACAGGAGGAAGGGAGACTGGGAGTTTCACAATGTATTAATGCTGCATTTTATTTCCTACATAGAGGCATTGCAGTAGTTCACCAGGATCTTTTAGAAGCAATAAAATATTTTTGTGTGAAATAATTCAAAGATGAAGCCATTGGCTCTGTCCATCCTGTACCAAACAAATTTTGGGCATTAGATATTAAAAGAATTATCAAAGCATTATTAAGTTAAAGATTGTTTTAACAAACAGTTAATTGAGTTGTAAGGATCATGGGAATTATCCCCTGGTCTCCATTTCTTCCCATTACCACTTCTTTCTAGTTTCCTTCCTTTTTGCCCCTGTCCCCTTAATATTTTTGTTTTCAGGCCTTCCAAGAAGTTCCCAACCTTGTTATGTCTGTATATTCTATTTCAGTAATCAATTAGCAGTAATTACTATCCTAAAATCTAGATATGAATTAATCCAAAGAAATAAAACTAAAAACTACAAAACATTATTGAAAGAATTTTTTTTAAAAATCTAGCTGAAGAAATTGAAGAAGATACAAATAAGTGGGAGCATTTACTGTGCTCATGGATAGGAAGAATTAACATCGTTAAAAAGTCCATACTACTCAAAGCAATCTACAGATTCAATGCAATTTCTATAAAGATGCCAATGGCATATTTCATAGAACTGGGACAAGTATTCCAACACTTTATGTGGAACTACAAAAGACCCCAATAGCCACAGCAATCTTGAGAAAGAAGGACAAAATTGGAGGACTCATGCTACCCAATATAAAACTATACTATGGGCCATAGTGATCAAAAGAGTATGGTCATAAAGCAGAAATACAGCCCTAGCCAGCGTGGCTCAGCTGGTTGGAACATTGTTCAGTACACCAAAAGGTGATGGGTTAGATTCCCAGTCAGGGCACATACTTGGGTTGTGGGTTTGATCCCCGTCAGGGCATGAACGGGAGGCAACAGATTGATGTTTCTCTCTCTCTCTCTCTCTCTCTCTCTCTCTCTCTCTCATCAGTAAAAGACAAACAAACAAACAAAAAACAGACATATAGATCAGTGGAACAGAACAGAGAGCCCAGAAATCAACCCATACCTCCACGGTCACTTAATATTTCACAAAGGAGGCAAGAGCATACCATGGAGTATTGGACAGGTACATGTAAAAAAATTAAACTTGACCACCAACTTACATAAGAATAAATGCAAAATGGATATATGACTTAAATGTAACTCCTGAAATCATAAAAACCCTAGAAGAAAAGATAGGCAGTCACATCTCAGATATCTCATGTAGCAATATTTTTGCTGATATATCTCCAAGCACAAAGGAAACAAAGAAAAATATTAATGTGACTATATCAAACTAAAAAGCTTCTGCACAGCAATAGAAACCATCAACAAAATGAAGGGAACCCACTGTATGGGAGAACATATTAGCCAGTGATACATCTGATATGGGGTTAATTCCCAAAATATATAAAGAACATGCACAACTCAACACCAGGACGACAAATAATCCAATTTAAAAAATGGACAAAGGACCACATAGATATTTCTCCAAAGGAGACATACAGATGGCCAATAGACATCATGAAAACAATGCTCAAAGTCACTAATCACATGAGAGATATAAACGAAAACCACAATGAGATATCACCTCACACCTGCCAGAATGCTTACCATCGATATATTAACAAAAAACAAGTGCTGGAGAGAATGTGGAGAAAAGGGAACCCTAGTGATTGTTAGTGGGAATACCAATCAGAAAGAATATATGCATCCTTATGTTCACAGCAGTGTTATTTACAATAGCCAAGACTGGAAACAACCCAAGTGCCCATCAGTAGATGAGTGAGTAAAAAAGCTATGATACATTTACACAGTGGAATACTATGCAGCTGTAAAAAGGAAGGAACTATTATCTTTTGTAACAGCATGGATAGACCTGGAGATTATAATGCTAAATGAATAAGCCATTCAGGGAAAGACAAATACCATATGATCTCACTTATATGTGGAATCTAATGAACAAAATAAACTAGTGAACAAAATAGAACCAGAGACATGGATAGATGGTATAGACCAGCCGTGGGCAAACTATGACCTGCGGGCTGGACCTGGCCCGTTTGAAATGAATAAAACTAAAAAAAAAAAAAAAAGACTGTACCCTTTTATGTCAATGATGTTTACTTTGAATTTATATTAGTTCACACAAACACTCCATCCATGCTTTTGTTCCGGCCCTCTGGTCCAGTTTAAGAACCCATTGTGGCCCTCAAGTCAAAAAGTTTGCCCACCCCTGGTATAGACTGACAGATGTCAGAGGGGAGGTAGGTGGGCTGCTGGGAGAAAGAAGGTGAAGAGAATAGCTAAAGAATCTATACGCATAGCCCACGGACACAGACAACAATGAGGTTAGGGCCAGAGGCAGGGGAAGGTGGGTGGAGGGGACCAGAAGCAGAGTGAAATAGGGGACATCTGTAATAATTTTAAAAAAATTATATATATATATATATATATAGCTACTGTATGATGATAAAACTAGTCACTTTTGTGATAAAAGTTAAAAATTACAACTGAACTTTTGGCTATTATGTCCATCATGGGAGCTGCCAGTTACTCCACTGAAGGGTTTGATCTGACTGATTTTTGTTTTTGTTTTTTTTGCTACTGTCTTCCTGGCTTAGTCTCACTTTTGTTGGAGTCGTGCTTTAGTTTGGGTTTCCCTTTTGCTCTGTGGCTTTGCCGCAGTCCCTAAACACGCCCTATTTATTCTATCCATATGGCAGTGTCCATGTGAGGCCACGCCGTTTGCAATATGGCTCATGTTTGCTTTTTTTTTTTTTTTTTGCTTTACTCTAGTAGGTTGGCGCTCTGAGATCCACCCCTCATTTCCCTGGTTGGGGGAATAATCAAGCAGCCTTGGGGGAAACTGATTCTTACCATTGGCCTTTGTGGCCTTGGCTGCTTCCCGCATGATGAGGACCCCAAGGCTGGATTTGATAATGAAGAGTCTCCTTTGTGTTCTCTCATTATTTATGCCACATCTGCCTCTCAGCATTTGTGTCAACGAGTCGCTATAATTACAGCCCTTGGATAATTTCCTACGTTTTGCAACACATACCCGACTGTGTGAGGGCTACATCAGAGAAAAACAACATTTACGTCCATCCGTGCAGCATCCGCCGGCAGCCAGGGCCACTCTTTCGTTCGACATGGTTATTCGCCAAGTCAAATGGGTGGATTCTGTTCCTGCTCACCCCAGACGGGGAGCGGCAGGAGCTCGCTGGCTGCGAAGCACAGAGGAGGGAGACCCCCTTTCCTATGTAAAAGCTAGAATCCTGCCCCAGAATCTTGCTGTAAGATGATTTACAGGATAATCAACTAAGCTGTCCTTAGAAGGTAGGTTGGGGGGGGGAGGGGTGAACAGAGGAAAATCACGCTCTACTCTCTCTCATCTCTAGTCCCCCCCACCCAAACAAAGACATAGCTCTCTGCCATCTAGCAGAATGCTATAAAGCAAATATCTGGTTTAATTAAATATGAAAATAATTCCCCCAAAAGTAAAGATTAAACAAAAGAGTATCCTGAAGGTGGTGAAAGTTCTTTGTATGTCTCAGCTCCTTCTAGCTCCTTTTTGCTTTTTCCTAAGATTGACTGCTGCCTAGTCACCAGGAGGGACTGGAAAAGGTGGGCCTGGAGCAGGAGCTCCCCTTTGCCAGAGGACAGCGCCCTGCTTGTCACTGTGCGTCAGGACAGAAGGAGAAAGGCCTTCTGTAGTATGGTTTCTTTTCTGATTAATGCTGTGGGTATTCAGGGACTGAAACACCATTTATAATTTCTCTTCTCGACTCACGAAGTGAAATGGGAAACGTTGTAAATGAGCTCTTATTTAACTGGGTGTTATGTTTTCTCAAGGAAATTACAAATTCCATTTTGTAATCCTAATACTGTACTAAAGCAAAGACTGCAACAAACAAACAACAAACAAACAAAAAACAGGAGCATAGAGATATGGGAAAGGAAGGACATGTTAGATATTTTCTAAGATATACAGAGATAATCTTTTCCTTATTGCAACAAGGAAGCAATGTTTGTCTCCCCCCCACTCTACCCTCCCTAAGCTGGGTGGGCTGGCTGTCCATGTGATTTAACATCACAAAGAAACTAAATGACCATAAATGTCCATCCTTCACTTCCACTTTGTCTTGGACCCACAAGGTCAAAGCATTGTCTCTAAAATGTTACAGTGAAAATTCAACCCAGAAGGGTTCAGAGACTAATGTCTACACTTCTATCAATATGGATAATTTCTGTATTTTTCCAAAGCAGACTACTTTCTCAAAAGAAAGCCTGTGGCAGAACCCTAGTAAAGGGTTCTTTACAAAGTAAAGAGGAATGGAGATGCTCTGTTTGAAAAGGAAACACAGTTTCCAGTTACCCCGAAGAAATACTTCCCAGCAGTGACCCTGACACCCATCCACCAGACTTTTCAGCTCTGCGGAACATGCTTGGAAAAGCACTTAGCTAATGATCAGGTTAAAATGGTACAGCTGAGCCTTGCTTGGATTCAACCTCGCTGGTTATCTTGCGGAGCAGTGAAAAGGCAGGTACAGAGGATGAAGGAGAGCAGTGGAGGGGTGGAGAGTGACGCCGTGGGGGCCAGTCTCTGCAGGAGCCACAGTGACGCGATTGGAGTTGGCATCAGCCACCACTGCAAGTGTTAGCAGTGGGATTTCATTTAACATCTTAGGAGTCCTGGGTATCACAGGACTCCTTTCCAGCTCTTAATAGCCTGTCCAAGGTTGGGATGCCTAAAATCTCTGGCACACATGTGATCATTTTCTGGGGGTTCCATGTGGTCTTTTTTGATGTGCTATGCTGGGAGAAATTGTGAAAGCAACGCAGACAGCCTACACACCAGGGAGTATGTTAGAGAGCACTTAGAATGAGCTTATCCCAGTGTCAGGATATGCTCACAGAGAAGGGCAAAATCAAGAAAGGTATAAAACTTTAGGTTGTACCCAGACAACTTTACGATTGAGATAAAAATAAAACCTCAAGGTGAGTTCTCAAAACTCTGAGTATCTCACGGCATCTGCCTGAAGTCTAAAGAGCAGAATCTTTAAATTACTAGTAAATAAAAACAGTAAACAAATACCTTTTGTTTTCGAAATTGGCTCGATTTTTCTTGTTGGGAGTGAACAAAAGCTTTCTTGTGATCATCCTGTTTTAGGCAAGAATTGTTCTTCATGGTTAAAAAACAAAAATTGTTTTAACTGGGACAGGATGATAAGAATTGCTCCAAGCAATTTTATATAATAAAATTTCACAGTAAAATATAAACTACAAACCCCTGGCCTGGCCCATTGTCTTTCTCAATACTACAGTTTTGCTGCTGGAGAAGAGGGTTTGCAATTCAAGAATCGAGCTTTTTCATCTCTCATGGGATGTTGTCTTTTATCAGAGCCTTCTTGGTGGATAAATATGTAAATTATTATGCAAAGCAGGATGGAGTAATTCAAATTGACAGTTGCCCTATTTTTTTTTTTTTTAATTAAAATGTGGAAGCCTTGAAAATGTCTGCTGACAACAAAGGAAGTTCTTGTTAAGATCAATATTATTTGGTAGAGTTTTCATATATTTTTCAAGCAGATAAATTTTTCTGTCTTTATTTTCTATTTTGAGTTTTTCCCCCATCAATGTAGGTGATATAGTTTCAATGAAAAAATTAAAATTTTAGTGATATTAAACAATGCAGATTATTTCCTTTATTCTTCTTCTAACAATTGTAAAGCTGCTGTATTTGACCTTTAATAAAGAGCATCTACAGCTAGCAATTATTTACAAAAGAATTAATTGCTGTATTTGACAGAGCACATCATTACAATTTGCTATTCAGCTGCCACCTAGTCTGCCAGTTTTTGTACCTGTGTTCATCTACTCTGTCTTTCCTACCTTGACACAGATGAGGTGTCCCTGTTCTTACCTAAAACAAACCCTGCACTCAGGCTTTGGATTCCTTCACCTCATAATTTCTCTTGACCTTTTCTCTGCCAACATTCCCTTATTTCTTTGGTATCATTCCTTTCACCTTACTTTTTGGATCATTCCCATCATCATGAATCACTCATCTTAAAACAAATAATAAATTAACTTGGCTCCAAACAATAACAGTATTTCTCTTCCTCCATAGCAAGACTTCTAGCAAGCTTCTGTATATAATACTGCTTCCACTTTTATTTTTAACCTCCTGTTCTCTCTTCAATCCAATCTAAATTGAGCTTAATTTATTAAGATCTCCAAAGACCTGTATCTTGACAAAACTATTGGTTAATTTTTTGTCTTCCTCTTTATAGATTTATTAGCAACTCTTGATGCCTTTTTTTCTGACCTCCAGATTAATAGTCAACTACCTACTTAAAAATCCAGTAGTCCCAGCCCAACTGGCGTGGCTCTGTGGTTGAGCATCGACCTATGAACCTAGTTTCAGGCTTGATCCCTAGTAGGAGGCATGCAGGAGGCAGCTATCAATGATTCTTTCTCATCATTGATGCTACTATCATTCTCTCCCTCTCTCTTTTTGAAATCAATAAAAATCTATATTAAAAAAAATCCAGTATTCCCTACAAACAGAATGGCCAGAAAAAAAGAACCATGGGTTTCCCCATTCCCTCACCCATACACAGATCCCAGAATCCTCAACCTACCAAATCTTTGACATTTAAGTAAATGGTAATATTATCCATCCAGTAGCTTCTAGGGTCAACTCCTGTCCTTTTGTTTGTTGATACTTACTGCAGTGGAAATGGAGGGAGGGAGGAGGAGAAAAAGAGTGGGAGAGAGAGAAACGTTGATGTGAGAGAGACACATTGACCAGTTGTTTCCCACACAGGCCCAAATCAGGACCAGGGGTTGAACCTGCAACTCAGGTACATGCACTTGACCAAGAATCAAACTATAACTGTTAGGTGCACAGGCTGATGCTCTAACTAATTAGCAACACTAGCTAGGGCCAAATCCTCTCTTTAATTTGTGAGTTTCTTCTCATTCCACATTCAACTCACTAGTACAACCTGTTGTTCTACTTACAGTATCTATTTTGGGTTTGAACTTTACTATTTCAACCAGAGTCAAAGATAACATCTCTAGCCTGGTCTTCTATAAGTTTCCATGATCACAATCTTTCTACCTTATTGTAGTTAATCTTTTTTAAAATCATAATCTCCTAGACCCTACCTGATCTGGCATTTGCCTACCTCTCAAGTCCATCTCCCTGTATTTTCTCCCATGTACTACTTTTCTGCCACAGTAGCTTAGAATATTTATTCCTCAGCACATGATTACTGCTTCTCCACATTCAAGTACCAGCTTAAATGTCACCCCCTCCAAGATACTTTCCCAGGCCAATGTGGCTAAATAAAAACTACTGAATGTCCCCATCCCCCAGCCAGTTTCTCTCTTTTACATTATTTTATTTGTAGCACTTAACATTACCCTGGGGTACATTTTAAAATATTTTATTTTATTATTTTCTGTAACTTATATATGAATACAAGCTTTTTGGAAGGAGGGACTTTGTTTTGTTTCCTGAAATGAAGACCAGTATCCAGCACAAAGTATGTATGTAGTGAATATTTGGTAATAGACATTGACTGACTTAATTATGGCTTTTGTACCTGAGTAAAGTCCATACAGAGACAAGAGAGAGAGTGTGATTTCACACAGAGCTAGATAGTTTTACGTTAGAACAATCATCTTAGGAACCAATATTAAAATGTCCTAACATAGTTTCAGATCTTTAGATGATGTTTACCTATATAACAAATAAAGGTGAGAAAAATAGATAAATGAATAAAGTAAAAGAACTCTTACTAAATTTAAGAGATGTTGGATGCATTAGATAATTCAGTTAAACTCAACAATGAGCATTCTTGGTGTTTACATCATATCAACATGGGTCATGTGGCAGACATTGAGTAAATGCATAATTGATCAGTAGAGGATAACATCTTCCCATTGAGCACATTGCCTGTGCATCTTCCACTCTTACTCTTCTCAAAGTATATATGTTGCACAAAATGTTTCTGATTTTTATTCTGTCATCTATAGTTAGAGAATTCAGTGGATATAGATGGTGTCATGCAACATGACCTATAGCTATAAAGTATGCTGTCATTGCTCAAAATATATTACAAAACACAGTTAGTATTCTGAGAGAATTCAGAAATAAATACCTACCACCTACCAAGCATGAGCATAGAAAAATTATGGCAGTAAACAGAGATAGCCATGCTTTGCTTAAAATAGTTTAGCCCTTTATAAAACACATTCAGAAAATGAACTGTGTCTGTATTATGGGCATGGAATATATATATATATATATATATATATATATATGACAGATTCTATTAATGGTACTATTAAATTGGAAACATACCGCCTTACAAGGTGTTTACTATTTCCAGGAGAAGCAAAGACTTTTAGAAGGTAAAAGATGGATTTTCAATGTTTCTTGATCCAGTTTCTAGGGGATAAAATTGGACCCATTTATCCACATTATGTTGAGACATCTTTTTCTTGTAGGTTTTTTTTTTTTTTAATGTTCAGTTTTTTTCTCCTTCTTCTGTCACTATTGCTGACTAATTCTGCATTTTTCTGAGGGTCAGTTTTTAATTGTAAGCAAGAGACATAAAACAATATTTATAAGAAATAGGAGTGACTGCTTCATTTTATAAGGATTTTACAATCTTTAAATTCTTATGGTTCTCTTATGTAAGTGCCCCAGCAAAGTCCACACATGGACTACAGACCTGAGCTACCCTTTACCCCAGGTGATTGGAAAAATCCTAATAATCACCAAATAGTGGCTGTTATGTTTTTCTCCTCTTCTTTCACATGGATAAACTAAGGCAGATCAGGTGTGAGGACAGGCTACTAAGCATGCCAGAGTTAGTTCCTGGACAAACCAATACCACCGATTTTTAAAATAAAGATGCCAACCTATTGATCACCTTCCTGTTAAGTCCTTTACTGTAAGTGAGCAAACATATACCCAGCACAGGCAAGAGGTCTTTGATCCTGTGCAGAAGATGGAGTCTGCTCTCACAAGGACTTGAATTTGGACAGTGGGAAGGGGATAGAAAAGAGGCACGTATTTAAACACTATGAATAAATCTGAAACATTTCAGAGTTTTGAAAGCATTTCTACATCTCATTTCATGAAAACATTAAGAAAACAAGACAGTAGCCAATGAAGAGCTAAGCTCTGCGATACAGGCAGTACATTTTTAAATGGCCAGACAGGTAGAGAACGAACTGAGGTTGAGAATAAATAGAAAATAAAGTGCTTAGAAACATGGGGCTTAAGCATTGTAGACAGGAACCTCTGTAAATTCTTTCAAAGCCGAGAGAAGGATATGGATGATCCAAGGCAGGTTTAGCACACTATTCAGATGTCACATGATGCTAAGCATCGGTGGCAGAAAGGGATTTAGAAGGATCTCTCAACTCTGAAGGTGAAGAAAGTTTGGAATCAATGTTAATTGTGATAGTGAAAATTAAAGTGGCATGCAATTATATGAATGAATCTATGCTAGTTTTGATACTCGAAATATTACATTTGTATTCTTATTAAAGTGTGTGTTTATGTACTCCTAAAGAGTATGATCAAATATTTGGTATGTCTTAAAATGGAAGACATCTTAGAAATGAGGAAGTATGAAATATGTCTTGATTCAAAATAACTAATTTAATCCAACCTCCTGCTTTTGCTTTTTCATATATATATATATATTTTATTTCAGAGAGGAAAAGAAAGGGAGAGAGATAGAAAAATCAATGAGAGAGAATCATTGATCAGCTGCCTCCTGCATGCCCCACTGGGGATAGAGCCCATATCACAGCATGTGCCCTGACCAGGAATCAAACTGTGACCTCCTGATTCATAGGTCAATGCTCAACCACTGAGTCATGTCGGCTGGCCAGGAAAACCTCCTGCTTTTTCAGTTATGCATGTTGAAGGTTCCATCAGATGCTGAATTATAAGGTTTGTTTGTTTTTTAAATATATTTTTATTGATTTCAGGGAGGAAGGGAGAGGGAGAGAAACATCAATGATGAGAGAGAATCATTGATCAGCTGCCTCTTGAATACCCCCTACTGGGGATCAAGCTCAGAACCTGGGCATGTGCCCTGACTGGGAATCAAACGGTGACCTACCCGTTCATAGGTTGACACTCAACCACTGAGCCATGCCGGGCTTGTTTGGTCTTTTGATGCATGATTGCTCTTAAAAAGTGGTGCCCATATATTCCAGAGGTGAGTTTTGGCAGCAGTGTGTCTGGTTACCTGATGAGTATATCTGAACTTAGAGACCTCGGTAAGGAGCCCAGGGGGTCATGTTTACATTCAGCTTCTGTTTCACTTTCTATTTCTTTTGCTTGTCCTTCAATGGCAACCATGGTTTATTTGGGTCACCATATTTTTCCCATTAACTCCAGCAACCAACTCATTGCTTAAGCTATTTGTTAGGTCGCCGAAGGAGGAACACATGAGGACAGAATGGTGAGGGGTTACAAATTTATTCGAACATTCGCACAACAGGTGGCTGAGCCTGGATGGCTTCAGCACCCAGGGACGGGTGTCAGCAGTTTTTAAAGGACTTTTGGTGGGCTTTTTTGGGGGGCAGGGAATTCTCTGTGCAGGTCCAGAGGGGAGAAATAATGGAATGTGGGCTCAGCAAGTTGAGTGTGGTCTCAGCAAAAGGGAATGTCCATAGTGAAATGGCATGAAAAGTCAGTTCCCGGGGGGAAGGCGGGGAAGGGTAAAGGGGTATTGATTCAATTGCTCCATCAAACCTTCCACTATTATATTTGAAAAAAACTGATATTTTATTTGTCACCTTCAAATCCTTTCTTCAAAAGCAGGAATAAATGCCTGAACACAAACCACTATATATTTTTATTATAACTTTCAGCAATAAACAAATAGCCTCAGTTGAATGGTTCATAAAAATAGTGAGTCTTCTGTTGAAAACAGGGTATTGGGTCATTCCTTAAAAAGTTTGGAAAATGTTTCTGAGCTAGACTTTTTTTTTTAATGTATAATGCAATGTGTTGAATTTGGATTAGCATAAGAGGAATTCTAAGCAGAAATTTGGCATTCCTAAGAAAAGAGAATAAATTAATATTAGGTGCATTCTGCCAGTGATATGCAGTAGTTACTCCTCCATTTCACTTTTGTCATAAATAAGTTAGTGCATGGATTCATGCACCAGTGGGGTCCCTCGGCCTGGCCTGTGCCCTCTCGCAATCCAGGACCCCTTGGGGGATGTCAGATAGCCAGTTTCGACCCAATCCCTGGAGGCTTGGTCCAGTGCATTGAGCATCTATCTGCTGGTGGTCAGTGCATGTAATAATGACCAGTCATTTGGTTGTTCGGTCGCTTAGGCTTTTATATATATAGATGCTGTTTTGTGCTGTTGTTAGTAGTAATTCTAATGATATGTGGTTGATGTCAGGCATACAGATACCTTGCACACCATACAACTGGAAATTGATCAGTTCATTACCAGTCTTTTCCCATTTAATTTTCACAACAGAAGTAGCAATTAGCATCCTCATTTTATAGAGAGGATGCCAAGGCTCAGGAGCTAAAATATCTTCTTTGTCATGATATGAGCAGACAGTAGCAGAACTAAGATTTAAGTATAGTAGGTTCTCTCCAAGCCATGACTCACAGACCTCAGAGAAGAGGTTTGGCAGTCTGTGGGATCCAATTTGAGAAATACTGAGTTATCATACACACCTTGGTTGTGTCATAATGAAATATTTATTTTTCTATTATTCTACTAAATTCCTAGGTCCTTGAGGAATAGGTATTCTGGCTTCCTTGCCTGAATTCTGTGCAGCATTGCTCAATTATGATGTGAAAGGCCTGAGAGAGCGCCTCTAAATTTATTTGGAAAGGGATTCATTACCTTTTTCCAAGCAGATGAAAAAACAACTAAGACAATAAATAAACAGAACTCAAAGTAATTGAAAACCAGTGACCCAAAGTCTATAAGACAAGAGGGCTTCTCAGGCAGAGGGATATGGTCTCCCTGGAGACAGGAGCACTAAATGCTTCTTTGACTATCTGAGCCTTGAGTGGATCTTCTCCCTGGGAGGAAGTAACAGAGTGATACACATCCCCCCAGCCATTCCTCACATTACTCTTCTCTCTCTCAAGCGTACTTCCCAACACATAAAGATTTCTCCGTGATGTTGCTGAAATGAATAAATGAATATAATAATGAAACAGGCGATACCCCAATCAGTAAGTTGTTGACCACAGGAGACCCAGCACCTGAGAGCAGCATCTCTGGCTGAACAGTCTAGGGTGCTCACTTGAGTGACCTCTGGGTCACTTTAGAGTCCTTAGGGTGCATCACATGGGTCAGTACGGCAGCTTCACACAGATGGGCCTGGTGTGGCCTGTGGGTAAACACAAGTGTCCCAACATGTCCACACAATAGGCATGATGCCAGAGCCAAATCGCTGGGAGTCCTATGGTGAGGAAGCCTGGAGGCGCAGGAATTTATGTTCTTTCCTGGTTTTAGGGTGGAGAGTCTTGGGAGGTGTGGTAGATGTATTCTAGGAGGCAGCTCGGGCCTTTTGTTTTACAGCTACTTCCAACATTATAATTACTAAAAGAGAATTTTGCAATTATAAGAAGTAAATTTACCATGTGAAAAATTCTATTGTTTGCTTCAAGTGACATTACAGAAATGAAATCTACTTCTCCGCCCTGCTTAGAGTTCTACATTCTAGGCTAGACAAATGTGACACATATTGTAACTTAAATACAATTGTTCACTTAGCTACCCAGCCCCCCCCCCCCCCCCCCGAAAAAAAAAATACCTGTCTCTTGCAACTTGCCTTCAGGTAGAATCTGTAAAAGAACAAAGCTCAACAAGGTTTGAAAACAGGAAATTACAGTGATCTCCTCAAGCCAGTCTTCTTCAAACTTCCCTTCTGCCCTTCCCTTGGTCCCAGCTCAGAATACTATGCCACAGAAGTCAGAATCCTGAGCTTATCTGTGCCGAAGGAATGTGCAGAAGTGATGCCCCAAACTCTGTATTCCTGGAAATACAGGAGATATACACACTCCATCCACTTGTCATTTTTAGATCTCTGTGTTGTATTCAAGAGAACCAATATTTCTTCTTATTAAATATATTATCCTCTTCATTATGCATTTAGCAAAGCCGTATCACAGAGAGCTCTGGAGAAAGTCATTATAAGTTATTCTTCTGTCTTTATGAGACATCTTGCATTTGGTTTCCTCACTCCTTTGCCTAAATGCAAAATGAGATTAATTTCTCAGAGCTTCCCCATCCATTTCAGGTGGGCCACAGATCAAAACCAAAACCCAGAGAGCTGGGCTCAGTCCAGGGCTTTTGGGTTTTGGAAAACTGAGGGTGTAAATAAAGCCCTTCAGTCATTTGTGAAGACTTTCTCACCAAAAGTGTCTGGAGCTTTTGTTAAAAAAAATATACATATATGTACACTAGTGGCCCAGTGCACAAAATTTGTGCACGGGGTGGCTGGGTATCCCTCAGCCCGGCCTGTACCCTCTCGCAATCTGGGATCCCTCTCGCAATCTGGGACTGCTGGCTCCTAACCACTCACCTGCCTGCCTGCCCAATAGCCCCTAACCACTCTGCCTGCCGGCCTGCTGGTTCCCATCTGCCCCACCTCCCACCAGCTTTCTTGCCCCCAACTTCCCCCCTGCCAGTCTGCTCACCCCCAACTGCTCCTCCCCACCAGCCTGATCACCTCCAACTGCCCTCCCCTGCTGGCCTCATGGGCCCCAACTGCCCTCCCTGGCCGGTCTCCCCGGTAGGTCTCCCAGCCTAATTAGCATATTACCCTTTTCTTAGTCTAGATATAATAACCTGTGTTGTTTTTTTTCCTGGGGAATTTCAGAAGCTCAATTCACTTTTAACAATCCAAACAAGGTTAAATACACTGAGGATCCTTGGTCATCAACTCACCTTGACTTGTGTGAGGAATTTTATGTGCAAATGACAGATAAGATCGATCATTTCCCTGTAAGATGAGCTCAGGCTTTCCCCCTGTGATTCTTTCAGCAAGCACTACACCTCCCTCCCCAGCCTTGGCCCATCTCTAGAGACTAGGAAGGCGCAGCAGCTATTTCACACTTTTTTATCTTTGAAAGCTTGAAATTAGAGCATAAGGTGTAATGCAAATAAAGACCTAAGCGCATATTAAGGAAGGCATTTTGACACTAAGAATTTCATCTCCTCCTAGCCAGCTCACAGACAGATTACATGCAGAGAGGAACAGGTTAATACTTACATAACTGATTGAAAATTGGTGCTAATGGGCTTCAGGTGGAAATGAGCAAGCTCTACCTGACAGCTGGGCTAGTCGAGGGTTCTGCATATGAAAGTACTACATGGAAATATAATTTATCTCTATGTAATGATGTTTATTCTCTGAAAATTAGGTTAAAATGGAAGAAATCATTTTCTTCATCCTCAATTAAAACAAATAGCTAACGTTTAGCTCCACTTTAGCGCCCATGGGCTTTGGGCATAAATTCTTCCATTTTACAAGTAAGCCACTGTCTATATTTTTTCTGGGACGAATGGCCAGAAGGATGGGAGTATTTTAGCAAAGGTTAAATGCAATTGTACCACATCCAGGAAGGCTAATTTTCATGCACAGGGGTTTTTGAGCCGAATTTGTGTAATGAGTGCACTGGAAATTGAAAGACGAGATTAAAGTGCTGTTGGTCGTGTGCAGAGATTTCAGAAATGCTTATCAGCCCCTTGCAGCTGAACACAGCCCAGATTAAAAAACGATCTGACAGAGAGGGTGGCTGACTGCAAATGTGCGGCTTTCTGTCCACGCTAATTGCAAAGTGCATATTAAACATGAGGCCTGTGATGAGAGCAGCTGCAAAGGTCTTTATCGATATTAGGAGACTGTCCACCTACATAATAAGGATCATTACTGATGAGGAAATTTTGAAAAAGAAATTGCATTTAATGACACATCAAGCAATATCTCTGAATTTCAAAAGTCTATTTCACCATCCCCTAATAAGGTGTTAGTTTGCTTTCTCTCTAGAGCCAGGTGACAGATCAGATATGAAGACAAGATCATTCTGTTTCTATTAATACAAGCCTGTTTGCTTTGAAAAGTGCTAGTGTGGAACCCCTGTGGAGTCCCCTGTTCCCTGACAGGGAAGCAACTACAATTTTTCCAACCCACTGGAATTACTTGTGAGAGAGGTGACACCTAAGGTCACTTTAATTGGAAAGTTGCCAATATCACCAGAACTAGACTCTATCACAGCTGTGGGCAAACTACGACCCGAGGGCCAGATCCGGCCCGTTTGAAATGAATAAAACTAAAAAAAAAAAAGACCGTACCCTTTTATGTAATGATGTTTACTTTGAATTTATATTAGTTCACACAAACACTCCATCCATGCTTTCGTTCCGGCCCTCCAGTCCAGTTTAAGAACCCATTGTGGCTCTCGAGTCAAAAAGTTTGCCCACCCCTGCTCTATCACCTTGTTCCTCTCCCTACGAATAACTGGAAACATTAGGGCCATGACCTGAGTGCAATCAAATTGAAGGCCTATAAGAAATTCTCCTGGAGTCTCTTTCTCCCTTTGTAGGGTGGTAGAAACACAATACAATATATAGATGGTGTGTTACAGAATTGCACACCTGGAATCTATATACTTTTATTAACCAACTAGTGGCCTGGTGTACAAAATCTGTGCATGGGAGAGGGTGTCCCTCAGCTCGGCCTGCACCCTCTCCAATCTGGGACCCCTCGGGGATGTCCAGTCCCTGTGGGATCAGGCCTAAACCGGCAGTCGGACATCCCTCTTGCAATCCAGGACCGCTGGCTCCTAACCGCTCACCTGTCTGCCTGCCTGATCACCCCTAACCACTCTGCCTGCTTGCCCCCAACTGTCCCCCCACTGACCTCCTCGCCCCCAACTGCTCCCTCTTGCTGGCCTGATCACCCCCAACTGCCCTTCCCTCCTTGCCTCATTGCCCCTAACTGCCTCTGCCTAAGCCCCACCACCATGGCTTTGTCTGGAAGGACGTCTGGAAGGTCTCCCGGTCTAATTAGCATATTACCTTTTATTAGTATAGATGTCACCCCAATAAATTCAATAAATTTTATAAATAAATAAATAAATGCAAACAGCCTCCATGATCTGTGTGAAGTAAATGGAATGCCCTGAAGGAGAGCAACTAGCGTACAGTGAGCATTCTACACATAGAAGTTCCCTTTCCTTCATCTTTTCTTCCCTTCCTTTCTCCATCTCTTTCTTCCTGTATTTTTTCTTAACACTTTTGGGTTGATATAAACCTGAGATACCCAACTGCTATTCTGTTCATTTTCAAAATAAGAGTTTCACATTTTTGTTTGCTTTTTGTAGTTGTTCCCCAAAACCTTACGCACATGACAAATGGCTGTCTGACAAATGATAATTATGAGATATTAAAAAGAGCACCCAGGCCGAAACCGGTTTGGCTCAGTGGATAGAGCGTCGGCCTGCGGACTGAAAGGTCCCAGGTTCGATTCCGGTCAAGGGCATGTACCTGGGTTGCGGGCACATCCCCAGTAGGAGATGTGCGGGAGGCAGCTGATCGATGTTTCTCTCTCATCGATGTTTCTAACTCTCTATCTCTCTCCCTTCCTCTCTGTAAAAAATCAATAAAATATATTTAAAAAAAAAAAAAAAAAAAAAAAAAAAAGAGCACCCAGGAAATTCAGCCTGTTGGGGAAGGCAAAGTGAGAAATCAAGTCATAAAAATTGCAGACATGTGCTACTGAAACACATGTTATTTTGCTTTTATTTGTATTAATATAATTCAATCAAGTTAATCAGGATATCAGACAAAAGATCCAAATATCTAATAGCCATTTAATCTGTTACAAGGCTCTAAAATATAATGGAATATCACATATATGCAAAAACTTTATAAAACATAAGTATCATTTGCAAATAGCTGTAAGACAAAATTCATGTGAGCCCACCCAGGGTAATAAATGGAATGTGGAGACCCCTGTGAGGCCCCATCTCTACTGTGTGCATCTTTCCATGAGCCCCTCCTCTTCTCAAGTGTGACCTTCTCTTGACTTACTTTATTTATTTGTTTATTTATTTTTATTATTATTTTTAATCCTCAGCTGAGGATATTTTTTTTATTGATTTTTAGAGAGGATGAAAGGGAGGGAGGAGAAAGAAAGAGAGAGAGAGACAGAGAGAGAAAGAGAGAGAGAGAGAAACATCGATGTGAGAGAGACACATTGATTGATTGCCTCCTGCAGGTGCCCCGTCCAGGTCCAGGGATGGAACCTGCAAACCTTTAGTCCTTGGGCCAATGCTCTAACTACTGAGAAAACTAGCCAGAGCTCTCTTGATTTTTATGATAATCATTTCCTTGCTTTCATAAAGCTATTCTATATAGCTAAATGCACTTTTTAACTCTGTAATGTAAGCCAATTTATTTACTATATTTTCCCTGCATTTCTTGAAAATAAAATGTTGACTCTTAGACTTATATTCTCAAAGTTTCTCAACCGCAGTCCCTGTCTTAGTCATCCTGGACTGCTATAACAAATTCCCATCGACTGGGGCCTTAAACAACAAAGCTTTATTTCTCACAGTTCTGGAGGCTGAGAAGTCCAAGGTCAAGGTGCCAGCAGGTTCAGTGCGGATGGCAGCTGTCTTCCTGGTTTGCCAAGGCCCTTTTAACCATATCCTCATATGGGGGAGAATAGAATGGGTGGTCCCATGTCTCCTCTTTTCATAAGAGCATTAATCCCATCATGAGAATCTCACCCTCTTAGACCTTATCCGACTATTTCCCAAAGGCCTCATCTACAAATATCATCACATTGGGGGTTAGAATTTCAAAATATGAATTTGGGGGGACATAAACATTCCGTCTATATTAGTCCCTTTCACTTTTTCCCTTGATGGCAGTAAGGGGTCACCATTTCCAGACTGGACCTTGCTCTGTCCTTGGATGGCTTTAATAATAGGTTAGATTGTTTGAATAAGACCCCTGCA
Source organism: Myotis yumanensis (assembly GCF_028538775.1). Taxonomy (NCBI): domain Eukaryota; kingdom Metazoa; phylum Chordata; class Mammalia; order Chiroptera; family Vespertilionidae; genus Myotis; species Myotis yumanensis. Next base: position 62,415,593 of record NW_027223759.1, read on the forward strand.
AATAAAGATGTAGAAACATCAGAGGATTTTCCCTCCTACTGATGTCTGAGATTCCTATCTGTGTCATAATCACCATAATTACTGAGGTGCAAGAACAGATGAAATAACTCTACCACAAGAGAGTGTGCTATGAGAAAAAACAAATCTGGCACAGGCATGTTGCTGGGAATACCCCAAATTTTCCAGCCCTTGAAGGAATCTTTATTTCAAAGGCATATAGTAGTGTTTGAAGAGAAATTGACAGTACAGGTCAGCATTATTCATAAAAGAGACCCTGCACTTCCCCCCCCCCCCCCAAAAAAAAAACATACATAAATTTTTTCTAATAATTATAGGGAAATGATTGTTTTCCTTGAGGCTAAGAATGGTTGTGGATTTGAGTCAGTAGAGACGGTCGTGCTATCCATACCTGCTAATGTCTCCATTAGGGCCTGGGCATCACAGGCAATGGATACTAGAACCTACTTCCTGCAGGCTGGAGGGAAGACAGAATCATTGTTTAGCAACAAGCAGAAAAGCAAAAAAACTCAAGAAGGTATAGTGATGGTAGGACAAAGGAGGAGCCTTAACCTAAACACCTGCCTAGGAGGCTGACCCCATGCTCCTGCCCTAGTAGGAGTGAATGTTGCCCTCTACCAAGGTCTTCAAATGCTCTCTCAGTCACCCCCTAGGTACCAGGTTTATTTTCCAGGCCCACTACAAATGAGGCCCCCAATTCTAATCCAACACAGCTAGTGATCAGAACCACTAACGCCTTCCTGCCATGCCTGCCCCAGGGGAGGGTCTTATTGGGTCACTTTAGACTCTGACATATTGAGGTTGGGCTGCTTCTCTTTCTTGTCAATTGATTATTAAATGAAAACACTATTAAATCATGAAAAAATAGATGTATGAAGTCTTTTTTTAATGAAAATGGTAGCACAGCATATGCTGGCTTTACTTAAGTGACTCAGGATCTAGTCAATAAATTGTTTTTTGGCTTTGGATAAGTTTTTCTAACTATAAAATAAAACAGGTCAACCAGATGATCTCTAAGTTACCATCAAGGTGAAAAATTCTATCCTATTTCTAAATAGTAGATACCTGGATCTTATATTAGGAGATTTTGTTTTTGTATGAGTTTTATATTAGATTTTTATGGTGAGGGATAAAACATGTAATGAAAAGAGCAATCAAGATTAATTTTTAAAAGAATGGAAATCTTGAGAATAATTAAATCACTGTGATTAAACAAAAAGAAAACAAGCCAATAAAAACAACAACAACCTTCATATGTTTCTCTATGTGTATTTTTGTCATATGTGGATTATTTAGATGGCCCTAAATATTTCAGGGTTGTAAATTGATGTAGGATTGGGAATAAACTTTTTTTGAGCATATACTATATTCCAGGAATTGTGCTAAGTATAGTCATCTTCCCAGAAAGTCTCTAAAAATAGTAACATTTCCTTTTTTGGAAATGAGGAAACTGAAGCAAGTTACCTAGTAATCTATGGCAGAAGTGCCCCCTGCCTCAACATCATTGGCATATCTTAGAAATTTGATGGAATTGCAAATTGTCAGACCTACTGAATCAGAGACTCTGGCAATGGGACCCAGAGATGACTATCTATCTATATCTATATCTATATCTATCTATATCTATATCTATATCTATATCTATATCTATATCTATATCTATATCTATATCATCTATATCTATATCTATATCATCTATATCTATATATAGATATAGATGATATAGATATAGATAATTGAATTCAGAGAGGAAAGGAGAGGGAGAGAGAAATAGAAACATCAATGATGAGAGAGAATCATTATCGGCTGCCTCTTGCACACCCTCCACTGGGGATTGAGCCCACAACCCAGGCATGTGCCTTGACCAGGAATTGAACCTCTGGTTTATAGGTTGATGCTCAACCACTAAATTACGCCAGCCTGGCCCAGAGATGACTTTAACCAGCCCTCCAGCTATAATATTTGAGAACATCTGACCAAATGAATTGAGAAACAGGGATCAATCCTGAATCTAATATCTAAGCCTAAACTCGTTTCTCCACCCCACAATTATGAGATCCCAACTTATCTGAATTATTTCTCATTGCTTTTCTTTGACTTATTTTCAAATTTGTTTTCCAGGTGGGGAGTATTTCAATCACCTCTTTACCAAGTTAACTAGATACAGATAAAAGAGTTAAAATAAATTCATTTCAAGTTTGGGAAATAAAAGAAAAAGTTAGAATTTTCAACAAAGCTCATGATAAGCACTCATATCTAGAAACAAGGGTTGAACGTGATCACCTATGAAGTCCCTGTCATCCTATGAGTTTCTGATTTGATTTTAGAGGTGGTTAAGCACCATATTTATAACTTTATAATAGCATGTGTCATGGAAAAAGTAGAGGTGATAACATGTTGTAATTTTAAAATCACATATGCAAAATTAAAGCAATAGAAGATTTTACTTATTTTACTCACTTCCTCACCTCCAATCCCAGGATAATGCTTAGTCATTGGTATGTAACAATAGTTACTGAAAAAATAGAGTTAGATCCTGGAATAATTTTTTAATTTCCCTTTAGCTTTAACTTTTATATCTGAGATTAAAACTATAAAATAGTTTACGATAGATCTGCCATACAATTACATGTGTGAACAAGGAAACTTGTAACCTGAAAGCTTCATTTATTAGACTTATCCATAGTTAAAATAAGAATTTGCTTACCTTTTTTATTTTGCTTTCAGAATACAACTCTACATCCTTTGTTGTCTTTTTCCTATACAACAAATTATTTGGAGAGAACAGGTAATACTGATCAAGTCCATCCGTTCCATAGATGATAGGTCTAAGGGAGAGGAGAGGTGGGAATGAGGTGATGTCTTATACATTTACTAGGGGCCCAGTGCATGAATTCATGCACCTTGAAAGGAACTGTGGGCCACAAGGCTGCAGTAGGCACAGGAGCGGGTCTCGGCCCATCTTCCACACCCCTGACTGGCCCTTCCCGCTGCAGTCCCCAGTTCCCTGTCTGCCGGCAGCCCCACTCCAGCCACTCCCACAGGCTGACAGTGCCAGCCCCACTCGCACCCGCTGACGGCATGGAGCGATTGGGGCTGGCGCCAGCAGCAGATGCAAGGGCAGCTTCACCCTTCAGGAGCAAGGGGAGGTGGAGAAGCCCTCAGGGCCAATCAGGGCCGGCAGCTGCCACTTCCCACCTGCTGATGGTGCCAAGTGATTGGGACCAGCACTGGGCACCAGCAGCGGGTGCGAGTGGCAGCTCTGGTGCTGGCTGTGGATGTGAGCGGGGTGGGTGTTGGCAGTGGGTGCGAGTGCTGGGCAAGGACCATGGTGCATGGGAGTAAAGAATTTTCAGTAATCAACACAGGCTCACTCTGATGACAGCAACTGGCACCCCGCCTTGGTCTGGTGCCTCTGCTCACCTGCTCCACCATCCTGCAGTGGCCAACACCCACCATGTTCCACACACGCCCCCTGGTGATCAGCACACATCATAGCAACTGGTTGTTCTGCCATTCGGTCTATTTGCATATTAGCCTTTGATTATATAGGATACTAGAGGCCTGGTGCACAAAATTCCTGCACAGGTACAGTCCCTAGGCCTGGCCTGTGATCAGGGCCATCTTGCCTGGATGTCCGCAGCCAGTCCCCCGCCACCACCCACCCCTGGTTCCCCATTCCCCATCAGGTGATCGGAGCCTGATGGCTGGGAGAAGGGAACAAGAGGTCGGCCATTCCTGCCCTCTTGCTGGCCTCACCCCATCATGGTTCACCCTCTGTGTGGGGGCGACCGGCGGGGTGGGGGCCTTGGCTTGGCGCCGCCTGTTTCCCCTGCCACCCACCCCTGGTTCCCTGTTTGCCATTGGGCGATCAGAGCCTGCTGGCCAGGGAAAGGGACCGAGAGGTGGTCAGCACATCACATAGTGACTGATTGAGTGGTTATTCTGGTCATTCCGCCGTTAGAGCCAATTTGCATATTACCCTTTTATTATATAGGATAGAGGCCTGGTGTACAGGTGGGGGCCAGTGGGCCTGCCCTAATGGGGGCCTCGGATCAGGGTGGGGGTCCCTAATGGGGGGCAGGGCTGGCCTGGGCTAGGGAATACGGTAGTTCTGGTCTCTGGTTGTTCTGGTTGTTCCGCCATTTCGGTCACTGGGCTTTTATTATACAGGACTGTAGTTGCATACTCAAGGGCAGTGTAGATTTCCTCACTACTTTGAGGCAACATGAAGCTCTCACTAACTTTGTAAGAACTAAAGTCTAGGGAGGTATAGGTTAGAAGTGTAGGTTGAGTTCACATTTTCAGAAATCAAGAAATTTGCTATTTTTTTACATGAATTTCTACATCAGGCAAAACAGCTTCTATATAGAATTCTGAGTTGCCTAAACCATTTTTTATTTACTGAAATATGTTACTTGACTTTCAAGTGTCTTTTAGGGGAACACATACTTTAACTCAATCTTGTTATTGAGTTTACTATGAGAAATGCTCACTTGTCCAAATTCAAATAATGAACTTGGAGACAGAAGTATGGCCAAAATGAGATTTTTAATATATTCTCAAGAGTGGTTGTTCTTACTGTTATACAGGCACACATGGAGTAGTGATCACAGCCTATTTATTCAGTCCTTCCTCCGGTTCCTCATTGGCTGAGTACTATGCAGACACCTCTTTCCTCATATGTTGCTTAAGTCTTATTATCTCCCATTGGGCCATTTAAAAAATTTGGGTTGAGGCCTTTTCTAGTTGTCTCCACCTCCTCCTGTCTAGTTGAGGCAGGCACCTTAGGGGTTTCCAACTTGGTGCAGGCTCAGGTCCACAGTTCTTTGTTCTTATATCTTCTTCCCTCTGCCCTACATTCTGTTTGCCCTAGAGAAATTCAGTAACCATTTCCATTAAAAGTTGACTGTGCTGTAGATGGATCTCAGAGGCCTACTTCCTATACTAACTGATGTTTTTCTTTCAGTTCTCAGTTATCAAAAACATTAAGGGAATAAGGGCATTTGAGTTTAATGAGGGGGTCTCATTATTTGAGAAGTAACTTTATAAAGAATGTATACATTACTGAGTTTTTATTCAGAGGGGGTGTGCAAACTTACAGTGCTTCAAAATATTCATCCCAATCACATATTTCATCTGTCCATGCAACAAATAATATTTTTATTATTCAAACTTTCTTACTTTTTGTATTGGTATCTGTGAAATTTGTTTGGGGACTGGGGTTCAACAAGATATTTACTACACAAAATCACCAAAGAACTATGATATTATTAGCCAGTGTCTTCAAGTATTATAATGAAAACTAGAGGCCCAGTGCACAAATTTTTGCACGAGTGGGGTCTGGCTAGCCCGCCCTGATTGGGGATGTTTGGGGATGGGCTAGCTGGGAGGAGGGGCCATGGCAGGTTGGCTGCTGGCCCGCCCTTGATTGAGGTTCCATCAGGGCCAGGCTGGCGGGGTTTTGGGGGAAGGGCTGCGGGAGGTTGGCTGGCCGGCCCCATCCCCGATTGGGCCCGTTGCCGGCTGCAGTGCGCCTAATAGTGACAGGTCATTCTGGTTGTTCTGGTCATTCCAATCTCTTGGCTTTTATATATATATACAGAGGCCCGGTGCACAAAAATCTGTGCACTCGGGGGGGTGGGGGGGTGGCGGTCCCTCAGCCTGGCCTATGGCCTGTTGCAGTCTGGGACCCCTCGGAGGATGTCCACCTGCTGGCTTAGGCCCGCTCCCTGGGGGATCAGGGCCAAGCTGGCAGTCAGACATCCCTCTGGCAGCCTGGCAGCCCCCAGGGGCTGTCCACTTGCCAGTGGGGAGCAGGCCTAAGCTGCAGTCGGACATCCTTAGCGCTGCTGAGGAGGCAGGAGAGGCTCCAACCACCACCACTGTACTGGCAGCCGTCAGCCTGGCTTGTGGCTGAGCAGAGCTCCCCCATGTGGGAGCGCGCTGACCACCAGAGAGCAGCTCCTGCACTGAGTGTCTGCCCCCTGGTGGTCAGTGTGTGTCATAGTGACCAGTCATTCCCAGTTGTTCTGCTGTTAGGGTCAATTTGCATATTATCCTTTTATTATATAGAATAGAGGCCTGGTGCCTGGGTGAGGGCCAACTGGTTTGCCCTGAAGGGTGTCCTGGATCAGGATGGGGGTCCTGCTGGGGTGCCTGGCCAGCCTGGGTGAGGGGCTGATGGCTGTTTGCAGGCTGCCCAAACCCTCTTCAGGGTGGGGCTCCCCACTGGGGTGCCTGGCCATCCTAGGTGAGGGGCTGATGGCTGTTTGCAGACTGACCAAGCCCCCTGGAAACTAAAGCTCCCAGCCTTTCCTTTTTTTTTTTTATTTGCTCCAGCTCCGTGGCAATGGTGACTGGAAGCAGGTATCTGGGGTTTATTTACCTTCTATAATTGAAACTTTGTTGCTTTTTGAGTGGAGCTCAGACCCAGTGGCAGGCTGGCTTCCTTCATCACTGGAGCAAGCAAGCCTCCTGCTCGCTCCAGCTCTGTGGCCATGGCCTGCTGAAAGCAGGTATCTGGGGTTTATTTACCTCCTATAATTGAAACTTTGTAGCCTTGAGAGGAGCTTAGACCCGGCCAGGGCAGATGGGAGGTAAGCCTCCTCCTCACTCGAGCTCCATGGCCACGGCCGGCTAAAAGCAGGTATCTGGGGTTTATTTGCCTTCTATAATTGAAACTTTGTTGCTTTGAGTGTAGCTTAGAGTTGGCTGCGGCAGGTGGGGAACCTTGGCTTCCTCCATCACTGGAGCAAGCAAGCCTCCTGCTCGCTCCAGCTCCGTGGCTGCCGGCCGCCATCTTTGTTGGCAGTTAATTTGCATATCTTGCTGATTAGACAATGGGAGGCGTAGCGAAGGTATGGTCAATTACCATGTTTGTCTATTATTAGGTAAGATATATAGATTGCCCCCAAACATTTGGCATTGGCTGTTTGACATACAGGATAGACAGACATTGGTTCAAATCCCAGGTCAGCCACTTACCATCTGTTGAATTTCAGTGAATATTCAAACTCCAAACCCCACTTTTCACTCCTATAAAACAAAGTTGTAAATAAAATACATATGCATAACATCTGTGAGAGAACTAAATTAGAGAATTTATGTAATTCGCTAGCTCAGTGCTCACACATGGTTAGAATTCAATAAATGATCCTCATTATTCTTATCAGTTAATATATAGGGTGAGATAAGAAAAAATAGAACAATAAAATATTTCTATGCCAAATATTTGACTATAAGATAGTCTAATAAATTCCCAGCACAAATGAAAAATCATCCCAGAATATTAGAATAGCCCTTCGCCTGGGAAAGAAATCCCTCTAGCGGGCCCTACGGTTCTACAGTTTCTGTCTACCAAGAGTTAATGTTGTTTTTTATAGTTTCAGTAAAGTAACACTTTAAAAAAGAACAGAGTAACTGAAGGTTTCCAGCTGTGAGGAATTCCCTCCCTGGTTAAACAGGTCACTGACTGTTTGCAAAAGGGGTGGTTAGATACTGTTTGCACAGTGCAAATCAAAGGAGTTGGGAGGAAGTCCATAGGTTAATGAGACCATTAGGCAGCCTTATGATGTGAGCTGGAAAGTGCACTTTCCTTCTCCATTCTCAATTTTCTATCAACTTTTATAAAAAGAAGTGTCTCTAAAGCAGGCAACTGGGCAGGGAAAGTCTTATCATGGATTTTCTAAGAAGCTCCCATTGCACTATTAAAATTAATACTATTTCTTGGTGAGACCAATTTAATGCATCGTTGCTTCTAATTGTGTGCTTAACATACACTCCTTTGAACATTTAGCCTGGGATGTAAATAAATGTTAGCATTCACACATTCACACATCTAATTAATTTCCACCGGAAAATTCATTACAATATTATACCATATGGACTTATCTTCATTAACTATAACGGAGCCCTTTAAAATGAAATGTATTCTGGACTATAGTCTGTTGGCCAGTGGGGATACAGCAGGCTAAAAAGGAAACAAAAAAGGCAAGCCTGTCTTAACAGAAAAATTCTAGAAAATTCATATGGATTTTTAATTCAAGTCTTACTTGCTTTGATTATAGGAAAAGTACAGTATATTATAGTTCATAGGCAGTCTTCTAGAAAATCTTCTGATTCATCTAAGTTTCACAAACATATGTCAATTTTTAGTCTTGCTCTGAGAATTTACTGCATTCTACTTTTTTTAAAAGAACTGTGGTGAGATTTTATCTTATTTTTTTTTCCTTTTAACTTTGTATGTTTCTGTAAACTATATCCTACTGGTTATTATTCAGAAGACAAAAAGCTTAAATAGAACCCAGGATGGCTTAGAATCCTAAGAATACATATAATATAGGATTTCTTTAACTCTAAGCCATAATGTTGAGCTTCTATACCTCCTGTGGGTAGAAATCTCTATTTGACAAAGGTTTAATTAAATTGTAGATGTAGCATGTATACAATGCAGTGAAAATTCTGCAATGAATGTCATCGTATAGGGGGGAGGAAAGAGGTTGTTTTACTTTTATTGATTTTGGAGAGAGAGGGAGGGAAAGAGAAAGAGATGTAAGCACCTATATGTCCCACTTATTTATGCATTCATTGATTGATTCTTGCCCTGACCAGGAATGGAACCTGCAATCTTGGCATAACGAGACAATGCTCTGGCCAACTCAGCCATGGCAGAAAGAGGATGTTTTAGGTTTTGGGTTCTCCTGAATGTTGTAGAAGTTGTTCTTTAAAAAAATTCTAAATTTATTTTGGAAGCATTTTCAACGAATGTAATCTAGACCATGAGTCTTAAATTGTCTACTTTTCTTAAGAAGTCATGGTCAACTTGTTCCAGCAAAATTCACATTTTTGCTACAAACAGCTTAGAAAAATCTCAATATTTTTAAAGCATCATCTTTGTGCCCTTCATTAAGTACTTATTTATAAGAATATCTCTTTACATTTATTTTGTGCTTTTTATATTAAAACATTTTCATATGTTATATTTTAGTAAGCGCAGGACAGAGTCAAGCATTGGGAAATAAATACATTTTAAAAACTAATATTTTTTCCTGTTAGCATTTATATGTGGTACAATAAAACATATCTTGATTCTAAACCATAAATAATCAAGGCAAGACAGTATATGATCATCCTGTTTGCTCTGCAGAAATGGAAAGCATTCTTCCTTGTTTACTAGTACATGAGGTCCCACCTCTAGCATTGTCCTATATGATAGTGAGCAAATTATGGTCCTCACACCTGATCAGATGACAGAAGGATCAAATACCAGATTGTACACGCCTGGCCTACGATAGGCTCTTAAATGTTTTTGTTCACATATTCATCTCACAAATCTTAATGCCACAGCAAGTTTTTCCTGGGAGGAGCATGGCTCTGCCCCGACCCTGAAGGAAGGTCAGTGTGGATAGATTTTAAGGACATTTTGGCTTGAGGGTCCCAGGTGAGGCTTTGCCAGGAAGGTGTCATTAAGGAACTCAGTCTTCATGTAGTTAGAAATCCCAAGATACAGAAGGGTTTTAAGCGGAGAAAAGGCATTTTATAAGATCTTTGCTTTGCATTATGACCTTTCCTAGTCACCAAGAGAGAAACTCAAATTCACAAAAACATATGAGAAGAGCTCTTATTTGTTGTTGATTTTACCTTTTGATTTTTAAAATTTTTAAATAAAGTAACATACATGAAGCGCCCAGAACAGTACCTGGCTCTTAGCAGATGTTTTTCCTCTGACCACGCGCACTTATCTGGGCTCTTTAGAATTACCTCCGTAAGGGATTTAACTACCAGCTCAAACTGTTTTGGAAAATGTACCAACTTTCCAATGACAAGAATCCGTAAACTTTCTGCTTAAGTTAAAGGTCTATTATAAAACTTGGGCCGTGAAAAGATGGTTTGAATTGCTTTATTCAATGTCAAAAAATAGTCTGTGTTCAACATGTAAAGAGTCAATGCATTATGATCTTTTTATTTCTCAAGCAATTTAGTGTTCCAATATTTTCAGTAATACACTTCCTCTTGTCAGTGTAGGAGAGTCCAATTTACACAATAATAGCTATTTCCAGAATTGCAGAAATATGAACTGTAACTTTCTTAAAGCTTGGCTGTAAAACAAATTTACATTTTATATGTGCATTATTGGCTTTAAAAAATAAGTTTGGGGACTTTTTTATTAAAGTAAAAGCAGCAACAGCTTTCAAAAGACACTTGAGGCTCTTTATGTAATTTCCAATGGAGGGAAGGATGTCTCCAAGGCTAACCAGGCAATTGAATGATACAATAAAGGAAAACTGCCTCATGGGGAGAAAATGTTTTAGGATCTGAAGTAAATTTTGTTAAACTCTGATGGTGATCTCAGCCCACCAACAGATGCCAAATTACTCTTAGATATATCAGCTTTACCTGCAACTTGTTAGAAATGCAAATGCAAAGACCACACTCCAGATCTCTTGAATCAGAATCTCTGGAGTGGGGCCCAGCACACTAGGTGTGTGTGTGTTTTAATGTTTTTACTGATTTTAGAGAGACAGGGAGAGAGAGAGAAGAAGAAATACCAATTGGCTGCCTCCTGCACGCCCCCTACTGGGAATGAAACCCTGCAACTGGGGCATGTGCCCTCATGGGAATCAAACTGGTGACCTTTTGGTGCAGGGAAGATGCCCAACCGACTTAGCCACACTGGCCAGGGCCAAATTGTGTTTTAATAGGTCCTCAGTTTCTCAAGTTTGAGAACTATTGGTCTTGAGAAGCAGGGTCCTTCAGAAGCCATATCACCAGCCAGTCTAGTCCTACATTACTGAAATAGCTTTTAGTTGCTACAAAAGATAATGAGGGCAGGGATATTGCCCAGAATCTATTTCTTCCCTCCTGCCTAATGGAACTCTTCCCCAAATAGCCAACATGCCTCAAGGAATTCTGACTTGTCCCTGATGCAGAGGTGGACCCTGATGAGGCTGGGCCAATTATGGCAATCTCATCTCCCTTACCAGGAATACCGTTTAGGGATATTGCAAGTCTGAACCAATTTGGGCCAATGAGATACATAAAAGATTCTTCAGCCTTCCAGGCAACAATTTCATTATTCTTAAGAGCCAAAGGGGACTGTTTCTCTCTCCCACTGCATGCAAATACAGATGCCACCTGCAGGAATTTGTGAGTATAAAGGCAAACAGCCAGGTGGAGTGGGCTTATCATGGCTTGTGCAGAATGGAGAGTCCACAAGTGCTTGGGTTCTTGATGACATTGCTGGGCCACTGGGTCAGCCCACCATGAAGCCCACCTTAGAGCTCTCTTTTTTGTTATATATCCCAATGCCCTTCCTGATTCTTCAAGTATGGTAAAGATGTTACCAGTAACCAAAAGCACTTACCTTACATGGGATGCTAGTCAAATAGGAGTTACCTGAAGGCAGAAGTCATGGCCTTAACCATTTTTAGATCCGAAAGGCTCAGTTTCATGGTGGTAGATACTGATTGCTTTATAGATTTTTGTTGAATGAAGGAAAAACTGAACATATTTACATGTTATTAGTGTATTCCACTAACCATACCATCCAAAGAGGTAGAAATGTACTGAGCGTACTTTAAACATAGTTGTGTGTGTGTGTTTTTTTTTTCAGAATGAAGTCATTCTGTGCTATTTTTCAAACTGATGGGCATTGAAAAGGCAGTGAGGAAGCCTTTCATCCAGAATACAAAGGAGGTATCTCTACCTGTGCTTTATTTTTAAAAATTTACTTTGATGTAAAAAACCCAAAAACACAAAAAACAAACAAACAAAAAAAACCTAACAGCTACTCTTTTAATGATCAGGAACGTGTTCCTAAATCTACAACTAAAAAACCCATAAAATGTCATTAATTTGATTCCTTGGTTTCATTTTTTTTCTCTCTCACATTGGCAGATGCTCTTAATTGCTCACAAACATGAGTGGGAAGTAGTTATAAACTTCAGATGTAATAAAAACATTAGAAAAAGAGGAGAGAGAGATCAAACTGCTCTCTCCCTTACAGGGGTGTTCTGGTTTCCTTCCGCATTCCCTTTTCTCAGGTTTGTAAAACTGCCAAATCAAAGTGATCTCAATCTATGTGCTCTTGTGTTCTGGAGGCTTCTCCCAAGGGCAGATGGAAAACACCTGAGCCCTCCCTAGAGCGACCACAAGGAGGTCACTCAGGGGTAGGACTAAGGCTGAGACCCACCTCCCTGTTTCCTGAGAACCAGCCCCTGACTTTCACGCATTGATTATTAAGTGTAAATAGCGCACTTTCCAAATCCCAGTCATAATGTTCAGGCACAAAATTTTGCTCCCCTATCAAAAATGCCCAGGATGTTGAGTTCGCCCTATTTGAGCAAATGTTAGTTTGATTATTCCTCAGTTGAAATATCAGCCCTCATTCCAGCTACAAATGGCAAATGTTATTATTCTAATACTTTCACTCCTCTCAAATCACACGTGATTTCAATATCACTAAGCAGTAAAAGTATTCCTAAAGGTATTAGGCATAATAAGCAGTTGGGGTTTTTTGTTTGTTTTGAATTAGACTAATTAACAAATAAAGCAAACCATCAGGATTTGTGAACAGTGGAACATGATGGTGTGTGTGTGTGTGTGTGTGTGTGTGTGTTTGTGTGTGTTTTGGGGGGGAGTGATTTTCCAATCTTGACCTCTCTTTTCTCTTTAGACCTGACCTTTAGAGCAGGTCTAAAGCCACCCTTAGAGCATTTTCTTCATGTTTTTTTTTCTTCTTAGCATTATTAAACTCAAGGATATAATAATGTAAATGTCTGAAAGTTTACGTGGGCTTTGTGTGTGTGTGTGTGTGTGTGTGTGTGTGTGTGTCGGGGCGGGGGGGGGAGGTTGAGCATTCACAACAGCAGATGAACCCCTTTCTTTCAAACTTCTGGCATCTGCAAGCCAGCGGAGCAATGGGGAGGGTGGTGGCAGCAGGCTCCTGGCTCTGCTGAATGATACCAGGAAGGCAGGTGTGCGCCCACCTCCAGGCTTCCTTTGGGATGACACCCAAAGCAAAACTATTCAATGACAATAAAGAGAAGCTCATGGTTTATGTACTTTGGTCATGATAATATCGGAAGGTGTTATTACAGTTGTTATTAGCCACCTGCAAGCAAAGCTAGGTTCTGCCCATGTCAAATACAGAGGTCCTGTAGCAAGTGAGAGCTCTTGCTTGTTCATGGATTGGTCTAGGAGGTAGTCAGCACAGGTTGATATTCCTTCATGTGCTTTCTAAAGGGAATTATTTACCTGGGACAGTTGTGTGAAGGGTTCTCACCCCAGGTTAATCAGAGTGGGCTTCCTTCCCCCTCCACACCTCATCATTCCACACACACACAAAGGGTCGGGCATGCAGTTCAAGTGTCTTGCTCTGTGTGTTACACCTGGACCACTGAATTATAATAATCTAAGTTTCCCCAATAAACTCAATGCTTTAACTATACACCAACAGTACGGTGAGCTTATTAACCATAAGCCAATTAAGGCAATTAGTGCTATTTAATGTGAAATGTTTTCCAATATGCACACTGGCAGAAATGCTGGAAAATACAAGCATCAAGAATTCTGATTTACTTTCTCATTGCCAGCTGCTGAGTGCCAAGCAGCACTGCATGTGCTCCTAGCATAACTTTATTAATAATCTTGGCAAACAAAGAATTCTTCAACAAATAGCAGTAGCCTTTTGATTATATTGTGCCACAGATAATAATTGCTTCAAATTGAGTGTAGTGGAGTCTATTTGCTCATGCATAATTAAAAAAAAAGATATGTAACAGCTTGATTATGAAAACTAATGGCATATTGGAAAGCTACCAAGAATTTCTCTAAATTGGACATTTTAATTGTTGTACCTCAGTTGCTGATTCAGGCCAAATTCATTTAAAATAAATTTTACATACCAAAATTTCTATAAAACAAGGAAATTTCCAAGCCTACTGGCAATAATTCATTTAGAGTTAATGAGTGTGAAAAATGTTTTTTAAAGCTACATATAAATATGATATTATTGTTATTGTTGGAACAATATTAAATTCAGCAAAATTCCAGTAAAACACCAACAAAAAATTAAATTGGCTCTTGCAAGTTTGGGAAAGGAAGGTTGACCTGTATTTTATGTTAGAAATCTGGATCGTGTAGGCTATGTCTTTGCATGTGGGTATTCTGCAATTATTTCAATTTAAAAATGGATTATGCTTTTAAATAAAGATATAGAAGTATACATTTGATTATTTCTGTAACATGATAGTTACCATTTATTGAGCAATTGCTTTGTTTCAGACATTGGGCTAAAGAGTTTACAAACATTATCCAATTTAATATCCACAACAGCCCTATCAGGTAGGTATCTTTCCATGCTTTGCTTGTGATAGGTACAGAGTGAAGGTTTGCTGCATGAATAGAGAAGTCATGCACCGTGCTCCACATCATGAGCTGGACAAGCATTGCAACCCCAGTGGTGACTCTCAGTAGCTGTTCTCTTCGATCCCTTATTTATGTTTCTTTCCTTTTCAGGATCAATGCTTTAAAGGTTCCAAATTCTAATAGTCCCCAAATCAGCGTAATCATAACCACACTAGGAATTCCTTTACATATACATCCTTCAGGAGCCCAGGCAACATGGCTCCTGCGGCAAGGGTACTGGTTAACTGTCCTCAGGGCTTTGCAGAGGGAACTGCTCTGGAGATGTTTCAAATATGCTCAATGTGAGACTGCCCTCACCCCAAAGGACTTGATGCCCTGGAAAGTCAAGTCAGTCAGACACAGTAGGAAGTCAGCCAAGGATTGAACACTCTTGCCCTAACAATTGTCTTATTGAATATTCCACTAAGCAGAGTCTTTAATTTTGACTTTTCAGTATTTGTGACAGATAGACCCATGTTATTAATGCTGATCATGGCCAATTCTAGGCAACATTCTGAAAGGAATGAAGTTTTCCTATGCCATTTCATCATCCTGTTCCCTCTCCACCTGCTCCAAGTACCACTCCCTCCAGCCCTTAGCAGCTCACCTTTATTAAAAATAAAATAAAATGATTATTCTTATTATTTTAGTCATGGAATCTTTGTCCAAATGCAATCTTTAGTTGGAAGCACCAATAAAAGAAATGAGCCTAATCTTCTCTCAAGGATATGGCACTAAAGGTCTAAAATCATATTCACTCAATGTAAACTCAATGACACACCTGAGTGAGGAATCCTCCTAGATTTTATCTCGAAGTCCACCTCAGCTACAGATTTCACAGATTTCTCAGATCAACAATTCAATTGATCTATTCTCTGAATTCCTCTGTATTAGTAGCCAATGACACAGTCTAAGAGTAATACAGCTTTGTTTTTTTTACATGCAAATTAGCTTTTCTGCTCAGTTAAACTGTAAACTCATGGCAGGGACCTTATCTTACACACCTTTTATGTTTTATATTTAAGCAGAACATCCCATATATGGTAAATGATTCACCCAAAGTGCAACATAGAAACAATTTTCATCAAGTTAAAGCAAAACAGAAATATGAGATTGGCTGCCAGCCCTCTTTACACCATCAGCTTTGCGTAACAGAGCACTGGTTAGTGGTCAGAAAAACAGAGTTTGAACCTGGCAGCCTCAACTTACTGTGTGATTGCAGGTCACCTCTCTGTGATCCAATTTCCTAGCCTGTTAAATGGAGATAAGAACTTCATCAATTTATTGTGAGGACTTAACAATATTTTGTATAGAGTGTGCATAGAAGACACTCAATAACTTTCAATCCCACTTAACTTTTCCATTTTGAATCCTTTGGGATATTTGGCCTAGTTAATTAGCCCACAGATTTCTCACTGTAGGTAAATTGCATTAAGAAAAACTTCTTTTTACCAATATGGCCTTGTAGGCTTCTGTTCTGAGATTTCATCTCCCAAATTACCCTGTCCTGGACACAAACATGGTGTATTTCATCATTCTGTGTAGCTGTGTATTCAGGCTGTGAGTTGACTGAGCGTCTGGGTAGTGAATGGAGGGTGGTGATTGTGTAGACAAGAAACAGAGCATTATTTCTCATCCAAGCATCTTTTCTGCCTCCCACTGCCTCTCCTCCCCAGAAAGAGATGACTGGTTTTAACCTTTCCTCCATTTGATTATTTTAAAAAATGTAAAAAGAAGACTATTTCTCATCAGTGAAGGATTTCAGCATGCTTTTGTAGACCAGTTTTCTCAAACATTCATATGCATAAGAGTCACCAGGGAGCAGATTCAAAATCTTTGGGAGGGGCCACGGATTCTGGGCTTCTCCCAAGGGCCCAACAATGTGGATGCTGCTGATCCACAGGCCACACTTCGAGGACCCAACATCCAGATGTTTGTCTTAAGACAATCAAAGCTGGACTCACAAAACACAAGGAGGAATCCAACTAAAAACAGGGAAAACAAAGCAAAAACTCAGTCTCAAAGCTCAGCTGGCTATGCCACATGTGCATTCCGGCAATAGAAAGAATACAAATGTGTTCTTTATGCATATGATTTTAAACCTTCTCTTTGCTTAGTTATCAGTTCAGATTCTCATTTCTGATCTTATCCTATTTATTATGGGGATAATCTCTACTCTTTTTTATATACCTCACACACAGAGTGACTTTTACTTATTAAAGATTTAAATAAATATTTATATGTATCTTGGAAAACAAATAAGATGGAGCAAGAATGTATTTTTATAACATTTTTAACACATCTCATATCTCAGCACATACTAGTCACAAACACATGAAAAATGCTGTGAAGGTCAGTGTGGCCCCATCATTCCCAGTACCGACCTGGGCTGGGTGGGCTCTGTCTGAATCATGGCTCCATCATTCACTAGCTTTGGGTGGGTAATTTAACAACTCTGTACATTCGTTTCCTCATCTGCAAAATTAGGCTTATAATAGTTTTTATCTCAGGATGGTTGTGAGGAGAATTTGAATGTAAGTGAGGGATAAGAACAGTGCCTCATACATAGGAAATACCATATAAATGTAAGGTAGTATATAAGCACATTATATAATCCTAAGTTGTGGAATTTTAACTTGAAGAAATGATCAGATGCCATGTGATCTCTGTTATGCAAATCATTATTTTGGGGTCACTCAACCACTCTAGAGTGTGTTGTCTCTCAATAATCATATACCATGAATCCTGTTTTCTTTTGTTTGGATGTAATTTTGCTCCATGTCTTAATATTTTAATCGTAGCAATAATATTTTAATTTTTCCTTTCATTAAAAATTTATCTGTGAGACTATAGTTGCACTATATTCTATTCTAAGGCTGATTGCATCTCACAAGCTCTTGATGGAGAAAAATCAATATATTATATGTTGAAAAGTATTCAAAGACCAAATAATTTTAGAGACATAGAATATAGTAGCTGAGAGTATAGGCTTGCACTGTATTTATATTCAGCCTTGGTTCTGCAATTTTTAAGCTATGTAACCTTAGTCAAGTCACTTCAACTTATTTTTATTTCCAAAACAAATATAATCATAATATCTACCTTATGAGATTGTTGTGAGGTTTAAATGATACAATATAAGTTAAGTCCTCAGCACAGTGCCAGTCCTAAAGCAATTTCCCAATCAATGAGTAGATACTAGCAATAATAATAAATAAAGTTGGTTATCATGAGCCTAGGGAATGAACAAATCTGAAAGCCAGTGCAAGCATACTTAATATAAATTTAAAAATCTCCACCATCAAGAGAAAAAGTAATTTTTTTCTCTTACTTCAACCATCTTTCTGCCTCTTCAGTCTCTAAAGGTATTATAATGGGATATCCCAACATAGGCCCCCTTTATGCTGTTGTCCCAGCAGAATTGCTAATAGCACAGCCTTTGCTCCCCAAAGTGTTAGAACAATATATTTCATGGTGATCTACCTGAAGAACTTTCTTAGCTGACCTGCTGCCTCCTTGAGGTGCATTTTCAGTAATACAAAATATGACCATCTATTTGAGTATTTCAATCCCCACATTTCCCTAAAAATAGAACTGAAACTTTAAAAAATTATTTTCCTTGTGACAAACTTCAATGTATCTTAAGTGCCTCTGTTCTCAGGACAATTTTTTGAAATCATTTGATTTCTCTAAGTTGAGGTTTGTTGGGATGAGAAGAAACAAGACCAAATTGGAGAGAATCCATGGTTAAAAATAATAATAATAATAAAAAAATAATAATAATAATAATGGGTGGGGCCTGGAATCAGTGTTGCATGGGGAGGAGTAACTGAAACTGTGGGAAGAAAAATACTCGTGCAGTGGATCCATTTTCTTGGGCTGATTCACATTTTTACCATCCTTTCTTCCTTGTTAATTGAATTATGAATATCATACATTGCAACTAGCATGCTGGTAAAAAATGCAGAATCTGGAGGCAAACGGCCTCAGTTCATGTTCAGGTTCCAACATGTACTAGCTGTGTAACTTTGGGCAAGTTACTTAACTTCTCTGAGCTTTATTTTCTTTCTGTGATAAAATGGGGCTAACTTACCTCATGAGATTGATATCAAGATTCTTAGCTGAGGTAATATGTGCAAACTCTTAGAAACAGTGCCTGGTGCTTTGGGGCTAAGTTATTTCAGGACTGTTGCCATAATGTTAGAGTAGGTCTAAGATTCATCCTGATTCTAGTTCTAGGTCAAATTATCTCCTATAGCAATAGTATAGTTATGCCTATCATTTCCTTTTGACTCATTTTTGTAAACTGTTTTATGCTACTGTGTTATCTCATTGAATTTTTATCACTCCATGTTTACTTTCACACACATGACTAACAATAGCTTAAAAACATATGCACAGTAAAAGTGAAAGATGAGCTTTGGATTTAATTGAAAGAAAAATTAAAGTAACCAGTGGTAAAATAAAAACCCTTGAATGGGTTCTATTGTTTAAAAGGAATGGTATTTCTATCACTATTACATGCTGTCTTCAGTCACTATTATAGGCTGCTTTAGGTGGATAAAAAAGAAATGGGCAGATAAAGAGATGAGATGGGCCATTTTAAATTGGTGGTTTAGAAATAATCACATGTCACAGATAGAATACTGTCTCTGTTTCCCAAGGAGAACTGTATAAGAAAATAATTGTTTTAAAATGTAAGTTTCAAACAAGGACTCTGATTTAAATTGTATAAAGCATAATTAGCACCCCTGATGTAAATTAGAGGCAACAGACCTGTTGGGTCACACATGTGTTCTTTTAACCAGGTACCATGGAGACAGCCACCATAGAAACAGGTGTCTGTCTCCACCTTTTTAAGCCCTTAATCTTATTATGTAATCGCTTTAGCTTTGTGCATATAGATCTGTAGGGAAACTATGAGAAAATTATCTAGGCGCTTCAAAATTTTAAAAGCACACTTTTGCTTTTGTGAGTTTTGACTCAATTTAAGGCAATGAAGCTGTACGAAGTATGTTGGCAGATGTTAAAATCAGGTAGTTTCTGTTGATTAGGCTTTAGGGACTGGAATGATGAAGGAGGCTCAAAATAAATAAATTACTGTAGTTAATGTGTCCTGTTTCCTCTTTAGGGCCTTTCTAATGTAGAAAGTACCCCTAAAACATTCAAAAAGCTATATTTTTCTCCTATAGAGATATTAGATGGCAATTATTGAACAGGAAAAAAAACAAGATCAAAAAAGCCTCCTGAATATCAATCAAAAAGTGATAAAAGAAAATTTAATGTTTCCATAATGTTTAGTATTAAATTTAATTTCTTAAAAAGCGATACTCCACAGACCATATTTGTGATTTAATTAGCTGATATATCTAATTCCCTAAGCATTTTCCAGAGAGAGGAGTTGTTTTGTATTTTTTAGATTTCCCATTTGGCTGGTTTTTATGACTTACTCCAGGCCCACAGTCATAATATCAGAGCAGTTCTGAGGTTCCTTCTAATTGTACTTTTTCATCAAGTTAATCAATAGGTCCATCTCTTCTATAACAGCCAGTGCCTGATTCGCTTAGGCCTCTGCTGAGTGTGGGTCATAGACAGGTTTAGTCTGTGGAGTATAAATGTCACCAGCAAAGACTCATTCTTCCACCCACAATTGCTGCTTCAATATCAAGAATGGGTTTTGGCCATCATCGGTTTAAGTTCGTTCTGGTAGAATTTTATTGAGAAGGGGTGAATATCAATTTTGAGGGCTAGGCCTTATTTTGCTTAGGCATGTGAATGTACTCTGAATATCGCTCAGCCTCAGAAAATTGAGAGTGCTAATGACATTGTAGTAACATAATGTCCAAAGTAGGACGGGTCCATCTTCCCCTACCCCTGCCCCAGCTCCTAATTTTCACTGCTGTAGTATCTCGAGGTCCTCTCCATGTGTTTCTGTATGAGATGTCAGGAAATACTTCTTTTCCCATGGCTTTAGTCTGAGCCCTTAGTAATGATTTGTCCTTATTACTATTGTTGAAGCAGTGCACGGAGACTATAGCCATTTCTCTGAAGTCAGGTGGGCAGGGGTCACTGCATCCTTTCCTTTAAAACACCTGCTTGCTTGCATTGAAGGAAAAGAAATAACCCTGCCTGGAGCTCCTTTGTTTGGAAAGCCTGCTTGCTGGATATGTGTCCTCTAATCTATTTAGGGAGGGACTTGTTCCTTTGTTTAAGGTCTAATGGTATTTCCCCTGGGGGAAGTTTAATGGGATTGGAAGGTTGTGAGAAGATTTCATCATCATCCTTCAATCTCTGTCCCAGGAAAGGTATAAAAAGGAGAACGATATGACCTCCTTTTGCTAAAGCACTCACCTAAGTGACCCCACAGAAGACCAGCTATGGGATGTGAATCAAACCCCACTCTGTCCTCTCCTATCACTACACAAAATGTTCCAGGTCTGAGGCCCAGGATCACTGGAACCAAGATTTCTACTTTCTGGAGGATACTGAACGGAAGCAGAGTAGGGAATATTTAAATATTCTGAGTGTTGCATTTGACAGAAGGAAAATAAAAACAATGAATGAAATTATTTGGCCCACTTTTATATCTCCTTAATGTAGTAAAATTTTTGTCTCTATAAGATTTAAAGCAGAGAAATGGTCAATCCTGGATGAAGGAAGCATTCTTAATTTTCCAAGAAAAGGTCTGTTTACGTTCTTCCTTCTAGTGCATCGCTAAGGTTACTCTTTACTGCTTTTCCAGTTAATTATCTCTAGGGATATATCCATTTCATTGATCTGAGTCTGACAGAGAGCTAATTCTAGAAAGTGGACACAATTGTGTGCTTCTGGGAGACTTTTTGTTCACCTTAAAGAGAAACACCGATGGGTGAACCCCTTTACTGCTTCTGCACATTATTATCTGCACATGACTCTTGGAGCTGTAGGATGGTTCCCAGAACTGTTCTCCCTGCCAAACTCAGCAGTCAGAAAAGGTGCAGAGGTTCTGAGCCCTTAGTAATGTCTCTGTCCCACTGAATAACCACTCTGCAAGCACCTGTCTGCTGATTCTGTATCATGTAAGACAATGCATGTCCTAGTAGTTTAATTTCTCTTATTTGCAGCTAAAATTCATCCTAACAGATATAGAATGGTCCTTAAAGAGTAGGGCACACCCACTACTCCTTTATTATAATGACAAGTTCTCAGGGTGAGGACAATCTGTGGAAGCACCCCTCAGCTGCAGTGCATCAGAGGGGCGCATTGTGGGAAAGGGCTGGGCATAAACAAGCTATTCAGATCTAGCATTAGCAGGAAGCAAATGTAAGGATTGTTGTTTTAGATCAGAATTTAAGTGCTTAAAACTTTGAAAATGTGGATATAACATAATAAACTTTGGAAGGTGAAAAATGGTGGAAATAAATGTAATTAGACTAAATTTCTAATTTTTCGTAATTGGGAGTTGATTAATATGGCTTAAAGCAGACAAGTCAAGCAATAGATGTTTAAATACATTTTTGTGGTATAAGAAATATATAAGAAAAATTTAAATAAATAACATAACCAAAATCCGGAGATGGAGTAAAGGAGGAAAGTGAGGAAAAATACTAGTGTGCCCAGTTTATTCATTGCTTAAAAAGGGTAGAGTCAATATGCACTCCGTAAAACTGAAAAGAAAAAAAAACAGAAGCATTAAGTTCATTCTAAAAATTTATAAGCAGAATCTAAAAATCAGGTATGTATCCTTCAAGCCATCGGTTGGGAAACACACCCAAAACAAAACACAGACATCATAAATAAAGAATAGGTAATTCTTTAACTTAAGACTCTCAGCCTTTCTGTTGATAATCAAGACTCTATTTCAAGTTGGTTTAGAGAGATGCTCCACCATCCTTCTCTACTCATTTGCTTTTCCCTCTCTCCTCTTGGTGCCAATACAGAGATTCCTTTCCCTTCATTACATCCTCAAAAGTCTCTGCACATGTCAAATCATAATCTATCAACTGCTCCTCTTATTCAAGAACATAAAGGCTTTGTTTCTTAAACTTGGGCAGTGAGTGAGATACTCTTTCACATCAGTATCAGATGAATCCTTCCAAATTAATCCAACACTGATGTGCTAGGCAATGAACCAGCTGTTGATGCCACAAACCTAACAAAGTCATGATGACACTAAGGTTGTATGCTAGGCTATGAGATTTACAATTAGGTTAAAAAAAACACACAAACACACCAGGAATATAGAAATATCATTACGTTCAGACAGACACATCAGCTTCAATGTTTCAAGAGACTGAATGGGTGAATTCATTAAAATAATAAACAGCTCTAAAGAGTAAAACAGGTTTATTACTTATAAAAAATATTTAAAAGCTTTATATGTATATTTGCAAATTGGTAAATCATGGCTGGGCAAGTCAAACTCCATTTCAGTTTAAGAGTGGTGCTCCACCTCAGTGAAGACATCAGAATGATGCAATCAGGTGTTGGGGTTTATGTTGCAATTTGTTAGTAACGATAGTTAAAGAATAGATAGTATTTGAAAATGATTTACTGAATAAAACCGAGAACAGGTCAAAGCTATCTATGTATATTACTCTGACTTGCATTCTGATATGACTTATTGAGCTTGAATAAGATTTACATATATTTACTCCTTAGAGAATCCTAAAAAAAAAATCTGTGAATACTCATGGGAATATTTGTAAACCATTGGCTTAAATGCTAGAGTTTGGAATATGACCTAAAAGAAGAATTTGTAAAGGCACTGAAACCAGATGATATAAGGATATTAGATAGATAAACTGAGACACTACTCTGAGAATATGCGGATTTCCCTGGAAAGTCTAACACCTGGGAAAACCACCAAGAACAAATGTGAAAATCCTCTCCCTTCATTTGTCCAAGTAACTGAACTGGCTCACCCCAAGAAGCA
This sequence comes from Myotis yumanensis, assembly GCF_028538775.1. Lineage (NCBI taxonomy): Eukaryota > Metazoa > Chordata > Mammalia > Chiroptera > Vespertilionidae > Myotis > Myotis yumanensis. The sequence continues at coordinate 62,438,934 of NW_027223759.1, forward strand.
TAAAAATCTGTGGACTTTTTGTTCCCTGGGAGGTGGAATGCAAAACCCTGAATAAACCAGGACTGCAATCGTTCATAACCAACTTCAATTGTATTGGTTTTTATCTGTTACACAAGTCTTATTAAGAGAGATGAGAGGTTTGCCAAAGCAAATAGAAAGACTCACACTGCCATCTGAGCTTTATGTTATATAGGGTACACCTATTGATGGAATTTAAAATTAGAAGTTGCTAGAAAGCCAGAAGGGAAGTTCAGAATGATATATGTTCTCAGAGAACAAGTAATACTTCTTTTTGTAATTTCTACTTCCCCCCTCAATGAAATTTATGCATCTTTTAAAATAAATTATAATTTATTATATATTTATCAGTGCAAATAGTGATTTTAGTATTGTGAGTTATGGCTAAATATAACTAGTTCTTGACTTATGCTTTTATTTTTTCTGATAAATTACAGTTAAAAATTTAGATTTCATTATACTAATGTTTTTCTTTTATGACTTACACAGAAAATAGGCAATGCTTTTTTAAAGTTAAAATCATTTAATACCTTCACTGAAAAAATATAAATTTCTACCAATGATAAAGCTGAATCATTTATTTTTACTTATTCTTTAGTATTTTATAGCATATTAAGAGTCCATACTTACAGGAATTCTCTATAAACCAATCTTAACTGGTAATTACCCAGATACGCTTCTGTTGTTTCCATTCACTCTTTTTACTCGTGTATTTAGTATATAAGATGAGTCTTATTTTTATATAAAAGATCTCAGCTATTTTAAAGCATTGATCATGATTCTCCTTGACATTTTCTCCCCTAGTCTAATTGTCTAAAGTATACAAACTTTCCTCTATTTTTAAAAAATCTGTATACTGTTCTATTTTTCAGTTTTAGATATTGCTTATCCTTGAATCCTAAAAATCATTTTCTTCAGATAAAAAGTGAAAAACAATTTTAATATTGAAGTTTTAAATCAGGTTCAAATATAATGGCAGAAATATGTAGGAGAAAGCCTAACAGTATGCATTTCTAAAAAATAACTTGTAATAACAACATACTTTAACACTGCCATGTGTCAAGAACTTTGCAAGTAATTGACAAGGATTACTTCATTTATATATCACTAGAGGCCCAGCACGCGAAACTGCTGCTTGCAGCCCTTCCACACTCGCAGCCCCGCCCACCCGCCCACCCGCCCACCTGCCCACCGCTGTTTGCAGCCCCGCCGCCCATCCACCCTCATGGTGACCAGTTGTTTGGTCATCACAGTCATCACGGACACTGGCTCTCTCTCTCTCTCTCTCTCTCTCTCTATATATATATATATATATATATATACATGCCCCAGCCATGGGTATGTGATAGCATCAGCTTTGTTATACAGAGGAGGACTAATCAGCTTCTTAGAATATCAGCCTGAAAGATGTGTGTGAAAGTGCTCTCAAAACTGCAGTCTCTATATAGGTAATTTTTAATTAAACTTCAACCACTCTATAAATCTAATAGGCCCACACTTATTGTATAGATTGAAATAGAGAAGAAAAGGTTATTTTAGCAATAACCATAGATGTTCCACCAATTTGTTGAGAAACTACTTTGTTCCAGACACTTGCTAGGCATGCAAAGGCGCAAAAACACAATCTCTGTTGACAACGTGCTTAGAGATTAATGGAAGAGGATCTCATCCACAGATCATGGTAATGGCCTCAGAAGTGTGATCAAGATATTCAGTCTTGTGAGATCACAGAGAAGTCCCTAAACCACATCTGAAGTACTTCTAGGAAGGCATGCTGCATTGTCCTGAGTTTTGAACATGGCTTATCGAGTTAGACAGAAGACCTGGAGGTGAACAGGGTGCTCCAGGAAAAGACAGCATCATGAGCAAGGCCTTGAGGCCAGACTCAGTGTGCCCGTGGGAAGTCTCAGCAGTTCTGAGTAGCTTAACAAACTCGTGGTAGGGAAATGGGGTGGGTGATGACAGTGAAAATATAGGGAGAGCCCGTCAAAGAGCTTATATTTTATTTTGCAGAGGATAATGAACTACCAAAAGGTTTTCATCTAGAAAGGGTCATTGTTAGATTTGGATTTCCAGGTTTTATTAGGCAGGCCACTTAATGATTTGGAGCCTCCGTTTTCTTATGTGTAAGATTTGTCAGAGAGGTGTGGAGTGGATAATTCCTTAGATCCTTTCTGGTTCAAAGATTTGGAAAAATCAGAGAAAGCAAAAAAAAATTGTACTCTTTTATTGTTGGCCATAAAAGTTAAAAAAAAACCCACAGAGATTTATGCAATTAATTCCTTATATTGGACCATAATGCCATTAGCCATTGTCCCAATGTTTTCAGTAGGAAACCCTATGTGAACCAAGGGTGATTTTCAGGGCTGTGTGTGTGTGTGTGTGTGTGTGTGTGTTAGGGAGAGGGAAACTAGGGAGAGCTAAAGTTTACTATTGAAAGAGAAACCATATATAACAGTAACAATAATTGAATTTCAAATAAAATTACTCCTAATGATGAAAGGTTTGGTAATACATGGCTTAGGAAAAATGGCTATAGGTATTCTCGAAATATATTTTTATGTAGTCCCTTTACTTTCAGAATATTATTTTGTGTTCAAACAGCATCAGAAAATAATTGATCATCTGCCTCCCTCTGTAGAATTGATGTGGGTTTCAACATTCTTGGATTGTTTCTCTTTTCTCCTGCCACTGCTTGACAAGTCAGAGAACAGACTTAAGGATTCATCTTCAAATATACCTTGTCCTTCAGGGCAAGTCCTGAAAGTTATTAATGCTTCTGCCAATTTCCCTTTACCTTAACAAATGTATGCTCAAAAAACAAAAAACAAAAAAACAAACGAAAAACCTCACCAAAGAATAATTCTCTCTCTGTATTTCTCTGTCTCTTTCTTAAACACACACACACACACACACACACACACACACACACACATCTTCACTCTCCAAGTACTCTGTGGGCCTGCCCTTCCAACTCCTACTGCTTTACATTGTTTTAAAGTATAATGTAATAGTTTATAATATTGATAACAAATGCCTTAAGGTATGAATTGATAATTTTTATAAATCAATCAAAACAATTTTAAATTAGGTGTGAATTGTTCTGCACTGCTCCAAACTTGCTCATTTTGTCACTTAGTACCTATATTTGTAAGATTTTCTAGTGTGTTTTTAGAACTTAATAGCAGCTGTCCATTCTCATCATATGTTGGCTTATGTAATGCTAGGGAAATGACGTATGTACTTTGAAGGAAAATGCCACTTCTCTTGAAATTGTAATAAAAACACTCATTCGTTATTCTCTCCCTCTCTTTATTCCTATGCGTAAATGTATATGATGGATTTAATAGAAACATAAGCTATACATGTGCCCATATTATTGAAACATTATGCATCTGCTGATATATACAGCTCTTAATTTTATCTTCAGAACCAAACATGAAGCTAAGACTGTTTGGGACTGAAGTGCCTGCTCAGATGTACTCTTGCTATAGAAGCACTGTGATGTTCAGAAATCACAGTGGAAGAAAGAATAAAACGTTGTTGGGCTCTTGTACAGACTGCACTCTCCTGTGTTTGTTTCAGTACACATATAGCCTATCTGTTTGCATCAGATCAAGGGCTGTCTGGTGATGAACTCAGTATACAAATGATCAGCCTTCCTGGGTCTGCCTTTGATCCACAGCCTTCCACTTTGGGCATTCAGCCCAGTAGGCATCAAGTAATATCAATCATTCTATTTCTTCTGTGTCCCTGGTAAGAGATGCCATTTGTTTTTCTCTGATTCAGAAGATAAGCCAGACATGACTGGGGGCAGGGGGTTGGGGAATGTGAATGTGAAAAATGCCAAGCCTTGTTGAAAATTTTCCAGCTAAAAATGTAACATGTTAAACATCTCTTACTAAATGGAATTATAGTAAAATGTTAATTAACAGAAATAAATGGAAAAAGGATGATCAAAAATAACAGACTCAAAAAGAAATTTAAATTTTCCTCTAAAGCCAAGCGTGTCATTTGCAGAGGTAGCTGATTTAATTGCCGGATTGTTTCCTCAGGCGGAGGTGACTTCGCTCACTTCTCTCCTGAAGACCTTCTTTGTTCCAGTGAATCAGGTCTATTCCACAGATCTCTTCAGGCGGGAAACAGGTTTCCATTAACAAATTAAATGCTGCCTTTTCCATTTTCATACATAAATTGAAATCTGAAAATAGCTTCAGCTTCCTTTTTTTTTTTTTTAAGAAACCAATTTTTCAGCAGATGAGCCCGACAACTTCTCCCATGGCCTGTTCTAATCTGGAAATTATCCATTAGCAATCTGGGCTAGACCAAATCATTTCCCTAAACAAAAAGCTCAAGTGGTTTGTATGTATATGCATGTGATGAGGGCCTTTGAACTTGTGACTCTAGAATTTAACCCCTGACATGCAGAAACAGTACCTGAAAGCATTATTTATAGAAAAACATGTCTACGGCTTTCCTTACCACTGTCTAAGGCCCCTGAACACATACTATCACCTCTTCCCAACTAGAATGTGCCAGAAGCAGCCTACCTACAAGGAATAGAACTAAAAATGTCAGAGGAAAGTCATAAATACATTTTCTCAATCCCAACAAAAGCCATCCATTTCAAGGAGCTAAACATTTGAACTGAATGAAATCTGAGTAAGAAGTTGCTTTTCTAATATTGGACCCTACAGGAGAGTTGGTGGGGCCATCTACCCCCAGAGGTAAGCAGGCAGCCTCACCAGAAACCAACTTTGCTCAGAAGGGTTTTTAGGAGGTATTAGCAAGAACTACAAACACACAGGTGGTCAAACAGTGCCACCAGGTTTTCTTTAAAAATCTTTTAACTGTGCCACTTGCCTCAGGCTAGTCGAGGAAACAAGTTGGAAAAAGTTTTTCTAGCTGAACTATGACGTGCCTACAAACAAATAGATGAGCCAGTCTGCTACTAAGGTTCATTCATTTGATGCCAATCCAGTCTTCTAAGCTACACGCCCCTATCATTACAGTCAGACTTCTCACTGCTTCTTGTCCTCTCCCTCCTTTGATTTTCAACTTACAGTGTGTAGTTTAAGCCCTATCAGCCAACTTTCTCTTTCCTGCAACTTTGATGCATGTCAGACTTTTTCACAACAGAAAATGAGACAATGAAATAGCTCAATAAAGAAAACAATAGTTTCTTACACTTGTTTTTCCTACCAGATATCATCTCAGTTTGCATTTGTTAACTGCCAACTGCTAAAATAAATAAATAAATAAATAAAAAGATAAATAAAGCAGTGATCTATACTTGATATCCCCACTTATTTCCTATTTACTCTTCGGTCAACTAAAACCAAAGTCCACCCCTAATGTCTGACAAAATTTGCCTTTTCTAAAGTCAACAATGATCTCCTGATTGCAAAATCCATTTGCTGCTTTTTAAAATATATATATATATGTATATTACTGATTTTTTACAGAGAGGGAGAGGGATAGAGAGTTAGGAACATCTATCAGCTGCCTCCTGCACACCTCCTACTGAGGATGTGCCCTCAACCAAGGTACATGCCCTTGACCAGAATCGAACCTGGGGCCCTTCAGTCCGCAGTCCAATGCTCTATCCACCGAGCCAAACCAGTTAGGGCCATTTGCTGCTTTTTAATGCTTAATCTTACATGGTGTTTCTCTTGCATTAGACCTTGTTGAGATTGTCTTTAAACGGTAGTCTTTGGCTTCTAAGATAGCATAGCCTTCTGGATCTCTTTTTGTCTCTTTTCTCATCCCTTCTCAGTTTTATTTACTGACAGTTGTTTGTTTTATAGTTTTTGGTTAATCTTTACCTGAGGACATTTTTCCATTGACTTTTAGGAAGTGTGGAAGGGAGGGAGAGGGAGAGGGAGAAATAGAGTAAGAAATGATGTGAGAGAGACACATCATTTGGTTGCCTCCTGCATGTGCCCCAGCTGGGGCCGGGATTGAACTTTTACCCCAGGTATGTGCCCTTGACCAGGAATCAAACCCATGACTCTCCGGTGAATGAACCAACACTCTGACCATTTAGCCATACTGGCCAGGCTAACTTTTTTAATCCTTACTATCCTCATCCATAAAACAGTCATGATATATAACCTACTTCAGAAAAATGTATATATTAAATGAAGTAATATCTCTAAAATGGTTTTACAGTGCCTGAGAGATAATAAGAACTAATAAATGTAATATTATCACAGCAGTAAGTACAGACATATGAAAAGGGATTTTATTCAACTATCCACACAAGAAACTGTTTTTAGTGCGAATCACATATACTAGGTTGAAAGCAAAGACAAGTAGACATGTGGCATTTGTTTATATCATGGAGCAGGGAGAGGAAACGGCTCATCAGTTATCCTTCTGCGCTGAAGAGAAATCAGGTTGATGTCTAGCACTCTTCGCTCCAATTTGTTATTCTCTCTAATGAATGAAATGGAGCATGATGGTAGCTTTAGGGGCCAAAGAGCACAGCCAAGTATATATTTTACCACTTGGACACTGAAATCAATCAGAAGAACTGGGAGATTGACCATGCATTAGAGAATTCCAGAGTGGGGAGTAGTAACCAGCCCACTATATAAGGCAGACCTCAAAGATAATTGGATGATCCATTTTTTCCCAAGTTTTCTTCTCTTACTCCCAGTTTGTGTCTAGCATTTCTGATTAAAACTTAACAACTGCCCTATCCAATACCCATTTATTTATTGCAGATAAGATACTGATGCTCCCAATGGATGATATGTTCTATTAAGACCTGTGTGTTCAAGATATACTTTCTTGTTTTTAGTATGCTTATTGGACAATTGCTTCATGATCATTTTTAATATTCTTTACAACAGCCATCTGTAGCTAAAATGAATTTAAAGTTTTTCATTCCAAATACGCCCTTGTGTCTCACAAGTAAGGAGTATAAGATTTTGTGCTGACTAGTCACGCAATCAAACTTTAGTAAACTCTAAAACACAAAGTTTACAAGTTTGACATTTAAATAAAAACATCCTATAAATCTATTGGCTTTTTTTTTTATTACATAAACATTTGTTGGCAGTATTCAAAGCTTTCCAGAAAATTACTTCCAGTTCCTGGTGTTATCTTGACATAAATTTTTATGTAGCTTAATGGATTCAAAATGTATACAAGTAATAGATAAGGTGTTTAAAAAATTGATACCTATGTTAAGTTTATAGAAACTTGCATTTTGCCAAGGTATGTAATGTGTTAGCCAATATTTATTTTAAAAACAGCAGGGTATTAAGAAAAAAGTAAGATAAATATTATCATGTGAATTAGTGTTTAGAAAATTGAGACCATGAAAAGTTAAGTCGCAGGGGCAAAGTAAAATTACATAGTTAAAAAGTCATAAATATGCTATTATAGATCTATAAAATATTGGCATGTGAGATTGTAACTATTTAAAATTGAGGTCATGCTGTGTTGTTACATTTTCTTTCTGCTTGATTAGTTTCTGATAAGTTGTATAAATTTTTATGTTTGTTCCTTTATAGATAAGGTGGTTTTTTCCCTCTCTGGCTAACTTTAAGATTTTTTTTTCTGTCTTTCATTTTCATAAATTTGAATAGAATATATTTAAATGTGTGTCTGTGTGTGGTATTTGTCCTGCTTGGTTTTCTGTGAGCTTCTTGGATCTGTGATTTCATGTGTGTCACTAATTTTATAAAATTCTCTGCCATCATTTCTCCAAATATATCTGCCTAATTTTCTCTCTTGTCTCCTTTCAGGATTTCAATGACACATATATTACTCTGTTTGAAATTGTCCCACTATCAGGTACTCTATTATTTTTTATTGATTTTTTTTTGCTCTGTGTTTCAGTTTGGGTAATTTCAACTCTCCTGTCATCAAGTTCACAGATTTTTTTTTCCCTCAGTAATGTTGTGTCCACTGATGGAGGCCTTATATTTATACTGATTTTTTTCTAGCACTTCTTTCTTATAATTTCCATATCTCTGTTGAATTACTCATCTGATCTTGCAAATTGTCTACTTTGTTTTATTAAGGCCAATAACATTTTAATAATAATTAGTTAAAAATTTCTGTCTGATAGTTTCAAAGTTTCAACGTCCAATCCCAGTAATTGCTTCTTGCATTGTGAATGTGTGTGTGTGTGTGTGTGTGTGTGTGTGTTTGCCTTTTAACATGCCTTAGAAATTTTTGTTGACAGCCCGACATCTTGTATAGAACTATAGATAGTGGAGCAAGTATTTTTTTATGGCTGGAGATGAACATGCCTTTTCTTCAACTAGACCTTTAGCACAGGGTTTTGTGTTAATCTATTCAGGAGTTGGGCAGAGTCTAGGCTTTATTGTTTTTATGGTCCCCTGTGTATGCCTCAGGCTTAAAATCCCTTTAGTGATAGCTTATGTTTGCAGTGTGGACTAGTTTGATAGTGGTTCTTGTCTCAATGTCTCTGCCTCCCTTGGCTTTGGGTCTTCTCTTTGTCTAATAAGGATTAGTCTCTTGCAGCAATCCTAGCTGCATTCTACTGGTAATTTATTCTAAGTATGTTAGCCTGGTGGTGGGAAAAGACAGCATTCCCAGATGTTCTGATTTAGGCTTGGTGTCAGGTCGCTGGATCTGGTCAGTGGCCTTCACAAGTGCTCTAGGCCTCTCCCGCTACAGAGTTTGACCTCACAGATATTTCTATTCCCCCCCTAGGAAAGATGCTTTTTCTCTGTTTTCTTCCCACCGATTCAGTAGATTTCACAGTTTTCATTATTCTTTCTCCCCCAGATTAAGCCTTTTGTCCTTAGTGAAGATAGAGGAAATAGGTTTGGGCAGAGTTGGACATTAGCTGCCATTCCTTTTCCCAAGTCAGCACCACTATGAAAGCTTTCTCAGGATTCTTCCAGATCTTTCCTATGAGCACTGCCAGCAAGAATGTGCACGTACCTCTAGATCAGCACATACCTCTAGATCAGCACATACCTCTAGATCAGCATGTACCCCAAGATCTGCCACACCCAGGGATTTCCGCTCTCATGCTAGCCCACACTCAGCCTCTAGCAATTTTTGAAAACATTTTAGCTGTATCTTCTTACCATTTTACATGGAACCTGGCAGAGTCTGCCCTAGGTAAGTAACTTCTTAGGTTCTATTTACCCCTATAGGCACCTGTCTCTCTCTATATTTGAGTTACTTGTTTGCCCTGACAACTTCATTTTCTGATGAGTCCAGCTTTTTTCTTATTGTAAGGGTGGGAATTATATTTTTCACAGCTTTATACATCTCAGAGCTGAAACCAGATGTCTAAATCATTAATTAACTAACAACATGGAAGCAAATAGTTAAAAGTTTATACTAAGAAGTAGATATTATTATACCTTAATTAAAATGGAAGTATTGAATTTATTAAATGAGTCAGTAATTGTAGAAACAATGAAGAAACAGCAAGATGCATTTTGAGAATTTGTTTCAGTTGTATCAGAAAAAAGTAAATCTAACTTTTAAATATCTCTAAAACTCTATTGGAGTTTATCACTTTTTGAGAATTCTATATATACTTGTTAAAATAAAATTAAAAACACACATCAGACTTCTACTGTTTCATTCAAACTATCAAAAAATACAATGTAGCCCTAACTGGTTTGGCTCAGTGGCTAGAGCGTCTGCCTGTGGACTAAGGGGTCCCGGGTTCAATTCCAGTCAAGGGCATGTACCTTGGTTGCTGGCAAATCCACAGTGGAAGGATGCAGGAGGCGGCTGATCGATGTTTCTCTCTCATCGATGTTTTTAACTCTATCCCTCTCCCTTCCTCTCTGTAAAAAATCAATAAAATATATTTTTAAAAAATACAATGTAATTCAATAGATTCTTTCTGATCAATGAGGGCCTTGTTTCCATAGCATATCACATAAGAAGGTTTGGGCTGCAGAGAGCAGAAACTCAATTTAAACCATTTACACAGTAGAAAATGTAATATCTTGAAAAAAATCCTGGAGAAGGGGTGTCTAGAGTTGGTGAATTGAGAGTCTCAACCAAGACTTATCTCTAGCCTAAAAAATCTACACGAAATCATTTCCTGTGACTCAGGGAAGCTGAACAAGGACATAGAGGGAGCCTGGGCACTGGAATGTGTTACCCAGAAACAGCAGCCCAGCAGCTGCACACATCTCATTACAGAGAAAGTGGAGACGGTACTTTTAATTTCTACATATGTCATTTGGGTTGTCTGTGGCCAATTGGCAACTCCCTTTCTTCATCAATTCTGACTTGATAATACTGGCTTGGTAGGGGCAGTGTTATTCTTGGTGTTTTGCAAGCCATAGTTCATATAACCCTCACAATAATGCAACCAGGCAGGTACAATTATTATTTCCATTTTATAAATGGGGAAAGTAAATTTCAGTGGTGCTGGCCTACCTGCCTAAAGTCACACAGCTAGAAAGAGATAGAGTCAGATTTGCATATGACTCCCTAATCCATACTCTTGTGTAACATGTTGTCCTGACCTGAACATTTTCTCTCCTTGATATCTCTGATTAGTTCTTTGACTGCTCTCTCTCTGTTCCACTCATTGGTTCTTCTTGTTTCAAAAATGTGAACTCTCCCCAGTGTGCTGTTTTTCTCTTCTTCTCTGAGCTCTCTTGCTCCCAAAATTTAAATTACCATACTACTACTAAGGTGAAGACGAACAGATATACTGTTCAATCCCTCAATGATTATTGCATACCTTCTCTTCTATCTTCAAACCTACAGCACATCCTCCCTTATCTCTTTTTCAGCTGATGCCTTTTATCTCACCAAGAGAAGTTCCCCATGCTCTCACACTTACTATTTTTTTATTTCACTGGTTGCTTCTTTTAGCATCCTTCGATGTTCTTTCCATTCTTCAGATTTCTAAACATTAGCTTCTCATGCTCAGACCTTGAAATTATTTTCCTCTGTTCCTTGATGATTCTCACATAAATTTTTGAGTCCAGACCTTCCCTTAGAGCTCTTTTATTTCACCTGTCTCATTGCATTTCTTCTTGAATGTATCATAGGCAGCTCAAACAGCAAGCCCCCAAATGAACCTGGTTTAGCCATTAAAACATACCCCCATTGTATTTTCTCTAACTCTATAAAAGGCAACTCTATTGTTTCAATGCTCAGATATCCAAACCATGAAGAAATTCTTGATTCTTCTTCCACTCTACATTTAATAAATTCATTTGCCTCTACCTTCAAAATATATCCAGAATCCAAGCCACCATTACCTCTCGCTTCGAATTTTTGTAATGAATTCTGTGTCAAAGAGTCACCTGACACATGCTGTATCCTACTTTATTATTAATAGAACCTGATTTTTAGCTGATACATGGCTTCTCTGAATGAAACTATACTAACCAGGCTTCCTTGCATCTAAGCAAGGCTCATAACTAAGTTCTGACCAATGGGCTGTGTTATGGGAGCTTTGAAGAAATGCACCTAGAAGGAGGAAGCATGCCTTTGATCTGTTCCTTTCTCTGTCTGGGTTGCTCCCAGTCCTGCCCCTATCTGGAATGTAAAGGAAACGGCTGGGATAAAACTGAACTAAGCTCAGAGGATTGAAATTTTACTTAAGAAAACTTACAGGTGTCTTACTAAAAAGTGTTCTTTCATCTCACGCACTCACTAAAGAAGGCATATAAAAAGACACTCAAAAGCTTTCTCTGTAATTTGTATCCTTATGACTCATTTTATTCATTTCATTTTATTTATATTAGATAGCCCAATTAAAACTGACTTAAGACCACACTGCACATGTGAAAAAGGTGACTATTCCTTACTCTGCCAGAAAGGGAGAAAACAGTATTTGTTAAACATTGGGAACTGTGCTGTGGTCTTTTTCATGTCATCAAGCTTAATCTTCACAACAGTCCTGCTTGGCAGGGTTATCATCCACCTTCTATGGGTGAGATATTCAAGGTTTGAGAGGTTCCTTCAACATGGTGCTGCAATGGTAGACCTAGGTTTGATGTCAGTAACTGAGGGTAAATGTGTTGAATTAAATAACAGATTGGTATGATGTTAAATATGTTGGCTTTCTTCTAATGTCTCACATGTGTGTGTGCTTTTTCCCCTATAGAAATGAAGAGGTGGTCTTTCTCATCAATGTGCCATGACTTTGGTGATGGAATTGTGATCTATAGGGAGCAAGCACAAGGCCTTGCTCAAGAAACACTAATTCCTTTCTTTCCCCCTTTAAGGAAGACTATGGAAGGGGGGCTTTGTAAAATCTTTGAACTAAATATTTAAATCCTTGAAATATTTGAGTGTTTGAAATATTTGAAATAAATAACTATGCATAAGGCATGCCCTATAAATGGCTCCTCCATATGCACTATGTACCATTAGTGTTTGATTTGAGTGTGTTAGGGTTTACTGGTTTGCACTGTAAGCCTGAGGAACAAATTATCAAGGGTTGTAGAGCAACTCCAAGAATTGCTGTGATGGTAGTTTTCAGATAAAAATGCTTGATAAGGCTCATCTACCAGCAAAAAAAACCAGAGCAGCACCATTGTGCATTGCTCTGTGGAAAGCACACCTCCAAAATGGCCCAGACCTTTTGTCTGCCTTAGCCTCAAGTTATTAGCAAAAACAGTGGCATCTGTGGGTTGTCCATCTGTGAGCAGCGGCAGGGTAAGGCAGTTTTCTCCTGTTTATAGCTTTAATTTGTGCACTGTTATGTGTGGCCTTCCAAATCCCAAAGGGTGAGTTCAATTATACCTCATTTATAACAAAATTTATTTTTTATTCAAATTTCATCAACCTGACCAAACTTGTAAAGAAAGACAACAAAACCAAATCTTCTGCTTCTAGTTTTGATGACCTATGTGGAACTTTTTAAAGAACTCTGTATTTTAATGATAAACAGGAAATTTCCATTTGGCAGTACTCAGGATACTGGGACCATACTTGGGAAATATTCATTAACATTCAGTCATTTAAGATTCCTTAGTGCCTCATTATCAAAGTGAGTTTAATTAGCACAGGCATCCATTCATTTAATTAGCTGGAAACCCAAGTAGAAAATAAATGATACCAATGCCAATTTGGCCCCAATGACTTCATTCCATATTTATTTATCGTATTTATAAGAAAGTGTTCACAGTGATTGTTGCTGGTTCTGTGTACTGAAAAACAAGCCCACAAAACCACAATGGCAGTTCAACATTCTCCTCACTAATCAGGAACCCAATTAAAATGAAAAGGTCCCTGAATCCATTATATATCACATATTGTAAGTTGTAAATACCCTCTTGCTATTTGTGGACAATGGGATAACTGGTTTTATAACAAATGACCCTAAGTCGAATGGATATTTACCATAGGGAAATGTGACAGGCAGTGGAGAACAGACTACAATGAATGAGTCTCTGCAGTATTATTATCATTTTACTCCGCCTTTAAATACTGCTGTGTCATTGCTTTGCTCCTTCCCAAAGCCAGGGAGTTCTCTGAGCTTCCGATGTCCCTCATGCTGATTTCACTGGCCAGAGATGCTGACTACTTTGGCTCTTTCTCTCAGGAGGTCAGCCAGAGGTCACAGGGAAAGCATGTCCTGTTTACCCAAAGAGGACCAACTCCTGTTCTGTTGTTTGGCATGCTCACTCGTTTGGTTCCTACTGGCAAGGAGCACTCTGGTCTGTTTCACCATCTTACCACATTTTCAGCTCTCAAAGCATCAGGAAGATCTGCCTTTCGTTAACTTTCAGAGACATGGGGAGCTCAGCCTCTGAAAAAAGGGCGAGGGGACCATCTTAGAGACTGTGATAAAATTGTTCTTGGGATCTGAAAAGAAGATAGACAAGTCTGGCAGCAAGGATGAGCAATGTGATGCAGTCACAGTGGATCCTAAGGTGGAAATGATCGTTTCTTTCTTATCACTACACATTTTGCTTTCTAAATTCATTTATTTCTTTTTATATCTTCATGTACGTTGGTCTCCTTTTTGCATTGCTAATTTGCATTTCTGAATTTTGTATTTGAGGTTTCAGTAAATCTGTTACCCAAATTATCTTAATGTCTATCATAAGCTCCTAGTGGATGTTCAGGAAATATCAATTGGTTATGATTTAATACCTAGAGAGCTGATGAAAGAAACCCTAATTTTCTTTTAAATGAAATGCTTCTCTGAGCTTAAAAGTCACCAATTGTTGAAAAGGTATCAGCCACTTGAATCAATAGAAAAATATGAGGACCATCTGCTTAATATGAGAACAGTGTCACAATTTCAATTTCCGAGACTTAACATTTACCGGAGTAATTACCTGCATCATTGTGGGCCTATGTTCATTCCTTCTCTGGGCTGGCAGCTTTTGATTTATACAGCATTGAGAAGTCAATGATGAGACTTACATTCTTTCTTTCCCTCTCTCAACATCTTTGCAGATACTATTTTCAGAGTGGTCTGATGGAATGAGAATAAGGCTGCTGAAAATGCCTGATTTTCCAGAGGGAATACTGTTTAATTCCTAACCACAAAGTATTTATCATGCAGCATGTTGCCAAAGGATGCAGCCCAGTCTTTCCCATTATTGTTCAGGAAAGTAAGACTCTGAACACAATGACGTCCACAGTGCACCTCTGTTTTTATATAGTGGACCACTGTGGTAATATTTTTGCATCACAGTTCCCATGAGTTCACACATACATCTCATTTTGATGTAAAAACAACTGGGACCATCCAGCCAGTGTTGCTCAGTGGTTGGGTGTTGATGTATGAACCAGGAGGTCACAGTTTGATTCCCTGTTGGAGCACATGCCTGGGTTAGTGACTAATGTCTTAGAATGATCACCTTACTCTGAGTACCACACGCAACTATATCATCTGGAATCCAGAGTAGCAGAGTAGGCCAGTATATTGTGAATGGATATATAGAAAGGAGGTAAACACAGACAGAAAAGGAGAGAGAAAGGATGAAGAACAAAGACCCAAAGGGCTGGCTGTCTGCCGGAGAGCAGAAGGAATAAGCAAATTCATTAATTACATCTTCCTACTTCAAATGAGTGAGCTAATTATTTATTTACCTTAGTCAATAATGCCCCCAGGCTACAGACAATAATAAACATCAACAAAGGCAACTGTGTTTGTCTTGGCATGAGTATATTTAAATTTCAAAGTTCTATCACACCACAAACCAAAGTACAGGAAATAAATATATTTATGTGAAACACCAGAACATGAAGCACAGTCATTTGAATATGATTTTATAAAAGAAGTAAATATATTTTTAAAAATGTGTTCTTTCCTACCTATCAAGCAGTTCAGTGAAATGTACACATCTATTTCAGAGTGTCAGACTACATTTATATGTCATTATATATGTCTTATTTTTAATAAAATGTCATATATATACATAATCAAAGTACATGTAATAATAAGCTAATTGTTATTGACAATTTACTATGTACCAGTCACTTGCAATTAACATATTATCTATACTAATAAGAGCCTAGGTGGTCTTGCCTGCCTGCCTGCCTCGCACGACATCATCACAATATGGCCACCACAAGATGGCCACCACAAGATGGCCGCCACAAAGATGGCTGCTCACACAGCCACTCCACATAGCAGCTGCTCCACGTGGTGAGGCCTGGGGGTCCCACAGCTCTGCATGGCATGGAGGAGGCCGGTCTTGGCAGAGGAGGCGGGTTGTGGCAGGGGAGGGCAGTTGTGGGAGATCAGGCCAGCAGGGGAGGGCAGTTGGGGGTGATCAGGCCTGCAGGGGAGCAGTTAGGCGTCAATCAGGTTGGCAGGCAGAAGTGGTTAGGGACAATCAGGCAGGCAGGCAGGCAAGCGGTTAGGAGCCAGCGGTCCCAGATTGTGAAAGGGATGTCCGACTGCCGATTTAGGCCCAATCCCTAAATTGGCAGTCGGACAGCCCCCGAGGGGTCCCAGATTGGAGAGGGTGCAGGCCAGGCTGAGGGACACCCCCACCCCATGCACGAATTTCTTGCACTGGGCCTCTAGTACATATTTAATTATGGAATAATCAAAAGACTCATTTTGTTCTTATTGGTCTCCCACTACCCTTAAATTTTTAGTACCAGCCTTGCTTCTAAATGAGTACTCAAGCAAGACCATGACTTTCATTCCTACTGTCCTAAGTTCACTTTTAAGTAATGCAGAGATTTTCATGTAAAAATCAAAATATCCAGTGCATAATAATAATCAAACTCACCTTGTGATTTAACATCAAATCTTCTCTCCCTCCTTCCCTACATGACTGCAAACTGGAAGTTGGAAAAGGGTGTGACTGGCTCCTCCCTTTCATTCTCCGGCTCCTACCTCTCTCCTCCACCCCAATATGGTGATTAATTGTGTGTGCCACTTGGCTAGGCCATAATACTGAAATATTTAGTCAAACATTATTCTAGATATTTCTGTGAGGGTATTTTGTAGGTGAGATTAACGTTTAACTCAGCACACTTTGAGTAAAGCAGACTGTCCTCCATAATGTGAGTGGACCTTATCCAATCAGTTGAAGGACTTAAGAAAACAAATTCTGAACTCCCCTGAGCAAGGAGGAAGTCTGCTAGTAGACTGCCTTTAGCCTCTTCAACCTGCAACTCTTCTCTGGGTATCCAGTCTGCCAGCCATCCTGCAGATTTTGGATTTGCCACACTCCAGAGTTGTGTGAGCCAATTCCTTAAAATAAGTATCTCGCCAAAACCGGTTTGGCTCAGTGGATAGAGCGTCGGCCTGCAGACTGAAAGGTCCTGGGTTCAATTCCCGTCAAGGGCATGTACCTGGGTTGTGGGCACATCCCCAGTAGGAGATATGCAGGAGGCAGCTAATCGATGTTTCTCTCTCATCGATGTTTCTAGCTCTCTATCTCTCTCCCTTCCTCTCTGTAAAAAATCAATAAAATATATTCAAAAAATAAAATAAAATAAGTATCTCCAAGATAGATGGATACAGATACAGATAGATGTATCTCTATCTCCATCTATCACAATAGATAGATATCTATATATTGATATATTTACATATGTATACAGTAAGTCCTCACTTAAAGTCATCCATAGGTTCTACCAGTTAAAGTGAAACCAATTTTAACAGAGGCTAATTGATAAAAATAAGAGTTAATTTCCTATGGCATCTCACCAATGTCATAATGAAATGATATTGAACAAAATCATGTTATTCAAGGACCTGCTATAATTCTATCTATCTATCTATCTATCTATCTATCTATCTATCTATCTATCCATCTATCTCTATCCACACACACATCCTATTGCCTCTATTTCTTTGGAGAACACTAATACAATCAACCAGCTTGCTAGCCATGTTCTGCCCCTTTGAGGCCAGACCTATGATCTGGGGAGAGGTAAAGAAATGAGGGGTTAGGAAATGTCTTCCTTGAAAAGTCCTCTGTAGCTGGCAAATGTTGAATAATCTGGCATCTTTCTCTGGAACGCTTTCTTGATTTCTTCTAAATCTCATTTCTGGGGTTGGACGGACCCACCCTCTTACAGTAACCTTGAACCAATTTATGCATTTCTTATGCTTACTGGATGGTGCTTGTGATTCCTTTCACAGCCTCTAACACATTGACATTCCTTTCTTCCCAGCTTTAGCGCAGGGGTCCTCCACCTTCCCAGGCAACTGTGTCAGTATTAGTACCAGGTAACTCTCTCTCCTGAGTAGTCAGCTTCTGGTCCACAGGAAATGTTGCTACATCCTTTGCCCTGACAAATACTGGCAGCAAATGCCCCCATCCCTGCACCAAGGTCTTTCCTTTGCCACACAGGCACGGAGCTCATCTTTTTTTTTTTTTTTTTTAAATATATTTCTTTATTGATTTCAGAGAGGAAGGAAGAGGGAGAGAGAGAGATAGAAACATCAATGATGAGAGAGGATCATTCATTGGCTGCCTCCTCCACGCCCCCAACTGGGGATCGAGCCTGCAACCTGGGCATGTGCCCTTGGCCAGAATCGAACCCGGGACCCCCCAGTCCGCAGGCCGATGCTCTATCCACTGAACCAAACCGGCTAGGGCCGGAGCTCATCTTTTTATTCAGCCCTCATGACCAATGGAACAGGAGTCAAGTCCTGTCCCATAATGTTCTCCAGGCTGAGAAGGCATATCAAGGTCTCAGAGTGACCCCACTGAAGACCTTTCTCACTTTACAGTTAAAAACCAGCATATCAAAAGGTAACAATGCCTCCCACTGTAACCACCCTCCTGAAAGGGAATGGTAGGGACTTAGAACAGCTGCCCCCAAAGAAATCTTTTCACAAATGGTTGCACTCATTCTCCTCTCTTTACCGTTGATAGTTTCAAGGAGGCTGGGGGTTCTAGAGTTGGGTAGCCAATTCATTACACTTTCATTTGCAGTATCTGAATTCGGCTTCCCAGTCACCTTGGTATCTGTATCTACCACTCAGAGACCCCGGTGAGAACAGATATGAGGAGTCACATTTGAATTTCTTGCTGTACACTGTTTTAAGCACTAAACTGGAATTGTCTCATTTCGTTCCCACAACAAACCCACAGGGAAGGTGCTATATTATTCCCATCTCCCATATGATGAAACTAAACCAGACATATTAAATAACTCGCCCGGGTCACCTGGTTACTGTCAGAGCTGAGTTACAGACCCAGGGGGTCTGATTCTGATTCAAAATCTTAACCACTGCAATATAATTCTGGTCACTGAATATTTACTTGGCAATATTCCAAAATGTAAGTGTACCCCTTAATTGGTGAGTTTGCAATTTAACTTCTTTTCAGGAGAAGAGAGATGCATATTTCTGACTTTTGGAAATTAATCAAAGCTCAAAAGGACCCGGGCACTGGGACTTCCTTGTAGGATTCAATTTAGCACCTACCAGGGAGTCAGGGCTGTGCTTTGGTAAATTTGGAGGACAATGAAAGAAGCATAAATGAGATATTAAACAAGCATTCTGGATTGGGAAAGGAAGACATGATTTTATTTGAATCCCATCCACCTTTATGCCTCTATTAAGGTAAGCTAGTCTATGAAAGGGGGGATGTGTGGGAAGATGGCATAGGAAGTCATGTTATGTTGCATGATTCCAAAGGATTTGGACAGCTTGAGTTCCTGGTGACATATTTTCCACTGGCTTTCGGATGATTAATAACCCACAGCCAGTTATAACCCTTGCTTTAAGCTCTCTCGGTTTAAGACTGTGATGTACATTTAAATGAAACGCCTCTGGGAGATTTAGCACTTTCTTGCTGGCTCTGTATTCATTAGCTTCAATACAGAAAGCAAGTAAGAAGAAAGAAAAGGAGGAAAATTTATGATCAAGTAGAGGAAAGAATGCTTTCACCAAACTAAACAGCATCAAAGGCCAAAGTTGCCCTCTGGATGCTTTTATGACTGTATAGCTCAGCTGTTTCCAAGCTGGAAGGTTGTGGGCCACTGACTGGGGCACCCTGTGACAGATGCCCAGAGGTGCACCAAGCAGTGTTTTTGACCAGATCAATAATAATTCTCAGCCTTGTTTGTGACAGGAATGGAAAGATGGAATGTTCCAAATTGACTAAAGTTTAGACAGATTTCTCTGGTACAGCAGGACGATACTTAATGGGGCTTCTTAGATTAATCAAAGCACCCAGGATAGTAACAAAGAAGGGATTAAAATTTCCCCATATAATGAAATAACAGTAATTTTTATTTTATCCCTGATGCCAAAGACAGGGTAGGTGGAAATCCTATTTCTTTGGTCAGTAGGCCTGAGATAGGGAGGGAGAAGGTTTGTTGAAGGAGGGGTATTGGAGAAGGGAGAAATTCTTTATATATATATATATATATATATATATATATATATATTATTGATTTTTTACAGAGAGGAAGGGAGAGAGATAGAGAGTTAGAAACATCGATGAGAGAGAAACATCGATCAGCTGCCTCCTGCACATCTCCCACCGAGGATGTGCCTGCAACCCAGGTACATGCCCTTGACTGGAATCGAACCCGGGACCCCCTAGTCCGCAGGCTGACGCTCTATCCACTGAGCCAAACCGGTTTCGGCAGGGAGAAATTCTTTGTTAAAAATGAGCACATCACAGCCAAATGGAGCCAAGCTAGATCCTCAGAAGAAAGAGGCAGAGATCAAGAGGAAAATATTATTTAGTAAAGAATGCTGGAGAAATGAGTGAACAGAGATGTTGGCTCTTCAGTTTTAAATTGCCTTCTTTGCTGTGATGTGATGTCACCGTTCCATGCTCCTAAATCTTGAGTGAAAGTCGTATGGACAACAGTAGTCTCTTAGTGATAGTTTAGCAGATGAAGAGCAGGAACCTGTGTCCCATTCATGGGGTGAAGAACAGGAGTCATGGTGAGGAGTGAGCCAGGTGAGGAGTGGGGAAGCAGAATAGAATTAAAGGACAAGCATCCTCCTTAGGGGTCTTTAGCTACATGGTGGGAAGGGCTGAATATAGTGCAGACACCTACGATGGGGACCTGGGAATCTCTTTTGGCTATTACAGAAAAGGATGACCTGTAAAACATGGAGACATTTAGGTGACTTGTATGAATCATATTTTTAAATGTATGCAATTGCACTTAATTGCATATGTACATACACTTATGTAACAACTAGAGGCCTGATGCATGAAATTCGTGCAAGAGTAGGCCTTCCTTCCCCCGGCTACCAGCACCAGTTTCCCTCTGGTACCTGGGCTGGCTTCTCTCCAACTGCCTGCAGGCACCTGGGACCTGGGTTTCCCTCCGCCCCACTTCATCCGGAAGGATGTCCCGAAGGATGTCCGGTCTAATTAGCATATTACCCTTATATTATTATAGATATGTAAACATTATCTACACTAATAAAAGAGAAACATGGTAATTAGTGTACGACCGCTACCCTTCCCATTGGCTAATCAGTGAGTATATGCAAATTAACTGTTAGCCAAGATGGCGGCCAGCAGCCAGGCAGCTGGAAGCGAACATGAGGCTTGCTTGCTTCAGTGAAGGAGGACTCCAACGTTCCCCACCTGACTTGCAGGCCTCTGAGCTGCAACTCTAAGAAACAATGTAACAAATATAGAAGCTAAACAAAACGGCAGGGATCTCAGAGCTGAAGTTATACATTGTTTCGATTATAGAACGCAAACAAACCAGCAGCAGAAGCCTCAGAGCTAGAGCCAGAGCTAAAGCTGGCCCAGAATAAAAAAAAAGAAAAAAAGGAGCGGTTGGGAGCTTCAGTCAATCGCCAGCCTTAAGGCAGCCCTCAGCTCCTCACCCAGACTGGCCAGGCACCCCAGTGGGGACCCCCACCCTGAAGAGTGTGTGACCAGCTGCAAATTGCCATCATCCCCTCATCCAGGCTGGCCAGGCACCCCAGTGGGGACCCCCACCCTGATTCAGGACACCCTTCAGGGCAAATCAGCCGGCCCCCAGACCTCTATCCTATATAGTAAAAGGGTAATATGCCTCCCAGCACCAGGATCAGTGGAGCCGCAAGGCCTCCTGGCACCAGATCAGTGTGACAGGGGGCAGTGCCCAAATCCCCTGATCGCCCTGAGGCTCTGTGTGTGACAGGGTGCAGTGTCCCAGCCCCCTGATCGGCCTTGCTCTGTGTGGTGCCCCAACCGCCCCCCCCCAACCCCCCCACAGGCCCTTTTCTGTGTGTGACAGGGTAGAGCCATAACCTCCCCATTGGTCCTGCCCTGAGTGTGACAGTGGTGGCGCCCCAACCCCCTGATCGGCCCTGCTCTGTGGGTTATAGAGTGCAGCGCCACAACCCCCTGATCTGCCCTGCTCTGTGTGTGACAGGGGGCGGTGCCCTAACTCCCCTATCGGCCCTACTCTGTGAGTGACAGGGGGGAGCTCCTCAACCCCCTGATTGGCCCTGCTCTGTGAGTGACAGAGGGCAGCGCCCCAACCCCCTGATCAGCCCTGCTCTGTGCGTGACAGGGGATGGCACCAAAACCTCCCCATCGACCCTGCCTTGAGTGTGACAGGGAGCGGTGCCCCAACCCCCCAATCGGCCCTACCCTGAGCGTGACTGAGGGTGGCATCGCAACCTCCCGATCCGTCCTGCTCTGTGCATGACAGGGGGCGGTGCCCCAACTCCCCAATCAGCCTTGCTCTGAGCCCGGCCAGGGGCTGCACCTAAGGATTGGGCCTGCCCTCTGCCACCCGGGAGCAGGCCTAAGCCCGCAGGTTGTTATCTCCCGAGGGGTCCCAGACTTCGAGAGGGCACAGGCCAGGCTGAGGGACCTCCACTCCCCCCCTGAGTGCACAAATTTTTGTGCCCCGGGCCTCTAGTATTTATATAATTATGCTAATATAAACACTATTGTTGATTTTTAACATCTAAAACTAATCTGTAGCCAAAGCACAGAAAACATAACTATGCTTTTAGAATAATTAGAACATGCACTGTAAAAATCAAATTACAAATGACAGAAATGGGGAAGTTGGTAGTCAGGGGATAAAGCCATGGGATATGGTGGGAGTAGGTGATAACTCAGCTGAGAAAGTGTGGAGTCATACAATATTGCTCCAAGCAGGAGAGGGAAGACTGAAGGTGAGTTGGAGCAGTGAAGATGGAAGACTGAAGGCGGCTCTGGCCGGAGTGAAGGCCTGGGTTCCGGGTGCCGGAAGAAAACCTGTGCCAGTAGCCAGGAGAAAGGAAGGCCTATTACATGAATCTCTTCGTGCAACAGGCCTCTAGTTAATAATAAAAAGGAATACATTTGACAGGGACAGAAAGGAAAGCCTGCAAATCTTTCTTCAAAGTTTCCAACATACCTATGAGAAGTCTATCCAGAAGAACCATTGGTAGAAGGTATGGTTTCCCCATGAACAGAATGGCTTCTCCCATACTCACTCGTGTTTCTTCTCAGTGAATGTGTTTTGAGAACCATTGCGTTCCACTCTCCTGCCCCCATGGTGCTTCAGGCCTTGACATTAACAAAAAATTAAGTCTGAGACAAGAAACATTTATTAATCCACTTCTCTTATTTTTAATGACCCCCTTTTAATTTTAATGCATGCATTTTCTTACATAAATAAGGTTTTTAACTATGATTGTCATTTATTAACTTTTCCCCCCAATTACAACTACTCCGTCAAGGTCTGGGTCCCTCCTGAGACATATACTGCACACATGTGCCAAATTTTTCTGCAGGCTGAGAAATTAACTAAAAATGAGTAATATGCTCTCAATTTAAACCTGGCAGGGGGGACTGTACTTTCATCCCCAAATTGGAATCATCTTTCCTCCACTGGGCCTTCTCTAGCTCTCAGCATAGCCTATTCACAAGGCGAGTGTGGTTCCTTGCGGGGTAATAGCAACAATGGGTTCCTGTTAGCGCTCCATGTGGCTCAGTGGGGAAGGCAGAGATGAAGATCAAGCTAATGGGAGGACTCTGGATTTTGCTTTTATCACCAGTCAAATGAGCATCCGCAGAACCTTAAATAAAGCCAGTGCTATCGGTTCTTAACACTCAATTTTCACAACTAACACACTCCCTGAGCACCCGTAATTACTCTTGGACACTTGGTTGGCACATTTTCTTTCTCGAGAAGAAATTCCTTTTTTGAATGGTGAAGGGTATCTGTAACAAAGCACACTATTTAAGTGGCCCTTGGCTTTTCTACTTCTTATTTTGAGGTGTTATTTATCTATCTCTCTGGCCTTCAATTGTTTCATTCCTAGAGAGAGAAAGATGAGAGAGGATAATAAGAAAGAGAAAAGGAATATGGAATTTTTTGGTGATGAAGTCATTTGACCCCTTTGAAAGTATGTCAATGAATTTTAAAAGCATATTTTTCTTAAGTAGAATCTGAAGCTTTTTGAGGGGAGGTAAAGGTTTTTTTTAAAAATATATTTATCTCTAACAGTAATACCACAGTAATTCTCATTTTTGACTGCAGACTAGAAATGCTTGGAGAGCCTTTAATCATATCAGAATTCAGGCCCCACTGCAGACCAATTAAGTCAGCATCTCTCAGCACAGACATAAACTTTCTGAAAACTCCAGGCAGGATGGAGAGGCATCAATACTTACCTGGAATAGGTGTCATTTGCTATTTTAAGGAACTACTAAATCATTTTAATCTCCACACAATTCCCATGAAAACAGCAAAACTTCATAGCTATAGCAGTTTTTCTATAATAAATTAGCTTTAACCTATTCTGTGGGTAATTAATAAAGTTCTTGCTGAAAACAAGCAAACAAAAAAAAAAGTCATTAAATTCTTTGCACCTCTATTTCATCCCACGTGGAAAAGGTCCTGAGATAATAGCTGATTAAAATCCCATGAGATGCCTGTGGATATATGACATGTTCTTGCTCTTCTACTTTTATTTATTTTTTTTTAAGAAAAGGGCATAAAAAGATAATGAAAGAGCTTCCTTTGAATAGGGCACTGTTTGGACAAAGTGGTCAGAATATGATTCAAAGAACTTTTTTCATGATCAAAATTATACAAATATAGTTTGAAGTGATATTAGCCAAATCTAGTTGAAACCAATTTTTATATATGTCTGATACTGTGTTTGGCACAATAGATGTATAAAAGAAGTGAGATAATAAGCCAATCAGAGAAAGATAAGTACCATATGACTTCACTCATATGTGGAATTTAATGAGCAAACTGAACTACCAAGCAAAATAGAGACAGACTCATGGCAGACTCATAGATAGAAAGCAGGCAGACAGCTCTGAGGTGTGTAGGGGGAAGTGGAGGAATTAAGCAAAAAAAAGAGAAAAAAAGAGAGAACAGAGGGGTGATTGTGGTGATTGGAGGGGGAGGTGGAAGAGGGCATAGAGAGGATAAATGGAGATGAAAAATAAATAAATAAATAAAATAAAAAATAAGTGCAAGGCAATGTTTCTGCTTTTTATTTGTTTATGACCTCCCACAGAAACTGGCCTTGATTTCTTCTCCTGAAATGTTGAAATATAGAATCTCAAGGTGACTGGTGAACAATAACTACAATAATGGAAGAAAAGTTGATTTGTAGGTTGTAATACAATATTCCCATCTGTAGCAGTTTTCCTATTATTCTCTCTATTAATCTGAAATTTCATATGCAAATGAATGTTTCTGGGAAATAATGTAAATATAATTTTAACTTTTATTTAGCAATTACTAAGTATGTAACTGTTTGTTAAGTACTTTATAAGATCTCATTAAACCTTCACTACAACCCAGTGGAGAAAGTCCCTTTATTTCGATTTTACAGCTATGTAAATTGAGGTTTATCAGTTCCAAGTACCCCTAAAGTTTCAAGTAAGGCTTTTCTTCAAATCTGAAATTTGTAAATTCTTTCTGCAGAGATTGGTTTATGAACCCATCCTGATTTGTTTCTCTTAATTTCCTTGAATAGTCTCAATTCAAATGCAACTTCATTTGCACATAGATGTACAGTCAAAATGTGGAGAAAGAAATTTGAATATTACTTTGTCTGCCAGAGTGGTGCACCTCAGGCATGAGGGGTTCTAACTCAAGATGACAACCATTCTCTCCATGGCCTTTTCTTAAACTCCACCAAACTCATAAAAATAAACTAAATGAACTCTTTTAACATAATGATTATGTGATACATGTGCTATTTTAATTTAAAAGATAAAATCTAGATGTAGGGTTTCCTAATTCTTCAAGTGAGATATACTAAGGTCCCAACTAATTTTCTTCTTGCAATCTGTTTTAGGTGGAAGTATGGTGATGATGGAAAGGTCATGCTAAATGATGAGGGTGTGTGCAACTGTGCTATGGAAGTGACTCTCAGGGAAGGGTGGAGGTGGTCATAATGATGTGCTGACATACTCACCAGGTGGCCAGAACGTTCTTAAGAACAGGGAGTAAATTATGCCCAAACCCAGCATTGTATGAGCTCAATAGATAATAAGCAAACTCCTCTGCCACCATTTGCTCTTTTACGTAAAATTTTATCTTTGACTTGTCCCTTGTCCCCCAGATTCATTTTGCAAAATTGGTAATTCATTGTCTCCAGTTCAGGATAGATGAGAGAATCGACTGGGAAAAGCAAGAGAAACATATCCATCTTGATGCTGACTGGGACCTTAGTTTTTGTTTTGTTTGAGTTTATATTTTGTTACTTTATCAAAGAATTTAGGGGATGCAAACTTTTACCTTTTATCTCCCAAATTCAAAGTAGCAATTCCGGAATGGTCTCAGTAGACTTTCACAATTTATTGAGAATGTCATAAAAAACAGCTTGCTTAAGTTTGCAAAAGCTTTGAAGGACAGGAATGGGGATAAAAGATGATATTTGTTCAGTCTTTTCATATATCCTCTGTTGAAACCACTACTAGGGCCTGGGGGATTTCTTGGCAGCAGCAGTATTGCAAGCGGTCGGGTTTTTGGCACCGAGGGCAGCAATATGAAACAGTCAGGGTTAGCACACTTTCTCCAGCATAGAGTCCAAGCAGAGATCTGATTATGTCTGTTTATCTGAAATAATTTACTAAGCGATTCATTGCTTTGAGATTGTAAAGAGCTGAGGTTTGGCTGGAGGCTGTGAAGTGTTTAGGGGGGATGGAATATCAACCACATGGAAGATAAACAGTGCAAACCATCACAAGCGGTACAAACCATCACAAGCAATATTAATTTTGCTTTTGATGGTACCATAGGCACAAGGCTTACCAAAAGGCAAGCGTCCTCGGATGTACTGTCATTAGCTGAAGCCAAGTCTGTCTTCTGCACAACCCCTTGGAGCCTACTGACCCCTCAGCCCAGGACTCGAAGGCCTGAGCTGGAAACATTTGTGCCAAGTCAATTGAGGCTGCCACATCTCCTGCCATATGCGTGCTGATGTCAGCACATTCCCCACAGAACTCCACTCAAAGTCACTGCATTTGGAGGGAGAAAGCCGAGTTTCCAGTTCTGGCCCTGTCATGACTTGTGACTTTGGACAAGTTCCTTAACTGCTCTGCAGCTTACCAATCTCACAAGTGAAATAAGAGTGAAGTCTTCTCACGGGGCTTGGGTGAGGCTCAGCTGAGACCTCTGAAAAGCCCTTGGAAATGGCAGTGCTGCACGTTAGCTTGCCTTTGTCTTAAAACCTACACGTCTCCAGCCAATACCAGCTACCACTTAACAGTCTTGGGAGAGCTCGTCTGTGGCAAAGCTAAATACTACATTCTCCACATAGACTGACCTCAAGGCAATGATTAAGATTTGTTGAGCTTTTCATCATATTCCTCTCCTTGTCCAGAATCTTGGATTTCAGTAGATATGCCTTGACTAAGAATTTAGCTGACAGGCTGGGAACCAGAGTGGGAAAGATAATGTGAAAGAATCATATGAAAACATATGAATTTCTTCAAGGTGAATTAGAACATTTTTTGTTTATATAGCTCCTATGGAGTCTCCCCCCCAACCCCCCACCCCATCCATTTTTTAAAAAAGTTTTAGTTTCTTAAAATATTTAGAATATTTTATATGTAGAAAAGTATAATGAACACAGGTATAGAAAATAAAAATATAAACATCCATGAAACCACCATGTAGCTTAATAAAAATAAAAAAAAAATGTCACCAGTGTGTGTAAGCTCTCTCCCCTCACAATTATAACCACTCACTTTCCCTCTTAAAGTGAACCACTACTCTAAATTTCATAGCAATCAGTCTCTTGCTCTGCTTTATAGTTTTACTACCCAAGAATGCATCTCCAAATCATATAATTTAGTTCTGAGGACTATTTTCAGGATTTTCTATAAACAGAATCATGCTTTGTATATATTCTTGTGCTGCTTTTTTTGGTTCAGTCTTCTGTTTGAAAAGTCATTCAGTTTGTTGCAGATAGCTGTCATTTATGAATATTCTTGTAGGAAAACATTCCATTTGTAAGTACACTGCACATTTCATATATCGTTATCCTGCTGATGGACATTTGGATTTTCCCCTCTTTGTGACTTTTAAGAACAGTGATGTTTTTAAGAAGTTCCTCCACTTGTCTTCATGTACAACAGTTTCCCTCCTTGGCAGTGGTCATGCTCATTCCAAGACTGTGGGCATCTCCAGCTTTACAAGATAATCCCAGACTGTTTTTCCAAAACAGGTGTACTGATTGGTAATTCATACTAATTCATAAAAACACAGCCTTTGTCTTTTCTCCACGTGCTATCTATCACTCAGACACTTGCTTTCACCTTAAAATAGACTTGGGGAAAATTCTTGATTCTAATTTCGGTGCCTTGTTTCTCTGACATAGCTCTGGGGCAGGTCTAAATGAAATATTGTTGGTGATCTGGGCGGGTTTACAGAATTGGCCAGTGCATTAGTCTCCTAGTGCTGCCATAACCAACTACCAGCAACTGGGTGACTGAAAACAGCAGAAGTTTATTTTTTCACAGTTCTGGAGGCGGAAAGTCCAAAACGAAGGTGCCAGAAGGCAACACTCTCTCTGAAGACTCCTGGGCAGAATCCTGGCTTCTTTCTAGCTGCTGTTGTCTCCCGACAATCCTTGGCCCTCCTTGGCTTAGAGCTGCATCCCCCCAGCCTCTGTCTCTCTTCACATGGCTCCTTCTCCATGTGTCTGTGTTTCTTCTCTTACAAAGATAGCAGTCATTGCATTTAAAGCTCACTCTACACACAGGATGATTTCAACCCAAGGTCCTTAAGTAATTACACTTGAAAAGGTCCGATTTCCAGAAGAGGTCACATTCCCAGATACTGGGGGTGAAAACTCAATGTACCTTTTTGGAGGACGCCATTAAAACCACTGTGACCTAAAATGAGTGGAGGAAAGAGAAAGGGAGAAAAAAATGTTATTAGTTTGAGAAATAATTACTACACCTACTATATAATTTTGGATTGCTTGTGATGTTAACATTTCCCACAGAAGAGCAGTTAAATAACTGCCCACTCAAAATAACACACCTGCTTTAAAAAATCACCCTTTGATTCTATTAGGTTGCTTTTAAAGATGGGCAAGCAGCTGAAAGAAATAGGTCGGGTTCTGGGGAGGTCACCTTGGGCATGTGTGCCCTATCTTTGCACCTGGGCTCTAGTTGGACTTCACAATCCAGACAACAGAGGAAGAACTCAGTTGTCCAGAAAGGGACCATTTTCACAAGGGACACTGGTTCTGTGTGAGTTGAATTCCTAGTTTTAGTGCCATAAAGACAAAAGTTATGAGAGGTGAAAATTCATCTTGTCTACATAAGATTTCTTTCGTTAAAAGCCCTGGTCTGCATTCTTTTATACTTCGACAGGGCTAATCTTCCTGTTAGAGGATAGAGTAGCTCATGATTGCAGGAGAGGAGCCAAACCCAGGCCCGCCTTTCCCCAGCCACAAAGCCTGCATTGCACCTTTGGAGACAGAGTTCTCACTCTGGGCTCCACTAACAGCGATGGGATCGCCCTGCTGAAACCCAAAGGTCTCAAATGGGGGGGGGGGGGCGGGTAGTGGGGAGGGAAGAGGGCATTACACACATCTCAGACATCAGTACTTGAGTCATTAGGGTAACAGATAATATCTTACAATTTATGGTTTGTGCTTATGTTCTGCCTAAAATCTTTTCTATCCCAGGGGTAAAAAGATTGTTATTTTTATGTGTTTTTTTTTTATGAAATTTTATAGTTAAGTTTTATCTTTAGGTCTGTGTTCTATTTTAAGTTAATTTTTCTACATGCTGTCACTTAAGAGATATTACCATTTTTTTTTTTCATACAGATTTCTTCTTCATACTCTTCACTGCTGCAGAGTATTACCTAGAAATACTTCTCTATGTAACAACTAGGTTAAGCTAAACAGGAGTTCATATTCACGTCTCCAACTCTAATCCATTACTATATGGACTATTCTAGCTATTGGTGGAGAAATTTAACTTTGATTTTCAACATGCAAGAAAGAGAAGGAGATATACGTAAGTTAATATAATAGCTAATCGTATATTTTCTTCCTGCAGAGAAGTACAAAGAAGAAAAGAAGAGCTGGACTATAATTTCCCTGCTCAGATAACCCTGTTGGCAATTTTGTACAATGAAATTAAAAATTTATAAGGCTAGAAAATATGAAAAGGTACAAAATTTTTCTTTGCTACAACCCCAACTCCCAGGCTTTCCCAAGATGTAACTGATTGATAGTTTCTTATATATTTTATAGTGGGGAGTGCATTGCTTATACCGGCATCTCTCTCCCCTGATAGTTGCATCACTATTTTATAGCAACAGGATCATATTAGATACACCATGCCACACTCTTCTTTCTTCACGTACATTATGAGACGTTACCATTTAACTCCTTCTTTTAATTACCTTACACTGCTTTATTATGATATTGTCCTATATTTCATTTAATTCCTGTTGCTTGACTCTGATTATATCTAGTTTTAGTCTTTTACAACCAATGCTACAGTGAACACCCATATGTGTGAAGTTATAGTCAGATCACACACACAAGTTACACACACACACACGCACACACATTTATATAAACTTTTCATGTAGTATACCTGGGGAAATTCTGAGCAGTAAACTTACTTGAGTGTGCAGTAAAATTATTGGCTCAAAAATCATGTGTGTTTTATATTTTAATAGGTATTGGCAAAATAGGAATATAGTAAACTTGTATGAAATTATTTCATCAACAATGTGTGAGAGCCCATAATTTGAAGATTTTTGCCAGTACAAGATAGCCTCAAATCTTTTTTATCATTCTGAAATATAAAACATGATATTTTATTAATATTCAATTTACATTTCTTATTAATGAATGAGACAAGCATTGTTATGCTAACTGGATATTTTTATTGCTTTCTATAAATTGCTTCTTGACATTCTTTTTATACTTTTTCTAATGGGTTGTAAGTCATGTTTCTATTGGGTTGATTTGAATAAGCTATTTATAAACACAAAGATGTAGCTTTTTGTTGTTCATAACTATGGTACATACATTTTCCTTGCTCTTTTGAGGTTGTTTGTGTTTTTGTAGAGAGGTTTTAAACTTTTCTGTTATGTATTGTCTCAGAAAAAAATTTGCCTAATCATATAACCATATACCTTCCAAGGAGTATCCTCATTATTTTAAGTTATATCTCACTATGTAAGGAAAGAATCTGCTTCCATTCAAAGATAACTTAGTTTCTTTCATCAGAAAAGAAAGAAGGGAGAGCAGTTTCCTGCCTCGGTGGGGAGCTGGGCTAGTGCTTGGTTGGCTATCCATGGTTCCATAAAGCACTGTTATTCCCTTACCTTCCCAGGTTTCCCCATTGGTTTGTGGCAAACGAAGCCTAAAATAGATATTAAGAGAAACAAAGGGTATTTTTTTTTCAAATTTTAAACTTATTCTGTATATGATATTAATATACATTAAGATTCTTGATTCTAAAGCCTTGGCATATTTTATTTTGTGTGTACATGTTTAAAATACAGGGTACTCTCTGCATGATTTATCTCCCTTTCAACCAGTTTTAGTTTGAAGCATTTTTATTTCTATAACACGTTTACCTTTGCTTTTTGAAGAGGTTTGAGGAAATTGCAGAGAGGAACCCTTTGGGAAGGAAATAGCAATATATAGAGTGTCCCAAAAATGTATACACACATTTTGAATAATTACAAAGGCAGTGTTTATTAAAATGCATTTCATTTTCAAAACTGAGCTGTTAAAGTGTGTATAAATTTGGGGGGACATCCTGTGTATGAAGATTCCCAGACTTTATCTATTCCCTTTAGCCATACTGCTAATGAAAGACTGCCAATATTTTAATAGAACTTCAGAGGCTACTGAGGTCAGATTATCACCAGATGATTGCATGAAGAGAAGATCGTTGTTTTTCACACAACAGCAGAGAAATCCATCAAGTCTCATGGCTGCTTTCCAGTTAGCGAACTCTTGGCCCTGCACTTTGCATTGCAGGTTTGGTGGGAACTCCTGGGGGCCCTGCAGAGCTTCCAGTCCTTTCCTCACAAGCCGCCTTGCTGGTGTGAGTTTCTGTGTCACGAAGCTCCAACAGTTGTTTGGCCAGGCTCTGCACCCAGCCTGGGGCCTAGGGGAGGGCTTGACACAAACATCCTCTCCAGCTACCGGAGTCAGTCTGCAGTCACAGCTTCCAGGTGCTCTGCGAGCTCTGTCGTTTGTCTACGGTGGGCAGCCACATGAATCTTGTTAGAGAGAACTTAGGTTAGTAGCTTCACTCTTCCTCTTCCAAATCCTCAGAACTCAATAGACTAGAAACTGCAGACCATTTTTCATATGAACCAACTATTTTTACATGAGCCTCGAGGTGACTCAGAAATGGCTGTGATTTTTGTAGCCCTTAGCAGCGGTTCTCAACCTGTGGGTCGCGACCCCTTTGGCGGTCGAATGACCCTTTCACTGGGGTCGCCTAAGACCATCCTGCATATCAGATATTTACATTACGATTCATAACAGTAGCAACATTACAGTTATGAAGTAGCAATGAAGATAATTTTATGGTTGGGTCACAACATGAGGAACTGTATTTAAAGGGCCAGAAGGTTGAGAACCACTGCCTTAGTGTCTCCATCAGCACTGGCTGAGCATAGGTGCCAAGTAAGCAAAATATTCATTTGGATTCTTCCTGTCTCCTTTTCTAATGTAGCCCCTGTGGCCTCTGATGTCCGCAGGCGTGACTGGACTGAGTCCCTATTCAGATATGCTGTTTCCCATGCTCAGAGTTTCCTGTGCTCCAAAATCACTGCCCTCCTCCTTCCCACAGACATTATTACCAAAGTCTCTCTCTCTCTCTCTCTCTCTCTCTCTCTCCTCTCCCTCTTCTGTTTCATCTGGCTTTGCATTCCACTTACTATGCTCTTTTACATCAGTCATCTGGCTGATGATTCTAGCATGTTCCATAATTGGCTCCTTTTCAGTGCCTGTGATGACTCATCAAGGCAGGAGGGAGCGGCGTGGAACACACAGTGGGATCGCAGTGGTCCCCTGTGAAACGGGAGGAGACATGCTCATGTAGTGAATGAATGATTTGCTTGTTCTTTCTTGCCTAACAGATAGCCAGGCCTCCTTCTACCCCATTTTCGTTCAACTCTCAGGGATATTCTTCTCATCCCAGAACCTGGAGAGCTGCTGGGTATCTGGACTCTACAAGTTTCTTGTGCTAGTGCAGCCTAGTGGTTAATAGTGCCCTCTTCATAGTTTTATTTGGAGGATGCATATGTTAATACATGTAAAGTGCTTTGAACAATGCCTGGTACACAGTGAGACCTCAGTCAGTGTTATCTTTTAAAATTGTTATTATTAATTTAGTGGTTATTTTTTATTAAGACTTTATATTTTTAGAGCAGTTTAAGGTTCACAGCAACATTGAGGAAAAGGCACAGAGATTTCCTGCACAGTCCCTGCCCCTAAACATGCATAGCCTCCCCCTTTATCAACATCCACCACCAGAGTGGTACATATGTTACGACTGCTGACCCTACACTGACACATCACAATCACCCATCAATCACTCTTGATGTTGTTAATTATTACTTTTAACAAGTTCGTTGATAACAAAATTTCCTTTCAGAATTATTGCTTAAATATTTTTTATACCAAAATAGGAAAAATACAGTTTTGTGCTGATTGTTAACTGAATCAGGGAAAATGAGAAATGGTAACTTTTAGTTACCTATTGCATCATGACAAATCTCCTCAAAATAAAGTGACTTTAAATAATAATAATAATTTATTATCTCTAACAGTTTTTGTGGGTTACATTGTGGCTTGGTTGGTTGGTTCTGGCTCAGGGTCCCACAGGAATGGAAGTTAGAAACTGCTGAGTGTTTAGCTGGGGCTGTTGGCCAGAACATCCATCTACTGTGGCCTCTCCATGGGGCCTGGACTTCCTGATAACATGGTGGCTGAGTTCCAAGGGCAGCATTAAGACAGAAAACGAGGAAGGGAAAGAGAGAGAGACAGGATATGTATTGCTTGTTATGATTTAACCTCGCAAGTCATGCAGCACCATTTCTACCACATTTTGTTGGTCAAAGAATTTATCAAGATCCCTTTAAGTTCAAGAGGAGGAAACAAAGAGCCCCCATCTTGATGGAGGAATGCTAACATTTCATCATAAGAAAAGCATGTGGAATCGGATATAAATATATGTCGATGTGACCACTTTTAGACAATACAATCTGCCATCAGATATGTCTCCTGTTGCAGCATGCAGGCATGCACACATGGACCCACACACAAATGGGCCCACAAGTCCTGACTATGGGTGGGGTTGGGCCTAACTAAGACTCATCAGTTTCAATTTCAATTAGCAAGGCATTACGGGGGCTCTTCTGAAATGTTGGCCTATGGAAATGAGAACTGCTAAGTGCAACCACTGACAAAGCATTCATTGAATTATCGTCTGACACCCATTTGAAGGGTGTTTAAAGAAAAAGGAGTCCAGAGTTAAAATTGAAAGTGCAAATTGCAAATGCTTCCCTTCTAGAATGATAGGGCTATAAATACCGAGGGGCTGTTTCTGTTAAACAACAAATGGAAATGCTCCAGAATCAATGAGAGGTGTTAGCACCAGGGAAACCCAGCATCTTAAATCCTTAAGCTAACAATTAAATCGGACACTTTTGACACTTGATCTGAGACCCTCCTGGCAATACTTTATTCTTTAAGGAATGATTCAGAAACCCACAGCAGGTGACAAGCAGATTCGGGGAATCATCGGTTCAGCTTTCTCAGCACTCTCCCCAAACATAATTCAATATATTTTATTCAAGCCCAGTTTCATCTTTTTTGAGAAAAGGCAATTGGTGAAAATGAGTGGGTTTCCAGAAATGCATACCATGGCCTCAAGAAGCCAAGGAACTGACCTGCTCGCTAACAGCTGAATATCAACACAATCAGAAAGAAACAGTGATTGCTTTATAAGACCCCCAAGGACGTTCAGTACAGTTCACCTGAGTCATGAGAAATGGCCGTCTGGGAGAGCATGAAGCCTTAGAGGTTGCTCACTTCACCATATGTTGTGCTTATTCAATTAGAGGAAAATAATATTCTTCCTGTGAATATTGTAACTGGGCTGTTTTTATAACATAGCTAAGCTGCTAAACAAATAACCTGCTGAAAGAGCGGTTCTAGCCTGAGACTCTTAGAGCTTTGCTCCGCCATAACTGGATTGTGAAATGGGTTGAGGAGGGGCCACTGCTCACAGCTTCCAAGAGGCAGTGCTGGAAGTTCCTGGCAGAGGCTTGTGCGGTAGCAGGAGATGGCAGGCTGTGGGGTCAGAGAGCAGTATTCTAAATCCTGACTTACTCGTCTACTAGCTGTGCAATTTTGGTGGGTTGCTAGACCTCTCTGAGCCTCAGTTAAAACATCAATAAAATGAGGATGGTGGTACCTACCACATATGTCAGGACCTCGAAGTTCCAGCCCGGAGTCAGTGGCGGCAGTTAGTGCTATTGGTAATCTCTGGTTCTCTTCATCTCTCCATCTATAGTTACGTAGAGGGAGTCCAAAGACGTACAGTGAGGGCTACTGACAAATACAGAAGTCCTACAAAGGAACCCTGTCAGGAATCAAAGGGTGTGGCCCACAGAAATACAGACGGCTGTATACTAGGTGTACCGGTTAATAATGCGGATTTTTTTCAATAGATGGAGTTACACATATGTTGATATATGCAATTTGATATATATACTATTTTGTTGTATTGCTCCTTCAGATTACCACTTGTTC
Source organism: Myotis yumanensis (assembly GCF_028538775.1). Classification (NCBI taxonomy): domain Eukaryota; kingdom Metazoa; phylum Chordata; class Mammalia; order Chiroptera; family Vespertilionidae; genus Myotis; species Myotis yumanensis. Next base: position 62,474,569 of record NW_027223759.1, read on the forward strand.
AATCGATGGCACATGCACTTTCTGAGCAGCACTTCAAAACATATGAAGAAGCGGAAAATTGGGTCTCTGAATGGTCTGCCTCAAAACAAGGAAAGTTCTATTGGGATGGTATCCACAAATTACCAGAAAGATGGGGAAAATGTGTAGCTAACAATGGACATTACTTTGAATAAAGCACTTTTGATGTTTCTCTTGAAATTATCATGTTTTCTTGGATTACAAAATCCACATTATTAACCGGTACACCTAGTAAACACTGCCAGGCACCATTCAGGTAGCCCTTGTTCCAATCTGTAAAGGACTGGCACCCAGGCTTGTCTCTGCAATTTGAACAGATCTGGAGCATGACTCTGTGTCCTTGACTTCCACAGTCCATGTGTTCACTGTTAGACAAGGGCATGCACATGCTCTGAGACTCAGCAGTGCACTTGTCAGCAAACTTGGTCAGATCCTGTGGGGCCCTGAGGGAAGAGAAAAAAGAGGGAAGTTCTAAGTGGTACCTTGCACCCTCTAGATGATGGGAAGGGAAAGGCAAGTCCTAGACCCATGCCCACTGTTCTCCACACTGTCCTCTTGGCCATTAAATGTAGCTGTGCCTCGTTGGGGGAAGGTTGCAGTGAGAGGAGCACACCAGGAGCTCTTTCCATGTCCAGAGCAATAGTCTGGGAGACAGGAGAAACGTTGATCTTTATGCTTCATGCAGCCTTCAGAACGAAAGCTGCAAATCTCCCAGTTTCAGCTCTTAAAGGTCACATTTGTTGCTTATATAACTTCCAAAATTTCCAGTTGTCTCTTTGTTTTTGATGCCCATCGCTTCCTACTTTTATGATGGCTCAAAGATTTTCTGTTTTGTTTGGCTTTCAAGTTATACATAATCTTAGTTGATTTTCCAGGGAACTTATTAAAGGTATTCAAGATGGACAAACTAGAAGTCTACACTGATGATGCCAAGGATTCAGACATCTTGAAGGAAGCACAGCCCCTGAGGCAGACTCCAGCTGTTACTGACTCCTGAAGCATCGGCTACTTGTTCCATGGCTGTCCCAGGCCAGTGCCATGCCCTTGTGTTGCTGACTTCCTTGTTAGCATTCTTCTTCAAGACTTGAAAAGAATGAGACTGTTTTCATACTTCTTTCCTTAGATAGGGAACAGGGGATTTTCATGATGGGAGGCGCCTGGCAAAAGACTGAGAAATCAACTTTCTAATTAGATCATCTTTGAATGACTCAAAACAGGACATGAAATAACGCAGTGGAATGGTGAAATCCAAGGTGAAACAGAGCTTAGGAATGTGCCTCCTCTTCTTGTCCCCTTGAACACTGTTTCCTCAGGGCCACCCAACTTTTCCATGTGGTAAGCATTACAGTTACACGTATCTGTAAGATCACATTGCACTGCCCTTCATTCTTTTTTTTCTTTAATTTATCTTTATGTTGACAGTATTACAGATGTCTTTTTTTAATTTTTTATTTTACAGCCTCATGGCTAAACTTTCTAACAGAGAACTTCTGAACACTCACTGCTTTTTCAACATCTCATCAGCCTTTAATCTAGATGGCCTTCTTTATTTCCCAGCAATGTATTGTGCTACAACAATCTCTTATATCAACCAGAATTTATTGAGCATAGTGATCAAGAACACAGACTTGGAACCCAAATCTGTGTTGCTATCCATACTTTATCATTTAAGAACTATGTGGCCTTAGCCAACAAGCAAAAAGTTTTTTTATGTGCTAAAATGGAATAACTGATCAGGCTTTGAGGTGGTAAAATAAGGTAATACAAAAAAAAAATGTTTAGCTGATGAACGAATACAAACAGGTGTTTAATAAATAATGTTTCTATTATGAATCACTTTTCTTTTTATGATATTGATATAACAGTGCATACAATGTTTGCCAATGCTTTTACCTTGACTATTCTTCATCAGCCTTGAATGAAAGAAGGTATTTCCCATGGAATTTAGAGCCGTGTTTGGAAACTAGGCAATACCAGCTGCAGAGGGAGAGAGATTTCATCTGTCTCATTCTTCTTTGCAAGTCTGATCCTGCTACAGCACCAGGCAGAGGGTAGATACTAAAGAAATAGATCTATTACATTAATGAATAAATGAACAAATTATAGTGGGTCAAAAATATGAATGAATTATGACATTAGACATAAAATAATAGAAAATCAGAGACGGTGGTTTGACTACTGATGATCATTCTAAAATAATCACCATTTTGTGAATTTTACACAACAGAATGTTTAGTCTACCACTTTTAATAGTTTAAAGTATTAAATATATACAATGTTAGAATAAATAAAATTTTAATAGTTTAAAGTATTAAATATATACAATGTTGGAATAAAGAAAATATTTTCTCTAGTAAATTAATATTCATACACTTATCAATTGAATTATGCTTTGCAATATTCTTTGTTGAGAAAATTCCAAGTGTGTAGTTTTTATTTTAACCTATATAATAGAAACATATATGATTTCCTAAGATGGCCTGATTATGAACAGAAGATTCTTAATATTCTGATAATATGAGTTGTTACTTCTAGTTTGAGACAGCAAAGGCATATTTTACCATTTGATTTCTACTTATATTTATTTTATTTTCTACCTTGTAGAAGTGAGTTTTCCAGGACTACAAATTATTTTTTTACTATGAACCAGATTCGTATTATCTATATTAGTAAAATTCTTTAATCACAAAATGTGTGTGACATTGAAATTTCTAAAGCTAGTGGGAAAGTGTCATGACATGAGTCAGTTTTCGTTACGCAGACAACTGTTCCATGGGGAGCAATCTTATATAAGCAAAAAATAGCCATCAAATGACATAATAGGCCAGAGATGCATCTCATTTCCTCTCCTTGCGGGGAACCACCAAAGAAAAGAATCCTTAATACAATGGAAAATAGCATTTTTCTTCAACTCATAAGAACAGTAAGTTCTTGAGGCTTAAAAATTAGAATGCATACTGGAAATTTTTGATTTAGTTTCAATGCTCCAACTGTGAAGTACTGGAGAATTTAAGGTGTGTCCTAGAGAGCTTTTAAATATTGTGTAAATGACAGAGGAAAGAGATCTTGTTTATTGAGCATGTGCTATGAGTCAGTGCAGCCGGGCACTTCCCACACTTCTGCTTTTCCATCTAACCCGCCTGAGGCTCACTAGGCTGCCGCGCGATCTATTACTAGTGTAAGGGCCTAAGGACAGGGACCCAGTTTTATTGCACTTTGTCCCCCACACATAGCTTAGCACATGCCTGGTAAAAATACTTGTGTACTCAATATTTGTAACTCTAGAATCTTAGCTCCAAACTGAAACAGAAAATACATGGCCACAGATTTCCTTCAAGTTCAATTAACAGAGAGAAGGAATAAGACTGTCCAGCTGATCCATTGAACCTTGTTTTGCAGTAGAAATTGAAGTAAGTGGCTATGAACAAACTTTTATAAAATAGCTTCTTTTTAATTTCTTGTAAAGGATAGAGGGAAACTTGTCATTCAGCTAATTATTGTATGTCTCCAAATAACACCGCCTAACATTCATTGCTTACTTAGTTATCAAGCATGTTTTAAGTGCTTATAAGAATGAACTCATTTAATTTCAGGAAAAACTCATGATAAAGGTCCTGTTTATTATTTACAGACCAGGGAACTAAAGCATAGAGAGGTGCCTTAGCTTGCTCACAGTAAGGAAGAGGTTGAGCTTGGATTTGATCCTCCACAGTCTGGCTTCCAGCTCCCTGCTGAGTTCTCCCAACATTGTACTGGCTTTTTGTGTGACCACTAAATGTTAAAGTATTTATCTTCCACCACTGAAGATGAATCTCTGGGCTGCTTTTAGTTTAGCCCTATCTTTTAGAATTCCAATAGCCATTTGGAATATAAATGCTGCTTACCTCTTTAATGCTAACTCAGCATTGCAAGCTCCCCTTCACTCCAAGCACTGAGTATCTGTTATTTTACTTTGTTCTCTTAAAAAAATGTGACTGGCCTTTTAAAGTGTGCACACAATGTGGGGTTCCGAAGGAAATGGCAGCCACATTGGCTGCAATTGCAGTGCGGCTTGCACCATGAGTAAGTCAGAGGCTGCCTGAACGTTGTGTGTGACTCTCACACAGATTGCTGTCAACTCATTCGGAAATAATTATAACAACCTGCAGATTTGAAGTGTACTCTGTTCAGTGGGTGGCAGATCTGTTTCTAAGCATATTTCTTCATCGAGCAGATTCCTAGCAGGGTTTATATTTCTTAACAACTCTTTGTAGTAAACATCATCCCACAATGGTCGCATTTGCATGTCCGTAGTAAATGTTGTATGTATGTAAGTAAACACAACAAGACATATCTATTTTTATTTTTGTTTGTAATGGATCATCTGAGATTCACTCATCTTGACAGTACCAGTGAGGCAGAGTAATACATAACCAAAACACTACATAATGATTTCATTAATTTGGGGGAAATGCCTAGTTACTTGATTCATTCATATAAGTAGTTTATATAATATTCATATAGTATTTTTAATTATCTGGATAATTGCAATTTTCCATGATACAACTCCAGGTCCAGAAAAAAAGGTGTGAGTTTGGGAGACATACATGCTATGTTCACAGTGATTGATAGTCTGGACATATCAAATGAACAACATGAACATAGTAACTCACCTTATCCTTTAGGTCCGAAAATGCTTAACTTCAATGTTTCTTTCTGATTACATTTTCCAGGGGAGAGGGGCAGAAATTACACATACAATCAATTGTTTTGTGGTTTTGTGAAAGGCTTTGAACACTAATAAAGTCAAGCCAATCATGTGTTTGTTTGTTTTTTAAATAATAATCTTTATGAGTATTCTCTGTGCTGTGAGAACTTCAGAGATGTGACACAGAGTAAAAAGCCCTGAGGGGCTTCCGGTTCCATCAGACCTGTGGGATTTCAATAGGAACCAGGAACAGTTCTTAATATTTTATGAACATGTTTAAGGTTCACAATTTGTTTTTTCAGAAGGTATGTTTATTATTTCCTACCTGATTTTCCTCAGAATATAGCAGTAAAATTCTGAAAATGATATGGGTCCATAACATGTATCCCAGGCCTCTCCTCTAAATTCCAGATGCACAAATACAGCTGCCGCGTGACGGGTCCTCTCAGGTGACTCTCGGGGATGTCAGAACTCACAAGCCAAAACGGCTCTCGATTCCTCCTCAACCCTCACTGAAACGTGTTCCTCCTCTGGGCCTCCCCAACTGAGAAAAGGACACAGGTGTCCACACAGCTGCCAAGCCAGAACCACAGGTAAGCATTTTTATCAAGGTATAGTCTATAGAGAGTGAATAATATAAAATGTAGGCATCTGGAGCATACAGTTTAGAAAATTCTATTTGTGAATACACTTGGCGATCATTTTCAAGAGGACAGAAATTTCCTTTGTGACCCTCTGGGACTCACCAATTCCTCCCTTTTAATATCCAAACTTTGTCGAGACCTGACTATTCTTCCTCCATTATTTATCTTGAGCCTTTCCATTTCCCTCCATCTCCATTGTTCTCACCATGATCATCAGTCACCTGGACGACTTCAGTAACTTGTCTCCCCACTTCCACTTTTGCCATTTGTTTTCTCTACTGAGTAATCTTTTAAAAACCACAATCCTGATTATTACACTCCCCTTCTTTATTCACTTCCTTTTATACTTACAATAAAATGGAAACGTATTACTGAGGCACTGAATGCCCTTAAACAGTGTTCCGCTGCAATCTTCCAAAGTCTGCTTCACTAGGATGATTCCCAACATCCTAGGCCACCCCACCCCCAGTTCCTGTAAAATGCCCTTAGAACCTCTTGCACATGCTATTCCTTTGCTATGAATGCTTTTCCTTTTCCCCTCCTCTCTCCCACCCCTCTTCCCCCCAACACTCACACCTATATCTATACCTTCTCTTCAGATGGTAGTTCTTTTTCACAATTCTTTCTCAGATTAAATATCACTTGGCATAAATATCATAAAGCCTTTTCCTGTCCCCCATCTAAAGGACAGCCCCCCAATGACTCTCAGAGAATCATGGCTATTTCCTACACAGCAGTTGCAATTTATATATTTCAGAGTTGCTTCTAGTTGTGTTATTGCCTAACTTCCCTGCTAACTGAAGTTCCATTAAGGAAGGACCAAGAATGTTATTTTATCCTCCCACCCCCAACAGCTAGTACCACACCTGGCATTAGAATTAGTGCTTGGTATATAATTGTGAAATGAAGAGTAAGCGAAGGAATGTGTACTTGTCCCTGAGAACCATGCAAAAGGGGAGAAATAAAAGGAAACAGAGGGTGGACAGCCCCTCTGAGGAGAAGTTAAACCCAAGAATCCCCCACCCTCACTGAAACGCATTTCAGAAATGGATCCTGGAAGATTTTTGTTTTCCTAAGCGAAGTATCACTCTGAGAAAAGTAAACTCATTCTCCTAGGTAGGACATCCCTGGAGAAGAATCCAGCCGGCACAAGTCAGTTTCTCTCTTGGTTGCCTCATATGTCCTTTGCACCCACAGCCCATCTTACTCCATTGGGTCTGGCACCAACTGGGGGAAGAATTTTGCAGATATTTCACTGGTTTGTTCTGTAATTCGTGTACAATCAGTAGATAAGCAGAAACCTGGAACACAGGGGTCAGGCTGAAGTTGAGAGATAGGCTGGGGTGCAGAGGCTTAAAAGAGAGATGGAAATCTTTTTGGAAGGAATATGAGATTGAATTTTATGAGTAAGTGATTTTGAATTTTCATACCCGTCTTCTTCTTTTGCATTGAAATTCACTTTTGACCGTCCCAGTCTGTAATAATTTTTAAAAAAGTAAATTCTGTAAACTGATGTTTGTTGTGCTTTGGAAAATTCAAAGAAGATACTAAGTCAATATTTGGTGCGTAGCCATATTAGGCAGAATGGCAGTAGCCTGGAGTAGAATTGTGTTGTAGAAAGAGGTATCCAGCCAAGATGTTGAAAGCAGCAGATCAGAGTAAGAGCTGATGACTCCCTACAGGATGGATTTGTCCATCATGTCACCATTCCGTAAGAGTTGCAGAAATACAAGGGGGAGAAACTTGACATTTCATGGCTGAACAGGACCGGCCACATTCCACGTCAGTTGGTATTAAATAGATGAGTGATCCCTGAAGCCTAGAGAACGTGGGAACGCTTGGGTTACACTCCTGGGGGCACATGACTTAAATTTCCCTCATAGAACCATTCTTACCTCAAAGTACACCTCAATTCAAAAAAAATCCACTGTATTTGGGGCTAAAAGGTTCTTGTTTAAAAAAGTAAAAAGAAAAAAAAAAAAACCTGGCTGAATTAGTTGGACCATCAATCAGGTCCATTTTGGACTAAATTAGCTCAATTTTTCCCCCTCAAAATGCCTAATGTGATCGGTCACTGTAGGAAATGAGAAACTGAATGCACATGCAGGGGGAAGTGTAGGGAGAGGTCGTTAGGCGCCTGTGCTTTGTCAGAGTGTGCGAGGGTGACAGGGCTGGGGAATGAGAGCTACAAAGAGGGACTGAATGTTTAGGGTGCGGGGCAGTGCAAGAAGATTGGAGAATGAGCAATGAGACACTGCCAAAAACGAATTCTGCTGACTCGGTAATTTTGCTTTTGCAAAATTTTGTTTAATCATCTTTCAATGAGTCAGGGGTGTAATTGGATACAGTTGTTAAAATAGCCCAAATAAAATCAGCCTGCGACATTTGCAGGCTTCAGAGGAGTGGAGAGGAGATTATTAACATGTGACCTGACTCCCCACACCACTGCTCTGTAAGTTTGACTTACGTTCCTAATAATGTGGACGGGGTTGTTTTGCTGGTGTTGTGGAATAATTAACCCAAATCCTTTGTTTATTTCATGGATTATTATGCCTTGATCTAAAAGGAAATTCTCAAACTATTTCTTTCTAAATAGACATGCCAATGTGTGCTGTTCTTGATTGGAATATGAGCTCAGGGAAAACAGGATGTAACTCTATAGCCATGGTTTAGAACAGTGGCCAACATTCACTGGGGCCTCAGTATGTGCCGGGCCCTGAGTAAGAACTCTACCTGCATATTTTATGTTGTCCCACTACAGTCCTTTGAGGTAAGTACCTTAGCTACCCTATTCCACAGATGAAGAAAGAGATGCTCTGAGGGGTTCGGCACTTCCCTTCTCAAGTCCTCACTACAAGTGAGAACTCTGGCCAGGAATTGAGTAAGTTCATATGAAGCTAAAGCCCATGAGCTGCTGTGAATCAGTACTAGTAGCCGTCACTCCTATTATTTACATGGGTACCTAGCAAATTCATTGAGAGAACAAGAGGGCCTTTAGTGTTGAAAATGTTAATCAAGTGGATTGTAGCTCATTAACAGTGAAAAAAAATGGGAATCTCAATTTTGATACCTGATTGTAACAAGAGGTGGATCAGTGACCTACACCTGGAGTTAGCACCCCTGGTACTGCCCTGCTCCTGCTCTGAGTCCTCAGACAAACCGTTTAGACTCCCTGGGCACAATTCTCCATCTCATCTGTGATATAAAGTAATTATATGATTTTATAAATAATAAAGCTTTTCCAGGTCTAAAATTCCAAGAGTCTACAAGTCATATGAGAATATGAATACCCCCCAATAGCACATGGAATTAATTTGGGACATGTACTATGGCAAACTCTGACATAGACTGGCCAATAATGTAGCCCAAGACCAGCGTTAAGTCTTGTAAATGGACTTGTAAGTGGGCTTGTAAGCAGACTTGTAAATGGACTTGGCAGCAGAGAAGAACTTGCAAAAAGGTGAACAAGCAAACACTTTCTGTCAGCACATTTTCCTCTGATACCTTTCTTTCACAGACTGTCTCAAGGTGCAAGCCTCCAGGCTTTCTAGATGGAGCCCATGGCCGCAGTTCTCCCAGGGATCAGCCCTCTGTTAACAATCCCCACAGCGAAGGAAGTTTGCCAAGAAGTGTGAAGTGCAATTTGTATGTGTGTGTGCTTGTTAGTTTTTTATAAATTCTGAAATATGGGGCCTGATTCTCTCAGAAGTAGGGTTGCTGGATAAAGTATAGGCTGTCAAGTTAAATGTGAATTTCAAATTGAATGTCCCCAAAATTACATGAAGCATACTTATACTAAGAGATTATTCTTTATTTATCTGAAAGTCAGATTGAAGTGGGTGTCCTGTATTTTTTGTTTTCAAAATATGGCAACCCTACTCAGGGAAGAAAAACATATTTTATTTAGCTTTTTGGGTTGGATGTAGGTCAAAGGTATTACAAACTGGAACACCAACAATGTGGACTTGCATGTATTACTTTGTCCGTTTCAGTATTCGGGTATGAAGCATCTGCTATGCTATCAGTGCGTTTCCAGTGGGTGTATTTGTGTTTAAATTTTTCAGGTTATAAGTCTCTCCTTCTTAAAGGAAAGAAAATAAAAAAAAACCCCACACATAACATGAAACTCAGTCATAAAATAAAAGAGATCCTAACCATTGATATAGAACTTCCGAAGGAGGCAGCATATTTTGGCTCACATCTGTGACTATGCTCTTTGAACTAATTAGGAAATAGTGTTTGCTGGAAGGCTTTAATAAAAAAAAATATGCTTCCCCTGAAGGGTGATTTGTTTAATTGGCTGTAGAAATGCTTTCCTGTGCTTCAGAAAACGTTTCTTCATTTGAAATGGTACAGCTTCCCCACCCTTCCCCCACCCTGAAAGGTGAGGTTGCACTGAGTTCATTGGACTCTGATCAGAATCCCGTGATTGAACTGGACTAGGTTCTAGACCTGAATTCAACTTGAATCAAGGCCTCTCATCTTTCTGTGCTGTAGTCGCGGCCTCTGGACAATGTGTTGGAAGAGATCATGTCTCAGGTTCCTGAATCTACTGTCTCCTGAGCCAACGCAGGGATGGTTCTGGAAAGTAGGAAGAGGGTAAATCAAGTAAGTAAAATACACAGTTTCAGTTATGATTTCATTTTAAGGTTTTCCTTTCCCAGGCCCTTGGGCTGTGGTGAACTTAAGTGGCCCAACAAAATATGTTTCCCCATTCAAAGAATTTACATTTTGCTAAGAAGACATAAAATTCAGCTGTAATATTAGAGTTCAAAGAAATGTTTTGTTTATATGGTCCTAAATATCTAGAGTTTGAATGCCTCTCAATGTTTCAGTAAAATGTGCAGGCTGATGTTTGGTAAAGTAAAGGTGAAATCCATGATGTCACACAAATGAACAAAGAATTAAATGTGGAGAGCCAGGCAGTTGGTTAGGTCAGGCAGCAAATGAATCAACTGACTCATGCCTTTATGTCATTGAAAGACAATGCATGTGGAAGGACTGTGTGTGATCTATTCTCAGATGGGGCTCATTTCTGGTCTCATAACCTTCATTAGCCTACACACTGTAGACAGGACAGTGATGTCACATACAGCAGGATGCAGCAGAAAAACAGCTGAAAACAAACATCGATGTACTTCCTTAACACTCAAGCCTCAAAGCAAAGAGAAGATGTAGTCGCGTCACTTCCTTTCAAAGGGTGAAATCAAGTTTATCTCATTGTGTATCCCATCCATCTATGTTGGTGAGAAATGGTTTGGGTTTCAAACTCACAGACACATGTTTAATGTCATTGCAAAATAGTTAAGGGCATATAATACCACCTCCAATAAATATTCTATATTGCCACATCTGTAGCAATAATTTGTAGTTCACATTTTATCTAAAGCCTAAAATTTATTTATTAATTTGATTAAAAGCACATTGCTAGATATGTCAGTGTTTTGCAGATATTCAATATTATCTATAATAATAAAAGCATAATATGCTAATTAGACCAGACATTCTTCCGGACGTCCTTCTGGACGACTTTCCAGACGAAGCCAGGGCTGCTAGGGAAGCCCGGGTCCCAGGTGCCTGCTGGTGGCTGGAGGAAAGCCTGGGTCCTGGGTGCCAGAGGGAAGCCGGTGCCAGCAGCAGGGGTAAGGAAGGCCTACTCTTGCAGGAGTTTCGTACATTGGGCCTCTAGTATGTAAAATGAAAACCATTAGCAGAATAACAGTTCTTCCATGTAGAACCTGTAGAGTATATTTGACTCAATCCCCTCCTGAGGAAGAAAAGGAACAAAATCCATGGGGAGGGGCCCTTCTTGGAGGACAGGCAGCAGACAGGGTTATTTGTGGGAGGAGAATAGCTCTAAGAGGCTAAAAAGACCTCCCTCTGGGCCCTGCTGGGTCTTTGAAGTGCCTTCAGATTGAGATTTGCCTGATTTTTCACTTCCTCTCTCTTCCCTTCCCTTCACTGAAAATAACTGACAATTGATTTTAAAAGAATAAGCCCTGTAATATCAGGAAGGAAGAAACCCTGGTAGGCCATTGCAAAAATAATTTATTAATTACTAAATAATTTATTAATTTATTAATTATTTATTAATTAATAATTTATTAATTAGGTGAGTGTTAATTGTAATAATTGTTTCTTTTTTAGTATCTCTTGGTTATTTACTTGGGAGAGACAAGTTAAAAAAAATAAGAGGAGGAAACAACTGATTTCCAAATAAGTGTGTTCTTATGAACTTTTTCTGTTGCATTAGTGCAGGGGTCCTCAAACTACAGCCAGTGGGCCACATGCAAATACAAATATTGTATTTGTTCCCGTTTTGTTTTTTTACTTCAAAATAAGATATGTGCAGTGTGCATAGGAATTTCTTCATAGTTTTTTTTAAAAAACTGTAGTCCGGCCCTCCAATGGTCTGAGGGACAGTGAACTGGCCCCCCTGTTTAAAAAGTTTGAGGACCCCTGCATTAGTGTTTTCAAGATGTATCTGAGGTAGTTTTCAATAAAACAAAAATAAGTGAAAAAAATAACTTTCTGTAATACTGTCAACAATAAAATAAAATTTAAAAATAACTTTCTGGTATCTGATTTGGGGTTTATGTTGAATTTTTGTTTTTCTCTTAAAGATAATTCCTCTTCACATTGTCCACATTTTTAACTTAATCAACCTGGAAAAAAAGAAAAGAAAAATGATACATTTTATTTTGCCTTCTTGGATCTTTCTAGGTACTAAATCATGGGGAAGCAATGATTCCTGATCATTTTCGCCAACTAGCTCTGTTTGAGGGATGAAATTACCAACACTCAATATGAGCAGAGTTCTGAGGGAGAGATAGTTCATAAGTTCATAGAGAACAATGGCCATTTCAAAAGATTTTCATTGGAATGGTTACAGTTTGACATGGTATTGGACTTTTAAAATATTGATCTGTATACTCTTTATCAGCTAAACAAACCATGAATGTCTACTTTAAAACCCAAAAACATTCAGTAAAAATGTAATAGAAAGGAAATCATTGCATTAAACCTTGTCTTTATTATATTTCTACCCTTGCACGAATTTCATACATCTGGCCTCTAGTTTGGTGCTAAAATTCTGACTTTATGCCTAAGTTGAGCACTATAATGTTTTGATAAATAAGAGACTATTGAAATGAAATGAGTAGAAGCTAAGTATGTTTAAATGGTAATATAAATATATAAAAACAAAAAGAAAACAAACCAGCAAGAAATATATTAGTATACATTTATTTCTGTTTTATACACAGGTTTATTCTTCTGATAGATACGTATGATCATTTTTAAAAAGTTGTTAAAGAAATAATTATATCAGTCCCATGCCAGCCAAATGAAGTGAAAAACTAAAAAAAACTAAAATAGTTTTCAATTTGAATCAACCCAACCTATCTTTTACCTCCAAAAATAAAAACAAAAGCAAAACAGGCATTAAGACTTCAATCATCAAACATTCCAGATGACAGATATTTAAAGAGCTTATTTCTTATTTTTGCTTTAGTATCAAAATAAATGGCTTTTGAAAAAATGCTTTCTTGTAAAAGCATTCTTGTGAAGACTGGAAGAAAATTGGGGACTAATTTCAACAAACACACAAATATTTTGTCCCTTCTAGATCATGTTCATACATATTTTTTATTTGTTTTCCTGTAATAAGTTCAGGTGAAAAAGTGTAGAGTTGGAATGAAAGTATGAAGGGACACCAGGCTTCCATCTTTAGATTACTTTATACACTTTTCTATTCTCTTGGCAATTGTTTGAAATTCAACTCTGCAATTTACATTGGAAACCTATTAACAGAAAGTAGACTGCTATCATGCTCCTGCATCGCTACATTTTCTTTGTTATCCAACCCTGATTTCCCTTCTCTCACACAGTCTTCTAAACAAAAAGAGGTAGGACTACACATGAAGGGATCCTTTTGTCTCTTATCACACTGCCCTGAGATTTTTCTGAGTATGTAATCAGTAAATTGGAAATCCAGTTTGGACGGTCATGATTTCCACCTTCTGAAACATACTAGCTGTGCTTTATGGCCCAAATGGTCTCTGTCCTTCATTCTAATCATTTCAGTAACTTACATAGTGAAGACACAGACCTCATCTGGTTAATTTCCAGGCCTTAGAAGTCTGCTACACTGACATTCATAAGTCATAGCTTGTATGCAGTTTGATCTTGCTCTGGCTCCAAACTGTGAGCAGCATGTTAAACATCCTGGAGGCTCCACTTCTGAAGTCCAGCACGCAGCACAAGTCACACCTCAGGTCTCTTCTCTGCCTTTCACCCCTCCCATCTTCCTAAAAAAAAAAATCAGAAAAATTAGAAACAAGTGTATGTCCCCCTTTTGGAACTAAAATTGGCCTTTTCCTACAAAATACCCTTCTATTTCTTTCTCTAAATGTTAGCATCCTCGGTGTTTATTGTGCTCAAGTGCTGTGTCCCTCCCAACTTACCGACAATCAATTAAAAAGGCAAACATTTGGAAGCAAATCCAATGTGAATATTGGAAGGATTCCTGGTTCAATTGAGATATATTGACTTAGTCTTCACAAACTCAAGGCATATATTGCAATATTTTTCTTTTCCTTTTCCCTGGGGACTCTATCTAAATTGCACATACACACTCAATTGAGAAAATGGGTCTGTGTTCAAGTGGGAAAAGTCGAAATAAAAGGAGAATGGGGTCATAGGAAGGTATACTGCTCCCCAACTTCACTGATTTCTGAATGGCTTTAGGGTCTGGGACTGAATAAAAAAGTTTTTTTTTTCTGATTACAAATGCATGTTCAAGAAAAAATTTTGAAAATCAAGGAATAAATAAATTTATGTACAATCTCGCCACTAGAGAAAACCACTGTTAAAATACAGCTATAGTTCCTACATAGTGTATAATGCAGTAATTATAATTAATATAGATATACAAATTTGTATCAAGTTTATTTTTTCTCTTAGTGTTTGATAATGAGCATTATCATTGCACATTCTGCAAACACAGGTAAATGATGGCATAGATGTACTAGCATCCATTGAGCCACGCTAGGAACTTTCCTCCCCCGAGGAAAAGAATTTCTTACAGAAATGCAGATATTTTACCTAATTTAGATCCTCAACAGATCAGAAAAGATACCATTTTCATCTCCATGTCACAAATGAGGAACTGAGTTCTGCAAGGTTTGTGTGCCCAGCACAAGGGGGATCTCGACCATGGCACATGGTGTTAGAGACAATTCAAGGAAAATAGATGCTAACTCAGCCTAAAGGCAAAAGCGAAATCAAGGACCATTCCCAGCCCCTCTCTCTCTCTTTCTCTCTCTCTCTCTCTCTCTCTCTCTCTCTTCTCTATCTCTATCTTTATCTCTCTCTCTCATTACCGGCCTCCCAGAATCCAAACTTGGATGTCATCTTTAAAGTATTTATCTCCCTTATCAAAATATCCATTACTAAACTGCCAGGAAAAGTAGCTCTTTGTTGAACACAGGAAAATTATAAACTTAGTGGCCTGAAGTCAATTCTATCTGTAACTCAGACCCTAACACCTCTCTCATATCTACCCACAATACACACAATGTGAGTTTTTCTCAAACTGTAGACTGTAGTCCCTTCACAACAGAACCACTTGTAATGGTGATTCTGACAACAATATGGTGGTGACCAAAGGGGAAGGGGGCATTGAAGAAGGTAAAAGGGGTCAAATATATGGTGACAGAAGGAGACTAAACGTTGGGTGGTGACCACATAATGCAATATACAAATGTATAGAATTGTACACTTGAAACTTATGTAATGTTATTAATGAATACCACCTCAATAAATTTAATTTTATAAAGGATAGGTGTCTGAAGGTAGACCCAGGAATCTTTAAATTTAAATTGTTGATGATTTTTAAGCATGAGAATGTAAGCTACAGTCCAGACACACTGCGCTATTCTCTTTATTAGTATATTACCCACATTTCCCCCTTCCATGCTTTTTTTCAGATTGTTACTTTGATACCAAAAACTCCTCCCTTTGCTTCCAAATGTTCAGATCCTGCTCATCCTTTGGCTGAGATGCCCCCTCTGTGAATCACACTTCCCCAGAGGCCCCTCCTTGCTCTGAGCTCCCCGCCCCTGCCCCCTCCACACACACACACACACACACACACACACACACACACACACTGATTGTGGAAGGAACCAGACTCTGTCTTGCTCTCCTGCTGTGTTTCAGAAGCTGTATTTGTCAGAGTAACTCTGTCACTGATTTTTTAAATTACTTATGAAGCTTAGGGCAACCTTTTTCATCTGGAAGAATTAAGGAATTTCTATTTGTGATCCAGGGTCTTCATCTGCACACAGTTGGTCAATCTCTCTGAGTACATAAACATAAAAATTTTAGTTTCTGCCAAATTTACTGGATACCCAAATCTAGATTCTTCATGAACAAGTAACGGCTAGTATGCCACTTCTTCTCAAAGACTTCTCATGGATATTGTTAGAAAATAAGAGATACAAGACTACCAATGTCACCCTGGAACTGTACCCTTTCTGGCAGTCAAACTGGGAGATGTTCTGTGGAGCAGGACACCAAGGCTGTATTAACATTTCCAGGCTGGCTCTCATGGGCAGCAGGACAACAGGTAATGGTACATGAAGGAGACTGAATGGCTTAGCAGGGGTGAGGAATCTTTTTTTTGCCAAAGGCCATTTGGATATTGATAGCATCATTTTCTGGCCATACAAAACTATCCACTTAAAATTTAGCCTGCTACATTTGGTCAAACATTTACTTGATTCACCCCTAATGCCTTGACAGGGCCAGACCAAATGATTTTGCTGGCTTTATACAGCCCGCGGACTGGATGTTCCCCATCCCTGGTGTAGAGCAAGAATCATAGTTCAAATTCATGTAGAAGCCAGACAGATAATGGAAATGAAGGTAAAGGTGTCACATCGTTCCAGTCACCCCACCTTAGCACCAGCCTTACTTTGAGAAGACATGGTGATCTAGAGGACAGGATGCAGACCCTGTGCAAAGAGTCAAATAGATTCCAGCTGATTGGCACCATGCAAGAATGCAGGCCTAGTGTTGCCAAATATTTAACATTTTTAAGAGAAACCATAAATTGATTTTATGGGACATATTCTGACTTTTTTTTTAAACATTGAACATTAATTCAAATTAAAACACTCGGTTGGTTGTGTAGGCCAAATACATCTACAGGTTATTCATTTAATACAGTACAATGACAACTGTGACATAAACCAGGATGCCATACCTCTCTCTTCCTGAATCATGAATCAGCACTTGAACGTTGGCAAGTTCTATCTAGAGAGCCTGAGGGGAAGTTAAAAATGATTCCAATAGAGTTCTCATTGTAGCCAGAAGGAAAAAAAAAATCTGGAAGATTCTAGAGTTGGATATTCCAGGAGCTCTGAGGGAGGGCAATGGCAGATGTTGTCCATGGGACCTGACTTCTCCCCCAGAGCCCCCGAGACGGTGAGGCAGGCTGTGGTGGTTGCTGACGGTGGTGGGATTGGTTTGTCTCTCAGTAGATCAGGGTGGGTATGTTGCTTTGTCATGGCTCACTTGTCACCAGGTGTGAGTAATTGGGAACCTGCATGCTGCTTCCAATACCAGAACTACAGGCCTATGGGAACCATGTGACACCAGGCCAGGGGGCAGCTTCTGAGGTGGTCCTGACCCCTTCCAGCCTCAAGCTGTGATCTCAGGACTGTGACTGTAACAGCTTTGAGGATAAAATGACAGTTAACAACTACAGCACTGTTAGCATTTTATTTTTTAATTTGATTGGCACACTTATAAACATTGTTTATCAGTATAAGTTCTATGCATTTACTAGTGCCCTGGTTATATTTGTGGAAGGAAGTGCTTTGTGTGTCTTTTAAACCCCAGGAATCCCAACCAAGGAGAGAGAAGGAATTGGTTTCAGCTCGTTTGATGTCTGTAATTAGTGGTTATTACAGGAGTTCCTGTTCTCCTAAGGTTATCACCCCCCAGTGTCCGTGGCCACATATGCTGGCAGCTATGATTTGCACAAGGTCAGTCAAAAATGTGCCCTAAGTAGGGGTGGGAATAAGTGATGTATGTACAGAGGGCAGTTAAGTTTGTGTGTGGTGTCCATGCCTAAGGGGGGTCTCTGTCCACACATCTGACCTCCTCGTGACAAAGTTCACCTAAGTTCAGGAGTCTCTTTGAAGTGCTTACTTTGAAGGCTCATAAGCATTTTAATAGCACTCTCTGTTGTTTAGACATATGGCAACCTTCAACTTCCTTTTTATTTATTTATTTATTTGTTTGTTTATTATTAACAAGAATTCAAAGTAAGCATGCAGTTTGTTTTATACTAGAGCAAATCGGGAAATCAAGACACAATGGCCATCATCCAATCTCCATCTTCTGAGAACAACATCTCCATGAGGTTGGCCTGAACAGTCTCAGATTCTACCAGTTTTTGAGAGGGTCTTTATTTTAGTGTAGGCACTGCAGTTACTTTCAAGTTTTTTTTTTTTTTCCTAAAGTCATTATTTGAATCTTTCCAATAAAGTGTTTCTCCTACTTGGCAGGAGATGCCACATGTGCTTCAGCCTCTCTCGAAAGACTGGTTCAACCTGCAGGCTGTCGGGCCCCAGCTCTTCCCTCTAGCATTCTTAGAACGGGTAACCAGGTGGAAAGGTCATGCCACTGTGCTGCTCCATGGCCAGGCTGAGCTCCTGGAAACCCACACTCTCACCTCCCTGTTGCCCCACCCCTTGTCTTTCAGATTAAGAGCCTCAGCTTCCTCATTCCATTTCTAAACAGGGTGTGCCCTGCACAACATGCTGAGGAAAAAGAGCACTGAGCTAAATTAAAGGGAGGAGCCAGCCATATCCTGCAGATGTTCCTATGGTGAAGAGATTGACTCTGCATTGCCCCGCCTCATAGATCAAAGGGCAGCCACCTGAGCCAAGAAACAGGTGAAAGAGAGCCCTGAGAATGCCAAGCAGCTGCCATGACCTGACTTGCATTTTGAGCCCTTGACTCATCCTGATATTAGCCAACCTTTGTTAAGCATCTATTTTCTTCACCGTTGCCTAGATGATTAACTAGACTAAGGACATTATTTTTAATAAAAGAAAATGTGTTTTAATCAAGTTATTTAATAAGATAAAAACTTAATAACATGAAATAAAGTAAAAATATCTTTAAAAAACCAAAATTTATTTGAAATTTTATTTTTAATCAAGTCAGAAATTTTTTTTGGAGGGAAAAATTCTCCTTTTTCAATGCTGTTCTCTGCAGAGCATCTAGTTCAGCAACAGCCTTAACTAGAAAACACAGGGCCAGGAAACTCAGTCTGGTTGAAATACCCACAGCCTGCTCCTCTCACCTTTGGGAGGAGAGCCATGGGGTTTGCTTTAAAGCATGTTAAGGCTCTGGCAGCAAACTAGCCAAGTGTATTTGTTTCCTTTTTCTCAGCTGTGGGCCCGCCGCATTCTCCACAGAGGGCGGGAGAGAGGAAGCGCACAGTACTCTGGACTTCATGCTGCCAGGGCTCTGAGTCCACCGTCCACTGGGGGTGAGAGGCACAGTTCAAAGCCTCTGTCTTCCTAATGGTTAACAAATGTCCTCCCTCCCAGGAGGGAGACTGAGAAACAAGGAGCAAGTGTGAGAAACCGCTCCTCGCTGGCCTTGGGACTTCAGCCTCGGTGCACAGCAAAACGAGCGCCACAGAAGCTTCAATGCCAAGCTTGCTGTCCTGAGACATTGTCCAAACGCCTGGCTGCTGAGGTGAACAGTGGCCAAGTAGATTCCAGAAATCCCATGGGAACAGCATCTGTTGCGGCAGCTTCTCTGTAGCTCATTAAACACCCGGATACATAAAAGGGGTGTAAAAAGATAACCTTTGAACCACCAGAGTGGGGTGTTTGTCTTGAGCCTGGGATAACTATTCAGACCACATGTTTTTGTTTTGTTTTGTCTTTTCCCCCCATAATATCTCTGTGTGGAAAGTATTCAATTCTTTCAGAGCGTTCTTTCATTGTTTCATCAAATATTCCTAAACACTCAGTATGTAACAGGAATTCTGGCATGTGGCTTTTGGAGTCTGGGGTTGTTACTAAGGTAGCCACTACTCATTAGACAGTGGACCTTCAGACCATCTGTGCTGACCACCAGCTCCCACTACTCAGACCAAGAAGGGTCAGCTCAACAGATTGGTCATTAAGTTTGGGTTACTGGTTCTCCATGAAACTCCACAGAAGAGTGACAGGAACCTCCATGGGGGACTGGGTAGGGATACAGAATCCCGGAATCTCCACTTCCACTTTAATCATCATTTTTGAGATTTTGTTTTCTTTCATTCTTCTCAGATTGACTTCAACTCCTTACCTTGATTCTCTACTTCAACAGTTTTTACAGTAGCCCCTCTCCTTATCTGTGGGGAATATGTTTCAAGACCCTCAGTGGTTTCTCTTTGGCATATCCCAATTCACTAGTCTTGAGCTTTTTGGGTCATTATTAAGAAAAACAAGGGTTTCTTGGACACAAGCACGGTGATATTGTGGCAGTCAATCTGATAACTGAGTCGGCTACACTGGACAGAGGCATGATTCACATCCTGTGTAGAATGAAGCGGGACAGCATGAGATTACATCACAATACTCATAGTGGCACAAATTTAAAATGTATGAATTGTTTATTTCTGGAATTTTTCATTTAATGTTTTGAATTGTAGTTGACGGTGGGTAATTGAAACCTCAGAAAGAGAAACCATGGCTAGGAGGGGAGTACTGTACTTGGATTATAACAATTCTGGCCAGATTTGCCTTTAGAGCAGAGAACTATGGAATGGCTATAATGACATTAAAGTTTAGGGGGTTAGGGGGAGTGTGAAACCTCCTGCAAGAGTGACATCCACCACCCAGAGTCCCAGGAAAGGAGTCGGGGGTCCCCTGAGTGGAGGGGAGGAGAATTCCTTTGTGGGACATGTGAGACTAGGAGACCCCAAGTCGCCCCTGTTCCAAAATGGTGATCCATCCAACAACCAAGATGTCTGATGAGAATTTGGTGTTTCAGCAGTGTTCCTGGTAGAAAACAACCCAGAGAGACACTGTTACCACACTTTGACTTAGTCCACAATTGTACCTCTAGAGAGGTAAAATTCTTCAAATCTCTTATCAAGCTATAGCTCCTCGGTGAAAACTCCCCCCCTAATGTTGCCATTTTCTAACCTTTCCCACTCTATAGCTACATTGCCAAGTAGCCTTCCAGTTTACACTTCTGCCTTTCCTTTACTTAGCATTTTATTGTCAGGGTTCCATGTAGACTTTTTACATATTGTTTTATTACCACTCAAGGATACCAGTGGGCGGAGGTTCTCTCTCTCTCTCTTTTCCTTCTGTGTTAGATACATGCAAATAACTAAGAAACGTAAGATTGTTAGATTATTTTGTGCTCAACCTATTAATTTAGAATGGTATAGAGAGAAGCTGGTCCTTGCCATTGATCAACTAAACTCATGTGCCTGTCCTAAAACACTGGATAGCTCTTCCCTAAGGGAGGATGTAGTTATTAGAGAGAGCATTTAATTAAAGATACTTGGTGATTATGCTTTGTTGATTATAGTTTGCTTAGAAACATTTACTATTCTTCAGTGATGCGTGTGTGTGTGTGTGTGTGTGTGTGTGTGTGTGTGTGTGATTGCTGCTTATACTACTCTTAAAGAATTTCTTACTTATCAAAGTCTTAGAATTGCTTATATATCCTTTGAGGAGTAGACCAATACAGTCATCCTTTTCATTTTATTTATGTTTAAAATTTTGTTTGCAGCAAATTTAATATGAAAATCCTGTCACTTGAAATAATAGAAAGAGCTTTCCGTGGCTTGACATCCTTCCTCAAGATGGCTAGGACAGCATAACAGAGGAGCCCTGTCACACTGTTTAAGGTTTCTCTTTAATAGGGTGGGTGAACTTTTAAAAAATAATATGTCACGTAACTCCCACTGAGAATTCTGAACTCACAGTTTTGCAGTCTCTCAACTTAGGTGACTTTTTTTTTGTTGAACACAAAATAATCTTATATATATATATTTGTTGCAAAATAATAAAAAAAGTCTTATGTAAGAAAGGTGACTGGGGACTTAATCTGCAGTCTATAACTGAGAAAAACAAACTTTAATGTGGGCTTCGTGGTCTGATTGTCTCCTCTACTACTTCAAAATATTTGCAGTCACATAGGATTAAGATAATGGCCATCAGGCCATTTCATTCTTCACAATTCTGGTCCAAGATAAATGAGAATGTGCCTCCCTGCTGTGCAAACATCCTTTTTATTAAGGCTGGGTGAACAAGACTGTAAGCACATTTGGCTGCAGAGAAAACTAACAGAATTGGAAATGTGGACTATTGAAGCTCAGAGTCTAAGATCAGGCTCTCAAAGTACAAGTGAGTAAAGAGAAAAAAATATTACAGAATAAGCAGCAGAACTGAAATGAAAATGAATCAACATACTAGAACTGGAGCGTGACACCAATATGCTCACCTGGGGTGCCCAAGTGGCCGGGGCATGTTTTGCTCATAGAGATGCATAGCCACTCATTGTTTTTGAAAATATTTAACAATGAATTCCCTGGTGTTTTGTGACATATGTTATAGTCTAATATATTTTAATTTAGCTCTTAAAGTATTGTTTTATTTTATACATCCATATGGCATGCCTTCCCATTCAGAGTCTAAAAAGGACTTGAGGTCAAGGACTGGGCCACCTTTATTTCCATAAAACCTATTCCAATTCCTTGCACATAGTAGGCACCACTACCACTGCAGACTCCGCGGGCATTGTTCACATTGTGTTGACGGGGCTCCCTGGCACTGTGCAGTCCAGCCCTGGCAGGCACACAGGAGTCCTTGTTGATTTTATGCAACCCAGGGAGGTCTGGTACAATGTAAAAGCTCTTTCGTATTGCTTCAGTGGCCTGGGGAAAAGGCAAGTCCCTGAACCTTAGTTAAAAACAGTGCTGCTGCTTTGAATAAATGCCCTTTAAATTCCAAAATATTTTTTAAAAGTCGTGCATGTTTCTACCTTTGAGTACAGTTAGTATGCATCCTCATACTAACCAAGCATATGAATGTAGAGTTGCCAACTATTCAGACAAAGAAACAAAAGCCTAAGAGGGTGGCTCAAATTTGGAAAAGTTGTCCTTTTCATGCAGCGAAGTGTAGGTAACCAGCTTCTGCATCCCTAGGCCAGCCTCCCTGGCCTAAAGATCAGCTTGGGCCTAGCGAGAATGGGATTTAATGGAGAGGAATGGGATACATACTGTATCTGGGCAGAGAGAAGTTTTTGAATTGGAGAATTCAGCCCATTTTTTCATCCTGACATTCTTTGAAGCTTTGGGAGTTTTATTTTATCAGTAGGAAATTAGATGAAATCCTCTATGGATCCCAAAATTGTATAGCTCCTCTGAAATAATGCTAAGCATGTTCTCTTTCAACAGCAAATGAAACGTTAAAACGGCAAATAGCCACCTGGAATCATAGATTTCAGAGATAAAATCATTAATGGCCATGGGATTTCTAAGAATAAAGCAATAGGTTCAAATTAGACCTTAGAATTAGAAGAACGTGCTATAATCTAGGGTCCACATCCAAAAAGGTGAGAGCCAGAAGGGGCCACTCTCTCTGAACTCTTGATTGTCCACAGCGCTAATCATGTTTTCTCAGTTTGACTTCTCAAGGCTGGAAAGAGACCAATACATTAGCAATGCTGGTTGGTTTTGAGGAGAGGTTTCTGAAAAGAAAGAAATTCCTAGAAGGAAATTAAAACCTCAAACAAGACTTGACTTTCATAGGTCAGCTGTCTGGATTTGAAAATATAATCCTACCTGATCATTCTTTGTCCACTGGTCTTTGTTTTCTTTGTTCCTTTCCCACTTCCTGCTTTCTCTCTCATCTCTTTCTTTTTTTTTATTTTTCCTTTTTGTAATATGCTTTTGTTAGAATAAGAGTTTCATCTTCAAATGCTGCATTTTCAAGAAAATGTGGGGTTTTTAGAATACAATAAGCTGATTTGCAAATGGTGAATGCACAACAGCGCAGGACAGGCTTTGAATGGTGCTCACATCCCACGGATGTGAATGGCAGCGAGCAGGAGCTCTCTTTGTAGACGTCTGGCCGTACAAGGATAACTAATAAAATAAAGAAAGTCTCTCCGTGAGCAGTGTGATCTGTGAAGATGAGACAGAGGCCCTGCGATCTGAGGGACTATGAAATATCCCTAATGAACTCTCACTCCTTTTCCTCTGAGCTCCAGCCGGCCAGAGCACAGCGCCTACAAAGCAAAGCCATCGCGCTTGAAAGTGCAGCTTCCAGGAAGAAGAAAGACAAAAGTCTGAGGCTGGAGGGAGATTCTGAATTAGTGATAAGCTGCTGCATCTCCAATGCAGAGGCGTCTTTCAATTCCTGGGGAAAGTGTTTTATTCAACACACCACACTCCTTTGCGGTGTCCTTCATTAACTTTCTTTTTTGCTAGTATAGTTATGGAAAAGAATCAAGCGAGTTTTCTATTTATTTACATGCTATGCAAACAGTTTCTACAGCCTGGTGAGACAAACAGCAGGGTCATATTGGAAGAGTCTGAACATTCCTTGGCCACACTGAGAGGCTGTCGAAGCTACTTACAAAAGATGTGAGCTGGGGGCTGGAACAGATTATAGGTGTGAATATGATTTCATCTATTTTATCCTCCCATTACTCATTTTCTCTCTCCCTCCCCCCACTCCAACTTTCCCTTATTTGTGCTTCTGATTGTATTTGTTTCCCCTTTAGAGGTTCTTATACAAAGATTACATAATGAATTTATTGGATCAGTTCAGGATGAAAATGTTTAAATTGACAATTTAGATTCATGTAACAACAACAACAAAAAACAGCCACCACCACCATCCCAACAACAATGGAAACAGACATAATACTGTTTTCCCCCTGTTTTGATAGTTGTGTCCAAAGCATTTGAGAACAGCCTTTTCAAATGTAAATTTTCAACATCAGGAATGATTGATTTGGAACAATCTTCTTGAAGCAGCACATTCATGCAGTCAGGCACTAGCATACAATGAGGAGCCCTCTGTGCGGAGGACAACCCTGAGTGGGACCAGGGGAGAATTACTCACTGGAGATCCAACACAGTAGCCAGTGTTCTTGTTTGTAGAAATCAAGGGTGTGATGGTGGAATACTGGCAAAAATCTCAGGCACAAAACACTTTTATTTTTATAGCGTGTGCGTACACACACACGCACACAGCGTACTTTAGAAAATGGGTGTTCTTTTTACAATTTTTAAAATTTTATTTTTCAATTACAGTTTACATTCAGTATTATTTTGTAATCATTTCAGGTGTACAGCCTTAGTGGTTAGGCAATCATATACTTTACAAAGTAGTCCCCCAATATTTCAAGTACCCATTAGGCAACATACATACTTATTATAATATTATGGGTCATATTCTTTATGCTGTACTTTACATACTGGGACTATTTTGTGTCTACCAATTTGTCTTTCTTATTCCCTTCACCTTCTTCACCCACTCCCTCAATGCCTTTCCCCTCTGTCAACTACTAGTCTGTTCTCTGTATCTATGAGTCTGTTTCTATTATTGTTTGTTCATTTATTTTTGCTCAGTGATACAGATGTACAATGGAATATTACTCAACCATAAAAACGAATGAAATCTTACCATTTGTGACAGCATGGATGGACCTAGAGGGTATTACGCTAAGTGAAGGAAGTCAGAAAGAGAAAGACAAATACCATCTGATTTTACTTATATATGAAATCTAAAACATAAGGAATAGTTCTTGACAATTGAATATCCTGTCTAACAAGTTTGCCAATTCTCAATGAATTAAATACTATTGAGTTTCAATATCTAAAACTATAATAGGACTGAAAATAAGTAATCTTTCTGATGATTCTAAGGCCTGTGAAAGCTTTGCAGCATTCCTGAGATGTGGGACCTGAAGTACGGTCTCAGCTGTGTGTTAACATAAGAAAACATTCAAACCTGTAAAGAATTTTGTGACATTATTTGAGCCAAACTGTAGACAATTTCCAGGAAACAGAATCTCTAAGTATTAAGATAGTGCTCCAGAGAATGGCAGTTTTTTACCTTGTTTTATACATTGCAATCAAAAGAGGAGATGTAAGAGGGTTACATGAACTCCATTGGTAATAGATTAGGGAGGCAGGAGAAAGCAAAGCGGGGAAACCACTGGGATTGGATAAAAAGTAAAATTATAGACACCTACTTTTTTTACTTAGGTGGGTGCAGGCTAGTTAACAGTCAACAATTAATTCAATAATAATGAGGGGATTTGTGGTCTCCACCAAGTGTTGCCTGTGTTTTGAGGTGTCCAGAAAAAAGGAAAATTACTTTGACATTCCAATGTAGATGCAAAAAGACAATAGGCTCAGTTAAGGTAAAGATTGACCTTTGTCAGGGAAGATACCAGCCTAGGATATGACTACCCACCATAACTGCTTTTAGTTAAATTTTTCATTTCAGACTATCCTTTGCAGTTACTTTAGGTCTTGGAGTTTGTAAGACTGCCACACAAGCCTTCCCTGTTAGCATGTGGCCCCTTTTCATCCACATGTGTAATGGGGATAGTCATAGCATTTACCTCATCTATACATTGTAAGCATTAGCAGGATTATGTAAAGTCTTAGGCCAGGGCCTGGCACAATGTACGCGGTCAAAACATGTTAGTCATTGTTAATACTACCTTGTAAAATTTTTCATTAATAAAGAATCTAATTGTCAGAAGCAAAATAGCATCATATTAATTTTTTTCTTTGCTTTTAAAAAAAATTTTGTTTTTTCAAAATCTGCAAAGATATTACAGTATTTCTGTATATACTTTACCCAGTTTCCCCTGTTATAAACAACTTACATAATTGTGGCACGTTTGTCAAAAAAGGCAGCTAACTAATAGTAATAGTACTGGTACATTACTATTAGCTAAGCTCCAGGCTTTATTTAGATTTTACTAGTTTTACCAGGAATGGCCTTTTTCTGTTCCAGGATAACCCAGGATCCCTCCTCACACTTATTGTCATGTCCCTTTAGCTTCCTCTGGTCTGTGAGTTTCTCAGTCTTTCCTTGTTGGGGAGCATGAGAGACTTGGTTGGAAAGTTTGTAAGGAGGACATTCTGATAAAAGGAATTGTGGAAGGCCGCCTGCCCCATTTATCGGAATTCTGACTTAGGGGAGACTTAGGGGAGTGTTGAAGGCGGCACCCCTAATTATTCCTTGACCTTTCCAAACAAGTCTGTGTACGTGCAGACCCCCGGGTGTTTACTGGAATCCTTATGTTTAATCCCTGGATGCCTTTGCCTAGAGGACAATGTAAACACATGTGTCCTCCCAAGATTACTCACCCTACTGATTGTATCTAAAGATAAAAATTCCAATAAAGGCTAACGAGGCAGGCAATCGAGGCGGCCTGGCTTCTTCAGCTGGGCAAGCCCTTAGCCCGTTCCCCCACAGTGGAACTGTGTTGGAGTAATCTGTTCATCAGCCATCCAGGGGCTGCTGGTCAGCCCCGGCATTTCCTTGTGGGTGTTTAAACTGCTTGTGACAGTTTAAATAATACTGGCCTTCAGATGACCATTTGTTTTGTAAAATGCCTCTAAATTTTACTTTATCTCAAACCTTTTCTCAGGTTGGACCAGAGTCATGGTTTTGGCAAGGGTACCACGGTGGTGAAGTACTCTTCTCATCTGGACACATCAGGAGGTAGACGATATGAATATGGTTTATAGCTGACGATGTTAGCATGGATCCCTTGATTAAAGTAGTGTCTTTTGGTTTCTCCACTATAAATTTACAATTTTTACCTTTCTGTGTTGTCTTCTTAGGAAGTATCAGGAAGTCCAGACCAAACTTAAGGTGAGGAGAATTAAGCTCCACCTACTAGAGCTTTTGTTTTATTTCATTTTTGGAACATTTTTGGAATTATTTTCTTAGGGAGATTTGTTCCCTTCCCCATTTATGTATCTATTCAAAAGTATATTTATATCAGTATGAACTCATATATATATACACATACATACAAGAGTGGGCAAAAGTAAGTTAATAATAAACAATATAACAATCAATAAATAAGTAATAATACAAGAATAAACTCTGTGGTTGGCTTACAACTATAAACCAACTTTTACCCATCCCTGCATATTTATACTTTGAGTTATAATCTATTACTACAATATTTTGTTGCTCAAATCGCTCCAGCTTTGGCCATTGGGGAAATAGTGTCACTCATATGATTGCAGCAAACTCTAATGGTGTCTTTTGTAGCATGTTTTCAATAATTATAGTAATTGAAGCTGAGTGGAAAGAAATGTCGAGGAAAATTCTATGAAGGAAACTCCTAGTTGGAGAGCAACCAGAAAGCTACACAAATGGTGGTGGGTGGCATTTCATGGTGATGCTTAGATTCATTAATGAAGGCAATGAAAGTATGAAATGTTAGGCAATGGAGAGTGGATTCTGCTTGGCTGCATCTCATCATTTTGGAAAAAGGCTTTGTGTCAATTGGTTATAAGTCTGCGTTTTAGACAATGCTGCTTTGAAAGACATCTGCCTAAATGGGTCAGAAATAAAAACACAAACAGTATATAATGTACATTTTGATTTAACTTTTACTCATTTTAGTGTAGTGAGAATTAATAAAATTTTGATCATTGGAACAATGAGGATACTAAGCTATAATGTACAGTTCTACCTGTTAATCATTAAGTATAGGGATCTAATCAAGTGTGGAAAACAGGTCTTATAGACAATATCAACACTTTGGTTATTATAAGACAGAAAAGGGAAGAAATACAGATAGTTGTGTGTTTTATTGACAGTGAAAATTATATTAAATGTTCTTGTGGGAGATGAAAGTGAGTTACTTAAATCAGCCTAATTTCCATGCAAGCTATTATATAACATTAAATTTCATATGTACAAAAAATATAAAATCAGTCCACATAGAATACAAACCTCCTCTCATTCTCACCTCTATTTCACTTGTCCCTTGCTATTTTTGAAAGTCTTCATGCAGCCATGATTTGAATACCACTGGAAAGTTTTTTAAGATGTTAATACTCATAAAAATGACTAACAATAGAGGTATTTAAGAACAATGTGGGTACTATTTCTGTGCTATTTTAGGACACCAAAACATTCTTGCCTCAAATAAATTTACCCTCTACCTGGAAAGCTCTAATGTTCCAGCTCCCTCTCCCTCCCCTTCTCCTTCTCCCTCTAATTGCCTGGACCTAATTCACCATTCAGGATGACAACCAGCCCTCACTTTCTCAAAAAGTGTTTCCTGGGCTCTCTCTTAAATAGATCACTCCTCTTATTCTCTCTTAAAACACTCTGTTCTTGACCTTGGTGGCATTTTCCACAATTTTGCAAACTTGTATAATATTAGCCTCCCCTACTGGATCATAACCTCGTTGAGAGCAAGAACCTTGTCTATCTTGCACCACTGCATGCAAAATGCCTAGCCCAGGGCCTGGTCCCATATATTTATTGGTAAATATATAGTTGTGTGAATGAGACAACACTTAAGCAAGGGATGCTTTTTAGTGTATTAAAAGAGTCTTGTTTGAGGTTTTAGGGCAGACCTGAGATACTTTGTTGGAAGAAATATTGATAAACATTGTTAGTACTAATAAAACTACTTACAATATGTAACTTTTATTAGGTGTTTGATAATTTATAAGTAATTTTCTATATACAAATTCAATCTGCCTCAGATTTCTCTGACACATTTCTTCATTTCCCTGCATAGGAACATGAATGAGATTCTAAGACAGTGATGGCGAACCTATGACACGCGTATTAGAGGTGACAGGCAAACTCATTTTTTTGGTTGATTTTTCTTTGTTAAATGACATTTAAATATATAAAATAAATATCAAAAATATAAGTCTTTGTTTTATTATGGTTGCAAATATAAAAAAATTTCTATATGTGACACGGCACCAGAGTTAAGTTAAGGTTTTTCAAAATGCTGACACGCCGAGCTCAAAAGGTTCGCCATCACTGTAAGAGGTCAAATGAGTTAGCAGAACAACAACATACCTGGGAGAACAGTGAGGAATGGTGCACTGCCTTCTGCTTTAAGAGTTAGCCAGCCTTACAGGGCAGCTGCCATCTTGCTGATGTGACTTGGGAATGATGGGGCATTGTGGTGTCTCCCCATAGCATGTAGGGCTATTTATTTTTTCTAGTCTGTTGTTTTATTTAGCTTTATCCTTAAAGTTAGAGACACATGGCACATGTTCATGCTAGTGGTCCCCAGAAGTGAAAGCTTCCCTAGTAGGTTTGATCACCCCTCCTTCTGTGATTCCAGAATCCATTGTCATTATTGCCATTAGAAATTAGTATACTATATCACAGCCATATGTTTACATATATGGTGGGTTTTACAAACTTATTCCTATAAGAAATAGTATTTTTCTTTCCCTTAAATTCACCTAAGCCCCTTCTCACACAGTCATTATAAAGTTCTGTTTCACTCTTCAGTGGAAAATCCTCCTTGCCCATTGCTGTGTAGAGGCCTCAGCACCTGATATCCCTCAGAAGATATGAAATAGATTCTCTGGACACTGTTTACTCCTGATCTGCTTAATGTCCCAGTCACAAGACAGCTGCAGGTAGAAGACCTCTGTTACTCCCATGCTGTGGGGACCCTGGGAGCCCCACGTGGGTGCAGGATACAACTATTTGCTGTAGGATCCACTTCCTGGAATGTTTCCAAGAAAAGAACAGGATAACCACCCCTCCAGAGAACTTTCACCCCACGCACACACTTCCTCCCAGCTGTAGGAGACTTTCTTCCTCTTTCTCTCATTTTCTCAGAGGAACAACCCCTCTGAATTTCCCCTCTGGGACACATCCAACATCCCTTTCATGACTATAAGCATCTACAACAGGCAAAAAATGTTGACATTTGCTTCTTCTGTGTTCTACCCTGGAAAATCCCCAAAGCAATGAAGTAATGAGGAATTAGTAAGCTGTATGAGATAAGGGAAGAAAAAACATGCCAGAAGGACAAGCACATAGTATTTTAAACATAAGATCTTACTATAGATGTCTTTCCCACATGCCCATGTGAGCATTTTGATAGTAGTAAATATGATTTTCAATTTTGATGTTACCTTGCACAGCACAGTCTCTAACATAGAATGTCCTTATATGTTGTGAAGGAAGAAAATAAAAAAGAAAGAAGTGAGGAAGATAAGGGTAAAGAAAAGGAAGGATAGAGGGTGAGAGGGAGGGAAGAAACAAAAAGAAATCAGGAAGGAAGGAGAGAGAAATCTCTAAAACAGTAAAAGCGTAATATGCTAATTAGACCGGATGTCCTTCCTGATGACCTTCTGGACAAAACCAGGGCTGCAAGGGAAGCCCAGGTCCTGGGCACCAGAGGGAAGCCAGTGCAGGCAGCCAAGGGAAGGAAGGCCTACTCTTGCATGAATTTCATGCATCAGGCCTCTATTATAATTATGCATATCAATGCAAAAAGCATGGATTCGAAAAAGAAAATATGCCAAGTATGCTGCTAAATACTACTGGTAATATAAAAATGCAACGGCTCCTTGAAAGCTCATGTATTAGAAGATGAGACATGTGGATATATATATATATATATATATATATAGTGGGTGCAGAGTCTGGGCAGTTCTCATGGTTCAGGTAGAAACTGAAATTCTGAAGAGCAGAAATTAGAAGGAAGTAGAGGCTCTGTCATAGACAAAAATAAAATGAGTGCATTGCCCTAGGGCAGTGATGGGGAACCTATGACACACGTGTCAGAGGTGACACTTGAACTCATTTTTTTCGTTGATTTTTCTTTGTTAAATGGCATTTAAATATATAAAATAAATATCAAAAATATGTCTTTGTTTTACTATGGTTGCAAATATCAAAAAATTTCTATATGTGACGCGGCACCAGAGTTAAGTTAGGGTTTTTCAAAATGCTGACACGCCGAGCTCTAAAGGTTCGCCATCACTGCCCTAGGGCCTAGCTGGTTTGACTCAGTGGATAGAGCATCAGCCTGTGGACTGAAGGGTCCCAGATTCGATTCCAGTCAAGGGCACATGCCTGGATTGTGGGCTCGATCTGCAGTAGGGGGCGTGCAGGAGGCAGACGATCAATGATTCTCTCTCATCACTGATGTTTCTATCTCTCTCTCCCTCTCCCTTTCCCTTCCTCTCCGAAATCAATGAAAATATATAAAAAATAAAATAAATAAAATGAGTGCATGAAGAATAAGGAAGTATTTCCATAGAGAATGGAGAGAAAAGCAAACATTTCACCAGGTGCAGGGATTTTTTTGAGATAGATGAGAGATTTGGAGAGAGAGAGAGAGGGTGTGGCTCAGGATAATGAAAGAACTTGTAGATCTAGAGTTGCCTCATCTTGTGACTGTTTTCCAGTTCTGGCACATATGTGTCCTTATTATCAACTCCCTTTCATATTAAGGTAACTTGAGTGGGGTCCTCATTCCTTCAACTAAAACAAGAGCAAGTAAAGAACAATGGGAGTCAAGTCAAGCAGTTTCCTGCCGAACTGCAGAAACAAAAGCAGCGACACTCCTTAGCCAGGGGCCCTCAGCTCTGGCTGACCCTCAGGGTTACTTGTGCATCTTTAAAATACACATCAGGAGACTTCTAATAAAATAAATATGCTAGAAAAACAAACCAATTGTGTTATAATTAGTATGTTCCCCATGTGACACTGATGTCTGGAAATACTGATGAGGTTAAGATCATCAGACCTAAGGTGAAGTTGACATCCACTTTTTTACAATATCACAGTAACATGGGCAAAGCCAAGAGAAGACTGCAATAGCTACATATGTGTGTATGAAGGCAGCCCTGAACATCATTAGACTACAAAATCTCCCTTTTAAAAAAATTTTTTTAAATATACATTTTTTATTGATTTCAGAGAGAAATGGAGAGGGAGAGAGAAAGAGAGAGAAACATCAATGATGAAAGAGAATCATTGATCAGCTGCCTTCTGCACACCCTGCCTCTGGGGATTGAGCCCACAACCCAGGCATGTGCCCTGACCTGGAATCAAACCGTTATCTCCTGGTTTATAGGTCAACACTCAACCACTGAGCCACGCCAGCCGGGCCCTTTTTTTAAATTCTTATTTTGTGTGCTAGGAACATTTATAGTCCTAGACTCTTCCTTCCAAGTTAAAAGAAATATCATGATGTGAATTGTTTTAGTGTTAGTATATGATTAGGTATCTATATAGCCCAACTTATGAGCCACTGTTATTTTTAATTATCTGTTTTATTCAATATCCCTTTCTCTCTTCTGCCTATTTTATTTATTGGTCATCTACTATATTCCAGGAATTAAACTTGCAGTCTAGCTTGGGGGGAAGAGGATGCATATACATATGTAATGCAAGTCAAAATGATAGGTGAGGCCTAACCAGTTTGGCTCAGTGGATAGAGTGTCAGCCTGCGGACTCAAGGGTCCCAGGTTCGATTCCGGTCAAGGGCATGTACCTTGGTAGGCACGTACCCAGTAGGGAGTGTGCAAGAGGCAGCTGATCGATGTTTCTCTCTCTCATTGATGTTTCAACTCTCCATCCCTCTCCCTTCCTCTCTGTAAAAAATCAATAAAACATATAAAAAAAATAATAGGTGATATGGATCATAAGAATGATACCAAAATATAATACTTAATTGTACTGAAGTTGCAAAGTAATGTCGGGTGAAAAGGCTGATTTCAGGATTTCTTAATTTGTTTACATAGTTCTCAATTTGTAATTTTTTTCTTTAAGTCTTCTCCTCTTCCCTAAACTGCTGCTTTCTGACTTCTGCTCTGGTCTGGTGATAGATGGGAAATATTCCCCACACTAAAATACTTTCCAAATGCTTGTCATCAAAATATTTAACTACAGTCAGCATAATAGAATAACGAAGAACCATACAATATATTTACTTAGCTTTATGGCATTCCGTCCAAAAGGAAGGCATAGGTGAAAATATACCTAGGTGATATACGATATCTCTGGAAACAAGTAATAGTCATATCGAATCCTGATTCAATTTGGTAAATATCATCTGACTGCTGGGAAATCACGAGACATATTGTAGCAACAGAGCAGCATGTCTCCTACAATAACCTTTTTATTTATTTAATCCAGCTCATTAATAAAGATCTCCTTTTCGTTTTCCTGATGAACAACGACTCCAAAACCACGGGATCACATTTTGACAGCTAATTTTGCAGGATATAATTTTCCTGCTTAAC
The DNA here is from genome assembly GCF_028538775.1 of Myotis yumanensis. Taxonomy (NCBI): domain Eukaryota; kingdom Metazoa; phylum Chordata; class Mammalia; order Chiroptera; family Vespertilionidae; genus Myotis; species Myotis yumanensis. The sequence continues at coordinate 62,508,254 of NW_027223759.1, forward strand.
CCAAGAGGAAAAAGAGACGGATGATTGAGATTAATCATTTGTAAAATTATAATTCTGTCACAGATAATAATTCGAAAGATCTTTCCCTTTTCTGAAATCCCCAGAATGCACCATAGATTGTCACACTTTGTAACAGAACGTGTAACACATTAGGGGACTCCTAATAAAGCAAATCTGCTAGAAAAACAAACCAATTGCCTTATAATTGGCATGTTCCCCACGTGACTATTCTCCTGTGAAGGAACATTGTGCCTTGGGTGAAGAAGGGTTTAAAAATAATTATTCAAGTGAGGTTATCTCTATCTCTTATTACTGTTTGAGCCATAATAAATGGTATTTCTTTTCCTCATATAAGCTTGTTAGGATTTACAGTTGTGTGCCCAGAAGGTGATTGAGCCCTTGTAGAAAAGTGAGCAAATTCAGAAAATTTTAATTGTTTTCAATAATGAAAGACTAACGGAATGAACCTATAAAGTTTTCAGAATGGCTACATGCCTCCAGGATGGACAGGGCTCACTGTTGAGCTGGCAGAATTCTCTGTAAACTTCTCTTTGTTTTCTAAATCCATTTTATAGACATTTAATATTGCTCCAACAACAAAGGCAAAGAAACTTCAAGGACTTTATGTGAGGTTGGCAGACACTGCTTAGACTGTGCAGGAAGTGATGGAAGAGGGGCAGGGCTCTCTGTAGTTTCTTGGCCCACATTCAACTAAATTGATTAGGGCAGAAGCTAATGAGATCAGGGTCATGGGTTCAAAGCCTGTGTGAGCCAGCTTTACCCTGTTCACATCTGAAGACTACACTCAACTCCCGCCCATCCCGGCAATGCATGCTGAAGGGGTCCTGACCACTGAAAATTTAAATGGGTCAAAACACTCCCACCTCGAATTCTTGCTAAAAAGTAGCACCCTAAGGCCTCCTCTCCCAAAAATTGACCACTTCTCACCAACTCTGCAGCCTCCACTTTGATTTGAGCCACCACTATCTCTTGCCAAGACTCTTGCAATACTTCCAACTCCTCTCCCCGCTACATACTTTGGAGTTCAGATTATTCTCAAGGAAGCATCAGAGTGATCCTGTTAAAATGAAAGTCATAACATGACATCCTCGGCTCAAAAACCTCTAACAGCCTCCCATCCAAACCAAGAGCTAAAGTCCTTGCAATGGCCAGTCAGACCTTAGACAATTTGCAACCCACATCCAATCCCCTATTTTCCTCAATGAGAACTCCTTCCTGTCACTTCCTCTGCAATGTCTGACATAGGCTTCACAATAAGGTGCTGACAACAAACAGGGGAGGGATTGTTTGAAGATTTTGCGTTTTGAGAGAACACCTGAAGAAAGGTGGGGAAAGGCCTGGCCTCTTTCTTAAAAATTAGAAAAAGGAGAAAAATACATGAATGGATGCCCATATGTTTTGTTTCCCCAACAGCACCAAAAGCAAAACACAATTTAGTATCTCAAGAATCTTGGCAAATCCAAATTATTCCACTGCTCATAAAGAGTAGTCTTTTGATGGCCTCAAAGAAAGAAAATCACTTTCCTAAACTTTTTGTAAAATCTACCCAGTTCTAAGGAGACATTGGTGTAAAGCGCAACACGCTTTGAAGCAGGTGATAGTTTAAGGAGGTTTGCTTTGATCCTCAATGCTCAAGGTCAGCTTAGAGCAGTGGTTTTCAACCTGTGGGTCGAGATCCCTTTGTCGGTCGAACGATCCTTTCACAGGGGTCGCCTAAGACCATCCTGCACATCAGATATTTACATTACAATTCATAATAGTAGCAACATTACAGTTATGAAGTAGCAACGAAAATAATTTTATGGTTGGGTCACAACATGAGGAACTGTATTTAAAGGGCCAGAAGGTTGAGAACCACTGGCTTAGAGAGAAGAGAAATACAGAGGACCAGAATCAGGAGCCCTAGAATTTGGGAAGAGAATTATGCAATCTTCCTTGAGAGTGTATTAGCAATCTTAATGAAGGAGGTCACATTACAGAATTCGTTTCAACAGCTGTTATAAAAAATAATGATTTATATCTATAAGTTTCTACAATGTCTGACTTGAGCATGTTGTACAGAAGGCATTCACTTAAGAAAATGTAATGAGCAACTCTATGAGGTAGATACTACTCTAGGCGCTGGTGGTAAATCAATGAACCAAACAGAGATTAGCACTATCTCCATGGGCCTTCTATTCTAGTAGGAGGAGACTAATAAAACACATAATAAATAAATACTTTCTATACTATGTTACAAGATAGCGACTGCTATGGACTAAAGGAAAAGTGGACTTGAACAACAGAAATCAAGAATGCTGGGGACAGAGGTTGCCTTGGGGATGGAGTATGTAGCTATGTTATACATGTTATAGGATAACAAGTACATTACATTTTTAGGTAAATGGCTTCCCCATACATAGATGTCAATTATCTAGTAGGTCTGAAGCCAGCTTTAAAAAAAAATCCTTTTTTAATTTTATTATTTATTTAGTCTATAATATGCTGCCTCCTTAGATAATGGAACAGAATCTCTTTGACCAGAAAATTTCTTCAGTCATACTTAATACTGTCCTTTGAAATCATAGCTCCATCCCAAGCACTTAGGGCCAGGCCTACATCTATAGGCATGCCTGCAGAAGAAGCAAGCAATGAATGGAGAGGTGTCATGTTCGATTGACACTTGGAGATTATTAGGTCAGACTCTATCGTCATGTACTTTGTTTTTTTGAAGATAACAAAAATGACAAGAAAATAAAATGAGCAAATATTATATGGCAATGTATGATCAGGTATGGTATTTTAAAAAGGGTATCTAAGGCCCTGACTGGTGTGGCTCAGTTGGTTGAGCATCATCTTGTACACTGAAGGGTCACTGGTTCAATTCCCTGTCAGGACACATACCCAGGTTTTAGGTTTGATCCCCAGTCAGGGTGCATATGGGAGGCAACTAATGGATGTTTCTCTCTCTCTCTTTCCCTTCCTCTCTCTTAAAAATCAATAAAAACATATTTTAATTCAAAACACAAAAAGGGTCTCTAGGACTTCTCATTTACTCTGAATGCTACAATATTTCTTGGTAGAGAGTGTTGTGATCACCCTTAGAAAATCTGTATTTTTTAGGTTGTTTCAAATATGGAGTGAAGCCCTGGCTTGTTTTGCTCAGTGGTTAGAGTGTCAGCCTACAGATTGAAGGGTCCTGGGTTTGATTCCAGTCAGGGGCACAAGCCTGGGGTGCAGGCTCAATCCCCACTGGGGGGCCTGCAGGAGGCAGCCAATCAATGATTCTCTCTCACCATTGATGTTTCTATCTCTCTCCCTCTCCATTCCTCTCTTAAATTAATAAAAATATATTTAAAATTAAACAAATAAAATATAGCAGTGAAAATAAAAATAAATAAGTAAAGCAAACAAAAAATAAAAGAGAGATCAGTACCTACTAGAATGCTTGCAGGTTCACTGTCTTTCTTAATAAGAAATGTAGTACAAAAACAATCCACTCAAGACAAGTCAATTAGCCATGACTTATTGGTGGTAAGTGAATATGTGGCAAAAGTCCAAGGACAATTTATTTTCTGATTTGGGCTAATGTCTCACATCATTTCTATTTTTAGTTTAAGGAAGAGGACATTCAAAAAATGCCTGGTGTATGGTTGAGAGTCGGATCTTTTAAGATACACAAAAATGACTTAAGCATACTCTTCTGATGATTATTTTCCTGTAGCCACTTATTTTTAGCGGTTGCTTTGTTGTGTCTCCTTGTTAGAATGATATCAAATACCCCTTTATCTTTACAATCAGTAATCTTCCTTAACATCTGGATTCTTGGACATCTGTCTGAGACCACTCACCACTGACAAGACCACCAGGCTTCCTCCACCACAAACATTCATGTGGCCCTGTGCTGACTAAATTGATAACCTGAGCTAGACACTCATACTGGGCTGGTGAGTCATGAGATAAGGGGTCTACTGGAAAAATTAACAACCTCTACTATTGTTATCTACATCTTTTTTGTTTAAACTTTCTGAAAGTCTCTGCTTCTAAATTGTCAAATGAGGCTATGCCAACATAATCAAAACAACTGATGAAAAACTGGAAAATTCGATCAGCCAGAGGTGTTTTGTCTACAATCTCCAATGTCCAGCTTGATTAACTATTTTCACTGTGTTGATCCTTTCCTTTTGTAATAATTCTTTTTTCCTATTATATAAGATAATGTACAAAAAATTGTTGTGGGAAGTATATACAATATGTTAAAGTAGAGAAGTAAAAAATTAATTCAGAATTTTTGTACATCAGTATGTTTTTATAACTTTTACAAGTCTTTTAAAAAATTCCTCATTTATATGTATGTATGTTTACATGTTTTTTATATATAGTTTTACCTACTACTTTGTAATTTGTTTCTCTTACCTAAAAATAAATCATGAATACCTTTCTAAATGGTTAATTATTATTTTTAGAATGGTTTTAAATTATTGAGGGTCATTATAATTTTCTTTAACCAGTTTTCTGCTGCTGAACAAGTAAAGTGTTTTTTTAAATCTTTATTTTTGAAAGCATTACATATGTCCCCTTTGTTTCCCTCATTGACGCTTTCTAGTCTACCCCTGTCCTCTGCCCCAGGCCTTCACCACCCTATTCTCTGTGTCCATGGGTTATGCATATATGCATACACGTTCTTTGGTTGATCTCTTCCCATCCACCCACCCATCCCCACTTTCCTTCTGAGATTTCACAGTCTGTTCCAGGTCTCTGGATCTATTTGATTCGTCAATTTATTTTGTTCATTAGATTCCACATATGAGTGAGATCATGTGATACTTGTCTTTCTCTGACTGGTTTATTTTGCTTAGCATAATATTTTTCAGGTCTCCCCATGCTGTCTCAAAGGTTAAGAGATCCTTCTTATACCCTAGCTGGTTTGGTTCGGTGGATAGAGCGTCAGCCTGTGGACGGAAGGGTCCCGGGTTCAATTCCGGTCAAGGGCATGTACCTTGGTTGCGGGCACATCCCCAGTGGGGAGTGTGCAGGAGGCAGCTGATCAATGTTTCTCTCTCATCGGTGTTTCTGGCTCTCTATCTCTCTCCCTTCCTCTCTGTAAAAAATCAATAAAATATATTTTAAAAAAAGAGAGATCCTTCTTATACTGCTGCATAGTATTGAATGGTATAACTATACCACAGCTTTTTATCCACTCACCTACTGATGGGCACTTGGGCTGTTTCTAGATCTTAACTATTATAATTGTGTTGCTATAAACATAAGGGTGCATACAGTATTTCTGACTGGTGTTTTGGGTTTCTTAGGATATATTTCTAAGAATATATATATTAGAAGTGGGGTCACTGGGTCAAATGGCGGTTTTATATTTAATTTTTTGAGGAAACTCCATACTTTTTTATAAATGGCAGCACCAATGTGTATTCCCACCAGCGGTGAACTAGGGTTCAGTTTTCTCCACATGCTCACCAACACTTGTCGTTTGTTGATTTATTAATGATAGCCATTCTGACAGGTATGAGGTGATACTTCATTGTCATTTTAATTTGCATCTCTCTGATTAAAGTGTTTCTAATTTTAAAAGTTATAAATACATAAAATACTGATGAACAATTCTGTATGTAAATTTTGTACATACATCAGATTATTATTATGGATTTCAATATAAATAAATTTTGCCTGAATAATATTGATGAAATTGATTAGTAATTACATGGAAGAGCCCAGATAATATCTTCTAAACAATTGATTTTATTCTTTTAGTCCAGTGGGACACAAAAAACAACTAGCAGAATAATACTATCTTAAAATTCTATACTTATATATTCAATGATGTGCTTTTACATGCACAAGCTAATTTTAATAGCAATGCTTACATCTTTCCATGTGCTTGCTAGGAGAAAAGGAAGAGGAACAATACTTTCCGGTTCTGTGCTACTCTTTGCATGAGCTAACTCATTTTGGTGGGATTTAAACAGGTGTCTCAGACTTATCTATATAATAAAAGCCTAAGTGACCATTACAGCAGAACAACTGGAACGACTGGTCACAATGATGTGCACTAATCAACACAGGAGCTGCCCCCTGGTGGTCAGTGCACCCCCACAGGGGGAGCACCGCTCAGTGAGAAGCCGGGCTCACAGCTGGCAAGCGAAGCGGTGGTGGTGGGAGCCTCTCCTGCCTCTGCACTAAGGAGAAGTGAGCTGAACAGTAAGGAGCAGCGAGCAGGCAGGCAATAAGAATCGAGGGGTCCTGGATTGTGAGAGGGTGCAGGCCAGGCTGAGGGATAACCCCTCCCCGCCCCCAGTGCAAGAATTTTGTGCACCGAACCTCTAATTTACCATAATAGTATTACTTAGTAATGTTTGAAGCTCTGACTTCTACTGAATGTGAGTCTAAAAGAATATGTGTCATTAATTCAGGGAATCTCCCTGAGAGGTCTTATTTTTGAAGTTAACTACTTCTAAAGGAGAAGCATGGGCATTAGTTGGATGCACCTTTTATCAGATTACTGCAAAGGAATTAGAATTTGTGTTTGGCCTAATCAACTAGGCACCTTTGGACTCCATATCAGCCGTAATGCATGTCTCACAACCTCTTGACCATATCAGCCAAATTAAGAGGAACTTCTCAGGGCACTGCCCTTAACAAGGGTTCCTAGCATGGGGCTTTCAAAAAGTCTCTATAGTTCCATCTGAGCTGAGTTGATAGAATAGCATCCATTTGGGAACAGTTTCTCAAGATGTCTCTTGAGTCTTTAGTTGAAATATAACTCAGAGGGATACCAAGTCCCAAGGCCGTCAGTCAATCTTTTTCTAATTTTGTTCCCATAATCCTATTATTTCTGATAAAGGCTATTACTTCCCCAGGCTGAAGTTATAACATACCTTCTCTAGGATCATTATGCTCCTCTGCTCTTCTGCATTATTTAGAACTTGAAATGCAAGATATTTCTTTGGTGGAAAGCAAATCAACCTCTGCAGAAGTCTAGAGGAGACTGAGCCTGTAATACAGTCCTTTGTGGGGAAGGCTGCATGTGGAGATAAATCTTAATATATATTTCTACAGAACAAACCACATGCTTGGACATTATTTTTCATTAGAGACTAGATCATACAGTTCATTTTGAAAGTGATCAACTGTTTTATTAACAAAAATAAAATGCTAATTATAATTTGTCCAAATACACCTTAAACCAGCTCTCAATAAATTATATTTTAAAAGAGTAAAAAAAAAGTTTGTAAAGTAATGTGTAAGAGTACACCAAAAGTTTCTATTATCATGACAGAATATTCAGTGGTATTCATTGGTATTTTGAATGCTGAAAAAGGCAAAGCAATTGACTTTTATACTGCACATCTGGGTTCTTTAGACTATTGAATGGAGAAAGATAGGTCCAATATTTTGAGCCCTTTGGAAGCCAAGAAATGTGAAGCATGTAAAGTAGAAAGTTCAAGGTTGTTTTTTTTTTAAATTTCTGCATACCTCTAAAAGTCTCATTAGTAATTAAAGTATACCCTAATTACCCTGAGGCCACCCAAATGAAATAAATCTTGACAACCTTGTCCACTTCCTTTGACAAGAATCCAAACCCATGTGGAAGAATCAAGGGAACCCACGAGGAAGCCTTTGGTATAGTACCACAAGGCACTCACTCTTTGACATCCACTGATAGAGGCAACTGGGCAGTCCCACAAGTGCCCCTTGCTCAGGGAAGTGAAGATGAAAACTGGGTACAGATAACCATAGCAATGATGAATCTTACAATAAACAAATGGAAAGTTCTTTAACTTGAGTCATGGCTCTTGATTTGCAAGTTCATACAGGAAGAATAAGTAATGGCTAAGGAATGAATATGCAGGACTAAAACTGTACCTTGAGATTTATTGGATAAATCTCATACAATGTCAAAACTCTGCCCAGAGTGGGTTCGGCCAGAAAAGTCACATTATCCAGTTGTTACCTTTGAAGCACGAGTTGGCTTACTTTATTTTTACCAATACTGCTGTGTTTGCTCCCTTTAACTTGTCAGCACATCGCTGTGTGTAAACCAATGTCTGTAGTTGTTTGTTCCTCTGGTTTAACTGAGAGTCTTAGAATTCTATTTATTTCATTTGTTGTTAAAAACAAAAACCAAGGAAACATACAAAAATAGGCATCACTTCAATAGACACTGACTGTCATAGAGGACCACTGCCTTGAACCTAATAAAAGACTGTACAGTTTTAACATCAGGTTTAGTAATTACATGTGTGCATTTTAATTAAACCAAATAATGTTTTCCTAGTGCCAATTGGAGCCAATAAAATTCCCATGAAATTTATTGTTCTCATGGGAAGGCAGATAGCATATCTCAAAATTGTATATTTTATGTACTTTGGTTTGATGTTTATGATGGCCAGGAGTGTCACCCTTGGTTGGAAAAATCTGAGGTGAATTTGAACACATTTCAGTTCATGGGTAATGCTAAATTAGAACAAATAAAATGGAAGCAACTTCTCTGACACTGTTTAAGAAGCTAATGCAGGGAGAGATCATAGATTTAGAAATTAAGTAAACTCAACAATAAGGCAAGTATCTATTAGTAGTCAGAATAATCCTCATAAATGATGGTCTCTGAGTCAATGACCTGAGTGAATTTATGCCTAGCAAATTCAAGCTTTGCTACAATGGAAATGAGCAAAACAGCCCAGAATAAAAATGCATTACATCTTTATGAGTACTACATCCTCCCATTCTCCATCAATAGAAATGTTTTATAAAAGTTACCTTAGGAAGAGAGAACAGCCCTAACTGGTTTGGCTCAGTGGATAGAGCATTGGCCTAAGGACTGAAGGGTCCCAGGTTCAATTCTGGTCAAGGGCATGTGCCTTGGTTGCAGGCACATCCCCAGTGGGGGGTGTGCAGGAGGCAGCTGATTGATGTTTCTCTCTCATCGATGTTTCTAACTCTCTGTCCCTCTCCCTTCCTCTCTGTAAAAAAATCAATAAAATATATTTTTTTAAAAAGAAGAGAGAACAAAAGCATGAGATGTTCATCAAAACACTTTGCTCTGCCATGAGAACTGCTACATGCTGATATGTTGTCATACTGCTGTAAGGAAAGATAGGACATCTCATCTGAGGGCCCCATAAAAGAAATGAGATGGGATGGATGTCATCATCATCAATCACTCAAGCATAAAATAGGGAGGGAGGTCATCTTGTCCTCAGAAAAATGACAAGGCAGCTGTATCATTTTTGTCTACACCTTACTGATTTAATTATATATATAATTCTCAGAAAGAAGCTTCCTAACTGAACAATGACTGAGAATCCAATGTGGAGAATATGTGAATTTTACCTAATGTTATCTAGAGCAGAAACTAAAAGAACTTGTAGAAAATCCTCCCGGCCCATCTTGGAGTTTCCCTTCAATGCTTATGAAAGGAGCAGATGAATGAAGGTAGGCCTAGGAAAGAGATGGCCTTTCCCTGCCTGTTAGCCAAGAATGCTCCTTAAACACTTCCCAACACTGGCAAGGTGGCATTATATCACTATCAGTTCACAAACAAGGAAATGGAGACCGAGAAGCATCACACACCTCTTTCATTATCACCCTGCAAGGAGGTAGTAAAATGGGCAACCCTGTCTATTGGCTCTCATACTTTTTAAATAGGCAAGTGAGAATGGCAAGATAATCATGAAATATGTGAGACTAGAGAAAGTATGTATATTGACTTGATGAAATAAAATAGAGGATTTGAAAACTGGAAAAAAGGTGACTTAAACATGTCACTTCTATAAACCCCAGACCTCTTGAAGGCAAAGAGGAGGCATCTATCTCTTTGAAACAGAGATGAGAGCTTTTCATTAAGACCTTTTTCATTAAGGTGGTGATACCTCCTGAGAAGAAGGCCATACAATGGTAAATTCTTGTCAGAATTGCTGAAGTAAATATGAGGTTGCTTTGTTTTCTGGATTTGGACTTGTTTGAGTTCCAAGAGCCAAGTTCTTTCTGATTGTGCAAACATGTGAAGCGTTGGTGAGCCATGAACCTCTTATCTCTGATGCTAACACATTTCTGCACATTTTAGAAACCTTTTTTTTTCATTTTAGAAACCTTATTTTCTTTAGGAAAATTTTTGGAGCCAGACAAAATAATTACTTTCATTTTTAAGTCAAGCATGCCTTATTCTTTAAAAACAACAAGAATGTTATTAGTCGCATTGCAAATCCTCTGTACAGTCTAAAGTGCTTTTAAATTATTTGTAGATGTAATAAAACTTGGGACACTTTCAAAGACAAACATCTGACCTCTTCTGTATACTCAAAATAACATCCCAAGCCCATGAAGACAGCTGCTAGAAAGGAGATTCAACCATCAGAGAGTGACATCAGTGTAACAGGAACACTGGCCTCCAAGGGGAGTAAGTGACTTCACTCATTTGGCTGTTTGAGTCCAGAAATGTTTATATACTTAATTTCAGAATTCCTCTCAACAGCGGAACTTTGTTCAAATAAGATAGTAGCATAAAGTGTTCATTTCAATAGTGATTTCACACTTTAATTATGTATTACTGGAGTTCACCACTATGGTTTTTTTCTTTCTGCTTGAGATATACCTTACAGTAAGGGACACAAATCTGGTATACAACCTGAAGAATTTTAACAAATATATGTATACTTCTGTATAAGCCACACCAAGATTAAGATCTAAAACATTTCAAGAACCCTACAATGCTCCCTAAGTCAGAAATCCCACCCCAAGAAGACCACTGATTCGACCTCTAATCACAGTAGATTGGTTTAGGTTACTTTTGAATTTCATATAAATGGAATCATACAGTTGTACAGAGCACCCCCCAGTCTTATCCACTAAGGATACATTCTAATACATTCAGTGGATGCCTGAAACTGTGGAGAGCATTGAGCTCTATATATACGCTATGTTTTTGCCTATACATACATACCTATGATAAAGTTTACAGCTCCTCTTGGGCATATGCAAATACCAGCAACACCACTTTGGGGCCATTATTAAGTAAAATAAGGCTATAAGGGTTATGTAAACACAAGCATTGCAATGCTTCTGCAGTGGGTCTGATAAGCAAAACGGCTATTAAGTGGCTCAGGAGTGGAGGGGGAATGCAGCATGGATATGCAGGACAAAGGATGACTCACATTCTGGGTGGACTGGGGTGGGGTGGGGGAGGTCAGGAGATGGCATGAGATTCCATCACATTGCTCTGAACAGTGAGCAATTTAAAACTATAAATTGTTTATTTTTGTAATTTTCTTTATTATTTTCAGACCGTGGTTAACCACGGGTAACTGAAAACGTGGATACCTGAAAACACACAGAGAGAAACAGTGAATATGTGGGGGGCTGTAGTACTCTTTATGCATTTGACTTCCTTCACTTGACATCATTACTATGATATCCAGCCATGTTGTGTGTACCAGTATTCTGGTTTTTGTTGTTGTTGTTGCTTTTAATATTTCACTTTATGATTAGACCACAATTAATTGACCATTCTACTGCTGATGAATGCTTAGGTTATTTATAGTCTGGGGCTTATGGATAAAGCTGGTATGAGCACTCTTGTGCATTCCTCTATGTTGTCAGAAAAACATTGTTGGGTCGTACTTATGTTTAATCTTAATAAGCACTGCCAATAGTTTTTCCAAGTATACCAATTTACGTTCCCTTTTCTTAAATGACATAAAAGGAAGTCTATTTAGCAATTTAACTTCCTATATTCATCAGAATATCTTTGCATGAGATGTTCGTTTGTTTTAAAGGGAAGTTTAGAGATATCAGGACAAAATTATTGCCTAGCATTCTCCTCTTTGCTTTCCTGGACTGCTTCTGATCCACTGGATTTGTCAAGTCTCCACCTGCTTGCCTGCTATTTCCCCAGCCACCCAAGGTGATTCCTTGATGGCCCTTCGCTGTTGATTTGTGCATCCCGTCCTGTCCCTGCACTTGTGGTGAATCGCTGGCAGGAGAGTGGGCCAAGCTCTTCTCTCTCACCTCCTGCATGTGTGGCTGAGGCTCTGAGCAGCACAGAGGGGAAGGGCCATGATTTACTCTGTGTGTGTGAGCGGACATGAGACTCAGGGTTCCACAAAGGCAGTGTGGTGTCAGCAACGTCTCATAAAACTCAGAGAGGGATAGTGACAAACTGATTTCTAGAGCCCATGGTCGCCAGTACCTGGGTCTTCATCTTGTCATCACTCCTCAGGATTTCATCATTAACTCGCCCAGATAATTACCTTTTGGTCAGGCCAAGGTTCTAATTCTTAGTCACAAAAACAAAATATCATTGGCAGCTCTTCCCAGCTGTATGTTTTAGTGATTCCAGATGTGCAAATCAAAGAAATGCGGCAACAATGTGCTGTCCAAATAAAAAGGAAATGAAATGCGTAGACTGTTTTCTAAACATTTCAAAGGCCCTGGAAATCCGGCCAGCACCAAAAGCAATATTTGCATTTTAATCTTTGCTTAATTTGAACTATTAGGGCTTGTACCAAAGGTAAATGTCATTTGAAGTGGAATTTATTTATCATTCCCCATTATTATTTTTGTCTTTACTACATTTTTTTGTAAAGCATTTTGGAGAAAGCAGATATTTGATTTTTATTTTCAAAATAAATATTTTTCTTTCCTGAGAACATATATGAGGAATCCCATATTTGGGAGTTCTGTTTATAATCCATTATCTTATGTATGGATTAACAGCCTTTTAATTGTTTTTAAAAATTAATGAACCTGAACAAAAATCAATTGGTACTAAATGGTATTAATTTGGTACTAATTTCATATATGTGTACTGGATATAACTCTTGAATAACAAAATAAAGTTAAAGCAATTAGCAAAAGGCTATAATATGACACTTTTAAAATTTTTACCTCATTAAAAATAATAATAATAGGTTATATTATGTAGTCACAATAGCCCATGTTAAGTCAAAACAATAGCCCCTGTTAGTTCATAATTTGACTCTCTGATCATTTGACTTAACTTGAACATGAGGATGAGAAATTACAAGGAAATAAGGGGCCTCTGTGAGGCTAAATAGACATATCAAAAGTCATAAAATTATGTGCTTTTTTAAATTTAAAAAAGTCCATTTTATTGAGATATAAATGACATACATCACTATATACATTTAAGTATAGCATAATGGTTTGACCTATACATCTTGTGAAATGATGGCTGCAATAAGTTTGCTTAACATCTTCATGTGCTTTTTAAAGATCACCTCGGGCATCCACTCAGGAGCTATTTATTCCCATTTCCTAACCAATGATACAACGGAATTTCAAATTCATGCTAGAAGAGAAACAAGGTTAGTGGGAGTTTGAAATAATGCCCTAGAAAAGCACTAAGTGCCCTAGCTGGTTTGGCTCAGTAGATAGAGAGCATCAGCCTGCAGACTGAAGGGTCCTGGGTTTAATTCCGGTCAATGGCACATGCCCAAGTAGCAGGCTCGATCCCCAGTAAGGGGCGTACGGGAGGCAGCTGATCGATGGTTCTCCCTCATCATTGATATTCTTATCTCTCTCTCCCTCTCCCTTCCTCTCTGAAATCAATAAAAATATATTTTTTAAAAAAGAAGAAAAGCACAGTGTCAGTAAGAAATAATAGCTAATGGCAAGAAAGTAATGGTTGCAAAAAATATAAAAGCAATCATAATTACTTTGCTATGATTATTAAAGAGGCATGGCTACTGCAGTCATTTTGTTGAGGGAAAACTGCTTCTCTGCTTCAAGTACATGTTCTGCCTTGCCTTTCTACTGTAGGAGTGGGTGCAGTGACCGGCTGCAGCAGGTGTAACCTGAAAGCCCCTTCCTTGAGTTGCATCATACAAATCTCTTTTAGTCCTCAGCCTTCTCTGGTATTGCCACATGAACACCCAAGGGCGCACACTCACCCATTCTTACGCATAAGCAAACCTGGATCTAGCACCCTTGGAGGTCACCCTTGACCCGCAGGGCAGAGTCAGTGGATAAATATCCCCTTCTTCTGTCCTTAGGTGAACAACATTGAAGTTCACCTTCAGAAAGTCCTAAGTCAAGATGGAGCCCAGTTGCCCACTGTGTGAGCAGCAAGACAATAAATAACTCATGGATTGGTTTTCCCTACTTCCCAGTTCTATTCTTCCCAGTCCCGACCTCTGTTCCTTGGGATTTCTTACCAAAATTAATGATTTATAAACCAGCCCTTTTCTCAGGCTCTGCTTTTCCAGAAAACCTACACTAAGATAATTGAAACCTAGAAATAATCCTAAAAAGCAGACTCTTCACATGGGATTCAAGAATTGGGTCATTTGACTTCTAGCTGAAGTACTATTGCCCTGTCACTTGGCCCACAAAGTTCCGCAGCTCTATTGAAGCCAGCTGTATCCATAATGATTAGATGTCATTCTCAAAGAATAGTCATGACAGGACGCTTAGCAGTCCAGAGCAAGGCTTAGACTTAAGTGGCAAAAAACTACTCACTGTTGGCAAAGCAGCTCCTAGCCTAGTAGAGACTGGGCTCCTGGCCATAGGATGTTGAGTGGCTATGTAACCTGAGCCCACATGACTGCATCTGATCTCCTACGTGGTGCCCCAGTAATCTATTGTTCGATGGAAATGGCATGTACAATAGATGGGTCCCAGCAGATATGAAGGGCAACAAGTAACCTGATAAACAAGTGTTCTATCCCCGTCACCTTCCTTTATTAATTACTACATCTCCATCATCTTACTTCTCTGGCTTTACAAAGGTTCACAATACCCAACCAACAAATGAGCGAACCCCCTGACCTGCAACAGAGATAGGCCAGCTTTTTGTATTGTTACTAGCTAGAAATGTACTGCAGCCCTACTCAATAAGGGCCCTGGAATGGTGGGGAAGGTAAATACTCTCATTTGATAGATCTATAAGCATGGAAATTCAGTCTAATTTGGGAATATGGATTTGGGTGGACAGCTATCAACTCATTCTCCCTACACTTTCCATTCAAAAGTTCCAGTGTTATGTAGCAGGCATTATTCTATTCAATTTTTATATTCAACTTTACAAATTAGGTATGATTTTTGATATACAAATTTTGTTTTTAAGTAATTAAGATAGGTTAAGTTATTTGCTTAAGAACACAGCTCTTAAATGGATTGTATACCATGAACTCCACAGTCCATGCCCTTTATACTGAAGTATATTAACTATCAAGTATAATAGTATATATTACTATTTCCAATATGAGAATGCTAAGCCAAGAAATATTGAAATTCATTTAGCATACTGCTTAAGGACATTAGAAAATATATAATATACTTTAGAAAAGTTTAACTCACATACTGAAGGTGAAAAACTGGGTGTTTATAAGTGTGGGTCTTTAAATCTCAAGAAGAAACCCAACTGTAATGAATGATATACAACTTGTGAATTCAAGAGAATAGGGACCTAGCAGGAGAACTAAGAAGAGAAACAAGAACACTGACTTAAATTTAGCTTTCAGCTTGATTAGTAGTAAGCAGAAATAAATTTGGAAATTATGTTCCAGGAGCCCCAGAATTGCATAATTGTACTTCCAAGTATATCATAGGGTCAGAGGTGATCTTAACAGGTGGAAATTTGGGCTCATTCATCTGTTTTAATAGCATTATCACTTTTCTTTTCTAAACATTGAGGTTCTATCTAAAAACTTGAAAAAATTTACTTCTGTAAAAACAAACTTTGCAAGCCACAACTAAAAATATTCACATATACCATAGGGTTTTTTCAAAATATTGGTTTGGAGGTAACTTGCAAATTAATTCTTTGAAGTACCAACACTTTCTAGTCCAAAATAAGCCATAATTGTGTAGCTTTGATGTTACATGTTAACTTCAGAGTCAGATGGGCTATCATCCTCCTATATAATAAAGAGATAATATGCAAATTAACCCTCATGAGATGGCTGCCTACGACCAGGCAGGCAGGGAGATTAGTGAGGGACGACCAAACAACTGAACATCTGGCTGTGTGGGGTGACCAGGCCGGCAGGGGGGTGGGTGTGAGGGGAGACCAGGCCGGCACGGGGGGGGGGGGCATTTGGGGGTGACCAGGCTGGCATGGAGGGCAGTTAGGGGCGATCAGGCTGGCACACAGCACACAGAGGCAGTGAGGGGAAATCAGGCTGCCTGGGGGGAGGGGAGGCAGTTAGGGGCCACCAGGCAGGCAGACAGGTGAGCAATTAGGAGCCAGTGGTCCAGGATTGTGTGAGGGATTTCCTACTGCCAGTTTAGGCCCGATCCCTGGATCCGGCCTAAACCAGCAGTCTGACATCCCTCAAGGGGTCCTGGATTGAAGAGGGTGCAGGCTGGGCTGAGGGGACACCTCCCCCCCTCCCTGTGCATGATTTTTGTGCACTGGGCCCCTAGTGTTATAATGATGATATTATCTAGTGATATAAATGTACATTTTCTTGAAGTAACTCTGTATATATGTCCAGGCTTAGGCCTGGCTTTTTATGGTGGTGGGAGTGAAAAGGTTTAGACAAATAGTATTTTTAAAGTCCCACCTACCCTTCTCCATCTGCAGTAGGAAGTACCTTGCAGGGTTATGTCCATGGCATTGAGCTATGCTAGAAAGATAGGGTTTATTGGTCTCTAGGCCTAAAATATTCAATAAATGCTTCAACAAGTGGAGAGAGAAACATCTTTGACATCAAGGATGATTATTTGGAAGCAATGCAAAAGACTATGTGTGAGCAGCAGAAACAGAGCTTGGTAGTAGGGAAGGCTGCCTGCAAAATAAAAAGTTGTTTTTCTAAGCAACAGAGCAGAATAGCCAAGGAATTTAGATGCCAGTTGTTTGAATGGCCTTGGAGTTGTTAGAAGACAGACTCTAAGGTCCTATTGAGTTGCATCAGGCTTCAGGCTTATTATTCCCTGGAAGCATTATAAGAGCCATAGCTTAACAACAAGAACAAGCAAAGTTTTCAGATTTTATTCATGCTTGGCTTTTTCCTAAGGTCATCCTTCTATATTGTTGGGGTCCAGCCCCAGCAGGTCCAGGGGTTCCCAAAGGTGTGGACGGAGTCGAAGAAGAAGGAATGACATGGAGACAGCTTTCAGTTGATCAGCAGCCTAGCCACGTTCTCCAGCCAGGTTCAGTCTTTATTGTCCTGTTACATCTGTATTTATACGAGTTGATTTTAATCCTACCCATTCTATTCCAAAGGTTAGGGCATTTGTTATCTCCATTCCAAAGTCACTACTCTATTGTTCTGTTAAGCTACAACGAAGTAACTGAAGGAGATTATCTTAAGTGATTGTTCTTAGTTAAAGTGATAATTACCCACCTGGCACTTAGTTAAGGGATTTTATTCCCTTCCTTAGTCCTGTTAATCCCTAATTCGAGGGAAAAATCCCCACCTGGGGAAACAACCTTTCTCAGAGAGGTGACCTTGGTTAAAATACATAATGCTAAGAAGGGGAGCAAACATATTAAAAACAGTATGCCATATACCCCAGGTCCCTTGAAACATATGCTGTGGAGATGTTTCTTCCCTGCAGCGACTGTGTCAAGCAACAAGGATGGACCGGCTTCTGGCACTATATTCCTTTCGTTTTGTTTATGTCACAGCTTTTCTCGAAACCAGGTGAACTTCTATGCAATAATTTGCTCTCTAATAAGACCAATTCATCTTCCACTGATCTCTATAGCCAATTATTCTATTTTTAAAAAAACAAACTCTCTAAGTTAAAATTTTCAAGATCTACTGTGAGAATGAAGGGATAAATCTTGTCACTAAATGAAATCTTTAATTTTTTAAAAATTTTCTACCTAAAACACAATATGAGCAGACACAACAAAAATATCATCTCCTCCCACCCCCCAGTCCAGACCTTCCAAACTTCATAGTGTTATGTAGACTGGGATCAAGGACTTGGGGTAGAAAACCCCATGACGTGAGGAGGAATGAATGTGCACTACTAGTGTTTACTCCCATCATTCCTATGGGTTATAACCAAGACACTTGGAAAATTTCCAAACTTGCAAACACTGCTACTAAACTTAATTTTTCCTATGAAAAGTATATGAGACAGCAATTAGAGAACAAAACAGTGGCACCAAGATGGTGACACATGACCCATGACTTTCAAATATGTATCTCAACAAAAATGACAAATGATTGCATGCCATGACCCAGTGGTCATTAGCCAAGAGTAGACACTGTGATTTTTAAATCAAAGAATGCCAAAGATCTCCAGCACATCAGAATCTCACTGTAATGTGCAAAACAAGGTGTGAGATTATTTCTAAAGTGGGCCAATTGGTTTAGGTTTATAAGAAAATTTACTTTGAATGAGCATCAGAGGAAATTTATCCTACTCTTTCCTCTATAACATGGTTCCCAGCATGTATCCCAGGAGTGGCATTTGAGTGAGACTCTTGTGTATTTTTATGAAGTGGAGAGGAAGTAACAGACTAACTAGATTCACTTTTTAAAACTTTTCAGAGTGATACTTTTGACACAATGCCAAACATCCAGATGAAAATTGAAGAACAAAAACAACTCTCCAGATGTTTTCCCTAAGTAAATGTATAGGAATTACGGCTCTTGACCTTTCTTTAGGAGAATAACTCACACAGCAAATGAGCATAAGTACCAGATGAAATGCCGGGGTCAACAAAGGCCATGGTGACCTCTTAACAGGAAAACAGCAAAGGTGATATTGAATGACCAGGACAACCTAAGGTAATCAATCAACAAAACCTCACCTTGGTGGATATGGCAGATTAACTTTTTGGCCCAAATTTCTCACTCCTCTCCACATCCATGATTTTAGCCATCTAAGTCATAACACCTTGTATTTCTTTCTTCTACAGACGAAGGACACTTCCTGGGCCTTTGACTTTGGCCCAATGGAACATTAGCAGACATGATTCATGCAGAGGCTTGCAATGTGCCTATGTAGGTGGGGTTATCCACTTGTAAATTTGCCATGATGATGAAAGAAAATACCCCAGATGACTCACCGGCCAAGTGAAGATGAGAGACTTGTGGAATAGAGCTGGCCCCAACCTGCAGCTTAGAGCCAAGACCAGCCTAGGTCAGCCAGCTCCCAGCCAACTCACAGATGTGTGAGACAGAATAAATAATTGTGTTTCAAGCCACTAAGTTTTGGGTGGTTTATTACAGAGAATTATTGTGGAAATAGTTGACCTCTACCATAAAGCCAAAACAGATTGAAGAGGAGTTGATATCTATAACAGTGTTTCATGTAGCTCTCAGTCTATTAATAGTGAGCTAGGAATTAATAGGTCAGCTAGGAATGCCTGGGATACTCACCTGGGCCCTGACCGCGTGTGGTGGGCCCCCCAAACATTTCCCCAACCAAAGTTCTGGCCGGACTGCCCTTGTGGTTCTCAGGATTACAAGACTCACCTCAGAAACAACCATCAGGGGTCTCTGTAAAACCAAGGCTTATTACTCACAAATCCAGGAAGGTAAAGGATACAGCATGCCCAATGACCACACAGTGAGGTCACAGGTAGAAAGAGAGGGAGCCCAGAGCTAAAACTCTGTCTAAGGTTGGGGTGCTTAGAGTGTTGCAGGTTCACTCTTTGTTGGTGAATTAAAATCATAAGAGCAGGGTGTGGGGAGGGAAAAGTGGGACCAGTGAAAAATAGTCAGTTATCTAGGTTACCCAGGGCATTCTAAGAGGGGAATGTGAAGAGTGGACAGCTTGGTTCCTTAGTGAGTTGTTTAGCCAGAGCTGTGCCATGCAGCTGGCAATACATTTATACGAGATGGGTGACTTCGAAATGGATGTCTTGGCAATCCAAGGCTTAATGGCAGGCACTTACATTACAATCAAAGATGCTTAATAATTTCAGGCACTTACAGAGTTTGATCCACTTCTCTGTAGATCAAACCTCCACAGAGAAGCAGACATGAGTGTATGTCTCTCCCTAGCCTCTTTGCCTGATATGGCCTGTTTCATTGTTTGAGTCTGTCAGAATATTCTTTTTCCAGTTTCTTAGATATACCAAGCACCTTCACACCACAAGGTATTGCACACAGCCTACCTTCCCCACCTTCCCATCCACCTCCCACGTGTCCTAACATACCCATTACCTTCTTAGGTAATGGGGCACCTTCATCTTCAAAGTGTTTCTCCAAAGGCCTTTAAGGGGTGGGAATGCAGACTGGAGCAGCCATTATGGAAAACAGTATTGAGTTTCCTTTAAAAATAAAAAATTAAACTGCCACTTCTAGGAATAGATCCTAAGAATGCTGAAACACCAATCAGAGAGAATATATGCACCCCTTTGTTCATAGCAGTGCTATTTACAAGAGCTAAGATATCGAAACAGCCCAAGTGCCCATCAGTAGATGAGAGGATAAAAAAGGTATAGTACATTTACACAATGGAATACTATGCAGCTGTAAAAAAGAAGGATATTTTACCCTTTGAGACAGCAGGGAGGAATCTGGAGAGTATTGTGCTAAGCAAAATAAGCCAGTCAGAGAAAAATAAGTATCACATGATCTCACCTATGTATGGAATCTAAGGAACAAAATAAACTGATTAACAAAATAGATCCAGAGACATGGAAGCATGGAACAAATCTCAGAGGAAGAGGGGAGGAGGGGGAGTGGGAAGAGATTAACCAAATAACTTATATGCATATATGTATAACGCATGGACAAAGACAATTGTGCAGTGAAGGCTTGGAGAGAGTCAGGAGTGGGGTGGAGGGGGTCAATGGGGGAAAAAAGAGGGGACATCTATATATCTATGCCTGTTCCCTGGCCAGTTTGGCTCAGTTGGTTGAACATCCTGTACACCAAATGGTTTCTGGTTCAATTCCTGGTCAGGGCACATAGCCAGGCTGCAGGCTTGATTCCTGGTAGGAGGTGTGCAGAAGGCACCCCATCAATGTTCTGCTCTCACATGGATCAATGTTTCTCTTTCTCTCTTCTTCTCCCTTTCTCTTCCTCTAAAAATCAATAGAAATATATATTGACCTGCAAATCAACAAAGATGAATCCCTTAATCAAAACATGACTTGTACAATTTCTCTTATGGTTGAACAGGGTTTAAATAAGCACATATGCAAGAGCAGAGTCGCCTGTGAAAGCACTAGGCCATGATAAAGCATTATTTTAACCTTACCAGCCATGACTTGTTATTATGAGAGATAAGAGGCATATTGTCAAAAAATAAATTCATAACTAAGACTTAATCAAATAAAATACCTTTGAGTAAAGCCTGAATTTTCATATGTAAGCCTCCTACTACTTACTTTGGATATATAGAAGAGAGACAGTACTAGCAATACTCACTGAAATGGTCCTAGAGCAGTGGTTCTCAACCTTGGCTGCACATTAGAATCACCTGGGAATCTTGTTAAAATCCTGATTTCTGGGCCTCATCATTAGTAACAAAGAAACAGAATTTCTGGAGGATGAGGCCCAGAAATCAGGATTTTAACAAAATTCCCAGGTGATTCTAATGTGCAGCCAAGGTTGAGAACCACTGTCCTAGAGCCTCAGGCTCTGCCTTTATTGGGATCACCTGAGGATAACCAATAAAGGGTGGGATGCATAGGATCCTAACCACCTAAATGTCCAAGGAAGAATTGATTTTGAATGTTTGACATGGCATTTTTAGGAAACGTATTTCTGATATTTAAATTTCTTACTTATTGATTTTTAGAGAGAGAAAGGAAGGGAGAGAACGAGAGAAACATCGATGTGTAAGAGAAACATTGATGGTTGCCTCTTGTACG
The DNA here is from genome assembly GCF_028538775.1 of Myotis yumanensis. Lineage (NCBI taxonomy): Eukaryota > Metazoa > Chordata > Mammalia > Chiroptera > Vespertilionidae > Myotis > Myotis yumanensis. Next base: position 62,530,020 of record NW_027223759.1, read on the forward strand.
TGCCAGGACTGGGGATTGAACCAGTAACCTAGGCATGTGCCCTGCCTAGGCATCAAACCTGAAACTTTTTTGGTGTACAGGATGATGCTCCAAGCAACCGAGACACCTCGCCAGGTCATTGGTTGATTCTTGTAGGTGCCCTGACCAGGGATTGAACTGGCAACCTTGTTGTAGCAGGACAATGTTCTAATCTACTGATGTACCTAGACAGGGCTCAATTAGGATAATTTTAAAAGAGAATTTGAGATTGATTCTCAATTAACTAAAAAATTCCTGTAACTTTACTAACTCGTAGTTTGACTGTGGGTCTGTGATGCACAGTGTGTGTGTGTGTGTGTGTGTGTGTATACACATGCATGCACAGTTATGGCAAATAAGAATTAGTGCTTATTGATCCATGGACGATTTGGCTCAAAGGTTAGAGTGTGGGCCAGCATGAAGGATCTTGGTTTGGATTCCAGTCAAGGGCACATACTTCGGTTGCAGGCTGGATCCCCAGTCCTGGTCGGAGCACGTGCAGGGGGCAACCAGTCAATATGTCTCTCTCACATCGATGTTTTTCTCTCTTTGTCCTTTCCCCTCCCTTCCACTCTCTCTGAAAATCAATGGAAAAAATGTCCTCAGGTGAAGATTAACAAGAAAAGAAGAATTATTATTTATGTATTTATTGAGATCTTATTCTTGCAAGATACAGGAATCTGCTCATCAATAGGTTAGGAACAGTAAAAATGCTAATTTGGGCCTGAGCAGTTTATAAATCACCATCTAGGATCTCAACCTTGGCTGCATATTAGAATAATTTGGGAGATTTTTAAAAATCTCTTTACCCAGCCCCCATCCCAGGACATCAGAACTGGACTTCGTGAGGGTGGGATGGAGGCATCAGTATTTTTAAACTTAACTGTTTTTCTCTTACTGCTTTTAAGATTCTCTCTTTGTCTTTTGCTCTTGGCATTTTAATGATGATGTGTCTTGGTGTGGTCCTCTTTGGATTCCTTTTGTTTGGGGTTCTCTGTGCTTCCTGGACTTGTAAGTCTATTTCTTTCACCAGGTAGGGGAAGTTTTCTGTCATAATTTCTTCAAATATGTTTTCAATATTTTGCTCTCTCTCTTCTTCTGGCACCCCTATAATTTGAATGTTGGTTCGCTTGAAGTTGTCCCAGAGGCTCCTTACACTATCTTCGTATTTTTGGATTCTTTTTTCATTTTGCTTTTCCAGTTGGGTGTTTTTTGCTTCTTCATATTTCAAATCTTTGACTTGATTCTTGCGATCCTCTAGTCTGCTGTTGGATCTCTGTATAATATTCTTTATTTCAGACAGTGTGTGCTTAATTTCTAGTTGATCCTTTTTCATAACCTCGAGGGTCTCACTAAATTTATTGGCGGTTTCTAGAAAATTCTTGAAAAACCTTATAACCATGGTTTTGAGCTCTATATCCAGTAGTTTGTTTTCCTCCATTTCTGTCATTTGTGACCTGTTTCTTTGTCTCCACATTTTGGCTGCTTCCCTGTGTTAATAGGGTGGCTTTCTGTGCTAGGTGTCCTATAGGGCCCAGTAGCTTAGCCACCTCAATTACCTGAGGTGGACACTCTTGGTGCACCCCTTCGTGGGCTGTGTGCACAGTCTTGTTGTAGTTAAGCCTTGATTGTAGTTGGTATCACTGGGAGGAATTGACCTCCAGGCCAATTGGCTGTGAGAATCAGCTGCATCTACAGTGGGAGAACTTCTGTGCTGGAGACACCTTTATGGGGCAAGACTTGCTTCAATGGCGCTTTGGTGCTCACTGAGCCTGCCCCCTGAGTGTGTCCCTTATGGATCTGAGGAGTTGTAATCTGGATGATCCCACTCTGACCACTGGGTACACCGGCACTTGGATCTCTAAGGAGGTGCTAATTTAACCTCTGCCTGAGGCTACCCAGCAGGTGCTATGGAGAGATCTGCAGATTCCTCTTCTTTGTTTGGGGTTTGGGGGTGCCCAGATGAGGCCCAGCTGTGAATCAAGCTGCTATGGGGCCTTGGGCCTTCTTTTGGATGTTCTGGGTCTCTCTGACCCAGCTGCAGTTTGTTAGGTAATTTTAGATTGCAAAAGGCCAGGTCATTCATATGCAAAAGCCTCTGTGCACAGCTTGTGTGGGGCGGGGTCTCAGGGAATCAACAGGGCGGAGCAAACAGCTATGGCTGATCCTCAGTCCTGAGGCCTCAGTTCTCAGTGTCCGTGGTAATCGCTGCAAGCACCTCTGAGAGAAAGCCACCCTCGAGTTCCACCTGCTGCCAGACAGTCCAGTTTCTCCCCGAATGAATCTGGGTCCCCAGAAACTCGCCCAGAACTGGAGTTCAGAGCAGGAGCATGTGTCTCCCTCCCGAATGAAAAAGACAGCTGCATCCTCAGTTGCCAGCCCCTTCTACGTGCCTCCGTACCTCTGCACTTTACTTCTGCACCTCCTCTGAGTCTCAGTGTGCTTTTCTCTTTCCTTCTAGTTGTAGAATTTCCACTCAGCCAGCCTTCCTGTGGTTCTGGATGATGTCCATTTTGTCTTTTAGTTGTATTTTTGAAGTGGTTGTGCAAGGCAGCAATTTCAGGTGTTTACCTATGCTGCCATCTTGGTTTCTCCTCTGTGTGAAGTCTTCATAAAATCAAAAAAAGATTTTTTTTTTTGGGTGGTGGTGTGAAAAGCCAAGCCAGATATTTTTCCTCTAAAATAGTTGAATACTCTCAACTCTATATTATAAACTTGATTTTTTTTGTGTGTGTGTATGAATATATGTGTTTGAGAATGTGTCTCCTGGGAGGTAAAAGAAAGTTCAGAAAGAAGGAAAAGGAACAATATATTGTTAAGAATATTTGCCGAAACTTGTCATGGATAAAATTATTTGTTCCTTTTGGGCCCTAAAACGTGTAAAAATAAAATTAAAATTAAAAATAAAATGGTGACCATGGTATGCTAATTATATCTTAATTTAAAAACAAACTGTAGGACTTCTCTAAGGAGTTTTTTTGCTAATGTACATTAAAAATTTCTAAAATGTAGAGACATAGTTTTGTTTTCCATCTTATTTAACACTGGGAACCTCTTCATGGGGTAGCTCTATGGGAACTGCTATAGGAAATATTGCTCTAGAGAATCTACTCCAAATAAATACTAATGTAGGAATATCCAGCACTTGGAATATGTGATTTGGCTTAAGTAATTTACCACTGTTGTTTCTAGGTCATTACCATTTCTCCATTTCATTTTGGCTCTGTTGACAGTATGCTCCCTCATTCCATTATATGTTTAGCTTTTGTGGCCCTGTATTTAATTAATCCTGACATGAGAAATTTGACTTCAAAAATCTCCTTTAAAAATAAGGTAATATCCTGGAAGGAGAGGACAAAGTAGCTAAGCTGACTGTAATTTAATAGGACATGTGGAGTTTAAAATAAACACAGCGTTTTTAATCCAGCTAAGGCTGTAATGCACAAAGCATGACATTTTAAGCCTATTAAGTCATTCCAATAAGATTAGTCTTCAGGTTAGGTGTATAACCCTGGAGACTACTGTCAAATGTCATGGGGACATTTGTGCCAAAGGATTTTATTGGTGCTGATACACACTGTGTTTATACCACACTAGCCAGACAAGCCTTAAGAAATACCTTATATGTCTTAAGTCAAACTTATAAAGAAGCAATATATAAAATATATAACGGCCATGATTAAGGAATTAGCATGAAGACAATACATAGGAAACTCAGATTGCATTCTTGATATCTATGATAACTTTTCAGAATACAAAATAAAAATGTTGAATTGCAAACATGAAAGAAGAGAAGAGGAGGGAGAGGAGCAGGAGGGAGATAAAGTGAGGGAAGGCGGGGCCAGGGGGAGAGGAGGCAGTCGCACAACAGAAACTACAGGGTCTTTCTTCAGGGCCTCTGCTTTCTCCTGAATCTACCAGGAGCATTTGTTTTACTAATTATATGAAGAACTCAGATATTGGTGGGCAAATGTCATTTCTAATTGTCTTGTGAATGACTGATTATTTGGTTTTCTATTTGCAAGTAGCCATAACTGATTTTTTTTGTGTGTGCATGTTTAAATTCCAAACATATTGTATGCCAGAAAAAAAGATTTTTTTTGGGGGTGGTGGTGTGGAAAGCCAAGCCAGATATCATGTGAACCAGATGTACTTATTTGGATGGAATACAAGAAAATCTGTGAAGATTAACAGTAAATCTTTTTCTGTGCTCACAAATGGGTGAAAAATATTGGCATAAAATGTGCTACTACTAAATAAGGGATGTATGTATGTCTTACTGGATACATATGAGTGAATGACCAAGGTAATATTTGCTTTTTAGTAAAAAAGAAGCTTAAATAGAGTCAAGGGTATATTTCACAGCCCAAAGCCTGCCTTCTGTTGTCCTCATTATGCAAATTAGTCTGATAGAAACCTGGCCGCTGCAGGTGGACCGGTCACTCTTAAGGGATGTTCCCTAAACAAGCTTATGTGACCACCCAGAAGCAGAGGCGTCTCCTCTTCTGACTTCCTGGCACAATTACTGTCTGTGTGCACATGCAGAAACGAATCTCACAAGTTCATGTTTTCACATATTTTGACTTATATTTGTATTAATAATATTCAACTTTTTTATAGAGTGGGGCAAAAGTAAGTTCATATGGAAAATAGCATAATACTAAATATCAATACAAGAATAAACTCTGTTTCATGTACTCACAACTGTAAACCCTATAAACTATAATTTCTTTGAGATCAGAGTCCAGATATATGCCTTTCTACATGTCCGCAGCACCAAAGAATAATACAAATGCTCATTAAACTAAAAACATGTCCTTCAATGTAGAAAATATTTTTTCTTCCAGAGAATGTATAATAAAATATTGAGGAAGTATTAGATGACATCATTATTTATTTACCAAATAGTCATGTAACACCTACCAATATGTAGATATATTTAAAGGATATATTAACTCACAGAGTCTTTGTGAAAAGTACTATTACTATCATTCCCATTTCACAGATGAAGAAACCAAAGCACAGATAATCATTATTGCCAACAGATAATAAGTAGCAGATTCAGAATTTGGACCCAAGCAGGCTGGATCAAGAATTTGCTTGTTTCATCCACTATGCTCTGCTGCCTTGACTCTAGTTTCATTTCACTTCATATCATTTAATTTACTTATCATATATATTCTTATCTACGGGATTGGTTGTGAGTTGTCTTGGACTAACTAGCTTGCTTCGCATTCAATATGGAACACATTTGCAAAAGCATTCCAAATACTATCTTGCCACCTCTCTTGTCAACTTCCTGCTTGTTGCCTTGATGCCTCTCCACCATTACAGTGTATCTTCCAACAAGGCTACCCTGTTCCTTTTCATTTACTGTTCTGTCCCTGAGAACAAACATTCCCATTCTGGTTTCTTTCCTCTAATTCATGCTGGCTACGTGTAGAGCGTTGATGCCTTTTGATGGAAAATAGAACACTAAGCACTTCTATCTTGGATTACTTTCAGGCCCCATAGAAAACAGACCTGCCCCAGACTCTCCCTGGCACTGCATTGCAGCTGAGACGGGAAGTCATCATCCTGTCCTCAATCTGCTCCCAGAAGCTACTCAGCGGCTCCAGCCAAGCTGTCCTGAAACAGGAGTTCACCCTGAGAATCTGCATCTACTAAAAGCAGTCTTCTAAAGTCTCCTTTATGCTAATAAATAAAGGTCCCTTTTCAGGATGTTTCCCGTGGAAGCAGAGAGACAGTATCCTATGTGAATGTTGCCATCGCATTCTCCTCGGCCTGTCCACCAGCCACAGGATGCCTCTCTCTACCTCTGAGTGCCAGACAGAGCCTCCATATAATCAAGTAGATTTGATGTGAGCCGAGGAAGAAAGGGATCAGGGGATGGGAGAGCCTTTATGGAGGAAACCTTTTAGCATGTGTCCCTGTTGAGGGTGGAGGAGAGAAATGATCAAAGTGTTCACTTGTACTCTAAGAGGACATACAAAGGACAAAGATGGTTATATTGAAGTATCCAAGACCTCTTACAGCAGCGTGGAGAAACCGAACACGAGCACAATGCTTAACTTATGCAGGCCAGCCTACTTGTTTAACAGTGTTACATATGCTTTTAGGGCCAACCAGTCATTCAGGCCCTCATCCCAAAGTCTATGTGGAAGAACTTCAGAATGTCCAGGGAGCCCTGTTTTCAGTAGCCCTTTGCAGGGACTTGCCTTAAACAATTTCTGGATTGAATACATCTCAGAAAGATTATGTTGCTTCAACTTAGTACTAATGGCCACTTATCTCCTTAACTTTAAATCTCTGTCTTCTACATTATGTGCATAAAGCCTAAGATTGGGAATAGACACACAATGCGTTCTACAAACACTGAGTACATACTATTCCTGGTAAGGGAATACATTATAAACTATGCTCTTAAGAAACTTCTTCTACTAATAAAGGCAAGAAGCATAAACAGATAATCATAATATGATGTCAAAAAAACTGTGTCTTAGAAAGATCTGTTCCCAGGGTATCATGGACAAATAGAGGACTGTCTATCTTAATCAGGGTGGGCTTCATGGAAGAATCAAGGTCTATGAATCTTCACCTAGTGAGTATGTCCATATCATGGAATCCCTGTCTGGTGGAATTATGTACAAACCGTTCGGCTTGTTAATAATCTAGCCCTTAATATCTCACCTGCTTTTCTGATCCTGCCACCAACACAACTCACCTATCCCCAAAACTGGTTGGAACTATTGCATCAAAACCTCAGTTATAAAAGTTAAAAACAAGCCAACCCCATTTCACCAATGTTTCAAGTAGGAATATTCATACCAGCTCTGTCTACCAGGGTTTATCCAGTACAGAGTATTTTCACAGCGTGGTTATCTGCCTTACTTCTATTTTTATACGTTTTTCTCTTTCTCCTACCTCCGCAACCCCTCACTCTACCACAAACACACAAACACACACATCACAATCACATCACACCTGGGTGATTATACCTAGAACATTTTCTAATCATCACTTAAACAGATAAGCTAATGGGGTCATTTTAAGTTTAGAGAAAATAGTCCTTACGATAAAACAATAACTGCATTTAAATTCCAATTCCCAAATACTTTTGGCTGCTGTACTTGTAAAGAAGTCCAAGCTATGGTTTCCAGCATCATCCCTGGTGAAATGAAGAGGCCAAGCCGAGACAGAACACAGAGAAAATCAGGCCAGTACAGAAACCAATGGCAGGCACTGTTCTGAGTTTTATGTAAAGTAAGGTATTTAATGCTCTGAATTGCCTTCTGAGATAAATACAGTAACTATCACCCTGATTTTATGAATGATAAAGCAGAGGCACGGAAAGATAAGGAGAATCGCCTGAGGTCGGGCAGCTAGGAATCTAGGAATTGGCAGAGCAAGGATTTGAACCCTGCAGGCTGAGCCCAGGGACGCCCGCCATGCGCTCTGGACAGCAAGTTGTCAAGGGCACTGATAGGGCTTCATGTGCAGCTTGCTGTCTCAGGCCTGGAGCCCTCGTCCAGGAAGGGAGCCCAGATCAAAAGGCAGGGCAAGCGCTCCTTCCGTCCCATTGTAGGGCATCTCCAAGACTTCTGCCAAAGGCTTTCTCCCTGCCCAGGGCTGTCTGGTTACTTTAATTTACTTCATTTTGCTTATACTGTTCAAGAGGTTACCGATAGGCTTGACACATGCTACACTGTAAAATCAACTATATATTCAAGAAGCAAAAAAAAGACACACACCAAGAAACAGTAAAGTTTTAAGGGATGTGATTTGCTGTAATTGAGGACTGAACACCAGGAACTTGTAATCTCCAACATTTTTACCTAAATGCCCTCACTTGCTTTCCGAAAAATCTTCTAGGAGCTCAGCGAGCCACATAATGTCATCGGTGGAAGTGGGGTTCTTGGGGTTCCGCTGTAATAAAGAATTTCTGGAGGCCCCCAGAGGAGGATGAGATGTGGTAGAAAGCTTTATTTCCATGGAGTTACATTCCTGGGTTTTCAAAGTCCCATTCCCCTTAGTTCAGTCAGAGAAGTGTGGCTGGGGTTTCGGTAAAGCTAGCAGCAAAACCAGTGTCCAGAGTTTCCTTTCCACGTCACAGCCTGATCCAGTACAGCATCAGGCCAGTTACAATCCATTAGTCCATTGCATGTGGGAGTCCACATGGCCGTGGGCCACACGGCAGAGTGCCAGGAAGCCAGGCGGGAGCCATGATCCAAGTGCCAAAGGAAGCAAGAACTTCTTTGTTTAGGGAATTAAATATCACAATTCCTCACGCTTGCAATGGCCACACTCATTCTGTCCCTAGGTCTAATTGATGGACAAGTATCTTCCCTGTCACCCCAACTTTATTGGGCATGTGTCTATCTTCCCTTTGTCCATTCCCCTCTCCCCAGCGTTTTACAGGGAACATGCCTATAATGTCTGGCCTAATTACCAACTAGCTAATTACAATGGTATCAGTAACACTTACATATATCACCTTGCCTTACAGTTTTCATAAAATTTAAGAGGATTTTCATAAAATTTAAGATGGAATTATTTCTCAGAATAATTTATTCTATTTTTGGACATCTCAAATAATTAGAAAGTTTGTCCCAATATTGAATAAACTCTAAGACAGCATTTTGAACAGCAGTTGAGACATTATAACAGTTCAACAAGTGATACCTTTTTATTATTACTTATTAATTATGGTCAGTTTTGATTCAATGCATCATATACCCACACCTATGTACTGAGAACATTTTTTTTTTTTTAAAAAGGTGTGCTTATTAAGCTCTTGATTGTTGGCACACCCTTACACTAGCCAGCTTTTGTACAATAAGGAAAAGGAGCTGAACGTAGAAAAATTGTTTGCTCCTGGATGACAGATGCTGCAATAAAATACCTTCTAATTAACCAGTATCAAAATCCACTCGTTCATAAATGGTCAATATCACCAATGGGACAAATGTGGTTCTCAAGCATCATGTTGACTACATGCCAGTCAGTAATATTCTCATAACGTGGCCATAGCCTCGGTTCAGAGCAGATGGACTAGGAATTGCACCTACCGCTGGTTATTGGGATCAGAACCAGAGCTGGAAAGCTCAAAAGATCTCCAGGTTCACTGAGAAAGAGAGACATTTGCAAAGAAATTTGCCATCCTCCAGGAAAAGAACCTGCATGGAGACAAATGCAGTGTGACTGTTTGATGATCCAACAGAAACAGCCCCGCAGTGTGAATTATTGATCAGCAGCCCTTTCTGTCCCCGCACGCTCCCACTGGCTTTGTTATACAATCATAGTTATTATTAGGTTGGTTGCTAGAGCATCAGGCAAACTAAGCTGCTATTCTCAAAATGAGTCTGGAAAAATATTAATTTCAGTCAGGGGAAAGACTTTTTAAATGGCTGTCAGGAATGCGTTTGAAGTGGAACGAAAGGATGAATTGGAAAGAGCTTCAATTTTCACAGTTTCCTATCAGAATAAGGAAAACAAAAGAAAACATTGTTTTCTAGAAAGCATTATTTCATTGTAATTATAATGAGCGATTCTGGCCATTATTTTTTCCTGCCTGGGGCCAACTTTTGTCACAGTGCAGTTTGTATATTAAGTAGGGGAGGGGGAACTAATTTTAAATTAATAACTGCACAAAAGAATACGTTTTTGATAGGAAAGGAGCATTCATACTTAGGGTGTATCGTGCATTTAAAACAGATATTTAACCTTTACATTTAGCCCTTTTTTTTCCCTCATGAAAAATCACCTAGTGCCTTATATTTCCACCTTGCTTTCCAAATCTAATTGCAGAGGTATCTATATAATACAGACATGAAGAAGTAGAGGTCCATTATAACCAGGAGCATTTGGGGAGATAAATAAAGCCAAGGTAGTAAAAACGAAATGCCGCGGTACCAGAAATGCCGCAGTTTGCTTTTCATGATTTGGAATCCTTCATTCATGTATTTATTTCAGCATTTGTTATTGATGATAGTAATAACAAATGTCATTTATTGGGCACTTGCTCTGGTTCAGACGCCAAGTTAGGCTCTTTTCATACCTTTAATATTCGCAGTAGCCTGCAAGATGGGCACTATTAACCCTCATTTAAAAGTTGAACAAAATCAAGTTTAGAAAGGTTCAATAACCAGCCAAAAGCATACAGCAAGTTAATGCTGGAGCTGGGATTACCACACTGTAATGCACGCCTTGGGGTTCCTGCAGCCTGCACCCATTGTCCCTTCTGCCCGCTCACAGAGCTTGTCCATGAAGCTCCTGCCGTGATGGTGGAAATGTTCCAAACCTGCACCTTCCAAGGTTAGTCATCAGTCACATGTGGCTACTGAGCACTTTACGTGTGGAGAGTGGGGCTGTGGAAAAGCAATTGTAATTTAATTTAAATTCAATGTGGCTAGTAGTTACTGGTTAGACAGTGTACTAGTAACACTAAAACAAACAAGAACTGTGAAGCAGAGGATGCCTACCCTAGCGCACTTGGAAAGGATGACACTTGGCAGGACAATTTTTGATTGGCATCCTCCTCCTTTTGTTCTGTTGTAATGAAAGTCACTTGCTGTGGGCAGTGGGCATCATGAGCATTGGTCCACCTTGAGAGGGTGAGCCTGCAAGAGGGTGGTCATCTCTCCCTCACCAGCTCCCCCAAGTCTGCGAGTAGATCTCCTTCCACTCCATTAGCATTCCTGGCCACAGCCTGCATTTGCCGCCCTGCCTTTTCCTCGGTCCACCATAATACCGCCCCCCACAAAATTAAGTAGCCTGCTCACCCACACCATTCGTTTTCCAAATGGTAAGGGGAAGACACTTCAGAACTTCCTCTCTAAACATTACAGCTTCTTCTCTGAAGAATTATTAAGCATTATCTGCCAGCACCAGCTTCACATCACCTCGCAGCCTTTAGAACTGAATAATGAGAGTAACACCGTTTCTCAATGTCCACTCTGGGTCAAGCATCCATCTCATTTAATCATCACCTCAGCCCTGTGAGGTAATTATTAATATATCCCCTGTTTTACAATGAGGAACTTGTCTGGTTCACCTGAGGGTCCTAAATGCTTTCTACCTCTCTACCCTGCCACTAGCTTTCAAACTTGTCATTACCTCCTACCTCTGCTAGGCATTCATCTTGGTTATGGGACAAATATATCACACATAAAGAGAAGCAATTAGACAAATGCCTATGCAAGAGAGGCCTGAAAGAGGTCCTTGCAGAATCCCAATCTTCTCTAGATCAGTGTTGGCAGAACAAGGAAAACGTGTTGAAGTTAAAACCCAATTGAACTTATTTGGATTAAAAATGAAATCTGATTACTGCTAAAGATAAACTGCTGAGACCACATCTATGACAATAAAATGAGATTAATGGAAAGATGAGATTTGATTAACTACTTAGGATCATCCATCAAGATTTCATTGTGTTAAACATGATTCTATTAGGTAAGAGAGAAAAAAGTGTTAAAGTTATGCTCTTAATATGCATCCTTGTAGTGTAATATTTAATGAGCACTCTAGGATGAACCCAAATAGCTCAAGAATGCCTTCTCAAATGACTTGCAATAGCAATGAAAAAAACCCCCAAAACATTTTATCAACCTACCACTCAAATTTATCTACCTGAAATTGTTAACCAGGAGCAAACTTGTATCTGCATTTGGTTGACTTCTAGGATGTCCAAACTATTTTACAGAGAAAAATATTATCAAGAAAATGTTATCTCAATCTTTAGTAATTCTACCTCTTTATGAGAAAGAGGGGATGGAAGCAATTAGTCTCTGTTTTATATTAACTTCTAATAGCTGTAAAGATGCTTTCCCCACTTAATGGCTTCCCTACAACATGTTATTTAATGTGAAGTGTGTCTATAAATACATGCTTTTATTCTGGCTTAGTCCAACTCAAACTCTCACCACGATGCCCCCTAAAAATTGCCATGTTTGCAATCATGAATAAGAGCTACATTTTTAAAAATTGAAAAATAATAGGAGATATTCTGCTTTGATCATACTCTTTCACTTTTTCCATATAACATTCTTAACATAGACGTAAAATTATATAAAACATTTCAAAATCTCTTAGGTTAAAATTCCAAAGTGTGGGACTGCTTCCCTTGACCCTAATTTCCTGAACAGTGATGGAAAGGAATTTCCAAGCATCACAGCCATATTTTCTTTCTTGGCTCCTAGGACATTGATTTCCCTATGAACCAACTAATGGTATTTTCCCTACAAGTCTGTGTTCATCTGCATGGCTGCAGTGAGTCACTGCTCTGCACCCTTCTTCAAATGTAAAAGCTCCATCTCTGGGAGCCCTCAGAGTCTGTCTAGGGACCCATTGCAAATGAAGATAAATTGATAATGTGCCTGGGGAGCTCAGGTCAGAAATGCAATTTTCAAGAAGATGGTGACAACCTCCAAAAGTATTCATGTCAATGAAACATGACAGGTGTCACCAAGAACAGAAATCCCAGGCAATGGGAAATTAGAGCCCCCGTGTCCCTACTCATCTGTGATTTCCTAATTGCAGTGTTGGCATTACTTGATGCTGGTGCCATTTTTGATCATGCGGGGCTGTCTTGAGTGCCTTGAATTTGCAAAGGGCTTGACATTCTGAGAGCCATAGCATGTTTCGATCAAATTTGCTTTCAACATGCCATGTTCAAGAACCTTCTTCCCGAAGACCATTAGTGAAAATGACCTGGCAAACTCATTGCCCCCTGAAGTTGCATGTGCCACCAGGGAAGTCATTCATGCCTGTCTTTGCTACTGCTGTAAGAGATGCAGGGAGTGTAATAATCCATAAATGTGGCTGGGAGTTGTATAATCAGACACATATTTCTAATAACTATCTTTCCCCAACATGATATTGCATGTTCTCCTTTAGTCATGCCCCGGAAGACAATTGTGTTATTTAATAAATGTTTGTATTGGTTTGAATAAGACAAAAGTAATTCTGAATTGCAAACAAATTTTCCCCTTTAAGGGGGGAGTTACTTTATTAGTTTAGATGCAGCATAAAAGTTTTTCATAAAGAACAGAAAGGAAGCCCATAGAGCTTTTTTTTATTGATCTCAAGACGTAGGTAAAACAAGGGAGTTTATCCCCAGTGCCATTTTGTTTTTCAGGTCACACGGAAGTGCAGATCACATGAAGTTCAGCTGCTCCAGGAGCCAGGGGTGACCTCCTGGTGGGTTTATTGGAGTCTTCCACAATTCCCAGGACTCTGGGTGTGATTTGCTTCCTTCTTCTGTGTCAAGAGCTTAAGAATTAACATTGCTTCATGATATAAATGAAAAATTGGGTCCAGGGTTACAATGATATGCTGCCCCTGGTCATTGACTCTGCATTTCCAATCTGTTATGTTTGCCATGTAAGATCATAAAGTTTAATAGATACATCCATCAGCAGCAATGAAATCAATTACCAATGTCTTTTTTATTATCATCATCATCATTATTGTACTATTACCAGTACTAGATAAATATTACACTTCCTTTATACATTTCACTTAGTTTAATCAGAAGTACTTACTAGTATTTGCCTTTTTGTCATATATTTAATACAATAGAGAACACATTGCATTAAAAGTTCTGGCACTTTGATTCAAACTTGTTTGAAACTTAGTTGTGTAAACAGCTATGTTAAGACAACTTTTCTTAATACCTCTTTATGCCAGAATAACTAGGTATTTTGATAAATCTGTTCTTTGAGGACAAAGTATATATTTTATGAATTTATTTTACAAATAAAGTCTACACATTTCTTTTGGATGCCAATTAGGTGATTTAAGGAAACCGGTCCTTGGCCACCCAAGTGCATTTGTGTCTAAGGTCAGTGATTGTTTCTATATAATTTCTGGTTCCTTTTTCCTGAAGTCTCCTCCCGATAGGCAGTTGTCATCAGGGCTTGTCTCTCCCTTTTCTTCCTCGGGGAACTGTGCTGGAACTAGTAAACTTCCATGAAGGGGCTTCCAGGAGATGATGGGGAAGCTGGATGGCACATGGAAAAATAGGTTGTTACAAAGAATTTGACAATAATTCTTAATTGTAGATAATAAAACTCTGATAATCTTCTTAAAATTTAGAGTACAGATCATGGGGAAACTTAAGATCTTATGCCTCTCCAAATTGTTTCCATGGTCCCCTCTGCTCTCAGCTAAGGGCTATGGCTGCCAGGCAACAATGCACTATAGCAAAATATTTAAGGTATGTATTTGCTTCAAAATTCACCAGGGAGAGAGAAATCCTTTAGGGAGTAAATAGCATCCAAGGAACCTCATTACTCATCCCTGTGGAGACAAATGAGCTTTCAGATAAGGCAGCACATGCACATCTGGGGTCACCAGCTGTTCATTCCAAACTCTCTTTGACTTTAGGGAGCCCACACTCCCCCAGTCTCCCTATTGTTGATTGATTTATCTCATTGATCTAATGTGTCCTTTTGTAACATTATGTTTGAACATTTTAAAACCTACACATACAAAAATGAATTGTGAAAAGGTGACATAAAATATAAGTGTGTATTAAGTCCTAATATTTTACTGGTACAATTAATCCATCACCTTCTGCACACTTTGGGGAAGGTGCACCTCACACATTTTGGAACATTGACTTCTAAGCCTTTCACAAAGAATGGAGCCAACTTTGACCTTGAATATTACATATTGCACCTTTGCCTTTTTAGTCTGTAGGTATAGCTTGATATACAAAGGTGCTGGCAATTGATGTAATGATTTTCAATTTTTTCCAAAGGGATTGGTAGCACAAACCAAAGGACAAATATTTTACTCTCTCTTTGTGATGTTAAGACTCCATAACGTAAGATGTATAAGAAACAAGGCAGTTTTCTCTCTTACAAAAAGACACAAAACCAAATGTTTCCGGGTAGAATGTAAGGACTCTGACCCTTGTGGTCGGGAAGGGACCTTAGATGAAGTATGATGATGGCTTTCTGAGATGGTCGCATTTTCCACCCCATAGTAGGGCAGATGCTATTGGAAATTTCCACGATAACGTGAGGGTAGCAGAGCCCAAACCAGCCAGGGTAACCAGCCAGGGTAACGTATGAAGGAGCTCAGCTCAGATAAGTAAATGGAGGCCTGCATGACTTCACTAAGTCTAAGTGAGGGGGAGCAGAAAAACAGATGGTGAGGCACACTTCAAACTGTGGCTGGTCAAGTTCTACAACAAGAAAACTAAGATGTGGTGATAAGAATCGGAACAGTAACTGTCTGTGGGAATGTTGACTTGGAAGAGACATGGAGGAACTTTCCTGGATGATTGAAATGTTCTCTTTCTTGATTGGGCCAGTGGTTATGTGGATGTATACATCTGTCAATATTTATTGATCTGTGCATTCTATTAAATGTAAATTATCTATAATAATAAAAAGGTAATATGCTAATTAGACCGACTTTTTCCAGATGTCATTCCGAACTTCCTTCCTGACAAAGATGGGGCTGGAGGGAAGCCAGCCTGGGTCCTAGGTGCCTGTTGGCGGCCGGAGGAGAGAAGCCCTGGCCCTGGGTGCCGGAGGGAAGCCAGGGCCAGCAGCCGGGGGAAGGAAGCCTACTCTTGCACGAATTTTCATGCATCTGGCCTCTAGTGCCTCAATAAAAAGCTTAGTCAAAGCAAACAAACAAAACAGGCAGGTAAAAATAGAAAAAAATTACAAGGTGAAGGAAGTAGGAAGTAGGAGTGGGTTAGGTCCAGATGATATTTCCTAGATGCATTCTTCCTGCTGTAAATCTTTGCCTTTGTTCCTAAGGCGAATAGCCTTTGGTTTTAGAGCAAAATATTCTGCATTTTAAAGATATCATGTTAGGACAGCAGGAAATCTGAGGGGATATCAGCGATACTTCCAGTATTTTGTGAAATGTGTGTTTAAGAGACAGAACAAACCATCTTAGGGATAACAGTGTATCCACACTGTGTACCACACTCTGAGCAGAGGGATGATTCATGTCCCAGGCTACATGGAGTAGGATGATGCAAGGTTTCATCATACTATTCAGAATAGCTCACAAATTAAAAGTAATAAATTGTTTATTTCTGGAATTTTCCATTTAAATATTTTTGGAGTGCAGTTTACCTCAAGTAACAAGCCACAGCAAGCAAAGCAGTTGATAAGAGGGTCCACGGTATTATTATCTTCATTTTACTGGCGAGGAAACTAAAACTTCTGAAGGTAATTGAACTGAGTTCCTAAATAGATGAACGATAATGATCTTAAGATATAACCTACCGCTCTCTTAAACACTATGTTTTGAGTTTCTGATAACAGAGGGTAAGGGAAACACAGTGTCTGCCTTCATAGAATTATAAACAGCAGAAACCAGATACAATCCATTTCTCCTGTAGATCATCCCCATACTGAGTGACCCTTTATGATGTGTTTGGGTGACTAACCTCCACTCAAAGAACTGGTCAGGTAAACTAGCCCTTGCTCTCTTTAAAATACTGTCTACAAAGCATGTCAGCTGATGTTCCTGTCACACACTTCCCTGTACAGAGACTGTTCTACCTGCCTACACCTCCTTGCTCCCAATAGATAAACTGAATACTTACAGTCCCGTGGGTTTATTGGAGTTGTTCTCATTATTATAATTATGAAAATTATTAAATGTAAAGAAAAATAGCAAAATATGAGAGCAAAAAACAGACAGATAGCTTTTGTTCTATTAAAAACTTTATTGTTTTAGATTCTCAATCCAAGTAAGCCAATCAGATACTGAATATATGTAATCTATGAATCAATAAGAAAAGTAACAAAAATTGGTAATCTGATCAGGCATTAACACATGAGGGTACTAATACAAAAAGGTACCCAACTCCTTGATTATCAGGGAAATGTGAATTTCAACTTCAGTGCCATGCCAATGACTGTGCTAATGAAGGCAACTAGAACTCTCATACACCATGGGGGTAGAAATGAACACAACCACTGTGGAAAACTGACAGCATCTGTAATGATAAAAATTATATGCCCTGTGATCCAGCAATTCAACTTCTAGGTATCTACCCAAGACAAAGGCACAGTGTGTTCACCAAAAAAAAAAAAATGTGCTGAAATGTATAGAGTGGCACTGTGATAATAGCACAGAATGGGAAGTGATCCAAATGGCTATTATTAGTAGAACAAAGCTGTGGTTTAGTTATATAATGGACTTCAGCGCAGTAAGAAAGAGCAAACTATGTTTACAACTAGCCACCGGGATGAAGCTGACAAATATAACATTGAGCAAAAGAAGCAAGACATGAAAGAATATATTTTATATCATTCCCCTCACATAAAAGATAAACATTATCTATGGTGATTGTAGTCAGAATAGTAGTTATTTGGGGAAAAGTTGGTGGGAAAGTGGCTAGGAGGGGAGACAGGAGGGACTTTGGGGCATTTCTCTATTTCTTGATCTAGGTTAGCAGTTACAAAGATAAGTCCACTTGGAGAAAATTTATTTAAAAATGTATACTCGCATTATGTTGAGTATATTTGCTCTATTCGCATTTTAAAAAATTGCAAAGAATTATTTTTAAATAAGTTATGAAGAAAAGAAAAACCAGCCAATAGAAGTCTGGGCAGAAAATATAAATATATAGATGGTTGCAACACTCAGATTGTTGAGAAAGTGTCTTTATTTTCTCACTCCATTTTAAAGCCGCTAACACAGGAAAGAGTGGATTGTGATTAATATTTCTGTGAAACAACAACATCACCAACAACAAAAAATCATGAAACCAATTCAAACTCAAAGAAAAGGCTATTGACTATAACCCTACCTCAGGAGACTGTCAAAGGCATATGCACATATATCTTTTACAGCAACACAAAATAATTAAATGATTTAAAGTAGATATGCTTACACTTGTTTATTTCATATATATCCCTAACAACTACCAGACCCCCAAACAGAGCATGAAAGCTTATTTTGTATTGATAAACACAAATCGATATCCTTGAGGCTTTCAGGAATTCTGACTCTCTAGATCCCTTCCCAACTGCACATTAAACAGCTTCATAAATTCAATTGTTTTCTCCTAATGCAGGGAGAGTGGAATTTGCTTTTGACTTGGAAAATTACTAGTTGTCCTGGGCAGCTCAGAGCTCTGGTGCCTCCTTTCCTTTTACATCTATTGATATCTGATAGCTTTCATGGTTCTTAAAATGATCATCTGTCTCTTGGAAATTTACCCAGCAAGTTGATAATGACTTTAAACTTTATTGCAAAGCATAAACTACAATAACATTCCCAACAACATATTTTTAGCAAGAAATGCCAAACAAGCAAAATGCAAAAATAAAAATGTTTTATTTTGTGTCACAATAATATTCAAAGTATATGCTTTATCTACAATATAGTTGGACAACTGTGTCTTTTTCAATTAAAAAAAAAACACACCTGTAAATAAAATTGGCTTCCCTCCCTACCTACAACTCTAATCCTGTGTTTCATAGAAAGCTTTCTCAGAATTTCTGGAGCTTATGTTGTTATAGTCTCTCTCTCTCTCTCTCTCTCTCTCTCTCTCTCTCTCTCTTTTTCTCCTTCCCTCCCTCTCTCTCTCCTCTCATTTTTGTTTCCTGCATACTTTCAAACTTCCCTTCTGCAGCTATCCTTTCCTATGTAATACAAACATAGCAGGAACCCCTTTCCTCATTTCTCCCAAAACACTTGGGCAAGTCCGTTCGTTAGAAAAATAACCACCACTCAGCTCATTGTCTGTCAGACATTCCTAACTCAGAGTTTTTCTCACTGGCAGACTTTTCTCCTAAAGTGTCTGATTCTCTAGCATTGGGGCTCATCCTTCACCTCCCCAAATCAACCTCATATCTGTACTTCTGAGATTGTCCCCAAACTGTTCATTTTCCATTGGGAAAATACTTCCACTTTCTCTTTCTCTACCTCTTTTCATCAACTCATTCCAGCTCTACCCAGAGAGCCTTAGGTAAGTAACTGGATTCACCCTTTAATGTATTCTTAAACTGATAATATTTCCTAGAGGGAAATTCTGTGGGTAACTCTTCAAGTGACACTTCTAAGCAAATGAAAAATATAAGGGAACTTATTTCCTGGAGGGAAATTCTGCAGATAGTTCCTAAAGTTACACTTTTAATTGAATGAAAACTATAAGGGCATCATCATTTCTGAACTGTTCAATGGACTTGCTATCCCACTTCTTCTTGGTTGATCCGCCCTAGCCACTCACGACTCATTTCTTCCCTCCAGCTGCTCCAAAGTGGTATGCTATCTCTGCTTGCCTGCCTCTTCTCCCTCCTCCCTCTTGCCTTTCCCTCTCTCCACCCTCTCCCATCAAGGAAAGGCCTGACGTTTTGTTCATTAGCTGAGCTGTTTAGTGGCAGGATGAAAAGCTGGCCCTGAAATGAGAATTTGCATATCTCCCAGACAAAGGTTCAAAGTGCTCTCCTCAGAGTTCCCTGTGCTCAGCTGCGCTAGGATGCTGGTGCCTGCATGGGGCAGGTGGGAGGCATGGATGCACCCCCTCCAAATGCCAAACCTGATAGATTGGACACTAGGTGTTGAGCGTATGATAGGAAAGTGATATACCACAAGAATGGATCATCCAAATTCTAGAAATCTAGATGTGAAAATGGGCTTTGCAAAATAGCAAACTGTGTGTAATTCAGGCATTCTGATTCAGATTATTCAAAGGATTTCAGATGATGCCAGTCTTGAGTAGATTCAGTTCATCAGGAGGCAGAGTGATTTGGTAAAAGCACATTAATGGAATGTCTATGGAAATTCTGTAAGGGCAGCTGGTCCCAGGAGACTTGCAAGCCTTTCAATTATTTCTCTAGGGTTAAGGCTGTATCACCAGGATGAATGCTCCTCTGGGCAGTGAGTGTGCATCACACTGGTAACTCGCTGCCTTTGGTCCTTCTTGAGGATTCAGAAACTGCCTTCCATCAGCCTTGCCATCCGTCTCTGTTACAGTCTTGTTGTTTTGTGATTATACGTTATCTGTACATCATCTCAACCCGTCTTCTGAACTGACTTCCAAGCCCCAAATGAAAAGGCATGTGTTTCGTTCTGTGCCACTGAAATGCCTGGTTTATGCCCTCCCCAGTCCCTTAAAATCAAGGTCTAAAGCAGGGAAGGATGGCATCCCTGCTTACCGCCGCTGATAACCAATCGCAGCGTTAAAAGCTAAATCTTGTAAGCTTCCTCTCCTGCCCCACAGGGATACAGAATAAGAGTCTGGTGTGTGGAAACAAAGCAATCACTTAAAATGTAACAAGGCACATTCCCAAACTAAAACCATGACTTACCCTACACATGCAATATTGATATTTCAGATTATATGTAATTGAACTGAGGTTGTAGTTTATTTTCCCAATGCAAACATGTGTTTAATTAGAGCAAAATGTGCATCTCTGTAACACTGAATTTTAAGTACCAGGTTCTAAAGTTTATTGATTGATGATTATTGTGGGGAAACATGAGCTCTTATGCATAAATCTTTTGACAGGAGCTGTCTGTCAAAAATAATGATCCTTTTAAAACTCATGAATAAATAATGATGCAGGTCCACTTTGCATAAAAATACATACTCATTTACACTCTGTCCACCGAAATGAAATATGGTTATTTAAAATAATGACTCTGTGATGGGTGAGTAATGAAACATTATTAATTTAATACACACGGTATTTTATACTTACTCTCAAATTACATGCATCTATTTTCAGTATTAACACGTTAGGCTATTTTTTTTTTAAAGGCCTCTAACAAAACATCTGGTACAGAAAATCCTTTCATGGATGGGACTGTGAATGTTAATTCTGCCATGCGGGGGTCTCCTCTTGGTCATGAGCTGGGAAGTAATGACGGGCTGTCGCTGAGCACATGGTTTATTGTCTGCCCTGGCGCGCAGCGGCCAGGCGGAGCCGCCTCCTCCTCCTCCCTCAGGAAAAAGCGTGAGTAGTTGAGAAAGAAAGCCTATTGCCTTTCTTCACCCTTTCCCATCTGGAATTCGATTCTGTTAATATGTCTTTTCTTCCTTTAGCCCTCCTCGATTTTCCATCTGTTTGCTGAGGAGTTAGGGGATGATCCTCTTACTTGGCACTTCTCTGAGCGCTCTCACCAGTCATTCAGCAACAGAGGAACAGGAAACCGGGGAAATTATGTCCCACTTACTTTCCCTTTGAGATGATTTAGATTCACTCTTCTGCTTCGCCATTGGCCTTTCAGTTATTTCCTCCTGCTCCTTTCTTTGTTTCTCCCTTCGCGATTCAACATCTCAAATAGTGATAGTAGGAAAGGGGATCCAGTCAGGTTTAGGAAAGAGTGTGACCACCTTTGGGAAGATGGCAAAGACGAATCATCGTTCAGTGTCCTTTTCCTCCACTTTCCCAAGCCCTGCTGTTCACCTTCGAATCCTCAGCTGGTTTTCAAAAGCCTCGGTTTTTGAATATGAGGAATGCTGACAGCAGTTCTGTCACCATTTTACAGGTGGGGGAACTGGATGAAATGGTGTGCACTGAGCATATACATGCAGAGGCACTCCTGCTCACAAGCACACAAGCCTTTGTATAAGAAGCAAGTGTGCAATGGACTGCAAGTAACCTCGTCCTCAAGACTGGCGCTAGGGTCTTCCTAAGGCCTGCTCCTTGATGTTACTCTAGCTTTGTGCCGACGCAGGTCTGCTGCCTCCAGTACGTGCCACTTTCCAAACCAGGAAATGTGCATACATCAAAAAGAAAAAAAAAAAAGCCTGGCTGGTGTGGCTCAGTGGTTGAGCGTAGACCTATGAACCAAGAGGTTGTGGTTCAATTCAGGTCAGGGCACAAGCTCCATCCCCAGTAGGAGATCACATCAATGATTCTCTCTCATCGTTGATGTTTCTATCTCTCTCCTTCTTCTTTCCTCTCAGAAATCAATAAAGATATATTTTAAAAAAAGAAAAAACTTTGTCCCACAATTTAAATCTACTGTTCAAGTAACTCAGGCAGTGTTATTCCGTCCATAAAAGGTTCCCACATCCAAAAGATGGGTTCTTTTTTCAAATTGAAATCAGTATAGATTTACAATTTTTGTAAAATCTTTGAGATAATTTTAGATTCCCCTGACATGTCTCAGTAGAAAATCTGGGCATCCTGGGGTTATAAACAGCCAACTGACACTAATTTTAATTATTTGTCCAAAGGTTAACTATTTCTTAAAATAGCTTTGAAAAATGTCACCTTAAATGCCTTTCAAATGAGTGTTTCATACAGAAAAAATGATTCAAAGTGATTTATAAAAATATACACCTACAAACTTCATGTTTAGCTAGACCTCTGACATAATTATAAAGTGTGGATTTAGACATTGCACAGGCACAGTTTCGGTAAAGGTTAGCTCCAACTAGCAAATCATTTTCTTTTTAATTGTCTTCACATGAGACCTCTGAGCTGAGCATGGAGATGGCATTGTGTCCACGTGTCTCTTTCACTTGCTTATTTATATAACAAGATTGGCTTTTCTCCTCGATATTATTCAACTGTCAATTATGTGCCAAAGTTACTCTTCTACACTTTATACATGTTCTAACTTTTCTTGGGAAATAGGCCTATAGATTTTTTCATAGGCCTTATCCAGAGTTGTTATTCTAAACTTGTGTTATTAGATTTAGAGAGAACACAAGTTTAATTTTCTTTTACTGTTCAATATAATGCTTATCAAATTAATTTAAATCAATAAGTAACAAAACTTGTAGTTTGTGCTGAGTGCAGCACTGATTTGGACTAGATATAAAGAAATAGCCTTAAAAAGATAATCACAGACCTAAAAAAGAGCATTGCAGGACATCACATTCACCTATAATTCCCAAACAGGACAAAACACCAGGCAAAACAGAACATTCTTAATTCAAACATTTCTCTGTAAGAATTTTAAGAATGTCTAAATACACACGTCATTTAGAGATTCTTTTCTTATCGTAAATAAATATATTCTGATTTATACCTTCGAGGGATAACTGCTGTTACTGATTTCAGGTTGTCTCCACAATAATGCATTGTTAACATTTGGGTTTTGAACTATAGGAGAACTAAAGTAAAACTGAGAACTTCAGACCAACACCAAAAGGTACCATTCCACTGGAAAATGACAGCAAAAGTGTGGTTGAAGTCTCCTCATGTTTAGTAAAGGCAGACTAGGTCATTAAGGCATAGACCATGGCCTTAGCATTCTGCACTCAATTTATTCATTTTTAAAAAGATTTTTATTGATTTTTAGAGAGAGAAGAAGGGAGAAGGAGAGAGAAAAACATTGATGTGACAGTGAAAGATTGATTAGCTGTCTCCCGCATGCTCCCCACTAGGAATGGAGTCCACAGCCCCACATGTGCCCTGACTGGAATCCAACCAGCAATCTTTAGGTGCAAGGATGATGCCCAACCCACTGAGCCACACCAGCCAGGGCCATTTACTACTTTTTGTTTGTTTGTTTCCGTGGCATTTTTATAGCCTCATCGGACATGCCAACAGTCTACATAAAGATGAGAATGTAGACTGTTGGCATGTCATACATCCATAAAAATAATTTAGCTTTTTGAAAATTGACAAATTAGGTGAAATCAATTTTGTGGAGGCCTGGAGAAAATAAAAATGAAATTATCACTTTCAAACATTAATTTATCTACATCTGGACTTTATGTGAAAGCAAATCTACAAAATTTGACATTCAGGTCACATGTTTCATATATAATAATAAATTACTTATTTTAATGTACAATTTTATTGTTTTTGTATCTTTGTGTCTTTTGTTTTTAATATGGTTGAGATGACATTTAAGATAAAAACATGTTTTAAGGACTTTCTAGTACAGAAAAACTTTCTAAAAGAGAAAATAAAAATAGCTTTGCCATGATTTGTGTGACAAGTCATTGTCATATCCTGGGAGTCATTGTTTAAAAAACAAAGTTTAAGAAAAGAACTCCGACACAAAATATTATGAGCACATACTCTATGAGTCTGTAAAATGAGGTACAAAGACCGCTGTTAGGACAGCCATGTCTTTGGGAGGATGGGGATTGTAGTGATTAGAAGCAGGTACGAGGGGGGCTTTTGGTTTCTGGAAATAATCTTTATTTTGTTTGGGATTTGGGGGGTTTAATTTTTTTTCTAATCTGGATGCTGGTTACACTGATTGTGTTTAGTTTTTAAAATCTAAATGAGCTGTATACATTTGCTATGATACTTTTCTCCATGATTATTATAATTCCTTAAAAAGTGGGGAAAAAAGGAAAAAAGAAAAAAAAAGGAAAGAAAGGTGAAGTAAATTGTTCTACTGGTTCTTTTCCCAAAATTCCACTATTCTGTGAAAATTATCTTAAAACGGGAAGCCCAGCATCAGTCAGTCAAACATTTTTAGGTGATTTGGGGCATTTTGAACACTTGTGAATGTACTGTGTGGTTAAATTTCTATTTGCTTTTTACCTTTCTCTGCTTTCCCTCTCTATGCTCACTCTGTGACTGTCATCACTTATGGCTTCCAATAGTCTTGTCATCCTTCCTCCTTATTTACTCCTAATCTGCTGCAGGCTGGAAAATGAACAGATAATCAAGCTTGTCTACTTGATAAGCTTGATTATCTGTTCCCAACAAATTTTGCAGCCAATATCTGAATGCCTGCATTCTGAGAGCTCAAGGTGGCGGGAAATCTGACCTGCAGATAGAAGAGTGAGGCAGCTCTGCCTCAAGTAGCCTTAACCTCGAGAAGCACCTCAGATTTCTACAGTGACCTTCTACAGACAGGAATTATTTCCGCTGGGTCCTCAGAGGATGTTGTTGTTTCTTAAACTCTCTTTGAATATTTCTAAGGATTTTCAAAAACAACTTTGTTACTCACCCAGACCTTCTATTGCAGAATATTTATTGTTAATAAGACTATAATAAGAGTATTTTTTTTTAAGTTCAGACATATCTCCTTATAATTTCTATGCATTGGTCCTAAGACTTTCAATTAGATAAGCACAATAAGTCTACATGTTCTCAACACCAGCTTGACATCAGAGGGACCTAGGGGGCTTTGTGCAAAAAAAAGAAGCCCAGGCCCCTCCATGGAGGTTCTGATTCCGGTGGTCTGTGTTGAGGCATCAGTACTTCTGCACAGTTCTGACAGGAGGTGCACAGTTAGGTTTGGGAAACATGTCTGTACCTTCTACATGACAGCCTTTCCCTTCCAATGCGGGTCAGGATCCTTTCGTGTCCTTTCCCCTCCTAGCCGCAAAGCTCTGGTCTCTTCGACTGTTCCTGAGCCTTAGCGGCAGCCCTAAGATCTCCATCCTGGACTTCACTTTTTTGATGTGCGTTTTAGGTGGCAGCTGAGGGTTGAACTCAAAGCTGCAGCTGAGGTCTCACTGGAGTGGAATTGAACGTCTCACTCCCTTTGAATAGATCAGCTGTTCTTAACCTGTGGGACGCGACTCCTTTGGGGGTCGAATGACCCTTTCACAAGGGTCACCTAAGACCATCGGAAAACACATATATAATTACATATTGTTTTTGTGATTAATCACTATGCTTTAATTATGTTCAATTTGTAACAATGAAAATACATCCTGCATTATCAGATATTTACATTACAATTCATAACAGTAGCAAAATTACAGTTATGAAGTAGCAACGAAAATAATTTTATGGTTGGGGGTCACCACAACATGAGGAACTGTATTAAAGGGTCGCGGCATTAGGAAGGTTGAGAACCACTGGTCTAGATTCTAGGCTTCCATTGCTGCTGTCTAACAATATGTCTGCTTTAGTCATGCTTTGAAGGTATGGCATAGGTTGCAGGACTTTTTACCTGATTTTTCCTTCGTTTCTTCCTTTCTACCTGTCTGCCTGCCAGCATTCCTTCTCCCCTTCATCAGTCATTATTGAGTGTTACTTGGGATTTGGCCCTGGGGTTCAGGAAGGAATTAACACAGACACAGCCCCTGCCTTGCCAGAGTTGGGAGTCAGACAAGCAAAGCAGCAGTTATGTGTTTAGGCCAGCCGTGGGCAAACTACGGCCCGCGGGCTGGATCCGGCCAGTTTGAAATGAATAAAACTAAAAAAAAAAAAAGACCGTACCCTTTTATGTAATGATGTTTACTTTGAATTTATATTAGTTCACACAACACTCCATCCATGCTTTTGTTCCGGCCCTCCTGTCCAGTTTAAGAACCCATTGTGGCCCTCGAGTCAAAAAGTTTGCCCACCCCTGGTTTAGGCTAATTCTCACCTATGCTGTGCTGGAACAGCTGATTTATGAGCATTCCTAACTTGAGCCAGAAAGGATGCAAGGCTACTGACAGAGCCCTTGAAGCACTGCTGCTCACTCATCTTGCTCACCCGGGGCGCCAGAGTCTTGCTTGCCCAGTCAGGTAGGATCCGGTATCTGTATTTAACAACACCTAGAAGTCAGATTTTATGGGTACAACCAGGGGATTTGATGAGAAAGATGGGACTTAGGTCCTGTAGTGAGAACTAAAATGTTTTGTTACCTAGACTTATATTCTCCGATCATGATTGCCAGCCTGGTGAAGGTAGCCATCTCTGTTTCTCCAGATCCCCTTTCCTTTGTCCCCTAATGACTGTAATGTGGGGTCTGAGCTGTGATTCCGGATACTCGGCTCTTCTCAGAGAGCCATTATTGTGCGGCTGCGTAAAGAACTGAGCCTCGCCCTGCTCGCAGGTGCTGGCTGCCTGCTTTGCAGGTGGTAGGCTGAGCTGGGAGCTGCTGCGGCTCTGTGGCTGCTGCTCCTGAGCTCTGAGCTCTGTGTGTGTCCGTTGGTGTTCCCTCTGCGGGTCCTTTCCGAGCTTAACTGTCCTACATGTTCTCACGATTGAGTGGACATTCTCAATTCCCTTTGAATGCAAGAGCCACGTGCTCAGAGTCCGGAAGCCCTGGCTGACATTTCCGCAGGGACCTTGTGAAATACTTCTTGGCAGCAGGAGCCCTGGGGCCTTCCCTGTCTAACCCGGGACAGCCAGTGTTTGGCGAGCTACGCACATTATCCCTCATACATTTCGTCTTGTTGGTTTGGGGCTAGAATGACAAATCTGTCAAGACCATTTTGAATCTTGAGTCTGTCATCCATCTTGACTTCATGCTTCTGAAAATTTCATTACTGTGGCTCCTTCCATGTCGTGTGAAGCCTGAGCCAAAACATTGGCAGTTTCAGATTAAGAATAGAGAACTGAGAATGCAACCAGACACCTCTAAGTGGGTATTGATCCACTAATACATTCTATTTTGTTATGGCCATTCAGCCAGTCCACACGTTTTTGTTGTTTTGAACATTTTATATTGTGAAATATGAAGTACATAATGAAAAGTGCCCCAAACAAAAACACGCAGCTTAATAAATTATCACAAAGTAAACAACTATATAATCTTCCACATCAAGAATAGAAACTTCTCCCCAATCATCAACCCACAGGTAACCACCACCCTGGTTTTATGGAAGTCTCTGCTTTGCTTTATAGTTTTAACACATAAGTATATACCCCTAAGCACAAGAGTTTAGTTTTGCTTGTTTTTTGAAGTTTATATAAATTAAATCATACAGCCTTTCTTCTTTTATGTCTAGGTATTTTTTTGTTTTTTGTTTTTGATACTATTTGTGGTGTCTTCTGATGAACAGAGTTCTTAATTTTAATTTATGAATTTTTCTTATTGTAAATACTTTCCCTAATCAGATTATGAAGATAATCTTCTATTTTACTTTTTAGAAACTTTACCTTGTTTTCCTTTTCACATATACATGTCCAATGAATCTAAAATAATTTTTTGTATGGCATTAGGTAAGACAGTCAAGTTGCATTTATTCCTATTACCCATTTATCCAACATACCCCCAGGACTATTAATCAATAAGCCATGGTTTCTCACTGTTCTGTAGTTGCTTTTGGCAATAAATCAAGAATTCCAGTAATATGGACTGCTTCTGATTTCTTAAGTCTATTCTAGTTGTCAACTTTGTGTCAAGATCACAGTGTCTTAGTTACTGCAGTTTTACGGTAAGACTTGAGAGAACAAAATCTCACACCTTTTCTTTTTCAAGAGTGATTTGCCTACTCTTGTTCCTTTGCATTACCATGCAAATTTCAGAATCAGTTTTTTAAAACACTAATGTTTCAAAAACAGTAATATTGCAAACAAATCATTATGTTATACACCTAATGTGTTGAAACTTATAAATTGTCATATATTAATTACATCTCAATAAAAAAATTTTCAAGTTGTAATGTAAAAAAAATACAAGACAATAATGTCAGATTGTTTTTAGTATTTTTAAAACATAGCATGGTAGAGTTGATATCTTTAAATATTGAGTCTTCTAAATAATACTATAATCTATCATTCTATTTAAATAATTGTTATTACTTATTCATATTTAATGATTTTTGTTGGAAGTTTTATGGATTACATAGATTGTAAAATTTATTTCTAGATATTTGAAACTTTTTTGGATGCTATTTTAAGTGGTATATATTTTCTAAATTTGATTTTTTTGTTTCTTTCTTGTATATAAAAATACACTTGATTTTTGGTATTTTCATTTGGCAGATTTGAAAAGTTCACTTATGAATTTTAATGATTTTTGCAGATTCTTTTTGAAAATATATTTTTTAAATTTTTTACTGCTAACTCATATACCTTTTATTTCTTTTTCTTGACTTACAGAGTAGGACCATAATGTTGAATAGAAGTGGTAATAGCAAGCAACAGTAATCTTTTCTAATCTCAAAAAAAATTCAACAGTTTGGCAGTAGGCATGATGAATGCTATTGGTTTGTACAGATAGTTGTGATAAGATTAAGTTTTCTTCTATCTTCACTTTGCCAAGTGTCTATTTTCTTAATCATTAATGCATGCTATACTTATCAAATGTTCTTTTGGCATTTATTAAGATAATGACATAATTTTCTCTTTTATTCTGCCTACATGGCCAATACAGTAACTGGTTTTATAATGTAAAATCCACCTTGAATTCCTGGAAAAAAATCCAGGTCCTGGTTTATTATACTTTGTATAGATTATCAGATTCAATCAGATGATATTTTGTTTAGGAATTTTGCATCTGACTTCATGAGTAAGAATAGCCAGTAATTTTCTTTGTACTATCCCTGACAAACTTTATAATCAAGGTTATTATTACCTAAAAATGAGTTAAGGAATATTTTTTCTTTTGCCATTCTCTAAGATTAGTTTTATTTCTTCCTTAAGTAGTTGGTACAATTTATTAGAGAAGCAAACTTTGAGTGGAGTTTGCTTTGTGAAAGAATATTTAATTAGAAAATCAATCTCTCTAATATAATAACGTCATTTAGATTTTCTTCTTTCTACTTTAATTTTGGTGTGTTTTATATTTCTAGGAATATGCCAATTTGCTCTAAATATTCAGTATTGACATGAAGTTTATAACTTTTTTATTTTCCTTTATTATTGGCAGGGATATCTGTCTTATATTTTAATATGTTTTCTAATTCACATTTCATTTTGTTATTTAATACATGGATTAATTACCTTTCTTGATTTCACACGCAAAATTTTTAAATTAATTTGAATCTACATATTTATCATTTACATTCTTCTCAGATTTGGGGAAAAACAAATTCTTCAGTATTTATTTTAATATAGGCCTATAAGTGATTATTTAAAAGATTTTTTACTCCTCCCAAAAATATTTTTATTCTACTTTAATTCTTGAAAGAAATTTTTACTGGCTACGGGACTTTATTTCAGCATTTTTGTGTGTGCGTGTTTTTCTTTTCAGATTTTAAAAATGTACTTCCATGTTCTTCAAGTTTGTAGCATTTCTGTTGAGCAGTTAGCTGTCAATCAAATATTTGCTCTTTCAAAAGCAATCTGTTATTTTGTTTGTTTTGTAAGGTTTTATTACTGTTTTAGGTTTTCAGCAGCTTGCTTTGATCTGCTTATATGTATATTTCTTCTTATTTATCTTGCTTTGAAGTTTTACACATTTGTTATTGTCTCCCATCAGTTTTGGAGAATTATCAGCCATTATTTCTTCAATTGCTGCTTCTCTCCTATTCTCCTTGCTTATGGAACTTGGATACACATATATTACATATCACCATATCTCTATATCCCATATCCACTATTTTATTTTTATTCTTTTGCCACCCTATGCTTCATTTTTAAATTTTCTCTCTAATTTCCAGTTCATTAATTCTCCAGTTGAATGCAATTGGTTATTAATCCACTCATTTAAACTTTATTTTTAGTTATTATATTTTTCAGTAGTACAATCATAATTAGATTCTTTTTTATAATTTCCAGATCTCTGTTGAAATTTTAATTTGTCTTTTATACCTCTTAAAATAGCAGTAGTAATTGCTTTAAATTTTGTTTCTGATGACTCCATTACCTGGAGTCCCTATGGCTCTATTTCTGTTTGTTATTTCTGTTGGTGTCTATTCATGTTAGCTTATCTCTTCTTATGCCTGGTTATTTTGGTCTATTTCTATTTACTTGATTAGCAAAAGTTGTTAGTAGAAATAATTTGAGGTCTGAATGACATTATATTCCATCTTGCTACGTATCTCTCATTCTATCAATCAAATTTCAGAAATTTAGGTGATTTGAATTGTGTTGTGGGCCCCAGTATAATATGTCTACTTGCAATTTACTTTTATTCCTAGGGTCTCACCATTCATGATTCCAACTATATACAAAAGGCTTGCATCAGGGCTCCCAAGTGTTGAAATTCTAATTCCTATCTCACTAGTTTAGTGAGACATTCAAAAGCACTGTAAGTCTTTTTTCCTCCAGCTTTATTGAGATATAATTGACATATAACATTGTGCAATGCAGGTATACAATGTGTTGATTTGATATATCTATATGTTGCAAAATGATTACCATCAGAGCATTAGCTACCACCTTCATTTGACTACATAATTATCATTTCTTTTTTCTGGTAAGAACATTTAAGATTAACTCTCTTAGCAACTTTCAAATATATAATACAGTATTATTAACAACAATCACCATGCTGTACATTAGATCCCTAGAATTTGTTCATCTTATAACCAGAAGTTTGTACTCCTGGACCAGCATTTCCTCTTTTCCACCAGCATTGCCCCTTTTCCCCAGTCTTTGGTAACCACCATTCTAGTGTGTTTGTGAGTTCAAGATTTTTTTTAATTAAACCTATAAACACAGGGTATTTATCTTCTCTGTCTGACCTATTTCACTTAGCATGATGACCTCAAGATCCAGTCACATTGGTAGAAATAGACCATTAACTCTAGGCTCTCAGCTACTCTAGCAAAATTAGTAAGTGTACTTAGGTGAAAAACAACTCCAAGATCCATGGGGATCAATATTCTGCCAGATCTTTTCTCAGTAATTCTTCACTATTTTATTAACTCCTTAATGTCATCAAATGTATTTTAAAAATATTTTGTCCAGTTTTGCAAGTAGTCTTTAGTAGGAGTGCATGTTTCATTCACTTTTTTTTTCTGCCACATTTGTAAACTTTACTGGTTACATAAGTAGTATTATGGACTGTAACTATTATTAATATACAGGTATTTTATAAAGGCATATCTTTGGGAAACATTATAATTGAGAAGACAGAAAGTGGAGATCTGGGTTTCCCATAAGTTTCACCTTCCCACTGCCATGGCAAATTAAAGAAAAAAATAGTGCTTGCTACTTTAAATTGTACAAAATAGATTATCTTGAGGTGGGCACTGATAAAGAAGTCCAAATGTCACACATGATGCATGGGATATGACAGTGGAGTGTGGGTAGTGCGGCGGCCTAGAACTTTGGGATCAGTCCACCCTGGCAGAGGGGAGCATTTTATCACTGACATTAGTTAGTATTCCTAGAATGTACAGGTAATGATGAGAAGACTGACTTGTAGTTTGATTTCTTATTGCAATTTGATTTTAAGCCCATCACAGATCTTACATTTCTTTAATGCCTACATTCTAAAGGGACTATGCCCCTATTCTGAGATAAGTGGCCCAAATCCAGGCTAAATGCTAATAGTGGGTAAACAAAAATATGAAGACTACGGTTGTTATTTTATGGTATAATATTGATATTTAAAAAATAATGTGTTGAATGCCTTAAAGCATAATTAATCAATATTAACAATAAAGTTATATTTTGCTTTATTTCATTTTGTTTCATTGCATGAAGCTGTATCCTGATATAACAAATATAATCAGGATGAAAGAGTTAAGTGAGAAGCAATATAAGTCTTTTCAGAATAATGTCAGAATGGTACATGCAAGGAACATTGAGAAGACTGACTTGTAGTTTGATTTCTTATTGCAATTTGATTTTAAGCCCACTGAGAGTGGGCCTAAGCAGCAGTCGGACATCCTTAGTGCTGCCGAGGAAGCAGGAGAGGCTCCCACCACCGCTGCTGCGCTCACAGCCATCATCCTGGATCAGGCCTAAACCAGCAGTCGGACATCCTTCTCACAATCCGGGACCGCTGGCTCCTAACTGCTCACCTGCTTGCCTGCCTGGTCACCCCTTACCGCCCCCACTGCCATCCTGGTCACCCCTTACTGCCCCCCCTGCTGGCCTGATTGCCCCTAACTGCCCCTCTTGCCAGCCTGGTCATCCCCAACTGCCCCCCTCTGCTGGCCTGGTCACCCCTAACTGCCCCCCACCACCTACCTGGTCTCCCCAATTGCCCCCCCCCTGCTGGCCTGGTCGCCCCACACAGCCTGCTGTTCAGTCATTTGGTCGTCCCTCGCTAACCCCACTGCCAGCCTTGTAGCCCCACGCAGTCTGCTGTTTGCACATTCCTCTATTATTAAGTATAGATAGGTATATGCAGGCAAATTATATAACCAAAGTAAAAACACACAGAGAGAAGACAAGTAAAACACATCAGATTTTGTCAGTCCCCAAATTTTGAAGCAGGTATGAAGCTGTTACTAAAATATAAAAATATAATTATTGATTTTATAGAACATACCACTCCCAGGCTCAATCAATGGTATGTGGGAAATTTGGACCCAATCCTTTTGAAGGAGACACATAAAAACATTTTTTCCCCAAAAATTGTAAGAAAGGGTGTCACTGATTTTTGCAACTAAAGGTGTGTGTGTGTGTGTGTGTGTGTGTGTGTGTTTAATTTATATTGATATATTTCCACCAAATCTACTCCTTGTAACAGCCAAAACTCTCATTTTGGCTCTAGTATTATTTTTTTCAACCATTTCTTTTCCAGTTTTCCTTCTGACACAGTATTTACTATCTTATTTTAAACCACAACAACAGATGGATTTTGAGCAAATTTCTGACTTAATGTCTACAGTGGCTTCTTATTATGGAGCAAAATTATTCCAAATTCTACAGTGTTTAGCAAAGTTTTTGTCCAACACTTGTAGGGAAACTACCCAATTTTTGGGGTCATTGAATTCTTTTAGGTCTCTATTTAAATTCTTGGCTAACTTGTCAAAGTGGCTTGAATTTAATAGGGAAACAAGCTCCTGTTGGAAAGGATTCTAAGGAGCACGAATGAAGTAATTTGTATTTGATCCCACAGAGAGGTCTTTAACATGAGCAGACATTGCAGAAGCCTTGCCATTTCATGTAAAACTCAAGCGATCACTAATAATTACCACTATCATGAAGGAGGAGGATTCTATCTCATTTTTAGAAACCTTACTTTTCTGGTTAGAAAGGAACTTCGTCAACATTAGAGGCATGTATTCAATGGGAAAAGATAGGATATGCAGACATTCTTTCACTTGTATATTCTGATTTGGTCATCCAATAACTAACTCTCTAAGCACCTGTCTCCTTATCTATAAACCAAGAAGGTTAAACTAGTCAGACTTTAAGGCAGCTCAGTTACTTCCAGTGGGAAAAGAGACAAGCTGTTAGGGGAGGTGTAAAGGCACAAAACCTTTCCTCTCATTAGTGTTGAGCTGTTGGAGTATTCTTTCTTTGTTGGCTGTGTAAATAGGGTGGTTTTTTTTGGTTTTTGTTTTTGTTTTTTTTTAATGACAAAAATGGTTGTTTGTGAAGGGAAATATGCCCTTGGAAGAAGTATTTGACTTTTCCAGTTAAGAGAAATGGACTAAGTTAAAAGGAATATGCTAAGTAAGAATTTTGAATATTAAGCATTGGCACAAATTCAAACTCTTTAAGAATTAGAAAGGCCTTTCCTTTGAAGTGTTTTTTTTAGAACCATTTATACTTTAAACATAAGTTTAATTGATATTATAAAGAGTTTTATTTTTGCAAAGAAATGTGTTTTACTTTTCTCCTTTCTTTCACAAACAAACTTCTTGCAAGTGCTGCCTGTTCTCATTGTTGCCATTTCATCACCTCCTACATTTTAGCCCTCCCCCACCCCCAACTCCCCACTCCCCCCCCCCACCCCCCTGCCACCGCCATAGGGTTATTGCTACCACCACTTCACTGAGACTGCAATTGCCAAGGTCCCCAGTGACCTATTTGCTGTCGAATGCAGTAAACCCGTCTCAGTCGCTCGGACTTCTCTGCACCATGGCATGCTCTGCCTTTCATGCTCCCGTTTCTTAGCTTCCATGGTCCATTCTCTTCACCATCTCAGATTTTTCGTCCACTTTTCTGAACCATCCTTTTCAACCTTGTTTTAAAGAAGATAAAAACAAAACAAACAAAAAGATAAAAACAGTTTATTAATGTGCACATCACATGGGAGAAACCTAAACCAGATGCAGCTCAAGATGGCAACTCAGAATTCCAGTTTCTGTGGCTTCTCTACAAAGGACAACTGAGTTGTAGAAAAAGGACGGGACAAAGGAAACCCATTTTAGGCTTCGCAGGTTGTCAAAGGGCCAGAAGATCAAATATGAGGAGAGACGAATGGAGTAAGGCTCATTTGCAAATTTCTCTTGTGCCGTCTCTGGGCGGATAAGGATGTCTTCTTTCCTTCTGGTCCTGGGAGGGAACCTTTCACATGGAAGGTGGATCTCCATTTGGGGCCAGCCAATCACAGCAGCGGTGTGGCTGGGTTTCTGGCCTGGACCCCTTCTCTGTTCTTCCCCTAAAAGTCTGTTCACAACTGCTTCTCTCTCTTATCCCACACTGTGGATAGCCTCATGTATTTGCAAGGCTATGTGCTGATAATTCTCAATTCTATAGTTTTGCACAGATTTGCCTCCGGAATTTGAGATCCTTACATCCACCCATCCTCTGGATAGATCCACTTGGATTTCCAGCCAACACCAGAACTACAATCTTCTCACAATAGAACCCAATCTGGGTCATCTTCTGGTGAGCTAACCAGAAATTCGGGCTTGAGCCTTCGGTCGCAGACCTGCTACAGCTATCATTCACCAGAGGAATTGATAAGTCTAGGTCTTTACTATGTATTTCTAAAAATCACTTACTCTTTTCTGTCCTCCTTGCCTCTATCATCTCTCACGTGGACTGCTGTAATTGTTGCCTAACTAACTGACCTATCACTATTCTGTTCTCTCTACTCTAGTCATTGTAAAATTTTAAAACTACAAACATAAAATTTATTTATTTTTTCCTGAAACTTTTCAGTGCCTTCTCATCGCTCTTAGAATCATGTCCAAAATAACGAATAAGTTGAATAAGTCTCTGAATGATCTTCTTTGAACCCCGCCCTCCTTTCTTGCTTCATCCCTCCCCTGCCCTTGTGTTCACCACACTGAGCAACTTTCATTTCCGGGGACACCGCTGCTCCCTTTAGGCTCAGTGCATTTAACAGACTGGTTACTCTTCCTGGAACTCCCATTTCATTCCCGAGCCTCCCGCGTTTGGCTAACTCCTACCGACTTCTCACATCTCAGTCAGCTGCACTTCCTCAGGGAAGCCTTCCCTGCTGCCCCACCTGCCCGGCCTGAGTCAGATCTCCTGCTATGCATTTGCACAGGTCTTTACACGTTCCCTGTGAGAAACCTCATACTTTCCTTTTCTCCCAATGGTGCATAATCTCTTTGAGGACAGGGACAGTGCAGACCGCATTCACCCTCATATGTCACACCCAAAAGGATGCCTGACATATAGTAGGTGCTCGATAGCTATTTAAGTTTTTGTTTTCATTTGCTACCACTTGTTTGACTTTTTTCATATATTTCATCTCAAATAAACCATGCTTTTGCATAAAACATGATGGACGCTCCACTAATCAGCAGAGGTCATTGGCCCTAAGTGATAATATCAGTTTGTTGGAGTCATGAAAATCATCCTATTAACATAAACGTAACTGTTAATAGACAGGGGCCATTCAGCCTGGGCAAGGCCTAACTTTGGGTCATATATATCAGGACAAACTGCCTTTCTATAGTGAGGACGATGGTGATAACGATGGCCACAGTAAATGTCATCGTAGCGCCAAACCCCAGAGACAAGTTATTATTTTAAACCTGGCAATCAGCAACACTCAGAATATATGATTTTTTATAATGCTGTATTTATAACATGAGACTTATTATTCTAATCTAATCAAATATTCAGAAGCATTTTAAAAATCAAGTTTGTGTATCCTTTAAGCATATTCTATTCCTGGTTTCCCTCTCTGCTGCTTGTTTTCAGTGGCCAGCAGCTAAGAAAAGCAGGAAAAATTAAAGGAAATGAAATTCATACCTTCTAATCTTGCTTCAAGCATTTATATTATTTTTAAAATAATCAAGTTGGGTGTGGGCAAGGATAGCACGAGTTTGGAAGATTCTCTGTGCAATTCAATGATGTTCTTCTTGCCCCCCTTTCCCCAAATAAGGATGACGGATCATAAATTATAAGTTCAATTTTCCTTTGTGTATAGGTAGCCTCAACTCACAGACTTAATATAAACACATTATTTGAAGGTTTTTTCTTATGAAATCCAGTGTCCTTTCTGAAAAAATAAAATACGAATGATTGCTGTCTATCACATTCTTTTTCACAATGGAGATTTATAAGCATCTTATAGCATGTTCTACCTGAGGATTGTGCCATTGTGAACACCAAATGGAATGCTGTCTCATTATGAAAAAGAAAATGCATAGTGAAAACAGCCAAGTTCATCACAGAACTGAGCATAATCTGGTTTCTTAAGAGTTCCTACCTAGGGGGAATTTTAATATTATATAAAAATTATATAATATTAGTAGATTTTCTCATTAAAAACAAAACTCTTGATTTAATGTGTGCATGAAAATCTTGATGAGATTCATCTGAGCCACATCAGCTTGGAATGAGGACCAAGTCCTTGCTTTATATATTTTTCCTAAATGATAATATATAGACGTTTCGGCAAAACTCATGCAACAGGTGTTTCATTGCATGATTGTTTTTGCTGTTGCTATTGTTGTTGCTGCTTTGTTTCTTTGTGTGATTCTTTTTCATTACAACAGATGACGTGCTAATGCATTACATCATTCTAGGTGTTGTGGTTAGAGAAGGGTCAGTCCCATTTATGGACATAGTAACAACTTTTGTCTTATTCTTATCCTAAGACATCTCCATGCAGAGTTCTAAGAATCTTTGTCATATTTCAAAAGGCCCTAGATTATATTTATAATTGTGTCAAGATACAAGATTGAAAATTGATTTCTTAGAGGTAGCATTATATAATGCTCTTTCACTATCTTCCCTTTTAAAAGTATTACCATCTAATCTATTATGATAATAAACAAATGCACCATAATATGTTCTCTGGTTAGAAAAGTAATCTCTCATAGTCCAGATGCTGGACCAGGACTTTGTATTTTTTTGTTACAATTTTTATCTTTGTACTCTCAGAATTAATAGAATGCTAATAATATTCTAGTTAATCTGATATTTTGAAGCAATATTTTAGTTTATATGTGACATTAAATATTCATCTGAGTTATTCATAGCCATTCATCTTATTGATTAGCACATTTCAGACCGTTTAAATATTTATTTTAAAAATGTTCCTTGTAGCAGGGAATGGTATGTGCTTCCCAGAGATGGGCTAGAACTTTTTGTACTTCTAATATTTGAACCATGTGAATATTATCTACTTAAAAGAAATATTAAATGATTTTTAAAATGCAATGCAAACATTTTCTTTGATACAAATTATGCATGTGTTCTGAAAGTTCAAAACCACTTTCTGAGGGAAGGAGTTTATTGCCAATCAAAAGTTGTTAAGAATTCAGACCCAGTTTCTCTCTCCTATAGACCAATAAATAAAGAATAGTTTATGTGGCATCAAAAGTAAAAATGTTTGCCTCCGATTAAAACTAGTAGTTTGATTGGGAGATGAAAAGTGGTGTGTGATCTTGAACCTCAAATCTCAGGAAGTTGTGGGGATTATTGTGTGTAATCTATGAGAGAGAGATAAAAGGATTGAGATACTCTTCCAGGGAATATTTCAGAGAATTTCTAGTAGGCTACTCTGGCCTGCCAGCCCCCAGTGGTCTGCCTACCACTCCAGGGCCTGGAAGCCATAAAGAATAAAACATATACAGGAAATGGTTGCAGAGATAAGAGAAAGTGGCTTAACAGAAGAACATGGGAGTCCCCTGTTCATTATTATCATTTAGGGAAGGAAAGAGAAAAAAAGAAATGAACACTGGCTTCTATAAATGCTAATGGAAAACGCATGTGTGTTTCTAGATGTTTGTGAACTCCTGGACCCTCATTGAGGTAATCATTGTATGCAAGTTTGTATGGGGAGTGTATGTGACCTTTCTATCCGAATTACAGGCTTTTGGAGAAGAGGTACAATGACTTTTGTTTGAAAGGCAAGGGCTTAAGAGCATGTACCTGGAACCAAACTGGTTCTTCCCCATT
This sequence comes from Myotis yumanensis, assembly GCF_028538775.1. NCBI lineage: Eukaryota > Metazoa > Chordata > Mammalia > Chiroptera > Vespertilionidae > Myotis > Myotis yumanensis. Next base: position 62,568,797 of record NW_027223759.1, read on the forward strand.
TACTAAGTGAATGACCTTGGACATGGTAGATAACCTCTCGGAGCATCAGCTTCCTCCTCTGTACAATAGGATTACCATAGTACGTAGCCAGAGGTAGTTTTGGTAATTAAATGAGTTAATACTTGGAAAGCACTAGGATAGTGGTTATCACATTGTATTACGTATATCAATGTTTATTAAAACACATACACACACACACACACACACACACACACGTGTGAGTAAAACGGAAGTTTGCTTAAGTAAACTCTACTCAATGTCCTATTGTCTCCGAAAAGCATTAACTAAAGTTTTAAGACTGAATGTTCATGGTTATCAGCTCTCTTGTCCCCTCCTGTCCCATCAGCAGAATTGTTTGCTTATCAAGATTTGTTGCTTTTATTCTCAGAGCTCTTTATAACATAATTTTTGCTTTTTAATTGCACAGTTGAATCTTATGAATAAATCAATTAAATAGGCATTCAAAGAATTTTTTGTGTGAGAACTAGGTTGAAGATTTTAAAAACTAGAAAAAGAGGTGTTTTTTTTTTTTTTGTAAATATACTTTTATTGATTTCAGAGCGGAAGGGAGAGAGAGAGAGAGATAGATACATCAATGATGATAAAGAATCATTGATGAGAAAGAATCATTGATCAGCTGCCTCCTGCTCAACCCACACTGGGGATTGGGCCCTGACCTGGAATCAAACCAGGACCTCCTGGTTCATAGGTCAACACTCAACCACTGAGCCATCCTGGCTGGACAAAAGAGGTGGTTTTAAAAAAAATAAAAATGAATAAACAATAAAAAAAATGCCGTAAGATTTGATGTTTATGAAGCAAATGAACAGGTTAAGGAAAAATCATAGAGATCTGGAAAGATTTTGTGCTGAAAATTATCTGTCAAATGTCCTTAAGTTCTGGCTCTACTAGATAGCAACTGAAACTGGAAATTGCAGACACTTCTCTAGTGTGGTTTGTACAAGAAAGACAACATAGGATTCCGAGGGAATGGCCCATGTGCAAAGCGTGGCTCTGCAGGAAAAGTTTGATCAGTTCATGTGGATTTATATGTTTTAAGAGAAAACACCTTTAATTATTATGTATCTTTTTTGATAATTTCCTGAACAAATAACATTTTCAATGCCAGGTAAAAAGATTTTTACCACCATTAAGACTTTTGGGTTTTAGACTAGCTGGCCTGGCTTTGAATCCAGGCTCTGCCACTCACTAACTCTGAGATCTGGGGGAAATACTTTGCTTAACTTCCCCAGAAATCACTTTCCTCATCCACAACATTGAAGTAGCCACAGGTCCTTCGAGGTTTTGTGGAGCATTCCGTGTAATGCTGCATGAAAAGAAAGGACTCAGCTTGGTGCTCAACATGTGAACACTGAACACTGTTATTATTGTGTTTTCCTGCAGTCTATTCATTGCCTAACTTAGTGCCTTCCCGTTTTTGTTATGGAATAAATGTTTTTTTTTTTTAGGTAATAATGATTAAGTCATTATTCAACAAATAATTTTTGAGCATATTATTTGTAAAACACTAAAATACGATGCTTAGAACACAGAAATAGTTTAGATATGGTTCTCTGCCCCCTTTGAGAAGCTTTTTCATTAGCCAAAAGTTAGATTAGACATTGCAGTGAACCTAACTGTCATTGATCTTGCCTTGTGGCCAAACAGTAAATGGGAAAAAAATATTTAATATTGTTGATGATGCGTAAGGATCTAGCTCTTAGTGTTTGGGAAATATTCATTCATCCTTACATTCAATAGATATGTATTTATTAAGATATATCCTAGAGCAGGAAAATAAAGTCATAGGTGATAAAAACACATAAAGTAAATAACTATACAGAAATGAAATATGTTATAGGGGAACACGAAAAAGGGTGAGAAATGACAGCAAGTTCATGGAAAGATTCATCATGTTTCTAAATGCTTTCACTAGACTTTACTCTTATATAAACCTAAGGCGCCTGCTCATAAAATCCGACTTGATGTCAAGTAGGATAAGTTCTTACAAGTTGATGCAGGTGTGTGTTGTGGGTATAAGCATGGATTTCGGGTAAGACCAAGACTGGAATCCTAACTCTGGCACTTATTAGCTATTTGGCATTGAGAAAGTTACTAAACCTATTTAGTCTTCATTTACTCGTCTATAAAATAGAGTCAAGCCAAACTACTCCCCAAGGTTGTTGTGAGAATTCAATGAGAAAATGTACCTAAGCTGTCTAGAGCTCTGCCTAGCACAATAATACTTCAAGAGGCAGCTGTTCTTATGACATGTAAGACTCAATACTATCCTCAGGCTGCTTGGCAAAGTGCCAAAATGTGTCCTCCAGACCACAGGCAGCACAAACACTTCTTGAGAACCTTGACATAGACTTATGGAGTTTGTAGTTTGGCTCCGTGCTACGCTCCCATGCTGATCCAGTGAGTCAATCTTCCATAAAGCAGCTGTTCTTTTATTTGTTTTACTTCCTAGTCAAAGTTTATCTGTACAGCAAGCATGCCAAACTCTCGGCCCACAGGGCACATGCGGCCCGCAATGAATATTTTTGCTTTTAATAAAAAATTTCATAACTTAATTTTTACAATATCCTGTTATACATAATTATTGATAACGAACTACAACGTTCACTTATGACTGATTACTATAATTGTGTTGCATTCATTTCCCTTACACGCTTTACGCACAGGCACACCATTTCTCTCCACTAATACTAGCAGCGAATATTTTAGCAGCCGATTGCCACGTCATTAGTCTTGTACTGACTTGTTTGGTGTGCGCAACAGAAAATAGTTCGCTTTCAGAGAACAAGAAAAATAGGTTTACTTTCGTTACACTTATTAATTTGTGCAGTTATTCAGTGTCTGGTAAGTTCATGTTCAAGAAAACATATTAATTTTTATTAAAATGTTCTATTATTTTATGATAATGATTACTCATTTATTTTAGCCCTTTGTGTTCAGCATGTCTCTGTCAAAATAAACCTATGTTTCTATGAAAATTGAACCTTTTGTTTTTTTGCGGCCCACATAAACTTAAACCTTGTTTATTTGGCCCATGTTAACCTTTGAGTTTGACATACTTGCTGTACAGTGTATAGCTGAAGTTAAATTAACTCTAAGACATCAATCTGTATTTCTAAAGAGTCTTTTGATGTTTATATTCAGTTTGTTCTATTCAGTAGGTGCAGTTGGGACTACTGATATATATATTTTTTAATATGTTCTTATTGATTTCAGAGATAGAAACATGGATGAGAGAGAAACAATCATAGATCAACTATCTCCTATAAACCTCCTACTGGGAATTGAGCCTGAAACCCAGGCATGTGCCCTGACCAGGAATCAAACTGATGACGTCCTGGTGTATGAACCAATGCTCAAACACTGAGCCACACCAGCCAGGCGGGAATATTGATATTTGATTGCAAGTTTCTTTAGACTTTGTGCCTATCATTCCACAAAACATGCACAATTTCACACAGATCTATTCATAACATAGTTAGCAATTCTGAACACATCCTAAATTATCTATAATATTTGATAATTATTAAAAGTCTTTTTAACTTAAATTCTTTCCCGGTGGATTAGTAAAATGTTCCAGCACCAACTCTAGATACTTTTTTCTACCAACAGAGATGTCCAATAAATATTTGTTGATTGATTTATTTTGCTGAGTGATTGAACTCCAAGGCCTCATAAGCTGTCCTTATGCACAGCTGTGTAAACTCTATTGAATGAAACTGAAGCTTGCCACATTCCAGAAGTAATAAGGAACGAGTTAGCCAAGTACCTTTTCTTCAACATGTCGTCCATCACACAGTCTTAACATCTTGCTGACATAAAAGCAACTTCAGGAGAATCAGACCAATATGACAAAAACCAAAATCATTTACATAAAAAGTTTGAAATGAAAAGAAATAGTAAGAGGACCAAAATACATGTGTCTATTAATAAAGGTAGGAGAAAAAGAGGAGGTCACTTTCCAATTGCAAGTGAGAGTTAAACACAATTCCATAAAGTTCACATAGTTTCTGCTCCACCTGTGATTCCAAATCAACATGCGAGGAGGCCAATGCACTTTAATTAGATCCCTAGATATGCTTCTGAGCTTAACAAGCAACCTTACACCTTTAGACAGATGTGCTGGGAGCAGGAGGAATTGTTCCACGGCGGGTAGTGCACCCCTGCACTACCTTTGCTCTGACCCATCACAAGAGATTCATAACTGAAGGAAAATAAAAATTGCATCTCAACATCATCATCTATGTTCATACTTGCTCCAAAATACAACTTTGGAAAAATTAGCTTGCATGTTAGGGTTCTTAGAAGAATCAGTTGGTTTTCATCTCTGACTTGAAAATGATTAGCTAGACAAATTAACTGACTTACACCACTTTCCCATCCTAAGTAAGCACTTTCCAATTTAAGTCTAAACTCCTTCCTTGCACTTATATGTGACAGAAAGAAGCAGAAATGGCAATATATGTGCTTTTTTGCTTAAGCCCATCTAAGTTAGATGAGGTGACAGAAGGAACACACCTAAACTCGTTGTGGGATCTGCTGAAATGCTCTTCCTTGCAGAAGATTTTACACACGGGTTCCCAAAGGGCTCTTATCTCCTCTGTCTAGGTTTCTAGCATTTGGACTGCTTCCCTCCACTAGTGCCCAGCCAAATCCTTCAAGCATTGTCCTTATCTATAGGGAGAAATTAACCTGCAAAGGAAAGAAAAGGGGGACGAGATGGAAAAGAAGGAAGCTATGCCTTCTTCCAAATGCCATCTTTGCACAGAAGTTGTCCAGAGAGGAGAAAGGGTCCTGCTAACATCAGTGAAGAGAGAAAACTCTCTTCTTTGTGATTATCGAGGACCGTTAGCCTTGCTTTATGGAAATCACGGCCTGGATAGTTTTGCTTGGCTTGGAATGTGACAGGGAGAGGAATGCACCTTTGAGTTCAGAAAGCACTCCTCCTCCTACCCCCTGGAGCTCAGCTCCCCACAAAGGAAGAAGCTGACATTCGGCTCTTTAATTCGCACTCTGGAGCCTGTGCTTTCCCCCATCTTACAGGCACTCAATTCACAATGAACTTGACTCCCAAGACCTTTAGGGAAGTACAGGGTTTTTTTTTATCCCAGTGCATCATTTCTATCCCCCTATCCTGTTGTTTATATGAAAAGCAGATTTAAGAACCAGGCATTTCAGCTGAGTAATTTAAAGTGGGAAAATATTTTGGCTCTAAACCACCGGCCTAAAGATTTGCACTTCTCTTCTGTGGGTGGTGCCTGAAAGAAACAAGCACAGAACTGAAATGGAGAAGAGTCTTCCTTCAAACACACACACGTGAGCACACAGAAACGGAGCGGAGCAGCTGGTCCAGCGTCCTTCTACCCCCACCTTCCTAACTGTGCATTATAGTCACAGACTCTTATTTGAGTGCGCTTGATGAAGCAGGCATTCTAACATCATCCAGCTGACAGCTTCTACGTGCTGTAACTGAAAAGGCTATTGTCATGAGATTAAAGTAGAAATGTGCTAAGGTGTGACTGTGTTTTGTATGGAAATTTCCATAATGCCTTTTTTAAAAATTTTGAGGATAACCAATCATTGTGGGATAATTTAAGTAATAGAGAAATAAAAGTTCTGATTTCAGATGTGTGGTCTATTATACCCTTATATTACTCACATACTGTACAACATGTGTCTTTTTGGGGTAGGGAATTGTTTGCCATGCTCAGAGCTTCTATTTCTTATACAAGGGACATTAAGACATATTATTTACTAACTTAAATTCTCATCGACTAAGCATGTGTTTTCACTTGGGCAACCTGGAAGGGAGGGGAACATGAATGATGGCGGTTAGTATCCAGGACTCACTCTGCACTTGACATTCCTGCACATCAAGTTCCCACAGCTCTCCATCTCAAGTTTCAAGGACTTTCCCTCCAGCCAATTCAAGAACTGCAGAAACACTAACACTAAACAAGGCACTAATTTTGAAATATGGCTATAAGATGCAGCCCTGCTACTACATGTTGGGTGATACTGAATTGCCACTTAACCCTGCTGGGCCTCCGTTATTATATCTGCAAAATGGAAGTGTCATAATATGTGATTTCTCAGGAACTGTCCAGCTCTACCATTCTGCTTGTCATACGGAATTTCTTGTTTCAGCTATTTATGATTATCTGCTCCCACTGCCTTTTGCAGGAATTTTATAGTTCTCAAGGAGTAAATTTTACATAGGTCTGACTAAAAATAACTAGGAGACGTCTGTAAAACTCGACTAAGCACATTATGTTTTCAAATAAAGGTTTTGTCGAGCAAATTAAGGTTCCCATTTAAAAAAGCTATTATGCTGATTTTAGAGAAAACTCAACAAGGGCTGGATAAGTGTATCGATCCAGACATATACTGAACTGCAGCATCCCTGCTTCAATTGAAAAGCATAGAAAAACACACCTGGCAAAGGCACCATTAGTTTGCATAGCCCTTATATTTCTTTCTTTTTTCTAAATTTTTTTAATGCTGTAAACTTACTATTAGAACTACTCCCAGTTTAACACTAGTGACCCTATAAATCTGCAAAAGGGTAAATGAAACTTCAAAACTCAAGTCACACTGAAACTTAATCTCTTGCCACATGATTTTGTGAAAATGGAAACCATCAGGGCATCCACCAGGACACATGTGATGCTTGTGGCTGGAGTGCGGGCTTTGACAATAGGAAGCAACTCTTCTTAAGTGGTAAGTGGTTATTGCTCACACACACACACACACACACACACACACACTGTGCAAACACATCAAGAGTGCTTGATTATTTGTCTGAGAAGAAAGAATTTTCCCTTTCCTTCTAAGTAAAACAGTAAGACACGTGGTGCCATATTAAACTTAGATAGAGTGGTAGCTGGTGCATGTATTTGGACATGGTAGATGCTCTACACTACAGTCAACTCCAATAGCGATGACTCGAGGGCTTGGTGTTCTTCTCAGAGCACATCAGTGTATGTTTGCTTTACACTTCTAATTACTTACCTTCGCTCTCCCAGTCCCGCGAGGGGAGGATTGTCAAAAAGCAGAGAAAGAGCAAAGGCAACCAGGCAATGCATAAGAAAATTGTTCCCTCCTTGAGCCGAGCTTGATGCTTCTTAGATATGGGTTATGTGGCTGTGTGTAGAGGGAAAGAGATACAAGGACAGGTGTACAAATATCTAAAATGTGCTATTCTTTTTCACATTTGTAAGAGCTCTTTACTCAAGAACAACTTTGCTGGCACATTGCAATTCAAAGAGAAGTGGCAACCTATAAAATCTGCTATAGTAAGTGCTGTAACTAGAATATATGCTTGGTAATTTTCTGGAAAGACTTTTCCAAAAACCTTCCCAAGGAATAAACCTTCCCTCAATGGGTCTTCTTTCTCTCTAGAGTATATGAGTATATTCAGTTAGGAAATGTCATCCTTACTCAGCATGGGAATGGTTTCAGGCAAGCCTTTATCTGAAACCACAGCAGGTGAATCTTGTTTGCTATTTGTAGTTGGATGCAGTAGTGCCTCCGTATGAAGATATGCAAGCTGACCCACTACAACTTTCTCTGAATACTTTAATAGAAAAAGCAAAATCCCCTAAGAAACTGTGCTTTTTTCCTTAATACAGTATTCTGATCATGCATATCGATACATATCTTGAACATATATTAATGACTAAAAACTCTTAGAATAACCAGCCTATCTATCATCTGAATTGTCTACACTGAAGAGTTCTGCTGAATTCTGGACTCTTCTGCACTATTTTAATCAAAGTCCACCCAACAATCTTTCAAAGTAAGAATATAAAATGATTAGATTCATTCTCATTTGTTAAAGGAAATTTAAGTAAAGGGGTCTTCCAGCTACTCAGATGCTAACTCAACTTGTTAGGATTTATATTGAACATTAATATGATTTTCTCAGATGAAGAGTAAAATATCTGGTTTGGAAATCAGTTATACTGTGTAATTTTTGTCCAAAATATATACCCAAACTTGTGCTATAATCCATAAAATGAGTATAATAATATTTACCTCAGTTATTGTGACTAGAAAATAGTAAAAAATAAATAGAAGTTAATGATCATCTCTAAGTTTTCCTTTGAGCTGGTGCTATAATTTAAAAACATATCATATTATCTCAAAAAAAATACAAGAAATGTAATGTTATTCAGCCTATCAGTCACAGCCCAAGCAGGAAAGCAGAAATTCTCTGAAATTTTCAAATAAATGTGAATATAATACAAGATATTGCTTATAAACCTTTTAGTTGGGTGGAGGAGTAAAAGGGAGGGTCAAGGCACACTACACAGAGTCTGGAAATAAGCATTTGCTGCTGAGGTTGTCTCCAATACCCCTGGAGTCCATGGTCATCTGTCATCCCCATGACTAACTCCTGCTATTCCAGAAGCCAGAGACACTGCTGGAGGTCGGAATAACTCACAGCCACCTGTACCGTTGGCCACTGCTCCAGCTGGAACCAGAAGCAAAAAGACTCCCCCCTTCGTTGTTCTTGTAACCCTACTGAAATGCTTCCTACTGGCAGAACTTAATAGGAACCAGTCAGCAAGAGAGTTTGGGAATGAAATTTCCAGACCTGTCACTACAGAGAAAGTGGGCTGAGCACCAGCAGACATTATCCAGAAAAATAAATAATCTCGCTAGTTACAGTACTAACACCAGGAAGTCAGCAAAAATTCTGGCTCAAAAGGATGGACTGTGTTTACCATCTGCCAAAATCCCATGCAAATGTCATTAAAAATATAATGAAACTGAAAATTGGAAAGAGATTTGTGATTGATAATTTTCTATGTCAACTGGACTGGGACACAGGGTGCCCAGATATTTGATTATTCTGGGTGTGTGTGTCTCTGGGTGTGTTTTGGATGAGATTAACATTTGAACTGTTAGACTGAGTAAAGACTATTGCCCTCCCTAAAGGGGGTGGACCATAGTCAATCTGTTGAAAGCTGAATAGAACAGAAGGCTGAGCAAGGGAGAATTCACTCTCTCTGCATAACTGTCTTCAAGCTGGGACATAGGTATTCCCCTGCCTTAGGACTCAGAGTGAAACTTACACCACCCATGCTCCGAGTTCCCAAGCGTTTACCATAGCCATCCTCAGTGCGTGTGAGGAATAAGTACCAAAGACTACATTATATTTTTTTTCTTCTTAGTGTTACCAGGGGAAAAGCTATTCTTAAGAAGCCTTGCCTGCAATATTTCCACCAATATGTACTTAATAAAATTAACACTTCACTGAATATTCTTTCAATTCTTTAAAAAAAATCTTTATTATTGAAAGTATTATATATGTCCCCCTTTTTTCCCCATTGACTCCTTCTAGCCCACCTCCACCCCCACCCCAGGCCTTCACCACCCTATTGTCTGTGTTCATGGGTTATGCATGTATGCATACAAGTTATTTGGTTGATCTCTTCCCACCCATCCACCCACCCCCACCTTCCCTTTGAAGATTGGGAAGACAATTTGTTCCATGCTTCTATGTCTCTGGATCTATTTTGTTGGTCAGTTTATGTTGTTCATTAGATTAAACATATGAGTGAGATCATGGGATACTTGTCTTTCTCTGACTGGCTTATTTTGCTTAATATAATACTCTCCAGGTTCCTCCATGCTGTCTCAAAGAGATCCTTCCATTTTACTGCAGCATAGTATTCCATGGTGTAGATGTACCACAGCATTTTTAGCCACTCATCTACTGATGGACACTTAAGCTGTTTCCAGATCTTAGCTATTATGCATCATGCTGCTATGAACATAGGGGTGCATATGTTTTTTCTGATTGGTGCTTCAGATTTCTTAGGATCTATTCCTAGAAGTGGGATCACTAGGTCAAATGGCAGTTCCATATTTAATTTTTTGAGGAAACTGTTTTAATTTGTGTCTCTCTGATTATTAGAGAATTTGGACATTTTTTGGCATGTCTTTTGGCCATCTGTATGTCCATTTTGGAGAAGTGTCTATTTAGGTCCTTTGCCCATTTTTAAATGGGATTGTTTGTCTTTGTTTTGTTAAGTTGTATGTATGTTGTATATTTTGGATATTAACCCGTTATCAGGTGTATTTTTCAATGCTTTCCCTTCTACTTTGCACTGACATTGTTGATTCTCCTGGGTCTTCACCTTGCCAACTGCTATTTTGGGACTTCTCAGCCCCCATAATCATCTGAGGCAGTACCTTGTAATAAATAAGTAAGATAGATGGCTATAGATAGATGTAGAGATGTATATCCTATTGGTTCTTTTTTAAAAAATATTTTTATTGACTGCCTCCTGCATGCTCCATGCTGGGAATTGAGTCCACAACCTGGGCATGTGCCCTAACACCCTGACTGGGAATCGAAGTAGCGACCTCCTGGGACATGGGACAATGCTCAACCAAATGAGCCACACCAGCGGAACAATTGGTTCTTGTTTCTCTGAAGAACCCAAGCTAATACAAGACCCATCAATAGATTAGAAGTTTTGGTAAGTTCCTAGAAGAAAGAATGTAGATGGGATCACGTTGATAAGCAGGTCCCAACAAAGAGCACAGTATCTCAAAAATGCACAGGAGTCAGTCAGACCGGGAAGGGCAGCTACCACCCCTGCTGGTGCCCAGCAGAGCTAGCTGATGCCAAAACCAGAAAGCAGAAATGGCTCTAAGCAGGACAATTGCTAATTGAGTGGCTGCAGAAAAGCTAGAGCAAATTGTTCTTTTCTGTCTCCTGTATGAATTTTTTTTAAGTTATGAAAGAAAGATATGACACAAATAGCAAGTGAAATAAAATTTGGCATGACTTTACATCAATTATGGAGTATAGAGCAAGAAACTCTTTGACTTTGAAACTTGAAATATTGTCAGTCAAATGAAGAGCTTGAAAGCACAGGATTACATTTTTTTCTCTATGAGCATATTCATATTACTTGATTCTTGCAATACAAAAATGTTGGTTCTCAATTAATTTAAAGTAGAAAATTGCATTGGAGATACAGAGAGGAATGCATGAAATAAATTTTGGCAGTAGAAAAGCAATGGTACAGCCAACCAATTTTCAGAGAGAGAGACAGAGAAAGAAAAGTAGGAGAAAATGTTCATGCATTTACCTCCTTATCTAAGACAGTGAAATCAATCGATTCTGGCTGAAATTGAAGGGTTAAGAAACATTTATATGTGTTTTAACAATTGTAAAGTACACCCCAATAATAAAAATATTAACAACAGTTGGTGAATGAATGAAAAGATGGAAATAGAGCTAGATTCTTCATCTTTCATAATTGGTAGTAAATAGACTATAAAATTGATGAATTAACAAATCAAATTAGAAATATGTAATTCAGTGCTGTGAATATAACCACAGAAAAGATCAGTAATAGTAAAATTTCTTGCCTCTTGTAAGGCGGTGTTTATAGGAAGGAGATTTTTATTTTTTATTTTAATGCTGCTTCTATATTTAAATGTTTAATTCTGTGCATGTATTATAGTTTTGTAATCAAAATAAATGAATACAGGGGAAGTTTTCCTGTCAGTGGAGGGGGTATAGAGAGGGATGTGCATAGAAGCAGCTCCCTGTTGTCTCAGCTCAGTGCTTAGATACAATGATGTATGAACGTAAAGCATCTACAAATGTAAATGGATGGGAGGTAAATGCTGCTGTCTGATAAAACGGAACCAACAGCGTGCGTTACCAGGAGCATCCGGTCTAAGCTATCATTCAGAGGGGAGCCTCACCCAGAATGGGCTGTCAAACAGCAAGAACTTCTCAGGCCAGTTTAACCCTGGTGCTTTCTCTTTCCAGTGTTTAACATTTAAGCTCAAAAAGAATCATTGAAAAGACAAATATAAAACTTTCTCAAAGAAAGTGCTCCTCAGTTCCTTGTAGAAAAAAATCATTGTCATAAAAATAAGTAAATCAATGAAACGTATTATGCCTGACACGGTGATGTGGTCAAGAAGTCATTTGGTTTTGTATTAAAGAATAAATCAAGTTGGCTGCACTTTTCTCATTTCTGGTCAAACCTGCACAAATGGCAGGGGGAGTTCCCTTATATGTTATATGTCTGCATATAAAAGGTCTTTGGAATGAAGTCCCAACTTCTCCTGGACTATGATAGTCAGCTCAGTGCACACTGAAGCTTCTGGCCATAGGACCATGCCTCTGTTGCTCCCTAGAACCTTACAATCATAGCTCACATCTCTAAGCAAAATAGTGACAGTTGATATTCGCTTCTTAGATAATCCAGAAGAAAACTGTGAGCAATCCCCCTTGATTCAGAATCACATGAGGCTCAAATGTCAAGGTCAAAATCTTTGGGCTAAAATGACAAGTCGATTCATCTCTTTTTGATCTTCCTATTCCCATTGCTTACACTTTCTCTAGTTAAATCTTACCTTTGCAAGTTCTTTGACTGCTTATAATTTGTCCAGCTGTTCATAATCCTCATTTGCAAGAATATTCTCAGTCTCTTTTTAAAAAATAAAAGCCCATAACCTCCAAACCGTCTCTCAGGGTTACTTTTCACTGAATGCATAATGACTTTAGTGTTTAGCTTTCCAACGGAAACTCAGAGCCCAGAACTCCCATTATGAATGGTCCTACTTCTCTGAAGTTCTCACACAAGTTTCCACCCCATCTAGAAGACTAATATGGTCAGAGAACCCTTGGAAATTCATAATCCTTTTGAAAAATGAAGTCTTTCCATTTAAAAATGAAACAGAGCAAAACACAGCCTATGCTAACTCAAAGGAAAATAATTAAGTGCCTATGTGTGGAGAATTCTCAACTTCTGAACTACTTGGGGTTCCCACATGGTCAAGATTAATATCATTCCATTCTGATTGGTTCTTCCTGTACTAATGGATGGAAGTGGGCTCAGAAATACGTCGGATGAAGAAATTTCCCAGTGTATCACAGTCCCAAGCCAGCTGTGCAAAGTTGTTTATACACAAATACAGAAATATTACAGATTTCTGACAGGTTTAATTATGGTAACTATTTTGTGAGCTCTTGGATCTGATTACAGAAAACAATGGAAGTGTGCCGGACAGCGGATGCTTCCATGTATCATAAAGAAATTTGACATGAAGCTTAGCTGCTCCAACTCCACATCAGCACAAACATAGACCCTTGGCCTTTGTTGTTTATCAGAACATACACAGCAATGACAATTAACCACAATGTTTAGAGAACTGGGGGGGGGGGGGGGCATTAAATTTCCATTTAATTTAATTTTATGGTTGACCTGGGATTAAATAAACAAACAACACTTTTCGTTCAAGTCTTTGGAGATGGGAAGGAAAAAAAAAAACCTAACATTTATTGACTACTGTAGCAGATATTGTGCTAAATTTTTAAAGCATGTTATTTATCTTCACTATAAGCCTATAAAGCATGTATTATTATTTTTTTAGAGTGGAAATAAATGACATAGAGACTAAAAAACAATACAAAAGATCAATGAAACCAAGGTTTTTTTGAAAAGATAAACAAGATTGATGAACCTTTAGCCAGACTTATCAAGAAACAAAGAGAGAGGACCCAAATAAATAAAACCATAAATGAGAGAGGCAGCATGACAACTGAAAGCACAGAAATACAAAGGATTGTAAGAAAATACTATGAGCAACTATATGCCAACAAACTGGATAACCTGAGTGAAATGGACAAATTCCTAGAAACATACAACCTTCCAAAACTCAATCACAGGAAGAATCGGAAAACCTGAATAGATTGATAATAACTAATGAAATTGAAGCAATAATAAAGCAGCTCTCAGCAAATAAAAGTCCTGGACCAAATGGCTTCACAGATGAGTTTACCAAACATTCAAAGAAGAACTAACAACTATCCTCCTCAAACTATTCCCAAAACTTCAAGAGTAAGGAAGACTTGCAAACATGTATTATTTTTAAATATTTGATAGGTGAGAAAACAGACTCAGAGAGATTACGTTGCCCAAATCACAAAGCTAGTGTTCAGAAAATGTAAAATCAAAACCTAAGTTGGTCTGCTTCCAAAAGACCATGCCTGCCTAATATTTTAACATGAAATTCTATTTCCCTATATGTGTAGATTTTAACTAATTAGCATATTTTAATATTTTTAATGAATATTTGTTAAACACTTATTTCTGGGCTCACTGTGTAAGACAGAAAGGTGAATTCCATGCAGCTATGCCTTAAAGAAACTTTCATAGAACAGGTATTCCTTAGTGTTCACTATTTAGAATACGAAGTGCTTATTTCTGTGAAACAGTTGTTTTTATGGTATTATGGGGATGAAATAGCAAAAGCTATAGCTAGTAGCTGAGGGTGGAAACATGGCAGAAAAAACACACACAACTTCAGAGAAGACTATTTTATTTTATTTATTTTAAAATATATTTTTATTGATTTCAGAGAAGAAGAGAGAGAGTGAGAAAAATAGAAACATCAATGATGAGAGAAAATCATTGATTGGCTGCCTCCTGCATGCCCTCTACTAGGGATCCAGTCAGCAACCTGGGCATGCGCCCTTGACCAGAATCCAGAATAGAACCAGGGACTCTTCAGTTCCCAGGTTGACACTCTATCCATGGAGCCAAACTGGCTAGGGCAGAAAAGACTATTTTAAATTGAGTTTATGGGTGAGAAAGATGCATACACCAGGTGGGGAACAGCGCATGCAATGGTGAAGAGGCATGAATTTACAGAGACTCTATAGGTGGCTTGGCATAATTGGAATAAAAGGGACATATGGACACGGATGAAAGTGAGCTTGGAAAGGTAAGGGCAGAGCAGCAGCTCATGTGCAATATTATGTGGTCTGACATGTTTCTGTGTGTGTGATAGAAACTGAAAGAAACTGGAAAGACACCAGATTTTCATTTTGAAACAACCTCTTCAAAGCGGAGGGAGGTCATTTAAAGTTACTTCATAGATTCTAAGAACTTGGTGAAGGGTTACCAGTTGAAGAGGGGGCGGGGGCGTCTGATTTAAAGGAGAAGTTTGCACACCTTCAGTCTGCAGGAGCTGGCTGGTTACCTTTGGGAAATGCCATAGGTGTAGGAGGCAGATGATCCTGGATTGAGTCTAAATGTCTCCCAGGCGTACTCAAAAATTAAAATTTTTAAAAATTGAATATTAATTTATGTACCTGACACTTGCTTTCCTAATAAGTAAGGAATAAAGAAAAACTGTCTGAGGGTTTTCACTCATATACATTTGTTGTACATTTCAAAAGATCAGTTGCTATTATTTCTCCTCATGCTCACTCAAATTCCCTACAACAGTGAATTTCATCTGCAAAGTGTCCCTGATAGGAGGAGAGTGAGCAGCTACACCAGGATGTCTGGGGAGAAATCTCAAAAAACTTACCATGAACTCTATATATCTTTGAAGTCATTTTAATTTAAATCCTGTGAGTCACATATTTCTGCTCCATATTCATTTTTAAAAATATTTTTAACATACTATTGTTAATTTATTCATTTTCTTCCCAAATCCTTGAATTCATTTGAATTACTGTGGAAATGTACTATCTGTACCAGGTGAATTTTTGTCCTTTCTCTGCCATAACCCTCTTTACTTGGAGGCTCCAGTACTACACTCTATTGTTAGCCACACCCAAGCCACTCAGCAGTTTAGGAAGTTAAGATGTATTCTCATGTTTTATGTCAATGGCATGTAGGTACTTTTTCTCAAACTTTATTCACAAGAATCATATTAATTGTTAAAAATAAAAATCAGATTTCTGGGATTTATCCATGGGGACTATTTTAATTTAACATGCCTATGGAACTGACATTTTTTTAAAAATGGACGTAAGTGATTTAGTTTGTGTTTTGCAGTCCCCATAGTGAGAAATGCCACATTGAAACTCTAGACTATGGGCAATACTAAATGGTCCACAATCCCTGTCATTTTCTAATACGCTGTCTAGCACACTAACCTGCAGCTGCCTAGAACCCATATGTCCGCACCATTCAATACAACACAAAGGGATCCTCAGGTACAGGAGCTAGAATTTGCACATCCTCTACACTGTGGGTATTAATACTCTCAGAGGGGAGCTGCAACAGTAAACTGTAGTATATTATAAAAGCAAATTATGAGCTATGAAAGAATATTTTGAAAGCATATAGAAGTATATTATAAAATAGTGCTAAAGTGCAAAAGAAAGCAAGGACAATAAAAAAAGAAGGCCAACCTAAAAATAAGTGACATAGGGTACCTTCCAAAATCTCTTGAGCTGAACCTTTCATGATTATTTCAATCATTTTAGAAATGTGAAGGGAAATAATTTTCAAACGCCCACTGTCTATCAGTTAGAACCAGTAATGAGGTATGAATATTTTCTTATGTTTTCTGAAGAGAAGACAAAGGCTTGCTAAGGTAACTAAAATGGTAAAATTAAACAAAAGAGTATTAGAACTCTTCCAAACTTATAATTAGGCTTTCTCAGGAAGCACTGACGCATGCTCATAATGGGGAATTTGGCAACATTTACTTCCTGTGGGGTTGTCCATTCACATCTCTAAACAAAGTGGTCTCATCCTCAGAGGTCAAAGGTGAGATGACAACCTGAAGGCAGCCGTTCGTCACTGCAGCTGTCAGCAAGGCCTCAGAAGAGAGGAGCATCATGCCATTCTCCCACTTCACTCACATGGGCACCCAGCTGGCACCTCCCTGCACTATATCACCACCAGACACAGTATTATCTCCCTGCTTTAAGACCCAGAGGTGCACACATATCATACCAGCTCAGGTGTGTCAGGAAAGTGTCTCTGGACCCCAGCCAGCTTTCACATTGGAACAAAAGAATTAATTGAGTGTGTATTCCCATGACAGAGTCTCAATCTCATTTCAGTAGTAAAATGGATTGAAATTAAACTGGAAAGCCTGGGTATTGTCTTCTCTACATCAACAAACAAACTTGGATATGGACGGTCTGCAAGGCAGCATTTAACCCAGTGCTTCCCTGCTTTCTGGGGCATTGTGCTAAGACCTAGCAGGCAGAGGTTGCATCCTCTAAAGAACGTGTGATGTAAGTGGTCTTATTCTGAGCAAACGTCTCAGCCCCAGAGGGCTTTGCTAAAATGCAAGCTGGGAAATGCCAAAGTAATGCCTAACTGGTCACACCCAAATGCCGCTGCTCCCTGCCTTGAAAGTAAAATCTTGCTGTTACATGAATAAGAAGCCTACTAGTTCAGGGACACACCTAGGGTCCAAATCATGCAAGTCATGTGCCCATTTAATGAAACTAACAAGCAGAACCACATTGCTCTGCAGGTTTCTTTCTCAGGCCCTCTTGTTGCTGCTAGACGAATCTTTGATGCTAATGTCACATCCATTTCTCTTACCCCAGGGAAGAGATGTGGTGGCTGTTATTTACAGTGGCTGGTCTCAGTCCCCTCATGTTATAGTACCCACTGTCTGTCATTTGGGCGGGAAAAGTCTTCAGGGAAATGGGGAACTGGCTCTTTCACAAAATCAATTACAAAGTACCGTTTCATCAGTTTCTGATATGCTTTGCTGGGTTCTGCTGAGCCAAGTGGAAACTTTTCGGTCCTGGAATGTCAGAGGAATGAAGGAAAAGGAAACTCACCAGTTTCTCACTCCACCATAAGGAGGAACGTTCAGTAGCTAAGGCGAGGTTTTCTGCAACGCTCAACCCAGAGCCCTTTAGAGACTCAGTAGCAGTTGATACATATGGGGAGCAGGAAACCCAGATTCCAGTTCTGGCAATCTGACCACGGACAAGCCAGGGTCCACCCCTAGGAAATAAAGTTGAGGAATAAGCCACCTCAAACGTTTTTCTGATAAAATTTCCAAGATTCTGGCAAAGTGTTGTATGCTGAAAAAGAAAAAAAAAAAGCCAACAGGATCAAGAACAAGGAGCAAGTAGTAATAATACCTTTCATGCAAATACCCTGCTGCTCTGAGCCAGGTTTCAGGGTCCTCTTGTCACAGGTGAAGAGACATAAGCAACCCAAGGTCTCATTTAACAGGTAGCAAAGCCAAGATGCAAACCCAAAGTCCACTGCACTGTGTGGCCTCCCATCTGGCTCACAAAAACAGGAGTCTGTGTGCGCATTACTTTCTTGCACCCTAAACCCCTTAAAGACTGTTAAACAGTCTTTCCTGAAGGGACTTAAAAACTGTATCTTCAAGGTATCAAATGTGGGGAGAGGTCCGCAAGGAAGCAAAGGAGAAATGTCCACTCCTCCCGTTCCCCACTCCCCTCTTCTATTTCCAGAACAGTTCACACAGTGACCTTCTTCATGAGATTGTGTTAGACATGGTTCAAATGCTTGACAAAGGAAGAAGGGAGGGAGGGAGGGAGGAAGAGACAAAGAAGGAAAGAGAAAAAAATAAAAGAAATTGAAAACTACTAAGTGATTTCATTTCTTCATCTCCCAGGATTTTTAGAGCTTTAGTACTCTTTGAAGTGGCAAATCTAGAAGAAATTTCACGTTTATTAATTATTTTATAAAATACTTTATAGACCAGGTTGTATCACCAACTTTTATGCTGCCATACCCCAAATTTCCAAATCTCCATGGCTTATAGCAACTACTGTTTATTTCTCACTCATATAACTTATCCTGCACAGACTGAGAATGGCCGTGACTAGGTTGTCTTCATTTCAGGAGCCAAACTGAAGTAGACGCTGCTATCAAGGACAGATTGTTCTGTGCCAGAGAAGAAAACAGCAATGCGAGGCCCATGAGATACCATCTACCGCTTCTGTGCAGCAGGGAACTATGTTGATCCCACTCTCATTTCACCTACTTATGTCCCGTGGCCAAGCCTGAGAGCCAGATGTGGGAAGAAACTATCTTCTGATATGGCAGCAAATAACTAGGAACAGTATTGTTCCTCATGTGATGTACCCATTCTGCCCTCCAGTCAAAAAGTTTTGTTTCTGTCCCTTCCTTGAATAAAATACACTCTCACCTTCTTCAAGAACGATGTGCCCAAATCCACTCCAATCCGCAATAAGCTCAATGTCTAAAATTTATAATATTATCTGTGTCAGTGCCCAATGAGGATCCTTTGAGCCAAAGACTGTGAAATTAAAATAAGTTACCTGCCTCCCCATCACACATACACAATAGTTAAATAAAGGACAATAGAACCACAATCAATAGTCCCATTAAGAAAGGGGAAGATGAGCCCATTTGGAGTGGTTCAATTGGTTGAGCACTGAACGGTTTTGGGTTCGATTCCCTATCAGGGCACATACCTGGGTTGTGGGTGCTGTAATCTCTTTGTAGGTCTACATGAAGTTTAGAATAACTCTGAAAGCCTGTATATATACAGGGTCAAATTTAGATTTCTCATAACTGGACTAATGTGCCCCTCTCTGATAACTAACATTGATTCTCTGCCCTGTCTCTGCCCCTTTCTCAGAGTTTGCTTCACATGCCCTTGGTGACAGAGCAGCTGGCTGAGTAAGACTAGCTTCCCTGTTAACAGTCTGTGGGGTCAGGGTTAGATACCTGAATTGAGGAACTAATAAAATTTCTTTCTGAGAATTTGCTTGGAACTTAGAGAAGTTCATCTCTATGGGAGGTTTGAACAAGGAGGCCATCACTTGGGCTATATTACCCTGGACACACAAGTTAATAGTCTGGAAAGAGAAAGAGAAAGAGAGAAAATGATATAACATACACAGTATTGGAAGCATAAATATATTCTTATTCAGAAGTTCTTTTATTTTATTAAATGGGCATCTATAACTTCCAACCAAATAATCATTCAATAATTAAAACTTAAATTCAATTTCTTTCTACAAGTCCTTCTTTAATTTCTATGTACACAATACTAAGAAAGAATACTCAAAGAATAAAATATGAATAAGACACAGTAACAGAACTTAGGGTATTTAAAAGCTTGTAAGAGAGATAAGTTTACAAATTCCCATAATGAAAATAATCATAGAAGTTCACAAAATACTATGGCAATGCAAAGAAAATCATAATTACATCTGATTTTAAAATTCTGGACATTTTTATGGACAAGATGTCAATTGAGATATACATACAGAATAAACAAAATTTAAGAGGCAGAGATGACTGAAAGCCTCAGTTGTAGTGAGTGGTATAGGTAAAGGCTTGGATTAAGGATATTTGGTATATGTTATGAAACAGCATGTAGTATTATTTAGTTGAAATGTAGGAAATATGCTGGGAAGAGGATGCAAATACCTGGAAAGTAGTTTGGGATATTGTTCCTAAGGATAGTGGATATAAACATTTATCTACTTAACTATCTATTATCTATACATATAAAAGACTAAGCAACCAGCCAACCGGCTGACTGGCCAATCGGCCAGTAGCTATGACACACACTGACCACCAGGGTGCAGACGCTCAATGCAGGAGCTGCTGAGTGACAGCAACTTTGCAGAGTGCCCTCTTGCGCTCTAGGACCCCTCGGGGGATGTCGGACTGCCATTTTCAGCCCAATCTCCACAGGCCAGGCCAAGGGACTCCACCTGCCAGAGGGACCCCGCTCACTCCACAGATGCCCTTCAAGCCATGATGCCGCTCCAGATGCGGCTGGCCAGGGAGGGACTGCAGGAGGTTGGCTCCAGGCATATCCGGCCCCTCTCGCCCAGTCCCATCCCACCAGCCACCTTCTAATTAATTTCCTTTCAATGTGCACAAATCCGTGCACCAGGCCTCTAGTGTAGATAATAGAAACCCACAGAAGGAAATGCTGCAATCATTTAGAAATATGATTTAACAACAGTGCATATATTAAGTAGGTTTGGATGGAAAGGAAACTATAAACAGGAAAATTAATAGTCTATTGAAAGAAATCATAAAGTCTTGAATCAGATAGTTTCAATGTTAATCAGACAAAAGTGTGCATAACTGGAAAAAGAGTATAACTACAGAGTCAAGCATCTGATTGGATATGAACACAAAGGAGAAGGGACATTTAAAAAGAGAAAAAGATTCCAAGGAAATGAGGACAAGAATGAGATGGGGGCAGAGGCATTTGGACTTGTTGAATTAAATATGCCAATGGAACATCCAGGTTGATATAGCTATCTGGTAAGGCATGGATATCATGAAATCCTAGAATTCTAATCCAGGAGAGTTATTCCAAATCATTCTGGACAGTTCCCTCATTATATAGACAAGAAAACCAAGGCCTATAGTTCTTAATGCCTTGTCCAAAATGACAAAGCTCATAATCTAGGAAATCTGTTGATAGAGATTTAAGGAATGAAAATTCAAGGTTGATTGGTCAAGCAAATATCCAGACTCAGCAAGAGAGCCAAAAGAGGCTACATGATTGCTCTTCATCTCCTCAGTTAGCATGGGAAGTGTGTATGTAAATGCTGGTCATTGGCAACAGGGCACTCCTGCTGTGTGCTAAGTACCACCCTAAATGCTGTGCAACAGTTCAAAGGACATGCAGATAACAGACACCATGTGCCTGGGAACACGGGGTTCTGATGGGGGGGGCGGGCGGGCGAGGGCAAGCCAGCAACATGATAGTAGGCCTCACTGGGGGTTTCAAACAGAGACACCTCCAGAAGCTCTCAGGATCAATCAAGAAAAATTATTCTAGGTGTTTCTAATCCAAAACAAAGACAAAAGAACATTTATTATGTCAATAAAAACACAAAGACTTATAACTAAAAATTCTACCAAGGGCCTTATTGTCAGAAGTTGAGGAAGTGACTTGCTTTCTTCATTCCGGGTAGTTTGGTTCTGTTCGGTGAATTTTCATTCAGGAGAGTTGGTGGTATTAAATGTGTTCTGGGAATACCTACACATTTCCAAATTAATATATTGCAATTAGACCATCAATATCATATATTATCTGTTATCTTTAAGTTTTAGGGGCTGCTAAACTATTTTAATTAAAAAAAAACTATATTTTAAGACAGTAAAAAAAAGAAACATTAATTATAATTAAGTTTTATTAATATCTATGCCTATTACTTTTCAAATAAAATTTAAATATATTCCCTTGGGAGATTTGACTGTGATACAGGGGTTTAAATATTTATATATTTATTATTGAAAAGTCTTAAGTTACAAATGAAAACTATTTTGAGTAATGCAGTAGTAGGAGCATCCTTGGAAGATTTGGGACAGTTCCTAGAATAACATTCAATGTTTCCAACTAGGAACCTCTTACTCTCGTCATATTTGAAAGGACTAAGGAAGATAAACAAGACAGATTTAAAAAATTGTCCTCTGTGGCCACGTAGGCCCTCCCCCTGCCTGTGGGCCATTATTTTGACCTATTTATATGCAAACGAAGAAGGGCCCTATCCACTTAATTTGGAAATCTTGCTTTGACAGCTGGGATTTTGCCTTCTTTATCAGGCAGTGTGTTCTTATTTCCAGCAACCAGATGAAACTTGCCTGCTCTGTAAGTCAGGGTCTCCAAGGTCCACAGGGGTGGGCACGTGGGAAAACATCTCACACAACATCACCACTGTTAGGCAGTGTGTGGGAAGCCAAGTTTTCTCTTGAGGACAAAGCTTTTCAAGGCACCCACATTTTAAGAGACACACAGATGGTGCCACTTCAGACCTGAATAGGGCATTCTTCACAGTTCCACAATGCATTTCTTTCATTGCGGCATTCCCCGTCCTGCAGGTTATCAGAATGTCAAAAATGTTTAGGCCAGAAACACCTACACAAACTCGCACAAAAAGGAAAACACACACAAAGCACAGTTCCTTGATCAAACATAGTTTAAGACACAGTTCTTTTTTTTTTTTCTGATACTAATGACTCATTTTCTGCATTGAGGAAAACAAAAACCTCATCCTCACAAAGGTTAGTGTCAGAGTATCAAGGCAGGCCTGCAGAGCACGGAATCTTGACCATGCACCATCTTTATCCTCTTGAAGAAGGATCTGTGGCTGCAGAATAGCACGCGCCATGCTCCAAGTTCACCTGGAGGCAAAGCAAGGAGAATGATTTTCTCTACCAGTGTAAGGAAATCACAATGGCATGTCCAGAAAGCAGTCAGTTCAGTTTACTGAGAGGGAATAAAGAACCTGGCAGTTGGATTTTGGAGCTAGAACGCTGGTACTGGTCTTCCTCCACTGAGCATATTGATGAGGGGCTCACAAACTTGACAATATTTATAAAATATTTATAAAATAAAAATTTTAAAAAGACTTTGTATCATAAAATAAAAGAACTGGTTTGGAAGCCAGTAAACTGGAATTTAACTTCTGGCTTAGACGGCACCTGATGTAGAATGTTGGGTAATTTACATCTGTGAACATCAGACCCCCTCGTTGAAGTATTAGTTTCTGCTGGGCCTGTCAATCAAGCAAAAAATACTGAATCAGGAACTGAGACCACACATGGACTTACTGGAAGGAAGGGAGTTTACAGAATTAGCTGAGTTCTGGAGATCCATGTGGGAAACAAAAAGAAAGTAAGGAAACTGGGCATGTGAGAACACACATCGACCACCAGCCCTGAGCACTGGACACTAAATCTGCCAATACAATGAGTTTCCACCTGGCCCTGCTTCTTTGGGGTTGCTTGCTCTAGAAGCCACATTCCTGCCAAGAGCATTTGATTGGTCACACCCCTCAGGCCAACTCCTGGGAGAAGAAATGTCTGGTCTTCTGTGCTACCTTAGCTACCTCGGGGGAGGCCTCATCCTCACCCAGCAAGAATCAGAAAGGATTCTATAAACACATTAAATCCTTTTTGTAAGATTGTTTCAAGGACAAAATTAGGAAATGCATCTAAATATGATAGTACATTGCTGAACCCAACCTACTTTAATATGAAGGAAGAAAAAGTATTTATTCTATTTATTGACTTCCATGCATGTTGTTAAGATCAACTATTCTTAGGAAACCAGTTGAAGAGTTGAAGGGCATCTTCAACTTGCAACCAAATTGTGTGTGTGTGTGTGTGTGTGTGTATTTATAATTTATTTACAGATAAAATATATGTTATAATATAAATCTGAAGTTTATTGGCTGGTTAGCATTAAGATTTTATCTTTTCTACTTTACTGACAAAATTGTAGTCAATATGGCACTACCTGTCACAGTTAGAGGTTAGGGACCTCCTACAGTAGAAAAGGCATGAGCAGAAGTTGAGCAGGAGGGCTAACTATGAAACCAAATATATATAATCTCTGTGAATTCAGTCATTATGAGAAGATATTTTTGTGCACATTATATTATATGGAAATATAGTTGTTGGTTGAGGCACAACAACTTGATTAACTATGGAGACATTGCCACGTTTTAAGTTAACTGACTAATAGAGAGATCTGGGTGTGATCAGGAGACAATGAATGATGGGCAAGAGAGAAGAAGTGGGGATACTAGAAGTACCCATCTGCCCGGATCCCTTTCCCAGGGAGAAGGAGACCCTGCATGTTGGACCACCGTATGCTGGCCATAAACACAGTCTAAGCAGATTTCAGTGTCGCTCACACCATACGTTATGGCTCCAGGTAAGGCAAAGAGAAGCCCAAGCACAGAAATGTAAAAATATCATCTCATGTACACAGTTAGACAAGGAAGTAACACACTCCTTCAGTCGAGAGATTTCAGTTGCTGGCTGGACCATACCTGGTACCTGGGGGTCCATTCAGAAAGCTGGTAGGTAGAACACTCCTGAGTGACAGAGAAATGAGTGAGAATGAAAAGATGACATTCTAAAGGGAAAAAACACACAAGTAAAGCAAAGGAAAAGAAGTACCTTGACAATAGTTAAGGATGAAAAACAAATGGGAGCAACTGAAGAAGAGGCATCATTTTAAAAAATGAGCAAATGGAAAAGAAAAAAAAAAAAGCACAAGGTAAGCAATCTTGAAACACATGCTAAAAGAATCCAAGTAGGGAATTTAAAATAACCCACTGGGGAAATCAGGGAGAGACAGACATGCTATTTTCTCCTGTCAGGAGCCTCAAGAAAATGTAGGTGAGGCAGGAATTATTTCTGAGATGCCAATGCGGGTAGGTGAGAAGAAGAGGGAGATCTAGATGTCCTGCCAATGAGTACAGAGCTGTTCCAAAACAAACACTAATCAGGACATACTTGAAGATTTTTCTTAAGTATTCAAATATAATATATATACAGGCAAGTTCACACATCATAAATCCAGGGTTAAGTGAGTTTGCAAAATTGAGCAGACATCTGTAACCAGCACCCAAAGCAAGAAACAGAATATAACCAGATCCCTGAAAACCGTATGTGCCCTTTTCAATTACTCCCACGAAGGATAGCATCTTACAGCATGGATGAGCTTGCCTTTATTTGTATTTTATACAAATGGAATCTTAGAGTATGTACTCTTGTGTGTCTGCCTCCTATGGTTCAACATTACCTTTTCAAGATTCATTCATGTTGGTTGTGTCAATGTAGTTGTTTTATCTTCAGTGCTGTTTAGTGTTTTACTGTATGACCATACCACAATTAATCTATTGTACTATTGGTGGACATTTGGGTAAATTCCAGTTTAGACTATTATAAATAAAGCTGCTATGAACTTTCTAGTACATTTCTTTTGGTGAATATGTGTACATTTCTGCTTACTATCTAGCTACAAATGGAATTATTAGGCCATAGCTATGCTTTCGTAGATAATGACAAACAAGGAATGCAGATGAATTAAGCTGCTTTCCTAGAAGTAAAGAATGGCATTAGGGAGCAGCATGAATTTATCTGGGTTATACAGAAAACACTGACAAGCAAACTTTAGAATATTATGTAAGAAAGCAAAGATTAAAAATTGTTATCTCATAAGAGGAATTTCCCTAAATTTGCAGATTTTGAAATTCTCATTTTTGTATCTCCATAAAGCCTGGTAGAGAAAAGTGAATTCAAGAAATGGTTGCTGTTTATAAAATGCTTTTTTAAAAAACCTTTTGATTTATACCATATCATTTAGATTTCTTAATGAATGCACACTACAAACAGAGAGACAGAGAAGCTGAGATGAAGCGAAATCAAGCAACTTGCTCCTGATTAAAAGAAGTGAAAACTGGGAAATCAAATCTATTAGGACCTCTCATCACAATTCTGCCCACCAGTAATGACACAATACTTGGCACACTGTTTTCTTGAAGAATTAATTAATTGAATATGAGTAAATGACTTTGTTCCATTTGTATTATATGATATTAAAATAGCAGTTCATTCTAAGAAATCAGGAACATTTTACAAAAGAAACATCTGGAGTTTTTATCTTCCAGCTGAGTGCTATAAAATATGGAGGCTGCCATTCAAACTATGCTCACTATCAACTCTGTGTCCCATAGCCTACTGAACGTTCTGAGCAGCAGAATGAGACCTTTAGGCACTTTCCAAACCGAGAAGAGTAGCACATACACCAACTTTTTCACAACTTAGCTGTGAGGATAAACCATAACCACTAGAAATGCCAAATGGAAGTGCAGGGTGGAAAATAAACAAGTAATCAAGCAAAATGGGAACTCAGAGAATTCCACCTGAGACAGACAGCAAGTTCGGTGATGTTTCAAGAAGGTGTGACACCCAGGAGTTGAAGGTTTGGGAAAGGACTTACAAAGTAAGTAAGGCTCAAATTGGGGCTTGAAGGGAGGATGGAAGGGGGTAAGTATGTAGATGTTTGGGAGGAAATTTCAGCGAGAGCGACAATGTGACCAAAAGGTGGGAGGCGGAGATGCATGTGGCTGTTCAAAGGCCATTAGGCCTGAGTGAAGGGTTGAGGCAAGTCTTGAGCAGCCATTGCATCATCCAAAGCCAGAGAAAGAGGACACGCCTTGGAAGGTGTGGCGTTTGTACTACTGTCAGGGTTCAGGGGTGAGGAAAGCCCAGGTTACCATGAGCATGAGAACTGTGGCAGCGTTGCCTGCACAGCCACACCTTCCACTTTTGAAAACCGATCTTTAAATGGGAAAGTCCATCTCAGCTGCTGGAAGGCTGTCCTTGGGACTGAATCTCCCAGATCTGCCATGTAGTAAACGTACAATCAGCCATCTGAGGATGTACAGCTCTGGGAGCTTGAGAATGTGCATGAAATAACAAGCATATGATGTAGGTGTAAATGTGGAGAGACTTAACTGGGAAGATTCTCTATCTTGGAAGGAAGGCCAAGGGCAGCCATAATATCCTTTAAGAGCTTCAAACGGTACCATGAAGTTGTGGAGGAAGAGTCATTCTAAGTAGGAGGTAGACTGAGCTGGATGAGATAAAGATAATTTATTTGCATATACTACTCAGAGTAAACATTCTAAAGGGCTGGAGTTGGGGAGCTTAATGTTCTTTCATTGGTTGGGCAAGACAACATTTCTCTATATTTTCATAGATTCTTGTGCTATCAGCCCCATATACAGACAGTGTTGCTTTTGAAACAAAGCCTTTGGGGGTGGAGGCCGAAAGGACCTAGAATGTAAATAGGAGAGGGACATTAACCACAGGATATTCGCTACACTGAGCAAACACATAACAGCAGACAAAACATACCTCCCTGAGACTGATCACATGAAGATATCTAAGTTTTAGTTCAGTGGGTTTCTTGCTTAACAACAGTATGTGAATCATGACTTGCAGAAAGTTAAAGTTGCTACTTTATTTGGGAAAAGTACTTTAAAATTCCTAAGGGGAATTTAAAACTTAATATTGCCAAGTGTAACCAAAACGTTCCCAGACTTCTGTCGCCTACGGCTAAAAACAGGAACCTGTTGATGTTAATGTCCCAGTGTTGCTGCACCATCACCCCATGTGTACATTTGGGGGTCGGGGCGGGGGGGTGGCCTTAGAGTCCTCCCCTCTCAAATCTCCTTATGCTCTGTCCCCAGGCTATCTCTTGCAAGGTTACAGGGACAAACCTATGCTTGATGCCTCAAGCTTATTTGAGTGACCACTTTAAAGGTGCCAATATCTCCATGTAAACAGTTTCTCTGTCTGCATGCCATCTCCTTGGGCTACCAAGACCTATAAAGCCATCTAGTGCACTGGATGCCCTTGAACTTTCATAATGCTGAAGGTAAAACAAAAGAATGCCATTCTAGAACTCAAGTGTGCACTGTTTGGAGTCCAAGTTTCCTCAAGTTATTCTGTGAAAAACTTCCTCTTGGCCTCTTCCTGCAGAAAGCCCAAACATTAGTCTCTGTGACCTAAGTATTAGACACACAAACTTCTCCATTTCCTGTTTCTACCCCAGGGACCTGCACTCAAAACTGACTCTTTACAAGTTCCCAGCAGCACCATCTCCCCCTTGTGTAAACCAACTCCTGCTGGAGGTTTGTAGTGTTGCAGGCACAGCCAGGTTTTCTTTCCAAGTTTAGAGTTAGCCCAAATGGCCCTGCTACTTGAGAATGTGTGCATCCTGGTCCCTAAGCCTTAACTATTTTCAAAGCATGCACATGATTTACAGCGGAGTGGAAACAACTGTGTGTGCTGTCTATGATATTCCCCACCTTGGGATACATGCATGTCATCCATGCTGAGAACAGAAGCCCATCCGGGGACCTGATACTCCAACCTTTCCAAGGTCAAGGACGGCGACACAGCCTTCAGCTGACTCAGGAGGCCTGGCTCTCATGCCTGGTCACTGACGTTTAGTATCTTGGGCACGATGCCTAGGTGATCTTTTCAATGTAGTTAGATTTGTACTAAAATTCTATTATTCTATTAGTCTAGAGGCTTTTTATAAAGTTTCTCCACCCTCCTTATCATATTTCCTGTGATATTATAAGAGAATCAAAATGCTTGCTCTGGGAAGGGTTAAAAACAGTCACACAAAGATAAAGCATCAATAAACAGAAACCTTGCCAGCATAAGCTAGTGAAATGCCCTTGGTATCTAAGGGACAATCTTTAAACACGAACAACAAGGTCCTGCCAGAGATTCAGCATCCGCATTTTTGTGGTCCCCTTTCTCAGAGATTATTATCTTTGGATGCTCCTCGGGTGGGTGGTCCCTGTGCATAAGGGACACTTGATTCTGCATGGGTTTGAGTTAAAATAAACTCAGGTTTGGTATATTTTCTAGTTCTTGGTGCAGATTTCCTTTCCTAAACACATCCCTGTTTTACTTCACCTCCAACAGGATGGTTGGAGTCCTGCTGGCAAATCTCTCCTTTTACTAAGAAATGACTAGTTGCCCATTTGAGGGGAATTAAAGTGAATTATCAAGTCAGTATTCTCTTAGTTGCAATGAGCAGGCAGGTTCTGAACCTTCTCTGAGGACACCAGTTCCTCTTGGTTGTGATTCCATGAGAAGAATTTTAGATACAAATCTAAGTGCACCAATCTCAGTCTCCTGAAAGCAGAACAAAACCCCACATCCTTTTTTATCTTACTCTCAAGGTATCGGATAACTGAATTGTAAGTGAAGGGTGGTTGCCTTACTCTAAAAGAAGGGTTTGCAAACTGCAGCCCTGGCCCAGATTAAGACTGCTACCTGTTGCTGTAAATAAAGTTTTATTGGAACACAACCATGTCCATTTGTTTAGGTATTTTCCGTGGCTAATTTCACACTCAACCAGAGTTGAGTAATTTTAACAGAGACTATATGCCCCACAAAGTCTAAACTATTTACTCTATGTCCCTTTACAGAAAAGTTCAGAACCCTGCTTAAAACAGTGCCCTTTGAGGATGACAAAAAAACAAGGCTCAGTCTTCTTGACTTCGAGGAGTCAGGTTCCTACCATCTGAACAACATTTAGGTATGTTTATGTTATTCAGAAGAGTGTCACCCCAGCTGGGGTTCTAGAAATACCCTCTAGTTCTGCAGAATGTTACTAGATCTAACAGAAGAGAAAGGGAATCGTGATCAAATAAATTTGGCAAATGCAGAAATAAGCCAAGTGAAACATTTATTTTTGGTAGCCCCTTTTAGGTCATTTAATATTCTAATGTATATGACAGGCTTACAAAAGTGGGTTAAATTATACAGAATTTCTAAAGTCACTTGGCCTCAGCAGACCTTCATTTTCTTGGGGCATCTTATAGAGTTAGTGTTCAAGAACATACTGTGGGAAAAATGACTTGTTCAGAGCTGGAAAATCTGATAAACACTGTATCAGGCCACACCATTTGGCAGTCTTTGAAAATGATTAATTTTAAGAAGTTGGCTGACAAGAGAAAGGTATCATCACAGGTGACACCATGACTCTGGGTTCATATAGAATTTAACTCTTTCCCCAGCAATTAGTGCCTCATCCAGGATGCATTAGGGACAATGTTATATTGACGACATCGTTATGATGACAGAGCAGGCTAGAACCCCAGGCCTAAATTTCCACTCAATGCAGCAAAATTCTCATGCCCTTCTTCACCCTTAAAATATTAGCAAGCAAAAATGTCTGTGGAACAAGTGATCCAATCACAGTCCCCAGTGAATGCAGCTCAGTGCTGAGCCGCCAGCACTCAGCATGGGAAGCTTACGTGGGCGTCAAGAGGTCTAGAGAACCCTATGCGTCCTCTGGGGGCCATTGCAAGGAACAATGGAAACGTTCCTGAATATCGGGAAATGTTTTCTCAAGATCAAGATATGTGCTGGTATGTGGGCAAGATTCCAAAGCAGCTCTATTGCCTGAAACATTTCAGGTTTGACAGCTAGCTGCCAGAGCCAATTTTGTAGAAGGACAATTTCAGTACAGTGGCACACAGTGACCTACACGGCCTAAGGAACTCAGGCCAGTGAAATGGCTATTATTTTTCCAAAGGCAGGGTTTTCACTGCCAATCACATTTTAAAAATTCCTACTGACATTGTCTCCTATTTGCCTAAGAATGTTATTGTTAATAAGCCAGATTCTTTGTTCAATGGAGTCAAGCAGGATTTAGAAACCAAAATAATTGCTCCACAGTCCAAAGAAGATTTGGCAGCTGTAGTGAATGACTTCCAGGCCAGAGAGTGCTAGGAACCTGTTTCCTTGATTGCAAGAAGGCTGAGCCTTCATCTGGCTGATGCTTCTGCAGTCCCCTAAGTCTGAGAAGGAAAGTCACCCTTGCTTAGTGGGGAGGAGGGGAAGGGGAAAAGGGAAAGAGCAGAGTGGCCGAAAGGTGGCATGGCAGACCACAAGTGATCTGAAAGTACAAGGTTTCTAGCATCATGCTTTGTAAACCTTGGAAAAGACGCTGAGATCAGGCCCTGCTCTGGGATTCTATGTCTAAAGTCTTTATCAGGGTGCTTGTTATGTAATAGTCCTTGGCTGTTATAAGGCCTTCTCTCCCAATGATTGGCGCCCCTCAGCCTTTCCAGAATCAACAAACTCTGAACTCAGAATTTGAAAACTAACAAGAGGGATTGTTTGAGAAGAACCAAAATAATGACATCAACATACGATTAGTAACGAGATACATTATTAATATTAATCATAATGATGGCTGCTAATTTTTGAATCCTCAGCAGACCACATTGACAGTGCATTTGTTACCTCAGTAACTATAGTAGTAACCTGTAATGTAAGGATGAATTAACCTATTCTATACAAAGGGAAACCGGCCTGGGAGATTGGTCTTTTTGCCTTAGGCTATATATGATTCAAATCAGTCTGTCTGTTCCAATACCTAAAATCTATTGCCTGTGTTCAATGAACTGAATCTTATTTAGGCTCCAGTTCCCTCTCACTAAGAACACAAAGTGTTCTGATGTTCACAATTAAATCTTTGCTAATTAGAACATTTATTTAGCTAATACTCACCAAGGGCCTGCTATATGTCAGGCAATGTGCTTGGTGCTAGGCATACAGCATTAAACACAACAGGCAAACATCTATGCACCCTTCAATCATGTGGAGAGGGTTAGATGCTTAAAAATAAATTTGTATTACATATTATACTAGAGGCCCGGTACACAAAATTAGTGCAGGGATCAGGCTTAAATAAGCAGTCGGACATCCCTCTCGCAATCTGGGACTGCTGGCTCCAAACCGCTCACCTGCCTGCCTACCTGATTGCCCTAACCACTTCTGCCTGCCAGACTGATCACCCCTAACCAGTCCCCTGCCAGCCTGATCGACAGCTAACTGCTCCTCTGCCAGCCCAATTGCCCCCAACTTCCCTCCCCTGAAGGCCCGGTCCCTCCCCAACTGCCCTCCCCTGCAGGCCTGGCCACCCCTAATTGCCATCCCCTGCAGGCCTGGTCCCCCCCCCCCAACTACCCTCCCCTGATGACCTGATCGCCCACAACTGCCCTCCCCTGCTGGCCATCTTATGGTGGCCATCTTGTACCCACATGGGGGTGGCCATCTTATGCAAGGGTGTGATGGTCAATTTGCATATTACCTCTTTATTATATAGGATGTTTGAAAGTACTAAGTACTTTTGAGAAAATAAGCCCAGGACGAGGGTCAGGGAATGCCAGAAGTATTAATTTCAAAAGAGGTAATCAAAAACAGCCTCTGGAGAAGCTGCCATTTGAGCAGAGATGTGCAGGAGGTGGAGAAATGAGCAGGGAGGGTCTAGGGGAAGAGTGACCTGGCAGTGGGAATGGCAAGGGCAAAGGCCCTGAGGTGGGAGCATGGTTACTGTATTTGATCCAGAACGTGGAAGGCAGAGTAGCTGGATATGAGAAGCAGAGAAAACAGCTGGGGGTGCAGAAATGCACAGTTTCCCTTCACACTGCACTGCATCAGCCCTTGACTCCATTCTCTTTAGTTACCTCTCCAGTACAGGTGAGTAAACTTCCTCTCTTCCAAGGTGTCCTTGTTTATCTGCTGGCATTAGAGTTAATATTTTCTCACATGTATTTTTCTTTTATTTTTTTCTGCCTTGATTCCACTAGCCAGTAGACATCCTGTCTAGTGTGTTCGGTGCTGCAACAGCCCACAAACAAATACTTCTAAGACTTTTATCAGCTCTCTCTCTCTCTGCTCTCTTTCTTTTACAACCCTTAAAAATCAAATATCTGACCTGAAGGGGTTGGGTACAGTATTTAAATTCTGGAAGAAGGTCTATGGCTTTGTCAATCAGAGGCTAATTTCCTATGGTTCTGGTTTGGTAAAGCTGCTGCACCCATATATCTGGAATGGAATGGAATGTCCCCTGCCTTTATCCACTTCAGAAACCCAAACAGTTTCTTTTTAATTTAACCTTCTAAATTTCAACTGATGATTATTTTCTTTTTTTTTTTATTTTAAATTGATTTTTAGAGAGAGGAAGGGAGAGAGAGAGCAAGAGAGAGAGAGAGAATTATCCATCGGCTGCTTCCCACATGCACCCCACCAGGGATTGAACCCAGAGCCCAAGTATGTGCCCTGACCTGGAAACAAACCCACCACTCTCTAGTGCAAGCACATCAAACTCGCGGCCTGCGGGCCACGTGCCTCATTTATTTGGCCTGTGTTAGGCTTTGAGTTTGACATGCTTGCTCTAGTGTATGGTATACCAGACAATGCTCCAATCAACTGAGCCACACCAGCCAGGGCTCAGCCGATTGTTATTTTCACAGTTATGGTCTGTTAATCAAACATAGGTCCTATAATTAGCACATGAAAAAAATAATTTCCTTTAGGAGCAGAGGTTGTCCTTGCCCTGCCCATATCCTTCAGAACATTCAGCTAACATCCAACTGCCAATATCTGCATCTCTGTGCCTACTGGCACCCACTCCCAGCAAAGGGTGGCTGGAGTCACCAGGGAAGTGATTCCCGAAGAACTAGCCCCCACCTATGACTCAGGAGTTGTTGTGTAAATATGCAGCTCCAGTGCCCCTCAGTAGAGATAAATTGAGATAAATTGAAGCATTTCCCTTCAGGATTAACTCCATTCACTCACCATGGTTGATGGCTAATACCTCATCCTTTATTGGCCCCTTCCTTTCCTGGTGTCAATTCCTCACTCCCTTACTGGTATTTCTTACACCTTCCAAACTAATTCCTTGTACTGAATCCTCATCTTAGGTTTTGCTCTGGAGGAATACAAACTAAGGCATCTTGCCATTAATATTTAGATTATATAAATACATATCTTACTTGAATGAAGACACTTTTCAGTTGTTGGTGGAATTAAATACTACTTTTCATTATTTAAGCTATTTGTCCCCCAAATAAAAACCTAATCATAAATATAAAAACGAGTGAGTTAGAATAAACCAATAGTGGTCGAGGCTAGGTGTGCTGCATCTATTTAGGAGCTGCTGGTCAGCATACATGTAAGTTAGAGTGTGTGATCTTAAAAATGCTGCTCAATAGAATATTTTTTAAAAAATTGAATGATCACAGTAGAAAGACAAAGCTCTATAGAGCACAATAATGAAGAACGTACAACTTGGAGCAGATGGGCCTTATGCCTTTGCCTGGACCCCCAACCTTCCAGATGAGTCATTCTGGGCAAATTATCTAAGTTTTATGAGCAAATTTGAAAACTACATTTCCTCATCTGAGGATTACATCAGACAATGTACATAAAGTGCTTAGTTGTGTAGTAAGTGTTCAATAAATGTAGCATTCCTGACAGAGTCAGGCCAGGATTGCCCAGGCAGGCAAAGGTTCCTGAGTCATTTCTCAGCCCACACCCCAACCACAACTTTCCTGATGTCACACGCCAATGATACTTGCTCATTCTAGTCTGGATGTGTGTCTGTAAAGACAGTCACATTACTTATGGTTGTACAAAAGTGCTTCAGCTAATGTAAAGCATTTTAGTATTCCAAAAGTGATTTATAGTCACGTTTCTCCGGTTCCCTACCCCGAACTCAATCATGATCTTTAAAACCGACCAATATTTTTTGTTTTTGTTTTTAACATGTTTTTATTGATTTCAGAGAGAGGAAGGGAGAGAGAGAGAGAGATAGAAACATCAATAATGAGAGAGAATCATTGCTTGGTTGCCTACTGCACGCCTTCTCCTGGGGATGGAGCCCCCAACCCGGGCATGTGCCCTGACCAGGAATTGAACCGTGACCTCTGTGTTCATGGGTTGAAGTTCAGCCAGTGAATAACACTGTCCAGGCCTGATCAACATTTTGATGGGGCTGGAGGACATGCCTCCATCTGAGATGGGCAAGACATAAATCCAATTCCTGCATTTCCCAACAGTTGACTGAACCCTGCTATGTAATCCTGTATGGCTTCTCCTTTAGTCTTCCTATCACAGTCTCATTTCTAAGTAAGTCATTCCACTATTAGTTTAATTCTAGAAACAATTAAGATTCTAGCATTTAGAAGAAGAAAATTCAAAAAGGAATTGCTATCTTTTAAATCTACCAGGATTGTGTGATGATTAAGGTCATGTAACACTGAAAAATTTGATCTGGTTTTAGCTTTCAACTTGAGAATGTCCTATACCAACACTGTAAGCTTCTTAGGAACAGATTGGATGAAAAAACATGCTACTTATTTTTCGATGCTTTCTGTCAGTATTAAACCTCAGATGTTGAAATTATGTGGAGCTTCCATGTAGGAAATTGTAATTAGAAAGTGACATTTTCATTTTATCAGCTTTATTAGGTGCCACTGCAACTTGAAAAGCTATCTTTCTCAGAAAATTGGTGGCAAGAAAGACAGAAAAATAGATAGATTAGTAATTGTTGCTTATTTATATGTATATTTACTTATTTATTATTTTTAATTGTTAGCATTGCTTTCACTTACAAAGTCCCACTGTTTACGAGTACTGCAGCACAAAAAGTGCTGTGTGGAAATCAGTGTGCAGATTCGAGCTGGAATAATTCGAATTCCCTTGCCTCTGTCAACTACGTCCAGAACTCAGTAAGGGCTGCTGGGTGCAATGAGCAGGATTTTGAGATGCTCTCTAAGTTTTAATATTTACTACTGCCTGAAATTCTAAATTTTCAAAAAGCAACTCATTAAATCCCTCTGAGACCTAACCTCTCATCTTTGGCTGGTTTCTCTTATAATTGGCCTTGATGGAAGAGTCAGTGCAGGAAACCAAGAATTAAATATGTTGAGCTCATCTGAAAAGCGGAAATCCGTGAGTCCTTGTAAATGTAACCTCTATTAAAAATACATGAACATGTCAGTTTGCCAAATAGATCACTGACTGATATGGTCTAAAGTTTCCTTAATGGATCAAATTGCTTTAATGTTTCCTTAAAGAGATTTCCCAAATCTACTTTCTTATAAAATACTTTATACTGAATTCTTTGCATTCAGTAGATTGGGTCAGGTTTCTCAAAGCTCATCTGCATGTTAAGCCATTTATCCAACAATTTTCAAATGCTTTCCAAACTCTAAACATGACGGGTCTGATTTGGGACTCACCACAGATATTAAAAGGAACTTCTGGGTAAAGGTGGGAGAGTCTCAGAAGATAAAAAGATGCTATACTTTTAAAAAATATTGTCCATTTATCATTTTAACATGAATTTTATTAAAACCATAATTTGATTTCTGAGCACACTTCAAATTAATTTTTAAAATGTAAATGGTGAATTGTTGTTGTGATTTTTTTTTTTTTGGCAATAATCTCAATCCATTATTTCAGGTCATATGAAGAAGTTTTTATTTTTAGAAGTTACAGCCAATGTGAAGCATTTGAATTTTTTAATTAAAAAGACAATACATGATTGTTAAACTGAGACACTGAAAGGAGGTGGAAGATAATAAGTAACTGTCTCTACCTTGCTACATTTCTCATCACAACTCCAACTAAATCCTCTCAATTTCTTGCTCCAGAGGAAATCACTGGTACTGATTTCTTCTCTCCCCTAGAGATATGACCAATGCATTTACATATATATTTTTATGCAAATGGAACCCTACTCAAATATATAGTGCTATGACTTGCTTTAGGAGCATACTTCTAAAGACATTTATATATGTTTGCAAGCACATCTCTAGATGTGTCAAATGGTATTCACATTTTGAATTTTTGGAACCAGTACAAAATTGTCCTCTGTAAACCATTATACACCTATTAGAGTGGCTAAAATCCAGAAGAAAAACAAACAAACAAACAAAAACACCTGCTAGTATCAATTGCTGTGAGGATGCAGAACCATAGGAACTCTAATTTATTGCTGGTAGGAATACAAAATGGTACAGCCACTTTGGAAGATAATTTGGCAGTTTCTTACAAAGCTAAGCATAGTCTCACCAGGAGATAGTACCATTGTGTTTCTAGGCATTTACCCAACTAATTTGAAAACATGAATTTATGTCCACACAAAAACCAGCATGTCAATGTTTATAGCATCTGTATTTGATTTTTGATTGGCCCAACTAGAAGCAACTAAGACATCTTTTAATACGTGAATGGATAAAAACACTGTGGTACAGAAGATAAAAAGAAAAAAGCTATCAAATCGCAAGAAGACATCAGTGAATCTTGAATGCATATCACTAAGTGAAAGAAGCCAATCTGAAAAGGCTACACACTGTATGATTCCAACTACGTGACACTCTTGAAAGACTGTACTTCAGCCCTGGCCCGTGTAGCTCGGTTGGTTGGGCTTCATCCCGTGCACTAAAGGGTTGCTAGTTTGATTCCCCATCAGGGTACATGCCCTGGTTGTAGGCTAGATCCCCAGAGTGGGGAATTTCTCTCTCTCTCTCTCTCTCTCAAAATCAATAAAAAATATATATTTTTAAATCTTCCCCAAGACAATCTAGAGTGGAAACTACATGTGGATGAGGGTTGACTATTAAAAAATGAATAAGAAAAAAGT
The DNA here is from genome assembly GCF_028538775.1 of Myotis yumanensis. Taxonomy (NCBI): domain Eukaryota; kingdom Metazoa; phylum Chordata; class Mammalia; order Chiroptera; family Vespertilionidae; genus Myotis; species Myotis yumanensis. The sequence goes on from NW_027223759.1 coordinate 62,606,384, forward strand.
AAAGGCAACACTTCAAAAGAATACAAAAATACAAAGAATAAAAAGAATTAGAAATATTTTATGTAGCTTTTCCATCAAGGAGAGGGAACATAACTCCCAACTTCTTAAGTATGAGCTGCACATGGTGACTTATTTATGAAGAGGACAGTAAGGACAGGGGGAGAAAGACAGTGGCTTTATAGTGGAGTAACATGACAGGCCAACTTCAATGGTGACAATCTATGTTCCTAGTACATACCTTGATATCTATGATGTGTTGAAAATGGCACGTTACCTCTGTAGTCCTCCTCCTATAACCAGTCTGATCATGAGAGAAACATCAAACAAATTCCACTTAAGGGACATTCCACAAAATACCTAACTCATACTCTTCAAAATTCTTAAAGACATCAAAAACAAAATCTGAGAAATTCACATTCAAGAGCAGCCTGAGGAAATGTGATGACTAAATATGATGTGGTAGCCTAGATGACATCCTATAGCATAAAATGGACACTAGGAGCCCTAGCCAGTTTCCTCAGTGGTTAGAGCATTGGTCCTTGGACCAAAAGTCTCAGGTTTGATTCCTGTCAAGGGCATGTACCTCGGTTGCAGGCTCAATCCATGGCCCCTGCCCGGGTGTGTGCAGGAGGTAACCAATTGACGTGTCTCACATCAATGTTTTTCTCTCTCTGTCTCTCCCCCTCCCTTCCACTCTCTCTAAAAATCATAGAAAAATATCCTCGGGTGAGGATTAACTAACTAACTAAATAAATAGATAGATAGATAATAAATAAATAAATAAATAAATAAATAGATGAAATATTTTTTAAAAAGAAAGGAAAAGGACACTAGGGAAAAACTAAGGAAATTTTAATAAAGTATGGACTTAACATACTAATATTAGTTCATTTGACTTACCATACCATACTGACATAGTTGTTAACAATAGAGAAAACTGGGTGTGGGGTGTATAGGAACTCTGCATTATCTTCACAATTCTTCTGTAAACCTAAAACTGTCATAAAATTAAAGGATTTTAAAAAAGGACATGAATTTATACCCCTTCTCTCTGCCACCCAATCTATCCTCTCAACTGAGGTTTTTTAAAAAATATATTTTATTAAAAAATTTTTTTAAATATATTTTTTAAAATATATTTTATTGATTTTTTTTACAGAGAGGAAAGGAGAGGGATAGAGAGTTAGAAACATCGATGAGAAACATCGATCAGTTGCCTCCTGAACACCCCCTACTGGGGATATGCCTGCAACCAAGGTACATGCCCCTGACCAGAATCGAACCTGGGACCCTTCAGTCCATAAGCCGACGCTCTATTCACTGAGTCAAACCAGTTAGGACTCAACTGAGTTTTATTGCTAATTTTAGATCAAAATTTGTTCACCTTATAACTTAAAATAATACAATAGTTTCCTTATTCTTTGTTTTCCCAATATGGAGAATAGCTTTTGACTTTATTGTATAAGATAAATATTTTATCATTCAAACTCTTTCAACTCATCTACCGTTTAATTCCAAAATTATATCATGTGTATTTACACATTTACATTCTTTCCTATAACCGATATGTTTACATTTTTATGGCTACATAAATACTGTTCTCTGAGAGGCTCCTAATCACCATGATTATGTTACATTTTTTGAGCTTCTAATTGCCCTGATTTTCTATTTTTCTTTTTTGTGTGTTTGCTTTTTACTTTGCATAATTTACAATATTGTATCTTTAAATCCACCCCAATTTCTGAATGGAAGGATTCAAATGGCTTACAATCATTTCCTCCCGTTTTAGTGGACTACCCCAAGTGCCTGTGGGCAAGATGTGCACGTCCAGTGTCAGAAGGAAGGACAGAAAGCCAATGGTCTGGCCTGAGGCCTGTCAACTGCACCTATATGCATAGCCATGCTTCGCATAACAACGTTTTGGTCAATGACAGATCCCATATAGGATGGTGGTCCCATAAGATTATAATAAAGCCGAAAAATTCCTATCACCTAGTGACACTAAATCCATTGAAATGCCTTACACAGTGCAATGCATTACTCACATGTTTGTGATGAAGCTGGTGTAAACAAGCTACTGTGCTGCCAAGCATATAAGAGAATAGCACATACAATTATATAGATACATAATACTTGGTAATGATAATAAACAACTGTTACTGGTTTATGCATTTACTATACTATCCTTTTTATTGCTATTTGAAAGCATACTCTTTCTATTTATTAAAAAAAAGTTTGCTGTAAAACACTATGCCCTGTTATGCTGGAAGCAGCCTCATATAAATCATGTTTACTGCGTCTCTTGACTGTATCATTTTCTCTTGGGCTGATTTAATCTCATGTTGTTTTGGACAGTAACATGCTGTAGCCTAGAAACAGTAAACTATATCATATAGCCTACATGTGTAGTAGGTTGTACCATCTTGGTTTGTGTAATTATACTCGATGATGTTCGCACAATGACAAAATCACCTAAGGATGCTGGGGATGGAGGGATTGAGCAAAAAAGAGAGCGAACTCATGGACATGGACAATAGTGTGGTGCTGGAGGGGAGAGGGGGTTGATGGAGGTGGAAGAGGGCATAGAGGGGATAAATAGTGATGGGGAAATAAAAATATTAAAATAAAAAAAGCTGCATTTCTCAGAACTATCCTCCTCGTTAAGCAGTGCATGGCTCTAAACAGGCATTGATGAGATTTGTCAGGAGGATAATACCTAATCTACAGAATGTCCTTTGTAAGATATCCGTAGGCAAAGGATTTCCTGCAGTAAATAAACCCAGGACCTACTGGTTTTGAATCATGATCCCTGGAATATGCCACATAAATGAAACAAATCTCTGCGGTATTGAATGGAGTTGGTCCATAACTTAAACATTCTCTACTGTATAAATGTGCCCACAAACTTCACTGAGAGACTCATTTATTATTCTGGGCCAGATGTGCATGCCCAATGTCCAAAGGAAGGACACAAAGACCCATATGGGATGTTTCTTCTCTCTACTTCATCTAGATTTTGTATGTTACCTGTATCCTTGAAATTATTAGTAAAACTTGCTACTGGTTAAAATCTCTAATTTGTGTGAGTCTGACTGACAATCTAATCTTGTGGTTTAGCTCAATATCCATCCTACTGAACCTTTCAAATGTCCTTTGTCTATAACTTCCCTCTCCCATATACTGATTTCCTTTCCAGGTCTTTCTATCCTGCTATAAAACATAATGTGTTCATTCCAGTCCCGCCATAAAGAAGCAGGCTAATTTATCTAAAAAGGTGAGTCTTCAAAATACCAATTTAGTAACTCACCCATTTGCCAAAATTCACCTAATTGACCAAATTCACCTTATTTTCAGAAACATTTAAAAATATTGTTTATTGACTGAAAAAATAAATATTATTTTCAACTCTTGAATATTCCATATAATTTAAATTATATTTGTTATGGAAAAGACTATGTCAGAATCTGAGAGAATTAAAGCACTTAATTTCAGTTGATTTTCAATGAATTAAATATTCTTTAAACTAATGCTATAATATTCATGTATATAATCATATGAGGAAAATATTAATATTTATCAAAACAATTCACTAGCAAATTGGAATATTTGAGCAATTTAGTGAATTTTTACTTTGAAAATTGATCCATTAGTGAAGTAGTTCACAAGAAATTGATTTTTAGCAAAATAGCCATTAGGTATATTGATCGGCTATAATTCTTGGACATTTGTTTTGCCCTAAAGATATTAAGAGAGTCTTTTCTTTCTTTCTTTCTTTTTTTTTTTTTGGCTGATTTTATTTTATTTTTAATTCAATTTAATTTATAATTCAATTTTTAAAAATTACAGCTTACATTCAATATTATTTTGTAATAGTTTCAAGTATACAGCATATTGGTTAGGCAATCATGTACTTTACAAAGTTTCCAGTACCCAATTGGCACCAGCTATTACAATAGATTGACTGTATTGCCTATGCTGTACTTTACATCCCAATGAATATTTTGTAATTAACAATCTGTACTTCCCTATACCTTAACCTTTTTCACCCAATCCCTCCACCCTTCTCCCCTCTGGAGACCATCAGTCTGTTCTCTATATCTATGAGTCTGTTTCTGTTTTGTTTATTCATTTATATTGTTCTTTAGATTCCACATAAAGTGAAAACATATAGTATTTGTCTTTCTATGACTGACTTATTTCATTTAGCATAATACCCTCTAGATCTATCTATGCTGTTGCAAATGGTAAAATTCTGTTCTTTTTTATGGCCATGCAGTATTCCATTGTATATATGTACCATACCTTCTTAATACAACCGTCTATTGATGGGCACTTAGGTTGCTTCCATATCTTGGCTATTGTAAATAACATTGCAATGAACACAGGGGTTCATATATTCTTTCAAAATTGGTGTTTTGGGTTTCGTCAGATATATACCCAGAAGTGGAATCACTGGGTCATAAGGCAGTTCCATTTTTAATTTTCCGGGGAACCTCCATACTGTTCTCCACAGTGGCTTCATCAATCTGCATGATATTGAGAAAGTCATATGGTGAAAAGCTATTTCTTATTAAACAACTTGGCTTTGACACTTAAGAATTTTAGAGAAAATTGCAACTGCTGAAAGTTCATGGCATATTGTGACTTATATTTGAAGCTTTACCCAAAAGTTTGCAAACAAACATTGTTTCCAGTATCATAGAATTTAACTGCATAATTCATATTCTAAAATTTAAAATGTATGTATTTAAATTTTTCAAAACTCTACATTTGAACTATATGTGGCCCCATTACATTCAGTAGCTCATTTGGACCTGACAACAATTCCATGGTAAAGTACTAGTTGTGAATTATTCTTAGGTTAAAAATAAGACTGTTGATATTAGGAAGTTTAAATGATATGTCCAAGACTCGTATAGTCAGTGGCAGCAGTGGCAACCTGAGTCTATGCATCTAAGTTTAGCTTCTTGGAGAGATTCTCATGATTCTTATACCTTTATATTATTTATTATTTGAAATAGCATTATACAAAACCATTAGTTGTAATCTATTTTAATAAAGAACTATTTTTTTTCCAATTGTGGAAGTATTATACATACAGAAATTCTGTAAAACTGTGTATAGTATAAATAGAAGAAGTGAACACATAACAGAACTTTAGAAAAATAAGATTACATATACTTTCAAAACCCTCTGTGTAATAGTCTCATATTAAATTCTCTTACTTTTCCCTAACAAAAATCTTGACTTTGAGTTAATAATTCTCTATTTTTAAATTATATTTTACCATTTGTTTAGTGTTAGTATTTCCCAAGTTTATATGATGAGGCTATGGATGATTTCAATTTTCTTCCACATGTCTGAATTTTCCAAATGCTCTGTTCTAGTTATTAATTACTTTTATAATGCAAAAAGAAATGCCATCTTAGGTATGTGTTTTATCTCCCCAACAAACTGATGCATTTCTTGAGGGCAAGAACTGTGTAATTTATTTATTTAAATCACAACATACCATTATGCCTAAATTAAGCGCCCACTAAAAATCTTCCAAATGGACAATGACTGATAGCTTTCTCCTTCTCAATTCAAGTGCTTTCTAGGACATCAAAAGGGGAAAAATGTGACTCAATCTGTTTTATTTCTAAATCACATCCCAAGATTCCATACACGTACCAAATTATGAGGCTCAAACTAGGCTGTTATAAACTGATTTGAAAGGAAAATATTAAAAAAAGAGCCAGTTCGCTAAGCTGTGTGAATAATGTAGCATGTGTAAGATTTGGCACCGGCTCATACTCTGATAACACCAGATTCCCAAGAGAACCCATTTCTTGTCTTTTCCCCACTTAAGGAAAGAAATATCATCTCCTTCTACTGAAGAACTGAAAGATGAGGTGAAAAAGAGTGGGTTGAATATTTCTACTGAAAACCCAACACCGTGGTTGATAGTAATACATGGTCTCAGAGCCTCCTCTACTCCATCCCATCTGTTGAAATGGCACCGTGCCTAACCGCCAGATGGTGTACTGGCTTCACAGGGACAGAGGCGCCAAAGAGATGGCTTTAGAAGACATTGTTATTACCACCCCCTTGGGCCTGCCGCCTCGGTAACAACTCACCCATGTTGGTGCCCCGTCATATCTCACACTGCTTTCAGAATTTCTAGAAAGAAGTGGTTTAAATACTTACTAATTCACTTCCTTGAGCTGCCTACTGGTTTAAAAAAACGAATGCCAAACTGGAGAGGTGGGGAGGAGAAGCTGAGGGTATCCAAACACCTGAAGCCGCCAACATCTATAGCTTGTGCCTGAGGACCATTAGGATCATATGACGTGTCAAACTCTATTATATAAGTGTAGACACGGCTTGTGAAACTTTACCACTCTCAACGAGAAGAGACAGCTCTGTTACATGGAAGAACCAGTTTATAAAGTCCACTCATCTAAAAGAAGTAAAGTAGCTCTAACCTTTTAAAGGAAAACAATACAAACAAGCTTTTTTTTTCATGTAGTCAATAAAAGAAAAGAGAATATCAAAATGTATTTATTAATAGCTTAAAACTGATGTGTCAAATAAGCAGGAATGAGCATGGATTCTGTCAAAGGATTACTTTAAAATAAATAAAGATGTCTTTTACAACAAAAGACATGTAGCTAATGATTGTTAACTCACTAATTGTGTGACCAGTAGGATGGTAAAACTGGCTCAAAAACCATTTGAGGAGCTAATTCTATAGACATTTTAAAACATGAACATTAGTTATCTAGGTAAGTTACAAAGCTTATGCAGGTCCAATAGGAACAATAAGACTAAACTTTGGGGTGACCTTTTCTATGGGAAAAAGATCTCCGGGTAACATGTAGCTTCAGCACTATATTCTCCAAGAGAATCAAATAATCCAAGGATGGACTTGTTAACAAAATGTCCCAGTTTCAAGTATGTCATTGGAAAAATATCTTTTACCCTCTTTTATCTTATTTTTAAATTTAGGATATTTCTTCAGTATAAGTATGCCAGAAAAACGTCACAGACATTTTATTTAGCTATAATAGAGATGGGGTGGATTCCCACTTCCCTGGATTATAGTCAATTTGTATTTATAGGCAGTTAATCTCCTTTTTTAAGGTACTCTATCCCCTGATATCCACAATCACTGAGGGGGTCACTTGTGTTTCATTCTGAATCCTACCCTAGGATCTTTTTTGACTTATTCTTATCTCCAATGTTGAGCTATTCTCATCACATATGTTAAGCCAAGATAGTATAAGCATTTTTCTATAATGTATATAGAAACTAAATACTTCAACATAAATAATAAAGGTACTTGCTGATTGCATTCAGAGCATACATTCCTCTTTTTTCTGTCATCGGTTTGTCTAATTGCTCTACTCTAAGATCAAATGGGTTTGGAAGGGATATTAAGCCCTGTGGCTGTTATGTAGGATTCAGGTCTATTATAAATCTACCTTCTGCATTCTCAAATGAGTGTGTGTATATCTGTCTTTCTGTGTGTGTGTGTGCACACATATACACACACATGTACAAATCTATATATATATAAGCCCAGTGACCATTATGGTGGAACAACCAGAACAACCAGACAACCGGTGGCTATGACACATACTGCAGCAGCCAACCAGCCTGATCCACTGGATCAGCCCCCCACCCCCAACCTCCCACAGCCCCTCCCCCTGGCCCCTCACCCCCACCTGCTGGTCGCAGACACAGGGAGCACACGAACTGTTGGCACCCCTTCTGAGGGCAGACGCCCCAGGTATATAGAAGGTATACAGAAGGCACTCAGGGAGGAGTCTGCACAAGTTGTGTTCGCACCTTCATGCTGCCCCTCCCCCCCACCACAATGCTGAATGAAGCCTCATTCAGGAACTCTGCAGCGACACCCCACTCCCACCCCCCACCCCTGACCACCCACACGGAGAAACAGCGTGTGATAAACATCCTGTCCCACAGATGCCTGAATCTGCCTCAAGAGGAAGACGCTACAGACCCTGAGCGGGAAGATTTGGCTGAGACAGAAGGTCTGGGGAAAGCAGGGCTGCAGATGGCCATGTTCTGTGTTTGCTGCCCGACCCTGCTCCCCAGCCTCCTGCGTGTGCCAAGCACCTGCATCACCGCCCTTGGACCGAGGCCTGTGAGTGAGTGAAGAACTGTGGATGTGCCTGTGGCTGTGCTCAGCCTCCTGCCCTCATGGATAAGCAGGAAACATATTTACGTGCCAGAATCTAAAACCCTCTTTATCGGTAATAGCACAAATAATGCAAGATCTACATGTGTTTCTAAACAGGACTGTCCCCCTCCGTGTGAACCCAGATCGAAGGCGTGCTCTCCGCTGAGGAGGCTGCAAAGACTGCTCCTCTCTCGAACGCACACAACCTGGAGAGGTTTAAAGGGAAAAGGAGATAAAAAATAAAATAATAAGCTCTGAAGCCGCTGCCAATGCCGTCATCTCCCTATGCCTGAGGCTCAGACGGAGGAGCTGCTGACACCTGCCAGGTCGCCTGGCACCGGCCTTATCTACGCGGCCACTTTCAACCTCCGGCCAGCTCCTGGAGGCAGGTGGGCTTGCGGGTGGAGGCTTCCGTGTTAAAGCAACCCTGTTGGTGTAGCACAGACACACGTGGGCTTTTTGATGAGAGAGAACCCATAACATCCCTTCACGAATGTGTTTTTAACTGTTCTGAGATCATGCTCCCAGCCGTGGTGACTCTCAAATAGGCCTCAGTGATTCCACAAGCGCAGATGCAAAGACTGACCCGGTTTCACAGAGAGGGAACCCTCGACCCCGGAGCATCTGCGTCCTTTCAAAAGGAAGGTCACCCTGGCTGCAGGTCCTTACTCTTTGTCCCTTTGAATATTTCTTATCTTGCCTTTCTCTACCCAGCAAAGCTCATTTAGAATTGAAGGCCTGATAAAGAGCTTCACAGACAAGAAAAAGCTAAAGGAGTTCATCACCCCTATTGAGGGTGAGGCCGGCCAACTGCCTGCTTTCCCTCCCCTCCTCCCTTGGCCCCTCTCATCGCTCCCCTCATCCCAACTGGGGTGCCAGCTGGACTCCATCCATGCACGAATTCGTGCACAGGGCCTCTAGTCTTATATGAACACACATATACTTATGTAAATGTATATGTGTATGTACATAGTCATGTACTTAATTTAGAGAGGAATTCTAAGATTTTGGTTTTTTGTGTGTATATTAGTTCAATCATTCCATCAGGCATTATTTTCTCAGTTAAGTATAGTAGTCCTCTATCCATAAGTGACATGGTCTAAGATCCTCAGTGAATAGTACTTAACCCAATATATACTAACTTCATTCCTATAAATAGGTAACTATGATAAAGCTTAATTTACAAAGTAGCTACAGAAAAGAGATTAACAATAAAATGAATAATAAAATAGAACTATTGTAACAATATACTGTAAAAAGGTTATGTGAATGTGTTCTCTCTCCATTAATTTTTATACTATTTAGTCCAAACCTATTCCTGAATCTGTGTAACCATCCCTAACTTATAGTAAATGGCTCAGTGTCACTTATTTCTGGGGATCCCTTGCTGAATCTATATGAGCTTGATGCTTTCTGAAGCAACACATGGTCATCATTAGAGCATGTTTCCTGTTCATCTTTTCCATCCAGAAGTTCAACGCCTTTCCATCTAACTAAGTACTTATGATGCTCCCTGGCCATAACTTTCACAGTTTGAGTGCAACAGCAAAGCTAGCACAACTTTTTCTTTCCTTCCTCACAATTTCACAAATAGAAGATTCTTTCTCACTGTAGATCTGAGCAACCTCAGCATATAATATTTTTTCTTTCTTAATTTGAGAACTTTCCCATTTAACATGAACCACTTTGCGGCTTCTCTTTGGCATGTCTGAATTGCCAGCATCACTAGTCGTGTGCTTTGGGGACATTATAAAGTAAAATAAGGAGAGCTGGAACACAAGCACTGTGATTCCTTGGTCTGACAACCAAGACACCTACCAGGTGATTGTGTGCACAGTGTGGATTTGCTGCACTAAGGGCTGATTCATAAACCCAGCGCAAAGGAGAGGGTGGTGTGATTGCACCACACTACTCAGAACGGTGCACAATTGAAAACTTATGAATTCTTTATTTCTGGAATTTTCCATTTAATGTTTTAAACTGTGGTTGACTGCGGGTAACCGAAACCTTAAAAAGGAAAACCATGGGTAAGGAAGGAACTACTGTAGTATACTTTCCATACCAGACATTGAGCTCAGTACTAGAGATATCATTTTAAAAATAATAGTAGACACCAAGCCTCTCTCATGGAACTTAAAGTCTTTGGAGAAAGACATTGAAAAACAAATTTATCTTTCTATCTATAATGTAAATACAGGGTGCTATGAGAATGCAAATCAGGGAAAATAATCTACTCAAAATCAGAAAAGTTTTCCCAGAGGCAATGACTAGGAAGCTAAGAAATGGAGAATGAATAAGATTTACTTAGGATCTCATGGGCCATCTTTGAAACAGCACTGGGAATAATTAGATAAGGTATTTTTCATCAGAAAGTCAAAAGCTCTGTCTGCACTGTGTTCAAGAGGACAGTGATGCCTTTCTATCTTTACTTTTTATTCTGAGTGATGAAAAGCCCAGCTCAAACTTATTTAAGAAAGAAAGGAACTGTTGCCTCATGTAATGGAACAGTGGTTTCAGATATGGCTTATAGTAGGATTCAAATCTCTCTCTCTCTCTCTCTCTCTCTCTCTCTCCCCCTTTCTCTCTCTCTCTTCTCTTACTTTTTGGGCATTGCCTGCTTGGTATTGGCTTCATTATCTAACAACCCCACATAGTTGCAAGACAGTTAACTTACAGCCCCTGAGGCAATATTCTTGCTGGTTTGAATTCAGCAAAAATGACATCATTATAATTAAATCTGAGATTCAAATTAGAACATCTCAGGTTACTTACCAATCCCTGAAATAGAATCACTATGTAACAAAAAAATTGGAAAAAACATAGTATCTATGTTCAACTACATCTCTAACATAATATTAATCTTACTTTTTATGACTGCATACTTGGGATGCTTGTTTATATGACAGTTCTGTAATATTTTGCACAGAGAAAATAGAAAGGCAACTCACTGTTTTCTCTAGCATTGCCAGTACACTTCTTTATTGATAGATTATAAATGTATCTGGTATATAATTTATTAGTAATATCATATTGTTTTTGTCAAATATGTGAAAAACTCACTTGCAACCAGCAACTGGTCCTTATTGTCAGTTCAGAATCCCATTCTAATAGTTTTCTGAGGTGCTTTGGTATCTGTTTTAACCTGGATTTCTCAGAATACAATGCCTGAGCCAAAGTCTTGTATGCAGGTTCTTTAATTAGCAAGTAATTTCAGAGGGCAAGAGTAAGAGAGAGGGGAAGTAACAAAGATGGAACAGTAGACAATTGCATTGGACAGCATTGCAAGGGGCCAACCAGACCTTCTGGGAAGCATTATTGAATGAGTCTCTGAGCTGTCCTTTGAGTGAAGAAAGGGGAGCACATTTACATTTTGGATTCCTTTGCATTCCACCTTCACTGGTTAAGAATGACCTTTTGGCATTAACCTTCCATTGCACATGACCAAGTGCCAAGTGAATTTTCATAGGTAACCCACATCACTGAGTTGGAGAAGCCCTGGGGCAGAAAGTGATATACAGGTACATTGTGTGGGTCCAAGAGATGTTGTTTGTTTGTTTGTTTGTTTGTTTGCTTTTAGGTTACACCTGTGCAAAGCTGGTTAAAGCAGGTTTAGAACTGGTAAGGGCAATAATAGCAAGAGGCAAAGGAGTGTTGAGATTTGAAGAAATCCTTTTGGGTAAAAAAATACTAAGCCTAGAGTTCATAGAATTACCAATTTTTGGAATAATAAAAGGCAGACAATGTGCACATATGTTTATACTTAAATATATGTCATATTCCTCCCTGACCCGTGTTGCTAGAGATTAGAGTGTTGGCTTGTGCATGTGCATCGAAGGGTCACAGGTTTCATTCCCAGTGAAGGGCATTTACTTAGGTTGAAAGTTCAATCCTGGCACAGGTTGGGGCACCTGTGGAGGCAACCAATCAATGTGTTGCTCATCTCTCTCTCTCTCTCTCTCTCTCCCCCCTCCCCCATTCCATTCCACTCTCTCTAAAAATTCAATGCAAAAAATGTTCTTGGGTGAGGATTAACAACAACAACAAAATTGTTAGATTCCAAGAATACTTTTCACCCCTGAAAAGCAATCTTACAGGAATAAAATGTTCTTCCTCATATCTCTTTGATGCATTTCTGTATTACTGCTTTTTGGCACATGTGAGGAAAGTAAGGCCATATCTGACTTCATATAATATCATCTTAAATAAACCATTATTTAACAAATTCACAAATAAAACCTTTCAAGGGGAAAAAACAAATTTGAAATAAAATTTATCTAATTATTTCCATGTCTATATTTTTATAGATCTTTTTACAGCAAAATTCCATTAAAAACCCCAGTTGCCTGAACTAGAAATGTTCATACAATACTCTAAATGCTTCTCTATTGTGTCTCTTCTAAGTCTTCTAAATTTAAAATAAACAAAAATGTAATCATCCCCACTGGGTTTAAGTGTTTCATAGACCTAAATGGACAATAAATTCCTAGTTGGAGAAGGTGATTTCCTGTCCTTGACTTATTTCTCAGCTATTCTAATCATTTGTAAAAACAGATTAAGAAAAACCTTTGAAATTCTCCTGTGACTTCCAGATTGCTATGTAGCTATTCACCCTCTACACAGAAATCGAATGAATTGCTAGCATTTGACAAAAAAAAAGAAACCTTCACATGAAAAAAGCTGGGAAGTAGTTGAAGAGAGCAGTAGAGTGTAATCTAGTTAGTAAATAATAATGCAAACCACAGTGCAATAGAAGTGAAAAGCAGAACAAATAGGCTTGCCTGATGAGATTTCATAAAATTTTTGGCACTGAACAGCTGGGAAAATTACCTTGTCTATTCATATTAGCTAAAACATTTCCTAATAAGAAAAGCATAAAGAAAATAGAAATTTTCTGTAGAATTCTAATAGGTTTATTTGATTTGCAATTTTTGCTTCACCTTGCTTTTGTAAAAACATTATTTTAGGACACCAGGAAATCAGGTAAATTTACCTAATTTATCTGTAAGTTTTTATGTACAAAGTAGGTAGGAAACTGATTACTTCTCAAAAACCGTAGATATTTTCCTGAATGTCTCCAAGGAATACAAGTTGACACATTTGTTTTTGCTTTTGCAAAAAAATATTTTAATTGCACAATAAATTCATGTTAATTTTAAAAATTGGAAAAATCATGAGGAAAAAAATGCTATTTGCTTATAAATTTAACATCTAGAGAAAACCACTCAACATTCTGATCATCTTCCAAATAGCTTCAATGCTTATAAAGGCACATAAAATGCACAAACACAAAACACACTCATATATATGCATTAAAATCCCCAAGTAGAGCTTTCTGTAGCTACCCTTCTATACTTCCTGTATATGCTCCAAAAATCCTTTTGTATCAGTAAACAACCTACACATTTACTATGCATATATGTGTGTCTGTTTATATATGTATGTGCACATATGTGTGCACTCTTTTCAAATTTAGAAGTCACCATTTCTGAAAAATAGTGACCTTGCTTTTGAAGTAAAAATGATTCATTCTTATTTTAAACAATTCATTGCAAGCAAAACTAAGGACTAAAAATAAAAATTCTTAAATCCCATGATCTGAAAATAACCATTGTTAACTTTGATGAATCAAACCAAACATTTTTCCTTAGAAATATACTCAAATGGAAAGATAGATGGATAAATATACATAAACCAAAATCATTTTACAAAATAAGATAATACAATAAATGTTATTTTAAGTAAATGCATTATCCTTAAATTCCTAGAATTAAAAGCATAAAAGAAGCATGTGACACTGAAGGAAATGCCAACACTTCTGATAAATGCTTTTTCACTGTAATAGGTATTGTTCCTTAAAATATATTTAAAATTAAAATGTATACCTTTGACAATATTAAACAGTGGGAGGTTGGTTTTTTTTTAACAGTTTTATATGCCCTGACTTTAAACATTGTTTTATCCTTAAAAGATAGCATACTCACACATTCTCCCAATTCTCTTCCCCTATCACTTAATTTCTGTTTATTTTTATGAGACTTATACTCTATTCTCTTTCTATCATTCCTAGTTATCTATTCTTAGATGTATTTTTAAATAAATTATATGCTCACCAACTTTGAACAAGACAGTAATGGCATCAACTATTTTGTGTGCCTCCATTTCCTAGCCTCTTTGCAGTTGGCTACTGGATATTTCCTTCTTCATTGTCATTATATTGATTTTCAACTAGAAACCGTAGACATTTTCTGTTGCATCAAGATATTCATTTAGATCTAATATTAAAGTTATGATAGGCAGTAAGCAATTCATCCTTAAAATGTTAACTGGGAATGCTGTGTGTGTGTGTGTGTGTGTGTGTGTTTTAGTTCTGTTTCATAATGTAAAACAGCTGTTCACAAAGATAATATACTTTGAACATGGAAAGAATCCATGAATGTTCCTTTTTATGTTTAGGATAATTACTTAAAGATATTTTGGAAACCTGGTATTCCAACTATTTCACATTTAGTTTTGAGTACTATTTTGCCTTTCATTTCAGCAATTTTCAGGTATATTTCTTCACTCATCAGTGTTGATTGAGAAAAAAACTAATCAATTTTACTTCATTTTCATAAGGTCTGCAACTGTATAATGTTTTTTATATTCAATATTTACCAATGTTGAAATGTAGTTCAACAAATTATTTCTCAAAACTGACCTCAACATAGGAAAATGAGCCTGAATTTTCTTTGTGAAATAAATTTATCAAAAACAAACTCTATGGATTAAATGATGGCTCCAAAGATATCATGTCCTAATCCCTGGAAGCTGTAAATATTTACCCTATTTGGGAAAAGTGCATTGTGGTTATGATTCATCTACGGATCATGAGATGCGGAGATTATTTTGGATTACCTGGGTAGACTCTAAATGCCATAGCAAGTGTTCTGCAGTCTGAGAGAGAGGCAAAGGGAGATTAGATGCACAGAACAGAAGGAGGCCACGTGACCATGAGACAGAGATTGGAGTGATGCAACCACAAACAAGATTGCCTGCAGCCACCTGAAGCTGAAAGAGGAAAGGAACAGAGTCTTCCCTAGAGCATCCTGAGGGACTATAGCCCCTTTGACACCAGTAAGGCTGATTTGAGAATTCTGACCATCTGGAGGACTGTGAGAGAACAAATTTCTGTTTTAAGTCATCAAGTGCGTGATACTTGGTTATAGCAGCCACAGGAAAGTATACAACAGGCTTTCACTAGAAATGAATGAGAAAATCAAATTATGAACATTTGTAATTAATATGAATTTCTTTGCTTAGAAATATCCACGAGATTTTGTTAGATTATCATTTATTTATTTAGGTTATTCTTAAACCTACAAAGAAAGTTTTGATCTTTTCTTCCACTGAGGAGCAGAGGAAAGGAATTTTCTTGGGAAGACATGAACAAATTTGTTTTTTTCAATGGTTTAAAAATGCCTTCACCATCTCATTAGGGTCTAGCTTCAATACAGGACAGCAAGCTAGCATATTATGCAGTCAGTTCAAGAATGGGTCAAGATATGCAAAAAAAATTCTGTTTACAATGTTGACTACTATGCTCATTATGTATCCTATTTTCAACTTTTTAGCACAAACCTATGCCAATAAATAACAATTTTTAAATTGAAGTTTCTTGTTCCTACCAAGGGTGTAATTTTGGGTATAAGTTTTCTAAAAAGTTTGATGTCAAATTAATCCATCTCGGGCATAGTCTTTGTAGATAAGCTTATTGGTTTTGCTAAGATAGCATTAACCTTTTTCAACCCCAAAAGAAGTAATTTTCAGAAAATTTTCCTATCATGGATTTCATGTCCAAAATGTGTTGGACATATAAAAAATGTTGATGTCGTTAACTTAGTGGTATTTTTTATATGTATTTTCACCAGCTACAGTGGAAAATGCCCAAAATGATTCACATTTTCATCTTTAATTTTTCCTCTGATTTCTAAACCATAGCTTAAACCTTCGAAGCAATAGTGTTTTATTTATGTTTACAAATGTGAATGTTCCTATTTGGAAAACATAATTCTCATTGTATTCAATGCAATTTTTAAAAATAAACATGCCTTTGTGAAAGGTTTGGGGGCAATTTTATCCAAAACATTCCAGAAATAAACCCTGTTAAAAGGTAAAATGTTAATGCCAGTTTTTAAGTTAATTTTTTTTTTAGTTTATTAAACTTCAATTTGCTTTTCTTCTGATTTTCAACCTAGTTCTCTTTATGGTTTATTTTATAAGGATGATTTAGATTATGCTCTTCTCAGCATAGTTTTTCTTTCATCTGATGCATGAAGGAACATTCTTCACATCCACAGAAAACACATGCACATATACATTTATCCGTAAGATTGCCTGTCCTTATAGGATAGTTCCTCTCTTCCTGGGAGATGGAGTGTCAGCATTTGGTTGCTGAATTAGAGGGTATGTGTATTACTATACATTTTAATGAATGGAACCAGGTTTCTTTCAAATTAGTTTTAACAGTCCACATTTTCATAAACAATGCATGAAAATACCTTCTCTTAACATAATAGTAGGTGTCTTAACTATTAAAAATTGTAACCAGTTTAATAGATACAAAGCTATAACTCATTGTTACTTTACATTATCCAGGCTACTCAAAGTTGGTGAATCTTGTACTGTATATGATCTTTCATTTATTTAAGAAATATATATTGTGTGCCTATTATATTCCCATGCACTGTTCTACAATAGGGAATATAGCAGTGAACAAAACAAGCAAAAATTCCCCCCTGTCATTGTACAGTTTACATGTGCAGCTTAAGTTCTAGTTATATGTCTATAGCATCCGTAAGCAGCTATGTGAAATACCTATTCAAATTATTTGCTCACTTTTTATTAGTTTGCACATCACTTTCCAATTAACTTTTAAATACATTTTACATATCACTTATTTATATAAACCCTTAATCTGCCATCTTTGTTGATTTATTTTTGTAGTTAAACTTAGCAGGTGTCTATTGTCTTCATTTATGGCAATAGATTCCTCACAAAAATTTTAGATTTCTATGTAGTTAAAATACTTATACATATTGTTATAGCTTCTGAACATCTTAACTTGGTTAAGAAATTTTCCCCAAATTCTAATTTGTCATGTAGTCTCCTAGATTTTCTTGAAATTTTTAATAATTTATTTTACATACTTTTCAAAAGGAAAACCACCTTTTATTTTAGAATAAGCACACAGACCCTTACTTTGTCTATGTATTTGAAAGATTTTTTTTGTTATGTATTAATTTTCACATATACTCGGATGTCAGACCATTTCTCATAAATATTCTGTGTAATGTCCAAACAATACCTATTACCACAATTTTATATTTTGATTACTTATTAAATAAGCAAATTCACCTGTTCTATTCCTACTTTTCAAAATTGTTTAGCTATTCAGGCAGCTATTTTTCCATTTGAACTTTAAAAATGTTTTATCCAATTAAGCACTGTTAAAATTCTAACTGAAGTTACAGTAAGTTAATATAATAGTTTTACATTTGCATTGTTATAACATACACACCTCCCCCTCCAAATAGTGCTGAGTGCTGTCTAGTGTTCCCAAGTGCCAAAAGGCTGTGATGGGTCTCACAGAAAAAAAAAAATGTGTACTAGATAAGCTTGCTTCAAACATGACTTATAGTGCTGTTGGCCATGAGTTCAGTATTAATGAGTCAACAGTATGCATTAAATCATGTGTCTTTAAACAAAAACACATGTAAAATAGGGTTTTGTATTGATTGGTTGATGAAAATGTTATGGCTAGAGGCGCACAGAAACCTAACCCTGCATTTCGCCTGGGAAAAATGGTTCAGTGTTTGCTAATTCACTGTTTGCAGTGCCTTTATAAAACGCAACCAGCACAAATAACAAGAATCCACTGTAATTCCTCACTCCTAGATAGGTTATCATGTCATTGGCAATGTCTATTTCTGCATGAGAAGCAAAACTTGTCGTCTAATGTCACAGTCCCTTATTTATAACAAAACATCATTCTTCAAGGAGAATGTGTGCTTCTTGCCATTAATTTTCTCAAAGCCAGCACCTCATATTCTGAAAATTCACAGACATTTTGGCAAAAGAGGGAGGCACCTTTGACTTGAAGTCAGACAAGAAAGAGGAGTCAAAGGAGCGAGGGGCTTTACAGACTAACAGGACAGTCCCACTCCCAGGACGGTCTTGGCCCTGTGGTCTGATTCTGACCAGTGGAAAGATGCTCCTGTGTCTAATCCTTGGCTTCCTTTTCTCTGCACCTCCTTGGAGCTCACACTCAAGTCCACACAGCACCATTCTCTGTGAGGCCATTCCATGACTCTGACTTCCCACATTCAGAATCAAGGACAGTGACTTGGAGGGGAAGGTAGTGAAATTTTTGAATCACCAATTGGAATCTGACCATAAAAACAAGAAATACCCGTTGCCAAGTTGAAAATAATATTAGCAGCTAACACATATTGAGTTTTTCCTATGTGCCCAGCATTATATTAAATATCTTATATGGACTATTGTATTTAATCCTCACTATGAACTCTAAGAGCCAGGTACTAAAAGTATCCAAGTTTTAAAGGAGAGGATATTGAGGTTAAGTGAATGTTCAAGGTCAGATAACTAGGAAGCAGTAGGGTTTGGATTTAAAACTAATCAGTCTAATTTCAGAGTGTTCTGTTAAGTCACTCCAGTTTACTTCCTCCCGTGGGGTTATTAACTTCCTAGTCAAAACTAAGACTCAAAACTCTCTAAACGGAAATACTCATCGGAGATTGAGCTTAGCAAAGCATAAAAGAACAGAACTCAGCTATGTTCCTGCTTCCTCCTATCACATGGGTGTGGACTTCTTTTTCTTCTTTGGCAGATATCTAATTTAATGAATCTTTTTATTGTATAAACAGACTGGAATTATTTTTCTCATTTTCAGAAATCCATCAAGTAGGTGAAATTGAACCACATGTTCTTTATCAAGGAGAGTAATGTGGAGATGTCTTGACATGCAGGCTACATAGGCTAGGGTTGGGAAAAGCTAGTGTCTTGCTAAGACTGTATTTGTTGATCATAAGCATGGGACCAGAGAGAGGATTAAGCCTCCCACTGGTCACTTGTGGAGAACGGGCTTTCGCTTATATTTTTCCTAATATTGACTTCTTGGAGCTTCTCAGTGTTCTTGCTGGTCATAGTTCAGCCAGAATTTACCCTTCCTCCTCTTTTGGAGCCTTGGGGACAGTCTCATACATGTGCCTAGCACAGCAGTTCTCAACCTGTGGGTCGCAACTCCTTTGGCAATCGAACGAGCCTTTCACAGAGGTCGCCTAAGACTATCCTGCATATCAGATATTTACATTACGATTCATAACAGTATCAACATTACAGATATGAAGTAGCAACGAAAATAATTTTATGGTTGGATCACAACATGAGGAACTGTATTTAAAGGGCCAGAAGGTTGAGAACCACTGGCCTAGCAGAAACCTCGTAACTTACCTAAATAGGAAAATCAGACATATGGCCATATATTGGTCATCTTGAATACCCGGCACCCAGAGAGCAGGCCATCTTGTCCAGGTGGGGTGCTGAGCTCATTTGAGAGTAAGTAGGTTTGTTGTTAGTCTTAGAAATACAAAGGCTGGCCTATGCAGCTATAAGTAACTTGAACTACACTACCAAGTTAAGTATAATAAATTAGTATGCTATTTTCAGTTGTTCAGGACATTGTTCTGTAACATATAATCCTGTATACAAGCTAGTATTCTCTTATAATGTGTAGGACCACACAGATAGTGCATACAAACACACACCAGATTGGTCCATAGCATACATTTACTAAAATCTCTGTGTTTTCAGTAACAAATGATTTATTAAGGACTGATTTTTTCAACTAGATATTGAAAATAGATGGAAAAGGTTGACCACCAGATATTTATCTCATCTAGGTAAGATATTATCAAGGTATTTATGAACCACTTTTTTAAAGGGGTGCTGATGGATAAGAACAGTTACAGTATATTTGATGTTTTGAGAATAAGATAAGTAGCAAAGAGTCAATGAAAGACAAGTGAAAACTGTAGTTTATCCAGAAGGAAATAGCCTATAAAAGTGC
The DNA here is from genome assembly GCF_028538775.1 of Myotis yumanensis. Taxonomy (NCBI): domain Eukaryota; kingdom Metazoa; phylum Chordata; class Mammalia; order Chiroptera; family Vespertilionidae; genus Myotis; species Myotis yumanensis. Next base: position 62,626,696 of record NW_027223759.1, read on the forward strand.
TTTTTATCTGAATTGGGTTTTGAAGGTGCTAGAACTTTGACTCTACTAATCAGGGAGACTGCACCCTGGCCAAAGTGGAAGAGGTCCCTCCATGCTGTCTCAAAGGGTAACAAAGGGATCTTCAAGAACATGATCCACTGTTTGTTTTGAGTAACTCAAGTCAAGTTTTAAACTAAGGGCTGTCTGCATTTTGCATGAACAAGACAGAGACACATAGGGACTTCAGACAGACTTATACTTTGGTTCAACTTGAAACAGATAATATTTAAAGTATTTGTTCAATATTTTATGTAGAGTCAAAGCCTAAAGGAAGAGTAGGGAAGGAAAACCAGTGGTGGTACCTTCTCTGTTATCCCTGCATTTATCTCTGGCTCTAAATTGACATATGTCATTTTGCAAAACTAGAGAACATTTTTAGAACATTTATTATTACTCAGTAATGCTCAGAGATGTGTTTCACCTATACACAACAGCTCCAAGGGCATTATTGAAGAATTCCTGCTGCTAATTACATGTTTCTTTAGAGTTGAGTTACATTTCTAGAAATTTCACTCACATTCAAGTACCTGATCTCCTTCCCCTGTGAGATCTCCATCTTATTGCTCATTAACATGATCACTGATATCATGACTACCTATGTCACTTGGTGCACTGGTACTGACCTCAACTTGCTCCTCTGCAGGTGAGGTCAACACACAGTGTGAGAACATCATACCCCATGTTACTTTGTTTCTGTCATTGTTGATCCTCTTCAGGTCTGCAGTGTTTCCTTTTGTGATGGGTGGTTGTTTCCACATTTCAGGTCCCTGGCAATAATATTTACATAATCTTTAATCTTTGCATCTGCAAGTGCTCAAAACTCATGGTAAGTACTCTCTTTTGGAAGGCTTTTCTTTCCATCATGTTTATACAAAATATGGAATTCCGGGAGATTTTTGTGGATCTCTGGGAAAGTTTTGGTCATTTTACTTGGTCCAGCAGATATTTTTCTTACCCAAGTTTTCCTTCTCTCCACCAGCTGCATTTTCTGTCCCCTGTGCAATTGGTGGAAGAGGTATTTGGAATCCCTTTTTCTTTCTTGTGGTCAAGCTTGTTCCATATATATTATTAATAAGCATCACTATGCCCCACTAGCTAATTAATAGCACAATGGTGTCACTATGTACTTACTGGTATGTTATAGACAATATTATTTTGGTTTACATAACCACAGGCCCTTAAAAGGTTTTCCTAAGCCAACTTTCTGTGAACATAGTGATAAAATCTTCAGCTTAGAGGGAGATCAGGACTTTTTTTTCTTAATTTTGAGTCTATAATTTCAATGGACGCTACTGAGCCAGATAAAATTCATTTTGCAATTTCTTCATATCAAGTCTTCTTTACCATTCCATGCTTATAGTAAATTCCCTTGGCTGTTAGAAAACTACATTGGCATCTAATTTTTATAAAAGGCATCTAAGGGCAACTGACTGATTCCTGAAGCAGTAAAAGTATAACTGAAGTTGAGGTCTTGGCAGACCAGCCCTTGCAAAGTTTAGGGAAGTTATATTGTCCATGCTTTAGCTTGCAGCCCCCACTGGAAAGTTCTGAGGAGTTGAAGATCCCAGATGAGCCCTGTGAAGGGACTTTTAGTTACTTTGGCTCATTTCTGAGACTTCTCTTCCTTTTAGAGATGAGCTCAGCAAAGCAGCAGGTCATGTAAACTAATTGTCCTGTAGACCTGAAACCACTAGGCTGGGGGCTATTATGAAATGAGAAAACAAAGAAAAGAGGAAAGCACAGGGACTCACATTTACTGAGTTCCTACTCTATGTGTTAGACTTGAGTGAAAACTTCTCAATTAGTTTGAATTTCATTAGGAAATTTTTAATTTGAGCCAAACTGATTCATGCACTTTTTTTTTTAAATTCATGCACTTTTAACCAGTGAAGAAACTTTCCCCAACTGAACTATTGTCCCAAACTTTGTGAACAGACATGGGTGTGCTACCAAATTAACAGATTTCTATAATTTATGTGCTAATTTCAATGTCACTGTCAACCCCATCTGTTATTGCTTCAATCCTGAATTAATAAGGCAAGTCAGAGCTGGAAAATGTCAGATCATCTGAAAGCATCATTCTTTCCTAAGGTCATATAAAATGAAAGAGTACTTTTGTCATAATTCAACAACCCTTCCCATTTTATAGAGTCATAACATGTTAGAGCTGGAAGGTTTGTGAAATATCACCAAATTCAGATTTATAGGTAGAAAAACGGAGGTCCAAAGAGGTGAAGTGATTCATTAAGCTTTTGTTGCCATTATTCCGTGTCCTTCATTTCTAGCTTCACAAGGCCTAGATGTAACCTTTCATTCGTTTGAGTGCCACATTCTCCTACTCATCACAGGCAGATTTAAGGACTCCCCACCTCTCTACCTGTTGGAGTAGAGAGAACTTGAGTTGCTTCACTTCCTCTTCTTTTTAAAAAAATATATTTTATTGATTTTTTACAGAGAGGAAGGGAGAGGGAGAGGAATACAGAGTTAGAAACCTCGATAAGAGAGAAACATCGATCAGCCGCCTCCTGCATATCTCCTACTGGGGATGTGCCCGCAACCAAGGTACATGCCCTTGACTGGAATCGAACCTGGGACCTTTCAGTCCGCAGGCCGACACTCTATCCACTGAGCCAAACCGGTTTCGGCTCACTTCCTCTTCTTAACATGTATGGATTCCATTTACCTCAGGCTTGCTATATGCCGGCCATTGTGTAACTGCGTGTATATGCATTATCAGATTTAATTTCCATATCTGGAAAACTGAGGCTGGGGTTGGTTTCATGCCCAAAGTAGCATAGCCATGAAAGTGGAAAGGCAGAGATCAGAGACATGGGGGCTGTGCTCTTAGCCACTGTGCTCTCTACTGCCTCCTCTTGTGGGTTAAATCTCTCTGCTATGCTGACCTAGGCTAGAAGCTTCAGCACTCACCTGGGAGCTCACGGCTGCACTGAGGCTCCAGTCCTTTTGTTTTATATTAAAAGTTCCTGCCCACAAGGTTCTGAGCCAGAACTCCTTCTAGAGGTCCAAGAAGCAGGATTCATTGTCTCTTTTGACTGCCCTGAATTCTTGCCTCGCAAATTTGTCTTGCTCCCCAGCAAGAATTCTGACTTGGCATTTTTGGCCTGTCTGCTTTCCCAAACTCCAGGGCCCAAAGGCTGGCACACTGCTGCTCTGACCAGGACCTGGGCAGCACCGCTGGCTGGAAACATCCACTTACTGATGATTCGGGAAGCAAAGGAAATGCTGTAGGAAATGGGGATCCAGGTGGATAAGAGCCAGGCCATCAGCACTATGCATGTCCCTGAGGAGTTTGGACCTCCAGGTGATAGGGGACAGCTGACGCTTGTCACCAGGGCAGTGAGAGGCCTGAGTTTGTGTGATAATCAGAGGCAGAAAGATCTCTCTAGGGGTATGGAGAAAAGTTGGAGGAAGAGGACATGAAATGCCCTCACTCTCCTGCTTTGCCTCTGTGAATGTTTCACATTCCTCAGAGGAGAACTCAAGTTCATTTTCTGGATAGAAATCCCCTCTACCACAGGGTTCACAGGGATGCCTCCCAGCTCTGAACTCCTCAAACACCAAGGGCCCATGCAACTAATTTGTAAATTAACAGTATTCTGCAGTGTGACAACCACACACTTTTTACAATCTGTCTCATAGAGGGGTTATTTATGTAATACATATTTGTATAATATAAATTCGAATAATATAAAGTAGTTTGATGAGCTTATATATTTATATTTTGTATTTGATATATGTATTCATGCCACCACCACCACAATCAAGACAGCATATTTTCAGTATCTCAAGAAGTTCTCTCATGCTCCCTTGCAATCAATCCCTTTTCACCTTTAGCCACAGGCAACAATTTATCTCATTTTCTACTCAAAAATTATGACTCTTCCACAAAGTCATATAAATGGAATCACATATTATGAAGTCCTTTGTGTCTGGCTTCTTTGATTCATCCATGTTATTTTGTCTATTTGCAATTCCTTTGCACTACTAATATTTTGTTGTGTAAATAAAGCGCACTTTTTAAAATTTATCTTTATTTTTGTATTACAGATGTCCCCGTTTTTTCCCCATTGACCCCATCTAGCCTGCACCCAATGCCCTCCCAAAGAACCCCCCTACCTCAGGCTGTTACACCCTATTGTCTTTGTCCATGGGTTATGCATAGATGCATATAAATTCTTTGGTTAACCTCTTCCCACCCTCCCACCCAACCCTGCCTCCCTCTGAGATTCGGCAGTCTGCTCCATGCTTCTGTATCTCTGGATCTATTTTGTTCATCAGTTAATTTTGTTCTTTAGATTCCACATATGAGTGAGATCATGTGATATTTGTCTTCCTCTGACTGGCTTATTTTGTTTAGCATAATAATCTTCAGGTCCCTCCATGCTGTCTCAAAGGGTAAGAGATTCTTCCTTTTAATTCATTCACCACTTGATGAATATCTGGGTTCTTGTTTTTTTTGTTTGCTTGTTTGTTTTTTAATTGCAAATAAAGCTGCCATGAACATTTACTTACAGGTCTTTGTGTGATATGTTTTCATTTCATTTGCATAAATACCTAGAAGCTGGATTCCTGGACTGCATGGTATGCATATGTTTCACTGTATTAGAAACTGCCAAACTGTTTTTCAAGTTGTACATTTTATAATCTCACCAGCAATGTGATTTAGTTCCAGTCACTCTACATTTTCCACAGCACTTCATAGAAATGTCATTCTGGTTAATTTTAGTCAATCTAGCGAATGTAAAGTAGTAACTCAATTTAGTTTTAGTTTGTATTTCCTAAATGACTAATAATATTAAGAACTTTTCATGTGTTTATTAATATTTTAATACTTTTTTAAATTTTATTTTATTTTTCCATCACAAATTATTCCCTCTATACCCTTTTCCACCTCCATCCACACTTCTTACCCCCTCGCAATCACCACACTATTGTCCATGTCCATGAGATCTCTTTTTTTAATTTTTTGATCAATATCTCCACCCCCCCACCCCACCTCCACACACACACACACACACACACACACACACACACACATACCTCAGAGCTGTCTGCTCTCTATCTATGAGTCTCTCTATTTTGCTCAATCGTTCAGTTTGTTCATTAAATTCCACATATGAGTGAAATTATATGGTTTCCATGACTGGCTTATTTCCTTAGCAAAAAGTCCTCCAGATCCACCCATGCTGTCACAAAGGATACAAATGTCTTCCTTTTTTATGGCAGAGTAGTATTCCATTGCATAAATGTACCACAACTTTTTATCCACTCATCTACTGATGGACATTTGGGCTGATTTCAAATAGTGGCTATTGTAAATAATACTGCCAGGAACATAGGGGTGCATATATTATTTTCAATGAATGTTTTAGGTTTCTTCAGATAAATTCCCAGAAGTGGAATCATTGGCTTATGTCTTCTTCTGTGAAGCCAAATCTTTTGCATATTCTGATTGCATCATTTGCTTATTATTGGATTGTGAATTTTTAAAAAATTGTCTTATACAATATGCACATATTATTAAATATGTATTTACAAATATTTTACCCCAGTCTAGTGACTTGCCTTTTAACTTCCCTTACTATGACTTTCACACAGCAGAGATTATTATTTTGATGAAGTCCAATGTATCTTTTTCTGTAGTAATTCATGCTTTCAGTGTTAAGAAATATTGGCCTAACAAGGTCACAAAAACTTTTTCCCATGTTTCCTTCAGGAATTTTTATAGTGTCAGTTCTCATATTGAACTCTATGACACATTTAGTGTTTATTTTCATGTATGGTACTAAGAGGAGGGATTCATTATTTTGCATATAAATGTTCTATGATTCCAGTGCCATTTGTTGGAAAGCCTATTCTTTTCCCATTTGAATTCCCTGGAACCTCTGTCCCAAATCAGTTAACCACATGTTTCTTTTCTATTTTTGGATTGTTATTCTATTTCATTGGTCTGTGATTCTCTTTATGCCAATATTTCCTCACTTTTTATCTTTCACTTAATGCTTAGAATATTTTTTATCTATGAAGAGAAGAGGTAATACAGCAGGCCTGGCACTGCTTTCCTTAGGAAAACCTGCTTGAGAGTTTGACTGCTGGCTGGGTCCTAGGGACTTGGATTTCAGGAATGTTCCCCGCATCCCTAACTCATAAGGTCGATTCACTGTGCTTAAACTGTAAACACTATAGCTATGCTGGACATCTGATGTCTCTCTAGAAGTCTGGAATTTGGGTATGTGCTAGGCAGATGGTGCCTACTTAGCCAATCCCCAATGAAAATCTGGGGCACCGAGTCTCTAATGGGTTTCCCTGGTAGACAGTTCACACATGTTGTCACAATTTAGTACTGGAAGAATTAAGCACGCCCTGGGTGATTTCACAGGAGAAACTCTTGAAAGTTTATGTCTGGTTTCCCCTCGACTTTGCCCCATGTGCCTTTTTCTTTTGCTAAGTTTACTTTGTAAACCATTGCTGCGCATAGTACTATATACTGTGTCCTGTGAATCCTCCTAGCAAATCACCAAACCTGGGAGTGGTTCAGGGACCCCAGACACAGTGTCTGTCATATCTCCTTGTCTAGATTATGAATTTGTTCTGGACAGAGACATAGCTTAATTGTCTTTAAATCTTTCCATGATATGTTATACATGGCAGATGTCTAATAGATGTTTCTCGTTTGAGATAGAGGACCTACAGATACATCATGCCCTTAGTTAGAAAGAGAGCTTAAACTGGAGAAGTGTATTTGTAAACTATAGACAGAACTATTAAATCATTACTGTTTAGTCACTCTCTGTGGCGGGGGCAGGGGGGAAACCTTTGCATTTGGTTTGTACGTAGAGTATATTTTCCCAGGAGTTGCAGAGAAAAAGCAGTAGTAAGTTGAGTTTCTGCCTTACCCCATGGCCCTGCAAAAGAAGTAACCAGTCATGGTGGCACCAATACATAAAAATCCCTGTCCAACAGTTTCTTCCTGGTTATATGGAGATGTGTGTATCTTCCAATAAATTTGAAAATAAATGACATTGCTCTCTCCCTGGGCTCACTCCAACTTTTTCCCACTTCATCCAACCACTTAACACATGGACTTAACCAGAGTAACTGCACACTAAGAGATGAGGTTTCTAAAAGTTAGTGCCAAGAGCAGGATACACATTATTCTCAGTTTGCAGAACTATAACCCTCATGCCTACAGACTCAAAATGGAGATGTCCTATTGAGACAAAGTCAGTTCACTGAAAGAAGACACTCTATTGTTAACCTCATCTCAAGGTTATTTTAACAAAATTTCTAACAACGATGCAGAAATGAGGAAAAGGCAAAAGAAAAACATCCTGTTGATTGCATAGCTAATGGAAACAGGGAATAAACAAGTCATTCTATATTTGGAACTTATCAGGAACTTATTAATCATTTGTCAAGAATTACACGTATCAGGAAAATCCAAAATATTCTCTCCTGGCTACTCTTTCCTTCCTTTTTCTCGCTCGTGGTCTTTAAGAAAAATTTAGTTTATCTATAACCATTAAGATAGTCCTGCAGCAAGATGTAGAAACCTAAATGTGTTTCTCATGAATCATTATGAACTTTGTCTCCCAAACAAGGATGCTGCACTTGCCACAAATAAACAAATGCCAGAAGATTAAAGGTCAGTGGATAATTCAGAAAAGCTGCACAAGGCTACTGTACATTTTAAGCAGAGAAGGAAACGTTCTTTCATTTTTTTACATTTAACAGCACTACTAAAATTTTAACTTAAAACTCTGTAGCCATAGCTAATCCATGCTGGAAAATGAGAGATAAAGTTCTAAAAACTTACAGAACTTACAAAAGAAATTTTCATCTAAAGACCTATCTCAATTCGGCAAATATGGAAAAAAAAACTTGTTAAAGAATAAATATTGATTTAAAGATGGAAATGACAAATTTGGCTCAAAATAATTTTGAAGTTAAATGGAAGCAAATTTGCCATTCCAAATCTGCTGCATCAACTGGCATAGAGTTCAGTTAAAAAATAGTTTTGTATCTGAGTAGCAGTTCTACTCTGGGCTTACCTGTAAGGACTGCTTACCAGCCCTCTCACATTCTGCAGATATTGTTACTCACTATTAGATTGGCAAATGTTTTCTATCCTGCAGGATTTCACAAAAATGCTTGGATTTATTATTATTATTATTATTATTATTATTATTTCACTATATATATAAAATTGATTTCAGATAGGAAAGGAGAGGGAGAAGGGAGAGATAAATAGAAACATCAGTGATGTGAGAGAATCATTGATCAGCTGCCTCCTGCATGCCCCACACTGGGAATTGAACCCGCAACCTGGGCATGTGCCCTCATGAGGAATCGAACTTTGACCTCCTGGTTCATAGATCAACACTCAATCACTGAGCCACGTCGGCTGGGCAATGCTTGGCTTTTTAAGAAAAGAAATTTGTGCATTAGCGAAGCATGGCTACATTAAGAATAGTTAGAATTAAGTTAATTCTTTAACTATTTATATCTAAAAATCAATACAACTTTTCACAGATTGAGTCTACGATACAGAACATTTTTCTATAAATGTTGGCAAAGATGTGTTGCATACAGAATTTATTTTTTCATAAATTCCTTTTGGTGCATAGCTGATAATCAATATTCTAGAAATATGAATAAAATTGAAACTACAATTTCTAAATCCAAGCTATTTTAAGGCTTCTCTTTATTAAATTCTTTATGGCCCAGTTAAGGCATCGCCTCAAAAAATTAAAGCATCAATAATACTAGTACTGTCTACACAAAGTAATTTTCCTGAAAATGACTGAATTTATTCTTTTAGTGTCAGCTTTTCCTTCTCTATAAACTACTCTGCTATAAACCCAGTGTATGGAAAACCTCTGAGTTATAAAATGCTATGTCTTTCTAACTTTTTCAAATAAATAAGATGATAACCACCTTGTCTGAGCATGTAAAATTTTCCATATACAGCTCTGAATCTGGGTTGAGAGCACCCTGCTTTCCCGTTTGTAGACTGTAAGTCAGACACATACGGCCTGAGCAGGATTTGTCAGGATCCAGCGCCTCTGAGCTCAGGACTCCTGGCAAATTAGATCAAAGGCCACTGGACTCTAGCAAGTCTGTGAACTAGTGGCCCTGCTGAGAGGATTAAAATTCCAGTAGGAAGAAAGTTGTATTTCTTTTCATTTTAAAGATTCTCCCTCTGTATGTATCCTGTTTCATTTCAACGAGCTGAGTTACACAAGAGGCCATCACAGACATGAAAGTGCTGTCTTTTAGTGAATTATTCTCTGCCTTGGGAAGTGCAGAGAAAATATACAGAAGGGAAGGAAAATAACGCTGTTAGTGAAGATGGAGCAAAAACAGTGTTACTGCATAATTGAATAGCAGTTTCTTCATCAGGAAGTTCAGAGTTTACCTAAAAAATATTTAAAAGGTGGCTTGTATTCCTTCTAGATTGGAACAGTGAGATATTTAGAAGAGTGAGTCATCTGGTGAATAGTTTTTATGTTGCTGTGGATTTTAAGTAAGTTAGTAATGTGAAGTTTTATAACTACTTTCGGGTTATTGGTTGGGTTTTTTTTATTTTTTTGGCCTTTTAAATCAAAATATAAATAATTTTAATATTTTGATTACTAAAGTAATCCATGATTCTTGTAAAAAATTCAGTTTAAACAAGAAGCAAACAAACAAAAAACCCTATCATCTCATTACCAAAAAATAAGCATTAATAATAGAGGCATTACATTTTTTTTTGCATTTTTTGTGCATGGGCACACATGTTTAGAAAAAAATAGAACAGGATTGTACATATGACTTTATAATCTAATAATTTTTCATTAAACATAGTAACATGGTATGGCCTACTTTCTATATTAAATATATATAATTTATATATAATATACCATAATTTATGTAATTCAATATTCCAGTGATGTGCATTTATGACTTCCAATTTTTAATTAAACAATGCTGCAATAAACATTCTAGTGCCATTTGCTTTGCATATTAGTCCTGTTATTTGTTTACAAGAAATTCCTCGGAGTGAAATTTCTAGGTCAGTTGGTATGCACATTTTCAAGACATTCAGTAAATGTTGCCAAATTGTCTTTCAGAAAAGTTGCAACAATTTTTATTCCCACCAGGACTTTAGAAGAATGTTTATTTTCCTGTTCCCTCTCATTAACTGGGAATGTCATTAGTTTTCCTCATTATTTTTAATCAGTGTCAATTTAAGAAGAAAAATTTGAATTTTGGGAATTTGCTTAAATTTGCATTTCTTTGGTTATTATTGAGATTGAATATCATTTTATATGTTATTTCTTCTTTTATAGACTATTCATGCTCTTTGTCTATTTTCCCCTGTGGGTTGTTCAGTCTCTTATTAATTTGTTGGAGTTGCTCTTCATCAATGATAGCCTTCTTAATGTCATATACGTCACAAGTATGTTTCCCAGTTTGTTCTTTGCCTTCACGCCTTCTTTCACATATTATTTGTAAGCTGCTTCTGAAGCATTTCTGAATGAGGTGAAAGATGGGTGGATATGCACAAGGACACAGAATTAGTAAATAGCAGAACAGTAATTTGAATCCAGTCTGTCTTTTTGCATTGGCCATGTCTTTATTCTGTATTTTCCCCCCACGCTTGATTGTCTTAAATGTTGGCCTACTAGTATATGTTTCCCACAAACCCAAGCAGTGTTTGAAAATGTGTTTCTTACAATCAAAGGATGTTATTATTCTCTCTCATACTTCTCTGGAGTTCTGGATTATGATAAATAATTTAATTTCTCTGCACATTACACAAGATCCAAACCAAAGTGGTTGACACAAGCTACTTTGATCATCATGCAGTACAGTCTCCTTTCTGTGCTGTGGAAAGGTGCTATTCCCAACTTCAGAGATCACTCAATCCAATTAATATATTTGTGGATGTACCTATATACACAGCTTTAATTTTAATAGAGATGGAAAATAACAATTGCTCCTCTTCTTACCAACTCAACAAATACTTCCATAAAACTTTTATTTTGTGGTAATAGTTAATATTGACTATATATCATTCTTCTAAGTGCTTTACTAGGTGTACCAGTTAATAATGCAGATTTTTTCAATAGATGGAGTTACATATATGTTGATATATATGCGATTTGATATGTATGCTATTTTGTTGTATTGACAGCAAGCTTCAAAACTTCATATGTCAAATTTGCTGAAGGTGTTAACATCATAGATATTTTTATGCTTAAAAATGTCAAATTTTGTGCCAAAAAAAAGAGCATTTGCAGGAAGTTTTAATTCATTTCTTTATTTTGAAGAAAAAGTTATCGTATACTTCAGGAAGCTTATGCTGAACATGCTCCATCTCAAGATACTTGTGAACGCTGGTTTAAACGCTTTAAAAGTGATGATTTCTATGTGAAAGACAAAGAACGTCCAGCTCAATTGAAAAAAATTGAAGACCAACAATTACAAGCATTATTGGATGAAGATGCGTGTCAAACTCAAAAACAACTTGCAGGAAGATTAAACGTTGCCCAGCAAACAATTTCAGATCATTTACAAGCAATAGGAAAGATTTTAAAGGAAGGAAAATGGGTGCCACATCAACTGAACAAAAGACAAATGGAAAACCGAAAAGTCATCAGTAAAATGTTGCTTCAACGGCATGAAAGAAAGTCTTTTTTGCATCAAATTGTGACTGGCGATGAAAAATTGATTTATTTTGAGAATCCCAAATGCACAAAATCATGAATTGATCCAGGTCAACCATCAATATCTACTGCAAGGCCAAATGGCTTCAGAAAGAAGGCAATGCTCTGTGTTTGGTGGGATCAGGAAGGTGTGGTGTATTATGAGCTTCTAAAACCAGGTGAAACCGTTAATATTGATCACTACCGACAACAAATAATCATTTTGAACCACGCTTTGATCAGGAAATGACCAGAATGTGCCAGAAGACACAGCAAAGTAATTTTGCTTCATGATGACGCACCATCACACACTTCAAAACCAGTTAAAGACACGTTAAAAGATCTTGCCTGGGAAGTGTAATCCACCCGCCGTATTCACCAGACTCCTTCAGATTACCTATTGTTCTGATCGATGGCACACGCACTTTCTGAGCAGCACTTCAAAACATACGAAGAAGGGAAAATTGGGTCTCTGAATGGTTTGCCTCAAAACAAGAAATGTTCTATCGGGATGGTATCCACAAATTACCTGAAAGATGGGAGAAATGTGTAGCTAGCGATGGACATTACTTTGAATAAAGCACTTTTGATGTTTCCTTTGAAATTATTGTGTTTTCTTTGATTACAAAATCTGCCATTATTAACCAATACTCCTAATATATTTGTTATTCATCTAATCCTCACAACAACTCTTAGCTGTAGGTACTATTCTGATCCTTTTTAAACAGATGGGGCTATTTTGACTCACAGAGAGGTTAAGTAACTTGCCCAAGATTGCACAGTTTTTTTAAGTGGAGGAGACAATATGGATTCAGACTGTCTGGTTGTAGGGTCTGTGCTGTTTACCACTAGCCTGGGCTGTCCCCCACCACACAGTACTTGCACCATATATATAGCCACATATGGTCTCACTATATGGTGGTAGGAGAAGCCCACAAATGCCACATAAGCCCCCATGCTAACTGCAGAGAAATAATTCATTCAGCGTGGATTTGGGAAGCCACTGAATTCAGAATATCGTTTCTAGAGAAGAAGAACCAAAGAAAAGTAATGGAGAAATGTCAGCTTTGCAACCAAAATGCAACTTTTTAATGCTGAAAATGCAATACATAAAAATAAAATTTTAAATGTAACTTGTTTTCCAAGGTCTGTCAGCCTTCTGGACTTAACAATTTTCTTTAATTCCCCAAAGAAAATAAATGTCTCAAGCTCTCATCCCACATGCTATGAGAAGGCCAGGGCTTCAACATTTTTAAAGAATTCTTAGGAATTTGTATTCTTCTGATGAGTTCTTCTTCCACATTCCTCATCCTGACTCATCTGCCATAATTGCTCTCCTTCCATTGACCTTTTCCAAAGGACCCCCAGACAAGGCTAGTGTGCATAATCACCTTTTACTGATGGCTGAGTGTAAGTGAAGGGGAAGAAAGAAACCTAAAACTTAAATTTTATCCAACTTCATGTTTCAACTCCGATTGTGGTCCTAATATTCCACAGCCTCTATAGTCTGAACTCTCTCAAGGATCATCTGTCTCCTTAGGTTCCAATTTCTGTCAAGATACGGGGATTCTAGTCTCTACAGAGACCTTTCTCTTTTCTCTTCCCCTTTTCCTGGCACTCCACACCCAAGTGGCCCAACATCCTGTTAGCTCATGCTGTTTCTTTGTTACTAATGTTGTGGCCTCACCCCATAACAAAGAAACAGAATTTCAGGAGGATGAGGCCCAGAAATCAGGATTTTAAAAAGATTCCCAGGTGATTCTAATGTGCAGCCAAGGTTGAGACCCACTCTCTACCTAATCCTATTGCCCTCACTTCTGCCCAGGTGCTGTTGCTGTGAGCTCTGTCCAGTCCACTTTCTGCATGCCTAGCTCCATCGCAAAGCTGTTTTCTGAGGAACCTAAGAAAGATATGCACTCACTTTTGGAAGCCAAGAAAAATATCTATGAAACAAATTGAGTTTAACAGGGAAGAGGGCGGGGCTCCAAACCTTTATCAATTGCAGTGATGACCTAAGATATCATGCAGCTGCTGAAGCCTCTGCCCACATCACTTTCTTTTCCTGCAAGGCCCCAGGAGTTAACTTTACCCTCTGGCTTCTGCAGGTATGAATGTGCTTCCTTTCTTCCTTCTTCTAAAAAACAGCCAATAAGATTTTTTTAAAATCATACTTAGGATAATAAACCCATGAGTTATACTTGGTAACAAATCAGCACTCAGTTTATTGGAGTTGGAAGTTAGCTGGATTCTGTATGTAAGGGAGAGTCATATGAAGAAATTCAAAAACAGAATTAAACCACCCAGTGTGTATTTCAGTGGATTTCTCCACTGGATCCCATTAAGCCTTTCTCATTCATATCCCATAATAAGTGTGCTTAGGGAGAGTTTGAACTTGCATTTTTCCCACAGTCATTCTAAAAGGTTGAGTGTAGAGTAAATACTCCCCTTTGAGGTAGAGAGAGGCACAGTTCAAAGAGAAAGGAGATTGAAAAGAGGATTTCCAGAGTCTGACGATAGCAAGGTGAGGAAATAAAAGGCAAGGGCTTAAAAGACTCTTGCAGTGAGCATGGTTTCAGGCAACCCAGAGAAAAAGGAGGTTAAATGGATTAAGGTGCAGTTCACAGGTCTGATCACACCCGACTGTGAAGCCAGGTATTTCTAACATATAATTACTCTTGAATTCTCTTTCCTGAGAACCACTGCTTGAGAAGGCATGCCAGTGGAAAAGCCATCAATGAGCCACAACCAGATCACTGGGAACTTAAGTAACTATTGGGTGTTTAAATAACTGCTACTCAGCCCTGCCAATCCAACTGTTTCCTGGAGACATTTGTGCTGTCCGACCCTATGAAATGCCCTCTTTTCCCCAGCCCGAAGAGCAAAGGCCACCAGCACTCTTGGTGTGACCATCTATCCATCTGGGATGAGCTTGAAGTGGAATGGATGTCCTATCCATTCCACTATTTCACCTCTCTTTCCCCCTACCCTTACTCTAAGTGCATGAGAAAGGAAGGTTCCTGGATCCCTACCTCCTGAAGATCTTTATGCCTCCCCTTGGTGCTGGGGAATGGGGCAGTATTTGGTTGGTGCCTGTAAGTCTTTTGCCAAGCGTTGGCCAATGGGAGAGTTCATAAGCCAAGTGTTTCCTAGATTAGGGCAGCCCCAACAACATCGAATACACCTGACAAACCACAACCAAGCAATTTCTCACAAAGAGCTGCCAACTTTGCAGGATTCCACTTCATCAACCACTTGCTGAACATGAGCTGTTATAGCCCCTGAGCCAGGTACAAGGTATATATTTAAACAACAACAAAACCCTGGAAAATGTTCAGGTCCCCAACCTTATGGTGGTGGAAGAGGACTCGTCTTGTGAGTTAAGCAAAGAGAAGAGGCGAGATAAGAAAAAAGTGACTTCCGGGGGAGTTTTTGTGAGAAGGTACTAATCAGTGAAATGACCTTAAATAAACTTGCTTGATTGTCTACTTTTATTTTAATGATTTTTAAAAAGGAAGCACAGAACCTGCATTCAAAAGGTTCAGTCTGGCCTGGCCGGAGTGGCTCAGTGGTTGAGTGTTGACCTATGAAACAGGAGGTCACGGTTCAATTCCTGGTCAGGGTACATGCCTGGGTTACAGGTTCAAACCCCCAGTAGGGGGTGTGCAGGAGGCAGCCGATCAATAATTCTCTCTCATCATTAATGTTTTTATCTCTCTCTCTCTTCTTACCCCTTTCTCTCTGAAATCAATAAAATATATTAAAAATATTTTTAAGAATTAAATAGGACAAAATCAAGAGCTTACCACTGTACTTGGCATGTTGAACACACCCAATATATGTCAGCTATTATTATAATTATTTGGGATAGGAGTAGATAAGTACTGACTGAGACTGTGGCAAAGACATTTTAGTATAGTGTGCTAAAATACCCAATGCCAAAGTCATCTGGGTTAAAGCCTTGGGATATTATCATTATGCAGACTCATTCCTTATTTATATGTTATCTGTTGGTATGTTATCACTTCACTTCTATCACTGATTGAGATCCCAACAAGTGCAAAGAAGCAGAGAGTAAGTAAAGTATCCACAGGTCCTACACCCACCCTGGACAGGAGCATTCCCCATGTGCCTGCAGGTGAGAGGTGTAAGTTCAGGAAATCATGGTAGAGTGACAAAGCCGGGTTCCCACATGTGAGCAGAACAAGTGTCCTCACCTTGGTTTAATTTTCATCTTATCCTAATCTATAAACTGAATTTATATTAAAAGGAAAACATATATGTTACCCCCTAACAGATAAAATATTTGCATTTTAATGATTACCGATTACCTATTTTTGTGTGCATTCTGTTTTAAAGGAAAGTAATCACAACTTGTTAATATTTTGGGTTTATTTTGGTAGAACTCCCAACACTTTCAAAATCACACTACAGGGCCATTGCCTTTTGCACCTACATCTTATCCATGCTGTCAAGCCCCAAATGCTTCCAATTACTATATGTGAAGAAATTATCAAATATATTTATTTTTTGAAGAATTTGAAGACTGCCAGAAATAATGAGATAATGCAAGAAATGCAGTTCTAGTATGTCAGTGATTGGCCAGTCAGTGAACATTTTATTTGTTGTTCACAGGGTATATGATGCTTATATTAACTACTAGAGATTCGTGCACTTGGAGGGGGTCCCTCAACCTGGCCTGCACCCTGCATTCAGGAGCCCTGGAGGAGTGGGCCTAAGCTGGCAGTTGGGCATCCCTTGAAGGGTCCGTAGCGCTGCCACAGAGACAGAAGAGGCTCCCGCTGCAGCTGCGCTCACTTCAAAAGAGCCTGGCTTTTGGCTGAGCAGCGCTCCCCCTGTGGGAGCATAATGACCACCACGGGGCAGCTCCTGTGTTGAGCATCTGCCCCATGATGGTCAGTGTGGGTCATAGCAACTATTCATTCCACCATTTGGTCGATTCGCATATTAGCCTTTTATTATATAGGATTATAATTTGACAAAGATACATTGTAATAGAAGAACCTTTTTCCAATCCAGATAGCATACTCCACCTGGATTAAATTACTATAAAGGATTTTATAGGGAATTTGGGAAATTTGGATGTGTAGGAGTGGGTTATATTTTTTAAATTTAGATCTAGATGTATAATTAAAATTATAACTATCTTAGCAATAAACGGGATAGTTTTCTTTAAGGCTTCAAAGCATTTGTGGGAAAATGATTATTTGATTTAGCAATTGCTTCAGACAGTCAACTATGATGTATGCCTTGAAAAAAGCCCCATGTCCGGACCATAACCTTTAAGAGATGAGAGGAATAATCTGAACCTGTAACAGCACCAACTGCTGTGCTCAAAAGTATAAATATTCCTGTCTTTGACTGGCATTTAGCATTATAAAAGAAGAATGATGTCCTCTATTACAGCAAGGCAAGAATCATCAATTCAGTTTACATGAAGATTTTCTAGGCCCTTGCGTCAATCATTTCATAAAATTATTGATTAAAAGAAATAGAAAAGGAGTGGAATAGCATAAATAATAGAAAAACATTGAAAACCGGCACACACACTCAGTGTTTTGAGCTTATGATGCAGATCTCAATTCAAATTTAACCTTCAAACATAAATGTCAGGAAATGTGCCATCATTTTACTGAGCACCCAAGGTCAATCAATTACTTCTGTCTACGTACTACACTATTAGACACCCATATGGGAAATATAAAAACCTAGAATTCAGATACTTGTTTTTATTTCTATTTGAATGTTAAATATATCTAAATATTAAAAAGAGGATATATAAGTGTGAAGATTGAAAAATTATCACAAAATGGGCATACAAAGTGGACACATGAGAAATAGAACATTATCAGCCCCCAGAAACCTCCTATTGTCCCATCTGAGTCAGTAATATCTCCTCCCTCTTCAAAGGTAAGGACAGTGACTCGTTTCTACCAGATTAATTTTACCACTCTGTGAAAATTGTATAAATTGAATAGAACAGCATATATGATGTTGTTCCTGGTGTCTATTGCTAAAAATTACAAGTAGAATTTTTAGTATCCACATGTAAAGTATCCACATGCCCTATACCCACCATGAATAGGAGCATCTCTTATGACAAGAATCCATTTTATATACATACATCTATATATTCATTTATTTTCATTGCTGAAAGGTAATCAACTTTATAAATGTACAAAATTTTAATCACTCTACTATTGATGGGCATTTGGATTGCTTACAGTTGGGGGGGTTACACAAATAATTTTGTTATGGATATCCTTGTACATGTTTTTGATGCATATGTGCATGCATTTCTGCAGAAGACATTCCAAAAAAAGAGCTTGCTTGTGGGGGTATAAGCTTATTTAATATTAGTAAATAATGACAAGTAATCTTCCCAAGTAGGTGACCAAATTACATACCCATCAGAAATAAATGAGAATTCTCATTGCTCCACCTCTTCACCATTTGGTAAGGTCAGTCTATTTAATTTTAAGACACTCTCCTGGGTGTGTAGTTAGAAAACATGGAGGTTTAAGTTTGTGTGTACTGTCAACTAATGCAGTTGGGTGGGGTGTACATACACTTATCAATTAGATGAATGTCTTCTTTAAGATATTCAAATCTCTTGTCTATTTTATACTGGGTTGTCTACCTTATTGATTTGAAGAAATTCTCTTTTTTTAATATATTTTATTGATTTTTTACAGAGAGGAAGGGAGAGAGATAGAGAGTTAGAAACATCGATGAGAGAGAAACATCGATCAGCTGCCTCCTGCACATCTCCCACTGGGGATGTGCCCGCAACCTAGGTACATGCCCTTGACCGGAATCGAACCTGGGACCTTTCAGTCCGTAGGCCGACGCTCTATCCACTGAGCCAAACCGGTTTCGGCTAAGAAGAAATTCTTTATGTATTCTGAAAAAGATCCTTTTATATATTATACGTGTTGCAAATATCATCTCACTTCTTTGATTTACCTTTTCACTCATTTAATGGTATCTTTTAATAAATGGAGGTTCTCACTTTTAATATGTTGACAAAATAGCAATATTTTCCTAGATGGTTATTACATGTTTGGGTGGTGTTGGTTTTTTGCCCCAACAACAGAAAGATATCATCCTAAGTTATTTTTCTTTTTAGTTTTTATTTTTTTTACCCTTATCAGATCTATAATTCAAGTGGAACTAATTTTGTTTGTGTTTGAAGTAATGATGAAATTTTGTTTTCTATATGAATATCCAATTAATACTTTTTTAAAATACTTTTCTTTCCCCCTTCCTCTGCAGAGCCACATTAGTCATGAACCAAGAGTTTGTGCGTGCCTGGATGAGTTTTCATTCTCTCGATTCTTTATGAGTCTGTATTTGTTAGTCCCAAATTTTGAACCTTTCTTCAAGATTATCTTTGCTGTTCTTGGTTCTCTTTCTTACATATTAATTTTGGAGTTAATCAGTTTTCATGAAATAATTCTTCTTGGATTTCCATTAGGGTTTCTTTGAATTTGTAGATAGATTTGACAGAGAATTCTCATACATAAAATATGATTATATCCATTCATTTATAATTTCTCTCAATGATGTTTAAATTAATCTCTATAGAGGTCTTGAAGGTTCAATTATATATGTTTAAACATAGCCATTTAGATGATTTAATTTAGATTTTTAAATTTTTGCTTTTCCAGCTTTATTGAGATAAATTGACACATAACATTACACAAGTTTAAGGTATACAATGTGAGAATTTGATACCTATATATTGTGATTGCCAAAATAATGTTAGTTAACACATCTGTCACCTTGAATAATTACCTTTTGTGTGTGTGTGATAAGAATACAGGGTTAAGAAAAAGTAGGTTTGCAGTTGTCAATATACAAAACACAGTTTATTCTTGTATTATTATTTATTAAATGTTACATTGTTTAATTGTATTCCAACTGTAAACCTACTTTTTTCACCCCTGTATTTAAGATATATGCTCTCAGCAACTTCCAAGTGTATCATACACTATATAGTAAATTATTGTTAAATATAGCCAACAGGCTGTATGTTCAATCTCAGAACTTATTCATCTTATAACTGGAAATTGAACACTTTAACCAACATATCCCCATTTCCCCCATCCCAACCTCCTGATAACCACCACTCTACTTTCTGTTTCTATGAGTTCAGCTTTTTTTAAAAAAGATTCTACACATAAATGAGGTCATATAGTATTTGTCTGTCTCTGTCTGACATTTCACTTAGCATAATGCCTTCAAGGTCCATTTATGCTGTAACAAATGGCAGAATTTTCTTTCTTTTTATGGGTGAATTGTTTTATATATATATACACACACACACACACACACACACACACATATATATTCATTGATGAATACCTAGGTTTTTTTATTGTCTTGGCTATTGTAAATAACGCTGCTACAGGGCAGTCTGAACCCCACATTTGTTGATTGGAGAAGCTTGGGGGTTGGGTAACATGTTTGTTTCTTGGTTAAGGAATTAAGGCAAGTAAAAGAAAAATCATAACCAACATACACCTACATTTGAGTCAATTCTTTGCATATTTTACATGAAAGTAGTTTTTCCAACCCAATTAATCATGGAATTTCCAGATTTCTCAATTTTGGAAGTCATTACTATTGGAAACTCTTGTTTCAAGCACTCTTTAATTGGTATTTCATAAAACTAGGGATATGTATCTTGTTAGTTAAAAATTACTGAATTTCTTATTCACATTTCCAGACTACTGCCAAAAAACAACAATTTGTACATTTCATAAGTAACATATCGGACTTACAATGATGGTTAGAACAAGTGGAGACCCTATAAAAATGACTTTCCATAGACCAGAATATAGCAAATTAGAGATCTTTTCAATTTAAGAAATCAAAACTATACACAGAAGATCAAGAGTACTAGTATAATAGCATCTGTAAAAGGGTAAAGGTTCGTAGGTGGGAGCCAGTATTGGAGGGTTAGTCCAAGGAACTAAACCATGCAAATGTGACTCAAACACGAGAGCATGGGAGAGAGTGGAGTTAGGTGAGGGTGAAGAGGTGAGCTGGGGCCAGTGCACACAAAGTCTTGAGAGAAAGTCAAAATAATGATTTTGGCTTTCTCCTAAGAGCAGTGTGAAGAAAAAAAACAAAAAGTCAGTCACGCAATGGCATGATAAGAACTGCATTTTTAAAAGGTCACTCTGGCTGCTGTGTGGAGAACAGGTTATTATGAGGTAAGAAGACCCAGAGAAACAATCAGGAAAGGATTTTGGAAGTCTGAGAGGAAGGTAACTTGCACTAGAGCAGAGGTACGGAGATGGAAAGAAGATAATGGCCTCATGAGAAATGAAAGGAAACACTGCTCTCCCTCCGCACCACACCCCAGGCACGCACATCATGGTCCATCATCAAAGTCCATAATTATTATCCATAAGTAGAGCGTGCTGGTTCAGGTCCACACCCTATGCTCAGTGGATTTTGTAAGAGGCAGGAGAATAGCTTGTGATATGTCACAACGTGTGCACTTGCCTCCTGGAGCTGGCACATGGTGGGCGGTGGGAGGAATGTGGATTGCCAGCAGGCCACAGGTGCGAGAGGAAAGACTCGCCCACTCCCAGAGGCCCTTGGTTTACAAGCTTAAACACCTGCCAAATCTGTAGCTATAACGAGCCTAGCTAAGCATTCCTTTGCCCCACCTGAGGGAAGGACTGTTCAATCAATAAATAAACTAATTTGATCAGTCAAAAATTTCCTATGAACACTTCCATGAAATACACTATGTACTTGGGGAGAATGCATTAACCTTTCCAAATGCAGTACCAATAGCTCAACACAAAGCCCAGTGTAATTATCTCCTGAATAAATGATAAGGAGGGATGACAGGCAGTATCTCATATTACAGGGATACCAGAGAGGCAAGCAGAGAAAGAATATGCAACCAAACGTTTAATTATGCTTCACACTTAATTTCATTTACTTATTGATCTAAATTGGGTTGGCAAACTGCAACCTGCAAGCTAAGTCCAGCCCACCACCTGTTTTTTGAGTCAAATTTCATTGGAACACAGCCACACCCATTTGTTTATGTGTTGTCTATGGCAGCTTTCATGCCATAACAGCAGAGTTAAGTAGATGTGACAGACCGAATGGCCTACAAAACCTTAAAGTATTTACTACCTGCCCTTTAGAGAGAAGTGTACCAACCCTGATCTATCTCTAAGCAGACTTGTTGAATAGAGTAGTAGGCTTCTTTTAGACAACTTCTTCTGCCAAGTTGTTGATACCCATCTCACTATTCATATGGAACCTTTCTAATACAAATTCCATTTGGCACTAGTAACAGATGGAAGTGGAATTGTTTATTCTCCTTGAAGTCCAAAAATCAGGCGAAATGTTGCTCTCAGAGTAGGTGTTTTTGTGAGTCTGAATAGCACAGGCTTTCATTTAAAAAATAGATTATTAAATTAGCCCTCTTTGAAATAATAATGATCTGAGAAAATTGATGTGTTTTTTTTAACTTAGAAAAGGCTTTTCTAAACCAACATTTGATGAAGCAAAGCTCTCAAGTTTTCAAGCCCCATCCAACTGCCTTAAGCTCCTGCAAATTACAGCCGACTGATAGGAAACGTGAAATAGAAAGAAGCCCAGAGTGGACTGTAATATTTCAAGTGACTGTAACATCTGTTTAGCATGAAACACTTGGTTGCAATCATTCTATTGCCTTTAGGCAAACTGTAATTCCACTCCTACTCCACTGTCCTGCGTAAAAATAGCCATACTTCTTGGGTTCCTTATTCAAAACTGACACCCAAGTGCCTGATTTATACCCTGGCTCATTAACCCAGTGAACAGCCTGAACAAGTTAAACTAAATGTCTTCAGTGTTGGAGCACAGCAAGTGGGTGTATTTTGTTTTCTAACATTATCTATTTGAATAGTTTGAGATAAGAATTTGTGATCAGGAGAAACCAGAGCTGGCAGGAGCATTACAGTTTGTGATTTTACAATGATTATACAGCTAGTATTTAATAGGCTTGATGAGAAAATACAAAAATCCTACTTTTAACTACAACATTGGCAAACATTAAAAAGTCTGACAAAACCAAAGTAGGGCACAACGCTCACCAGCTGTTGGTGGAGTGTGAGCTGGCACTTCACTTTGAACAAAAATTTAGCATTATCATCAAACTGACTGTGTGCATAGCATTATGACCCAGAAAGTTTACTTCTGGGGACATAATCTGAAGAAACTCTTGTCCTTGAACATGGAGTAATAATCTGAAATGTTCATAGCAACATTGTTTGCAACACACACACAAAAAGAAATAACTCAAATGTTCATCAATAGGAACAAATGGATAAATTAATTGTGATACATTCATGCAATGGATTACTAGTTAGAAGAAAGTTTGAATGAACTAGAATTAGAGTCTGAAAGGATCTAAAAAAATGAAATACTGAATGAAGAAAGCAAATCCCAGAGAAATACACATAGAGTGATGGTTAATTTTATGTGTCAACTTGGTGAGGCTATAGTACCCAGTTTTTTTTAATTGAATTTATTGAGGTGACATTGGTTAATAACATCACATAAGTTTCAAGTGTACAACCCTATAATGCGTCATCTGTATATTGCATTGTGTGCTCACCTCCTAAAGTCTAGCCTTCTTCTTTCAGCATATATTTGATCCCTCTTACCCTCTTTATCCTCCTTCCACCACCCTTCCCCTCTGGTAATCACTATACTGTTGTCTGTGTCTCTGAGTTTGTTTGTTTTGTGTGTTCATTTGTTGCTCTCAGTTTTATGTCCTACATACAAATGAAATCATGTGGTTCTTAACTTTTTCCATCTGACTTAGACTTATTTTTCCTAGCATGATATTCTCACGATCCATCCATGTTGTTGCAAATGGCAGTATTTCATCCTTTCTTATGGCTGAGTAGTATTCCATTGTATATATGTGCCACTCTTCTTTATCCAATCATATACCAAAGGACACTTGTTTGCTTCCATGTTTTGGCTACCATAAATAATGCTGTAATGAACATAGGGGTACATACAGGGGTTGGCGAACATAGGTTTACAGTTGTGAGTATGTAAAATACAGTTTATTTTGTATTCTTATTAATTATTGTATTATTTTCCATATGAACAACTGTGAACCTCCCTTTTCCCACCCCTGTATATCTTACAAGTACCGCGCGCTAACCGATTGCGCCACTGGAGCCCCTACCCCTGTATATCTTTATGAATAAATGTTTTCAATTTTTTCAGGTAGATTTCCAGAAGAGAATTTGCTGGGTCGTATGGTAGCTCTATTCTTAATTTTTTGAGGACCCTCCATACTGTTTTTCATAGTGGCTATACCAGTTTACATTCTCATCAGCATTGTATGAGAGTTCCTTTTTCTCCACATCCTTTCCAACACTATTTCTTGCCTTATTGATAATAGCTATTCTAACAGGTGTGAGATGCTAACTTATTGTAGTTTTGATTTGCATTTCCCTTATAGTTAGTAAAGTTGGGTATCTTTTCATATATCTATTGACTATTTGTATGCCTTGGAAAAAGCATTTGTTCAGGCTCTCTCCATTTTTTAAATTGGATTATTTTTTGTTGTTGCTGTTGCTGAGTTGTCAAGTTCTTCATATATTTTGGATGTTAGCCCCTTACTGGAGGTATCATTTGCAAATATCTTCTTTCATTCAGTTGGTTGACTTTTTGTTTTGTTGATGGTTTCTTTTGCAGTGCAGAAACTTTTTAGTTTGATGTAATCCCATTCATTTATTTTTGCTTTTACTTCCCTTGCCTTTGGGGTCAAGTTCAGAAAGCCTTCTGAGACCAAGGTCTATAGTTTTGTACTATATTTTCTTTTATGTATTTTATTGTTTCAGGCTTTATATTTAAGTCTTTAATCAATTTTGAGTTAATTTATATATATGGTGTCAAATAGCAGTAGTTTTATTCTATTGCATGTAGCTTTCCAATTTTTGCAACACCATTTATTGAAGAGCTTTTCTTTCTCCATTATATGTTTCTGGTTCCTTTGTCAAAAATTGGTGTGGATTTATTTCTGGGCTCTCAATTTAGTTTCATTGGTCTGTGTATCTATTCTTCCTCTGATACCATATTTAGTTCCCAGCTTTTGAGCAAACACCAGTCTAGAAGTTGCTGTGAATTAATACTTATATGTGATTAATATTTCAGTCAGTCAACTTTTGAGTAAAACACATAATGTGGGTGGGCCTCATTCAATCAGTTGAAGACATTAAAAGAAAATCCTGAGGTCCCCAAGAGAAAGTTGCTGTTATTGGGCTTGAGCTGCTACATCAACTTTTCTTTGGGTCTCTGCAGATTTCAGACTTAACAAGTCCAACAATCACATAAACCAATTTCTTAAAATAATCTTTCTTAATATATATACACATACAACCTATTGGTTCTGTTTCTCTAGAAAACCCTAATATACATACTATGATATCTTATATAAAATTTTCAAAAACAATTTTTTAAATAGGATATACACATATGTTAAAAAATTTAAAGAAAAGCCAGGGAATGATGAACACACAATTCATAACTTAAATGTTTATTAGTATTAGAAAGTAATAGTAGTAGTTATGGTGTATATAAATATTATGTAATATTCTGCAACTATTAATAACAAGGAACATATTATATTATATCAAGTTTTTGGACTAGATGGCCATAATATATTGTTTAGTAGATTCATAGACACAGAGTGGTCTGGTGGTTGCCAGAGAGAAGGGGGAACTGGGTGAAAGAGGTGAAGGGATTAGAAGTACAGATTGGTAGTTACAAAATAGTCATGGGGATATAAAGTACAGCATGGGGAATACAGTCAACAATAGTATTGCAATATCTATGTATGGTGCCAGATAAGTACTGGAAATATTGGCAGAACACTTCGTAAAGTATACAATTATCTAACCACTATGCTGCACCTAAAACTAATACAAAATAATATTTAATGTAAACTGTAATTGAAAAAATTTGAAAAAGAACTAAAAGAATTTACATGCAGCTTGAGCTCAAAAAATATATTGTTTAGAGGTGAAAGCGTATTGCAGAGTAATTTGATAAGCTAATTCCCATTTTTGTTTTTAAACACACACACATATATTCAGGAAAAATCATACATACCTATTTGCATATGATTGAATAAACCCAACGTATCTGAAAATACAGACACAAAGAGTTAGCATTAGTTACTTCAATGTAGGACAAGGAGAGTTGTGAAAATTAACTTTACATTTATATGTTTTTATTGTTTAACTTAAAAAATAATCACATCCTACTATCATGAAATAAAAACAAATCCAGTTAACAAAATGAATTCAAAGATCACATTGGGTTTCTAAGGTCCTTTAATTATATCATTAATTATATATACAAACATTGATTATAATATTTCTTTTTAATAATTAACCGTCAATCTTTAGTTGGTATCAAGGCCCTTTCAAGTGGGTCAGTCTACCAATCTTTGCTCTTCATCTGAGCCTGAAAGTAAATGTTTTGTTTCAAATCTCTCACAACCTCTTTTTCTCCCATATCTCTATTTCTTAACTTGCACAAGAAAGAGCTAACAAGAAAAGAAAGTGTTTATATTTTTGCCTATCATTCCTCTGAATACTTATTTTTATCTTTCTCTTGCTACATACACCAAGAAAATACACATAAGCTTTAAAAAATAAAACAAAACATAAAACTAATAATAAGTTTAAATAAGGATCTTATTTAAAATTTTTGGCTACCTCTTACTTACTTTTAATGGAGTATAATCTTTCACCTCCTCTACTGATGCCCAATAGTTTGAACTGGATGTCACTTTATTTTGATAAAGTAACTATAATTACCCTCAAAGGAACTATATCCCTTGCAATATGCAAGGTTAGTTTAAATGTTATTAAAAGCAATATTACATGATTGCACTTACAAAAATAGTACTACTGACAAATCCCTTCTATGGCAGTTGCTTTGATTTACTTTTGGAGAGTTAGAATGAGTGTATGTTAATTAATTCACACTTTTCCTTTTGGGCTTGAAATCAGCATTTTGCAAAATAAAATCCATATCTAACTATTTCTGGATACCCATGTGCTTTTATGGCTCTTTGTTTTTAAATCCTGTGACTTCATTGTATTTGAAGAATACCTCATTGTCATGATATCTGTGATTACTGGCAAATGATCTTTTTTTCTCCTTGCCCATACCAGGTGCAGATCCCATTTGTGACTCCAACTCTGTGACCTATTCCCAGAACCAGTTGTGGTTACTTACTTAAAGCTATAGTGATGTCATGTATAACCTACGTGGCCCTTCAGATCAATGATCTTGCTAAAGAGGCCAAACTATATACTGCTATAGTCTGAGTGCAGAACAGAGGTTCTTCTCATAAGACACCAAATAAATGTTTATTCCACGAAGCTGGTTTGGGTCTATAACGCTGACAGGTCAATCTGACCTTCCTCTCTCTGCAATTAATATTTCAAACTTCCCTACATCTCTCAAGTTGCAATCTGTTCAGTAAAGAATTTACCTTTGTCTAATTTAGAGAGAAGAGAAGCTATCAGACAGGAACTCCTTCTATTACCCACCCACAGACTTACATTTGCCCATGTTCTCTCCGCCCTCTGATTAATCTGGGTGGGGCCAATGCTTTCAGCTAGACTACAGATCCTCTCTCCTCAGAAATTGCACACTATTCATTATCCCTTCAAGCCATTTCCCTTCCATTTTTTCTCTCTCTATGAATTAGTCCCATGAAAAAAAGTAATATTTCTCAAGTATCTTTTATCTCAAAAGGACAAAACCAAAATCACCTATTTAATCATATCCCTATTTCCCACCTTTTCAATAGCCAGACAATTGTCATAATTATCAGAAAAGTGCCCAAAACACAAATACACTATGCAGAAACTCATCACAAAGTGATTACTCACAAACCCACCACCCAGGTAAAGAACTAAACATTGCCAGCTCTCCTAAGAACACCTCCACCCCCACCCAATTCATTATCTCCTTCTCTCTGCCCAATAGTGACCACTATCCTGACCTAGAACACTGGGAGTTAGATTTATCTACTTTTAGTATAATTATTTCTTTAAGCTTCTATTTTAAAAATTCATCCATTGGTGCAGTAATTCATTGCTTCTAATTTCTCATGGCACGAATAAGTCAATGAGTTTTAACAAAAGTAAACAATCATGATATACAGCATTTCCAACATCCGAGAATGTTCTCTCATGTCCCTTTGCAGCCAGTCCCTGCCCTGACTCACACTTCTGAGTAACCATTGATCTGCTGTCACAACGGTTTTGCCTTTTCTAGAATTTTGCATAAGTAGAATCATATGGTATGTAATGTTTTGTGTCTTTGTTCTTTCACCTAGCATCATGCTTTTGAAATTCATCCATGTTGGTATGTGTGTTGGTAGTTTGTTCCTTTTTATTGCTAAGCTGTATTTCATTTCAAAAATGTACTGCAATCTGCTTAGCTATTGACCAATTGTTGGACATTATTCACTGCAATTTTAATTTGCATTTTCCTCATTACTGAGGAAGTTGTTTATCACCATTTATCTATTTTCTAAGTGCCTGTTCAAGATTCTTGCCCATTGTTCTCTTAGACCTCCTTATTCTTTATATCCTGAATCTAAACCCATTGCTATTATTTGAATTACAAGTACCTCCCCCCACTCTGTGTACTGCTTTTCTGTTTCTTAATGATGTCTTTTGATGAACAGAAATGATTAATTTTATGGTGGTTAAATATAGAGACCATTTCCCTTTTGGTTGGTACATTTTTTCCTGTTTAAAATAACTTTTCCTATGCCAAGAACATTAAAATGTATTCCTTAATTATTCTATACTAGCTGCATCAAAGTGTGTTTCCTATTTAGAACTATACTAAACTTGGAGTTAATTTTTATATATGATATAAGAGAGGGGTTAACTTTTTTCTTTATATTTGTTCATGTTTTTAGTATTTTGGTTAAAATATCTAGTTAAACTAATACTATTTTTGAAAAATCATCCTTCCCCATCAGTCTATGTATCATTTTATCATAAATCAAGTATCCATATACACATTGTTCTTATTCTGGTCTTTGTAGTGTGACTTCTAATCCATAAATATGATTTAACCTTCCATTTGTTTACTTCTTGACTTTTTCTCAATAATATACATATAAATATATTTTTTCCTAATCTATATATACATATACATATATAGATCAGAAAAGTGGCAAATATATATACATAAACATACACATATACATATGGTCTATAGTAAAGGTTTATTTTTTCCTTAAAACTTCTTGCTGGTATATAGAAAAGTTCATTTTTATATATATTGACTTTTATTATTTTTTACCTATCAATAATTACTTTATTTTTTAATTTAAATTTTTTATTGTTGAAGGTATTACATATGTCTCTTTTTCCCCCCATTGATCTCTCCCAGCCCGCTCTCGCCCCCCAGCACAGGCCTTCACCCTATATATTGACTTTTAGACATCAACCTTGATAAAGTCACTTATTATGAGGCAGATGATTGTGGAGTCTTAGAATTCTGCACACTGAAGACCCAGTAAGGCCAGTGGTTACTTCTAAGGCTTGAGAGCTGGAGAGCCAATAGAACCAAGTCTGAAGGCCTGAGAACCACGAGCATCAAGATCAGGAGAAGATAAATGCTAAGCAATCATGCAAGGAGCAAATTTAACCTTCCTCCAGCCTTCTGTTTCATTCAGACCCTCACCAGATTGGATGATTCCCACTCATATTGCGGAAGGCCATTGATTTCATTTAGTCCACTAATTCAAATATTAATCTCTTCTAAAGGGTGTCCCAAATTCACGCAAGAAGTAATTTTGATAGAAAACACAGGTTTCTAATTAAAAATTGTAAATTTGTTATTGATTCATAAAGTATACAGTATAGGGTTATGTATGGAATAGCACATCGGGTAAATGGCCTCCACAGCTTTGCTGGCACATACGCACTCTTTTGTTATTGCCTGAGCAGCCACATTTTCGAGGAAGAATGGTCCGATGATGCCTCCAGCCCAAAATCCGCACCAAACAGTGACACGTTGTGGATGCATTTGTTTCTCAACAATAACTAGTGGATTTTCTGAACCCCAAATGCAACAATTTTGTTGATTAACCAAGCCATCAAGATGAAAATGAGCCTCATCGAAATTCAGCCACATTTATGCAAAACGGTCATAGAAAATTTCAACAAAAGAGTGCATATGTGCCAGCAAAGCCGTGGAGGCCATTTACCCGATGTGCTACTCCATACATAACCCTATACTGTATACTTTATGAATCAATAATAAATTTACAATTTTTAATTAGAAGCCTGTGTTTTCTATCAAAATTACTTCTTGCGTGAATTTGGGACACCCTTTAGAAGCACCCTCACAGGCATACCCAGAAATAATACTTAACCAGATACCTTGGTATCCCATGGCCCAGTAAAGTTGACACATTAAATTAATTATCTTCCTCCCATCACGTACATTCTGTGGACTTGTTGCTCAAGCTCCCAGTCCTCACCACTCAAGGAATGGAGACATGCTCTAAGCCAGTAAGGCTTCCTGTTTTGGATCTTTACCACAGAGACGGAAATTGTGTGTGGGGAAGGGCGGAGGATGGAGCTGATTCATCCAAGTAATGGTATTTGGAAATGACTTTACAGTGATCTGTTTAGGTCATGTATTTCGTGTCCTCCTGGTATTGATTTTTGTTGCTTGCAATTAAAACAAACAAACAAAAACCAAATAATAAAAAACCAAACAGTAGCAGTACTATTTATTCACAAAATAAGAATATTGTTACTTAATTTACAATCTCCCTTTAAATTGACTGACTACATCAAAGGGAAACAATCAGTATGATGAAGACCTAACTTAAAGCTTCTCCAACACTCATTAATCTCTCTTTCCAGTGATAACAAAAAGGTAAGTCTTCAATCTTAGAATTTAGGGCAGAAAATAGTATATTGCTAACAGTGAATAAAATTGTGTTATATTTTCTTTTACATATTTCTACTTAAGCCAGGTATTATTGATTTTCAATTTATGACATGACAGAAAAAAATGTCTAAAAAAATAATTTAAATAAAAATTGAACAGTTGAAGATTGATATAGGAAAAAAATCAAGAACATGTGACTGAAATTTGAGAAACAGTCCAAGCGAAGGGATCTGGGCAGTGGTTAGCGTAAGCTACTCTCCATCATCATCATACTCCCACGACCAAATCTCCCTTCTTTCCAAATTCCCCTTCAAAAACATCTCAACATCTTTTATTAAAACTTGTTCCCTACTTTCTTAAGTTTCTTCCCTGCCTGTCTTCTCTGGAGTTCTCAGATTGACTTTGTCTAAGTTCTAAGGATATCAAAGGCTGATTGTGTACAACAGAGCAGACTCCACTGCGCCACGGTTAAAACAGCAGACACTCCGAAAGTCATCCAAAAAAGCAAAGCCCTCTAAGGCAGTTTATTTTTAATGTATAAATTAGTCAGAGAAAAAATGACTTTAAGTGTTTTTGTGTGCACAGGCCGCCCTGCCATGCCAGATGAATCCCATCATCCAGAAATAGCTGAGCTCCATCCCGGTCATTATGAAACTCAAGCTCATTTCAAGACAGGCGCCAGGCCCTGAATGCACAGGGACTGTTGAGATGCAAGTGACTGCAGACTCCATCTTCCCTAGTTACAAACAGCTCTACTGAAGATGGCTGTTCTTCATACCCCTTGCATACAATTTCTCTACATTCCTTCCACTCTCTTCCCACTTTTTTTTGGCTATGTTTTCATTGGCTTTTAACATCCTTATAGTCCTTCTGTTTTTCATTTATGGTGATGAAATTAATAACTAGACTATGATGTGAATCCAAATATACTTGTCTTTATTTAATTGAGAAGAAAACCAACATTTTGTTTTCATTTTTGTTCTTCAGCAGTCTTTAATTGTATCTCACCAGTGAAATGTTATCAGAATATTCAATGCTGATAACACAGCCAAACTTATTTTCAAGTTAGAGCTTTTCCTGTGGGCTGTACTTGGCACTGACCTCTACCTGATTTGGACTTTAACCACTTTGGCTTCAACTGAGGCAAAGATAACCAGTAAACCGCCTGCCATGAATTTGCTGTGGGGCCACATGCTCTTGCAGAAACAACCATATACATTTGCTGGGCAAAGACAAATTCCCAGCAGACAGATTACAGCAGCCTGGTCCCCTGCACTAGATAGGCTCCAGGGAAAGGGAATCCTGAGGCACGTGCGTAGAATAAGGAAGATGACAAAGGGAAGAGTGTGCAACACTTCCCGAGATAAACCTTCCACAGCAGCAGGGTTCAGTACACTTCCACCAATGAAGGAGGGAAGGCAGCATGACAAGGTAACAGTAGCTCTGGACTGGGAGTTATGAAGACTGTGTTTGAGACCAAGCTCCACCACTGAACGGTTGTGTGGTTTGGGGTTAGGCTTGTAACCCCCTCCCCTGAGCCTCAGTTCCCTTTTCTGCAAATGGGAAAAATTACTACTGCCCTGAATAACTCATAGCACAGTTGCAAAGGTCAAATATAAAACTGATTATGAGAATTGCCTTGTGGAATATAAAACGTTATGTGAATATAAAATGTTCTGATTAATCATTATCTTGCAGTTTTTAATGATAATAATAGTAAACACTTTGCCCCTGAGTTGAGCAAGCAGCTATTAGTATTCAAGCAGTATAAGCATAAGGATAAAGTTAAATGGCATCTAAATCTCAGAGGAATTTTTAGTGCTGTGATTTTCAAATGAAGTTTCTTCATGAGGGATCATTATTGAAGAGTTTCTCAGGAAAAAAAGAAAGTTTATCCATGAGAAAGATTTAAATGGAATAAGCTGATTTTTAACATGCAAAATGGTTGTTAGTTCCTTCTCTAGATGCTCACTATATATTCCTCTTCTGAGAGAGATCCATTTACTTTCTGCATTTTAATAGCGTTGTTATTTTCTGAAAAAATATTTTCTGAACAGTTTTATGATGCCAGGAGAATGAAGAACAAGAACAATAAATATACTTATGAAATCAAGACATGGATACTACTAAAATGGAAGGAAAAAAACAAGCAAACTAAATGATAAAATAAAACAAAACAGCACGTATGGAATAACTTGGGTAGAGTGTTCTAAAATAGTCATGGGATGAACCACAAAAATGCACTAACAAGTTTTTAAGTTACTTATAAATTAAGTAGATGTTAAAGAAAATGATTATGTTTCTATTCCTCATTAGTGAGTCATGAATTTATATTGTTGTGTTTTTTTTTATCTCAGTCACAGTAATATTATGGTCTGGCTAACTCTACAACACCAGAAAAATACTCAAGAGAACAGACCTAAATCATGTGATTACTCATAAGCTATATTTGCTTCAACTTACCCTGTTTGATATTTATATAGTTATACCATATTTCTTAGGTTAGCAATTCCGTCCTTGTATAGTCAAACTTTCTGTATACAAACATTTTAAAAATATCCCTTGTATACAAGATTTATCTTTAACAAACCAAAATCTAGTTTGGTAATCTTTGTCATATAATTGGAGCATTTAATCCATTTACATTTAATGTAATTACTGATAGATTTGTGCATTTTTAAAAAACCTTACACTTTGAAATAATTATAGATTCATAGAAAGTTAGAAAAATAGTATAAAATGGGCTTTTGTATCTTTCATTCCATTTACATCTTTACACTAATAGTGCAATATTCAAACCAGGGATTTGACTTTGTAATTATCAGGTGTGCAGGTTAGTAAACCCACAATTGCAATCAAAACAGAACTCTTCCATTGCTACAAAGGTTTCCTTCACAGTCAAAGGCTACCTCTGTATAGTCAAAGCCACCCCTCACTCACTCCACCAGTCCTAACCCATGGTAACCAATGATCTGTTTTCCATCATCATAATTTTGTTGGTTAGACAATGTTATATAACTGGAATCATACTGTATGCAATCTTCTGAGAGTTTTTTCGATAAGCATAATACCCTTGATCCATACAAGTTGTTGCATGTATCGGTAGATTCTTCCATTTTGTGTTTTAGTATTCCATAATATGATTGGACCACAGGTTGTTTAACCATTCACCTATGCAGGGATATTTTGGTTGTTTCCAGTTTGGAGCTCTTACAAACCAAACTGCTAACAAGTATGTGTATATTTTTGTGTGAAAATACATTTTTATTTCTCTGGGATAATTGCCCAGCAATGCAATCGATACCAGTTATGGTAAGTGTGTTTAATTTTTTTAAAAAAATACTGCCACAATATTGTCCACAGTGGCTATACCTTATTACAGTCCTATGCATGTGAGTTCCCATTTCTCTACATACATGCCAACATTTGGTAGTGTCACTATTTTTTTATGTTAGCAATTCTAATAGGTATATAGTCATGTCTCACCTTGGTCTTAATTTGCACTTAATGGCTAGAATATCTTTCATGTGCTTATCTTCCATTCACATATTCTCTTTGGTGAAATGGCACTTTATATTGTTTGCCTGTTTTCTAAGTGGATTGTTTTACTGTTGAGGTTCAGCATTCTTCTATATTCTAGGTATGAGTTCTTTAAAATATGGTCTGCAAATAGTTCCTTCCAGTTTACAGGGTGTGTGTTTTTTTTCATCCTCTGTACGTGGTATTTCATGCAGTAAAAGTTTTAAATTTTGATGAAGCCCAATTTATCAATATATTTATTTCATGAATCTTGCTTTTGGTGTCATGTATAAGAACTCTTCACCAGCCCTCAGGTTCTGAAGATTTTATCCCATTTTCTCCTATCCCATGAAGTTTAGGTTCTTTTTTATTGGGGAGTAGGTCAGGCTATGGGTACACATTTTTCATCTTGGTAAAAAATCAATTGGTCATAATTGTGTGGAGCTATTTCTGGATTCTCTAGTCTGTTCCAGTAACCTAAATGTCTATGCCTCTACCAACACCACACATTCTTGATTATTATAGTCATATACCAATTCTTGAAATCAGGGACGATTCTTCCCACTTTATTATTTTTCAAAATTGTTTTAGCTATTTACCTCTCCACATAAACTTTAAATTGACTATATTACTTGTTTCTTACTATTTATCCCACCTGTTCTATGTCTTTGTTTTGTTCATTTAGATATTTATTTTCTCGTTTCTTCTTTTTGGATTATTTTCGATTACTTTACTACCTCCTCCATTAGCTTGGCAGTTCTATGCTTTTTTACTCTTGTTCCAGTGTTTCCTCTAGAAATGTATAACAAATTAAATCAATAGATACATTACCCTCTTCCTGGACAATGTAAGAATCTTAAAATACTTTATTTCATTCTCCCAACTTATATGCCATTGTTATAGTTTATTTTAATTATTTCTCTACATATTAAATGACATGATTTTATAACTATTTTATACAGACAATATTTATTGAATGACATATTTATCATTTTTGTTTCTCTTGGAAGCATGTCTGAATTTCCACATGGCGTCATTTTTCTTAAGCCCAAAGAGCACTCACTACTATTGCTTTCATTGGAGGTCTGCTGGGGAAGAAGCACCTTGATTTTTGACTGAAATGTTTTTACTCCACCTTCATTTTCTAAAAATTTTTTCATACAGTATGATTTACTAGTTGGTAGTTGTTGCTTTTTTAAAAAAATCAGATATCATGATTTTGAAGATATATTTCTTGTCTGCCATGGTTCCTGCCTTCCCACCATAATCATGATGTGTCCAGCTATGCCTTCTTTTTATTTGTCCTGCATAGGATTTTCACAAGTTCTCAGCTTATCTTTTTTAAAATACTGCTTTTTCCCTGTTTGCTCTCTCCTTTTCTTTGGGATTTCAATTACATATATTTCACTTTTATCTTTGTGTCTCCTTTTATGCTCTTTTCTCTAAATTCCATTACTTTAGTCTCTCCAATCTTCATTCCATATATTTTCTTCTGACCATTTTACCAATTCTTCCTTTAGTTACATTTAATCTGCATGTAAATCCATCCATTGAATTCTTAATTTGGGTTATTATATTTTTAAATTTAGAACTATTGTATGATTACTTTTCAAAGTTTCTATTTTATTCTGCCAGAATTCTCAGTTTCACCCCTTTTAACCTTGAACAATAGAAAGTACAGTTATTTTAAAGATCTGTGTCTGATAACACTAATGTCTGGAACCCTGAAGGTCAATTTCTGTTGTCTGGTGTTTCCATTCATGTTATCTTGTCTACTCATGTAAAGTGATATTTATTTTGTTACGTGCCAGACACTTTATTTGTAAGATTGTTAGTAGAAATAAATTGAGGACTAGGATGGTGTTTTCTTCCCTCAGGAAGTATTTATGTTCATTTCTATCAGGTACTTGTGAGCAGCTACAATCTGGGATCACCTCAATTTAATTATAGGGATCAAGAGAATCCTAAAATGAGCTGCAGTTCCTATGAGAACCTATTTATTTTCCTTTACTCTTTCTGCTAGGATGCAGCCTTTTGAGGTTCCAAACCTGAAGAACCCAAGGCCCATTTGGATTTGTGCCTCAACAGAACTTGGACTCTTTTTACTCTTAGCCCTTTGAATCGGTCAGATGTTCTGTTCAGTCTCTCACCTGTCTATCCGGACCAGCAAAAGTGGCCATAGCCCGGCCAGTGTGTCTCAGTGGTTGGGCATCGACCCATGCACCCAGAGGTCCCTGGTTCAATTCCCAGTTAGGACACATGCCCCCGTTACAGATTCAATCCCTGGTAGGGGACATGAAGGAGGCAGATGTTCAATCTTTCTGCCTCTCTCTCCTTCTTCCTTCCTCTTTCTCTAAAACCAATAAAAACATTTTTTAAATGGCCATAAACACTGGGCACTATTTTCAATATGCTATTTTGAAATATATATATTTTTTTCAATTTGATTTTAGAGAGAGAGGAAGGGAGAGGGAAAGAGAAACATGGAGTGCACCCCGGGGATTGAACTGCAACTTAGCTATGAGCCCTGACGGGGAATGGGACCAGAGACCTTTCAGTGCATGGGAGGCCATTCAAACAACTGAGTGAGCCACACCAGCCAGAGCTCCATAGGCTCTTGTTCTCCCTTACTTTTAACCCTTTGACCAGGAGGCTCACCATCTACTTCACTCCTGGAACTTCTAAGGTGCTGGACCTTTCTCTCTCTTCAATTATGACTCTCACTCTCCTTTTTCTTTATGCTGCGTATAGATAAAAGGGGGTTGCATATTTCTATGAGGGACTGTTACTCGTTCCCTTGGCCTTTCTCCTCATTCCATTCCCACACTTGCCTCTGGGAAGATGAGTGAGTTTGGGGAAAACCTCTTGTGGGCTGTGCTCCTTCTAGAGCTGCCTGTGCACAGAGAGGGCACCATGTCTGCTCCCAACCATGAGACCATCCCCGTCTCCTCAGAGTAGTGCCTGCAGTGTTCAGTTCTAGGTTAAATCCATTATGGAAAGTGAAGACATGAGAGGCCCTTTGACTACATATTAAATGTTATTCCTTGATGCAGCTGTTACCCACAATGAAACTATTATTTGTGGTCTCTCTTTGTTTGGCTTCTATCTTATTTTTTAATAGGTTTTAAGCTCAGGAGAAAAAAAAAACAGGAATGTCACTTACTGATTTCTTAAAAGCCTCCAAATGGCTATTTACCAAAAATGTCTTATTATAGCCCATTCTGTGGTGGAAGCTCTTCTTCAATCCCAATCTTCATCAGCGTCATTACCCCAAGGTCATGACTGCATCTTGAAGCAGTACACTGATACATCCAGCCATATGCTTTGTTCCTTCCCGTTGCCATATTTCATTCACAGCCTGGGATTCATGATGTGTTTAGAGTCACAGGAAACTGAAAACAACAGGTGTGAAGGAATTTTCCCAAAGACACAGATACATAGCAACATAGAATGGAACAAAAACAACTGAACAAGGTGTACATTCTGCCCACAGCTATAATACCAGATTTTACCTGCTCTAAGCAACTCACCCAGTTATTAACTATAGTTTACATTTTTACATTAGGTGGGGGGGGGGGTGGTTTTTAAAACAAAATATTACGGAGCCACTAAGTGAGATCTGATGTCACCTAAGCCAAGGGAAATATTTCCCTAACTGGCTAGAACAAAAGGGCCTGAACAATATGAACATTAGTGCAGAATTAGTCCCTAAAGCCACAAACTGTGTTTATGTCGACATAACTGTAGATAATACTCCTTTTTTTCCCTTAAAACATTACCATAAGCTTAATTTTCCTTTTTTATTTTTCTGAGAACTTCTGCTTATTTGCAACTTTTTCTGGGCCATAGCAGCACTCCAAGAGTGTTTTGGCAACAGCCTCTGTTGTGGTCAGCAACTCCCTTTGCAGCTGGGATTTCTAAAAGAAGTGAGGAGCATTTGCCTCATAGTGCTCCAGCAACCAAGCAAAACTTCTATGGGAATTAGTCCCAGAGCCGCCCCCACCCCCCAACACACACACACACTTCCCTTCCTTCATGTGATCAAGGAGATTAAAGCCACTGGTACACATTTCAGCAAGTATGTCACTCACAGTGGGGATAGTATAGGGTCATCATCCTAACCACTGGGTCCTGAAACAGGTCGTGGGAAACTTCACTGACTAGTAATCATGGAACTAATGACCTGTGTGGCTCAAGTTAGAGAGCTTGTTAGAGGTTAAGACTATCTCCCTTGAAGTAGAGATGTGCCTCTCAATAGATATGCACACGTATGTGTGTTTGGTGGGCAGTGGTACAGAATTTTTCCAAAGACAACAAGGCAATGGATTTATTTAATCCAGGGGTGGGGAACCTTTTTTCTGCCAAGGGTCATTTGGATATTTATAACATCATTCTCAGGCCATACAAAATTATCAACTTAAAAATTATGTTGCTATAAAAAAACCTCCTAGGTTTATTGAATTTTGAATCCCACTGTGGTTGCTTTGGCAGGGCCAGACCAAATGATATGATCCATGAGCCAGACATTCCCCACCCCTGGATTAAATAAACATAAACATCTAGCTTTGCCTTAACCACAATCAATAAAACAAAATCAAATAAGAACAACAACAACAGCAACAAAAAACACCAACAACACAAATTTTCCTGTCTAAGCAGCAATTGAGTGTAAGAGGCCAGAGGTGATGAAACTTATAAGGTAAAGGTCACAACTAGCATCTTACAAGGTGGGAGTTGTGTCTGGCTAAACCAAACTGAGCAAAACCACTATAAGACATCAATTTCAATATCTGGAAAATGCTCTGATATT
The DNA here is from genome assembly GCF_028538775.1 of Myotis yumanensis. Taxonomy (NCBI): domain Eukaryota; kingdom Metazoa; phylum Chordata; class Mammalia; order Chiroptera; family Vespertilionidae; genus Myotis; species Myotis yumanensis. The sequence continues at coordinate 62,665,783 of NW_027223759.1, forward strand.
TATAAAAATGGTATTGTGAAAATGTAGACCACTGATTAAATTCAACCTAGTACCCCAGGATGTTGCCATCTTCTAATAACCTTCAAACAACAAAATAACCAAAGAAATTGATTTGAGTCACCATAACTTTACATAAATATCATGTTGGATTCATAGACATTAGAAGCCTGTGTGAAATATTCTGTAAAGTCCCATAGATAGCTCTCCCTGAAGCCTGGAAAACAAGCCATGGGCTTTTTGTTTCTTTTAAAACAAAATTAATATTTTATTAATGATATTTTTATGTAATCCTACAAAAACTTTCTCTCAATATCGACCTCCTCTCACAAACATCTGCCTTCACTTTGAGGAACGGGTGATGTTACCACCATTAACGCACTCCATTGAGGGTCAAACACTTCCACTTTTAATGACCAACAGTTTTGAAACCCCACATTGAGCAGAAGGACATTTCTCACAAGAAAACATGCTGTTAGCTCTGACAAAGGGCTATTTGTGAGGTTGCCTCCTGCTTGAATTGCCCTTTAGCAAGACAGATGCTGGAAAGGGAAGTTCAAGAGCCATTCTAATCACATCCAGTTTGGGTTACTTCCTCTGCTGCTTCCAGCACAGCTGTTCAGAATAAAACAAAAAGAGGAAATGGGGACATCCAGACTGAATATTATTAGTGCCTGTAGAAAACCCTCTCAGGGAAGGAACCTGTGACATCACAGAAATGTGTCATCTTCTTTATGGACCTCTGCTCCCAAAGCAGAATGTATGCAAGGTCTTAATGCAGATGATTAATGCTGACGCACAGCTAGCCCACAAGGCAATAACTTAGGAAAAGGGAAACACTCAGGCAAAATCTTTCCAGGAATTAAAATGTTATTAACTCAACCAATGTTCCTTTTAACCAACCAAATAAACAAGGGTGAGTATAGAAGCCCCCAGCAAAACTCTGGACTGAATCTCGGGAGCTTGGTGTTTTAATTCCTCTCTATAATTTTGGGCAATCATCCTAAATTCACTTCATTCCTCTAAATCTTAGTATCTTTATTTTTTTTTAAGGAAGGAGATGATTCTTATTGATTTTAGACATCTGTGTCAGATGTCCCATAACACATAAAATTATTCTATTTATATGTGACTCATTACCTCTACTAATGCCCACCTAATACTCCTTCTTTCTCCAGTAAATCTTACTGTTTAGGATGCCATCAATTACCCTGTTTCCATACCTAGACATTTGTTAGTTCTCTCCTATTTTTCATAGCACAGTCCTCCCTTAAGTGGTTCAATATAGTTTCACTAGTTATTTGTATTTTGTGAAAAACTAGTTCCATCGATTTAATAGCTGAATCATCCATTTTTATCAATCTTCTCAGTAAAATCCTTAGCCCAGCTCTGTCCTCCCTTATTCAAGCATTTGCATCTTAGCTGATCTTCAGCCATTATGTTGCAGTGTACTGCCCTCTCCTACAATCTAGGTTTTTCAAAATCACCTGAGTTTATTCTTAAATGATATATAGTATACATCTCTACTTGAAAACCTTCAGTCATTCCCCACTGGACATAGAATAAAGTCTAGCTTCTTAGTGCATTACCCAGGGTTCTTCAGGACCATTTCCTAAAACAAAACTCCACCCACCCCATCCTGGGAAAATTCTTGATTTGTAATACTCTCCTGAATGCTTTTGAACCTCTGTGTTGATATAAATCTGTCCCCCAAGACTCAGAAGCATCTCCCCTTGTGCTTCTACTGCTAGTTGGCCCCTCTGTCCTTCAGAAGTCATTCTTAGTATTTGCTTCTTGGGGGAGGAAGTTGAGAAGTCCAGAGAGGCAAAAGTTAGATACTCACTCCTTGTTCTCTCTCCACACTAACAAAATTAAATTCCATTTAAGAAGAGGAAGTACAAAAGGAAGACACCACCTGGAAACAATAATGAGTTGATAGCCACAATTCCTTAATTTTGGTTTGTTCAAAGGCTTCATCTTCATGGGTATATTGAAGGGTATGTTTAGTTTAATCTCCTAGAAATAAATAAATAAATAAATAAATAAATAAATAAATTCATAGTTGAATATCACTCTGAACATGACAGCACTCCAGACAATCACTGAGGCCTAGTGTAATTTATAAGCAGAGGGTTCTAGGGAAAAGAAAGGACATTCTTGAAATTGTGCCCCTGGGAACTACTAGAGCTATACTAGCAGTTGTCATTAGTATCAGGAAGGTAATAAGAAATATTCCTGGGAATCTAGGAGCTATGGGAAAAATATGTCTAAGCAACAAGGTGCACCTATGAGCCCATGGGAAAGCTCCTTAACTGTCCTGGAGCTCAAATTTCTGACACAAAAATGTGGGGACACAGTTAGACAATGAGTGAAAACATGGCAGGCTCTCTTCCAATCTGTAGAAAAATTTGCAACAATGGTTCCAGAACTAATTGTGTATGTTCTTCTATAACAGGGGTCCTCAAACTTTTTAAACAGGGGGCCAGTTCACTGTCCCTCAGACCGTTGGAGGGCCGGACTATAGTTTAAAAAAAACTATGAACAAATTCCTATGCACACTGCACATATCTTATTTTGAAGTAAAAAAAACAAAACGGGAACAAATTCAATACTTGTATTTGCATGTGGCCCGTGGGCCATAGTTTGAGGACCCCTGTTCTATAGGATGAAGGTATAGGTAGGTTGGCCAATACTTCAAGTTTTCTAGCTTTCTTAGGACAGTCCTAAGTTATGTATGTTGTCTTAATTTAATTATTTTTTCAAAATGCCTCCTTGCAGTTTTGGAAATGTCCAATTTGGGTTAATAAATTATATCATAACTATAGTATGAGTTTTTATTTTTTTGCTGAAAATTTTAGGAATCATGTACGTGTCTGCCTTTTGCTAAATTCACAGATTATGGAGGAGCATGGGAGTTTAGAGTTGAATTACAAAACTTTTCCTTTTTTAAAATATATTTAAAAGCATGTTTCTTTTTATGATTCTCAATCTTTTAGCATAAGTCAAAGATTCATAAAGCCTTTTAAAAATTATTTTCAGGTATTATTTATTTTGGGCTAAGTTTACAGATTCCAGTGGGACCCGCTCTTTTGTCAACGAATGTCATTCTTATTGCACCTCTCTATTGAAAGCTCTCTTGCTGATGGTAAACAAAATACATACACCATTTTACCATCTGCAGGATTGATAGCATTTAATTAGGAAAGCCGGGAGTGCCAGAGGTCATTTTCCAAGCCGCACCTCAGGCAAGAGACCCCCTCCCAACCTCTGCTGTGACTAATGGTTCTGCAACTCATTTTAAGTTCATTGCATCACAGAATTCCCCCTAGAGAGTTGGAATTCAAATCAGGTGAACAGATGTGCACAAATTGAGGTACTTTATCTATATACCTACAGGGATCAGGAAGTGATAGGTGGAGAGGAGACAGATGAAGGAACAAACAAGAAATTTTGAAACCATTAATTTCTTGTCTCTCTTTTCCCTTATCCCTTCTTATCTCCATGGGCCCCCTCCTTTCCCCTCTGCTATCATTGCTGCCCATCACGATATTATTTTTTCCACAACCTTTCAGTCTCCATAGACAGAGAGTTCTGTTCTTTGGCAGGCAGTCTCAGTTGAGTTAACGAGGGACATGTGTTTTCAGGTGCCAAAAGTGAGTCTTTTTCTCTGTTTCTCTCTTCAGAATCACAAAGCTTGCTCTCAGTAGATTGACTGAGAAACAGAGCTTGTAAACACTGAATGTTGCTTTTGTAAGTTATGGTTCAGCAAGCACAGAAATTGGCTTTATCCTGGGTAGAAATATTTCTGTAACAACGGTCGCCAGTTCCTTCCCTCTTGGACATTTTCTCTCCAGTCGCAGGCTTTGACCCAGACTTGTAAACTGAGGATCATTCAGGCTTTTCTCCACCCAAATCCTACATCCCAACCATTGTTTCCCAATCAAAATTCAGCCCCTCTACCCCTGGATCCCACCAAGCATCTGATTTTCCCCTAGAAAACAGGAAACAAGAAAGCTATAAGAACATACATTTATATCTTATCTAAATTCATATTCTTTAAAAAAAAACTTCCATTCATAGTTAGTCCTTCTTAAGTGAGAAATATTGCCAAGATGTCAAGAAACATTGCCTTTGAGGATTTTTTTTTTTTTGGTCTCTCTATGAGAGTAAGTGTCACTGTCTCATGAAAAGCATCCACAGTTGACCATTAAACATGTTAATGAATGCTCTCTTGGGCATGTTACATTTCCTTCCATCTGCCTTTCCCAGTTGAACTGTAACATACAGATTTTCTTTTACAAAACAATAATGATTTGTAATCTTCAAGTGGAGCTTTCAGAGAAATTGTAGAAACCCATGTTTGCCTATCTTTCATCATTCTTCACATCACATTATTTCACTGGATTAACAATGCTTTAAAATGCTCTAAATGTACTGTTTGCACTCTGATTACAGCAGCTCCAAGTTTGTCTCAAGAGAGCCATTCCTCATCTGCCTTTTCTGCTTTTGAGAATCTCAGTGCTGGACTTGGCTGTGTGAGCACATGAGGTAAGCCCGTTCAAGCTCATCTTGTCAGGATTGTCTTATCCCTGAGATTTCACACAACAGAATTTCCCCTCGTGTATTCTCAGCAATGCCACACAACAGGCGATTATAGAATTCAATATGCAATATCATGTTCTCTAAATTGAGCGGTTGTTTCAACAAAAATTTCCAACTTTACATAATGTAGAACATAAAAATGAACAGACTAGAAAAATAGTGGCTTACCTCACTCTACTCCAGGGTGAAAATTCATAGCAAAAGGAAAAAAAAAAAAACCTTTTCTATCCATGGTAGGGGGTTGGGGACAGGAGGGTGTGAGATAGCATGAAAGCCACATTTCCTCTAGTCACCCAGAAAACATCTTTGTTTGCCATTGTAGTGTTACCAAGGCAACACCAGCTACTTATGATAACACATGGAGATGGCTATCACAGGCCTGATAGCACTGTGTTTAAATGTTATACAGATTCTTTTTTTTAATTAATATTCTTAATGTTGACATAATTGCTGGTGTCCCAATCCCCCCCGCCCGCCTTTGCCCACCACCACACCTCCCCTTCCCCCTCCCTTGGTCTTTACCAAACTACTGTCTGTGTCCATGGGGTATGCATATATGTTCTTTAGCTCATCCTTCACCTTCCTTATCTTCACCCCACACCCCATCCCCTCAGGCCAATCTGTTCCATGTGTCCATGCTTCCAGCTCCATTCTGTTCAATTTATTTTGTTCACTTGATTCCACATATTTGTGAGATCATATTGTATTTGTCTTTCTCTGAAATATATGAATTCCTGTCTTTGTCTTTCCTATTCCTTAAGGGAAAGACAAAAGGATCACTGGTAGCCAAAGACTGTAATAAAAGGAAATCTAGATTATAGCCTATATTAAGCTACATTCGGATGGTTCCTGTTTTATTTTTAGATCAATGGTTGTGAATCAAGTGTGTTTTGTGGTTAACAGTTGCAGTACTCACACATTTATGCCAACTTCCTCATCTGCCATCTCTTTACCAAAAATCTCAAGAAGAAATAATACATTTGATTGTCAATGGAAGACGAAAAGGAACCATCTAGAACCTTTTCCTGAACCACCTCAAACCTTTAGGGCATACCCTTGTACAAGCTGTATTGACATGAACTTGTTCCTTTACATTTCTATCTGGCCTTGACTCCCTGTGACCATGGAACTTTCTGCCCACTACTCTGAGAAGTAGGAAGGACAACCATCAGGAAGAAGTGCAGAGGTAATAATGTCAATAGTGTGTGCCTAGGGATGTGGGCAGGAGGAGCAGCTGAGAAGGAAAAGCCTTAATATATTTTAGCTCACACCTGTCAGAATGGTTAACATCAATAAATCAACAAACAAGTGTTGGTGAGGATGCAGAAAAAGGGGCACCCTTGTGCACTGTTGGTGGGAATGCAGATTGGTGCAGCCACTACAGAGGTTCCTCAAAATTAAAAATATATATATGTAGAACTACCTTATGACCCAGCAACTCCTCTTCTGGGTATATATCTGGAAAAAATATATACTAAGACAAAAAGATATGTACATATGCATCCCTACGTTCATTGCAGTGTTGTTTACAATAGCCAAGATAGGGAAGCAACCTAAGTGCTCATCAGTAGATGAGCGGGTAAAGAAGTGGTACATATATAATCACACACAATCACTACAGAGAAGTGAGAGGAATCAGGGATTAATGTTAAAAGCATCCTGGGCCTAAGTCTCCCAGCAGTTAAATATGAACTTAAAAAACAACTTTACAGTATGAAGAAATTATACCAGACAAGTACATTTGTTTTACGATCCCTAAATAAAAGATTCATAGGCTAGAACAGTACTTCCAAAAAAAGCAAAAAGAATTAGAGATTCATAATTTGGCATAAAATATTTTTCTACTTTAACTTCCTAGTTAAAGATCTGATTAAGTGGGTGATTTATTTTATTTTTTATTTTCATACAAAAATAGGTCCTAAGTTGGTGTGAATATAAAATCTACATAACTGGCACAAATTCAGGACTCACAAATCAACCTTTCACAATTCAGTGCTCACAAACTGAACCTTCCAAATCTGGTATACTTTTTAAGAATTTTCTAAAGGGTTCACCTAAGGTTAATTTGCCTGCCTTATTATCAGCATTATGGCTTTTGCCATGTCTTAGAGTTTTAGAATTTTAGTCTGACGGATACTTCAAAATGATGCAGTCCTACTGTCTCATTCTATGCTCATTTATAAAGGAATTATTTATTATGACATTTTTAAAAGGCAGAGACCATTTAGAATTTTGAATATAATTATTTCAGTGTCTATCATAAGGTTATAAGTCAATTAACTTTCAAATATTTCAACCAAATATTCATTTAGTTCATTTATTGACTACTGACCATGTGCCAGAAACTGTATAGATACTATAAATACAGCACCCTGGCAATGCATGGAGATTAGATGGTAGGGGACCATGGACAGAAGCAGGAAGACTAATTAGGAGGCTATTGCAATAATAGAATAAGCAAAAGATAGCTGTAACATGGGCTAGGATGATAGGTAAAGTATTGTGTTAGTTTGCTTTAGATATATTTTGTTAGAATTCACAGAATATGCTAATGGCTAGAATGTGGGATGTGAGGAAAAGAAAGAACTCAAAGATGATTTCAGAATTGTATTTGCTTTTTAGCTGGTATAACTAGAAGAAGAAAACTGCCCCTTATATTGGGTGGGAAAGACTAAAGTAGAGTAAATTTGGAGTAGGAAAAAAGTCAAGTGTGTTTTGTGGGCATGATAATTGGGTAACTTACTTAGGGTTCAATGGAAAGATCAGGATCAAAGAAGTTGATAGCTTATAAATAGGATTTTATTGCATCAGACTAGCATCCAAAGGTGTATTTTTAGCCTGCAACTATTCTTAGTGCCTTTGATGAATTGATTTATTTAGCTTTCAAAGCAATGCACCCAATCAAGAAAGTACTTCAATTATTATAATTTTCAAATGAATAAACTAAAAGCAGAGACTGTGTAATGTATCTTAAGTTGCATTGCTAATAAATGTCAAAGCAGAGTTTGAACCCCAGCAGTCTGAATCCACAGTCTTACTCTCAACCTCATGCTGCTCCTAATTATGTAATATGATTCTGTCCCCCCTCTACATATATACTATCATCTAATAAAAGAGAAATATGCAAATTGACCATACCTCTGCTACACCCACAAGCCAAGCAGGAGCAAATATGCAAATTAACCCAACTAATATGGCGGCGGCCATAGAGCTGGAGTGAACATGAGGCTTAGGTTGCCCCCGGCAATGGAGGAAGCCAAGCTTCCCACCTGCGCTGCCGGCCCTGAGCTCCGCTCAAGACTACAAAGTTTCAATTATAGAAGATAAATAAATTCCAAATACCTGCTTCCAGCCCGGGGCTGTGGCCAGCCTGAAAATGGCCACCAACCCCTCACCCAGGCTGGCCAAATCCCCATGAGGTGAGGGTCCCCACTGGAGGGCTTGACCAGCCTGCAAACAGCCATCAGCCCCTCACCCAGGCTGGCCAGGCACCCCAGTGGGGACCCCCACCTTGAAGGGGGTGTGGCCAGCCTGAAAACGGCCCTCAGCCCCTCACCCAGGCTGGCCAGGCACCCCAGCGGGACCCCCACCCTGATCTGGGACACCCTTCAGGGCAAACCAGCCGGCCCCCACCCATGCACCAGGCCTCTCTCTTATATAATAAAAGGGTAATATGCAAATTGACCCTAACAGCAGAAAGACTGGGAATCACTGGTCACTATGACACACACTGACCACCAGGGGGCAGATGCTCAATGCAGGAGCTTCCCCCTGGTGGTCAGTGCGCTCCCACAGGGGGAGCTCTGCTCAGCCACAAGCCAGGCTGATGGCTGCCAGTACAGCGGTGGTGGCAGGAGCCTCTCCCACCTACTCAGCAGTGCTAAGGTTGTCCGACTGCAGCTTAGGCCTGCTCCCCTCTGGCAAGTGGACATCCCCCGAGGGCTCCCAGGCTGCCAGAGGGATGTCTGACTGCCAGCTTAAGCCCAATCCCCTGGGGAGCAGGCCTAAGCCAGCAGGTGGACATCCCCCGAGGGGTCCCAGACTGAGAGAGGGCACAGGCCAGGCTGAGGGACCCCCCTGAGTGCACAAATTTTTGTGCACCAGGCCTGGTGCATGGGTGGGGGCCAGCTGGTTTCCTGAAGGGTGTCCCTAAGAGACTGGCTGACCAGCCGACCAGCTGACCAGCCAGTAGCAATGACCACCAGGGGGCAGACGCTCAATGCACAGGCATGGAAACATGGAACAGACTGATGAATCTCAAAGGGAAGGGGACGGGGAGGACAGGAAGAGATTAACCAAAGATTTTATATGCATACTAGAGCCCTGGTGCACGCATTTGTGCACCGGTGGGGTCCCTCGGCCTAGCCTGCGGGGATCAGGCCCAAACCGGCTCTCTGACATCCCATGAGGGGTCCCAGATTTCCAGAGGGTATTTACAAATCCATGCACCAGGCCTCTAGTAAAATTATGATTTAGTTGAGCAAATAAAAGTAGCACACATAAAAAACTATAGATTAGTTAGGGACAAATATATCTTGGCAATGACTATGAGGCAAAGGAGTTTAGAATATGTCTGAACCTTCAAGATAATAGAACACAGCAGTAATTAGCGCTTCATTATGATTAAATTACACACCAAAGAACTAAAAGATTTTAGCAGGTTCCATAGATAACCAATTTATAGCCATAGATTAGCTTAGTCATGGGTATTATCAAGCTCATAATAGCTAATCATTTAGATACTAGAGGCCCACTGCATGAAATTCATGCACAAGGGGAGTCCTCAGCTTGGCCGGCACCCTCTCCAATCCGGAACCCCTTGGGGGATGTCCAACTGCCGGTTTAAGCCCAATCCCCACAGGCCAGGCCGAGGGACCCCACCAGTGCATGAATGCGTTCACCAGGACTCTAGTATGCATGTAAGATCTTTGGTTAATCTCTTCCCGTCCTCCCCCTCCCCTTCCCTCTAAGGCCCACAGGATCGGGCCTAAACCGGCAATCAGACATCCCTCTTACAATCTGGGACTGCTGACTCCTAACCACTCACCTGCCTGCCTGTCTGATTGCCCCTAACCCCTCTGCTCTGCAGACCTGATTGCCCCTAACTGCCCTCCCCTGCCAGCCTGATCGCCCCTAACTGCCCTCCCCAGCAGGCCTGATCTCGCCCCTAACTGCTTGCTCCCCCACGCCGACCTGAACACGCCCCTAACTACTTGCTCCCCCTTGCCTGCCTGACCTCACCCATAACTGCTTGCTCCCCTGCCAGCCTGATCACCCCTAACCGCCTCTGCCTTGGTCCCCACCACCGTGGCTTTGTCCAGAAGGAAGTCGGATGTCTGGAAGATGTCTGGTCAACCCTGTCTAATTAGCATATTACCCTTTTATTAGTATAGATTGTGCACACCTTGCCCTACTGAGTAGGCCTTTTGTAAAAGCTCACTGCCTTTTAAATATTTCATAACCACCCTTCATCAAATAGCAGTAAATACTGCTACTAAAGGGTTCATTTCATTAACCTTGTCTTCTCAGTAGACAATTATAGTCCATGTCTACTTCATTCTACACAATAAGCAAGAATTTAGAAACTTTGTGGAAATTTCAATTAACTCAACGTATACTTATTGAGCACCAAAATTGAGAGTGATAATATACTTAGCCTTCAAGAGTATCTTTGTCCCAAGATTTTGCAAACTCTGGGCCAGCTTGTGCCAATTCATTGCCCTCCTTTGACAGTAAAACAGAAGTTTCTAACTTCCTATGAGGAAGTTCTTCTACTTTTCCTATACAAGGATGATCATCTAAATTCTATACCCCTGCTGTTAAATATTGCCTTTGCTGACAGTGCTGAAAGTTTGCATTGTGAGAATGGACTCCCTAGAAATATTTTTCCAACTCAAAAAATCATTCGAGCCCTGACCGGTTTGGCTCAGTGGATAGAGCATCGCCCTGTGGACTGAAGGATCCCAGGTTCGATTCCAGTCAAGGGCATGTACCTTGGTTGCGGGCACATCCCCAGTAGGTGATGTGCAGGAGGCAGCTGATTGATGTTTCTCTCTCATCGATGTTTCTCTCTCATCGATGTTTCTAACTCTCTATCCCTCTCCCTTCCTCTCTGTGAAAAATCAATAAAATAAATTTAAAAAAAAAATCATTCGAGTGAAGTAGTGTGTACAGTAGCAATGAATGTTCCTCCTGGGCCTCTCGGTCAATGTTCAGTATGGCCCATTGACCAAATCCAGCCCATCACCTGTTATTGTATGACCCATGAGCTAACAATAGTTTTTCTATTTCTAACCATTGAAAAAAATCAAAAAATAATATTTCATGATATAGGAAAATCATATAAAATTCACATTTCCATGACCATAAAAATGTTTTGGTGGAACACGCTTATCCATTTACATATTCTCTATGGCTATTTTTACACTCTACAACAGTAGCACTGAGTATTGGTGACAGAGATCATATGTCCTGAAAATGTTTATCCTTTACAACAACAACAACAAAAAAAGTTTTCCAACCCTTACTCTATATACCTGAAAAAAATCTCAGCCATACACATTGTGGAATATAAAAAAGTTATTTGTTTTTACTTTTGTCCTTGAAGATCATAGCACTATGTGGCAGAACCTAGTAAAAGTAAGGGGATCATCTTTTTTTTGTTGTTAATCCTCACCTGAGAATATTTTCCCATTGATTTTTAGAGATAGCGGAAGGGAGAGAAAGAAACAGAGAGAAACATCGATCTGAGAGAGACACATCGATTGGTTCCCTTTGCACATGCCCCGACCAGGGCAAGAGATCAAGCCTGAAACCGAGGTAGATGCCCTTGACTGGAATTGAACCCAGGACTATTCAGTCTACAGACCAATGCTCTTTCCACTAAGCCAAACTGGCTAGGGCAAGAGGATCATCTTTATCAATGAATTAGAAAATAGAACAGCATTGAAATGAACCAAGAAGTCATCATTAAAAAAATTTGTAATTGATGACCATCTTGAGAGAGGGCCAACTCAGAGTTACTATTTGGCTGCCTTTTAATGACTCTTCATTCTTCCTTTAAGGGAGCTCATTCCTAAATGTTTCATATGGAGAATTTCAGGGTTCTACACATGCATCAATGTTGGACATTTTCTGAAGGATAATATGGAGAAGAAGGCTTTGTGGTCCAAGTACAGAGCTATTGGGCTTAACAAAAGCAAGATGATTATTTTACAATTGCATGATACTTTGATTAGTCACAACATTTAAAATTCAACTATCTCTTGTCATCCCCACAATTAAAGTTGGCAAACTAAGTATATTTATACTTGATTAAATGAGTAAACTGAGGCCCAGTGAGTCATTATTCTATAATTTAAAAAAAACTGAGCTTAAAGTCAAAATCCCTGACCTTCTTCCCACTGAACTCTCTAAGCAACAGTGTCCCTTATCTAGAAATGGAAGTGAGAACCACTGGGATGTTTATTGTAAGAGCAAATTATATAATATATATATATATATATATATATATATATATATATATATACACACACATGCCCTGAAAACTCTATAAAATACTATAGAAAAAGAAAGAAAAAAAGAAAGTGATTTGCTTAGATCAAGTAACTCTTGGATAACTGGGGGGGTTCACCTGCCTTCCTGCCCTGAGTTTATCCCCATTAACCAAGGCTAGTGAAAGTGAAAATTAAAATCATTTGCTATAGGAGCTCCAGGTTTTGGCCACCAAATGTGTTAAGCTCAGTTAGGATGAATTTCACACCAGAGGTCCCTGTGATCCACAACTGCATTGCTCTCATCTTTTCCTCTAGCAAGTAGAGAGACAAAACTTTTATACCCACTGTCACTAATGTCATCAAATCAAGATTTTGTTTTATAATACAGCTGCTTACTAATATATCATGAGTGTCAAAATTACAGTGTTCCAGGTGCCACTTGATCTATGTATTTTTAAGTAAGTTGAAAATTTACTCTACTGAATAAGATAAAATAGCCATACCTTCGGACTTCAATGAATTGTTTGTATGATGACGTTGTTCTTCATTACTTGTCTAAATGCACCCATTAAGCTCAGAGTGAACAATAAGCCCAAAAAGGCACAAAGACATGCACCTGAACCAGCAGGAAGCCCACATTTCAACCACCCCAGGATCTGGCAGTTCCAAGCTTTGTGTCTGCATTTTATATTCAAGAGTTGATTTAACTTTTTTATTTTCAGTGAGGAATAAGAGCTGCTAATCCTTGATTATAAACATAAACCTAAGATAGGAAGACTCTTAAATTGAAATGTACCTATTTTTTAAATTGTTGACACTTTTTACCTGTATTGTTTAAAAGCCTACATTCACTTTCAAACTCATTTTCTCTCGGGCTGTGTATTCCTTGCCTTAAAATAGCACCACATTCCTGAGAAGTTCTTAGGCTTTCTCATAATCTCCTTATTGTCTGATAGCAAATTATGTGCCCAGCTAGTCTGACAAAGGCTCTGTACAAGGTTTATGAAGGTTCAGCCCTGTGGGAAAGACAGTTTCTGAGCCAGATTGGGCTGATATAAAGGGTTCAAACATGTCCTCGATCCATTTTTTGATTGGATTGTTTATTTTTTTGTTATTGCGTTGTATGAGCTTCTTATATATTTTGGATATAAGGATATAAACCCCTTATTGTATATACAATTTGCAAATATATTCTCCCAGTCAGTAGGTTGCTTTTTTTTGTGTTGTTGAAAGTTTCCTTTGTTGTGCAGAAGCTTTTTAAATGTTTTTGATTGTTTGGTTCCCTTGCTCAAGGGGACATGTCCAAAAAAATATTACTCAGACTAATGTCAGGTAGTTTAGTGCCTATGTTTTCTTCCTGTGTTTCATGATTCCAGGCCTTATTTTTAAGTCTTTAACCTGTTTTGAGTTTATTTTTATATATGGTGTAAGAGAGTAGCCCACTTTTATTTATTTATTTATTTATTTATTTATTTATTGCATGAGTCTGTCTAGTTTTCCCAACACCACTTGTTGAAGAGATTGTAATTATACCAGTGTATATTTTTACCTTCTTTGTTATAGATTAGTTGACCATATAAGTGAGTGTTTATTTCTGGGCTCTCTATTCTGTTCCTTTGACCTATGTGTTTGTTTTTCTGCCAGTACTATATTGTTTTCATTATTATAGCTTTGTAGTATAGCTTGGGATCAGGGATTCCAATAGAAAATGGGCAAAGGATATAGAAGAACATTTCTTCATAGAAGACAGACAGATGACCAACAGACATATGATAAGGTGCCCAACGTCACTAATCATCAGGGAAATCAAATGAAAACCATAATGAGATACCACCGCACACCACTCAAAATGGTTATTATAAGAAAGTCAACCAATAATATGTGTTAGCGAGGATGTTGAAAAAAGGAAACCCTTGTGTACTCTTGGGAGGACTGCAAACTGGCACAACCCCTATGGAAAACAGCATGGATATTCCTCAAAAGAACCAAAAACACATATACCATACAACCCAGCAATTCCATTTCTGGGTTTTTATCCAAAGAAAACACTAATGTGAAAAGATATATGCATCCCTGTGTTCGTTGCATCATTATTTATAACTAGGGGCCCAGTGTACGAATTTGTGTACCTTGAATGGAACTGTGGGCCGCAAGGCTGCAGTGGGCACAGGTGCAGGTCTTGGCCTATCCTCCGCACCCCCGCCCAGCCCCTCCCACCGTGGCCCCCGGTCCTCTGTCTGCCAGCAGCCCCACTCCTACTGCCACCGCTCCCATGCACTGACTGCACCAGCCTGCTCGCACCCACTGCTGGCACAAAGTGATTGGGGCCAGCGCCAGCAGTGGGTGTGAGCAGGGCTGGCACTGGCAGTGCGTGTGAGAGGTGGCTTCTGGCCCTGATCACCCCTCAGGAGCAGGGGGAGCTGGAGAAGCCCTCAGGGGCAATTGGGGCTGGCAGCCTCCGCTCACACCCACTGACGGCACTAAGCATTCGGGGCCAGCGCCAGGCGCCAGCAGCAGATGTAAGTGATGGCTCCAGCACTGGCAGCAGGTGCGAGCACCTGGCCAGACCGTGGCACATAGGAGCAAAGAATTTTCAGTACCCACCAGAGGCTTGCACCTATGACAGCTACCAGCACTCCACCTTGGTCTGGTGCCCCAACTCACCTGCTCCACAATCCCGCTGCTGCCGATGCCCGCCATGTTTCATACTCTGTCGCCTGCTGCGGATGTCCACCATGTTCCTCATGTGGTCCCCTGGTGGTCAGTGCACGTCATAGCTACTGGTTGTTCGGTTGTTCCGCCGTTTGGTCTATTTGCATATTAGAGTTTTATATATATATAGCTAGCCAAGATATGGATGCAACCTAGGTGTTCATCGACAGATGAGTAGGTAAAGAAGGTGTGTGTGTGATATATAATATAATATTACACAACAATAAAAAATAAAGTCTTGCCATTATCAATACTAGTACATGGATGGATTTAGAGGGTATTATGCTAAGTGAAATAAATCAGGCAGAGAAAGCCAAATACCACATGTTTTAACTTATATGTGGACTCTAAAGACAAAAACAAATAAGCAAACAAAACAAAAACAGATTCATAGAAACAGAGAACAAAGAGATGCTTACCAGAGGAAAGGGGTGGATGAATGAGTGAAACGGGGAAGGAGAATATAGTCAACAATATTGTGGTAAGTTTACATGCTGACAGATAATTACTAAAATTAGTGGGGTGATAACATTATAAAGTATAAAAATGTTGAATTACTCTATTGTACACCTGAAAGTAATATAACCTATATAGGATTGTATACCAACTATACTTAAATAAAAATAAATTAAGAATATGTACACAATAAAGTTTCATTCCTAGAGGGAGGAAGGGGTTTAAACATTTTCTCATATTTTAAAAATTGAGTACAATAATATGACTTACTTTGACCAATGAGAGTTCTGAGTAGATTGGTCTATGAACATCCTCTAAATGATAAAGGCTTAGCTCTGGCTGGTGTGGCTCAGTTGGTTGGAGCACCATCTCATGTGCTGAATGGTGAAAGGTCTCGGTTCAATCCCCAGTTGGGGTGCATATGGGAAGCAACCAACAGATGTTTCTCTCACATTGATGTTTCTCTTTCCCCTCTCTTTCCTTGCTCTCTAAAAACCAATAATAAATAAATAAATAAATAGTAAAGGCTGAGGGGCCAAAATGTAGAGATTGTATATTTGTATGTGCCTGGCTTATTTTGACAAGTAAGGCCCAACATATGCTGAGTCATGTGAAATCAGTTCTCTTTTCTCCATGTAGTAGGAACCACAGAGATATTTTAAAACTTCTTAATGAGGGTGGATATTGTCACATGATGGTTTTCAAGAAAACAAAAGTGTGATTTACCAGTTACCCAATTAAAAAGCTGTCTCCCAGGAAGATACCATGGAAGGCAGAGAGATCTAGAAGCCTGATGGCAATGGCCTTAAGCCTCTCTGACAAATTATTTGACCACTGATTGTTTTTTTTACTATAAATCCATTAAAATTCCTCATATTATGGGAATTCTTCCCATTTGTTTCCATTATGCTCATGCTGGGCATTTTTACTGCATGTGCCATATTTTTAGGTAACATACATTACCTAGATGTACATTATTCAGGTAATGTAGACAATTTGGCTAGTTAAAACAGCTAGAAAGGTTTTTGAAATTGAGGAAATTGTTGAGCTCTGAACAGTTAGGAAAGAACTTAGCTCTTCAAGAAGAAAAATAAAACTCACTCAATAAAGCTAGAAGCAGATGTAAATATGTCTAACCAAAATGAAAGGAATATTTCCATTGGGAAAATGGTCTGGTAGCTGGAAATTAGCCTTCTCTTTTTGACTTTGAAACGTCTCTTCAGGATAACAGAAATAATTATGGCTCTTGCATCCTTCTGATGGAGAAATGACTCATGGAGAGATACAGATGGAGAGTAAGGAGACTGAATGGTCCTATCTAATTGAAAGCTGTCATCTAATTCAACACATTCCAACAACGGGCAGGTCTCAGGCCAGTTTTGAGAGAGGGAAACGGTGTTCCAAAACATGAGTCACACATCAGGTGTTCTCTCCAGCACCAACAGTTCTATATTCAGTCACAATTTTTCTTTTTATGGAAACAAGGACCTAAATTTTCCATAGGCAAATTAAATAGAACACTTTTCCTCATATACAGGCTGTCTCCTAAAAAACATGTTATTCCCTTTTTCTTGTTGGTGATCATTGCAATAAAAGAATACCAAATTATAAATGTAGGCATTAATTATCCATTTTTCTGTGCTGTTTCCTTTTGGCCATTACAAGAATGACTTTGACCTCATTACTTTATCCTAAGACAATACCATGCAGCTTGAATTTTTAAACTTCTAAGTCCTGAAAATAACTGTGCTTCAGTGTTAGCTTGTCCCACTGCAACAGTCAAATTAAGTTAAAACTGTATGTACATATGAGTGGCTTTGACATCAAGATATCATTTGGCTATTAAACATTCATAGCTCTGTGTTTTTCTAAGCATTGACTGTTTATCCACATACAAAGCACCAAGATTGAAACTGTTGAAAGCAGAGATTTTAAAATAATTAATTTTCTGGCTTTATCCCAATTATAACCTTCATTCCCCTCAAGGTTAATATGGGCTGGTCCTACGTGCAGGCCCAGCTGTTGTTTCTCTCATCCTCCTGTAGAACCATCCTGCTAATTTCTCTTCATTGTATGGTGTCTCAGGCCCAGCCTAGCTTGCCCAAGTGCTTGCTAAATTTTCTTTGCAGCAAACGGCATTAGCTACAAAGCTCTGTCAAAAAGTACCTAGGGCAACTAAAGCTTTTACCCAAATTCTAAAGCAATGTTTTCCTTCTTTGAGATTAAAAGAGAGACTATAGTGTTAGTTCCACAGAATTTTCCATTTGAGCAAGTAAAAGGGAGTCTGTAACCTCCACTCTCCCGAGGACCTTGCTTTGTGACCAGCCTGCTCCCATTGGTGCTGTGTTGCCTAGAGAGCAACTGGGTATATGTGTCTCCATGTGAGCAAGAGGGAGAAGGCCCTTAAGCTGTAGAATGCTGTCACTCCCAACTTTCCAGGAAAATGGTCCTGTTCTCTGGCTCCATCATCATCACATTCTGAAATGTCTCCAACTGTCAGAGAAAGGTTTTATTTTGCCTCTCTCGGTTTTTCTCTCTTCTAGCAATTAGCTTCAGGAGAAACTTTCTGGTTACATCAATGTTCCATTTATCTCGTTTATTTCTGTTGCTGTGACTTGAAATTCTCCCCATCAATGCAAGGTGAACTCCACTAAATATATTGCACAAGCCCACATCTTAGTGCCCATGTGTTGCCTTTTATTTTCTTTATCCTACAGGTTAACATCCTTCCTCTTAAACAGGAAAACCAAGCAAAATTTAGCATAACACCTTTAATAAAAGATAAACCTACCCTAACAGGGTGGTGCTATACAGATTTCTCCTACGTAAACAAAGATATGAATCTGACCCAGAGTTTACTTCAGATTCTTTATCTGTGATTTGGCTATAGGACCCTTATTATTCATTTATCCAAACTATCTGCTTTTACACATAAGAATGTTGATTAGATAACTGATTTGCCTAAAATCCCATGATACAGTAAGGACAACGTAGGATTGGAAAGCAATTTCCCAGACTGCAGTATGTGCAATATTGGTATTGCTGATCAGATTCACTCACTAGAAGTTAATGAAGTACCTACCTTGGGAGCAAGTAAAGAATTGTATGGAAAACTAGCACATTAATTTAGAAAACCAGTCATAGTAATTTAGTTATTATTTTGGTGATGAATACTATATGTGTTTATATAAAAGCATAACACATAATTGTTAAATCATACAATGTTATGATTTCCTGGCACTTTGTTTCCTTAGACAAAGGGATGGCATGGCCTTGCTGGAAGCTGTGGCACATAACACAAACTCTCTTTAAGCGCCAAAATGATTCTCTGGCAATATTAAATTGAATTTCCACAACAGACTGCATGGGTTGTTTTGCAACAGTCCACTAAGCAGCACCACAGGTAATAAAGATAGAAACCAGTCAAATCACAAGTGAGGACAAGATGCTGTATTATTTCAAAGCAAATTTGTGGTGTTTTCTACATCTTTCCAGTCACAGTTCTTGGTTTAATTTCCTGAATTCAAATACATCATGGCGACAATTCCTCAGACCTTGTTCAAGTAGTAATCTGACTGAACAACAAATGTTTTGTTTTCTGCATTTGATGTTCTAGTTTAATAAACATCATTATCTGGGTGATGTCAAATCTATGAAATACAGAAGATAGCTTTCTATTTAATGGCAAATGAAGTGGCCATTTTTTGTGTGGTTGTGTATTTGCAACTTTTTTTCCCTGTGAATAAAATTAGTCACTTGCTTACTCAGGGATAGTAAGCCTGTTTTAAAAAATCCTGATCGGGATTATATGCCAGAGTTGAATTTCAGTAAGGCATTAGTAACAGCTCTGCAGAAGAGACATTAACGAGAGCCCCACTGTGAGAGCTTGAGAAAATAACACCCCCGTTCTTTCCACCTGCTTGAATCTATAGTTTTTGCCATGTAACTGTGCAGTACCCTCCTTCCATGAATGGGTTTTACACGTGGATTGCTTTGGCCAATGCATCGCAAATAGAGGCTTGGAAAGGCTTGTACACCTGGGATTGTCCTCTTGTCCTCTGTTTTTTTCCATAAGAAACTTGCATTGACTGGCCAGATGGCCCCAGTAGCATGAAAGTCATGTGGAACAGAGCCAGTTCACAGAAGCATGAGTGAGCTGTTGAACTGCAGACAATTAAGTGGGTCCAGCCAGATGCCAGCTGACCCTCCAAATATGCGAACAAGCCAGCAGAGATGCCTAGCCTATTCCTGCTGATTCTAGAAACATAATAAATGCTTATTGTATGCTACTAAAGTTTTGTGCATATTCATTACACAGCATAATTGTGACAATAGTTGAATGAGCCACCTAGATCCCTTGACTATGCATATACTGGTTCCACTCATAGATATCTTGCAGTCAAAGGAGAAAGAATAGTGTTAGTCAGTCATGACCATGTTCCCAGCACTGTGGGGAGATACACAAGAAAAATGAGGCATAGTGCATGTCCTCAAGAAATTTATAATCTTATTGAGAAAGAAAATGCACATACTGACAAGAGATCATTTTTATCATTGTATCTTGACTAAGAGCTTATAGCATTTTTATTAGAGTGCTTTAGTCAAAATGTGCAAGTTTGGGGTGCCAGTCAATACTCACTGAATCTAAAACTTCTAGGAATTGGGCACAGAGATATATATTGTTGAAAATCTCTCAAGGAAATTCCAATGGCCTCCCTGATTATGAACTAATGGGAAGGTCTAAATAAAACATATTTTATTTGTGCATAAGTGCAATGGAATAAGAGAAAGATGAGGTCAGTAGACTCTCCTGTTGTCACAAAGTCTTAAGAAGTAGGGTCTGAAGACGTCCTTAAAGAATCACAGAATTTGGATAAATAGAGGACAGGTGGAAATCCAAGCAGAGTGAATATATTAAGCTCTGAAAAAAAGATGGGAATTAATATGACATAGACACAACAGGGATTTATTTAATTACTAGAGGCCTTCCCTTCCCCTGGCTGGCAGCACCGGTTTTCCTCTGGCACCCAGAACCCAGGCCTTCACTTCTCTGGCCTGGAGCCTTCTGTCTTCACTGCTCCAGCCTGGAGCCTTCCGTCTTCGCTCTGCTGCTTTGCACCTACATATGCAAATTGACTGCCATTTTTGTTGGGTTAATTTGCATACTCTCCTGATTGGCTGGTGAGTGTAGCTGAGGGATGGTCAATTTACATGTTTGTCTATTATTAGGTAAGATATACTTATTCACCTAGAACTTCTTTAGCATTTACCATGTTCCAAGTACTACTCTGACTTCTTCACAAAAAATAACTATTGTAGGAATGCAAGATAGACACTAATATCATTCCACTTCATAGTGCAAGTTGACCAGAGTGGAAGATTTCCTATACTCTCCAGTGAATGATTTTGCATGAGATTAATATTTCATTAAAAAATTCTAAATGTCTAGGATAATTTTTTTCTTTACAAAGAAATCTAGACAAAAATATCAAAGTTGTTGTCAACTATCTTGAAACTAGACATAAAAATAATAATTTTTTTCAAGTGTACATAACTTGCAAAAAGGAAAATAGAAAAAAGGTAAGACAGAGATAATAAAACCATTTGATATATCAACTGTAGTTAAAATTTTGCTTTAATATAATTCTAGCAAAATAGATTGATTATAATAAAAAAAATCCCTCTTCCTGGAGAATGTGTTCATGCTTTATTCAATTTTTAAAAGGAATTGTGGTATAGTCTCCTCCTAGTAAGTGAAAAAGATCTGGGGATTCTGTCAGGATAAGACTAAAGTCCTAAGCAAGCTAATTATCCAAGGAGAAACTATTGTATGGGTCTCAAAAGCTTTGCTATAAATGTGATGATAGTCACTCAAGGTTCAATTTTAATCATTCAAATTTTACAAAAATTCCATATACCACAAATATTTTGTAGTATGTAACTTTTCTTGTTAAAGTAATAAGTGATATTTTTTCCTCTATATAAGCTCTGAAAGTCATTCCAACCTCCTGCCTTTAATTTTGAAAATCTCTAGACCTGAACACCTACTCTGTTATATAGTATTAAGATTTTGCAAATCCAGACTAATTTTATATATATGTCTCTATTTTCCAGAGTATCTTCAAACTCTAAGTCCAACTAATTGAAATCTATCTGAAAATAAATATTTAATAATCATAGAAATTATGGACTTAGAAGATAAAAATTTATAGTTCTGGAATGACTAATGTAGCAAGATATCTTTCTAACTTTTCTGTAAACATTTTCAGAAAAAAAAGTTTACATGATTTTTTCTCCCAGAAATCTGTTCTCTGATTTTATGTTTAACCGACAAAATGCTTTGGTAAAGAGTAAATGAATTAATTTTACAGTACACCTCTTGGTAATTTGAGACTTAAAATTGCTGCAAGTTAATCAAGAGATACAGTTTTAAATTATTTATTTATTTATTTGTATTTATTTATTTTAGCAGTTGTCAATTTACTTTTCTGGAGGAAACTGTGAATATAATTAAAAGATAATTTGTATTGATTGATTGGCTCATATCTTCTTTGGCCTGTTTGCTTACAGATCCATTCTTTACCCTTCTGCTCTGTGTCACAGGGAGACTGACCCCTGCAGGCTGTTTCCAGGTCTTTGTATGTTGGCTTCAGGAAGGGTGTGGTCAAAAGGCGGTAGTGGTAGTAGATTGGGTCTGAGTAGATGATCAAGAAATAAAATATTTTCTTCGCTCTTCCAAAGTAGTAATTTCCCCTGGTTGGCTTTTTAGTTCTTCTATCACCTATGTTATTAATTATCTATAGTGAGTATCCTTTATTTGAAGTACTTAATGAGTATTTCCATTTTCCTGACTGGACTCTGATGGTTATAAATAACTAGAGGCCAGTGCACAAAACTTTGTGCACTCGGGGGGTACCTCAGCCCAGCCTGTGCCCTCTCGCAGTCTGGGACCCTTCGGGGAATGTCCACCTGCTGGCTTAGGCCCTCTCCCCAGAAGATCTGGCCTAAGCTGGCAGTCAGACATCCCTCTGGCAACCCGGGAGCCCTCAGGGGATGTCCACTTGCCAGCGGGGAGCAGGCCTAAGCTGCAGTCGGACAACCTTACTGCTGCTGAGGAGGCGGGAGAGGCTCCCGCCACCACAGCTGTGCTGGCAGTCATCAGCCAGGCTTGTGGCTGAGCAGAGCTCCCCCTGTGGGAGCACACTGACCACCAGAGGGCAGTTTCTGCATTGAGCATCTGCCCTCTGGTGGTTAGTGTGCGTCATAGTGACCAGTCATTCCCAGTCATTCTGCTGTTAGGGTCAATTTGCATATTACCCTTTTATTATATAGGATAGAGGCCTGGTGCACAGGTGGGGGCTGGCTGGTTTGCCCTGAAGGGTGATCTGGATCAGGGTGGGGGTCCTGCTGGGGTGCCTGGCCAGCCTGGGTGAGGGGCTGATGGCTGTTTGCAGGCTGGCCAAGCCCCCCAGCGGGGACCCTCACCCCATTGGAGTGTGGCCAGCCTGGGTGAGGGGCTGATGGCCGTTTTCAGACTGGCCATGCCACCGGTGACCCAAGATCCCAGCCTCGCCTTTTTTTCTTTTTTCTTTTTTTTCCTGGGATTTACTTATCTTCTATAATTGAAACTTTGTAACCATGAGCGGAGCCCAGGGCCGCCCAGGGTAGGTGGAAAGCTTGGCTTCCTCCATCACCAGGGGCAACCCAAGCCTCCTGCTCACTCCAGCTCCGTGGCCGTTGCTATCTTTATGACGGAGTGATGGTTAATTTGCATATTGCTCTTTTATTAGATAGGATAAGTTACCTGTTTCATAAAGGACTTGAGGCAGCTTACAATAAAGGCACAGGACCATCAGACCAAAAGAAGTAAAATCTACCTAAATCAAGAGGTAAATATGGTGGGTTGAAGAGAACTAGAAAGTTTGACCTTTATAAATGAAAGTAGAGGCCTGTTGCATGAAAAGATTCATGCAATAGGCCTTCCCTTCCCCTGGCTGCCAGCACCGGTTTTCCTCCGGCACCCGGGACCCAGGCCTTCGCTCCGGCCGGAGCCCCCTTCAAGCCTTCGCTGCTCCGGTGAGAGCCAGCTTCAGTCTTCTCTCCGCCGCTTCGTGCCTACGTATGCAAATTAACCACCATCTTTGTTGGTGGTTAATTTGCATATCTTGATGATTAGCCTATGGGAGGTGTAGTGAAGGTACGGTCAATTACCATGTTTGTCTATTATTAGATAGGATGATTTCTGTTTGCAATAGGAATTTTGTTCTCAGCCATTTTTTCCCTCTGAGTCCAAATAGTGAATAATGAGAACTATTTACATAAATCTATCAGAACTATATGAATTGAGAGCATATGGGTGGAGGTAGGGGTTGTAGGACAATTGGAGAAACCGATTTTGCATTGGTGTTCCACTCCTGCCTGGACCAAGGTCTATCATGCGTGCTTCCACCATATGCACAGGGCAAATACAAGTCACATATGCAATCCCCCGCCACAGGCTGATAAACCCAGGTTTATAGGAAATTCTGTTTCTTTCTCTTCCTCTCAAGAAGTAAATCACAATATACATTGCATAATAATTAATGAAATTATTATAAGGGTAACCTTGATTTCTTTCTAAGTTATTTTAAAAATTAAATCATTCACAACCTTTGATATTTTATTTGAATAAAATAATTAGTTGCAGCAGAGCTAGCAACTAGTCAGAGTCACTATTATAACATACCATATGGAGAATTTCTGGCTTATATTAATTGCAGACACCATATAATTGTCAGAATTCTTACCTCACTTTGAACACATACATATGTGTATGCTTTTTAAACATTATCATAAAAGTAAATTAGAATGGACAATATATTATATACTAATGGTCGTGATCACATGTACTTTTAACAATAATAACATCTGGAAATGGAATGAACAATAAGGCTGTCATGCTCTGTAAGCTATCAAAACTTTGCCTCTCATTTGAGACCTGAAACAAATTAATTATATCAACTATTTGACTAATAAGTTCCAGACTTGTTACAATAGCCACAATAAATGTACGCAAAATTCCAAACCGTAATTTCTTAAAAGGGACAAATAAATTTAAAAAGAGCAGGCTGACATACCTTTTTATAATCATGATTATCTAATAAATTCTAAATTCGACAAGGCCAGGAAAGAAATTCCATTAATATTGCAACTGATTAGCTTAGTTATTAAAACAAAGTCACTGATGTAAGTTAAATTTTTCATAAATAAATTAACATTATTGCAGTGCCCAATTTTAAACAAAAGCTGTCACCAGTCTAAAAAATAGGTAATGTTATCACAAGTAAATCAGAAACAGAGCACGTGCATGGATTAACACAAGCAAATCACAATCAAAAGAAAAATATCTTGATTGCATGACCGTCTGAAAGTTACCCAAGTGTTCCCTTTTGTAATGTAAAGTATAGCATTAAAGAAAAAAGCTGCAGTTGTTTTGTACTACTTCATAAGGTACAATTCTGTTTGAGTAGAAATGTTTATCTTGCTCACTTTGTCTCACAAACACTTTGTGTCTGGCCTTTACAAGGTGCTCAATAAATATCTGTTCAATGAAGAAATGAATGCATAAGGCCATCCTTATTTTAATTTGAATGTCTCAGGTGTTTAATGATTATGATAAATTGCTGATTTATTAAGACTATCATTTTAAATTTATAGGTATGAATAAATATCAAGTCTATCTCAGCAGACGCATTAAGAAGGTTGAATACACACAACTACTCTCGCTTCTGGAATGACGTTTCCCTCCATCCAGTACATGTGATAGGGACAGTTAGATCTTCCAACTGTGGAAGAGATTTATATATTTTCAGCCTCCTTCTCAAGATTTTATTCCTTGTACCATGAAGAGCTTAGAGATGCCAATATTATAAAAGCAAGTTGTAACAATTTCCACTGGGGGACATCCCTTTAGGCAACTTACAATAGAGACCAAGAATCCATGTGGCTTGGCTGGCCAAACTTTCCTGGAAACAGTCATCAATAATAGTAAACTGTCTTTGTTCCTGCCAGTTTCAGTTTTTTTTCCAGGAATAAACTCAAAAATAAACCTTCAGCAAAGATTCCCCAGTGACATCCTAACAATTAATCTAATTCTCTTCCCATGAAAAAGGAGAGAAATATCAGTCCCATAACCTTTAAGAGACTGAACACATTACCAGGGTTGTTAAAGCCTAACAGTTTTTGAAACAAGGCCAAACCGTAAACTTTTCCATCCTAACAGGCACTGGACTCCTATTCAAATGTTTGGTAAGGAACTACAACCAAAAAAATGACTTGTTTTTTCTTACAAATTGTTCTAAATCAGCACCAATGTGAGGGCAGAAAATATGTCTATAAACAACCTGGTTGTAGAACAGAGACCAGTGGACAGAGTTTAAAAGCATTAGAATGTGTTTAATCCGAGCATTTATATGCTCTCCACCTTCCATCTGCTGCAAAAATGAATCCTCCGGTTGAAAGTGAGTGTAACCGAATAAATACCACTTGAGGCTCTGCCAGTAGCACAAACAATTACCAATTCTATAGCGTGCTTTTCTTTCTTTCTCTCCTACCATGAAAGGAACGAAGGCAGAAAGCAGGATACATCCAGCTGGGCTCCCTGTGAGGACACCTCTGTTTCTATAATCAAACTCCACCGAAACAGGCTCTGGCTTCTGGGAGATCAAACAGGAAGAGGCTGCTGTTCTACACATAATAAATAAGCAGACATCAAAGATGAGTAGAAGTTTTGATTAAGAAACTTTCTCAGTCTCTCCACACTGCAGACACTGCACCACTGGCCTGTGCTGTTGCTGAGCATATGGACTCTCATTTTTGCCTTTGGCCTCTATGTTACAGTGAAACACACCCATCAATTTGGACATTTTTAAGGAAAGATGAACAGAATAATGACCTTTACATGAACTTAGTCTTTGGATCGGGAACACATTCATATAAGTGTTCAAATATGTTTGTCACCCTTCCCTTCTTTAAGAGTGAGCTTTAAAGTCCTTGCGGAAATTGAGAAATCAGTAATAACGCCTAATCAAAAATGACTTTGCACTGGTGAAATCAAGACAAATTGTTTCCTGGCCCAAGGACATCATACTACATATTACCACCTGAAAAGCATACCAGGGGTGAGAAGCAACAACTTTGCCTCATTCTTTCAACCGTTCATTTAAGTCTGAAGATTTAATCAATGGGTAACCAAACTTCAAAACTGCACAAGAATGCAAAAATCCAAAGGTAAACTTCCAATCAAGGCCACTTGAATAAAAATATGTTAAAAAGTTCAAAAGTTGTAGAATTATGCCATGGAAAGGGAAAAAATCCAGAAAATAAAAAACTTGAATAGTTTATGTAATTTGGCTAAACATTATATTATTGTTCCAATTTCCACTTTTTTCTGCTGGGGCTAATTTAATGGAACAAAACCAAAAGACAGAGCCATCTTATATTTTGGCGGGAAATTCACCCGCACTCCAAGTGTTAACCTGCCAGATTCTCTTGTCATTTTCTCTCTCCACATGGCTGTCATCCTCACTCCTCATGCTTTTTCTTTTTTTTTTTAATTTCAGAGAGGAAGGAAGAGGGAGAGAGAGATACAAACATCAATGATGAGAGAGAATCATTGATTGGCAGCCTCCTGCATGCCCCACACTGGGGATGGAACCCACAACCCAGGCATGAGCCCTGATCAGGAATAGAACCATGACCTCCTGGTTCATAGGTTGACGCTCAACCACTGATCCATGTTGGCCAGGCTTCACTCCCAAGGCTCTTGACCCTATCTAACATAGCAAACAGTTCTTTGAAAATAAAGTATGTTTCTGGAAACTTAAAAACTTGAGGAATGACACATTTCAGGGTAAAGACTGTTAAGACAAGAAAGTGTACATCCTAAAATTTCTAGCCTTGATTACCTAATTGGTTCTAAAAGGTCTGCTTATGATTTTCCCCTCCTAAATTTTTTTTTTAAATATATTTTATTGATTTTCTACAGAGAGGAAGGGAGAGAGGTAGAGAGTTAGAAACATCGATGAGAGAGAAACATCGACCAGCTGCCTCCCGCACATCTCCCACTGGGGATGTGCCCGCAACCCAGGCACATGCCCTTAACCGGAACCGAACCTGGGGCCCCTCAGTCCGCAGGCCGACGCTCTATCCACTGAGCTAAACCGGTTTCGGCACCCCCTCCTAAATTTTTAAATGATCTTTACAAGTCACCATCCACCAGGTCTACAGGTCTAATAGCAACTAGAAGAAAGAGGCAATTGAAATAAAGAAGCATAGAGTTTAGTCCTAACTAACTTATTAATGTCACATGGAAGTCCATGTGTTACCTCCAGAATTCTCAATATCCATGGCTCACACAGGACCACTACTTATGATACTACTTACAGTGAATGGAGATAAAATATGCAGCCCTGTCTACAAAATGTTAAGACTTTTGTTTGGAAGTGTGCAGGGAAAACAAGTTGCCTGAATTCACCACTTTTCAGCCAGTTGTGCTACTATGTAGATAGTAGTAGAGTTTGTGATTAAAAGTCAGGCTCTGAACTCAGAATACCTTAATCCAAATTCTGTCTTTAATGTTAGCTATAAAACCTTGGATCACATACCTATTTAAAAAGCAGCTTCTTAATTTGTAATGGGAGTCACATTAGTACCTACCTCATTGGGTTGTTGTGAATATAAATTAGATATTTATATATAAAGAGATTAGCTCTACCAAAAACATACTAAACCAGTGATGGCGAATCTTTTGAGCTCGGCATGTCAGCATTTTGAAAAACCCTAACTTAACTCTGGTGCCGTGTCACATATAGAAATTTTTTGATATTTGCAACCATAGTAAAACAAAGACTTATATTTTTGATATTTATTTTATATATTTAAATGCCATTTAACAAAGAAAAATCAGCCAATAAAATGAGTTCGCATGTCACCTCTGACACATGTGTCATAGGTTAGCCATCACTGTACTAAACCCTCAATAAATGGGAGCTATTGTTACTTTTCAATAGTATATTGAGAATATATTTAATATATATTGAGAAATCTATGTCTAAAACATGGAATAAATGACTGAGAGTGAGAGTATTTTTATACAGTTTATATATATCTATATCGAGAAGTTATATTTTTTATATAACAGATACTTTGATGAACTTATTATTTTAATCAAATTTTGTTTCTATTACTTTAAAATATTTTTTATTCTTCAATCTTGAGATCTGTTATTGCATTGTCTTCTGAAATTCATAGGTTATATTTGAATTGCTCAAAGACAAAAATCTAGAACCTTCAAGTAACTGAGATAAATGAGTCTTTCAATATTTTTCTCTATATCTCCTGTTTTACTATATATATATATATATATATATATATATATATATATATATACATATATATATATATATATACACACACACATACATATATAAAAAAGCTTAAGCAACCAAATGACAGAATGACAGGTCGACTGGTTGCTATGATGCACACTGACTACCAGGGAGCAGATGCTTAAAGCAGGAGTTGCCCCCTGGTGGTCAGTGTGCTTCCACAGCCAGCTTTCTGCAGCCGGCCAACCTCCCGCAGTCCCTCCCTCTTGCCAGCCATCTCCAATTGGCCCCGATAGGGCCAGCTGGCCAACCTCCCATGGTCCCTCCCCCCAGCCAACCTCCTGTAACCCCAATTGGCCTTGATGGGCAGCCAGGTGAAAGAACCCCACATGTGCATGAATTCGTGCACTGTGCCTCTAGTTATTAATATTATTCATGATAAACAAAAGTGACCAGTTTGTTTCATTCATAAGCTATCTTTCCTAGGGTAGTATTTATGTAGCCAAACAAATAATTCTTTCAAATATTAAAGTCAAAGTTTTGGAGTGAAGATAAAAGCTTTCACTAACTAAATGCTCAGCTTTCATTTTAAGTGTGACAATTTGATACTTATATTTATTTATTTTAATATAGTTTACTTATTTTTTTTTTACAGAGAGGAAGAGAGAGGGATAGAGAGTAGAAACATCACTCAGCTGCCTCCTGCACACCCCCAACTGTGTATGTGCCTGCAACCAAGGTACATGCCCTTTACCGGAATCGAACCCGGGACCCTTCAGTCCACAGGCCAACGCTCTATCCACTGAGCCAAACCAGTTAGGGCAATACTTATATTTATTTATATAAATAACTTGGAGACCACATTTGTGAGCTCAATTATTAGTAAGACCAGGCTTGCCACACTTAGAGGCTGCACTATTCTGGGTATTAAACATAAGCCACTGTCTGAGTGTGTTACCTTGAGTAACACTATGAAAACTACTCAATACAGTGAAAACACAATAATGTCCTTGTAATCATGTTTTAGTGACACTTCTTGATTACAAGGTCTTCGATGAGGTCCATATCAAATGCCATTGTACAACATTGTATTTCTGAATTGATCTGAAGCTGACAATGTAGATTCCATAACATGCCAAGCAGACATAGGAATGTTCCATTCAGCTCTTAGCAGGCATGATGAATTCCCTAAGGCCCAACCAAAGCATGATAACATTTCCCAGGCAGTGAATCAGACTGTCAAAGGAAGCCAGCTGAATCCATTAGGTCTATGTAAAGATCTTCCTATGTAGCATGTGAATGTTGATTTTCCCCTTGGAAGATTCCTTAGAAAGTTCAAAAGATTGAGTGGCTCAGGAGTCCTCCCTCTAGCCAATGCCTGGTTTTATCTGGTCAGCCAACCTTTTACTAACACAAGAGTAGTCACCAATAAATCTCAGATTGTAATTATTCACCAGCACTTCATAGGCCCTGGCTACTCCTTTCATATCATCAGACTCTTTGAAGTGAAAACCCATCTTTAATTTAGATAACAGATTTTGCTCTGTGGGTTTTTGAAATGCACTCAGGAAAAGGATGGTTTCATTTACTTTTACAGCCATTCCTTACTTCTTTGTTTTGCAGGTGGCATTTAAACAACAGTATTTTAAACTCCAAAGTCAAGGGCAGGAAAGCAATCCCACTGGCCTCTATGGCTATAATTCAGAATCCGATTCATTTAAGTGACAATAAACATAGAGTAGTGGTCCTGGTGTCAGTCAGAGCCAACAACAACAACAAAATCATTCAAAAGCGGTCTCTAAGTGTAAACCCAAACCAATCAACTAGTCTATGAGCAAAGACAACTTCCTGTAAAACAAAAGAGCAAACTTCACCCAATATCACATCAATAAATAAGGGAGGTGCTAAGGGATATATGTAAGGTTGGTTGAGTACTAAGGTAGAATCTTTTTGTTTCAATATGTGCAGTTTTCTATCCAAAAAAATTTCTGGATCTTGAATCTGAATCTAAAGTAATTTCCTAGAGGCTAACTCAGCCTTTAGGTCTCAGCTTCAATATCACTTCCTTAAAAGCTAACTCAGCTTTTAGGTCTCAGCTTCACTATCACTTCCTTAAAGCTTTCCCACTCTCCTCTCTCCAAGTTAGATTAGATCCTCTGTTATAGGTTGCC
The DNA here is from genome assembly GCF_028538775.1 of Myotis yumanensis. NCBI lineage: Eukaryota > Metazoa > Chordata > Mammalia > Chiroptera > Vespertilionidae > Myotis > Myotis yumanensis. Next base: position 62,696,584 of record NW_027223759.1, read on the forward strand.
ATAATAGTCTGTACTTTTTCATAGTATTCTTTACATTTTAAATTAATTATTTATGCAATTATCTGCTTAATTATTAACCTCTTTGCTGAATTTAACATTCCAGGAGATAGGACAATGACAATTTTGTTCCCTGATATATAGGAAATGGCCAATATTTTTAAAATAATCAGTGCTTGAAGAACAAATATCAAGATTGACAGATCTAAGTACCTAGAACAGCAGACCTAGATCAGACTTTAAATTGCAACTGGTCCAACCTCTATTCCATTGTGGGAATATTATTTCAAAGTGCTCGCTTGATGATCATCTGGTTGCTCTTTGAACAATTCAGACGAAGGGTCAGTAATTTATAGGACATGGTGTTCTACCATTCACTACTTACCAGAAGTGACTCCATCAGGTCCTTCCTATAACTTTTACCTTTGCATCAATTCCAATCTCAGAAACAATCCAGAATAAAATCCATTCCTTCTTGTATACATGAGAACTTAATTATAGCAAAATAGCCATAATGGGCTCCAATACAGCTTCCTTTATCTAGACTTAAATCCTTGGTTCTTCTAAATGTTCCTTATACAACCTGATTGATTCTATGTTCCTCATGCAAACTGATTGATTCTCCTCACTGTCATTGTTCCTTTACTCAGCCTGTGTCCCAATTTGGCCAGATCCAATTTGGCATTCCAAGTGTGGTATGACCTAGGCAAAGTACAGTGAAGCCATCATCTTACTTGATCTGGACTCCATAACTTTATTAGTGGATTTTAACTTTGCATTGCTAGTGGTATCCTACTATCCCTATAAAAAACTGAATTCTATTGGGCTCAGCACCTGCTTAGAAAGGCTGTGTTATCTCCTGGAAATCTAAGAGTTCTTTTTCTTTGCCATATGTGTATCAATACCATGTATAAATCCCAATGCCCTGGGGAAGATTATATGACTTAGAATATGTGGTAGTATCTTAAGGCTTACCCCATAGCAGGCCTAAAAATATGTAGCCACCCCCCCACACACACACACACACACATACACACTTCCTTTCTGATGGTTATTATCATTTGCCCCAAAGCCAGGTCTTTTTGTGACGCTTCATAGCCATTCCAAATAGTGAGTCCCGACGAATTGCCTTGGGCTGCAAAGGGAAGCGTGACATTATTATTTCAGTGGTGATATATTCCTCATTTCCCAGGCTTTTAAAAACCAAGCTCAAGAAGGAAGAATGTATCCAGTCTCTGAGTCCTCTGTGTCTACTGCTCCTACAACCAGAAGTAATCTGGTGCTGTCTTCCTTACCACTCCCAACAAGGATACGTGACACAAGCCTATTGCTGCTCCCCACAAAGGCCGTAGGGCTGTGAGCACAAAGAAGGAATCCTACCACATTCATGGTTCACTTCCTGCTTCTTATCAGTTTGCAAATTAAAGCACAGAAATTGCTCCAGAGAAATATCACCTTTCCTCTGAGCTATAAGGTGTTCAGTGTTCCCATACTTGCCGCTTCTCTGATGCTTTCTCTATTTTATTGAGTTCATGTGGCTTAATTTTTTGTTCCTTTTCTTTTCTATAAGGAAATGAGCATGTAACACTATTATCTATTCATTCATTGTATTTGTTATATGTTTGTTCATTTTTAATATCAAAGTAATACACATACACAAAAGAAAAAATTGTCTTCTCCTCCATTTCTTTGTGCTCCCAAGTACAAGCAATAATTTTTATCTCTTTTCAATAAATTCTTCTGGTATTTACCTCTTATTTAAAAATAAAATATTATAAAGTATATCTTCGTTTGTCAGTTTATATATTACCTAATGCCTTCAAATAATGCAAGAAGAGGATTTGACTCTGTTATACAAACCTCCACTTCTCTCTCTCTCTCTCTCTCTCTCTCTCTCTCTCTCTCTTTCTCTCTCTCTCTCTCTATATATATATTCCTTCTCAATCCAGTTATATTACCATTTCACCAAATTAATATTTAATATGTACATTATGACATTAAATTTTATTAAAAGCTCAGATAGTATACTATAATTGCATTCCCTTCATTGTAAATATTTTGTTTTCCTTGAAGTTAGTAATTTCATTTTTTCCTATTTGTACTGCTTTAAATTTTCAAACAGAACTTTAAAAGTATGCTTACATATGGTTACACTCATCAGGTAAGCTTTCAGTAACAACTAGAACATTCTCTCCTCTCAAATTTGGCCTTGCTGAGAAACTATTTTCCTGAGACTTTCCTTCACCATTATCCTGAAATTATCTTCATCTTCCTTCTGTTTGGCCCCTGTGTCTCAGATCCCATGTTTTACTATTCCTTAGTGTATTTCACTTTGTTACTAATACATTTTTCAATAGTTTCCTGAAGACACAGGTTGCATAGGAAGTACATTTTTAAAACAGTGTATGTCTAAAAACATTTTTATTTCCACCTTCACACTTGATTAATAGTTTAGCTGAGAACAGTATTCTAAGTTGGAAATTATTTCCCCGCGGGATTTTTTACACATTGCTTTATTGTTTTCTAGCTTTCAGTGTTTCTGTTTAAAAAAAAATAGAAAGCTGTTGATACTTGAACTATGTGGTAAGATTCTCTCCTCTCCTTTCTTCCTCTCCTCTTCTGCCCGCCCCCCTCACAGATCTTTAAAGATTTATTTTCTTCATCCCTTCTGTTCTGAAATTCCATGATCCATTTCTCCAGTGTTGGTGTTATTTTCATGGATTTATTTTTCTGGGGTCCTCATGAACTCTTTCAATATAAACACTTTGTAGTTTGTAACTTGAAAGAGTTCTTTCTTGCTCAAAGGATGCTCCTTTGTGAAAATAGCCTGTTCTACTATCAAATGCAATACGTTATCTTACTGACCACTTTACTTGTAGCTTTTTTTGTTGTTGTTAATCCTCATCTGGGGATATTTTTCCATTGATTTCTAGAAAGAGCAGAAGGGAAGGGGAGTGACAGAGAGAGAAATCCATTGATTTTTACTGAGAGTAGAAGGGAGGGGGAGTGACGAGAGAAACATTAATTGGAGAGAGGCACATCAATTGGTTGCCTCCTGCATGTGCCCCCAGACTGGGGCAAGGATCCAGCCTGCAACCCAGGTACATGCCCTTGACCAAAATCCAACTCGGGACCCTCAGTTTGCAGGCCGATGCTCTGTCCACTGAGCCAAACAGCCTAGGGCTTTACTTGTAGCTTTTTAGAAAAGCTTTATTGTTTTCTTTTATCAGCTTTGTTTCTGCCTTTTCTACGTGTTCATTTTGGTCTTTGCCTTCTACTTTAGGGACTCAGATATCTGATTTTCCCTGACTGGAAATTTATATTTAAAAGGGAAGTCCTAAAATTCTGTTTGGAGAAGAAAATAAAAAAGTTGTGGATTGATGGCTCTTACTCTGAGTCATAAAGTGGGGTCCATACTATTTCACTTGAGAAATCCTAACGATAGTTTATGGAAACCTTTTGTCTTTGGCCAGTCTTTGGAGCTCAGGATAGAAACTCCCTAGCCTACCTCTAAATTGTGCTGCCATCAGCATTCTGAGAGCCAAAAAGGAAAAGAGGGACAGTACAGAACATAGACTTTCACTCAGTTTTCTTGTTTCCAATTAAAGGCCACACCCTGTGCTTAGTTTTGCTTGCTCTCCTCCAGCTAAGAGTCTCAACTTGCCAGAAATAGAAATCTCATTTCCTGTGCTGGAGTGGGACTTGGAATTTAGCCTATGAAGGCTTAGTGATCTGAGAGTTTAGCTGTTCCTTAGATACAACTTTTCACCAATCTTCCTTATTTCAGCTTCATCTCCTAAGGCTAATTTAGAAGCATCAGTACCCCTAACCTCCTAAGACTTTGGGGGTTATGCAGATACATTGGTTGTCTTGTTTTTAAGATTCCCCCAAAAAATTCTTCTTTCTCAAGTGTAGTTAATCAAATATCACTTATGTAGCTTCCCATATTCCAAGTTAATATATGTGTGTGTGTGTGTGTGTGTGTGTATATATATATACGTGTATATATATACATATATATATATATATATATATATGCAAACAGACATATATGTATGTATAAAATTATGTCTCATACAGAGTTTGGACACACTGATATTAAAAAATTAGTTGTTTATCTAAAATTCAATTTAAACTGTGTATCCTATATTTTACTAAGAAACCCAAATATGGTGGAAAGCAAAATAAGGAAGTGTTAAGAATGCTTAAATTTTCACTTTACAGTATGCAGAATCAAGAGATGGTGTCCAAATTTGATAGAACAAGAAACTGATATTTTTAATATAATATTTAGATTTTCAAAAGTAGCTAATAAAGTTACTAATCTAGAACTGTTTTAGATGGAGAGGAAATAAGATGTGAGAAGTAGTGTGAATAAAATCTTCAGCTATTAAAGCAAAAAATCACTAGGTTTATGCAAATGTCTAAAGTTGAGAATTAAGCCCTAGCCAGTTTGTCTCAGTAGATAGAGCAACAGCCTGCGGACCAACGGGTCCCAGGTTTGATTCCAGTCAAGGGCATATACCTAGGTTGCAGGATCCTCCCCAGCCTGGGCCCTGCTTGGGGCATGTGCAGGAGGCAACCAATCGATGTGTTTCTCTTACATCGGTATCCCTCTCTGTCTTTCCCTCTCTCTTCCACTCTCTCTGAAAATCAATGGGAAAATATTAAAGTTGAGAATTAAGAAAAGCCATCCAACATTAAGGCAATCACCGGAAGACCTGAAAGCGGGCGGATTGAACATGGTTGTCCCTGGGTGCAGGGAAGCTAGCTGCAATGACGAGTGGAGGAGGAGATTTTGGAATTTCACTATTAGCCCTGCAGCATGTTTTACTTTTTAATACATGTTTAAGTTAAATTAAACATTTTAAATTTGTTTTAAGAAATACCTTAAGTGAATATTATACTTCTAATATAGTGTTTATTATAATGTAGCATCAGTATTGTGCCCATAATAAGCTCTATGACCTTGACTTATGAACACTTTCATATATACACTTTTTAAAAAAATAACATGTTTTTATTTATTTTAGAGAAAGAGAAAGGGAGAGTGAAATAGAAACATCGATGAAAGAGAAACATCTATTGGCTGCCTCCTGCACGCTCCCTACTGGGGATGGAGCCCACAACCCAGGCATGTGCCCTGACTGGGAATCTAACCGTTATCTCCTGGCTCATGGGTCAACACTCAATCACTGAGCAATACCATCTGGGCTCACGTACATCTTTAAACTTTGAAAAATCAGAGTCAGAGAGCTTAAGTTTCAAGGAACAGACATTTACTGGAGACATTAGATCTTTATCATTTTCTAGTAAGAGACCTTTTCTTAGAGGGAAAATGTTGAATATGAAATCAAACTCCCAGCAGGTAATAATAATCCTACTTTCATAAAAGAGCAGTCAAGGAAAACACATTCATTTGTCTACTTTTAACGCTTGCCACAGTTACTGTCAGATATCTGAGCAATGTCCTCTTTTTTAATAATGATTAAATAAGTAATTGTTTCATTAGTCTTAATCTTGGGGTTTACTATAATCTACATTTCGTGAATAAGCATACTAATTTGTCTGATTAATTTCCTTCAAACAGTAATTTCAGTTAATAAGAGTGATAAAGGCAATATATAGAAAATGTAACATTCCTGTAATTACTAACTAGAGTTATGAATATAAAATATGCAATTTCTCAAATGGAGAAGGCTAAAAATAATAGAGGAGTGCAGATCTAATCAGTTTGCACAGAAATATCAAACAAACTTGAAATATAATATGTGGTCAATGAATCCACTTCAAGTCAAACTGGTTGACCTCACCAAAAAAAAAAAAAAATTAAAGGCCATATAGTCTTCATGTTCAACACTGTAGGGTCTCTGATTGAGTTTTTCTGATAGTAAAATAATATTACTCTAATCCCACTACACACCATGATCTTATAAATACTTGGTACTCTTAGAGACAAAATGATATTGTTTTTATGGCATCCAAATCTATGGTAAAAGTCATGTCTACAAAATATTGAAACAATTTCCACAAAGTACACATATGATCCAACTAGTTACATATTGAATACATACTCTGCTCAGCTGTATTTACAAAGATACACCTCAATGAAAAAGGGAAATGAAAGCAATGCTGCAGCTCCAAGAGTCAAAATTTGCATGAATTATTTATGTTTAAAGGTTTTTCTCTACTTAGGATTCATAATATACTTTACCTTGTTTTACAACAGAAGGAGAAATTATGGCTCAGTTTACTAAAATAATTATAGTCATAATCACATCTGCTCTTGAAGATTGTCAAATATCTCCAGAGTGCACCGCATACATTTCCTTTACTAGATTCCCTCTTTTATGAGTTCATTAAACAATTTCACAGCATTATTGTACAACTACTCTGCATGGCATATTGTTTGTGCAGAACATTCCCTCTAATAGCTCTATTCTCAAACAGATGTTCATTTTTTCAAAGATTTTATTTGAAGAATAATTTGCACATTTATCCTACTGTGTTGTCACTTTTCTTTGGATTTTGAAGCAGCTTTCTCCCATATTATGGAAAGCCTAATATTGTCAACAATTTCAAAGAAAGAGAACAAAAAAACATTCATCAACAAATGTCTCAGGTCAGTGTGTAAGGTTATTAGAATGAATTACCCCCAAGTGATGGCAACTCAAAGTACCAAGTCAATAACAACTTTTCCTCAGAGATGTGGGAAAACAAAAATGCATGATGACACAATTTCTTTACTTGTTTTGCCTTTATGAATTTTTAATTACACTTCCAAGCAAATTGGGTTCATTAGAAATAAAGTAAAATAACAACAGACTACAGAAAAAGAAGTAGATGTAAGACCCCTTTACATTTATTTATTACAAGACAATTGAATCAGTCATTCCCCAAGACACGTTTTTCTGGGAAAGTGACACTGGATATCATTTAGAATTGGCTTATCTTACCTAAACATTTTAAAGAAATGAGATGCTCTCTACCATGTATTTTGAAGAGGAAGTTCCTCTCCCTACTGGACTCAAATCAAATTTTACAGGGTTTTAGTCTCTGGCCAGGTTTGTTCTATGCAGCTCTCTCAATAGATTTATCTTCTTTTACTGTCTTTGTCTTAGAGCCATTGCAAAGACTCAGCTGTATTCACCAGTGAAAATGTTGCATCTCATGTGAAGAAGGGCTATTTCCTTTTATAAACAATCTCATTGCAGTGAAGTCAGAATCACAGTCTTATTCTCATTCAGATAAATGGTGGCAAGAAAGACATTTCACCCTTGCTTTTGAACTATGGATTAATGAATTATGACCATCTACCTATCACTTTGAACATATAATGTGAATTTACTCAGATGAAAATACACAGTGTTGGGAGAAATGAGGAACCAGTATGTTTTCAGAGCTAGATGCCTATTTCTTTTTATTGCTTCCTTTTTCTTTCAATAAGAGTGTGGTATTATTGGAATAAGAAAACCTGAGAAATACAGGCATTACTAGGAACTTAAATTATACTCACAAAGAGAGCACTCCATTTTAGATTTAAAAATATGCACAATGTTAATTATAGGAAATTTTTAGGGCAACTACACCTTGATGTCCCAGTCTCCTCAGCTAATAACACGGCAGAGTTCAAAGCTTCTTTACATAGACCTTCTAAGATTTCTGAACAGGACTATACTCCAGGAATGTTCTTTTAGAACAAGCTGATGAGATGCCATTTGGGGAGAGAAGAGTTCTGGGAGGATGAAGATCCTGGTGTGTGCACTGGGAGACATTTCTCATTGCCATGTGAATGTGTGCACCTGGCAGTGAGTGATGGTGCAATGGAACATACATGACAGATTGCCAGAAGCGGAGCACTTCAGTCATTATAAAAGGAGTCCATGCAGGCACTATTTAGCATGGCAGTAATTTAGAAACCACCTGAAATGTTCAGATGAAGATGTGTTTTTTTAATCTGTATTTTTTCTTGATTTTTAGAGCAAGGAAGGGAGATGGATAGAGAGATAGAAATATCTATGAGAGAGAAACATCATTCATCGGGTGTTTCCAGCAAGCCCACAACCCGGGTATGTGCCCTGACCAGGAATGGAACCATGATCTCTTGGTTCATGGGTAGACGCTCAACCACTGAGCCACACCAGCTGAGCTGAAGGTTTTTATTTTTAGATGGATTTTAATGTATCTATGCAATAAAATTATCTTTGGACCTTAAAAATGATAATGTATTTTTAGCACTAAATAATTATTACAACATAAACTCTGAAGAGAAAAAAATAGGTAAAAGATAATATTCCTACAATGGACTCATCTATTTCTACATTTATATGAGCACCTGCTATCCAGACTAAACAACTTTGTTCTTATTGCATTTGTTTATTTAATTTTTCCTCTTACCTTTTACTAAACATGATTTATTTGACACTACAGTGATCACAGTGGGAATCTGCAGACATATACCATGAACAGAAATGCTAAGCTTGCAGGCCCAGTATTAGGCTATATCATTAGATTTATTTGTGTGTGCTTCATCTAAATTACTTCTAAGTATAAACATTTATCCAGAAAGGTACACTAATCATAATTGATTATCTTGATGAATTCTCAGTATTGAACCCATCTAAGTAACCATCACTAACATCAAGAAAACATTTCCAGCCTCACTCCTGCCTCCCCCCGGGCACTACTACCTCCATCCAAGCTTAGCCACTATCTGACTCATAATATTTGTTTTGCTTCTTTTGCTTAGTACTATCTTTGTGATATTCCTCTATGTTTTTGCATTTAATTATAATAAATTTATTCTCATAGCTACATAGTATATAAATTTAAATATAGTGCTGCTATGAAGATAGTTGTGGCATTGATTGATATCTGAATGTTAATATGTAACTCACTTTTAGATAACTAGAATGAGCCCCATTTATATATATATATATATATATATATATATATATATATATATATATATAATGAGGATTTATATGTTGTGTATTAAGTAGAGTTGAGTAGGCTCCAATTCCTAACAACTCTTATCAGTGACTGATATCCACAAAGTCCTGTTCTCAACATCCCTGCTCAGCTCCTGTAGACTCATGCCCAAGGCTTCTTTTACGAAGTCAATCCATCTCATATTTGTTCTTCCTCTTTTCCTGCCATCTTCTATTTTCCCCAGCATTACTATCTTTTCCAAACAAACCTGCCTCCTCATGATTCATAATGTTCCTGAAGTAGGGCAGCTATAGTTTTGTCGTTTTGGCCTCCAGCAATGTTTCAGGCTTAATTTTCTCTAGGACCCATTTGTTCATCTTGCTGGAGGTTTAAGGGTATTCATAGAATGCTCCTACAACCATATTTTGAATGAATCATTTTATTTCCTTCTTTATTGTCAGCTTTTATAGCCATACATAATAATTGGAAATACAAGGAGTGTGGATATTTTAGCTTTGGTCTCTAATAACAATTCTTTGCTCTTGATTATTTTATATAATATTATATATATATATATATATATATATATATATATATTTCCTATCTAATAATAGACAAACATGGTAATTGACCATACCTTTGCTATGCCTCCCATTGGCTAATCAGCACAATATGCAAATTAACTGCCAACAAAGATGGCGGCTAATTTGCATACTGCAGGCAGGGCGGGACAGCGCCATCCCGTCTGCCCCGCCGCCATCCGGGCCTGCTATCTGTGACTCAGGGCAGTGGGTGTTCCTGTGCCACCCGAACCGGGGCAGCAGGGTGGGGCAGCAGCGATCAGCCGGCCCTCCAGGGCATCCCGTGTGTGACCCTACATGGGGTGGGGCCCCAACCCCCGGATCGGCCCTGCCATGTGCGTGACCCGAAGAGGCGGAGCAGGCACCAAGAGATTGGGCCTGCCATCTGCCAACTGACGGAGCAGGCCTAAGCCGGCAGGTGTTTATCTCCCAAGGGGTCCCAGACTGTGAGAGGGCACAAGTGGGGCTGAGGGATACCCCCCCCCCACTCCCTCCCATGCCAGTGCACAAATTTTTGTGCACTGGGCCTCTAGTGTAAATATATATATATATATATATATACACACACATATATATATGTATATATATGTGTATATATATATGTTATATATACTTATATATAATTTTTATATTGCTATATTATATTACCTGGTTTTTAAAAAATATTATATCTATGTTTGGTTACTAATTTTCCCTTTTTTTTTATTGTCCTGGTAAGATTTTGGTATGAAGGTTATGCTAGAGTCAAAAATGTGTTAAGAAGTGTTCCTCTTCTTCTTTACTCTGGAATGGTTTTTGCAAGCTCACTCTTATTATAAATATTAAGAAGCATTTATGAGGAAGCCATTTGGTTTCAGAGTTCTCTTGTGGGAAGTTTCCTTAATAATATTTTTAACTTCCTTGAAAGATATATAATCATTTAGATTCCATTGCTTTTGGTTAATGGTTTCTCATGAAATTTTTCTATTTCATCTACATTATAGATGCCTAAAGTTTCCTCGATATTGTCCTTTTTAATGTTTTTAGTATCTATATTAACACTGACCTTTTTTTAAATCTCTGACATTGGTAATGTTTTCTTTTCTTCCTTTTCTCTGGGTAAGATTTGTTAGCTATAGTAGTATTTTTAATAAATCAAATTTGGTTTGTTAATTTTTTCTGTTTTATATTTGTTTCCTATATCATTGATTTCTGATCTTAATTTTAGAATTTCCTTCTTTCTACTTTCTTTGGCTTGGCTTTGCTCTTTTCCTATGTTCTTGAGATGGACACTTACATAATTCATTTTAAACCTTCCTTCAAATACAAACATAAATACTGCTTTTGTTTTTAACTATTTTGTGTTTATGTTGGATTTTAACTAGTAAATTTTAACCACAAAGAATAACAATATTATTTATATTATATACCATATAGCTGACATTTCATTGATCTAAACAAGTCTTTAGTGAGTATCTGCCACATATAAGAAGAGGAGGGCAGTGTTGAATAAGACACTTACCTCATTCTCATGGAGCTTATATATTAATGGAGTTCCATAGGTAGTAATCATATTAACAAATACATGAGATGAAGCCAGATATCCAAATGTTTATTGGGCATCTATTATTTACCAACCACTGTTAATTTTTTTTAGCTCATACAAAGACAATTTATTAACAGAAAACAATGATTTGAGGAGTCCTGTCCGCAGAAGGTAAACACATGTTTGTGGAGGGGATGGAGTTGACATCTTCAATCTCTCTTTCACATGCCTATGCGTTTCTTTCCCCATTTCTTCCCCCAAGGCACATACCTCTGCTTTCTTTTTCGTAAACTCCAAGGGCCCTTCTTTTGCCTCTGTAGCTTGTTTCCTGCATCCACACAGCCCACATGGCTCACTCTACCTCTGTGATTTTCTCAATCAACTTTCACTTATATTTGAGTTCTTGTCTCTGAATTCTTAGCCAAACTTAAGGACTGAGGTGCCGTTCACCATTAATAACAACCAGTAACAGGGCAGATGGTTTCCTTGTCAGAAACATCAGTGGCATGGACAAAAGTGTCATTGAAGGATGCAAAGATGTGGCAGACACCAAATGTATTTTCTCCTCCAGCCATCTGATGGCCTGTTCTTCCTTCTTTTCCTTCCCCTTGCAAGGTATCATTTCTGTATGTCTTCTCCAGGCTCTAGAAAGAGAGAATGGAATAGCTTATTTGCCAACCATTGTTAAATGGTTGTGACTTTTGTTTTAAAATTAAGAAGGATCATTATGAACACTATGATGACAAAAGAAAAGAAAAACACACTTAATATCAACAATGACGCTGGAAGATAGGCATTCTTATCTGCATTTTACAAACAAGACAGCTAAGATTCACAAAGACCAATTAAATCAGCTTATAACCAACAGATGGAGTCTCCAAATATTATATTCTTTCCAGTGCAGGAAGCAGAGTTTGCCACACCAAAATATGACCTTTTTTATATTGATTATTTTAAGCTTGTTATTTTATTTTTTTTTATATTTTAATAATTTTTATTTCTTAAAGTATTACAAAGAGTATTACATATGTCTCCTTTTTCCCCCCCCCTTGACATTCCCCCGGCCCCTACCCCCCGCCACCCCCCGCCCCGTGTCTTGTGTCCATTGGTTAATCTTATATGCATGCATATAAGTCCTTCAGTTGGTCACTTAATCCCCCCCCCCAACCCTCCTCAGGCTTCCCACTGTAGTTTAACATTCTGTTCAATGTTGCTCTGCTTCTGTATCTACCCCTGTTCATCAGTCCATACTGGTCCCCTTTATTTGTCCCAACCTCACTGGAGTAGTCTCAACCTCACCAGGGCCGTCTGAGCCTCACCAGGGCCGTTTCAACCTCACCGGGGTCGTCCCTACCTCACCGGGGCCGTTTCAACCTCACCGGGGTCGTCCCTACCACACCGGGGCCGTTTCGACCTGACCGGGGTCGTCCCTACCTCACGGGGGCCGTTTCAACCTCACCGGGGTCGTCCCTACCTCACGGGGGTCGTTTCAACCTCACCGGGGTTGTCCCTACCACACCGGGGCTGTTTCAACCTGACCGGGGTTGTCCCTACCACACCGGGGCTGTTTCAACCTGACTGGGGTCGTCCCTACCTCACGGGGGCCGTTTCAACCTCACCGGGGTTGTCCCTACCACACCGGGGCCGTTTCAACCTGACCGGGGTCGTCCCTACCACACCGGGGCCGTTTCGACCTGACCAGGGTCGTCCCTACCTCACAGGGGCCGTTTCAACCTCACCGGGGTCGTCCCTACCTCACGGGGGCCGTTTCAACCTGACCGGGGTCGTCCCTACCACACCGGGGCCGTTTCAACCTCACCGGGGCCATCCCGATCTCACCGGGGCCATCCCAGCCTTACCGGGGAAACAGGAAGTTTGGCCCTCTGTCCCCTGCCGGCGGCTCCCCACCAGACAAAAACTCCAGGCGTTCCTGGTGGTTGAACATCCAGCACTCCTGCCCTCCACCAAGTGCACAGACTGCCTGTCTGCTGTCCCCCAGCGCCCCACAAGAGACTGGGACCAGTGGGCATGTTTGTGCGCTTGCTGGTACAGCAGTTCCACAGTGCCGGCCGAGTCAGGCCCAGCCCTGGCCAGCCCCGGACCGGACTCTGCCCCCCGATTGCGTCCCTCCCAGATGCAAGGAGCTGAAATCTGCAGCCTGCTGGGATTGGCTCTGTACTTGGTGCCTCTGCACATCCTACTCAGTCTCAATGCGCTTCTTTCTATGCGAGGAGTTGAAATCTGCAGTTTGTTGGGTTGGGCTCTGTATTTGGTGTCACGTCCTACTCAGTCTCAATGTTCTTTCTCTCCTTCCAGTTGTAGAGCTTCCACTGGGCCAACTTTCCCATGGTTCTGTATGATAGGTGTTTGTCTGATATTTGGTAGTTTCGATGTTGTTGTGTGAGGTAGCACGCACAGGTCTCTTCCTTATGCCGCCATCCTGGTTCTCCTGAGTCTGCTTCTTGAGTGTGTCTCCCATGGCTGCGAGCAGTTGAAGTCTGCAATTTGTTGGGATAGGCTGCAAAAGCGCAGGTGGGTCTTTTTGTGCACCTGGCACAGCTTGGATGGGGATGTAAATTGATTAGGGCTGAGACTCAGGGAGTCGCCATGGCGGAGCAAATAGCACTGGCTGAGTCTCCGCGGCCCCTTGAATCTCTGCCAGGGCTTTGTGTCCCCCAGTGCCGGCGAGCAGCTATGCAACAGAGTCTCCCTTGCTTTCTGATGGCTGCAAGGCCGTGCTGCCTCTCCCCGTAGGGTCTGGTGCCTCATGATCCCGCCTGAACCAGCTCAGTGGATTTGAAAGTTTGCAGAAGCAAAGGCGTTTCTACTTGTGAGTCTGGCACAGCCCAGATGGGAATGTAAATTGCGTAGGGCGGGGTCACAGGGAGTCGCCGGGGCGGAGACTCAGCGGCCCCTTGCCTATCCAGGACACCAGGACTTTGCGTCCCCCAGTGCCGGCGACCAGCCGAGCACCAGAGCCTCCCTCGCTTTCTGACCGCTGGAAGGCCGTGCCATCTCTCGCCTTGGGGCCTGGGGCCTCAGAGACCCGCCCGAACCAGCTCAGTGGATTTGAGAGTTTGTAAAAGCACAGTCATTCCCTCTTGTGCCTCTGGCACAGCCCTGAGGGTAGGGCGGGCTCACAGGGAGTCGCCAGCGTGGAGGAAATAGCGATGGCGGCGTCTCCGCGCCCCTCGCCTCCCCGGGACACCAGGACTTCTTGTCCCTCAGTGCCGGCGAGCAGCCGCGTGTCAGAGCTTCCCTCGCTCTCCGACCACTGCAAGGCCGTGGCCGCCTCTCCCTGTGGGATCTGGGGCCTCAGAGACCCGCCCCGAGCAAGCCCAGAGGATTCGAGGGTTCGTAAAAAACCGAGAATCCATTTGCAGCCCGCGTGGCGTGTGACTGCGTACCTCTGGTTTTGGTGCCTCCGTAGCTCCCACTCAGTCTCACTGCGCTTCTTTCTTTTCCTCCAGTTGTAGATCTCCCACTGGGCCAACTTCCCCATGGTTCTGAGTGGCGGTTGTTTACTTCATAGTTGATAGTTTCAATGATGCTGTGAGAGAGCAGCACACACAGGTCCGCTCCCTACGCCGCCATCTTGGTTCTCCTAAGCTTGTTATTTTAAAGAAACAAAAGACTCCAGAAAATAACTTTTGATCTCCGCCCTAAATGCCTAAAAGGTTCAAATAGAGGACCTGCCAGGAAGGGAGCTATCACCATGACAACTAATGTTTAATATGAACTAGTGTGTGATTAACAGAGGGGAACCTAGCAAGGCCTACTTCATCAAAGTCCTCCCTGTGTCCCATCCTTAAAGGTGGCCCAGAAGACATTTCCTTACCAAATATGTGCTTTTCTATCTCCTCGTGAATTGCTTTCTTCCCCTCTGAAGCAACAAGCCTCAACCTCCGCTTTCTCCTTAGCTCAAGATGGCATGTAGGCCTTAACTACCCTATTTGTCCTAGACCTATATTCCTATGGAACCCCTGTATGTATATATATAATTAAATTTGGTTATTTTCTCCTGTTAATCTGTCTCACGTAGATTTGATTAGTAGACCAGCCAAAAGAACTAAGAGGGGAAATAGTGGCAATTTCCCCCTCCACCACACCATCTATCAAGATGAATCTTTCAGAGAGCCAGGCATTCTATTAAGGGGTTTCTCCCTCCACCCTATTATATTTCATGACTCAAAAGTAGTTATGAACATCTGCAGACATTTCCAAGGGAAGTTTTCACAATTCAATTGGTCTTTGGTGGTGAGACCAATATTTGAGATTTGATTTGCAGAATCAAACTGGTAGAACAGGATAACTGGAGGGCATTCAGAGATCATTGTATTTGGTTCTTTTACTTATAGATTGGTCACAAGCAGGATGGGAGACAAGTGTGTAAATGATTAGTGTAAAGCTATAACACAAAGGACACAACAAAGCACATGCCTTAGAGAGCAACTGTATCTTGACAGAGAATTCACATTATGTAAATGAGCATTTTCCTCAGTCTCACAACCCAAAATATTGTCAAACATCCCTTTTTCTTCCTTTCCTAAAGGGTTGCTTGTTTCAAGTTCCTCTTTATGCATTCCCTAAGAAAAGCCTCACAAATAAACAGAAGACACTGTATGGGCTCCATCGACAAACAGGCTCCTAACAGAAATCTCAATACCTCTGTTGTTTGTTTCCCTTTGCTTCACTGCGCCCGGCAGACAGCAGACAACAGACAGTCCGGCCCAGCTTTGCCTTCAGCTGAAGAGATTGAACAAAGAAATCCCAGGGCCCAGACTGTTCAAAAGAGCTTCAGCAAATACTTCAGGGCCAGCGAATGTCAAAACCTGTGACTTCTGCTTTAAAATTAAAAAGGGCCAAGATGAACACCAGACTGGATGCTGGAAGGGCAGGGGAGAGTGACAACGGTGGAAAGGAGACGTGCATTTCTGCAGCCTCCCGAGAGCTTCTGAGGGGGGACAGGGAGACCGCAACTCTGAAGAACATTTGTGAAAAGAAAGAAGAGATTTGGTGCTTCATTAGCATATACATACTCACCTCCACCAGGTTTCTCTTCCAGGGGTCACTAACCTCAGCTGACAAATCACACCAATGGCCAAAACCCAGCTTCCACTCTGCCTGTTTTTGTCTGTGTGGTGACCGCCATTTAAAAACCACCAACCTGACAGAAGAATGCCACCTAATTAACACGCTCCTAAAACCCCAGCAAGTGATAAACCTGCTGTGGGGGAAGATGCATTCACACTTTCTTATCAAATTAGGGCCCCAAAATGCTCTTAATTAGCTCAAATCAATTAGTATGGCAGCAAAATGAAGGTGCTTATACTTCTAAAGGTACAGTCAGAGAAGTGTCCAGCATAGAGAAGCTGCCAGAGTTTCTTAAAGCAGTGAGTAGAGGTCAGGCTGAGCTGATTTCATCAGTGATGTGCAGAATCTGATGAGATTTACTTCAGACGCAGCAGACTTCCTGGGGCACTAGAGAACTCGGGTGATTCTCATTGTGATTATTCATTAAAATTTAGGGGGAAAACATGTAGGTGAGCCACGTAGGTCTTGGTGCTTATTTGCAACCACACATATAATAGCACAAATGTTTACAAATAGAAGAAGTGCTGTAGATTGCTCATGAATAGCCTCTTTATGAGTTAGTTATATTTTCTGTAAAGCTTTTATTAACTATTTAGCAAACTTTTCCTTTAGGACTATGCTTAGTTCAAAACTTGAGACATAAAACGTGGTACTTGCCAAATAACCCAGGATAGGGGTCCACCAATGACCTTGACCTTGTTTCCATCCCTCCATCTATAGTATCTTGATTCCAAGAAAACAGAGAACTATCTTACTGACAACATAAGAATTGTTATTAGAGAAATGCCCACATTGTGATAATTAGTTAAATGTGAACTAAAATTATAATAGTTTCACATATTATGACCTCCTTCTATTCTAAATCAAGTTTCATTTTTTGTTTGTTTGTTTGTTTTCATGGGCATGTGGGCAGGTTATACAACAAAAGTTAGCACTCTTCTAATTATAGCCGACTCACTGAAATCAATTTCATCAGAGATTCCATCTGATTCCCCTCGGTGACGGTGCGCACATGGGGTATCATGCTCTCCCCTGTGTGTGAACAGCATGTTTGTTTACTTAAGGAAGTATCTGGAGGCCTCTACTGGTGTTTAGGAAAATATCAACTGAGATAGAACAATAATCTTAGAAGGATTCTAAGCAGATGAACCTCCTTCACATGTGATATATCCAAACCTTCATTTCTATATTTTTAGCATTCTTTCATTACTATAACAATGGAAGCTGATTATTACCTTTTCCCAACGTCACCTTTCCTAAGAGCACCGTGTGGCCACAAGATACCCTGTGTTCTCTTCTCTGGCGAATGGCATCCTGCCCTGCCCATCCTAGCTGCACTAACTTACCCGCCTGAAGATTATTTTTCACCCGCTGTCAGCTTATATCACTTCTGAACTCCCTGTTCTCCAGGGATTAGGGCAGATTTTCCATCAAACCAGCTGTTTGCTTTTTTTTTTTTTCCATTAATGGCAAAACAGCTCTGTTATAAATTAACATTGTCCACATAAGGAGGGGATGAGGAGAGTCAGCTTCTGTTTCATATCTGTTATATTTTCAGTCTGGTGAAACCAACAAACACATAAAACACAGTGAGAAGCTGCCCCCAGGAGAAATGGGTGGGAGACAATAAAATCTGGGACAGACAGAGAGTGATAACAAAATTATTTCTAAAACATGTAAGAAGAAAGAAGGTGATTACCATGTGATATACTCTGAGTAATTTCCTCAAAAACACCCATAATATGAGCATTTTCTTTCCACATTTAGGAGCTTACAAAATTTATTGTAATACTTATAATACATAACACCAGTATTCTTCTATCAACAGAAGAAGAGCACAGAGAGAAGAAAAAATAGAACACAACCAACAATCTTATTGGTAATGCAGGCACCTATATATTTCAAAATTGAACCCAGGCATGCTCTTGAAACTTAGACCAGGGAGATCATTTCTGTGGGTTAAACGGCCACATATCTTGGGTCTGGTTTCCACACAGCACATCCCGAGGCTAGGATTCTTCTGCAAGTTATTTTTGAAGGGAGTGCTCTCAAGAGAGACCAGTAGCAATGAAGGAAGCAAGATGAAAAAGCAGAGAGCTAAGCAAGGCATTGAGTTCTGGTGTAGCGAGCATCAGTCTGGTTTGGCAGGATTGAATCAGGCTGCTTTTCCTTTCTGGAGTCAAGATAGCAGTGACTTGGGCACCCGCAGACCCCTCTGGATGAGGTGGCTCCATCTGCCCAAAGGGTTTCAAGTGTGAGTCATCATCATCAGTAGCAACAACAGCGGCCTTCAAAGGGCTCCCCCAGGTGCTGAGAGAGACACCCAGAGCCTTCTATAGAATGTGATGCTCTTAGGGCATGTACTATATTGAGAACCAGTGTTCAATCTCACAGCAAATAGAGCTTGTGACTGCCAGGAATACTTAAAGGCTGGTAAGATGCTTTAGGCAATAAAGACATGCACAGAGAGAAAAGATAAATTGTAATTTTCTTCATTTTTTCTACCCACCTATCTACAATTCCATTTTTCTACAAGACAGTGGTTAACAAAATCAACCTTTCTAATGATTAAAAAATAACAGTAGAGATTTCTTTTATTTTTTAAATATATTTTATTGATTTTTTTACAGAGAAGAAGGGAGAGGGATAGAGAGTTAGAAACATCAATGAGAGAGAAACATCCATCAGCTGCCTCCTGCACACCCCACAATGGGGATGTGCCTGCAACCAAGGCACATGCCCTTGACAGGAATCAAACCTGGCACCCTTGAGTTCGCAGACCGATGCTCTATCCACTGAGCCAAACCGGTCAGGGCAGTAGAGTTTTCTTTTAAAGATTCTTTATTAAAATCTTCTTTAAGTATAAAAAATACAAAATTCTATCAATAGCTATTGTTTGAGCAAGAAAGGGATTTTTAAGTTGATATTTGGGGTAGCTCTTACTCTTTCCCAATGATTTCAGAATATTCTAATTCCATTCTAATATTGCTACCTTTTCCTGTAAAAAATCAGAAGATTGTTTTTTTATGCAATTTTAAGGTTTACAGGATTTTAATTGGGTAGAAAAAAAAACACCTGAAATTTCACTTACATTTCTGAAGTTCTGATCAACAGATTCCACTAAATCATAGAAATAGAAAAAGAACACCCATTCCTTTTTTAGTCATTCGTGTATCTGCCATATTTGAACATTTATCATTTTAGATAATGCTGCAAAAATTTTTTGAATAAGCCTTCACAGTATCTTAAATGAATCTACCAATGTTCACAGCATGATCTCCATCTCTACTGAACATTCTTCAAAATTGGCACTTGGCTATCCTGACTTTAGCTCAATACAAGATCATGGGTTACGAGTTCAAGTACACCTAGGATTTAGTATGTGCTCTGCTAACGATTAACAGTGTGATCTTGGATATGCCACTTAATCTCTCCAAAGTGCAGCTTCATCATTGCATCACTTCATCTACTTACCGCCCCCCCCCCAAAAAAAATGGTCTAGATAACATTACCATATAGAGCTATTGTGAATGATTGAAGTGTATATTTGATAAAGATGGTACATGTCACACCTAATTTTCTGCTCAAATACCATGAAAAGACAGAAAATACATTTTCTAAAGATCCAAAAATAACTTGAAAACAAAGTTTAACTGATAAGCCCAAAATTTTGAACAACTTTTGAAAAACAGAAAACTATTAGGGCTCAGTTATCTGGAAAATTCAGTCTGAGGGAAACCCTATAAGTCCCTCATTCAGTTAGCGGATGGAAGAAGAGGAGAAAGTCTACAGGAAAAGTTTCTTCTCTCTGCCTTACCTCTGAAATACTTGAGAAAGGTCAGAGAGTGCAAAGTTTCAACAGCAGCTCATTTTGTGATAATGTAATAGTGCTCTCATTCAAGTTATACTGTGCTGTCACTTTGTTACCTTCGTAATCGGAAGGAGGAAAGGGAAGAAGGACAGACATTATAAGCGTGATCATCTGGGCAGCTTCACCAGGAAGCTGCAATTTTATACTCCCCATGAACCACCTGTCCATTCCCTGAAAATCACTGGGGGAAGGAATCAAACAAAGGGGAAAATGGGTGCATGTGCAGTAAAGTCAGGATGATGTAGGGAAGGTGCTTGTCTCTCAATGTAGCCAGGGGAGTTAAGATAAATGGCTAGGGGGGTAGCCACTCCAGGCATGGAAAATTTTGGAAGGTTAAATCCCCTAGACAAGGGAATTCTCTCTCTCGCTGCTTGCACTCCTGTTTCTTGCTTGCTCAGTGACCAACACTTGCTGTGCGCCTCCATAGCCACAAGGCCTCGCCATGTGGACCCCACGCACAATGGACTGCAGCTGGGAACAGAAGCTAACCTAGCCAGATGCTGAACTGGACTGGGAAAATATGGAACAGAAGGTCTGGGCAGCGGCTTAATCCAAGCTCTGGTGAAGACACAAGGGGACATTTTCCTTGGCGGGACAGAGGGTGATGGGACCTTGGAAACTCAGGGTTTTAATTCCACAGAAATAAAGTTTTCCACGACACCTCATCGTCTCCATGTCCCCAGCAACTGGTGGGGACGTGGAGAGCACCCCACTGATAATATCACCTTACACAAGAGCATTTTAGATCCTCCCCTTAAATATCTAATACACTTTAAGGCATAGAACGGAGATGGAAAACAGTTACCCAGAGCGGGAAACTTCAGATCAAGCTGTTTCAAGAAAAGAGTAATCTTGAAAACATGAATGCTATTGAAAACTACCTGAAATTTTTAAAATCACATTACTCTTTTTATGAGCAAAAAAAATTTTTTTAATTTAAAAAAATATGCAAGATTGATGCTCTATTTTATCAGATAATCAAATACCTAGTTTTTATTTTTCTAATAAAAATGGTTTCTGATGATCACCTGATTTACATATCAAATTTAAGGCATTACTGCATTTAAAGATCTAGGGAATTGCACCATGTAGAACTAGTCCAAGCAGAAGAGACAGCAAAATCTCCTGTGGTACCAGAGTCAGGGTCAGGGAATCAATATTTGCATTCTTTTGTTTTTCAAATCATATTTCTTCAAATCATAAGGGCTTATTCCCCCTTCTCCCATCGTCTTTAGAGATACAAAACACTTGCACTTGTCTGAGGATTAAATTAATTTTCACCATTTGCATAATTGGTTCTCAATAGTTTAGTTAAGTTAAACTAGTAGGGGGAGGAAAAAATAGGAACGAGTTAAGGTGTTTTCCATGACTGCATTCTTCATGGTCACTAAAGTGTTTCCCTAGAAAAGAAAAATCTAAAAGGAAAAAAATGATGTGGAAATGATAATTTTAAAAATTCCTATAAAATTTTAGTTTTTTTATTTTAGTTTTTTATTTAAATGAACTACTTGAATATTCATCATTAAAGATTTGATCACAATTTAATGCTGTAACATTTAATTACCTTCATTTTTGGGCCACTATAAATCAAAAGATTGTAATTTAAATGTATATAATTTATTTTTGAGCTTGAAGTTAATTACTAACCGTCAGAGGCTTTAATTATTATTGGCAAGGTGGGAATATATAAAAAGAAGACCTGCTGAAACAAGAAATAGAAATAAGGCTTATGGGCACTGAGGTCTAGAAAAGTTAGCAAATGTATAACCAAGTAATATCTAAAGAAAACCCTGATACTAAAACCTGACAAATAAATAATACAGACCAATATTTCTAATAAAACTGCATGCAAAAATTCTTACATTTTCAGAAAATTAAATCCAACAAATCTATAAAGTATAATATGTTATGACTACCTGGGGTTTGTGCCAGAAATGAAAAGTTAAACATTCAAATATGAATCAATGTACTTCAGCAGATTAACAACAACAAAAAACACAATTATCTCAACAGATGTAGAAAAATAGTTGACAGAATTCAACATACACGACTAATAAAAAGCTCCCAACAAACTAAAAATAGAAATTTCCTAAACATGAGGTAGAGTATTTATGAAAAATCAGCAGCTAACTTTTTATTTAATGGGAATATTATTGTGAACAGAAAAGGGGCTATGTAATTAACCTGACATTCCCAGTGACCAAAAGTAACCACGGAATGGTCTGATCACAAATTCCTACTTGGGTGGGCCATCGCAGGCAGTCACATCCCAGGCCTATGGCTTAGATCTCATATGATTTAAAAACTTAGCATCTTCAAAAGATATTGTTGGTGACTTTCAGTTCTGACCAACATAAGTTAGTCCCTTTCCTCCAAGATCATGTCTTTTACCATCCACATAAGGCAAACAATAATCATCAATGGACTCTGAAAGGTGAAAAGAAGGCAGACTATTTAGGCATCCTGGGACTTGTGGTGACTTCCCTGTTTCCTTACTTCCTCTTTTATATCCCAGACATGAAGGATATAAAGGCCCTGCAGAAGCCTCCAACCCGGAACTGCTGACAGGTACAGAATCCCTTTAAAAATCTGCAGAAAAGCCTATTAGTCCTAGTCTAAATGCCAGGAGAAGTGTGGCCTAAAGTACAGAAAACATTTTTGGCAATGTTTACCTTATTCACACCAAGTAAATATTGCCCAAAGTGTTTACCTATTCACACAAATCACCAACAGAAAAGCCACCCATCATACACATTCCCACAGTTTTAGTTGGGCCAGGAAGGGAGCTTCTCTCACCCCCTCAACCACCACCACTTTACCTCCCTCATCCCTGCACAGGGACATCACACAGTGGTGCTCCAGTCTCCCCATCCAGTGGTGCCAACAGGGCCAAGCAGTAAGTAATTCTTTACCCCCTGCCCAGCAAAAGCAGAGGGAACTTTGATTGCCCTGCTCAAGTGGTATCAGTGGGGTCCAGAAATACACTGAGGTTCACTCCCACCTGGCAGCCAAGAGACGCAATGAGGCAATGAGAAGTGGGGCTTACCATCCCTCTGCTTCCAACCCCCACTCCAGTGTCACTAGGGCCAACAGAGAGCTGGCATCAATGGTGGCAGGAGGTGATAGAAAAAGGTAGCATTAGTTGGCACTTACCTCTGTCCTCCCCTAGTGGCAGCTGGATTCTCTGAGAGAAAAACTCAGTCTGAGCCAATGCCACACTTGCATTGGCAAGTGTCACAGGGGCCAGTGGAGGAACTGAACTCCTCCCCTCCCCACATGCCACAAGGCAGTGTGAATCAGGGTCCCTCATTTGCACAGTGGGAAGGTGAATATACATACCCACCTGGCTCCTGTGCTCCTCCCTAACAGTGGGAATGCCCGCTATAGAAAAGAGTAAACAGAATCCAGAGTTTTATAAAATAACTAGAGGCCCGGTGCACAAAATTTGTGCACTCGGTGGGGGGGGGCGTGCATCCCTCAGCCCGGCCTGCGCCCATTTGCAGTCCAGGACCCCTTGGGGGATATCCACCTGTTGACTTAGGCCCACTCCCCGGGGGATCAGGTTTAAGCTTGCAGTCAGACATCCTTCTGGTAGCCAGGGAGCCCTCGGGGGATGTCCGACTAAAGGCTTAGGCCCCCAAGGGATCAGGCCTAAACTGTTAGTTAGACATTCTTAGTGCTGCCATGGAGGTGGGAGAGGCTCCTGCCACCACCTCCGCACTGGCCAGCCATGAGCCAGCTTCTGGCTGAGTGGCACTACTCCTTGGTCTGACCTAAACCCTAAAGATTAGTACTTCATTTTACAACTTTTTCTCAGTTTATAGGCAGCAGCAAATTCAGACCACACAGTCAGGTGTGCGCCCGGGCCCTCCCGCCCTCCGATCGCCATGGCATCGCTCTGCACAGGCCAGCCCTCAACCCCGGCCCCTGGGGTCGGGTTTGTTGCCCGGCTTTCAAATGGCGATCACTGGCTGGGGGGTGGGGAAAGGCAGCCTTTGCCCACCCCCTAGCTCTTGCCTGCCCCCTGGGTTGCCCATCACCATCCTTCAGTCTTTCCCCTTTTGCCTCCCATCATTGGACATATGCAAATTAGCCGCCATCTTTGTTGGTGGTTAACCGCCATCTTAGTTGGCAGTTGATTTGCATAAGGATATGCTGATTAGCCAATGGGAAGGGTAGCGGT
This sequence comes from Myotis yumanensis, assembly GCF_028538775.1. Lineage (NCBI taxonomy): Eukaryota > Metazoa > Chordata > Mammalia > Chiroptera > Vespertilionidae > Myotis > Myotis yumanensis. The sequence continues at coordinate 62,720,766 of NW_027223759.1, forward strand.
TATACTCTAATTACCATGTTTCTCTTTTATTAGTGTAGATATACAAAATGCCCAAGACACCCAAATGTCACTCATCATACCAAGAATCAGAAAACAATCTCAACCAGAATGAGGAAATACTATCAACAGATTTCAAGAAGAGATGAATCAGATGTTAGAATTTTCTGACAAGGAATTTAGTATTAGCATCATAAAAATACTTCAGCCCTGGCTGGTGAGGCTCAGTTGGTTGAGCATCATCCCATCCCATGTACAGAGAGGTCACCAGTTTGGTTCCTGGTAGAGGCACATGCCTGGATTGCAGTCTCCATTTCAAATAGGGGGCCTGCGGGAAGCAGCTGATGGATGGTTCTCTCTCTCTCTCTCTCTCTCTCTCTCTCCTTTTGTCTCAAAAAATCAATAAAATATATTTTAAAAAATATTTCATAAAGCATTTAGAAATTCCTATAATACAAATAAAAAAGCTAAACAACAACAAAAAAGAGAAGGCTATAAAAAATAACCAATGTAGCTGAATTAAAGTAGCAAAAAATGAAGGTGGTAAGAAGTGGTCATGGGGAGGTAAAAATGGTTTATATATGGAAAGTAGAGACAGAGGATTTTCAGATGTACTGAGTGTGGAGTGTGAGAAGATAAGAAAAATCAAGGATGAGTCTAAGGATTGGAGCATAAGCACAAGAAAGAACTGGGTCACACAGCTGGAGAGTGGAAGGGCTGAGGACCCTGTTTGAGCCGCTCTGGTACATTTCATCACAGCCACTTTCTAGAAATGGTCCACACTGTTGAAAAATACAACAATAAACACAGTAAGCCATGATATCTACAACTATATTTTCAATTACTCCGAATCAACAACATCAGCTGCAGTGACATGGAGGCTAGAAAATCACTAAGATATAAGGACAAGACAAATGCCATAACTGATATAAGATACTGTGACCAGTTAAATCACCTACTGAGTTATAAAAGCAAATGCGTTGAATAATCTAGGCCTGAACTGTCTGGCAATCTCCCAAGAGCTTTTATCATTAGAACTCCAGAGTTTTCTTTGAGAGATACATAATTAGATTCTACAGTAAAAGGTATGAATGAATCAACACTGTGTTGATGCCTTGTTAATGAATAATGAAGTAAGATTGACTGACATGTGTTGCAACAGGTGTGTGTGTGTGTGTGTGTGTGTGTGTGTGTGTGGTTTATGAGTTGCTAGGAAAAATAATGCCTGGAATGTTAGCAAGGTGACCTCTAGGGAAGAAAGCAAAGTTGACAGGCAGATTAGGGATAGGAAGGTGGGGTGTCATCATTCTGAGATATGTCTGATTCATTTGAATTACTTTCATAACATATTACTTGCGTAAATTTCTGGGCAATATGTAGAAGAGGAAAATACTTATAGGGCTTTTTACCTTCCCACCTCAACTTAAGAAAAATATAACATGGCCTTGTCCATAAATCTACCATTTTCCTACAACATTTTCTTATAGATATCCCCACAGGAATTTCCTTGAGCTGAACACTGCTATAGAGGTTAAACTAAAACCCATGCAAATATACACTACTCCCTACTCCCCCTCCTTCCTTTATCCCTAGCAAACATCACCTTCCAAAATAATGAATATGAAAAGACAAGTGGAACTTAAGATTAGCATAGCACTTAGATTTCTTCATGCAGGAAAAATAGAATATGCTCAATAAGGAAGCTGAATGCATTAATGAACAACACAGTCATCTTGTAGACATATTTTTACCTAAGTCAAACTACACTTTTAATGTAATAAAGCTTTGTGTTACATCATCAAATATTCTTTCCACATCTAGTTTTAAAACATTTACTAATATCACCTCTCTCTCCTTTTTCACCTCCAGGGAGCATGCCTCACAATCTACTCTGGATTCAGAAAAGACCTTACCCTGCTTAAGATCAAAGCACCATGAACAACGTGGTTTGATCTGTGTATGTATCTAATGGCAAACTGTGTATATAATCCTGTGCTTTGTAACTATCATGATCTCATAACTGGCCTGCTGAGCAGAAGTGGGCTGCTTAATGCACACAGCCTATGAATCTTCATATTAATTAGTTTTGCCCCCAAACTGTGTTTGGTGGGAAAAACTAGATGGAGGTTAGACTCTTGACTCTATCGCTTACTGTGAGGACTTCAACAGTCCCTAAACCTTTGGAGTGTCAGTGTTCTTATCCACAAAGTAAGGATTAACATAGTCACTTTGCCAAGTTGTCTTTGAAGCTTAATGATCTCTGAAGAACTTGTGAAACCTCTTACTCAAAGCCAAGCACAGAGCAAGCCCACAATTTAAGTGGATAATTAAAATATGATCCAAAAAGGAAATGTATGTGGGATATCAGATCAGACTTTAGAGACTGCAGATAAGAATAACACTGGCCTTCGATGTAGAAAGAGTGGAGTTGGCGTATACTCTGATAAAATGGGATGTGGGAAGGATTTGTATCTGCCTCTTGGCCTCTTTAAGAAATGCTCCCTTGCCCTAACCGGTTTGGCTCAGTGGATAGAGCGTCGGCCTACGGACTGAAAGTTCCCAGGTTCGATTCTGGCCAAGGGCATGTACCTTGGTTGAGGGCACATCCCCAGTAGGAGGTGTGCAGGAGGCAGCTGATCAATGTTCCTCTCTCATTGATGTTTCTAACTCTCTATCCCTCTTCCTTCCTCTCTGTGAAAAATCAATAAAATATATTTTTAAAAAAAGAAATGCTCCCTTTAGTTTGTTTCAGGCAATGTGTTCCCTGGTAAAGGTGATCTATTAAGTAGGTACAGACTGCAGAGGGAAGGTGGGGAGGGAGGGGGGGTGGGAGGGAAGAGATCAACCAAAGAACTTATATGCATATATATAACCCATGGACATAGACAATAGGGTGGTGAAGGCCTGGGGTAGGGGGTAGGGCGGGGGCAGACTAGAAGAAGACAAGTGAGGGGAAGAGGGAACATATGTAATACTTTCAACAATAAAGATTTTTTTAAGTAGGTAACATACAAACAGGAACTAGAGTTTTCTTCTTAATAAATCCAGCCCCACTTGCTATACCTCAACTTAACTAAGAACAATGTCAGACAAGCAGCTGCCAAAAGCACTGGACACTGAAAGAGGGGTGGAAAGCATGCTGAAGCTGGGAGAAGAGAAACAACGAAGGAAGTGTGGGCTCACCCATCAGATTCTCTTAAGGGCCACGTGGGTCTCTGTTGTGACACCTGTACTAGTAAGTGCATTCAGGGGATTCCACAAACAAGGAGGCTGGCTTCGGGTTTGAAGGCATCCTCGTCCTGGCTCTCAGCCCAGCAGAGATTGACAAAGTGGACTTGGCAAAGTATGAGTTCAAGTGAAGGTACAGGCAGGTGCACAGTGCTCAGATGCTGTTCTGGAAATGGGACTGGGTTTGCCAAACTTTATCCGTTTGCAAGTTGGAACTGCTTGGCCTTGTATAACCTCGATCCAAAAGGATGATGAATGGGCCTGTTTCTGCAGTGAAAAGAAAAAAAGAAATGTTGAGACAATCCACTATGTCTTGGAAGGATTAACTCCTTCCTGAAACCAGCTTCCCAGCTCCACAGTAGCAGGGAGTAGTGTAAACAAGATTCAAATAGTTGAGCGTGAATGCACACTCAATTTTTACCTTATGACTTGTCACCTCAGATTCTCCTCGAGGTAGTTCTGATACCATTCCAATAAGTGTGACACAGACACGTGTGTTAGATTCATTTCACTTGTAGAAAACAGAAGGAGATTAGACGAAAGCAAACACATTGTAGGTCTGCCTCTGGCCCAAATAGAATAACAAGCACTGGCTTTACATGGCTGCCTGAAACAAACAAACAGAAAAGCAAACGACAAAAGAAACTACAAAATACATGAAATGATGGTTTTCAGACACTGACACAATGATTATGCCTGAGAGAGGGAGACGGAAGAAGTGACTCCTCTGATTAGCTTAGTTTACTGCCCGGAAAAATTTTCCAAAGCAGAGACCCAAAAGGTCTTCCCGAGTTGAGAGGACAGAGTTGTGAGTCCAGAGAGACGGAGACCCTACAATTTCTAGTGCTAGAAGAGCCCTGGGAAGGAAAGGCTCCACAGGGAGAGAGCTCCAGCTCTCTGAGAGGGTCCTTCCTGAGTCTTGAACTAAGTCATCAGCGCAGGCCTGTAAGGAAACCAGCTCTGACCAGGGAATCAACCGCCCACAAGAAGAAGGCGGAAATCTCTGAGGCTCCCACAGGGATGGGATTTATTTGTATTCCCACAGTCAGCATAGGAAAACCTCATCGTCCCTGGTAGAATCCTCAGAAGGGTTTTGCCTCAGTAGTTGGGCAAAATCCGACTTAGAAGAAAGGCTACTCTGGTCATGACTAACAGAGCTTACACACAAGCTTTGAAGGGATCATGCCTCCCAGCAAGTTATCTGCATTCTGGAATAAAGTCCAAAAATATTTGTAGGAATAAAAAATATCTAGTTCCCAAAAAGGAAACTAACGTCCAATAAAAATTACCAGGCATTCAAAGAAGCAGGAAGATACCACCCTTAATGAGGAGAAAGAACAATCAATTGAAACTGACCAAGCAATGACTCCAGTGATAAAATTAGTAGTTAAGGGTATTGAAACATTTATTTTAATTGTACTTTATACGTTCAAGAAGGCAGAGGAAAGCTTGATATTAGGGAAACCTGGAAGATTTTGTTAAAAACAGACCCAAACTGAACTTCTAAAGATAAAAAATACACAATTTATTTTTAACATGTTGTACATTTTGGCAACGTGGCATCCATAGTGAACCGGAGGAATGCATTATTACTTTCTGACTCATTTCAGTGTGTATTCGTAGTTTTACTTTTCCATAGCCCACTCAGACCCCACCTTGTATTGTAGAATGCTCTGAGGAAATCACTCAGCTTTTTCTGAGTCTAACTTTCCTCACTTATGAAATGGTGATAACTCTAAACTGAAGAAACCTGGTGAGAATTAGAAATAATCTGTGTAAGTCATGAGTCAGTAGTTCTAACAAAGATTTCTGTTTGTTGCCACATTTGCTGAATAATTATAATTACAAGCAAAGAGAAAATAAAATGTGGAAACTACAAGGAAACAAAAAGTGTCCATTGTATATTTTGAAAGACACCTAAGACTATTTCTAATGTGGTATTTTAAATTTTTTGTGACTTTTAATACATATGCATAAAAGTGCAAAAAAAAGAAGGTACCATTCAATAAATTTTCATAAAGTAAATTCTAATATAAGTGCTATCCCGGCCAAAGAAACAGGAAATTGTAAGCACCACAAAAAGTTCCTCTTTCTGGGTCCTCAAAAGTGTCCACTATCCTGAATTCTAACATTGTAATTTAATTCTGCCTGATTTGAGTGTTACGTAAATGAAGTCATACAGTCTATACTAGTATTTCTTTATAATGGACATTTTTCTCTCAGCATTGTGTTCATAAAAAGTATACATGTTGTTTGCTATAAATAGCTATAATTCATTTATTTTCATTGCTGCCTAACATTTCTTTGTACTAATATTTCACAGTTTCTTGATCTAATCTACTGTTGATTGATATCTGAGTTATTTTCAGTTGGGGATTTTAACACTTTGCTACATGTCACTTGATGTCACAAGTTGTTTATTGATCTAAGAATAGAATTAATGGGTCATAAGTGGAAAATAGTAGTTTTCCAAGTGGCTGTACAATTTATATTCCTATTCAATATACGCTTTTTTTATTTCTTGTTAAAAATATTTGGTAGAGCCCTGGCCCATGTGACTCAGTTGGTTGGGGTGTTGTCCTGTACACCAAAAGGTTGTGGGTTTGATTCCTGGTCATGGCACAATCACAGATTTTGGGTGTGATCCCTCCATTGGGCCTGTGTGGGAGGCAACAGATTGATGTTTCTCTTTCACATTGATTTTTTTTTCTCTCCCTCTCCCTTCTTCTCTCTCTAAAGTCAATAAAAGCATATTCTTCCTTATGTAAGGAAGGCTTTAAATTAAAGAGTCAATATACAGTGGGGCCTTGACTTACGAGTTTAATTCGTTCCATGACGGAGCTCGTAACTCAAATTACTCGTATGTCAACTCTTAAAGTGAACAAGTGAGACACGTGATGCTGGGCTGATGTTGTGGCGTTCACTGTGACGTTCGCTGCGCCAACTAGCGGTGGGGTATCTGAAGCTGGCTCGTAACCCGAATTTTAGCTCGCAACTCAAAGCAAAAAATTGGCAGAGAGAGGGCTCGTATCTGGAAAAACTTGTTAGTCGGGACACTCGTAAGTCAAGGCCCCACTGTATTTAATATTTATAGCATTTACACACATTTTATCTTTTGTGTCAATTTCAGTAAGTTATAATTTTCTAGGAATATGTGCATTTCATTTTATTTTAAGTATATTGGCATCTAATTGTTCTTAACAACAGTTTTATATTTTATTAGAGGCCCAGTGCATGAAATTCGTGCAAGGGTAGGCCTTCCTTCCCCCAGCTGCCGGCACCAGCTTCCCTCCAGCTGCTGGCACCTGGGACCCAGGGTTCCCTCTGGCTACCAGCACCCAGGACCTGGGCTTCCCCCGGCTGCCAGCAGCCAGCCCCGCCCTCACCAACCTTGACCTGATGCTGCCCGAGTTCGCTGCCACCCTGCCTTTCCCCATTTCCCATCAGGTGATCTGGGCCTGCTGGCCAGGGGGAGGGACCACAAGGTTGGCTGGCAAGCCCCGATGGTGATTGGGGTGGTCAGTGCACATCATAGTGACTGGTCATTCTGGTCGTTCTGGTTGTTCTGCCGTTCGGTCAATTGCATATTAGGGTTTTATGTATATAGCTATTTTATTTTGAATGTATACAGAATATTTAATAATGTCCATTTTTATTTCTGATATTGTTTATTTGTGCCTATTGTTTTTCTGGGATTTTTGTACCTTCCCTCTCTTTTTTTTCTAGACTTTTCCTATACATATGATTTTGATCAGTGTTGTCAATTTTATTCATCTTCTCAAAGCATCAGTCTATTCTTTGTAAATTCTCTCTAATGTATGTTTGATTCTGTGTACAACTTCTGTTTTTTATTATTTTCTTCCTTCACATTTCCTGAGACTTAATTTGTTATACATTTCCTAACTTTTAGCAATAGATACTTAACTTGTTACTTTGCAGGTTTTATTCTCTTTTTCAAGATGTCCATTTAAGACTATAATTTCTCTTTAATTATGTTTTACCTACATCTCATAATATTTAGATGTTCTTTTATTATCACTTAATTAAAAAGATTCATAATTTCCATTTTTAATATTTTCTTGATTCATGACTTATTTGAACAACTTAATTTTATCCATTTAATTTGTTAATTATCAAGAGCAGTATCTTAAAATATTCCACTATGATTGCATATGTGGCTATGTCTCCTTTTATTTCTGTCAGCATTTATTTTATATATTTGAGGCTATATTTTAGAATATAAATTATAATTATTACATCTTGTGGGTGAGGTCAAATATTTATTACTATTAATCATGATATGCTTTCTCTCTGGAAATGTTTTTAGTCTATAAAACTAAAATATGGTATTTGGTTAATGATTTTCAGTATTTCTTTTTCAATAGTTTTCATTTATCTGCACTCTTATATTTGAGAGGCATTTCTTAAAAATAGCTTATGGTTGGGGTGCTTTTGTTTTATCTATTTAACAATCTTTGTATTTTAATTGGAGCATTGAACTCATTTACCTATATCAGGTCACTGTTAAACAGATAAAATCTACTATCATTTATAAAACTTTCTTTGTTTCCAAACAGGTTCTATAACATTTTCCTCTCCTTTCTTTCCTTTGTTTATATTGATATCTTCTTATTGTTTCTTCCATCATACTCCATATTTCTTAGTTTACTATTATTTTAGTAGTGACTCAAAGGATTATAATATACATCCATTATTTTATAGAGTAAAATAGGTACTTTTGCCCTATTCCTGGACAATGTAAAGTCAATAGAAAACTTTATTGCCATTTATCCAGAATCTATCTTAAATTTTACATGTATTTTAAATCACCAAAATATTATTATCATTACTTTATAAACAGTATTTACATAGTGTTTTATACAAACAATAGTTATATAGATTTGTCTAGATATTTTTTTAATCCTCACCCGATGCCCTTGACCAGAATTGAACCCTGGACCCTTGGTCCAAAGGTTGATGTTCTATTCACTGAGCCAAACCAGCTAGGGCAATTGGCCCACATATTTACCAAATTTTTTGCTCTTTATTTTTTCATTCACTTCCAAACTTCTATGTAGGATCATGTTTCTTCTACCTGAAAATAAACTTTTATATTTTCTTTAATGTTGGTCTGTCATTGATTAATTTTCTTACTGTTGTTTTCTAAAATATGTTTATTGTCCATAAAGAATTCTATTTTGCTGCTGTTCATAAAAGCCTAGGTTGTTATGTATTTCCTTTCAGCAAGGTAAAAGATATTTAATTGTTTTTTGGCTTCCATTGTTTCTGTTGCATAGTCTGTTTTAAGTAACAATGTGGGTCTTTTGAAGGTAATCTGTCTTTATTTCTTTAATATACTTTCCTGGTTTTCAGAACTTATACTATGATGTACTTAGATATATCTATATATCTATATATCTATATATCTACATATCTACATATCTACATATCTACATATCTATATATCTATATCTATATCTATATCTATATCTATATCTATACTTCCTGTGGTTCATAGAGTTCCTCAGCTTAGGTGCTTGAGAAAGCAGACAACGTGACATGGATTAAAATGCCATTACATTGAGAAGTGCAAAACCAGGGTGGTATGGATATGAAAAAAAAAGGGAAATCATGAAAGAAAATACATAAGGAATGTAATGAATTACATTACCATACTGGCTGTTACAGCAAGCTGCAAGAGACATAATAGGGTGCTCAGTAGCTGAGTTTACTTTCTGGTATGTAACTTCTTTACAAGGTTGCAAAAATGAACCACACCCAGGAGTGCTCCATGTAGGAAAGAACAGAGGGGAGGTTTATCTTCCCATATACTTCCCATTTCTTACTGTTCTAAGTCCAACTCATGAGCAGTTAATTCTCCAGCACTAGTAAATTATATTATACTAGAGGCCCGGTGCACAAAATTCGTGCACTCAGGAGTGGGGTGGTCCCCCAGCAGGCTGCGCCCTCTCGCAGTCCGGAAGCCCTTGGGGGATGTCTGACTGATGGTTTAGGCCTGTCAGCAGTCGAACATACTGAGTGCTGCCACAGAAGCAGGAGGGGCTCCCGCCATTGCCGCTGTGCTCACCAGCCATGAGCTCTGCTTCTGGTTGAGCGGCACTCCCCCTGTAGAAGCACACTGACCACAAGGGGGCAGCTCCTGCATTGAGCATCTGTCCCCTGGTGGTCAGTGCATGTCATAGCGACTGGTCATTCTGCTGTTCAGTCTATTTGCATATTAGCCTTTTATTATATAGGATGGCCCCCTCGATGGCCACCCAGGAAACCAGATAATGCCAAGGGATATAATGTATAGGGTTAAAATTAAGGATTTATGTATTTAATTCGTTTTGGAAAATTCTTAGGCCTTACTTCATTGCATGTGCACTATTCTCTCTCTTTTTCTATGATTCCTGTTGGATGCATGTGAGACCTTCTTACTATATACTCTATGTCTTTGTTTCTCTCTTCTATCTTCTATATTCTTTTGCTTCTCTGGGTTTCATTCTAGATCATTTTATTCTGGTCTATCTTCCAGCTACTATTTTCTCCTGCTGCTGTAGCTAATTTGTTTTTATTCCCACATGAGTTCACAATTTCAGATATTTTATTTTACAATTTTATAACCTGTTTTGGAATTGTAATAATGAATCAGGCTCCATAAAATCCTTAGCCTGGTCTTTTATCTACTAGGATTCATTAAGAATAGTTATTTTAAGTGTTACATCTGATTATTCCACTATTTAAAGACAGTATATATCTTTCTGTTGCCTGATTTTTTTTCTATTTTCTTTCATATTGTCTTGTCATTTCATATGACTTGTAGTTTTTGTTGATATTTGTTTAGTTGGGTTCTTTTGTTGTTGTTGTTAATCCTCACCTTAGGACATTTTTCCCATTAAATTTTAGAGAAAGTGGAAGGGAGAAAGGGAGGAAGAGAGACAAAAAGAGAAACATGGATGTGAGAGAGACACACTGATCAGTTGCCTCCGACACATGCCCTGAAATGACCTGGGATCAAACCTGCAATCGAGGTACATGTCCTTGATCTAGAATTGAACCTGTGACTCATCAGTGCTGGGGCCAGTGTTCTAACCATTTAGGCACACCAGTCAGAGCATATGACTTATAGTTTTTATTGTTTTTATTTTTTTAAATATATTTTATTGATTTTTTACAGAGAGGAAGGGAGAGGGATAGAGAGTTAGAAACATTGATGAGAGAGAAACATTGATCAGCTGCCTCCTGCACACCCCTGATTGGGGATGTGCCCACAACCAAGGTACATGCCCTTGACCAGAATCGAACCTGGGACCCTTCAGTCCACAGGCCGACGGTCTATCCACTGAGCCAAACTGGTTAGGACTGACTTATAGTTTCTATTGTTGTTGTTAATCCCCACCGAGGATATTTTTCCATTGATTTTTTAGAGAGAGTGGAAGAGAGGGAGAGAGACACAGAGAGAGAAACTTCGATGTGAGAGAGACACATTGATGGACCTTTCAATCTGAAGGCCAACACTCTATCCACTGAGCCAAACTGGCTAGGGCATGATGTGTAGTTTTGAGGGTTGTGCCTTGCACATAAAAATTGTAAAATTACAAGACCTTTAATGATATTACCTTTTTGCAAAAAGATTTGCCTCTGGAATGTACTTAAAGTCACATTCAATCTCAAAGTAATAATTTTCATAGAGGAAAAGGCTAGAAAGTGGCCTTCGAAAAAATAGAGTGGCAGAAGTAAACTATTTTGAGCACTTACTATCTCACTAGCTCTTTGCATACGTTATTTCTTTTAATCACACAGCATTTCTTTAAGTAAAATATTTTTATCCTCTCATTTAGAGTGAGACATGCTAACAATTTAATCAAAAACATACCTCTAGATGTAGCAGAGAAGAAATTCAAATTCTTTTCTGTGATGCCAAATACTCCATATGGTATGCTTCACGTCATGCTAGGACCTCCACTAATCCTCTCAAGGGATCTAGTTGTAGTGGCAGAAGTCATCAGAATTGTCTAATAGTTAGGTTTAAAAACCCTTCTAAACTGACCCTGCATACCAGAGAGCAACCTGTAAGTAAAATTAAAAAAGGAAGCACCAAACCAACACTCTGTCATAAGGAAAACAAAATCACAGGCTGACTGAATGAACATTCACTCTGGGACCGATGTGTTTAATGAGTTATAATAAAGTCCCACCATTCAACTGCACCCCCATAAGAACTCTAAAAGCCCACCTCCTTGTATGCTTTGGGCAGCTCGGTGCCAGCTTGGACACTTTACCTAGACATTTTCCCCCAGACCCAGGTCTCAGAGCTAAAATTATAGAGGAATTTACAGCACTACATTCCCTGTCTCATGTGGTAGGCAGGAAGGGAAAGAGTTTCACCATCTGTTTTTAAAACATGATTTAAACTTGTTCAAGACTTCATGTTTTTTATTGGACAATTTATGGGAAATTCTGAAGAGGTTCAATAAATTCCATTAAATTAAACTTAAATTCAAAGGAATCGCTTCCCCTTAAAGAAGTTCCATAATATTTATTTGATTCTCACATCAATTAGGCCTGTGAGTCACTATACTTAAGAGGCAGTTTGGTTAGGTATCTTATTTGGCCTTAATTTAATATTCCAACAATAGGCTGTTGAGCTCAGTAATTACTACCTTGCTGTGATACACTTGTCTGAACGCTCAGAATCTCTCCTAACAAACATCTGAAAGTCTGAATGCTGCTCTATCTGCTGGTCTTTCTCAGGGTTTATTTTTCAGGAGGTTTGAATAGTTTCCAAGAACATCACTGTGTCTGAGATTTCGAATACTGAGGGGAGGCATTTCAGGGTGACATGACAGCCAGAAGCTAAGAACTCAAGTGATTATAAAGGCACAAAGGAACTAAATGAAGGGGAACCCGAGTTTGAAAAAAGGTTGGAATTTCACCAGAATATGGAGAGCAAGTAAATCATTGATCCATTGATTCCCATTTCTTATGTGAACTATAGTCTGATCTCACATATTCTGTGTGTCAAGGTAAAAACAAAGGTTTGAAATGTGTAACCCTACACTGTTACAGCTGATTCTTCTGGCCTCTTTTCCCAGTAGAGCTTTACTGAGGAGGCTAATGGCTAAGGAAACACCAAGGGATCAATAAGGAAAAGCTTGTAATAGGAGCTAAAGCTGAGTACAGAAGAGAGGAAGAGCAGAAAAATCCCCCGGTGAGAAATATTAAAATGTGATCTTCAAGGAAGCACTGAGTACAGTCTACCCTCCTCCCTCCACTCAGGCATGACATTACCAACCATGTCACAGAGGAGGGAGATGAGTAAAAAAGAAGTAGAACAACCACCAAAAATACTTAGCCTCTCCCATGTGTCCTGGGTAACTAACACAGTAACTACCAAACAAATTGCACACTGCCACATTCCCAATACCTAAGGGATAACATCATGCCATCTTTAGAAACAGAGAAGAAATGCTAAAACAACCAGAGCAAGGGAGTTGTAACTCTATCATGTTTATCCCCTCTTATACTTCTATGAAGTATTTCAAGCATATATAAATTTATGTAAAAGTCAGTGGGGGAAAACACAATAGCAAAAGAACTTATAAACAAATGTTCATAGCAGCTTTATTCATAATATTCTCAAACTGAAAACAACCCATATGCCCTTAAACAGATAAATGGATGAACAGATTATAGTACATTCATAGTATAAAATGCTACAGAGAGAAGGAGAAAGAGAGAGAACTATTGATATATGCAATAGCATGAATGAATTTTAAAATTGATATGAATGAAATAAGCCAGACACAAAAGAGTATAAATTGTATTTACATACAATTTTAAGGAAAAAAATCTGAAATGAGAGAATAAAATCAATGGCTGCCTAGGTCTAGAGTTTGGGGAGATGGAGTAGCTATCTATAATAATAAAAGTATAATATGCTAATTAGACTGGATGTCCTTCCGGAGGACCTTCCGGATGAAGCCAGTGCCTGCCAACAGCCGGAGGGAAGCCCGAGTTCCGGGTGCTAGAGGGAAGCCAGTGCCGGGAACCAAGGGAAGGAAGGCCTACTCTTGCATGAATTTCATGCATCAGGCCTCTAGTTAATTATAAAGGGACATGAGAGATTTTGGGGAGAGGCCTCATAGAGATGTAATATATATTGATTGTGGTGGTGGTTATAAAAATGTATACATTTGTCAAAACTCACTGAACTTCCCATTTCAAAAATATCTATTTATCTTGGCTGGTGTGGCTCAGTGGTTGAGAATTAACCTATGAACTAGGAGGTCACTGTTCAATTCCCAGTCAGGGCATATGCCTGGGGTGCAGGCTCAATTTACAGCTGATCCATGATTATCTCTCATCATTCATGTTTCTATATCCCTCTCCTTCCTCTCTCTGAAATCAATAAAAACATTTAAAAGAAAAAGAAAATGTTGAGCAACAACAAACACTAGCCCCACCTTCAACCTTAAAGGGATGAACCAAAACAGGAGGAGTATCTATAGTGATGTGGACAATTATCCCCACTCTCCCCATTACATTATTTATTTATTTTTGTTATTAACAAAAACAAAATAATTGACAATAATGAAATCTAACCAGAAATTTTCCTTGTTAGATTGGGATACTGGGAGGTAAGTTTCTTCTGGTCTCTAATGAAGATACTACAAAGAGCAAGCATGCAAAAATTATCTTCACATACTACAAAAATATAAAGACTGTAGAAAATCTCATTCTTTCATCTGCTCTCTATTTAAACTTAGACTAGACCTTGCTGTACTGTGCTATTTTATGTAATCAGAGTTACATAGTAACTAATCGTAATTGAATGCTTACTATATACCAGACAATGTTCTGTGACTTTATAGCCACTAGATTTTTTAATATGCACAATTCTACTACTATCACTGCTTCACATGTAGAAACTGGAATATAAGAGGTGGAGTAAAATAACTTACCTGAAGTTTTACGGTTGGCTATTGGTAGAGGTGATTCAACTTAGGCAGGCCGTCTCCAGTTTCCACATTTTTAACCACCACACTGTTCTGCACTGTCATTTGTAAAATGGACCAGCCTTGACCTGCCATTCAAGGGTGTCGACATTTCTGCCATTTGCCTATTATTTTGTTTTGTTTCTGCAGAATCATGTGCTATCCTGACTCAAAGTGCATAGTGTCCACAGGCATAGTGCTAACATAAGAGTCTCCTGGAACAGAGGGCTCAATGCCAATAAAAATGCCCAGACACTACTCTGAAAGGGCGAGGTTCCAAAGAAAAATAAATTCTAAAGAGATGGTTGTTTCTCTTTCATTCCTCATAAAAAAAGGTGAAATGTGCTAAGCACAATACTTTCATACTCATTTAATTATTACACTATATTATTAAATAATTATTGCAACATCTATTGACCATTCTAGATAAAGATATGGGTTTTGAAAGGCTAAATAAGTTGTTGAAGTCAAGTACCTAATAAATGGCAGAGTTCAGAATTAAAACAAGTTTTGTCTGATTCAAACACACACACACACACACATATATATATATACATATATATATATATATATATGTATGATTGAAATGCACATCAAGAATTACATAAAAAGAAAAAAGGACATAAATGGAGTTCAAGTGTTTTAACATCCTTGCATTGTTAGGAAATTTTAAATACTAATTTAGAGGTAATGCTAACAAAACAAAAGCTAGAAATGCATATTATAATCTCTAGTGTAACCACTAAATGAATGATAAAAATATATGTGTGTTAATAAAAATACAGTGAAAGAAATAGAAAAATAGAAAAAATACTACATTGACCCAAAGATGACTACAAAGGAGAATGAATATCAGGTAGTACAAAGAGGAAACTCAAATATACCAACAAACACATTAAATGTAAACAGACCAAATAATCTAATTAAAAAACACTGTAAAAACAAATTAAAAACACACACACACACCTATACACTGCTTAGAAGAGACACATTTACTACTAGAGGCCTGGTGCACAAAATTTGTGCACTGGGGGGGGGGGTGCGTCAGCCTGGCCTGCACCCTCTCACAGTCCTAAAGCCCTTGGGGGATGTCCGACTGATGGCTTAGCACTGCCACTGTGCTTGCCAGCCATGAGCCTGGCTTCTGGCTAAGTGGCGCTCTCCCTGTGGGAGCGCACTGTCCACCAGGGGGCAGCTCCTGCATTGAGTGTCTGCCCCCTGGTGGTCAGTGCACATCATAGTGGCCAGTCATTCCGCCATCGGGCCAAAACCCTTTCTCCGACATCCCCTGAGGGGTCCCAGATTGCAAGAGGGCACAGGCCAGGCCGAGGGACCCCACCAGTGCACAATTGGGGCTGGGGAAGGATGCAGGAGGTTGGCCAGCTGGGGAGGGACCACGGGGGGGCTCCAGGGTGTGTCCAGCCCATCTTGCTCAATCCTGATCAGCTGGATCCCAACAGTAAGCTAATCTACCGGTTGGAGTGTCTGCCCCCTGGTGGTCAGTGCAAGTCATAGCGAGCAGTTGAGCGATCTTAGCATATCATTAGCATATTACACTTTGATTGGTTGAATGGCCGACTGGACACCCGGA
The DNA here is from genome assembly GCF_028538775.1 of Myotis yumanensis. Classification (NCBI taxonomy): domain Eukaryota; kingdom Metazoa; phylum Chordata; class Mammalia; order Chiroptera; family Vespertilionidae; genus Myotis; species Myotis yumanensis. Next base: position 62,736,582 of record NW_027223759.1, read on the forward strand.
CACTTAGCATATTAGGCTTTTATTATATAAGATAAGACAAGTTGAAAGTAAAAAGAATGAAAATAGAAAAACCATTTTAAATGACCCTCCCACAAAATAATAAACCATAATATAGCTATGTTAAAATCACTAAAAGAAAGATTAAAGAAAGGTGATACATTTAATGATGGAAGTGCCAACATTACCAGAAGATGCAATAATAATTAATATGTATGCACTAATAGCATAGCATCAAATACATTAACTAAAAACTGATAGAATTAATAAGAGAATTTGACAGATACACAAGCATAGTTGGAAATTTTAGTAACCATTCTTCAGTAATTGATAAAACAGACTAAATTAAATCAGAAAGTATATAAAAGATTTGAGTAACACTACTAACAAACTTGATACAATTGGCATATGTATAATACTCCATACATTTAAGAATATGCATTTCAATTGCCACAGAACATTTACAAAGGTTGTAAAATTTTGCTTATAGACCATGCAACTAGTCTTAATAAATTGCATAGGACTGAAATCATACAGAGAATGTCCACTTACCACAGTGGAATTAAAGCTGAAATCAATAAAAACTTTTTAAAAAGGTAACTTGAAAATGGCTAAATGTTTGAAAACTGAGCAATGCATTTTAAAAGAGCCCAGGGGTCAAAGAAAGAAATTCCAATGGAAATTAGAAAATGTTTTGAAGTGAAAATAACTAAAATATAGCATATCAAAATTCACAGGGTGCAACTAAAACTTGTGCTTGAAAAAAATGTATAGTTTATATGTATATACCAGAGGCCCAGTGCACAAATTCGTGCAAGGTGGAGTCCAGCTGGCCTGTCCCAATTGGGGCCCATAGGGCCAGACCAGCTGGGAGAAGGGGACCCAGGAAGTTGGCAGGTTGGCCCTGCCCCCAATAGAGGTGGGGGGTGCCTATCAGGCGCAGGGCTGGCTGGGGGGAGGGGCCGCAGGCAGTTGGTCAGCCGGTTCCACCCCTGGTCAAACTCCTGGTCGAAGGGACAATTTGCATATTAGCCTTTTATTATATAGGATTAGGAAAAGTGTAGGGCTAAAGATCCAACTACATTTTTGAAGAATTTGGAAAAAGCAGAGTAAATGTTATGCTGCCCTTTTTTATTTGAAAATGTTTCAAATCCTCAAGTTTTCAAACCAGACCTAAGTTCTTGTATTCTTTGAAGAGATATTAATATTGTTTGGGTTTAGAATGAAGGGTGTCTCTTGAAGGAATTCACCATCGGTCAATTTAGAGGGTTTAATTAAAACCTTTAATTTGCATTTTAAATTGTTGCTGCTGTATTGTGAACCTGTTCAAAGCCTCTATATATTAAAGGCACTTTCATGTGGTATATGTATTTTTGTCTTTTCAAATGCTACTGTAAGTATTTTTTACAGCTCTTAGAAATCTTGTTGATAAAAACATCAATATAAATGCAAAAGTTTATGTGTTTTTTCAAACCATTTACAATGTTCAGACTAAGAGAAAAAAAAACTGAAATGTAAACCAAATCACAAAATTGCAGTGTTTATTTTTCTCTTTTCATTTTTAGAACAAACCAGACTCAGAGGAATAATAGATAAGGGTGGGTGAAGAATTGGTTTCCTGACTCATGAATAGTAGTTCCAAAAATAAGCTATCTGTGTGAAGAGAGACATAAAAAGCTTTTAAATAAAACAAGCAACTAATATTCCTCAAATAAACTAGATAATAATGAGAAAGTAGATATCAAATATGACCCAAATTCTTGTAAGCAAATTTCTTATTATTTGTTCACCGATCTATTCGTTCAACCATCCATTAATTCAAAGGATCTTTGTGAACTCTGCCAGGCACTTTGCAGGAGATGCAATGGTGAGTAAACAGATGTGTTGTGTTTCCTTTCCTCTCCGTGCCTACAGTCCAGTAGGAGCAGGTGGCATTAAAATAGTCACACAAATAAATAGGTAGGCACAAGCTGAGCCTCTATCTTTTGAGGGAGAGGCACAGGGTGTTTTATGAGCCTATAATAGTCTAGGGAGTTGGGGAAAGCTTCCCCTAAAAAGTCCTATGTGAGCTGCAGTGTGTAAGATAAAGAGCGGTTAATTAGGTCAAAGACAGAGGTGGAGGGAAAGCGCCTTCTGGGCAGAGGAACTAGCACAAGCAAAGGCTTCTGTGGGTGGGAGGGATCACTGGGGAACTGAATCAAGGCCAGGGTGGCTGAACAAACAGCAGGAGGGAGGGTGTGCAAAGAGGAGAGCTGAAGAAAGCGTAAAGAAGGTGGGATGAAGCTGTGGAGATCAGTAGAAACTGGATCAGAAGAGCCTCTTGGGCCATGTTAAAGCCTTTGTCTTTCTCCCGAGACCAAAGAGAAACTAGGAAAGGATTTTAGCAGGGAGGTGACAGAGTTAGCTCAGTGTTCATTTGTTTTTAATATCACTTCACTTGTTGTAAACACTACACACTGGGTTCCGGGAACCGGTTAAGATCCTGCTGCATCAGTGTGAGAAGATGGTAACTTGGAACAATGTTTGGAGGACGTTGCCTCCCCTGGGCAGCCAAAACCCTATCCAGTCTGAGTCCACTTTCCTTTCCCAAATCCACCTTTAATGATTCCCGCCCCTGCCAGGCCAAGAGGCTCACTGTCAGCTACACAGATCTTTCTAGTTCTTTCTTCCATCTTTGTCTGTGTTGCTCCTTGCTCCAGGAATGTCATCGTCAGCCCTCACCTAAATCACAACCACCTTACACCCTCAAGCTCAAGTTGCAACTCCCTCTTCTTTAGAACGTCCCCACCCACAGCCATATCCTTTTACTCGGCATTAAACACATGCTAGTTCTTTCTTTGCCTCTCTGTGGTGAAACCATAAGCTTCTAAGGCAGGAAATGTGGCTTGCATTTCACTGGATTCCTCTGTAAAACCAAGCACAAGGATGAGATTAAGTGCAAAACAACCTTTGTACCTACTCAAATTGCACTGCAATGAGAAATACCCATAATTATATAAATAATAATTTGGAGAAATACTGTGTTCCAAATTTTACCTTAGACAAAAAATGGCATTATATGAATATAAAGGTTTTTACAGAAGAATATTTGTTAATAGATAAAAAATCCAAGCCACCTGGATTTGGCATCCTTAACCTGTGGATTATTCTGGAAGCTTATCTTTTAATAACTAAACATGTCCTTTCTGACTTCTGTACAGTGCTGCCCATGCCACAATGCAGCAGCAGCACCCATGAACTCGGCCCTCAGTGGGGCTTCCATTAAAGCTTCTTCTGGGGCGGGAGGAAAGTGGGCCTCAACACCCACATGTCAGGGAGTATTCCCAGCGTTAACCTACTGCCACTGTGCCCCCGTCCGGCAATTTTATAGGACACTGACAGCTGAATGAGAAAGGGTCTTAGTAGGCCCCAAGTTGCCAAGAATTCCTGTCTATATTCATTCTGTATGTTAGCCCCATGAATCTTCCATAAAGCACAACACACTTGGTATACTTGAATTTTGTGGAAGCCGGTGAAGAGGCAACGTTTTGTGAGACCTAAGAAAGGGTCACCCTATGTGCATAAGACAGCTCCTGGCTTCAGTAGTACTGCTAACATACACTGGACATGCCAGGCGAAAGGCAAAGTCCTCTAAACGTGTTAGTTCTGCTAATCCTCACAACCTTGTGAAATATCTACACTAATAAAAGAGAAACATGGTAATTGGCGTACGACCGCTACCCTTCTGATTGGCTAATCAGCGTATCCTTATGCAAATTAACTGTCAGCCAAGATGGCGGCCGGCAGCCATGCACTGAAGCGAGCAGGGAGGCTTCCTTGCTCCAGTGACTGCAGACTGCAACGTTCCCCGCCTGACTTGCAGGCCTCTGAGCTGGCAGTTTGAAACATTCTAACAAATATAGCCGGCTGGGATCTCAGAGCTGAAGTTATACATTGTTTCGATTATAGAACAGCAAACAAACCAGCAGCTGAAGCCTCAGAGCTAGAGCCAGAGCTAAAGCTGGCCCAGAAGAAAAAAAAAAAAGAAAAAAAGGAGTGGTTGGGAGCTTCCCGCCAGCCTGAAAGCAGTCAAAACCGCCAGCCTGAAAGCAGCCCTCAGCCCCTCACCCAGACTGACCAGGCACCCCAGTGGGGACCCCCACCCTGAAGGGTGTGTGACCAGATGCAAACAGCCCTCAGCCCCTCATCCAGGCTGGCCAGGCACCCCAGTGGAGACCCCCACCCTGATCCAGGACACCCTTCAGGGAAAACCAGCCGGCCCCCAGGCCTCTATCCTATATAGTAAAAGGGTAATATGCCTCCCAGCACCGGGATCAGCGGAGCAGTGAGGCCTCCTGGCACCAGATCAGCGTGACAGGGGGCAGCGGCAAAACCCCCTGATCGCCCTGCGGCTCTGTGTGTGACAGGGGGTGGAGCCCCAACCTCCTGATCAGCCCCACTCTGTGTGTGACAGGGTGCGGCGCCCAAACCCGCCCCCACCCTCCACGGGCCCTGCTCTGTGTGTGACAGGGTAGAGCCATAACCTCCCCATCGGCCCTGCCCTGAGTGTGACAGTGGTGGCGCCCAAACCCCCTGATCGCCCTGCGGCTCTGTGTGTGACAGGGGGCGGTGCCCCAACTCCCCTATTGGCCCTACTCTGTGCGTGACAGGGAGGAGCTCCCCAACCCCCTGATGGGCCCTGCTCTGTGCGTGAAAGGGGGGAGTTCCCCAACCCCCTGATGGGCCCTGCTCTGTGCGTGACGAGGGGGGGCGAGGGGGGGCAGTGCCCCAACCCCCTGATTGGCCCTGCTCTGTGAGTGACAGGGGGCAGCGCCCCAACCTCCTGATTGGCCCTGCTCTGTGCGTGACAGGGGGTGGCACCACAACCTCCCCATCGACCCTGCCTTAAGTGTGACAGGGGGCGGTGCCCCAACCCCCCAATCAGCCCTACCCTGAGCGTGACTGAGGGTGGCATCACAACCTCCCAATCCGCCCTGCTCTGTGCATGACGGGGCGGTGCCCCAACTCCCCAATCAGCCCTGCTCTGAGCCTGACCAGGGGCTGCACCTAGGGATTGGGCCTGCCCTCTGCCACCCGGGAGCAGGCCTAAGCCAGCAGGTCGTTATCTCCCGAGGGGTCCCAGACTGCGAGAGGGCACAGGCCGGGCTGAGGGACCCCCCCTTCCCCCCCGAGTGCACAAATTTTTGTGCACCGGGCCTCTAGTGTTACAAATAACAAGCCTGAGGCTTAGAGAGTGGATGCATCTCACTCAGAATCTCTCGGGGGCAGAAACATGGGGCCAGGACTCTGAACGAGGTTTGCCTGACTACTGAATTGGAACCTTAATCCCAATATTAGAACTCCCCAAACATTGGCCACACATGGATGACAGATACACTGGGGGTGTTTGGGTAGAGCCTTGGATGACTGGAATGCCTCTGATGTTTCCAAACCATGACTTTGCTCAAGTATTAACACTCCTCTCTTTCTTGTTAGAGTCACCAATCAACCCAGGGCATCCCCTCTCTTGTTCCTTGGTTGTCTCTCAAACCTCCATGGCTGCTCAGTCCTCCCCGGGTGGGTAGAAACCCGCCGGTGGTATCCAATACCTTCGGTGATGTTAGGGAGGCCAAGGAGCATTGGGTTCAAAGTCTAGTTTCTGTATCTGAGAGAACTGGAGCTGAATCCTCCTTTCCCTGCCTGACATATGTGTGATCTTGAGCAACTTAACCTCTCTGTGCCTCTGATTTAGAGTAATCCCTAACTTGTAGGAGTTTTCTGATTATTAAGTAGAAGAGAATATGTTAAAGTGCTTTACACAATTGCTGACACAGTAAAAACCACAAAACTTGACTGCTTATTTGTCCATTCTTATTTGTCCTATACGCCCTGTCTGCTTTAAGCAAGCTGGGCAGCTTGCTGGTTATTTAACTTTCCTTGTGCTTGTCCTCTGTCTTAGGTTGGGTTCCTAAGAAGCACAATTTGTTATAAGGATTTGAGTGCAAGTACAGTCATATTTTGACTGTTTTCCTATGTTTAAATACACAAATATTCACCATTGTGTTACAATTCCGTACAGTATCCGGTGCCGTAACATGCTATATAGGTGTGCAGCCTAGGAGCAATAGACTGTACCATATAGACTAGGTGTGCAGTAGGCTGTACCACCTGATTTGTGTAAATGCACTCTGTAACATCCAAACCACCTAATGAGGCATTTTTCAGAATGTATTTTAGTCATTAAGTGGTACATCACTGTAGTTTATTTGGGAAGTGACCAGTCAGGAGAGTGGAGGAGGCAGGAAATAGAAGAAACTCAGGCCCGGCTGGTGTTGCTCAGTGGTTGAGCATCAACCAAGAGATCAGGGCACATGCCCAGGTTGCAGGCTCAATCCCCAGAGGGGAGCATGCAGGAAGCAACTAATCCACGTGTCTCTCTCATCGATGTTTCTATCTCTCTATCCCTCGTCCTTCCTCTTCCTCTCTAAAATCAATACAAATATATGAAAAAAATAGAAAGCCTGCTCAGATTTTCTACCTTTCCACAAAGGCTTTCCTACTTGCTCCGACATAATACGGTCTTTTCAGGTTCTTTTTGGCATCATACGTTATAGATTGTCTTGGGTTATGTTTCCTCACATGTTGATTTTAATGACTGACTTGAGATTCACAGTCCCCATGTTCCTCCTCCCCCACCCCCGCAGGGATTAACCTAGTATTTTGCCCATAGTAAGTGCACAATAAACATTTGTTGAATTAAATTGGGTTGCATATTGAAAATGATTAGGCACAAAATGTACTCATCTTCTCCACTGTGCAAGTGTCATACTTTAGCCTCTTGGGAGATGTTTGCTGGAACAACTCTTCTCCTTTAATGATTTTTGATCTTACATCACATTTAAATGCCTGGGAGTTCCAAAAGACAAATACATCTTTATGCAATTTAAATGACAATCAGCAGGCCATTTTTTCCTTATTAATATACAGAAAGCTGATGGTCACAGCAGGTAACTGATGATGTTAATCTTTCAATGTCCTGATAATTCTCTGCCTGATTGCTCCCAGGCCAGGAGGCTGTATATTCACGGAAACACCACGCAACTTGATCATGACCAGAATAAGTTATAGATTGTCCTCGGGTGAGCTGGTGTTGGCACTGAATGAGGTTTACATGGTATTTCAAGGAAGCTTCTTCTCAGGAAAAAAAACAATATTGAGACTTCTAAATATTATAGAAAAGCGCTACAGGAAGCTTCTAAAAGATGCAATCCTAGGAGTACTAGATTTAACGAAACAGAATTATTATGATTAGTCATCATACTTTGTTAATTGGAACTCCTGCCAAAAAAAATGCAAAAGTGTTTCAGGATCCTAATGGATGACTCAGCTGTTTTATTGCTTTGGTTTCCATGCTTCTCAATAGTTTTCTAAAACTCTGAGTTATTTGTTAACCAAGTGTTAACAAAAATATTCTCACAAAAAAAGGAAAGAAAGTTTTTCCATTGTGGTAGCAAGGCCTTAGCAATGGTTAAAGGACACTTAATATGTTTGACAAATACTTTTTTTCTTCAGTGTTTTCTAAAATTTATTTTTCAATCACAGTTCACATTCAATATTATTCTGTATTAGTTTCAGATGTACAGTAAAGTGGTTAGAAAATCATGTAATTTACAAAGCGGTCCCCCTGTTGCTTCAAGCACCTGCCTGGTCCCATACCTATTTATCTTAATATTACTGATTATATTCCTTGTGCTCTAATCTACATCTCTGTGGTTATTCTGTAACTACCAATTTGTACTGCTTAATCCCTTCAACTTTTTCACCCAGTCTCCCAGCCACCCTCCTCTCTGACAGCTGTCAGTCTGTTCTCTGTATCTATAAGTCTGTTTCTATTTTGCTTATTTTGTTTGTTAGAGTCCACATATAAGTGAAATTATATAATATCTGTCTTTCTCTGGCTTATTTCACTTGGCACAATAACCTCTAGGTCCATCCACACTGTTGCTATACATAATATTTTCTTCTTTTTTATGGCAGGGTAGTACTCCATTGTGTAAATGTACCACAGCTTTTTTATCCACTCATCTACCAATGGGCACTTGGGTTGCTTCCAAATCTTAACTATTTTAAATAATGCTGCATGAACAAGAAAGTGTATATATTCTTTCAAATCAGTGTTTTGGGTTTCTTCAGATATAATCCCAGAAGTGAAACCACTGGGTCATAAGGCAGTTCCATTTTTAATTTTTTGAGGAACCTCTATACTGTTTCCCATAGTGGTTGCACCAATCTGCATTCCTACCAACAGCGAACAAGGGTTCCCTTTCCTCCACATCCTTGTCAACCCTTGTTTTTCGTTGATTTATTGATAATAGCCATTCTGCCAGATGTGAGGTAGTATGTCATTGTGGTTTTGGTTTGCATTTATCTGATGATTAATAATGTTGAGCAACTTTTCATATGTGGATTGGCCCTCTGTATGTCTTCCTCAGAGAAATGTTTATTCAGGCCTTCTGCCCACTTTTAAATTGGTTTATGTTTTTTTCTTTTTTCTTTTCTTTTCTTTTTTGCTAAGCTGCCTAAGTTCTTTATAAATTTTGCATATTAATCCCTTATCAGATGTATCATTGGCAAATATCTTATTCCATTCAGTAGATTGTCTTTTCATTTTGTTGATGGTTTCCATTGCTGTGCAGAAACTTTTTAGTTTGATGTAGTCCCATTTGTTTATTTTTTTTCTTTTGTTTCCCTTGCCTGAGGAAATATGTCAGAAAAAATACTGCATGAGACATGTCCAAGATTTTACTGCCTATGTTTTTGTCTATGACTTTTATGGTTTCAGGTCTTACTTCTAAGTCTTTAATCCATTTTGAGTTTATTCTTGTGTAGGGTGTAAGAAGGTGATCTAGTTTCATTTTTTTGCATATATTTGTCCAATTTTCCCAACACCATTTATTGAGTAGACTGTCTTTACCCCATTGTATGGTCTTCCTTCCTTTTGGCAAATATTAAGTAACTATATAGGTGTGGGTTTATTTCTGGGCCCTCTATTCTGTTCCATTGATTTATATGTCTGTTTTCATTCCAGTACCGTGCTGTTTGGATTATTATGGCCTTGTTGTATAATTTGATATAAGGTAGCATTATACCTCCAACTTTGTTCTTCTGTCTCAATATTGCTATGGTTATTTCGGGGTCTTTTGTGGTTCCATACAAATTTTTGGATTATTTTTTCCAGTTCTGTGAAATACGCCAGACCGTGAGTTTTAATCAATAAAAATGCTGTGCGCATGTTTAAACTTTACCCTTTATTTTGATGGCACTTTTAGATAAATAACTTTTACATAGGTAATTCTACTTGTTAGGTTAAATATTCCCAAATGTGGGCATATATACCTACCTTAAGCCAAGCCATTGCCTTCCCTGTTTGGTTCTTTGGAGTCAATATTGCTACTGATTTATGACATTTTTCTAACTGATTTATAACATCTAGAAAAGAAGGGGAATAGGAGGAAAGCAAAGGGACAAAGGGATATTCATGTTTGGTACTGTGGGGTGATCTAGCATCAGTGCTTTTTGAGCTTGGTTAAGTGTTGAATTCTAATTTGTCTCTTCTGAAATTCACTTATGAGTTCTTTGTAGACCCAATATCTGAGGATCTCCCACCTGTTATTATATACATATAAGTGAAATTATATAACATCTTTCTCTGGCTTATTTCACTTGGCACAATAACCTCTAGGTCCATCCACACTGTTGGTATACATAAGATTTTCTTCTTTTTTATGGCAGGGTAGTATTCCATTGTGTAAATGTACCACAGCTTTTTTATCCACTCATCTACCATGAGTTTTATTTTTTTTTTAAATATATTTTATTGATTTTTTACAGAGAGGAAGGGAGAGGGATAGAGAGCTAGAAACATCGATGAGAGAGAAACATCGACCAACTGCCTCCTGCACACCTCCCACTGGGGATGTGCCCGCAACCAAAGTACATGCCCTTGACCGGAATTGAACCTGGGACCCTTCAGTCCACAGGCCGTCGCTCCATCCACTGAGCCAAACCGGTTTGGCTACCATGAGTTTTAATAAATAAAAATGCTGTGCGCATGTTTAAACTTTACCCTTTATTTTGATGGCAATTTTAGATAAATAACTTTTACACAGGTAATTCTACTTGTTAGGTTAAATATTCCCAAATGTGGCATATATGCCTACCTTACTGCCTATCTATTTTGTTATAGAGGATCACATCTCTACTCTTCTGTCTTAGCCTCTAGGAATCCAGCAGTACCATCAGCTTCTCTCTGCCACAGTCCATTCATTCATTCTTCCAGATGGTCCTCTTAGTTAAGACCTGTTTTAAAAGAAGGTCATGGAAAACTCCCACATTCTCTGACCCAAGTAATTCTTTGAGTGCAATTATTTTCTAAACAGTAGCCATCTCTGCTGCCACAGGCCACTTAAGCCAGCCTCTCACTTTACATATTTCTCATGCAGAAAGCAGACCCAAATCCACCAAGTCTCCTCCCAAACGTATTAAGCTCTTATAATGATTCCCTTTGACCAAAGGCTTATAATTGCCCATTACTCACCCACTGAACTTTGGCTGGGCCAAACTTTGGTCAGGTTTCTCTCCTCCCTATGAACCCCTAAAATATGGCTGGACCTCAAGTCTTAGCAAACAGTAAAAGCACTAAGGTGCAAAGCAACCCTGTTAACAGCTTGTTCTGAGAATTGGCTGATCATAGCACAGAGAAACATTTCCTCTTAAACTGATCATGCTGTCTACTCACCTGCCACTTCCCCAGCTCCCCACAGAGTTTCTGTTAGCCCATTCTACTTTTCCCTATAAAAGAACACCTTTTTTAAAAAACTGAATATTGAGCCCTTGCAGATCCCAAGGTCAAGATGTTCTCCCTATTGCAATAATTCCTAAATAAAGTTTCCCCTTATTTAAGACTGGATTTGTTTCTATTTGACACCCATAAGGCTCTCTTAAATAAAGAAAGAAGTACTCCTGTATCCATACTCCTTTCCTTCTTTTAGAGGAAGGAGAAGGACCTAAAAGTTCACCAACAGTGCATTCTCACTGCTTCTCTGAAAAACCCTCCAGTTATGCCCTCAAGATGGGTGAAAGGTTAAGCTTTTCTGACACAGTGTGGTTAACTCTGACTATGGTCTAACACTCCTTCAGAGCATGATATCTAAGGTCTCTCAGTTCATTTAAAAATCCTAATACAATTATAAATGCATTTGCTGGGGAAGAAAAACTTTTTCTTTACCCTCTTAGGTTGTGATTAGGGGCCTGCAAATTAAACTAATAAAAGATAAATTAATAGGAGAAAAGGTACAATATGTTTGTATGCATAGGAGTTCACATAAATGAATTAAAACTCAAAGAAGCAGTTAGGTTCAAGGGCTTATATATCCTTTCACCAAGGAAAAGAGGGTTTGGGTTTCAAGGGATGATAAACTGTGGGGAAGTTAGTAGCAAATACATGGAGGAAAATGGACGATAAAGTCTATTTTATGCAACTCAATTTGGTGTCTACCCCCCATCTTCAATGATGAATTACTCTTTTCTCCTTGATACGGGGATATGGAAGGCGTGGGGTGTTCCTTCCTCAAAGAGAAATTTATGCCTTGCTTTTAGGCAGGTAAGAGCAGGGCAGAGAACTTATAGATGCTTCCTGCATCTATTAATTCTTAACTGCCTTCTGCTAAAAATAACCCCTTTGCCAAAGTGGCATATTTTGCAGTGGTATATTCTGATCCCCTTCACAATTAATGTGTAATTTTTTTCCAAGGGCTTCTCTAAAATATATTTCAAAATAGTGTGTGCACCACTGATTTTCAAGGAAGGATTTAATATGTATTTTTTCCTTAGTAATATATTGAGACCAATATGTTAAGTTATGATTCCACAGCTATGAGCTTTACCAGTTGGTTGGGGGGTGGTACATAGAGACAAGCATTAAAAGTAAAAAAAAATATTTGAGAGGAAAAAATGAGTGACTTCTCAGTTAAACCTTGGAAAACGATTGAGCTTATGAAGGTAAATTTCTCCATCATGTTTGATAGTGGACAACATTATATTAAGGAAGACATTTTCAGCTAAGTAATGTACACTCATTGGGTAATGTCTTTCAACACTAAAATGTTCCACCTCGCTAGGCAAAGGGCAGGCCACACAGGGCCCTGGACAACAGGGTGAGGAGTCTGCGTCTGATTCCAAATGGGATGGAAGGCTTTGGATGGTTTCCCAAGGGCAGCCTCATAATCTGATTTACACCTTTAAAAGCTCTCTCTTGTCTGCTAGGTGCGGGAAGGATGCTAAAGACAAGAGTGGCAGTTAGGAATCCAGTCTCGATAGAAGATTATGGCTATTTGGACATAATTGTTGCTACCAATCACCTGAGAATAAACCCCTCAGAAACTAGGCTGAAGACATTGTAAAAGCATGAAATATGTTTCCCACCTAAAGTCCACCAGCGTGCATCCTAGATCAGGATACATGCATGTTTCGCTCACCTTCCATGTTTTTTCCCTTCATACGGCACATCCTCATCCATCTTCTCCACTTTTCCCTCCCTCCCTAGTTGGGTCACTTTGGTCTCTCTTTTCTCCTCGGCAGTATTAATCTTGTTAATCCAGAAGACAGACACTTTAGGTACAAAGTCTGCAAAAAAATGTGGGTGTAAAATGCCAATCATCCTGTGAAAGCAGGAGAAATTAGGCTAATAATGCTATACTTAGTGGTTACTGCACTATTTGGTATCAACTCCCCCTGGGTTCAAATTCTAAGTCCACTATGTAGTCAATGTGATCTTGGACAAGCTGCTGAAATTCTCTGTGCCTCAATTTCCTTATTTGTAAAACAGGAATACTCATCTCACATGATTATTACAAAGATTAAATGAGTTGGCATTTACAGAGTGCTTAGAACTCAATCTAACATATAATAAATGATGCCTGGATGTTTTTTATTATCATCATTATCTGCCTCTTAGAGCTGTGTGAGGACTAGAAAAATAACGCCAGCACTCAGTTCAAGGGCTCACACATTTATAGTGTCTAATTAATGCTCAGCTATTATTACTTTGCTCAAATATGACACAAATCTCAGCAATGATCCAGTGTTTATTTTTTGCCTCTCTTGCTGTTCCTAATTTCTTTTTCAGCCCCTATGAGATCATCTATGTCTGTACCAGTGTCTGTGATAAGTATATTTAACCCCGGGGCCAGGAGAGAAGATATTGGAAGAGAGGCAGAAGCCACTGGCTCATTTCCCAGTTCCTCTGCTTCTATTAAAAAGATGAAAGCACTTCTCATAAGATGTAGGTACCACAGTTTTGAGACTCCAGCTGAAGTAAATTAGCTGAATAGTTCATTAATTTTGTCACTCTTACATGAAATGAAAGCAGTTTTGGAAAGTATGCTCTGTCTAGGTTAATTAGTAAATGAGAACATTGGGACTTAACTACATTTTTCGCTTCAGCAATTCTTATAATTATCTTTTTTAGGTTCATGTTCTATATAAACTTAGAAAGACACTTTTTAATATATGTTCTGTGACACAAGGATATTAGTACGGTTCAAGGGACATCTTCGGGTGGGGTGGGATGAGAGACTATGGTGGCAATGTTGCCGGAAGATGAGAATAAAACCAAACATAAAGGGAAAGAGAAGAAAATTGTCTAAATTAGAAAGAATGTGTGAGAGAAAAAACAGCAGCAAAAAGGAAGCACCATTAACAGCCTGTTCCATTTTGATGTCTGATCACATGCATTCTAACTTCATTTTTATCTTCTCAGTGTTTATATTGTTACTGACATGCCTGACTTCTGTAACTTCTGCATGACTCTTGAGGAATCTCTCCAATTATTAGGGTGTTTTTTTTACAGATATTTAAAAGTATTTGGCAGCCAAGGTTATGGTACATGTCAGCAAACAAATGCTTAGTCATGCAATGGAGAGCACAAATGTTGGTGCTGCCTGAAGCACAAATCAGTTAGGAGTTCAGGTTTTTTTTTTCCTTTCCTCTTTGTTTCCACCAACTTGTTAGAACAAAATTGGCATTTGATGCCCAGATTGGAATGTATACCGTGCCCTTTCTTTTGCTCTATAAAAATTAAAGAACCACTTTTCCTACTCACATCCTCATATGTGAGATACTCCAGCTTAAGTTGTAGTGTAATGTGCAGTCAATTTACCTGGACGAGGGTAAGGTTCATTGTTCCAGTGCAGGCTGTGCTAAACCCTGAGAAGGTCAAGAGGAAGGATGGAGAGTACCCAAAGAAGACAGGCTTTTATTGAACTACGTAAGGTCATTTAGTCAAAAGTAGTTTCCTTACTCCAGATAATTATCTGGACTATCTGGCTAGTTAGGATATTAATGTTTATTAAGATACAAAATGTAGCCTGGCCAACATGGCTCAGTGGTTGAGCATTAATTTCTAGTCAGGCCCATGCCCAGGTTGCAGGTTCGATCCCCAGTGTTGGGCGTGCAAGAGGCAGCCAATGGATGATTCTTTTTCATCACTGATGTTTCTATCTCTCTCTCTCCCTCTCCCTTCCTCTCTGAAGTCAATAAAGACATATATTTTAAAAAGATATAAAACATGGCCCTAGATTTTGGCTCAGTAGATAGAGCGTCGGCCTGTGGACTGAAGGGTCCCGAGTTTGATTCCTGTCAAAGGCACATGCCCGGTTGTGGGCTCGATCCCCAGTTGGGGGGCATGCAGGAGGCAGCTGATCAATAATTCTCATTATTGATGTTTCTGACTCTCTCTCTCCCTCTCCCTTCCTCTATGAAATCAATAAAAATATATTTTTTAAAAAGAAAAAATATATAAAATGTTTATCAAATGCTTTACATAATTATATATTTTACCCGTTCTTTGCTGCATGGGTAATGTGTAAAGTAAGTTTCAAGAGCCCAGTTTCACAGATAGGAAAACTGAGGTGTAGAGAAGTGAAATAACCAAGCCAAGGGGCTGTGCCTATTAGTATATTTATATTCTCATGGCAGGTGTGAGCCTAAGCTGGCTAAGATGGTTCCTTAGACCATGTTTCTATGTGAGTGGGATCAACTATGTGATTCCTGGTGCCAAGAAAGGCTGCAAGGAGGTTGAGCATGTTTTTTAGGTACTGTTACTCAGGCTGGTGGAATGTATAACAGAGAAAATGACATCTCAGATGCTCATGTGTGTCACACACTCTGGTTATTTAAGGGTTTGTAACAGAATCCTACGCCAACAGGATGTGGCGTGCATATGGCAGAACAAATCGAATCTTGGCTGGACCCTAAAACTCCCTGTCAGTTGAGAACGGAGGAATTCTCCCAAAGAACTCTGGTGATAGAATCTACGCCCTGTCTTAGGAGCCCTTGAAGAGTCTCTTGATCCAATGAGTCTCCACATCCTGCTAAGCCTGATTGCCCCAGGCAGTAAAAGAGAGCTCTCTCACCATTACCTCTCTCTCTCTCTCTCTCTCTCTCTCTCACACACACACACACACACACACACACACATACACATCATGCCTTCAAATCTCTCTTTAGAGTTCTTTCTCTCCTTATAGATTCTCTCAAAAGACTCCAAGGAGGCTGCAACTGCTCCATATCTACCGAAATATGTGGAGAAAATTTGATTATCACAATAACTGATGGGCACAGCTGGCATTTACTAACATTTACTTCTGGCATGCAGGATCAGAGTTGCTAAATGTCCCCCAATGCTTACACAAAACAAATTGTCCCTCCCAGAGATCAACAGTCCCCATGAAGGACCACTGCACTAGAGTTTCCCTACCTGCCTTTCTTCCTTTCCATTCCTTTCTCAACGCCCTAGTCCCAACCCCCACCCAACAGCTCATTTCAGCAAATGCCTATGAAAGAAGATAGGAAATGGGTTAACTTATCACTTTGAAAAGATAACCTACCATTCTGGGTTCTGACCTCTTTGGACCTATGTTCTCCTAGTTTCTTGGCTTATTGGGAACTCTGTTTTTTGCTCAACCTGCTGAATACTCTTTATTGGCAACTACTCAGAAGGCCACTGCTTGAAAATTTCAGCCCTTGGGGTTGATTTTTCTGCCAAAAACAGCAGTTGTTGAAGTCTGCTACACATTGCTAGGTCATCCATAAGGGTTCCTCCTTTTTTTCAATATGGAAAACATTTGTTCTGCCAAAACCATGCCTACCCCCAGCATAGAAGTTGACAGGATTCCATTTGCTTCTAGCAGGGGGAGAACTGACCCCTATAAATTACATTCTTTAATAATGGCTTGGCTGAGAGATCTCTGGCATTATCCCAAATATTTCTCTCTCCAGACTCACATATGCTAGATGAGGGGGAGAGAGGAAAGAAAAAGAGCAATTGGGAATGGTTTCTCAGAATTTGACTTGAGCACCTGGGTTAATGTGATGCTCCTTAGTAAGATGCAAAAAACCACCTGGAAAAAAAGTCTGGAGAAAGGAACACCTGGGGTTAAGCTTTGGCCTTAAGTTTGAGAGGCCTCCTGGATATCTATATGAAGATGTTAAGATGGCAGTTGAGTATATGAGTTAAGATTCTAGGAGTGGCCCAGCTGGTGTGGCTCAGTGGTTGAGCATCGACCTATGAACCAAGAAATCATGGCTCAATTCCCGTTCAGGGCATGTGCCCAGGTTGCCGGCTTGATCCCCAGTGGGGTCATGCAGGAGGCAGCCAATCAATGATGCTTTCTCATCGTGATGTTTCTATCTCTCTCTCTCCCTCTCACTTCCTTTCAGAAGTCAATAAAAAAATATTTTTTTAAAAAGATTCCAAGAGAGGCCAGGATTGGAAGTACACATTTAGGAGATATGTACAGTTTTAAGTCCAGAGAATTAGAAAGAGTAACTTAGAGAATGAATATAGAAACAAAAGGCACTCCAGGATGGGGTAGCTCCAACTGAATATGCAATAATTAACAGGTTTTTAGTCTGGTGACTAGTCGTAATAGGCAGACTGTTTAGTTATGATGCTGAAATTAATAGCTGGAGTGTCAATTTTACTTATGCCATTGTTGTTCCCCAATCATGAAACAAAGAGTGAGACATGCATGTTGTTAAGATTGTAGGTGATTTTTAACTTCCCCCTCATCCTTTTCTATGTTGTTCAAATCCTTTATAATAAGCATATAACAATTCTATAATGAGAAAAACAATAAATATTTTAAATAGTAATAGCCCACTTATTATACACAGCTCATTGCAAAAGTGATTGTAAACCTATGCACATCCCACTGCATTGTGAATTAAACACAGTGTAAGGGCAGGCATTAATTCTGTAATATTCAAAAAATTATGCCTATAAATTTTTAAGTTTAAAAAAACTAGAATAATGGATGCGTTGGTAAAGTGATAAGATGAAGCTGTCAGTATGGCATTTTGGACATAATAGTCACATAATTTATTGAATAAATAAAAGGTCACAGCTAAAAGTCACCCTATAAGAGCCTACCAGTTAGCTTGAGCAGTAGTTTACAATCATATTCCTTATGTCTCTGTATGTTTTCCAACTCCCCAAATGAAGAGGGATAACAAAAATGCAATCAGGGAAATAATTCTTGGCCACAACTCACATCCCAAAGGAAAAAATAACAACAACAAAATACCCAAGTAAAACCATCAAACCACATCCTGGTAAAAACCTTTAATGTGCTGCTGGGGCATCATCTGGTCCCCATCATTACCAGCTGTGACTTGCACAACAGGGAAAGGCCAGACTTCAGCAATAGGAACTAAAATAAAAGGCCCGTGACAAGGCTTTGAAGTTGAATGTGTTTAGCAGCATTTGTCACTGAGGTGGCGATGGGATAATTAAAAGAAGGGACAGACAGGGTTGGTATAAGACAGAGTTGCTAGTTCCTATTTACAAAAAGCTGAGGGAAATCTTCAAGTCCAGATAGAAATTGCAACTTTCAAGTCTTTCACCACAGCCTTCAGTTTTTCATCTGGTAGATGTGAATAAGAAGCCCACTTTGAGCAAATTACATGTGAGTGCTTGGGGAGAAAGGACAACATATCTGAAGCACCTTATATCAAATGCGGAGAAATGACTAAATACTCTGAAAATGGTATCAGCAAACTTAATCCAAATACCAAATTATCACAGCTGTAGTAGTTGGTTCTTAGAGCACATTCCACAGAACACTAGTTCCTAGGGATGTAAAGGTGTCATCAAATAAGTTAATCAAGATAAGCTTCTTACAGCCAAACATTTAAGACTTGCTGTGAGCCTCTCAGAGGAGTGAAATAGAAGGAACATTTCCCTCAGTTCTTTATTTATGAAACGTTTTCATGTAGAGCATCACAGAAAAGCTGTGTTCCAAAGAACACACTTGCTAAATCCTTCATAGTAGAGATTAGGATTCATTCACATAAAATTAATCAAGAAAGAACTTTGAGAAGTTGGAGTAGAGTTTCTAAAGAGAGAAATAAATAAGTGGATGAAGAAGTGAGAGGAAGGCATGTAACACTGAAGGACCATACAAAGGCTCAGAGGTGAACTTGTTTGCCAAGCTTGAGAACAATCTACGCTTATAAAAGAGGCACAGATTCCAAACGAGGCTTGATTGAGTGAGCTTTCTCTAAGAATACAGCAGGAAGCAAATCAGATAACTGGAAAAGTCAACCAGCACTTTGAATTGTAATTATTAAGAAGTCAATGAGAAGATAGTGGGTGAATCTTGAATAAACTACTAATCATTTTTAAAAATATATTTTTATTGATTTCAGAGAGGAAGGGAGAGGGAAAGAGAGATAGAAACATTAATGGTGAAAGAGAACCATCCATTGGCTGCCTCCTGCATGTCCCACACTGGGAATCAAGCCCACAAACCAGGCATATGCCTTGATGGGGAATTGAACCATAACCTCCTGGTCCATAGGTAGATGCTCAACCACTGACCCACGCCAGCCAGGCAAGAATCTACTAATAGAATAGATGACCTATCACAGAGGAGAATTTCTAAATTGGTTTTATAAAATTATTGTTCTGAATAATTCAAGAGTTGCCACAAATTTATAATGATTTAAATATTTCAAAGCTGGTACATACTTGCAGAGGTTTTATCAATTTCTCTCTTTTATAAAGTTTTACTTGTCCCTTGTAAGGCTGTATGCTTTATAAGATAAATTAACAGTATTATTTAATACATTTGTTTCTTCCAGAATCTAGAATTTTAACCTAAGGCAGAAATCCTGCCAATTATAATCTTATTCTCACAAGACATCATCAAAATGCTGATTCATACTGACTAAACACACTGCATATTAATTACTCATATCAATGTCAGTATGTTCATTATGTATTGCTCTTTCCAAGGGAGAAAAAGATAAGGAAATGGTGATGCTCTTAGGGCATTTAATTAAAATGCTCGATGCAGCAAAAATAAGTTACTTTTGCCCTTTAAATGAATTATGTAGAACAAACTTGTGAGAATTATAATGGAACTGAAGGCTTCATTATTTGGAAGTAAAAGTACATTTTTGGTCTGCTTTCTGAAATGTTTTGTGTGTGTGTGTGTGTGTGTGTGTGTGTGTGTGTGTGGCTCAAATCTATACAAGTTATGTTATGGTTTCTCCATGGCCCAGGCCTCTAGTTACTCACTGCATACCTCCTTGCCTTAGTATGGCAGGTTTTACTAATGTCTGAGGCAACAAAGAGAACCTGACATAGCAGAAACTCATCTTGGACTTGGGCTATGTTCATCTGCTGCAAGTCTAATGTTAATAAACTGTATCGTGCACTATTTAATTAGTGCTGTGTACAGGATCCAGCTGGTCAGAAGTACTCAAATGGTAGCTGTTCGGATGATGAAGATTATAATTTTGAAAAGGATGAAGATCAGAATGAAGATAAAGTTGATACTATTGCTTTCTGGTGACTTGGAGGGACAGTACTCATCAAAGCTTCTCAGCTTGATGCCAAGAAGTCCCTTGAAAGCAGAACTCGTGCCACACTTCCTCCTGGAGCTTAGGCCTAGCTGGGCATAACTAGATAATTTGATTGCCCAAAGGGTTTTTGGATGGAGGCTGAGAAGTCTGTTTGTAGGGAACTTATGCTGAGGGAAGAATGAAGATAATGAGCTGATCCCATAGCAAAGGCTTAATTATCATGGTGGAGTAGGGATTTCGGATATATCATGGTAAACACTTTGAGAACGCCCCCTGTTCCAGACTCCTGGATACATGTATGTCAAGAAAGGGAGAGGGAGCTGTAATTATTAAAATAATTATTTCTACTAAATTGTGTAATACATCTCTTGTGATCCTAACCAACCAGAACTTTAGGCAAAGAGAAGAAAACCTATCTCCTCCCTCAGCTCCCATCCCTCCTCATTCCCCTGACACATACCCCAGGAGGTATGGTAAGATGGAGACCCAGGTCTTTCTTGGTGAATCAGTCCATCAGCTAGCTGTGCTGAGTAGAGGCACAAGAGGGACTGAAATGGCCACTGAAGACACATGGAGAAGGGGCACCCCAAGACCAGGAGAGGGTATGCAGAGCCATGTCAGGGAGACACCAAACAGAAGAGCAATGGGAGGATCAAAATGCCCAGTGCTGCTAGATGTGTCAAGGGTAAAACCGCTTGTGAGCTCATTTAAGGCACCCCATAAAGAGTCCCAGAAATATTGATGGATGGGCTGGCAGGGAGGCTGAAAGTCTTTTGCCAACAGGTTGGCAGGGCCAGCAAAACTGAAGGAATTTGAGCTATTACTCTTAATGTGACCTCATGTATTCTTCTAGCCAATGAGTCCAGGGAGAAATGTGTGGCATATATGAATATGGGGAGAGGTCCTCTGTCAAACTTTCATCCTAGGAGAAAATTTGGGAACTCAAAACAACTGATCAAATATAACATGTTTCTCTTTTTCATTCATTTTTCAAGCATCAAAGCAAAGCATGATGTGGGATGATCAAGCTAGGCAAGAGAAGTAAATTGGAGAGAAGAGAAGCAGAGAGAGAGAGGCAGCCTATGGGTCAATGAGCACCTACCATGTATTGGGCTCTTGGTTGATTTCTTTCATGGCCATTTCTTTAATCAGTGCTAAAAAAAAAAAAAAATGAGTCAAATATTATTATTGCCATTTTACAGCAAATAGCTAGCTGAGTTTCAGAGAGATGAAGTAACTTGTCCAAGATCACACAGTTGCTAAGTGTTCAAGCACAGTCTACCTGACCTCAAAGCCCAGGCCTGCCCTTCCCCCCAAGTATGAGCAAGTTGACCTGCAGGGGCACAGGAGGACATTAGAATTCGTATCTCTATTTCTTTTTGAACTATGCTTGTCAGTAGGGCCATTTTAGTGCAGACCAAGTAAGGACACACCACATGCAGTCCACAAGGTATTCTGAAGGAAGAAGGATTGACCGAGGGGATGACAGTGGCCTCCTCACTCATTTGCTAGTTTTTAGTGTATTATGATGTGCTGTAGTTTATGGGGCTCAGGTAAGTCACTTATATTGCCTGTTTTTAACTAATATAACTCAAAGATTAGACTAATAAGCTCAAAATATCCCTCCAAAGAAGTGGGAAATTGATGAGAATGCTAATAGTGTAAGCTCTTGTGAATGGCACAGCATGAGCTCTTTGTTAGCCATCAAACAGACAGACTCAAGGATAACAACACAATGGGTTCTGACTCAAAGTCAGGCAAAAAAAAAACAATAACAACAATGAAAACCCAAGCTTACTTGACATATGGCTTGATATCCAACATTGTAAATATTGCATCAGTGAATGTTACCTATTTGCATATACTGTGCTTTGGGGAGTGTTTTTATTCAGTTATGCATATTATTATTTTTTTTTTTTTGCAGTTTTTAAAAGGAAAATTTATTTTGACAAGTTTCACTTAGCGCAATACACCTAAAAGGAAATCACAATACAATGAAAGATTTAAATCAAGCCCTCGGAATTTCATACAAACACCAAGACCAAAATCCTAAAGTATTGGTATTGCTTCTCAAAATTTCCCCATTAACTTAAAAAAAGCTTTCAACTTACATGCCTTGGAAGTTATTAAATGAAACTAGAATTAACAAACATGCCAAATGTTTCACTTTTAATTGTAGACACAGCTCCTATATTTTTACAAAAAAGCATATTATTTAGGTTAAAGAAGTTGAATTATGTTAAATGTTGCTCTTACATCACATCACATAGAACAGTAATGCATATTATTAAACCCAAGTATATCTACATAAAAGCCAATATGTAAATACTATTTCAAATGTTAAATAAATGATTTCAAAAATAATGAGCTATTTGTAACAGGTTCAGAACTAATAAGTTTAGTGCTTCATATGGAACAAAATAATTTTGTCAATAATGAATATACAATTTAAAAATATTAAATGTTACATCTTTATCTCACCTTTAAACTTTATTCTTTTGGAGTAAAATGGACATAATTAACTTATATGTAACTTATAAACAAATAAGTTTTTTTTTTATTTATGAAGATTCAGGTACAAAAAAGTCAAAGTATTTTATAAAAACATTTTTTTCTGGCTTCTACACTATATATCAGAGTGTAGTGAATATTGTGTGATAAATAAAAAATTGTTGCCTGGCCTGTGTGGCTCAGTGGTTGAGCATCCACCTATGAACCAGGAGGTCACAGTTCCATTCCCGGTCAGGGCACATGCGTGGGTTGCAGGCTCAATCACCAGTAGGGAGTGTGCAGGAGGCAGCCAATCAATGATTCTCTCTTATCATTGATGTTTCTATCTCTCTCTCTCTCTCCCTTCCTCTCTGATATAAATAAAAATATATTTTAAAAAATTAAGA
Organism: Myotis yumanensis; assembly: GCF_028538775.1. Lineage (NCBI taxonomy): Eukaryota > Metazoa > Chordata > Mammalia > Chiroptera > Vespertilionidae > Myotis > Myotis yumanensis. Next base: position 62,759,384 of record NW_027223759.1, read on the forward strand.
GTTCTTGAAAAATATTTTAAAATTAATAAGTAGAAGAATAAATACCACATTGATATGAGGTATACTTCAAGGGATGTTTGGGGGAAGAAAAGAAAGGGAGAGGCCTTAATTTAAGAAAGAGGATAGAAATCATCAGAGGGTGAGCATACATCACCTTTAGATTTAACTTACTTTTATTATCCCAACATCTGTTCTAGAAGGGGCCATTTTCACTGTCAAAGTTATCTGGTTTAGATGAAAAATTTTATGGTCACCTTAATTATACAGAAAACATTTTAAATTTTCAACTTCTCCATATTGCCATATTTCTATCATTTTCTCTCCTTTTTACCCCTGACTCAAACTATGGAATTTGAAGTCAGAAAGATCTGAATATGAATTCTGGTTCTGTCCCACAATATTGCCTCTCTGAACCTGATTTTATTGCCTATCAAATGGAAATGATGATACCTCACTCAGGCTGATTATCACTAAGAGTTATTAAAGACTATGTTCATGTGGTTTTTGTTTGTTTTTTATTATACCTGAAGTTCTCCACTGCCTTGAATGACAACTCAGTGAGCTGACCATGCTTTAATCCACATTAACTTGCAATAGAATCAAAAGTGCTTTAAAAGTCACTTTTGATGTAGCATTTACTCTCCATGTAACTTGAGTTTAGAATCTTCAGGGCAAGTCTTCATCTGGTTTAAAAGAACTCAAAAACAAAACCAAAAAAAATGAAAAACAAATGTATTGGGAAACTTTCTGGACTGTGCCCAAGATCTGACTTATTTTCCCATAGTTTAAGTTGAGTATTTTTTTCTAATTTCATTTATATAATGCTAGAGGCTCAGTGCATGAAATTTGTGCATGTGGTGGTGGGGGTGGGGGGGGGCTCAGCCAAGACTGCACCCTCTCCAATCCGGGACCCCTCAGGGGATGTCCAACTTCCAGTTTAGGCCCGGGCCTAAACTGGCAGTCAGACATCCCTCTCACAATCCAAGACCACTGGCTCCTAACTGCTCACCTGCCTGCCTGCCTGAATGCTCTTAACTGTCCCCCCGCCGGCCTGATCACCCCCAACTGCCTTTCCTGCTGGCCAGGTCACCCCACACAGCCTGCTGTTCAGTCGTTTGGTTGTCCCTCACTAACCCCCCTGCAGGCCTTGTCGCTCCACACAGCCTGCTGCTCAGTGGTTACTGTCACTATGATGGTGTCCCAGACAATTTGCATATTCCTCTATTATTAGTATAGATGTAAATAAAAGGAAGAGAAGTGTGAAAGAATGTAAATGTTGGCACTCCTCCCAAATGCCTGAGGAAGGAGCAAGGGTCCAGCCTGAGGAGAGATACCTTTACCCTCCTTCAGAGGTACAGGAGGGAGATGTTTGGTAGCTGGCAGGCAACGGGTGTGGGGGAATGTGGGGTGGTTCTAAAGAGCCTTAGGGGGACCCATACAAATCAGAGTCCACTTTTAACACCTGCCAAACCATGGTACATGACACCCTCACAGAAGTGTGCACTGGGAAAAGCAATGCTCCCTCTTCCTTCTCACTTTGCCCACATTCCAGACTCCATAGGGATGCGGGCAGGGGGGTGGGGTGGGGGAGATTTGAGCCACTACCTTAGAAAAACAGCTAAACTCACCACCACTCCTCAATCACACACTTTGCACCTGCAACCTGAAACGATATCAAACTGAAGAAAGAAAAGACAACTCAACTTAAAAATCAAGTTGGGAGTTTTGACAATTACAGGGGACTGTGCATTATACTTATCTGAGTATGATGTGTTTTATGTTGTCACTGAGAGTGACCAGAAAAGTCAAGCAACTGCCTAAGTTTTCACCGAGGAACAGGGCTGCCTTAGGAAGAAAAAATTAGAGTCCCTGGGAGGCAGAAATAAAATGTGTAACTGGTTCAGGAACCTCAGTTACTTCCCAGCGCAGCCGTCCACTGGCGCCCCAGGTCACACAGGCGCCCCTCTTCTCACTGAGACGCTGGCCCTGGGCTGTCCCAAAAGCTGTAGATGCACTTTTTAAGTTCGATGCCAACATGAACTATCTTTAGGCTTAAGCGGCCCACTGTGAGAAACACGGGGAAGGTGCATTCTGTGGGGGCTCCAGGCCCAGGTTGCTGGGTTTTCATCTTAGTCAACACTATAAGCCAAGGCATGAAAGAAGAATTGCTATGTTGACTGGAATTTAAAGTGTAGAAGGAGGAAGAATTATGGGAAGTGGGGTTAGGACAGGAATTCCAGGAGAAGGAGCAAAGCTCAGACAAGGGATGTTACAATTGGCATGAAAGACTTCTCCTACCAAGAGGCCCCGCATTCCTACTGCCTTCCAACACCCCTCAGCACACAATCCAAACCTCTGCCCTGCCACTGCCAAGCACGCATTTGTTGATAAGCAGCAGTTAAATTAGCTGGAGACAGAAAAGAAACCCTTTCTTTAGTTATGGCCTGAGAAGTTACAATTTTATCTCACAGCGGTCTTTGAAGAGCAGGAGAAAATGGTACTGAAAAGTTTCCGTGCTCAGATAAGAGGTTAGGCAACTATAGACGTGATGTTAGCCTCCATTCAGAGAGGGACTGTTCACAGTGATTTATGGGCAGAATTCCTAGGGTGGGGGGAGGCAATGGCCTCAGCACCGCAGACCAAAGGGGACAGTGCTTTATAATCTACTGAACAAATGATAGTCAAATTGCAGAAAACACACAACTGCAGAGATAAAAGCGCACGCCCTGGGGCCAGGAAATTGTAGAGCATTTATCCAGGAAGTTTAAAAGGAAAGCATTTCCCTGAGCCCACTCCTTATATTTATCTTTCTTGTTCTCCTTTTTCTGTCATCATATCGCATTTCCTATCTTACTGACATTTTTTATAATCAATCTATATGGAGGTGAGTCAGCATTTTATATATAATATATAATAATACTAATATATATTAGTTTAAATATTGAAAAGTTATCGTGTTTCTAAATAGTGATGCACTTTCCATCTGAAGAAAACAAAAACCCCTTAATCCATAAAGCCTTAATTAACCAAAATACAGAGAACATGGTGGTAAGACAAAAATTTTAAGGTTGTGGCTACGAATAAATCATCCTGATTTTTACATTGCTTCTGAGAAACTTCCACTTTCCACAGCTGATTTTATAAAATGGGAAGCACTTCTTTTCTCGTCATTAAATTTACTATACTTAATGAAATTTAAAAGGGTCACTTTTGTTTTTAAATTTCAATGTATATGGATCAACACACGATACCTTAAATCACCTCCCTACATTCATTTTGCAAGTTTTCATATTGACAACATGGGTAATAAGTAATAATTATGCAGTGATTTGTGTTTAAAAGTTTAGAATCTACTTAGAATATAAGACCCCTTAGCCTGTCCTAAACAGCCATTCTTAAACACCATCGTTTTGATAATTTTTTCTAAGTATTGACTGAAAAAAATCATTGATTTTTAAATTCAGTCTAGTTCAGTGATGGCAAACCTTTTGAGCTCAGCGTGTCAGCATTTTGAAAAACCCTAACTTAACTCTGGTGCTGGGTCACATATAGAAATATTTTGATATTTGCAACCATAGTAAAACAAAGATTTATATTTTTGATATTTATTTTATATATTTAAATGCCATTTAACAAAAGAAAAATCACCAAAAAAATGAGTTCACGTGTCACCTCTGACACGCGTGTCATAGGTTCACCATCACTGGTCTAGTTTGATTATATTCATAGTTGATTATATTAAAAAATTCACCTCAAATGGTAATTGACCATTTTTATTAGGTAGACGCTGTATCAATAGCATTAGACATAACAGCTCACAAAATTCTCACAACCACCTCTGAGATTGGTGGTATATTTGCACATAAGGTGCAACTCAGAACCACCCCAAAAGATCCTCCCATCCACCATCCCACACATTCCTATGAAAAGACTGAAATGTGAACTGGGAAGGAGTCCTACAGAACCAAGGAGGCCCACAGAGATGTCCAGCAGCTCCTTCCAGCCTGGTTCTAGAAGGTGTTATGCAGTTAGAGCAGCTGTGACAGTACCCAGGTGGTCCCCCTGCCAGGTCACCAAGCCCCAGAAGAAAGATTAACTCACTTGTCCTCCCCGCTGTTAAGACAAACACTTGTGTTCCTTTGCTGTGGGCCTTTCCTTCACACCCCATAATATGCCAGAGTTCAAGCTGACTTCTTTTACAGTTGGTCATTTCACAACACTTAATTAGAGAGAAAAATTCCTGAGCCTAAATAAAGTGTGCTTAATGCAGTAAGCATGAGCCCTTCAAAATATGTGAAGACCTAAGCTTTGTTTGATTACCTCCTATGATTTAATTATGTGTCCCCAAAAAAGGATATGTTGAAGACCTAAGCCCCATTGCTTCAGTATGTGACTTTGTTTAAAAAAGAGGGTATTTGTAGAAGTAACCAAGTTTAATATGAGGTCGTGGAGGTGAGTGGATCCTGACCCAACATGACAGGTGTCCTATAGAAAAGGGAAATTTGGACACAGACAAACACAAAGGAACCATGATGTGAGGATGCACATGGAGAAGCCCTATGAAGATAGAGGGTGGGAGTGGCACATCTAAAGTCAAGGAATGCTGGAGACTGCTAGCTAACCACCAGAAACTAGGGAGCGACAGACAGGAAGGAGCGTGGCCCTCAGACACCTTCATTTCAGAATTCTAGCTTCTGTTATTGGTGGGGAGCTCTCTGGTGGAAGTGGACTTCTTGGGGGGCCCCAGGAATAAGAATTTCCTGAAGACCCCATGGGAGGGTGAGGTATTGTGGAAAGTTTTAGTTTTGTGGAATTAACATCCTGGGTTTCAAAGGTCCTATCTCCCTGCATCCCACCATGGAAAAAGTCCCATTTGTCTTCAGCAGAGTTAGAATCAATGCCCCTGCATTGATATGCCCCATTCCATATTTGTACAGTGCAGTCCAACATCTGGCTAGCTTAGCTTGTGTTCTCAGCTATAGTCTATGGTGTGTGGAGTCTGCATGGCTATGGGCCATGTGGCTTCCAGGGCCACACGGTGGGCTAACGTGGGTCATGGAGCAGGAGAGTGTAAAGAAGCAGGAGTAAAGCAAGAGGAACAAGTGAGAGAGAATTCATTTGTAGAGATTAGGTATTCCCAGATTTTCAAAGGTTTGCTTTGGGCTCCACCTTCCCAGCCAATGTTCTTTGTTCCCAGGTTAGACTGACAGACAAGCACCTTTCCTACGTCATTCTGAAACCGGACAATCAATGGGTCCAGGCTGTCTGTCACTACTTGAGCCAATTAAGCAGAGATAGGGTTGAATCATATATGAGCGTTTATTCCAATAATGCCTGCAGTATGGGAAAGCAGCAAATCGTTCACAAAAATCTGCTGTCCTCCCCCTCCCCCCATAAGCCAGCAGCTTATATTGGGTAGAAGGACAAAGATTAAATGGGGAAGTAGGCAAAAGGGATAAAAATGGGTATGCAAAATGGGCAGTTTTGCCCTAACCGGTTTGGCTCAATGGATAGAGCGTCAGCCTGCGGACTCAAGGGTCCCAGGTTTGATTCCGGTCAAGGGCATGTGTCTTGGTTGTGGGCACATACCCAGTAGGGAGTGTGCAGGAGGCAGCTGATCAATGTTTCTCTCTCATTGATGTTTCTGGCTCTCTATCCCTCTCCCTTCCTCTCTGTAAGAAATCAATAAAATATATTTTTTTTAAAAAATGGGCAGTTTACTGGCAATGTGGGCTGGGGGTTTGCAAAGGCCTGGGGGTGTGCAAATGAAATAGGAATTTTTAGGGGTGAAATAGGCAGGTTTGAGGAATTTTATTGTATTTATTTTTTTTAAATATATTTTATTGATATTTTACAGAGAGGAAGGGAGAGGGATAGAGAGTTAGAAACATCAATGAGAGAGAACCAAGATGGCGGCGTAGGGCATAGACCTGTGCGTGCTGTCTCCCACAACATCATTGAAACTACCAACTATAAGACAAACAACCACCATTCAGAACCATGGGAAAGTTCTACAACTGGATGGAAAGAAAGAAGCGCAGTGAGACTGAGTAGGAGCTACAGAGGCGTCAAAAACAGGTACAGAGTCGCGCGCCAGGCGGGCTGCAACTGGATGTGCGGCTTTTTTCAATCAGAAGGGGTTATGAACTCTCTAATGCTCTGGCTTGCTCAGGGCGGGTCTCTGAGGCCCCAGACCCCACGGGGAGCGGCGGTACGGCCTTGCAGCAGTGGGAAAGCGAGGGAGGCTCTGTCGCGCAGCAGCTCGCCTGCACTGGGGGACTCAAAGTCCCAGAGTCCCAGAGATGCCAGGAGCCACGGAGATGCCATTGCTATTTGCCCCGCCCCGGTGACTCCCTGAGACCCCGCCCTACTCAATTTATATCCCCATCCAAACTGTGACAGTGGCACAAAAAAACCCACCTGTGCTTTTGCAGCCTAACCCAACAAATTGTAGACTTCAACTCCTCGCACCCATGGGAGACACACTCAAGAAGCAGACCCAGGAGAACCAAGATGGAGGCGTAAGGTACAGATCTGTGTGTGCTGCCTCCCACAACAACATCAAAACTACCAACTATAGGACAAACAGCTATCATATGGAACCATGGGAAAGCTGGCCCAGTGGAAGCTCTAACTGGAAGGAAAGAAAAAAGAGCATTGAGACTGAGTAGGATGTGCAGAGGCACCAAGTACAGAGCCCAACCCAGCAGGCTGCAGATTTCAGCTCCTCGCATCTGGGAGGGACGCGCTCGGGGGGCGGAGTCAGGTTCGGGGGAGGCCGGGGCCAGGCCGGCTGGGCTGGCGAGGTGGAACCGCTGTACCAGCAGGGGCACAAGCACGTCCACCAGTTCCAGTCTCATGTGGGACGCTGGGGGACAGCAGACGGGCAGTCAGTGCACTTGGTGGAGGGCGAAGTCCAAGCAGGCGTGCCGAATGTTCAGCCACCAGGAACGCCTGGAGATTGTGTCTGGCGGGGAGCCGCCTGGCAGGGGACAGAGTGCCAAACTTCGTGTTGCCCCGGTGAGGCCAGGACGGCCCTGGTGAGGTCGGGACGGCCCCAGTGAGGTTGGGATGGCCCCAGTGAGGTAGGGATGGCCCCAGTGAAGTTGGGACGGCTCCAGTGAGGCCAAAACAGCCTCGGTGAGGTCAGAATGGCCCCGGTGAGGTTGAGACCGCCCCGGTGAGGTCGGGATGGCCCTGGTGAGGTCGGGACAGCCCCAGTGAGGTCAGGACAGCCCTGGTGAGTTTGAAACAACCCCAGTGGGGTCGGGACGGCCCCGGTGAGGGTGAAATGGCCCCGGTGAGGTTGAGACAGCCCCAGTGAGGTCGGGATGGGCCCGGTGAGGTTGGGATGGCCCCCGTGAGGCCGAAACGGCCCTGGTGAGGTACAGCATCGGTGAGGTCGAGACGGCCCAGGTGAGGTTGGAATGGCCCTGGTGAGGTTGAAATGGATAATGGGGACCAGTATAGACTGATGAACAGGGGTAGATGCAGGGGCAGAGCAGCATTGAACAGACTGTCAAACTACAGTGGGAAGCCTGGGAGGGTTTGGGGAGGGGGGCGTTAAGAGATCAACCAAAGGACTTATATGCATGCATATAAGAATAAATGGACACAAGACACTAGGGGGTAGGGGAGGCCGGGGGAATATCAAGGGAGGGGGGGGAGGAGATATATGTAATACTCTTTGTAACACTTTAAGAAATAAAAATTATAAAAAAAAAAAAAAAAGAAACATCAATGAGAGAGAAACATTGATCAGCTGCCTCCTGCACACTCCCTACTCGGGATGTGCCCACAACCAAGGTACATGCCCTTGACCAGAATCGAACCTAGGACCCTTAAGTCTGCAGGCTGACGCTCTATCCACTGAGCCAAACTGGTTAGGGCTTGAGGAATTTTTAAAATGAAGGGGGTCCATGGAAAAAAACACAGGGCTACAGAGTTGCAAAAGGGTACATTTTCATAAGACAAGGGAGCAGGGGGCCAGTAGAAGTTACATTTCCATAAGACAAGGGAGCTGGGAGTACCAAAATGTATATATTTACAAAATAAAGAAGGAAGAAGAACATCCAGAGGAATAGGAGAACAATAAGGGAGGAGGGCCTAGCATGTCCCATGTGAGGTTTGACCTTTTGAGCCCAGGAGTTGCTATAATGACCAAACCAAAGGGGAATATCAAGGCACAAAAACTGCAGCCTTTATAAACCAGGGGAAAAGGAACTCAATGGGACTCTTTCCCCCTCTTTCCCCCTCTTTCCCCCTCTTTCCCCCTCTTTCCCCCTCTGCATGTGGGAGTCTATGCTGTGAGATTTTTTTCCCCCTCCCCACATGGAAGTCTGTACTTGTTCTTCAATAAATTTCTACCTTTGTTATAGAAGACTGGAGAAAAACCAAGCAATGCTTAGAGAAATAGAGTTACACAGCTTTATTATGCCAGCAGACTCAGAGTAGTTGCCTCTCAAATTCTGAGCAAACCAATATGGTGGAAGCCCCTCTTTTATCCCCTTTTGGTGTCTTTGTCCCCCAAATATGGATTATACTTCTGGACCTTTTGTGGGCTTTGCAAAAAGCCCCAGGTGTTGGGGGTCTTGAGACCATACCTAAGAGCCTGGCCTGGTGCCAGCACTGATAACCCCCCTCTGGGGGCTATGTCATGGTTTATGGCCTCTGAGCATTTAGGTAACAGGTCTTGCAGACCAGTTTGTGGAGAAAGGGGCAATGACTTAATTATAGGTTATCAAGAATGTACACTGGGCTTGCTAGCACAGATTCAGATTGCTAGTGCCCCCCCCTCCCCCCAAAAAAATATCAGGATTACATTGGAATTAACCTTTTAGCCTTCTCACCTTTACTATACCATCTTCCCTCCATGGTTTCATTCTTCAACTCCGATGGACAAAGAGCCCAGGACAAGCCATCCTGCACAGGGGAACACCGTGTGTTCTAGTCCAAAAGTCCCATATCATAAAGGACAGAGGGTTTGCAAAGGGCTAGCACCTCTGGTTTCTGCAACAAGGTTGTTAATCTTTCCATGATAATAGCAAATCCCAAATGTAGAGGATGGACCAAATTTCCAGGTGAGCCCCCCAGGTCCTGCATGCAACTCCTCGTCAGGTTGGAATGTGCTTTCTTTAATCAAAACAAAACAACTATGGTTAACAGAGCATGATTAATATTTTTTATAATTATAGATAGTCCCCAATATTCTATTTTTGCCCCTAACAATTCCAACTTCACTGTGCATGCATCCATTTCCCTTCTCCCAGTGATTTTCAGGGAATGAAGTTTCCAGGGGGAGTGTAAAGTTGCATCTTCCTAGTGAAGATGCCCAGATAACCTTGCAATGTCTGCCCTCCCTTTGCTTTCTTCCTGTTAATATTAATAAACTAGCTGGTCATGATGACTGTGAGACCAGTTTCTATTGTATTAAGCAATAATATTGTTGTATTGTTTTGTTATGGCAACCCTAGCAAACTAATACATTAACCAAATCTTTCCTGGGTTTCCTTTTTTCCTCTCATTATTATTTTGTGAGTTTGACTAGCTGCAGCTACATGGCTATTCTGATTTTCTCTTTTAGTAATTTATTTGTTCTTGGCTCCAGAGATGGAATTTAATATTTAGTCCCATTGCTGCTGCAAATGAAGATATGAACAAGAGTTTCACTATTAAAGGATGTCCTCATTTTATGTTGCAGGTCCTAAGGAAGTTTAGTGATAAGATCCACAGACTCTGACTCATAGAATGCCTTGGTATTATAGCTTTCTATACAAAAGGCTATTCTCCCTCCCCCACCCTCCAAATGAATGAGAGTTTGAATGACAAGAGGCTTATCATTATGTGCTTGACAACTCAGCCTCTGTCAATAGCATCTTTCATTTGCAGATCTGCTTGTCCAACATCCAGAGGAGAGTTAGGGCTATCTCTAGGCTTCAGGGATGCTTTCAGCAGCAATAACATCCATCTCCACGTTGTAAGCCATATGCCCATAGGCATGTCAGTGTTCCCAGCTACACATAAATCTAAGTGAATTAAAGATGCGGGCCCCTGTTTCCATCCTTTCTAATAATACTGGTGAAAATGTAATTCTCTGTGGGATCGAGGATGAAAGCAATCTTACAACTTTTAATTATAGTGAGGTTTTTAAAAACTGATTATTTCAATATATTTCTCTAGGTAAAAATATTTATTGTAGCTCTGTCTGATTTGGCTCTGTGGATAGAGCGTCAGACTGTGAACTGAATGGTCCCAGGTTCAATTCTGGTCAAGGGCACATGCCCGGGTTGTGGGCTTGATCCCCAGTAGGGAGCATGCAGGAGGCAGCTAATCAGTGATTTTCTCTTATCATTGATGTTTCTATCTCTCCCTCTCCCTTCCTTTCTAAAATCAATAAAATTATTTTTAAATGTATATTTATTGTAAGACCTCTCTTAGGATGCTTATCAAACCATACATCTATTCATTTGTTTATTCAATAAACAGATATGAATACATAAAATAAACAGCAACCATTTATTACTATGTACCAGGCACTGAAACAGGAATTTTAGGGGAACATAGGCAGGCTTAGGGAATTTTTAGAATTGGGGTCCATGGAAAAACACAGGGATACAGACTGGGAGAAGATACATTTCCATAACACAAGGAAGCCAGGTGCAGTTACATTTTCATAAGACAAGAGAGCAGTAGCAGATACAATTCCATAACACAAGGGGACTGGAAGTAGCCAAAAAAGATCTATACTTACAAAATAAAGAAGGAGGAAGAAAGCTCAGAGGGAATAGGAGGACAATGAGGGAGGAGGGCCTCAAGAGTTACTATAGTAACCAATGCAAAAGGGAATATTGACCAATCAGAGGGGATATGAGGGCATAGGAACTGCAGCCTTTATAAACTGTGGAAATAGGAGGTCGGTGTTTCCCCCTCCCCATGTGGGAGTCTGTTCTGTGGGACCCTTTCCTCCTCCCCTTGTGGGAGTCTGTACTTGTTCTTCAATAAATCTCCATCTTTGCTATACGACCCTTTGTCTGTGGATTCATTCTTTGACTCCGACAGACAAAGAATCTGGGTTCCAGTCCAAAAATTCTGTATCAGCACTGTGCTGAGTACTTTACTTTATCACCTCCTATGCCTCATGACAACCACATAAGGTACACACTATTATTGCCTCATTTACAAATAAGACTGAAAGGGACATTCAGACTAACCAAGGATCCACATCCAAGTTTACAGAGTCAATACTTGAAACCAAATCTCTGACTTCAGAGCCCACCCTCTTAACTCCTCAGCTATTTGGCCTCAATTGAGGGCTCTCTAGGTGTCAGCTATTGTGCTAAGAACAAGAGAGAAAAAAATGTTTGCCCTATGGCTATATTCCTTGTGGTTAAGAACTTACAGTTTAGGGAGAGAAAATGGTACACAAGCATTTCATTATAATTAAGTCTGATCATCGCAGAACTGTAGTTAGTTGTTTATGCTCATATCAAAATCTCTTGATGTTGCAGAAGACCAGAGAAAAACCAAGCAACGCTTTAGAGAAAAGGAGTTACACTGTTTATTACACCGGAGGACTCAGCGGAATAACTTCCCAAGTCTGAGCAAAGTAACATGCAGGGAGCTCCTCTTTTATATTTTTCTGGTGTCTTTGTCCCTCAAATATGGATTATGCTTCCAGTCCTTTTTGCAGGCTTTGCAAAAAGGCCCCAGGTGTTGGGGGTCTCCAGACCATACCTAATGGTCTGGCCTGGCACCAGCATTAATAACCCCCCATCCGAGGCTGTGTACTGTTCATAGTTTATGACCTCTGTGAAATTTGAGCATTTAGGTAACAGGTTCTGCAAGACCAGTTTCTGGGAAAGAGGCAGTGACTTAATTATAGGTTATCAAGAATGTACACTGGGCTTGCTGGCACAGATTGAGATTGCTAGCCCCCCAAATATCAGGGTTACATTGGAATTAGACGTTTTAGCCTTCTCATTAATACATAACGCCAAGGCCCACCCTCTATAGTATTTACTTAAAACAAAGATCTTCAGGGGGAATATTCTAAGTGAATGATAGGAAATAAGGTAATATATATATATTTAATTATCTTATTTATATATACTGAGTTGAGACTCATATTGAGATACTGTAGAAGTCCAGCTGATTTACCCTGCCTCAGCAAACCTAAGGAACCATCATAAAGTCATAGACACGATGTGGCAAGAGTGGCCTTCCCCTTTCTCTCCTTGCCAAAGCTGCCTGGAAGAGAACTTGTCATATTTTCTCTCTTGCCTTCCTCTCTTTTAGGCAAATTTCAAACCTATCAGGAGTCCCCTTGCTGCTGTCCTATAAGAAAGCATCTGCTGTAGCCCAGAACAGCAAGCATTTTCAACATTCAAGTTTTAATCAAATCTCGACTTGTCTTTGGCCTGATTTCTTCAAGCTCCCTAAGGCTGGGGGTTATGGCTAAGTGCCGCCTTATCCAATTATCACTTGTGTGCAACCTTGTGGCATTTTGTAGCTGAAAGAGACCTTAGAGATCATTTCCTAGAACCTGCTCATTACCCTGTCACCCCTCAGCATTTCTGTAATTAGTTTGCTCTGTTTAATTTGGATTTATCCAGTTGTTGCTTCAGAGTATACTTAAGAATTTTTCCCCCATGCATTTTCTCTCTCAACTAAATTACAAGATCCCCTAGGACAGGGAGTGTATAAGTATTAAGTGTCTTTGTTTCGACTGCTCTTTCCAATTATTTTAATACTAGAGGCCTGATGCATGAAATCTGTGCAAGAGTAGGCCTTCCTTCCCCCAGCTGCCAGCACCGGCTTCCCTCTGGCACCCAGGCTTCCCTTCGACACCCAGGACTTGGGCTTCCCTCTGGCCACCGGCAGGCACCCAGGACCCAGGCTTCCCTTGCAGCCCCAGCTTCATCCGGAAGGTCATCCAGAAGGACAGAAGGACGTCTGGCCTAATTAGCATATTATGCTTTTATTATTATAGATAGTGAGTGCTCGGTAAAAGTTGTCAAGTAGATAATTCAAAATATAAAAAATAGGATAAATGGTTAGTATGTTTAGAAGTAGGATAAATGGTCAGTATGCTTTTTGGGCTTGGGTTATTCTATAGTTGATAGTCTTATGATATCAATGCCCCTTAAAAACCTATTTTTATGTAACTTTGGACTTTTGGTTATGGGTAACAGAAACCCATTCATGATTAAATAAGAAAAAAACAAGGTAAAAAATACTATGAGGTTAAAAGGACAGTAATTAAGCTGTGCTTCAGGACAGGGCCTCTGACACGATCAGTAAAGACCTCCCACCTTTTATCCCTGCTCCCCTTGTACATACCCTTTATTCATCTCCAGCTCTCTATGTCTATCTCTCCATCAGATAACCATCTGAGGAAACACAAGATGGCCAACAGGTCCCTAGTTTACACGTTGCAGCCATCCAAAAATCAGCTGAATTTTTTTATTTCCAATTTCACACTTCCTAAGGAAGGATTGCTAATAGACCCAACTTGAGTCTTCTGTCAACCTCTGGACTATGATCAGAGAAGCAGGATCATGTGAAGTCCTCCTCATTTCCACTGTAAGGAGGAGAGAAGTTGATAAGAGAGATTTCTCAGAAAAATTAAAACACACACACACACACACACACAAAACAGACTTTGACAGAAAGAAGATCAATGTGAATCTATTATAATTTCAATGCCCATAACTCAGGTTCTCTAAATTATGACTCACAAAATAAAGTCCCAACAGCTTACCTCTTGCATATAGAAGGGCTCAAATGTTAACTACTATTATAAATTATTTTAATATATATTTTATTGATTTTTTTACAGAGAGGAAGGGAGAGAGATAGAGAGTTAGAAACATTGATGAGAGAGAAACATCGATCAGCTGCCTCCTGCACATCTCCCACTGGGGATGTGCCCGCAACCCAGGTACATGCCCTTGACCGGAATCGAACCTGGGACCCTTCAGTCCGCAGGCCGACGCTCTATCCACCGAGCCAAACCTGTTTCGGCTACTATTATAAATTTATGTAGGAGAAGTAACTAATTAGTAAATGAGTACAAATTATGGCAGCCATAGTGGATGATCAGAAGATTTTCATATTTGATGTGTCTCAAAATTTTATACATTTATTTCATGTCTAAATATTTTATTTATTTATTTAAATATCTCTAATCCTGCATTGTGACATTTTTTCCTTTGAAAGTAGTTGGTTGCTTAAGGGCTAATTTAATTATCTTGTAGAACCATAAGTCTAATCTTGGAAGAATTACTAAATTCTCCAGAGAACTGGGAAATTTCAGTGATATAGATACAACCACAGAGCAAGATATGTAGATTGCTATCATTGTGTAACACAGAGAAACATTCACCGCAAAATTTCAAGGCCCCATGAGCAATAGTTTTATAAAAGCCCCATGAAAATATCCCAAAACTAGTTACCAATTCCAGGCAAATTCTAAGGATTTTTCTTTGACTTCGTCCCACATATTTAACATAATAAATTCCACAAAGTGGCTCAGAGAGGAAATGACAAGCGCACAAGAGCCATTGTTCTTTCAGTGTGCAAAAGTTTAGAATGAGAAATAAACTATTCTTTGTGAGGCCAGGACAATATACACATGTGGGAAACAGCTCAATGTAACTGAGTGAGTGTTCTGAACCAAGATATTCCCTGTAAATAGCATGACCAAACCTCAGGGTTCCAAGTCTCCCTTTCCTACAGAGACATGTATCTGTCCATTCATTATTTGGAGCAGGTCTGACTGACTGTGGGACCCTCAAATCATGCATAATATAAAGAGACTTGCTTCCCTTAGGCTTCCAGATTGTCAGACGAGGCCATCCAGGGCACGCTGGCATTAAAATCCAAATAGTCGCTGAACAATAAAATGTGTTACAATTCGATCCAGTCTGGGGAGTCAAGGTCTCATTATACAAGCCCTCAGGGCTGAGAAGAGGCAGGAGAACAATGATGGAAATGTGCGTTGCCATGGTGTCCCTGCTGCATCCCCTGATTTCACAGGAGTGGGACTGAGTCTCTTTAAACCAATTTGGTGGCAAACGTCTTCTGATTACCTTTCACAGAAGTCAGACCAACAATGAGTGCTCCTGCATCCCACATGAATCATTAAAAACTCTTGCTATTCAGGTTTCCTATGTGATCTTTTCCCAGTCCTGGAATGGAGTTGCTTATTATCTCTGAGAGAGAAAAGCAATTTTACCATGAAGTATATGCAGTTATGATGTGTGATTATTTAGAGAAAGAGGGGAGCACAATCGGGAGAATGGAGTCACTCATTGTGAGTAAGAAGATCTCATCCTAGCTCCATTATTAGATTACAGGGTAACCTTCAGAAAACTCCTAAATTGGCCGAGGCCTCAGCTTCTTCATCTTACCTATATTATTGATTAAAAGATGCACAACTATTTTAGTTATGATGAAGAAAGAAGAGCCATGGCCATTATAACTATAATATGCCACTGATTATAGAATTCATCCTGATTGCAGAAATGTTAAAATATGAAAAAAAAAAAAACACAAAAAAACAAAACACAACAACCACATTTTAGGATTAGTGTTAAATGTATAATTGAGGAGTGGCACTTTAGCAAAACTGGTGTTTCTGAAAGTGGTCCTCCCTGGTTGTTCACTTTTTTCAAGAAATGACTATTTAAATTGTCGACTTCCCTTCTTTTAGCAGTTGTGCTTTCTGCAAAAAAAAGAAGAAAAAAAAAGCAGGGGATAAGCAGGGCTTTTAAGAAAAATGTCCAGCAGTTATAGAGTGCCTCTCAATCAATCACATATTTGAAAGTTGAACTCCTCGCCTATTCTAAACTAAAACCCAAAGTCAGGAATTTGCAAAAGGTCAACACTCACTCCCTGCTTACCACTCAGCCTCAAAACGCTTTTCCTCATGCCAGAATCCCCTCACTCTCAGCTTTTTCTTGATTAGTTCTCTTCCTTCCCTCCTTCCCTGGTTCCCTTCTCCTTTTTTTCTTTCCTTCCTTCTTCCCACCCATCAACAATTATTAAGCACCTACTCTGTGCTTAATAAGTAGCCAGGTCCTCTGCTAAGTGCTCCAATACAACAGTGCATAAAGTAGGCACCGTCAGAGCCATCATTGAGAAACAAGCTCACCGTGAGTGGAAGACGGTCATGGGAAAGGCACTGCAATGCAGTGTAATAGGAGCACACACACACAATTCATACCTGTCAGATCTGGGAAGGAGGTGACACCAGAACGTAGTATGCCAATGTCTATAATAAATTCCCTCATGCCATGGAATTGAGTGCTCTGGTTAACTGAGTTCCAGTTAACTAACATAACTCTGAAATGGTTTGACCTACACATTTTCTATTCCCCCATAATCTAATCTTAGGTTGTAATTCTCTCCAGATGACCTTTTGCTCTAGCCAATCAGTAGCCTCCCACACACTCCACAGATCCTGTTGCCCTGTGCTCCAAACCTTTGCTCAGTCAACTCTTTCAATTGCCTAATGCAGTAGTTCTCAACCTTCCTAATGCCGCGACCCTTTAATACAGTTCCTCATGTTGTGGTGACCCTCAACCATAAAATTATTTTAGTTGCTACTCCATAACTGTAATTTTGCTACTGTTATGAATCGTAATGTAAATATCTGATATGCAGGATGTATTGTTACAAATTTAACATAATTAAAGCATAGTGATTAATCACAAAAACAATATGTAATTATATATGTGTTTTCCGATGGTCTTAAGCGACCCCTGTGAAAGGGCCATTCGACCCCCAAAGGGGTCGTGACCCACAGGTTGAGAACTGCTGGCCTAATGCGTGTTCCAAGCTCTTCCACCCAACTATGCCTGTGACTTACTCAGCACCTATTATGCATCTCAGCCCAGTTTTCTCTGGAGAGAACTGAGATGCAGAGGAGTTTAGCAACTAGTCTGAGGTCACATAGTCAATAAGCATCCAAGCAGCATTCAAATCAGGACAATATGTTTCCAAAGTCCCTTCTCTTTCTTCCAAGCCACACTCACCCATTGTAGCCAGAGCCCTTCTTCATGTCAAGGCCAAGTTCAAATCTTACCATCCCCAGGAAGTTTCCCTCTGATAGTTGCAGCCTGTACTGATCTTACTTTCCCTAGTCTTTCTGTGTGTATTCCCATAAATTTGTTATAGACCCTGCCATTGTTTCTAGATGTGCATACATATTTTTCAACAAAAGTGTAAATAACTCACAGGAATTGTACTTTACATTCTTTGGGATTTGGGATTATCAATGCATGTCAGGTAGCAGGCTTCCCTTTATTGCAGCTTAGAAGACCAGGATGCCAGCTCTCTGAGGGAACTCCTTCGCTTGGTTCCAGGAAAGGGTTGCTTTTGGTGATGCTGGGCTACAGAAGCTGTAAACAAGGAAAGGGGCTATGTAATAACCCTGACAAGCACAGGGAGACCGCACGGCAGGCCTGACAAGCTCCGTGACCAAAAGGAACTTCAGGGTGATGGTGTGATCAGAATTTCTACTTGGGCAGGTCATAGTGTTCAGTCACATGCCAGGCCTATGGCTTCCTCAGCAAAGGTCAGTCTTTACAGTAAGTGAGCCCTGTCCATTGTTCTTATGCATCTAGGATAAGATACCATTGAAATGTCAGAGTGATTTTCTTTTCCTACCCCCTGAAGACACAATCGCAGGCACCAGAGTATAAGATCACCAGAGCACAAGACCACAAAATGCCTCATTGTTACCTTGTTCCCCAAATACCATCTCTATGTGCTGCAAATGTTAATTATTAACTATCCTGTACCTATTAGTGTAAAAAAAGCACGTGTTTCTCAGTTTTGCCTTTTATCCAATCCTAGAGATTTCCCTGCTTTGCTCTCCTTAATCTACTGTCAATGGATTTCAAGCACCGTCCTTATATCTTCCCCTTTGATTCTAATGTACTAAATAAGCTACAAAACTGCCATTCTCTGGAGCATTTGAGACCTGGCTCCCAGCATAAGTCATCTGTTTGGCTCAAATAAATTCATAAAATTTCAGGTTTGGATGTTTCTTACATTGACAAAGCTCTCAGAGGTATAAACCAGACCTGTTTTGCTCTCAATTTACCTCTCGTTCCAGGCAGGGTCATGAACTTAGAGAGTATCCACTGTAAATGGGAAATGAACAAAAATTAAGGATACAAAAGGTTTTGTGAGCTTTGAACTGCCTCCCAGAGCAGCCAGACCAGAAATGTATCTCTTTTTAAATGCAAATCAAATGCCATTGTAGGTGAGGTATTTGATTTTTTTTTCACTGAAATTTCTCAGGACATGAATTCTCAAGTGGCTCAGACTGACATATATGATTGGCTTTTATTCTTCCCCATACCTAAGTCACTCCCAGGGTGTTCGCAAGGCACTTAGAGAAGCGCATTCACCCACCAGGCTGCCAATTGATCATTTAGTACTTTATTACATGACTTAGTACCAGAAAGTGGGGAAAGCACAGAGTGGAATTTGATTCCTTATCATTATTTGCATGACATATATAGCACTTTTCTCCAGGCCCTGTGCAGAGAATATTTAACAAGCCGCATTAACTTCCAGGCATCTAGAATTGTATGGCTGAAAACAAAGGAAGCAGAAAAGGTAAAATGTGGGATAAGGGGAGATCTGACTCAGAGAAAAAAGAAAGGCAGATAAAAGCAGAATCAAGTCCCAAAGAGCGTGGAAAGTGTGCTAGCTACCTGGGTGTGGTGGCATCCAACAGTCCACAAAACAAAACTACCCAAACAGCTTCACTTTTCCATGTGCTTTAGGTCAGAGGTCAGTGTTAAACTGGATAAGGGACAATTTAGGCTAGAAAATATGAGCAAAAGTATTTCCACTTTGTCATGAATGTATTAAAAGCTGAAGACAGTAGAGCATAAGGAAATCTTCATGTGGATCCCAAATAGAAAGTCTATTATCCAGTTGTGCTGATATAAACCAGCCAGAGTAGAGAGCACAAACCCCTAAAATGCTCTTCTTTCTAAGAATAACAAGCACCTAGAGTTTGTTATTCTTAGCAGCTTCAGTCATCCAGGAATTTAACTTAAAAAATGTTAGCCTTGGTCGGTTTTTATCAGGATAGCCTTTTCTCTAAATGGTTTCCTGATTTTCAGCATTTTAAATTGCCCCTTCAGTGAGACAAACATGCACACATGTGCATGTGCAGACACACACACACACACACACACACACATACACACTCACATCACGAAGTGGTCTAGTGAATGAGAAGCAGAGGACTATGATATCATATATAGGGTTATAATTTCCAGGTGACTGGATACACACCCCTATATGACTTTGCGTTGGATTTGTAGACCTAGTTTAGGGGATGCACATTTTTCATTGCTCACCTTTTAAAGTATATTCTGGATGTTTCTCAAAACTATGTCAACATCCAATATCCCCCAAACCTCTAACTGTGGCCATGTAAGACCTGCATCAGTTCATAAAAGTCTCTTTAATCACATGTGATTCTCATTACCAGGATGTCCTCTTTCCAAGAAATCACTAAGAGAAAAGAGACAACTTGAAGAGATTTGGTGAAACTTCTCTGGTCATTTCCAAGAGACAAACGTTTCCTTTAACACATTAATTCACACATTTCGGCATAGAGAGTGCACATTATCTTTGCAGTTATCACCAGACTCAAAAAAACCTTGGAAATTTTGTGAAAAAGCTTAGTGGCTCATGCTTTACATGGCAGGGTTCCCCCACCTGGCATCTACTACTTGCTATAGCCATTTGTGGGATATTGCTTTCCAGATAAAAATTGAGCTGGAAGATAAAATGGGGAGAGCATCACAAAGTGTCTTGTAATCTCCAGATATATTTGGGAGCAGCTTAATTTCTATTTGTCTAGGCTTTCCGATGTTTATCATAGAGCTTTCATTTGGGAAGGGGAAACCTGGCTTACATGGTAAATAACAGGTATGTTGTCTCAAAAGATACAATGCACTATGTCCATTTTTTTTAACCATCCATGGACCCTTTCAACAAATACATGGTGAATATTTTTTTGGGGGGGGGGGTAGCAAAAATATTTTTTATTTATAATTTGCAGTTTCACAAGTGAAAATTGTACATTTTTATACATAACAATTTCGTTTTGTTAAATTGCACACATCTACAGAACTTTCACACAACAAGCACCGGAAACTGTGCAGGCAGTAGGATAGGCAAATACTAAAATGTATTTATTAACCAAATGATAGCTGACGGCCCTGCCTCAGCTAGACAATTTATACAGATAGTTCTTTATATACATAAAAAAAATTCTTCACCTAGATCCAAACAGCAGCTTTTTAAAAAAAAGAAAAACATACTTTTCTCATTTTATTTAAACTGACTCAACTGTATCATTTTCTGTTTTAATTTAATGGACCTGGTGCCCTGGAAGGGACTTGAACGGGTCACCTGTACCCTCCAGAAGCTAAGAAGGGGAGGGGCTTGCTCAGGCCACGTGACTGGGCAGTTTCCATCTTTGCCGTGGAGAGGAAGAGAGCTGATGTTGAGAGCCACAGACAGGCCGGGCACTTGCTGATGGCCTCCCACTAGGTGCCCACGCCACCCTCCTACGGGTAAGGCCCATGTCTCGGGAGCAGCTCTGAGAGGCTCTTCTCCACTCAATGGGTGTTGCTATGCTCTCCTCTGTACAAGCTGGTGGGGTATCAATTTGTTCTTCCTTAACTTTGGGGCTTTCACAAGATTCCTGCAATTCATTTTTGACAATGTTCAACATAATGTTCAAAGGGTTTTCAACTGGTTTCTTGCCGGGAGATGGTATACAATCAAATGAAAATGTATTTTGATCATCTTCATAACATGATGGATGATAAATCTTTCCATCCACTCTAATGGCATTCTTTAAATGCCACTCCTCCTCTTCTTCATCCCAGTATTGTTCAAATTGTTCTTGACAGATTTCACAACTCTCCTCTGTTCCAGCTGGCCCTGCCGGTACACTTTGGAACTCCTTTTCTTTAGCAGCTTCCTGAGTTTTGAGCACAACTTCTTCATGCACCTTTTCAAAAAACTGGCTCTTTGCACGTTCTTCCAAATCAGCTATTTCCTCAAGTTCTATCCAGTCTGTTAAACTGTAGTACCAACGTCTATGAGTAACTTTTCTGCAAACGTCTTTTTCAGTTCTATTTTGCCGATAATGCCAGTCCAAGTGATCTGCATATACATCTGCCTGTGATGTTGTAAACCTCATTCCACAAGAGTAACACTGAATACCAGTGTACAGTCGATTTATAACACTATCATAACGTTGTTTTAACTCTTCAGTTGTAAAATTGGTAAGATCTGGAACATCTTGATCTTCATTTTGATCTTCCTCCTCTTCAGTGGGAGGCTGAGCAGCAACTTCATTTACTTGTGTTGTAGCTGAATCAGGCTGGGACAACTTGAGAATTCCTGTTTTTCGCAGTTTTGAAAATAATTCATTGACATCCACCTGACTGAGGTGATTATCAGGATATGCCTTAGGAAGGGCTCCTGAAAGATTCTGAACAAATGCTTCAGGATTTTGTGGATAAACTGGTAAAAATTGTTGTCCCTGGCCAAATGGTACTGGCTGAGCAACACCAGTCAGAACCTGTTGAGATGCCTGAACATTTCCTACTGTTATTGGAGCAGATAAATTGCCAAAGTTTCCAAATTGAGGACTTTGAAGATTCTTTTCACCAAAATAGTGTCCAGAAGCTCTGCTAAGGGGATTTGAGAAACTCTGGTTCCCAGGACCATGCGGTCCATTAAAATTGGGTCCTTGAGGTAAATCAAATATTTGTTCATGTCTTTGGAATTGCAGTCCTTGGGATGGGGCATTAAAAGCATTGCCAGGTGGCTCATGATATGGGCCAGTCTGACTGAAAGAAACGGATTCAAGCCTTTGTGAAGGATGATTGTCAAATCGTGTGCCTTGAAGACCAAGGGGAATATCAAACCTTGATGCTTGCTGGTGTTGCGGACCATCAAATCTTTGAGGAACACCATCAAATCTTGGTTGAACCTGCTGTCCAGGTGGTCCATCAAATCTCTGTGGACCTGGTTGACCAGTTTTTTCAAATCTAGGACCTGGTTGACCATGTAATCCATCAAATCTTGGTAAGAGTGATGGCTGATCTGGCTGCCCATTAAACCTGAAAGCATGACAACCTTCAAATCTTGGACCACCTTGACCCAGAGGCCCTTCAATTCTCAGTCCACTTCCTGGTACAGGACCCTCAAACCTGATCCCAACCCCTGGTTGACCATGTGGACCCTCAAACCTAAGGTTTCCACCAAGTTGATTATGTTTTCCTTCAAACCTCAGATCAGCTACTGACTGACCATAGGGGCACTCAAACCTCATTCCAACTCCCTGCTGTAGCAAAGGGCCCTCAAATCTGATCCCACTTGCTGGTTGAGCATGAGGTCCATCAAACCTAATTGCAACTCCTGATGGACCACGACCCCCCTCAAATCTATGTCCACTTACAGGCTGACCTCTGGGATTATCAAATCTAAGTCCACCCACAGGCCGACCATGAGGTCCCTCAAACCTCCGACCTCCCACAGGTTGACCCCGATTTCTCTCAAACCTGAGCCCACCCACAGGCTGGCCCCCTGGTCCTTCAAATCGTAGACCACCTACAGGTCCCTCAAACCTCAGACCAGGGGAACCTTCAAACCGAAAACCACCTCCGCCTGCTTGACCAATTGGCCCTTCAAACCGCAGAGGTGTCCCTACTGGTCCTGGAGGACCTTCAAATCTCAAAGGACACCTTCCTCCTAGCTGACCTTGTGGTCCTTCAAATCTCAAAGGACCACCTCCCCCCATTTGTCCAGGTAACCCATCAAATCGAAGAGAACCTGATGCAGGAGGTCCATCAATTCTAGGGCTTAATTTATTAGGTCCTTCAAAAATCATCTTGGTTGGGCCATCTCTTGTTACTGATGGCCTACTAGGTCCATCAAATAATGGTCTGTCTTCAGCTAACACTATAAGTCGCTGATTTATATCAAGGCCGGCGAATCGTGATGCTGGGCTATCTACAAATGGTTCATCTGTATCTTCACATCTAGGTCGCTTGAGTGGAAAACGATCATTGAATGGTGACCTCTGCTTTTCTCGTACACCTTCTTGATACTGAAATAGCTGTAGAATTTGATGCACAACAAGGAACTCATCCTGTGTAATTTCACCAGATGCTAAACGTTCACTCATCTTTTGAAGTAATTCTCTTTTGCCTGTAAGAGTTAACTCTTTAGGAATCTGAAGATTGGCATCTACACTTAATCGATGCTGTTGCTTTGGGGCTTGAGGTGACAAAATTCCTTCAGTGCTTGACCAGCTTTCCCTATGGTCGTCACCTTGTTGCAAGCTTTTATTTTCTTCCCAACCATATTTCCATCTTTTGTTAGACTTGGAATTTGACCAATTTTCCACATTCTCCTTTGGTTCAGTGCCTGACTTTGTAGAATGCTGACTTGTAGTTTCTTGCGGTCGTTCCTCTTCAGTCTTTTTTATTCGCTTTGGATCTCGAACATCCTGCTCAGTACTTCTCTTAGCGTTTCTTTCTTCCCTGGAAGGTGGCATAAAGTCTTCCATATGTGACTGCTTACATCCAGATTGACGAATCTTTCCAGCTGAAGGCTCTTCAGGCGATTTATTTAAAAATTTAGGATTCACATGGATGCTAGATTTATTCACATTGCGGGGTAGAGGTTGAATAGGCCAAGCAGGATCTAATGAGTTGACTCTGACATCCAGGGCATAAAGTTTCTTCAATGGGAATACCTCATCCCACGTGGAACGTAATTTAAATAGACGTTTTCTAGTATTTTCATCCACCTTTTCAAACACACAAATAAATGTTGCAACTAGATTTTTAGTAAAGGCAGCGAGATACTCTCGCCCAACGTTTTTCACGATAGAATCCATAAGGTACAGAAGAGGAAGCTTCTCTGAGGAAGGAGCCTTGGCGGTTTGGGCCTCGATGAGAGAGACGATCTCCTTGGCGAAGGGCAGGTTCTCCTCGGCTACCATGGTCAGCATATTGATGTACGGTTTGCTATTGAAGGTCAGGTCTTCCAGGGATGACTGATAATCCCGACAGGCGTCCTCCCCACCCCAAGCGGGACCGGCCTTGGCCGGCGTTGGCTCTGACATTGCGCCGCAACTGCAGCCACTCCCCGCCTCCCTCCCGACTGCGCTTCCTCTCCCAGGCTCCGGCCTCACCAAATGCTGACCGCAGAGGGGGTTGGGGTATGACGCCGGGAGAGGGGGGGCGGGGGGGCGGACTCCGGGTACGCAAAGTCGCCCTCTCACGGGTGATCTCCGACCACTTCCAGAGGCCTCAGGAGCCTCTTTCTCTACAGGCACAAAAGGGTGCCGGCGCAGGCGGCTCCAGCTCCGAAAATGTCTGTGTTCCCAACCGCTGAGTCGTGTGAAATGCTGTTTCCCCTATTCTTAAACTAGGAGTTGATTTGCAGGAAGTCCAACCACGGTGCTGGCATTTAGTTCTTCCTATGGGAGTGCACCCCGCACTGCAGTGATTGGGACAGGAAGTGGGTGGCACCTGTTACCAGTCCCAGGAGGTGGGGCTTGCCTGGTCTTGTTTAGGCATCAGCTGCAGTAACTTGTGGCTCCACTAGGGGGCAGGGCAGCAGCACTGGACCTTCCATCTGAGAGGGGCCTGGGCCAGTCCTGCCTCAGCCTTGCAGCACCCCTGCCCCTCCCAGGCCAAAGGGGTTCTGGCTTAGTCTTTGGTCTCCCCTAGGGCCCCTCCAGTTACTGTCACTGCCTCCTGACAAGGCTTTGTCTAGGGCTTCTGTTGGTGTCCTGCCCCAGCAGGTCCAGGGGTTCCCAAAGGTGTGGACGGAGTCGGCAAAGAAGGAATGACACGGAGACAGCAGCGCTCAGTTGATCAGCATAGCGAGGTTCTCTACCCAGGATCTCCAGCCAGGTTCTGTGTTTTATTGTCTTGTTACATCTGTATTTATACCAGTTGATTTTAATCCTATCAATTTCTATTCCAAAGGTTAGGGTGTTTCTTATCTCCATTCCAGGGAATAAAGATTATGTAGCTTAAGTGTGATTGTTCATAGTTAAAGTGATTCATTACCCGCCTGGCACTTAGTTAAGGGCTTTTATTCCCTCCCTAACTCAAGGGAAAAATCCTCACCTGGGGAAACAACCTTTCTCGGGTGCTGGAAGCCGTCCCACCTTTGCTGCTTGACGCAGTCGCTGCAGGGAAGAAACATCTGCACAGCTTATGTTTCAAGGGACCTCGTGTATATGGCATACTGTTCTTAATATGTTTGCTCCCCCTCTTAACGCTCCCCGAGAAAGGTTGTTTCCCCAGGTGAGGATTTTTATCAGTAAAACCCCTTAACTAAGTGCCAGGCGGGTAGGTAATCACTTTAACTAGGAACAATCACGCTTAAACTACATAATCTTTACTTGGGATGGTCTCCTTCAGTTACTTCCTTGTAGCTTAATAGAACAATAGAGTAACCTTGGAATGAAGATAAGAAACGCCCTAACCTTTGGAATAGAATGGATAGGATTAAGATCAAATAGGATAAATACAAATGTAAGAGGACAATAAAGAGAGGAACCTCGCCATGATGATCACCTGAAAGCTGCCTCCCTGTCATTCCTTCTTCGAAAACTCCTTCCACACCTTTGGGAACCCTTGGACTATTGGGGCTGGACCCCAACACTCGGGGAGGTGGTCCTGTTTAAAACACAGCATTAAGAGGGGGAGCAAACATATGCCATATACGCCAGGTCCCTTGAAACATAAGCTGTGCAGAAGTTTCTTCCCTGCAGCGATTGTGTCAAGCAGCAAGGGTGGACCAGCTTCAGGCAAGCTACCAGCTCCAGGAGTGGCACTCACGTTGACCCCTGGGAGCAGACAGTGAGCCGCACCTGTCCATTCTCTCCTGCCCTCCCAGATGCTCTGGCACAGACAAACCCCATCAGTTTCAGCAGCTGCCTCCAGGTGGCCTGGGTCTCTGCCCCTGCGGGCTTTGCATATTCCAGTGCCCCACACATCCTCTAGCCTAGCTGCCCCCCAGGGCTCCAAGCACTCGCAGAACATATGGGGGTTGGCCTCAGTGTCTCCAAGCCCATCTCCCCATCTGCCTGATGCCCGAGTACCCCAGGCTTGTCCCCTTCACATCCTGCTCAGTTCCACTGTCCCACGCACCTCATACAGGGACATACCCCAGGATGTGTCCAGGCGCTCCAGCCTCTTGGTCTGAAAGAGCAGAGAGCCTGGTCACCTTGGCCATACACTACCCAAGTTTCCCTCCCTGCCCACCCCCTCCAGCTCCCCCATCACAAGATTTCTGGATTCCAAAGCCCCACCTTGTGTGCCACCCGACTCACCAGCCTCCGCTTCTCCAGACACACACTGAAGCTCCTGGCTCGGTTGGGCACCAACTTCCTCAGGGGCACCCGCAGCTCCCCCAGGGGAGGCACTCGCCACCGCCGTGGCCGCAGCCGTGGGTCCTCACACACACACAACCTGGTGGCCATCCAAGTCTGACCTGGTCAGGCAAGCCCCACTCCACCCCATTCCCTCGTGGCCCCGCCTCAAGCCTCACCACAGGGTCTTGCGCCCATCGTCCTGGTGGGTGAAGCCGTGATAAGTGAGCGTCTCTTCCCAGACAGGCCCCCTTGTGCCCTGAACTGTGCGTGTCCTCAGCTGGCTGGCCTGAGGGCCAGGCAGGGAGGGTCAGGGCCTCCTCGGCCCCAGGGCCTCACTCTGGCCACCTCCCCAATAAAACCCCCAGTTGTGCAGCCTGATGCCCAGGCCTTGTGGGGAGGATCCGGCCAGGACTGGCGGGTGTGTGGCTGAGGGGAAGCAGCAAGAACCTGGGTCTTGCCCTCGCCTTGCTGGCCCCTAGCAGCAGATTGGCTTTAACATAGGTGTCCAGGGAGCCTGAGGCTGGTGGCTTGAGGCCTTGGGAAGAAACAATAGATATGGGACAGGCCTGTGGCCCAGGCCCAAGGCTCAGGGACCCCCGCCCATCCTTAACTTGGCACGGTGAGCCGTGCAGTGAGGTGCTGTTGTCCACATCAAAAAGAAGTGTGAACTCGAGGGTGCCCAGGGTAGCTAAGGGCAGGTGGCCTGCAGGTCAGTTCCTCTGGCACCCTGCCACCGTGGCACCATGCTTCCTGCCCTGGCCCTCATAGGTCAGATGCCTGGGATGCCTGAGACCCCATCCTGGCTGGGCTGGGTCCAGGGTGTCCTCATCCCCTGCCCCCACTCACCGCTGTCATCTGAGTCTCCCTCTGGCTCTGGGTCTGGCTGCGGCTGGGGTGCAGAGCTGGTGGGAGACACTGCAGGGTATGGGTCTGGGGCACCCCGGGAAGGTTCAGCAAAGGGGTAGAAATGCGGAAAGTAGTCGGAAATGAGGGGGATGGGCTGGATGGGTCCTGGGTTTACATCAATGGCCATGTGCTCCTGCATGCTCACCCGCTGTGGGCGCCTCCAGCCCGCTGCCGCAGTGCCTGCCATGGGGGCTCAGGCAAGTGGAAGGGACTCAGACAAGCGCCCTTGGACTGGATATGAGGGAGCCACACGGGGCCGAGACATGGTCAAGAGGCATCACTGAGGGTGCTGAGAAGGGTCCTGGGTGGCAGCCGGGGACCTGAGAACAGAGGGCAGGGTTGGGTGGGTGGGGAAGAAGTGGGGGGCTTGAGCCTGGAGGGGGACCCCATGTGCTAGCAGCACCTGCTGGGCTACTGACCTGAGAGCTCTGCCACCTGGCTCTGTTCGCTGCTGGCACTGGGTATCCATGGTGAATATTTTTATGTGCTCTTCATATTTTGAAAAATATAAAGAATAAGTTATATGATGTCCCCAAAGAGTTTATAGTCTTCTTTGGGAGAAAAGATATATGTATGGAAAATAATCAGATTATAGTAAAAGACAAACAACTTGTAATTAAAGATCTATATCTCCCCACTCAACTATTTTTTTACCTATATTAAGAGACAGGTTAGGAAGAGATATGAATTCAACTCATATGTGTAAACTCACTGGTATCCATTTTTAAAACAATCTACTATTTACCATGTTTGCATGTCAGCTTATTGAAATGGAGACAAGAATGTACAAAGCGTATTCATGGAACCATGAGCTGTCAGTTTTACCTGTAGCATAAGAACTTTGTAGAGTGTTTTAGAAGAATAACCCTAAGAAGATATGGCATACCCACATTGTAGAGTATCTTAAAAGCAAAGCTCTGGCTAGGTTTACTTTAACAGGCATAGTTGCTACTGAGAGTCTTTAAACATGAAAACTTGAAAAATAACCTGTCAGTAATAAATTTATCTACACATGTATGAATTATGAGGAGGAAATCTGGGAGTTGGAACAACCTGCTCGGAAGGTATGGTATTCTTCATGACCAGTGAGGAAAGAGTGAACTACAAAGAACTACGAGGGAGGGGAAAAGTGTGCAGATCTAAGACAGGTCAATGCTGTAATAAGGGCATTAGCATACCTTGTTTTATTATGCTTATGCTTTATTTACTGTACTTCGCAGAACTTGTGTTTTTTATAAATTGAAGGTTTGTTGCAACCCTGCATCAAGTAAGTCTATCAGCCATTTTCTCACAGGCTCAGGTGATGGTTAGTAGGCATATTTTAGCAATATTTTAAAATTCAGGTGTATACATTGTTTTCTGTAGACCAGCGGTTCTCAACCTGTGGGTCGCGACCCCTTTGGCAGTCGAACGACCCTTTCACAGGGGTCGCCTAAGACCATCCTGAATATCAGATATTTACATTACGATTCATAACAGTAGCAACATTACAGTTATGAAGTAGCAATGAAAATAATTTTATGGTTGGGTCACAACAAGAGGAATTGTATTTAAAGGGCCAGAAGGTTGAGAACCATTGCTGTAGACAAAATGCTATTGTATACTTAATAGATTATGGTATAGCAAAAACATAACTTTTATATCCACTAGGAACCCAGAAAAATTGCGTGGTTCACTTTATTGTTATATTTGCTTTATTGCAGGGTGTCTGGAACTGAACCTGCATTATCTCCAAGATATGTCTGTGTAGTTTTCGGAGGCATTTTCCAAGAATTGCTGTTTTAATTTATGTGAATAGATGGGATCACTTAAAGAAAGACTACTACCACAGAGAGAAATGAGAAAGACAAAGAAGAGGGAGCATCCCCATTTAGGAAGAAAGAAGAGGACCAATGAGCAAGTCTTAATAGTGGTAATGAGGGAGTATGCAGCATCATAAAGTCCATCTGGAAAATAAGGCATGTGCTTTAGTCTGTTAGAGCTGCTGTAACAGAGTGCTAGAGGAGACTTAAACAATAAACATTTATTTCTCACAGCTCTAGAGACCAGAATCCTAAGGTCAGGGTGTCAGCATGGTTAGGTTATCGGTGAAGGCTCTCTTCCTAGTTTGCATATGGCTGTGTCCTCACATGGCAGAGGAGAGATCATCTCTCCCATGTCTCTTCCTGTAAGGGCACCAATCCCATTCATAAAGGCTCCTCCTTCATGACCTTATTACCTCCAGAGGCCCCTCCTCCAAACACCATCGCACTGGGGATTAGGACTTCAACATTTTTATTGGGGGACAAGGGGAGAACATAAACATTCAGTCCATAGCTGTGTGGATGACCAAGGTGCTCATCTTTCAGAGTAAAGAAGCTAAAAACTAAGATGAAGTCAATTCAGTTATAGACTACTAGAGGCCCAGTGCATGAATTCATGCATGGGTGGAGTCCCTCAACCTGGCCAGTGATGGGGCCAATTGGGGGGGTGAGGGTGGGGGTGGCCAGCCAGGGAGAGGGACCGTGGGAGGTTGGCCGGCCAGCCTCTGCCCCCTGGTGGTCAGTGTGCATCATAGCAGCCGGCCAACTGGTCGTTTGGTCGCTTAGGCTTAGATAGATAGATAGATAGATAGATAGATAGATAGATAGATAGATAGAGATAGAGATAGAGATAAGATGTCTGTGACTAAGAAGAGAATAGTTGAATAGTTTGAGGAGAATATTGAGATTGGAAGGCAAGTGCAGACTAAGATGTTTGTCAGCAAAAGAAAAGTGAAGAGATGGTGTCAGGATAAAGGGGTTTGGGGAGGAGATTGTTTTTTATTTTGACTACTTGCTTTTCCAGTTTGTGTGTTTGTTTGTTTTCACTTCATGACAACTTGAGCATGTTTGTCAGTTGGAGGAAAATGTCCAGTAGCTTCAGAGAATATACTGAAGTATAATTTAAAGGGAAAAACCAGCAGAGTAAGATCATAAGAGAAGAAGAAGGCAATAAAATTGAGGAGAACTGGAGACAGGTGACATAGCAGAAGGCTGCCTCTTTCTCTGGAATTAGAAGACAAGAGTGGAAAATGGGTGAAAATTCTGAGAAATACTCAAAAAAAGAGGTTTCCTCACTCACAATATAAAGTAGGCTCTATAGCAGTGATGGCGAACCTTTTGAGCTCGGCGTGTCAGCATTTTGAAAAACCCTAACTTAACTCTGGTGCAGTGTCACATATAGAAATTTTTTGATATTTGCAACCATAGTAAAACAAAGACATATTTTTGATATTTATTTCATATATTTAAATGCCATTTAACAAAGAAAAATCAACCAAAAAATGAGTTCACGTGTCACCTCTGACACGCGTGTCATAGGTTCGCCATCACTTCTCTAAAGCAACCTTGTCAAACTCAAAGGCTAACATGGGCCAAATAAATGAGGCATGCAGCCCATGGGCCGAGAGTTTGACATGCTTGCTCTACAGTCAGGAGGAGGATGGCCAGGCTCAGAGAGCACACAGAAAGTGAGACAGCTTAAAATCAGGACTCAGTGGAATGTGAGAGGGAACTACAGAGGGCAAAAGTTCTGCTATGCAGTCCAGGAGGACCCATTGCAGATGAGCTAAATACATTTCATTTAAATTTCTGGGATTCATTTTTGTGACTTAGGCTGTGGATTGCCAGCAGCTTGTGAACAAGAAAGGAAGAAAAACTGAAGTAACAAGGCAAAGCTCTTAGCTGTGTGTACTGTTGCTTCCCAGTGTCCTGTGCAGCTGGTGGGAATAGCAGGTCTGTCAGTCAGGAAGATCAAGAGTGATAGGAAGAGTGTTGCTGAAATTCATAGCATGGGGGTCTATTCTGGAAAGGGTGGTCACTGAGGCCGAAACACAGGAGCTGGGACCAGACACTGCTCCCAACACATTGTAATGGGAGAGGTAAGTGCACATTCGGTCAAGTCTGTGTATTTCATCCTTCCTGGAGGTGGGGGTAAAGGCATGGGGAAAACTCTCATTCTTTCTGAGGTAGACCCCAGACTTCCCTCCCCTTGATATCCAAACTAATCAGAGGCGCTCTGCCCCACCCTCTACCACAGCTCAGGAAGCTATACCCAGGTGGCTTCTGAGTGGTCCTGGCAGAAGCTTTCACACGAAACACGGATATTAAACTCCCCAAGACAGCTCGGGCACAAACACTAATTGTGTGCTTACTGAAGAGGCAAAGCTCCATAGTCACTGGGAGAACAGTAAACTTCCCATGCTCTCTCTATACATGTGATTTGTGGCATTTTCTATCATCTCTGGAAGTGTGAGGGCCATGGTATTTACTCCATTAGACAAAGCTTCCACCAATGGAGAAATATCTTGTTTCATTAGTTTTGAGTATATTTGGTTGCCAATAAGGTTTTGATTTTCAGCTGAATAAACAATAAATCCAGGAAACTATTTAGGTGTAGGGTGCACTTGAAAAAAGCTTTTTAGGATACCAGCCAAATGTATTTACTCTAACATTAAAAAGATAATATAGCTGAGCTGAATTAACCCATTTAGGAATGCACTGCTTCCCAAGGGAAACTACAAAGTCATTCTTCACAGGCAGACATGGCTGCCCCCACACAATCAGACACTGGAGATCAGATAAAAGTGTTGCTGTACTTATCACTCTAAGCTATAAAACCTTATGATAAATCTAATTACCCACTTAGATAACCAAACACATGTGATTTTTAGGGTAAATAACCCGCTTCATAGAAAAAAGTTACTGTGTGTAAAGTATGCTGTATGAAAGAATGAAATTAGAACAAGTCTTTCCTCTCCTCTCTCTCCTTCCCTCTCTCCCTCCCTATCATATGGAGCTGGATGTTAGCAGGACCCTTTCAGGGGCAAGATCATGGCTGCCTTCCAGAGGCAGCCCCAGGGCCTGCAGGACATGGATCAGAGGCTGGAGCAGACAATGTATAAACAACACAAGAGTAAGTGGGGCCCATTTCCCTGCTCTGCAGGCATGAACGCTGATGATTCTGAGCTCAGAGGAGGTAGCTATGGCCCAGAACCTGCTGATGGCACTTTTCTGATTATAACAATTTTGGACAAGGGAAACTGCTTGAAAATACTTCAAAAGATAAACCAATAGTATCTCACTGTATCAGAAGGAGGACTGACTATATTACAGAGTTCTAATGATCTGACTGGCCAGTCACTGGTCTCCAATTAGCACTATTCAGTCTAACTTCCCATCTTGGTCCATGCTGTTCTATCAAAACAGGGACTTGTTGGTCTGGCCTGGTGGCAGGGTAATCAGTTGACTGCAGGTTCAATTCCCAGTCAGATCACATTCTTGGGTTGCAGATTCATTCCCCATCAGGGCACGTGCAGGAAGCAACTAATCAATGTTTCTAACATCGATGTTTCTTTCTCTCTCTCTTTCTTTCTCTCTAAAATAAATTTATAAAAACATATCCTCAGGTGAGAATTTTTAAAAGGGGGCAAGGGCTTTCCTCCCTCTCACTTTCAATATTCACTTAACACGTCCAAAATGCCTCCCTGGACAACTCTAGCTCTCAGCCTTCTCTTCCCCTCTGAAACCTTCATATCACCTATTGTCTGCCACTCATGCATCCCACACTTATCCCACAGGCACTGTAATGTTAGTTTTTATATGCATATCTTGGCTGACTAATTACACTGGGATTATTTAGGATCACAGACATTGGCTCCACCCACGGAGATGCTGAATGCTACCCTTTGAAGTCACTGAGTAGAGAATTGGGTTAAGAGGCTTTAACTTATGTAAATGTCCACAGTATAATAAGTGTCCTCCTTTTTTTAATGCCTGGATTTTTCAGAGTTTTTTTATTTTTTATTGAATTTATTGGGGTGACATTGGTTAGTAGAATTATATAGGTTTCAGATGTACAATGCTATAATATATCATCTGTACATTATATTGTGTGTTCACTACCCAAAGTCAAGTCTCCTTCCAACAACCATTTATCCCCCCCTTTATCTTCCTCTATCTCCCCAATAAGTGCCTCCTTGATAGAGGCATGAATCAATCCAACCTCAGACTCAGTGTGGTGTAAAAACAGACAGAAGAGCAGAAGAGAAGCTGCATAAGCCAATGCCCTTCTGTAAATGTTCATTTGCCCTAGAGGAACCAATCAAACTTAGGTCGAACATAGCAGGACTTGGAAGCAGGTATTTACTGGAGATGTCCATGTGGTCAGCGTAAGAGGCCTGAGAATACCTGAGGTCATCTTTGAACAAGATTCACACTTGAAAAGAGTTTGCCCCGTCTCCACGTCACTATAATGGAGCTCTCATGACAAAAAAGAAGCACAGAGAACTGGCTTGGCCACGGAGGTATGGTGACCAGGCCAGTTACTGGCCTGACAGCTCGGTGAGAAACAGAATATAGAAGGGTGGTCCAGCAAGAGTTTCCTTACTAAAAATAGGGTAGATTCTTGAGGGCTAATTTGGTGTAAACTGCAGCTAACCCTTAGCTCTGGGCTTTTCTCACATGGCAGATTCCTTTGCATTGACTACTGAATCCTGACTGTGTCTTCATGAGCAACTAAAGAGATTGTCTACTCACTTATGTCCTCATTCATACATGCATCCTTTACACTGTTTCTTTGCTGGTTCCATAGTAAATAGAAGCAAAAGTAACCTTAACCACATCCTGGTCATTATGCACAACAGTCTTTGAAACTGGATTCATGATTCTCAGGCAGCTCAGGGGAATGTGCCCACCCTGGAGACCAGGTCAGTACACTCGTCCTGACGCTCCATGGCCTTCAGCCTTGATCCAGAAGATGTGGTGGTTTGCTTTCAATCACTAGGTGCAGCCCAGGAACAGGGAAACTTTCAAGCCCAGAGAAGATAAGACATCAGTCTGGATAGCACCAAATTTTATTCTAAGAGTCAAAGCCTTCATGTGCGGACCTCCTGTCAGTTATCTGACCATGTGTTTGGAGAGTACCTAAAAATTCCTGACATAAGGAAACCACAAGAACGCTTGTAAAACAGAAACATTTTAAAACTGGGGGAAACATTTCTTTTATCTCAGTTTGCTTAAAGATAGCAAACACAAGTAAGCACAATTCTCTTAGGTATTCCTTCATGGATTTTATTTCTACTGGAACATTTGGTATCAAAACATACTTTAAAAGTCTAATACCCCATATTAGCAATTACTATTTAAAAAAGCAAAGCTTTTTCCCTCAAATACTTAAACTTCAAACCTCACATGGAATTAACCAGCTCCTCAATGTTTCCTAAAATAAATCCTCTGCGATTTTTATGTGTTATTTTGAACTCTCTGTTGACTTGGAAAGAACAGAGAATTTTTTCCCCTCTCATATCTCCTTCTCAGGATTGCTTCTCAAGGACAAGGTACTCTCTATCAGCAGGAACAAAATGGGGGGCAGTACCTCATGCTCCATAAGCTTTACAAATAAACCATTTTTTTTTTTTTTGTCCAGTGGGTTTTCTTAGGTGCTGTCTTCTTGATTGAACTGCTCAAATGAAGCCCTGCCTAGCTGTCATGCGTTGCTACCTTTGGCCTATGCTTGAGGAAGTCTCCTTCTGGCCCTCCTCCAGCCACACACCCCTTCACAGAGCAAAGACATCAGAGTCTCCTCATCCTACCCCCACATTTCTAGAAAATGCCCCAGGCAGTCAGGTCTCCAGAATTTCCTGCCCAAATGGCCAAAGCCTGTTTCAATGGCCGTATCATGGAGCCCTGTCTGAGGATCACACAATGAGACAGGTACAATTAGAAGAATCAGTTGTGAAGTATTTTTATGAGACAAAATTTACTTAAAACAATCTCTGCCCATTGTCATATATTTAATGAAATTTTAAAGGTTGAGAGGACTTTGGAGAGCACTACTTCAAGTTTTATAGTCTGAAACTGTGGATAGGAGGAGGGTCTTGATCTTGGCAGGAATTTTATCTCTAACTATTATTGGTTCACAACTCCTTTTTGAAACTTTTGTTGCAGCATGTATTTCGAATTTCAGAATTCAGGGCATGTTAGAAAGGTGATGGAGTATATATAACATAAGACATCATACCCCCAGTGGGGTCTGGGACACACCCCATAATCGAAGGCAGTAATAATTCTGCAAGAAATATCAATTTCACACTGTTACAGGCTGAATTGTGCCCCCTCCCATTCTTACGTTGACATCCTAACCACAGTACCTGGGAATGTGATTATTTGGAGTCTTTATAGAGGTAATTAAGTTATGGGGTGGGTCCTAATCCAATACAACTGGCATCCTTACAAGAAGAGAAAATTGGGACACAGACACAGAGAAAGACCATGTGAGGACAAGGAGAGATGGCCATCTGCAAGCCAAGAAGAGAGGCTCCAGGAGAAACTAACCCTTTCAGCACCTTGATCTCAGACCTCCAGCCTCTAGAATTGTGAGAAAAAAACATTTTTCTGTTCTTAAAGCCACCCAAGCCTGTGGTGCTTTGTTAGGGCCATCCTAGCAAACTGATAAACCCACTAAGATGATAAAGAACTTCATATCAGTTCAGGTCAGGCTCTACTTCCAAATGAGTGTGACAAAACTCAGAGAATTTGGGGGTTTCAGAAGAGAATGGAGTGTAATCTGTCCTGTCCGTGGGCCTGTGGACAAGTTGTCTGACTCAGCCAAGAGCCTGGAGTCACAAACCTTTCCAAGAACAGAAAGAGCAATCTGTGAGTCCCTTCCATGCTGTGGAATCACCTCTAGCCTTGGCTGCCCATGTCTCCAGCTGCCCTATGAACAGATCTGGCCAATGAAATAACTGCTGTTATACAAGGTCCCTCTGCAGGAAAACCTCGACTTAGCCTCTCACCAGGTCCTCCCTAATTGGCTGAATGCTTCAGATTCTTTGAATTCTATAGCCTTATTACTCCTTCCATTTTTGTACCATTTGGGAAACTGACACCGCCCCCCCTTCATTCTACTAATATTTTATATGATTTCTACAATAAATCATTAAAAGGGGGATCACCTCAGCACTTCTGTTGGGTAATAAGCACATAGGCATGTCTATAAGAGAAAAATAAAGCATTTGTAAATAGTCTTACTTACCAACCTCCTGTCCTTTGCCCACTTTTCCAAATCCTGGATTAGGGCAAGCAGCCAGTTGCAAAATTGGACAGTTTATTTTTTAGCAGTGATAAACAAGATCAGCTACTAAATTATTTAAAGAAACAATAAGTTTCATTTTTATTCCCCAAATTTCCTCTTTAGCACCCTTTGACAATGTTTCTTGACTTTCTTGTTTTTCCTAAACTGAATCATCATCCCTTAAAATTCTACTTTGCATATTATTCCCTGAGTCACTGAAAACCTTGCTTTCAAAGACCAGTATATTTCCTATTACATACTCATATAACAATAACAATACTAACAGTAATGATGATGATAATGATAATGATAATAATAGAAGCTAGCACTTATGCATCCCCATGCTCTATTCCAACCACTTTTGCATATAATTAATTTAATAATCAGAAATCTGTTGTGTTGTTTTTGTTGTTGTTGTTACTATTAAGCCCATTTCATAGATTAAAAAAAACAACAACACTGAGACACTGAGAGGTAAAATAACTTGTTCAAGGTCATGCCTAGTAAGTGAGAGAACTGGGACTTGAACACAAGCAGCCTGGCCAGGGTTCCAGGCTTATCACCATCCAGCTGTTCACTATTTCCATAGGCAAATGTGGATTGCCACGCACACAATGCTAGTGAAAAACATTACTCTCTGTATATACATGCAGACCTTTCAAATGCCCTTTTTATTAAGACTTTATTTTTTTAGAGCAGATTTAGATTTACAACAAAATCGAGAGGTCCAGAGATTTCCCATATACCCTCTGCTTCCACACATGCACAAATTCCCCCATTATCTACATCACTCATCAGAATGCTACTTTTTCTTTTTTTAACCAAGGATGAACCTACATTGACACATCATAATCACCTGAGATCCACAGTTTACCTTAGGGTTCACTCTTGGTGCTGGTCTATGGGTTTGGACAAGTGTGTACTGACATATACCCGTCGTCATAATATCATGTAGAATATTTTCACTGCCCTAGAAATCCTCTATGTCAGTGGTTCTCAACCTTCCTAATGCCGCAACCCTTTAATACAGTTCCTCATGTTGTGGTGACCCCCAACCATAAAATTATTTTCTTTGCTACTTCATAACTGTAATTTTGCTACTGTTATGAATTGTAATATAAATATCTGATATGCAGGATGTATTTTCATTGTTACAAATTGAACATAAAGCATAGTGATTAATCACAAAAACAATATGTAATTATATGTGTGTTTTCTGATGGTCTTAGGTGACCCCTGTGAAAGGGTCGTTCGATCCCCAAAGGGGTCGCAACCCACAGGTTGAGAACCACTGCTCTATGCTCTGCCTATTCATCTCTTCCCCTCACCCCCACGCCTGGGAGGTGGCATTTAAGCAGGGAAGCAAAACATAAGGAAGACAATAACAACCACCTTCAAAATGCAGGCAGCATTGCTTTCTATTCCTCTACATTTTTCTGTCCTCCTCACTCATGGGAGGTCATACTAAACTGCTTAGTAAGATGATACAACCCTAATTGAGACGTATTTTCTAGAAGGCAGTAATCCTGTGGTTTTAAAGGTTACTACTTATACGTGGCTCTTTGTTCCTCATGCCTCCATGCTCTCAAGGAATGCAAGTTCTGCAGGAGTGGATGCAAGAAAACCAGCATGGGCTCCTTGCTCTGTATACCAACGGTCTTCCAGCAATCTGAGTGGTAAAACAACCAGCACCATCCTGCTACCCACCACAGTTCCTCCTCCTCGCTCGAGTTCTGGCACAGGAATCTCCTCTATCAATTGTTCACTAGTTGTAAGATTTGGATTTGGGGCTTGGGAAACAGAAAGATTCCCCTATGTCTTTGGACCAAATTATTAGGGCTTTTCCCTAGTGTTTTCGCAAGAAGCCATGCTAATAATAAAGTAGTTCTCTGTCCTCTTTTTCTGTGTGTTTATCTCCTTAGAGATTCCATAGGGAGGAGAGCTGACTGGTTCAAGGCTGGGTTTGGGTATTCCTGAATTCCCGAGCCAAAGTGTGTATAATGATACCCCAATCTTGCCATTACTTGCAACATAAATATCTGAATGGCAGTTGTGTAAAAGAAGGATAAAACAGACTTCAGTGCTTTAACAGACAGAAATGGAATATTTGAGTTCTTATAGGCAGGTAACATTTACTAACAATGAAGCAAAACTTTCCAAAAGTCACAATTTATTCCAAAAATGACCACTCCAAAAATGGCTTCCTGCCACCAGAAATGCTAAAATGGGTCTTGGAAAGCAAGGACAAACAGAGCACTCGGTTAATAGTAGGAAGGCATATATATTAGACTCAGCCTTGCCAATAAGTAGCTCCATGAATCATATTATATCTCTGTGTTTGTTGGTATTTATCCTTAATGACCACCAAGAATCCTTTGGTTCCGTATTGTCTTATTGAGCATCTAATATGTGCCTGACACCAGGTCAGTCAGAGACTTTCAAATAACTGAGCCATGTTTCTATGTGTGTTTTTTTTTTTAATTTGCTTCCTACATAATTCTACTTCCTCAAACCACTGCCCACTTTCTCGTTTTCTCTTTGTTTAAATTTTTTTAAAAGAAATTGTTTGCTTGCTTCTTTGTTTCTGAGAGCTAAAGACCTCGAGTTGCCCCTGGACCTCCCATGTCTGTATTTTAAACAAATGTAAAAATAAACAGTTTTAAATAGTGTTTCCTATAGTTTCTATGGGTGGTAGACTGAGTTTAGTGATTTTCATTTTTACCTTAACATTTTGAATATGCTTTAAACCAAGAATAAATATCAACTGGAGAATATTCTCCTTTCCCTATGTGGCTAGAGACCAAGAAATATGTTTTTATATGTTGCTAATGTTGTACATAAGATAGATTTTCAGTATTCTTTTCATTGAATGCTAGGCTCTCATTTCCAGAATTTTTTTAATTCCATGTGTTTCTTCAGAAGAGAGGAATAAACAGTCTTGTAAGACATGATGGTTGAATACAGTTAAAAGAGCTGTAGGCTATTTATAGCAATTAGACCATAAAGAGAGAGACAAACCATATGTACATTTATTATGTCCATAAAATATAACATATGGAAATAAATTCTGACAGTGATGGCGGAACTATTTGCATGTCACATGTCAGCATGCACCACTGGAATTAATGAAAAGGACTTGTCACAATGCTTTCTTCTTGAATCTGGAAAGGTCAAGTTGCCATAATAAATATTAGCCATGGCTAAAATGGGGTGACATCTCAGGACCCCTTCCTTAGTCTCCGGTTCCATCATCATTCCCAGGAGGTGCAAGAGTGTCACATCTCAATCAAGCCTTGCTCCACACTCCGAGACACCAGAAGTGTCTGCTTCTAAGGGTCTCCTAAGTCAACAGAAGCAAACCCTATTCCTGGGGACTGAGGCCCCAACTGTTATGTTAGTGTCAGAAACACCACTTAATTGCAGCCGCTGCTTCACCTTACAGAGTGGTGCCTGAGGGCCATGACCCCGCCGGTGAGGGAAGACACTTCCCCTCTCCTTCATCTCAGCCCTCTGTGCAGAGAGCAGGAAAAGAAGCAAGATAGGAAAGATGCAAGACAAAGCACTAATGAGGGACTCAGAATGCAATTGAGAGATGGAATATGTATGCACAAAATAATTATAGGCTGGCCAAACATGTTGCTATTTGTAATCTTTCAGTGATTTTGAAGAAGGGTGGGAGGTCCCTTCTCCGATGTGCTCCCTTTTGATGTGAGAGCCTTACTGGCTCTGGCCTCCCACCCTACATCTGCTGGGTGCTTTTCCCTGCTGCTCTCCCCTGTCCTACCTTCTCAGGAAAGCACCATTGTATTCTGCAGTATTGATATACTCTTCATTTCTCAGAAATGCTCTGTGGAGTGGGCTTTCTGTGGGGGAATTGAAAAGACTCGCTGATTCCTCACTAAAGACCTGAGCAAGAGAAAAGCTGATGCTACTTGTGTAGATCTGACATCTAATCAACATTGGAAATATCACAAGGCAATAAGCACGATAAGTGTTCAAATTGTATCTGCCCATTAAGACCCCATTCAAACGACAATCTATTCCAGGAAGCCTCAGCTTAAAGTACGTTCTCTTTCCTCTGAGCCTCTGTATTTTTTCATCTGCACCTCTTTTGTGGTATCATTAGTACTTCCAGGTGTTTGTAATCTCTCCCTAAACTGTGCATTTCTTGAGGACATGATGTGTCTGAAACATCTTTGACATTTCACATTGCCTAAGACAGAGCTTGACTGTAGTAATTATTTGCTAAATGAAAAAGTAAATTTATAAATGTTGAAATAATAGGCTATACGTGACATTCATAAATACTGAGGCTTTGTGTACACAGGTAAACAGGCTAGAGTGGAATTGGCCAGGTAAGGCATTAAAATGGTGAACATGGATCACAAACAGCATTCTAAGAGAGAACAGTATTATTGGAAAAAACCATAATCCAAGAACGTGGCTCTGAATTTATAACAATCCCCACTCTTTCCCACGGAGAGGGAAAACTAGGCTCTAGTCCTCTTGGGTTGAAGCAGAGTAGAGGGGATGAGGCTAAGGAATAATAAAAGTGACTAATCTTCCCCCCAGGGGTGGGGGAAACGGTACTCACACATATATAATCTTTATAGGATAGGAGTGAAACTTGATAAGGCACAAATATTACTAAGTAATTCCAAGAACACTATATGATATCCTTTCAAAAGCACAGCAACCCATTTCCCATGTTAAGTTATTCCACTAATAATTGGCATAATCCTAAGGCATTTACATAAACTAGTAAGGTGTGAACCAATAATCCACTGGACTAGACCAGTTTGGTAGAATCCTACTCACTTATATATTCAATGTCCATTTATTCAAATAGTCATTGAATGCCAAATGCACATAAGGCACTGTGCTAAGCAATTTGGGAAATGTATACAAGCTTAAGACAAGCTCCTTGTCCTCACAAAAATTACAGTTTGAAAGATCAGGATTTGGGGAGGCAAAGCAAATAAAAGATTTACATAATTTTTGTCACATGTGAATGTAAGTAAATCACTTGGAAAGGCCTTTAGGGTAGGGGGGCAATCATTGATCTAATGTGCTTCATGGAAGGGGTGGTCTTTGGTCTAGTCCTTGACAGAGAGTGTAGCCACATGAAGTTTTACAAAGAGCATTACAGACAAAACAGCAAGGCATTTTTTAAATACACAGGAGTACATAGTTTATTCCTGGAGCACTAACAATCCGAAATTCTAGACTCATTGGAAAGGAAGGTAATTATGGAGAACAGAAAACAAAATAAAAAAGAATCGTGGGTTGGGCACAGATTGTACACGAGATTTTCTACTAGGGCCTAAGGCCTGTTTCCTGCACAAGGCTTTCCAACAGCTCAAGCAGCCAGACATTTTCCCATGGCTGGAATTTACCTGTGTTATTGAAAACAGCTGTTTGGTTTCTCTTGGGTAACGCTCCAATTTATTACCTTGGAGTAGGGATTGTTTTCATTTTCAAAAAATTGAACACCATTCAACATTGTACATCATGGTATATTCCTTGAAGATTCTGATAATATC
This sequence comes from Myotis yumanensis, assembly GCF_028538775.1. Lineage (NCBI taxonomy): Eukaryota > Metazoa > Chordata > Mammalia > Chiroptera > Vespertilionidae > Myotis > Myotis yumanensis. The sequence goes on from NW_027223759.1 coordinate 62,801,381, forward strand.
TTTTAGACATTCAAAAGCAAGAAAGTTCCATTTAACCACACCACGTTAATTTATTCTGTAAATAGTGAGGATAATCATATAGCATTTATAGCAGCAAAGCCAGAACCTCTCAAGTTGATAAATGAAGACTAGAGTACCAGCCATAATTTACATTTCCAGATTATAGCCACAGTAATGAAACCTTTAGGATTATTAAAATGTATTTTGTACAGTATATTTATTGCTTGGAATTTCTTATTTATGACTCATAGAAAGATGAAGCTAAGTGAAATAAAACACAAACTAAACTTTCACTAGAATAATGCGATCCTATTCGCTCTTTTAGCCAAATACACTTTTATTAAGTTTTCAATAGTTGTGTTGGTTTGATTCTTGGGAGCAATGCTTTTCACTTTACCTATCTTGGAGACCTTTCTTAAATAAACCAATTTGGCATAAAGAAAACATTGTATGTAAGTCTTGGAGCTGAACTTTAGTATTTAAAACACCTGGTGGGTAAAGGTTTATTTCATGTGAAATCACAAGGAACAAATGATTTAGAGTTTTTCTGATAGAATATTTAATAACTACGCTGGGGGCTAGGTGACTGTTGATCTGGCATTATCTTAATACTTAGGAAGGAAGTCCCAGAGAAAAAAATGCCACGATCCTCCTCCACCCACATCACGGAATTAGCACCATGTCCCACTTACAAAGGATAGCAGAACATCTGTTATGATTTTTCTACTCTCAGAAAATTGTCCTCACTCAAACTAGAAGAAATTACTAACCATGCCTTCGCTAACGTGCTCCATTTACTGATGGCGTCGCCTTCTCGCCCATACAGAGAAACAAAATGTGATCCTCAGTGCAGACCACACTGGATTGAAGCCATAAATACTTAAGTTTTCTGAAAAATAAAGTGTCAGGTCACAGAGTAGGATGCACAAAGCAACGAAGAGCTCCGCGTAGTCTGACTACACAGTGTCTGCAGGTGGTAAGCTTACTACTGTCACCAGAAAGTTTGAGCAAGTTACTTCCCCTCTCTGGGCCTCAGTTTCTCCATCTTCAAATGTGGATACTGGTACTAATGTTAACCTACATCACAGGGTTGACATGACTATAGAAGAGGTTAATAAGTGTAAGTGCTTAAAACAGTACCCAGCGAATATTTCTAGAACTCAGCGGAAAATATAAGCTCTGAGTGCCTGTTATCTTTGTTATAAAATATGATCAGTCATAAGCTTGGACGTTAAGTCTGGGTTTGAATCCCAGGGCCTCACTTTGAAATTCTATAATATTGAATGATGAGGAGGATGATAACCAATATTTATTCATTCTTACCAGATATTTTATGTACATTATCTCATTTGTATTTCACAACCATCCTGCAAGGTAAGTATTGTTATTAAACTCATCTTCCAGATGAGGCAACTAGAAGGGGTTTGTGAGCCATCTGCCAGTTCTCTACAGACCTGCACTAAGGCAGCCCTGCACTGGCATGGCCTCCGTGTGCTAATCAAGAGACTTGAACAATAGCTCAGCTCAGACCTCTAAAACAATATGTCCAAGGGCCCTGTAAACAAGATCCAAAATGTCTTTTCACACTTGATATTGACACCACTATGAAGAAAACGGAATGCAGACTCACACGTGCTCTGGAAACTCTTCCTCTCCCTGGGATACACCCTGCTTACACATTTGTCCTATTCTGTTTCAGCACGGCCACAAGTTGCCGGAAGATGTGCAGGAGGCAAGGCCAGTGAACTTGGGTGGGTCAAGCAGCCCCGACCAGGATTCCGAGGAGAAGAGGCCTTGGGGAAGGAAGGTACCGCCCTTCTGAAACTTCGCCCGTGGGCTTATAAATGGAATGGATCCAGCCATCTCCTTTATAACAAGAAAAGCTCTGCCAAGGGGCGTATGGAGGCAACAATTTTGTTTTGCTGCAAGGGTGTGGACCACAGATAAGTGGGATTTGAGAAGCCTTATAAAAGTGGGGAAATGGAAAGAAAAAGAAAAAACAGTAAATGGAAAACCTGCGGGTGGGAGAGGGGAAATGAGACTGAAGAGAGAGAACAAAGAAGCTGAAAGAAGAGTTTTCTTAAGCATTTGTACTTTGACAACCTCCTTATCTATCCAAGAAAAACTGTAGTAATATTGTACTACCTGCCTTGTTTTTGGTATGGGCTTTTAATTTTTAAAAAGGTAGGGACATTGGGTCCGTTTTTTTTACCAACCTTGATTTAGCCCAGAAGCTGCCCAAGGGGGCCCAGCAGTTCTGAGTCACTGAAAGTCCCCTGGCTGAACATTTTTATAAAACGAGGGGAAACGTGGCTTCTAAGACTTTCCTAGTATTGTGAAATGGCCTGCACAACTAGGAAATTCTTTCTGGGGTGTATCTGGAAGACGGCAGGCCTTCTACTCTCCCACAATCTTATTCCAGGTCACTGTATACCACAAAGAAAGCTGGTCCAGATTCAGCAATACTTCCAAACAGTTATTATCAAGCAGGTACAGAAGCCATTATAAAAACCTGTCCTTGGAAACTCAGTCCTGTCCCAGCCCCGTGCCCCTTAGACCAAAGTGGACTTTGCTTGAAAGAGCCACTTGGGGCAGGTGGCGAGTCAGTCCCATAGAAGTTGAGCTTCTGTTGAAATCGGATACACCAGGATTGAAAAATAGCAGGCACAGAGAAGGACAGGAGGCAGCATTCCTTTAATTTTACATGGAGGGTGGAAAAGCCAGTGGCCTATGCAATATTTCTAACCAACACATATCTGGTGCGCTACACATTTCACTCAGGAAATCTAATCTCCGGCAGTTCCTACGTTAATTGAAAACTGTCTAATGGAGATGGAGATAGCGGTAGTTGAAGATTTATACCTCAGGCCCTCAGAAAGTGCCATACTGTCTATACTCTTCCACATGCTAACTAAGCACCTTTCTGGTGGATACTCTGGATTACTATACTTCAAATATTAACTAGGCATGGATTAAAATAAGTTATGCCCACTCACTCACACGTTATCATCCACACTAAAATATTTTAAAGATAAAGTATAGCCACTGAAACAGCCCATTATCTTTGGTCCTATAGCTAAGTGAGGAGCCCAGCTGGAATGGGAGCTTAGTGTGGCCCAAGGCAAATGTTTCTATTACGAAAAGGAGTTTCCAGTCCACGAAGGGAAAATGACTTGCACACAGAGAAAACAAAGAAGTGAGAGGAACCAGCCTAAAGTTTGCAAAGAGTCAAATTGGTGTTTCTGTTGCTTTAAAACCCCATCCTATGCTTTCAGTGAATAAGACAACTGGCTATTCATTTAAGAAAAATAATTCTGATTCTGCTTCACATGTTTATTTAAAGTAAATTCCAGATGATTGACAATATACATGAAATTGTAAAATGTACAAATTCTCTAATCCAACATTTTTCCTTTTCAACATTTGCCTTAATGAGATAATGAAGGATGCCTATGGAAAAGGATGCCCCAGCACAGCATTGTGTTAGTAAAAAGCAGAAGCAGGGGAGGAAAAATGGCGGAGGCTTAGACGGACGTGTTGGAGCTTCGTCCCGGAGCAGATAGGGGCGAGCAGCTGAAACGGGTAACAATCAGCCCGATCAAGCTGGGGAGGTTCAGCTGAGAGACAGTCTGCAGCCAGGAAAGACAGAGAACTCCTAAAAAATGCGGATGGTTAGAGATTGAGGCTGAAACTTCCCCCTGGGCGCCAGCGCAGTGGCGAGACCGCGCCATCTTGGGAAGCGGTTACCGGCATCCAGAGATCAGCTACTAACCCGGCGGCTACTAACCCGGAGGCAACGACTTGCAAGCAGCGCGACTGCAAGAGCCCAGAGGAGACCTGCACCCCTCCACGGAAAGGTTAGACTTACCCCAAAGGTGCGGTTTGCAGTTCAGGTTGGAGCGAGGAACGCGCGCGGGCTCAGGGGGAAATCTCCGCCCTCCAAAATCCGCGCCCATAGAGGCCAGCGTGACTCGCAAGTGGGGAGGGCTCCCGCAGGGCTGCTGCCAGAAGGTAACACTATAAATGAGCCCATAGTTGGACTGGATGCAAAAGGGCTGCCTCAGAGTTTCCCTGATAGCCGGCTACTTGTTGCCAGGGGCTTGAGCGCGCGCAGACACTCCGCGCAGACACTCTGCGCAGCTCTGGAGGGTGGAACCCTGCGAGTTCGAACAGCTTCCCAGGCTCTTCTTTGCACACTTCCTCTTACTTCTGTGAGTTTGATTGTTGACCGCAGTACATGTGATTGCCCACTTGGGGTCACTAGCAGAGCTTGTAGGGGAAGATTGTTTTTGGGGAGCCTGGGAAACAGAGCTGGGAGTGGCGCCTGGGGAACCTGCTCTGGGCGGAGCTGGTTCAGGTACAATAGAGAACTGGTCAGAGAGAACTTATAGCCTAGGAGGTCAATCCAGACACACTGCCACCCAGAGGCAGAGCCACGAACTGACTCTTCTGTAAATACAGATAAGGCAATAAGGGGATTTTACGGCCGACTTTAAAATCAGGACTGTGGCTTACAACACGGAGGAACAGTGTATCAGAGGGAAACTCAACATTCTCCTGAATTCCGGGCGTGCCAATAAGAAGAGTAGAAGATCTTAAGCACCTGCATTACTCCACATTTTTATTTCTATTTTTTTAAATTACTTTTTCTCCTTTTAACTAAGAAAACATTTTTTTTTCTTTTTTTTCTTTTTTCTTTTTCTCCATCACCTGATTTTGCCCCTTCAGCTACTACATTTTTATTTTTAACTAGTATTATTACCGCTACCATTTTACCATTTTTTAAAGTGTCATTTTATTTTGTCTTTATTTTATTTTGGGACTAATGTTCTCCATTCTATTTTCATCGTTCCTTTAGCAACATTTTTCTCTACCTCAATTTGCCTCTGTGCTAAACAATCTTCCCCACTTTTTCCCTTTTGCTGTCCTGTTTCTCTTACCCTACTCCAGCTTTTGATTTTCCCTATTCTTTTTACCCCCTGTCAAAATTTAACCCTGCTTATATATCCTACATCCAATCCCCTGTTCTAAATCCTTATACACCTTTCCCTTATCTTCCTTCACTATCCAATTTTTTTTTCTCTTCTTCTTCTTTTCTCTCTCTATTGTTTTATTGTTGTTTGCTTGATTGACGAGTATATTGGGTTTTTTTTTTTTTTTGGATTGTTTGAGGGGTTAGACTGCTTATTCTTTTTATTTTCCTGCCCCTCCCTCTCCACCCCCCCGCCCCGGTTATTTCTGTGCTTCTGTTTCCCCTTGCGTCGCTTGATATTATTGGTTGTTTGTAGTTTGTATTCATCTCCAGGAATCTGTTGCTGTAATTTGTTGGTATTAGTGGTGGACCTATAGGAGTTTTCTCCTCATATAAATAGTCTCTTCCCCTTTTATACTTCATTCTCTTTTCTCTCTTACTTTTTTTTTCCTCCTCTTTTTCCTCTCCCTTTTTCCAATTTCATTTTTGCACTCCTTTTTTTCTTTCTTTCTTTTTTCTCTTCTACATTTTGCTCTTCTTTCCCCCTTATCTCCCAACTCTCTTAGCTCGGGTGGCCACCTTTATTTGGGGTTAGTAATATCGTAAATACAATAGTGTTCAGTGCCTGGTACCTTGTGCCTTGTTGTGTTGTATTTTGTGCCTTTAAATCAACGCAGCAGATTCAAGCAACAGCGGCCTCCTGATCACCACACGCTCTGCCTGCGGAACAGTTGCTGTGTGTGAAGCCTCCCTCCACCAGCCAGAAGAGCCACCACAACTGTGAACAGCACCCACCAGAGGCTCTGCTATCAACAGAGGAGCCGCTGCTACCACAACCGCCCAAGGAGCAACCACAGCCCGAGGAGCCAATGCCACCCAGGGAGCAGCCACTGCCACCCAGGGTCCAGCCACTGAACAACTCGAAAACTAGTCATGTCAGTGAGATCAAACATGGGTAGACAAAGAAACCCCCAAAGGAAAGAAAAGGAGGACTTGCCAGAAAAGCAGCTAAGTGAGACAGAGGCATGCAACATGACAGAAAAAGAATTCAGAATAAGGTTCCTAGAGTACATGCACCAGATGTTCAAGAAGCAAGAAGAAACAGATGAAAAACTCAACTACTTATGCAAGAAGCTAGAAGAAACAGATGAAAAAATCAACAACTTAAGTAAGTCCCAAGAAGAAATGAAGAGTGACATAGCTGCAATAAAAAACACCATTGAAAGTATCAACAGTAGACTGGGAGAAGCGGAGGACCGAATCAGTGAATTAGAAGACAAGGAAGCAAAACACACTCAAACTGTACTGCAAATGGAGAAAAAAATTAAAAGACAGGAGGAGAGCCTAAGGGAACTTTGGGACAACATGAAACGAAACAACATATGAATAATAGGGGTGCCAGAACAACAGAAAGATGAACATGGATTAGAAAACCTATTCGAAGAAATAATATCAGAAAACTTCCCTGAGGTGGGGAAGAAAAAAGTCACACAAGCCCAGAGAGTCCCAAACAAGGTGAACCCGAAAAGACCCACACCAAGACACATCATAATTACCATGGCAAATGTTCAGGATAAAGAGAGAATCTTACAGGCTGCAAGAGACAGACGGAAAGTAACATACAAGGGAGCTCCCATTAGATTATCACATGATTTCTCAACAGAAACACATCAGGCCAGAAAAGAATGGACGGAAATCTACAAAGTGATGCAAAGCAAAGGACTGAATCCAAGAATACTCTATCCAGCAAGGCTATCATTCAAAATTGAAGGGGAAATAAGAAGCTTCACAGACAAAAAAGGGCTAAGGGAGTTTATCACCACCAAGCCAGCCATGCAAGAAATGCTAAAGGGACTGGTGTAAAAAGAAGAAATATCAAGCTCAGAAAGAAAACAGCCACACACACACACAAAAAAAGAAATGGCTACAAACAAGTACCTTTCAATAATAACTTTAAATGTAAATGGACTAAATGCTCCAACCAAAAGACATCGAGTGGCTGAATGGATAAAAAAACATGACCCATACATCTGCTGTCTACAAGAGACCCACCTCATTAGAAGGGACTCACACAGACTGAAAGTGAAGGGATGGAAAAATATCTTTCACGCAAATGGAAAGGAAAAGAAAGCTGGGGTAGCAATACTTATATCTGACAAAATACATCTCAAAGTGAAGGCCATAACCAGAGATAAGGAAGGCCACTTCATAATACTAAAGGGATCAATACAACAAGAAGATATAACCCTGGTAAACATATATGCACCCAATGCAGGAGCACCCACATACATAAGAAAACTTCTGGAAGATATCAGGGGAGAGATCAACAATAATACAATCATAGTAGGGGACTTTAATACACCACTGACATCACTGGATAAATCCGCTAGACAAACAATCAGCAAAGAAACAGCAATCCTAAATGACTCACTAGATCAGATGGACTTAATTGACATCTTCAGAACACTTCACCCCACAGCTGTGGAATATACATTCCTCTCAGGTGCTCATGGGACATATTCAAAAAGAGACCACATATTGGGTCACAAGCAAAGTCTCCACAAATTCAAGAAGATTGAAATCATAAAAAGCATCTTCTCAGACCACGATGGCATAATGTTAGAAATAAACTACAATAAAAACAACCCAAAATACTCAAACACTTGGAAGCTGAATAGCATGTTATTAAATATTGATTGGGTTACCGATGACATCAAAGAAGAAATTAAAAACATCCTGGACAGTAATGACAATGAAAACACAACAATCCAAAACCTCTGGGACACAATGAAAGCAGTCCTGAGAGGGAAGTTTATAGCTCTACAGGCCTATCTCAAAAAACAAGAAAAAATGGTAGTTAATCATCTAACTCTACAACTCAAAGAATTAGAAAGAGAGCAACAAGAAAACCCCAGAGTGAGCAGAAGGAAGGAGATAATAAAGATTAGAGCAGAAATCAATGAAATAGAGACCAAAAAAACAATACAGAAAATCAATGAAACCAAGAGCTGGTTCATTGAAAAGATAAACAAGATTGAAAAACCCCTAGCCAGGCTCACCAAGAAGCAAAGAGAGAGGTCCCAAATAAACCAAATCAGAAATGATAGAGGCGAAATAACAACAGACCCCACAGAAATACAAATGATTGTTAAACAATACTACGGGCAGCTCTACTCCAACAAACTAGACAACCTGGAGGAAATGGACAAATTCCTAGAAAAATACACCATTCCAAAACTCGATCAGGAAGAATCTAAAAACCTCAATAGGCCAATAACTATGGAAGAAATTGAAGCAGTCATCAGAAAGCTTCCAGCAAACAAAAGCCCAGGGCCAGACGGCTTCACAAGGAGTTCTACCAAACATTCAAGGAAGAACTAAAACCTACCCTCCTCAGACTACTACAAAAAATTCAAGAGGAAGGAACACTTCCAAGCTCATTCTATGAAGCCAGCATCACCCTAATACCTAAACCAGGTAAACACATCACAATGAAAGAGAATTACAGGCCAATATCCCTCATGAACATAGATGCCAAAATCCTCAACAAAATCTTAGCAAATCGGATCCAGCAGTACATCAGAAGGATCATACACCATGACCAAGTAGGATTCATCCCAGAGATGCAAGGATGGTACAACATCCGTAAATCAATAAATGTGATACATCACATAAACAAATTGAAAGAAAAAAACCACATGGTCATATCAATTGATGCAGAAAAAGCATTCGACAAAATCCAACACCCATTTTTGATAAAAACTCTCAGAAAGGTGGGAATAGAAGGATCATACCTCAACATAATAAAAGCCATATATGACAGGCCCACAGCCAACATCATACTCAATGGTCAAAAACTAACACCATTTCCCCTAAGAACAGGAACAAGACAGGGATGCCCACTCTCACCACTCCTGTTCAACATAGTCCTGGAAGTATCAGCCATTGCAATTAGGCAAGAAGAAGAAATAAAAGGCATCCAAATTGGAAAAGAGGAAGTAAAACTGTCCTTATTTGCAGATGACATGATATTATACATACAAAACCCTAGAGACTCCATCCAAAAGCTACTAGACTTAATACATGAATTTGGCAATGTAGCAGGATACAAAATTAACCCCAAGAAATCTGAGGCATTTCTATACACCAATAGTGAACTTTCAGAAAGAGAGATTAGAAAAACAATCCCATTTACCATCGCACCAAAAAGATTAAGATACCTAGGAATAAACTTAACTAAAGAGGTTAAAGACCTCTACTCAGAAAACTACAGGACGTTGAAAAAAGAGATAGAGGAAGACATAAACAGATGGAAGAACATACCATGTTCTTGGATTGGTAGAATCAACATCATTAAAATGTCCATACTACCCAAAGCAATCTATAAATTCAACGCACTTCCCATTAAAATACCAATGGCCTTCTTCAAAGATCTAGAACGAACTCTCCAAAAATTCATCTGGAATAAAAAAAGACCCCGAATAGCTGCAACGATCCTGAGAAAGAACAAAGTAGGTGGGATCTCAATGCCAGATATCAAGCTGTATTACAAAGCCACTGTTCTCAAAACTGCCTGGTACTGGCACAAGAACAGACATATAGATCAGTGGAATAGAATAGAGAGTTCAGAAATTAGCCCGAACCAATATGCTCAATTAATTTTTGACAAAGGAGGCATGAACATAGAATGGAGCCAAGATAGTCTCTTCAATAAATGGTGTTGGGAAAATTGGACAGATATATGCAAGAAAATGAAACTAGACCACCAACTTACACCATACACAAGAATAAACTCAAAATGGATAAAGGACTTAAATGTACGACAGGAAACCATAAAAATCCTAGAAGAATACAAAGGCAACAAAATCTCAGACTTATGCCAAAACAATTTCTTCACTGATACAGCTCCTAGGGCAGTTGAAACTAAAGAGAAACTGAACAAATGGGACTACATCAAAATAAAAAGCTTCTGCACAGCAAAAGAAACCATCAACAAAACAACAAGAAAACCCACTGCATGGGAAAACATATTTGCCAACGTCATATCTGATAAGGGCTTAATCTCCAAAATTTATAGGGAACTCATACAACTTAACAAAAAGAAGATAAACAATCCAATCAAAAAATGGGCAAAGGACCTAAATAGACACCTCTCAAAAGAGGACATTCAGAAAGCCAAGAGACATATGAAAACATGCTCAAAGTCACTAATCATCCGAGAGATGCAAATCAAAACAACAATGAGGTACCATCTCACACCTGTCAGAATGGCCATCATCAACAAATCAACAAACGACAAGTGCTGGAGAGGATGTGGAGAAAAAGGAACACTTGTGCACTGCTGGTGGGAATGCAGACTGGTGCAGCCACTATGGAAGGCAGTATGGAGGTTCCTCAAAAAATTGGAAATGGAACTCCCATTTGACCCTGTGATCCCACTTCTAGGAATATATCCCAAGAAACCAGAAACACCAATCAGAAAGGATATATGTACCCAGATGTTCATAGCAGCACAATTCACCATAGCTAAGATCTGGAAACAGCCTAAGTGTCCATCAGTAGATGAATGGATTAGAAAACTGTGGTACATCTACATGATGGAATACTATGCTGCTGTTAAAAAGAAGGAACTCCTACCATTTGCAACAGCATGGATGGAACTGGAGAGCATTATGCTAAGTGAAACAAGCCAGTCAATGAAGGAAAAATACCACATGATCTCACTCATTCATGGATAATAAAGACCATTACAAAGTTTTGAACAATAATAGATACAGAGGCAGAGCTGCCTCAAACTGATTGTCAAACTGCAGTGTGTAGGCCAGGGAGGGTTGGGGGGGAGAAGAGAGGGGATTAAGAGATCAACCGAAGGACTTATATGCACCCATATAACCATAACTAATGGACATAAGACACTGGGGGGTAAGGGAGGGCAGGGGCTTGTCAAGGGCGGGGGGGAAAAAAGGACACTTATGTAATACCCTTTGTAATACTTTAAGCGAAAAATAAAAAAATAAATAAAAATTAAAAAAAAAAAAAAAGCAGAAGCAGCTAAAAGTCATCAATAGAGGATTAAGGCAATTAGTGTAATTGACTACAATGGACAACTATGCATCCATCAAGCGTACATCACTGCTGACATGATGACCCCGATATGTTGTTGAACATTTATTAAGGTCATTGGAAGTCAAAGCAATATAGTTTCATCTTGTGAATATAAAATTGTATACCATGTGAAAGTTCACCTAAATGTTAAGGGATTCACAATGACTGTTGCCTTCCTTTGCATACTTTTGTAAATTTTTAAATAGCCTATCTAATAAAGAGGGAATATGCAAATTGTCACAAAGATGGCAGCACCCACAACAGAGGCCGGGTTTCCTTAACACAAGATGGCTGCACCCACAGCAGAGGCCGAGTTCCTGTAAAGAGCCTTAACAAGCAATCAGTGGGGATCTGAGGCTGCGCTGCCCACCCCCCCCCCCCGGTGGGGCTTGACAGAGGACTTCAGGCTGCGCCCCCCAACTGGCGGGCTTGATGAGGGACCTCAAGGTGGGCCCCCCACCCTGGTGCTGGGCTGGGGACCTCAGGCCATGCTCCCTGCCCAGCGGGGCTTGATGGAGGACCTGAGGCTGCACCCCCCACCCAGCAAGGCTTGACGGGGGATCTCAGATCATGTCCCCCCCGCCTGGCAGGGCTTCACAGGGGACCTGAGACTGCACCCACCAACTGGCGGGGCTTGACAGGGGACCTGAGGCTGAGCCCCCCACCTGGCGGGGCTTGACGGGGGTCCTGAGGTTGCATCCTCCACCTGCCAGAGCTTGACAAGGGTGGGGCCTGCCAGGTCTGGATCTCACCCAATGGGATGGGGCTGGCTGGGTCTGGGTCTCGTGCAATTTTCAGGTGCTGCAGGTGGGCAGGGACTTGACTCTGGGTCCTGCAGGGTGCCCCAGACACTGAAAGGAGAGAGATTTTCATATACATTTTACTAATTTTCTTTCATCTCTGACACTTCTATTATAGAGAAAGGGCAAATACCAATATTAAAATATTTCCTCTAATTAATCCCCTTTTTATGTGCACGAATTTCGTGCACCAGACCACTAGTTTATGATAAGTATCTACATTTTTACAAATCTTCAAGCTCCTGAAAAGGGTATTAGATGTATGGCTGATAAAATGACTTATTTTTTGGGTTTACACTCTAAAACATAAATCACCTCATGCCTCTCACCAGTTCCAGACACTTTAATGGCCCCCAACCAAGTCTGCAACAAGATGCAAATCTTTAATATGGTCTAGCCCATGCCTACCTTTCCAGCATCATCCTTCATCATTTATTCCCCCACCCCACCACCCCTAGTTCACTATCCCTGAACCACACTGACCATCACTCAATCCCTTCAGCTTATAGCCTTGTTTCCCACCCCCAAGTCACAGCTCATGCCATTTCCTCTACTGGGAAGACATTTTGACCCCTTCTCCACCTGCCTAGCTTTTCCTTATAATCCAACATCAAATGAGGTATCAATTCTTCAAACAGGGCTTCTCTGATTGACAATACAAATTCAATCTCCATTACACCTTCTCTTAGAAACAAGTATTCTTCCACTTCAGTTTTTATCACCAGGCATGAGTACATACTTATTAATGTATTTTTAAGTCAGATTTCCCACCAGACTATTAGCTCTAGGTGTAAAGTAAGCATTATACCCCAGTTTTTATTAAGGATCTGACACTGAGTAGAGAGTCGATATATCTCTGCTGAATGAATAAGAACTGAAAAATGGGGCAGGTGGATTATGTGACTTTAAATTTCAAAACAAATCTAGCATCTCTTGAGAACTTTATAAGAAAGTAATTTTACTACCTTTATTTTTCATTTATTTCTGATGAAATTATGTACAGGAGATTGTCATTGTCCATAATTTATGGAAAGATGAAGAAATTAAGTGACAAAAGTAGATAATAAGTGAGTTTTCTAAAATATAAAAGTAATAAAAACATTGATGCAATTCTCAAAACCAAGGCTTCAGCTCTCAATCCAGGCTCCACAGCTCCCCACCCCTTCAAGAAGCTGATTGAAAATGGACAATGCTACCTGAGTCTGAGGGAAAGGCAGTGCCAGATGGAGGGACACATTTCATATTCTGGGTCATGAGCAGAGTTTATGATAGATGATCTTCCTGATAAGATTTTCAGATGACTAACCAGGTAAGTAGAAAACCTACATACTGGAGCATTTGATAAAAAGCTTTATAATCTTGAATAAATATTTTTGACTTACATACAAAAAAATTATAAATCAGAAGATTTAATGGCAGACACTAAACATCACTGAATAAAAATTGAATCTTCTACTTCTGGGGTTTAGCCCATGGAAATTGCACATGCATACAATACATACATATACACAAACACACACAGGTTACATACATACAGGGTGTCCCAAAAAATGCATACACACTCTAACAGCTTTTAATTCACTTAATTTTTACTCCTTTTAAGGTTTAACTAATTTGAAAGAATGGGTGAAGTCAGACTAAGCTTTGAACAAAGAAAATGTATCCACTAGACTTTTTTTTATAGATACATAAAAGATAAAGTTTACAGTACAAAACCAACAGCAGTCAATGAATTGAGGGCAGCTATTGAATGAGAATATGCACAAATACCAAATGAAATGATTCTGGATGTTTGTGATTCCATTGCTTCACGTTATCAGCAGTTCCTGAACCAGAATGGTCATCAGTTTGAAAACAGGCATTGACAAAAAAATTTATTCATTTCTGTAGATTCTTTTAAATTTTGAAAATTAAGTATGCTAATAGACACTGACTTTATAATCATTCAAAGTGTGTATACACTTTTTGGGACACACTGTATATACATACACAAACCATAGAGCATGTCAGAATTAATTTTCTATGATCTACTACAGAGTCATGAACAACTCTCATCTACTAAGAATAGTTATAGCAAACAAATTCCTAAAACCACCTAAATAACAAAATCTGTAAGTAAGATGAAAACCATGTAATGGGTGCTCCAAAAAAGAGAAACCATTCAAGAAGCCAAAGAGGAGTCAATTCTGCTACAGAAAATGTTAAGAAAAGAAAAAATAACAAGATATCTATTTGTCCTCCACAATTTTTCCCTTTATGTGCCAATTGGTGATGATGATAATGATCTATAGTCTGAGAAAATTCAACTTTAAGGGCCCAGAAATATTGGAAAAATCTATAATAATAAAAGTGTAATATGCTCATTAGACCAGACTGCCTAACGACCGTCTAGAAAGCCAGGGCTTTGAGAGTTGAGCCCCTTGCATGAATTTCAGGCATCAGGCCTCTAGTGTGTTATCATATTCTATGTTTGAACAAGAACAGTAACTATATTTATTCCAAATAACATTTAGTATCTTCAGTTTCATAAGGGCTTTATCTAAATTTTACTTTAAATTTCAAAAGAAGCTTCTCTTCACAAATAGAAAATAGGGAATCCCTTCTGTCAACAGGGGACAAATTCCAATAGGAAAGATTTATCATTTTTCTGACAGAAGTAGTTGCAAATTGACAACCATTATATTGTTCCAGTATTATGTGATTATGTGATTGGTTTTCCCCAAATACTTAAGAAATTTAAAATTTTTACTGGAAACATCTTTCAAACACCCCAGGTACTTAATTTTTCATTTTCATCACTTAAATAAATATAGTGTGTGTGTGTGTGTGTGTGTGCGCGCGCATAATTGTAATAAAGCTTCAACTCAAGAAGCTACAGAAATAAATTATTTCTTTAGAGATGAGGTATACCTCTAAAATGTTTCAATTAATACCAGACGTGGTCTTATCATCTTTAATATTCCACAGACAGTCTATCACATTCCTTATGGACTGGCGTCTTTTTATAAACATTTCCCATATGGCAGAGAGGAAAGCTTCTGATGAAATGTTAATAGACTAGAGTTTCAATCATTTCTGGCTTCTTTTCTGAAAAAAAGAGGAGGTTGGGGAGCACCATGCTGAGGTCATTTGTGCACAGTTCTTTTTTCTAAGGTTGAGCTATTTTGTTTGTACTCTGTCAGCTGTGAGCATCAGCAGCGCTTGGGGGATACTGAATTCTGAATATTCAAGAAATGTTCGAGTTTTTTTCTAATTTCATGATGGTTACAATTGTACACACAGATATCAAAGGCCCTTGGGTTTATTTTTCTTCTTAAAGGGTTGCTGTCAATTTTTTTTAAAATATATATTTTATTGATTTTTTACAGAGAGGAAGGGAGAGAGATAGAGAGTTAGAAACATCGATGAGAGAGAAACATCGATCAGCTGCCTCCTGCACACCCCCCACTGGGGATGTGCCCGCAACCCAGGCACATGCCCTTGACCAGAATTGAACCCGGGACCTTTCAGTCCGCAGGCTGACGCTCTATCCACTGAGCCAAACCGGTTTCGGCTGGTTGCTGTCAATTTAAATTCTCATTTAGTCCTGGAGAGAAGAATCTTGAGCAATCTCCATAGATTTCAATTTTGCCTTCGGGCTGCTGGGGCATCCAAAGAGATCAAGTAGAGTCAAATGAGAACTGTAGCTCTTCAGTGAATTTTGAAGTCTAGATTACAGCTGCCTCCACTCTCACACTCAACCACCTCAGCCCTTGGGGAAACAGGCACATCAGGAAGGGTCTGTGAGAAAAGGCAACCTTTCCCTTATGACATAGTTACATAAGGTTGCCTTCTCATATCTATGTGCCTCCAAAAATAAAAGGCATGAGATACTTGAATCATTAGGACATTTCTAAACTTGCCTAATATAGTCTTCCTTGTTCTGATAGTGAAATCATGTAGTATAGTCACAGGCTGAGGAGAAAAACAAACAAACAAAAAAAAACGCCCTTGAATGCCTTCTCATGCTGGAACATTCCTTAAGACAACCTCTCCTAAAGAGGCTGTAGCTGATTGTGTCTGGGACAGACTCTGCCACATTAGGCTTCTGATAGCCTGTCCTGGGATGAAAGGCCAATCGGCCCATTCCCAGACAGGTTTATTTCTCACCACTTCTCTGCCAGACCCTCTATTAGGCTGTCCGAGGTACAGTGGGGCCTTGACTTACGAGTTTAATTTGTTCCGTGACGGAGCTCGTAGCTCAAATTACTCGTATGTCAAATCAAAAAGTGAACGAGTGAGACACGTGATGCTGGGCTGATGTTGTGGCGTTCACTGTGACATTCGCTGTGCCAACTAGCGCTGGGGTATCTGAAGCTGGCTCGTAACCCGAATTTTAGCTCTCAACTCAAAACAAAAAATCGGCCAAGAGACGGCTCTTATCTCGAAAAACTCATTAGTCGGGACACTCGTAAGTCAAGGCCTCACTGTAGTTAGAGTTATTCACCACCCACTTCCCAAGGTAGTTTTGGGAGAGGAAAGGCCCAAATTGCAAGTAGGAACATTTTTTATATCTTCATGGTAAGAGTATAAAAAGAAGGAGATATAAGGATCTTCATTTAAAAACTCTTATCAAAGGGTATAAAATTATAAAATTATGGAATTGGCTCAAATCCAATGCTGAATAAAGACAACCCTCCATTTCCACTCTCTCTAGGGAATGACAATCATCCAAGATACTCTGAAATTATTATATCTGGAGGATAAAAAATATATAAAATTAAACAGCTAAGAAATTATTATGAGATATGACAAAGACAGACTTGAAAGGAAATTGAGTAAACATTTTTTATGGCCACTGTATGCCCAGAACTATTACAAAAGTACATCTAGATATTTTACATTTCACATTAATTAG
Source organism: Myotis yumanensis (assembly GCF_028538775.1). NCBI lineage: Eukaryota > Metazoa > Chordata > Mammalia > Chiroptera > Vespertilionidae > Myotis > Myotis yumanensis. The sequence continues at coordinate 62,818,155 of NW_027223759.1, forward strand.
TGTGTCTCTGCCACTAAACTGTTAACTTGATGACTGCAGGGACTATGGCTCACCACCGTACTTACTACCTTTGTCCAGCAAAGGGGCACATAGTGGGAACTCAGTAAATACATTTTGAATAAATATATGAATTTGTGGTACAAAAGACTTAGTATTCATAACAATAAGAATCAAATATTAAATGTTTTATATTGTTTTAACATCAAGCCCATTTTATTTCTTTATATCTACTTGAAAACTTATTGCATATTGAGGCAGAGTTCTCTTTTTTCTGGCCCAGCCACCACACTACATTTCCCAACCTTCCTTGAAGTTGGATGGAATCATTGGACTAAGTTCCAGCCAATGAAATGAATGTAACAATGGCGTGCATGAGATCTGGGGCAATGCAGTTATTAATGTATATGCCTTCTTCACATTTTCTCCCTTTCCCAATATGTGCAGTTGAATAAAGAGAAGAACAAGGTCCTAGAAGACGCTGAAATCAACAATGGAATGAGCCTGAGCCCCTGAACATAAACCCAGGTTTTGAAAACTTTTAGGCTGAAAAAGATTTAGTTTGGTTCTATTTACTTAGCCTCTTGGCACTATTCTCCTTGTTAGGAAATCAACTTTCTCCTTTTCCCTTTGGAAAACCAGATCTATAGCCCAGAAACCAAAAGCATCAGTCTGAAGGTCCATAAAATAATTTCCCGCTCACAATACCTGACACATTTTTAAAAAAGAAATAATGTTATCACTTTTAAAAGGAGGCTATAGTTTAGTTAAGTATAATTATCTAATTTAATTTAATTCTGGTCAGGTGGCCAAGTATATACTATCACAGAAATTGTATCTGACAATTTAGAAAATATTTTTAAATATCTTAAATGAAAGATTGACCAGTAATGGACATATTCTACTAATAACGCAATTATTATGGCCTAAAGTTATACTTGGGTTTAGAAAAAAATAAAAGATAAAATAAATTTAAAGCTTAAAAGTAAGTAGAGTTGGCATAAATGTCAAAATAATTAAACAGTAACTTAAGAAATATAACTTGAGTTGGGAATATTCTTAGATGCGCTCATATTTTGCTGATAATTCAATAGGACCAAACTCCTACCATTTGGGGGCAAAATAAAATATTACCTGATAGACAAGCAAAATAACCATAATGTTTCTCTCTAAATAACTTTCCTATTTCAATCTCCATACACAGTGTGCTCTGCTTTGCACCAGTGACCTTAAAAGGAAGCAATATTTGCCTAGACTTCCATTGCTGCTTCATTTCATGGGTAAGTCACTCCAAGAATGGCATGAATATGTGGAGAATTCCTGGCATGTAACTTTCTGTATAAACTTTTAAACCTTTTGGAAGGCTGGACCTAGCAGGAATAGAAAATGCCCCGAGAGCAGCGTTTTATTTGATGTGGCCTAGAATTCACGCAAAATTTGATCATTATTTAGACACCATGAAAATTATGGTTAGAAGAAACTAGCATAGATATTACCATTTTCCTTGGGAGAATAAGCCATACCAACTCCACTCCCTGCACACCCACACCCAATTTGAAAACATTCACTTAGATCAGGTTTCCGTTTCCCCAGGTCAAGAGACTATAACATCTTCAACATTGGACTATTGCATTCTGTCCTTGGCTGCTTTTACTTGAAGCAGCAGAAAATTAGAGGAATTCCTGGAGCATAAAAGCTACTGAAGTCTGTACATGTGTTTGGCTTGTTTGTTTTTCCCCCTAAAATAAAACTTAACAGGGTCCTACCTGTTCCGCTAGTGCTTATGATGTGTTATCAAGTGTGAGGGAATTATTTTTCTCATTGAGTAAATTCTGTGTGCTACATGAAGGACTGCATGAGTAAAAGTGTAAGGGGCTACCGAGTCCCCACCTGCCATGTCATCACCCCGTTTGTCCATTTCCCATACTGGAACTACTCCATGACATCTACTGCTTCCCAGATCTAATCCTGACCTGTGGAAAGGGTCCTTGAGCAGCTCCAGCCCCACATTCCACATTGCCCACCACAGTGAGAAGATGCTCTCGTTTAAAATACACTACCTACCAAGATGTTCATGACCTTAAATGATAAAAGAATTTGTACAATATAATCCCATATTCATAAAACAGGTGTATTAGTTTGCAGTAACAGAGTATCCCAGACTGAGTGGCTGAAACAATAGAAATTTATTGTCTCATAGCTCTGGAGGCTGGAAGTCCAAGACCAAGGTGTTAGAAGGGTATGTTCCATCTGAGAACTGATGGAGAGAGAGAGTCTCTCCCATGCCTCTTCCCTAGCTTTTCATTGTTTCCTGGCAATCTTTGGCATGCCTTGGTTTGTAGAAGCATTGCCATGATCTCTGTCTTCATCTTCACTTAGCATTCTCCTTGTGTGCATGGCTCTGGCTTCAAATGTTCCCTTTTTATAAGGACTCCAGTCTTATTGGATTAGTGCCCAATATAATGACCTCATCTTAACTAATTACATCTACAATGACTCTATTTCCAAATGAGATTCCATTCTGGGGTACTGGGGGTTGGGACTTCAACATATAAATTTTGGAGGGATACAATTTAACTCATTACAGCAAATGAAAATGGAAAGCTCTATGTATTTGTTTTTGGTTATATGAGCATAGAGAAAAGGGTGCAAAGATATACAGTATGCAAAAACAGTTAACTTTCACTAGCCAGGTGTGGGATTAGCTGGGGTTAAGGGGTAGTTACTACTTTATTATACACTTAATATTGCATCAACTATTGGAATGAGTGGTATTAATTCCATAATTAAAAATGTAATAAAAATTAAAATTAAAACCTAAAATAAATAATAAAATATATTGCTGGAAAGCAAAAAGTTTCTCAAATTATTGCATTTCTCCTCTTTTAATCCATTTCTATACAGCCTTAAAATAATGATTCTCTCTAAGAACACAGATGCAGCAGACTTACACTGATGAAAATAGAGATGGATAATAACACAACCAATTGATAGAAATGTAGGGACAAAATCTAAATATAACAGATATGAGGATGATAGCTATAATAATAGATGGGTTAAGTGTGACAGTCATTTGCTTGAAGGAAGAGGAGAGAAAAAAATTGAAATAAAAGGTATTCACACATGAATACAGGAGTGTGTGATAAAGATTGTTGCATGGAAACAAAGATCTGTTGAAATGTTGGATGTGCTGGGGTAGAAGATGAAACAGAATGAGAAGTCTGATTTAAAAAAATTAAAAGGCCTGATCATAATGTGCTTTGCTTAATGTGAAAAGATAAGTGTGGGAGGCAGAATAATTCTCCCCCTCCAGCCCCTACTTCTCCACCCCCACCCTGCCAAGATATCCACTCTCTGAGCACTCACATCCATTCTGGATTATCTGGGTGGGCCCCATATAATCTGATCAGTTCTCAAAAGCAGAAACTTTACTAGCCTGAGTTAGAGAGATGAGAGCGAAAGAAATTCCAAGCAAGAGAAGGACTTGACTCACCATTGTTGGCTTTGAAGATGCAGAAAGGAAGCCAAGGACTGAGTCTTGTGGGTGGCCTCTAGAAGCCTAAGACACCCTCATCTGACAGCCCACAAAGAAAAATGGATTCCACTCTTATAACTTCCATTGTTCCAGTAACTCAAATGAGCAGCAAACGGATCTTCCGCCAAAGTCTCCAGAAAAGAAACACAGCAGCTCTGTCAACACTGTGATTTTAGCCTGGTGAGACCTATATTAGAGGTCTGATCTACAGAAATAGAACACAAGCTTGAGTTCTTTGAGGACAATTTATGGTAATTTGTTATGGCAGCAACAGCAAACCACTATAATAAGAATTGTAGGACCTATGCATATAAAGATGTAAAGGATGGCTGAGTGCCCCCTCTGTTCAAAGTGCTGTGCTGTGTACGATATGTGCCATATCCCATTTAGCCCTCATCTTAGTATCTCCTGTGTAAACTTTAAATATCAGTGATTTAAGGTCATGAATACAAAAATATCTGTTTGATGTCACATGGCTCTTTGAAATCACAGGATTTTGATCTGACACTGTCAGTGAAGCAATCTATGAGGAGAACAGTAATATTTTTCTATTAGTGGGGATGGATTATCCAGTCTGATGCCCATCTCTGCTCAGTGACCAAGGGCTGCTCTCAAAGAGTAACTGCTTGAAGTCAGTGGTGTTATCAGAGAATAAGGAAGTTATACAGTCCTCATCAAGATGGAATCTGCCCCCTGAAAAACTAACTGGCAGACTCTGAGGTTAACCAAAACAGGAAAAAAAGCAAATTTTAAGGCAAGCATGAGATAACCCAGGTCAAATCGCTTCCCATCATCTTCCCAGAGACTCCTTCTGAATTCATACAGCATTTTTTCTCTAGCTCTCATGGCCTTACTGCTTGGTGTTTGTTTATCATTGCTTAGGCACATGCCTAATCTCTGAGTGTGGTTACTATCTACTGCACAAAACCATGTGCCAGACACTTAGCTAAATGCTTTATCTCATTTAATCTCCATGAACACCTATGTGATAGCTACTATAATTATTCACAATTTTGTATACAAAGAGGCTGAAGTCACATAGATCTCACAACTTATTCATGGCCTCACAATAAGTGGCAGAACCAGAATTCAAGACCTGCTGTCTGTCTTGCCAGTATGAACTCTGAACTTACAATAAAGCTCTTCAAGGATGAAATGGAGACTTCTCTGTTTGTTCCCTGGTTTATTCATTGCATCCCCGGGCATAGCAAAGACTCAACAAATATTTGCGGAGTAAAAGAAAAGAGACCAAGAGTGGAAAATTTTCAGAAAGAAAAGTTTAACTAATGAAGGACACCACCTTCTAAAAATCTGGCTCACAGTCTCTCCCAAATACTAATTAGAAATAATTAGAGGTAAATATATGCCCATACTTGATACACTGTTTTCCTGGGAATTGCATTTATGTATTTATATTAGCATGTTCTAATTTTTATTTTTTACTAACAATGCACCGAACCAAAGGAATGGGGGACCATAATGTGAAGTATTATAACAGTAAAATGTCAAGGAGAAAATGCGTGTCCCTCAGTGCCTGCTGGCCAATCTCCTCTTATCACCTGGAAGCTCTATCTGCAAAGCCCAGCCACCACTGCATCCTGATCACAGGAAGACCAGATTGCATGGCCTCCATGGCTGTGGCTGTGAGCACCAGTGTTGAGCACATCCTGAAAAGGTAGATGCTTTCACTGCAGGTAAATTCATCATTAAATCCACAAGATATTTAACTGCTCAGGTTCAACATTCTCAATTTTCTGCTAGATTATAAACTCCATGAAAGTAGGAACGATGTCAATTTGGTTCATGGGTCCATCCTCAGTGCTTGTCTCATGAATGAACCCATGAATGAGTGAATATCTCTACACCAGTGTCCAGTGGATTAATTAGCAATCAAGCAAACCAGTGATGACATATGTAGATTTACAGTTTGATTCTAACAACGGAACATATGATTTCTCTACAATGTTACTGTACCAGTTTTGACTAAAAGATGAAGAAAACCCAAGTAATAGTGTTAAAAATCAGGAAATTTATTATCTGATCTCACAAGAGGCTGGGAGGTAGAGTGGTTATGGGGCTGGATATTTTGGCTCTTCAGTGACATCTTCAAGGTCTCAGCTTCTTTCTGTTTGTCCACTCTGCTATCTTCAACATGGTTCCTGGTCCTTTAGCTGGCCCCTCTCAAACTGCAGGATAGATTCAGAAGATCCAGCATTGCCTCTTTATCCAAACACAACTGAACTTTGTCCTATATCGATTTTATTTATTTTTTGTGGGGTTTTTCTGTGTGTGTTTTTCCCTTTTTCTTTTTTTTAAATTTATTTTTATTGTTGAAAGTATTACAAATGTCCCCTTTTTATTCCCATTGACCCCTCCTCCTCATTCCTGTCCCTCCCCAGACCTTCACTGCACTATGTCTATTTAAAAATCCAAAAAATCTTTCTCCCAAGCTCCTTCAACAGAAGAATCCTCATTGGCCAGAATTTCTAGTACATCACATGTCTCCTTCCTAAACTAACCACTGGCAAGGTGGATGGACTTAACATGAGAAGATTAAATTTATCAAGAGTCACTCCCTGGGTATTAGAAATGGCTTAACCTCTCCTGGTGGCCATGGTCATCACACTGTTGAACTGGATTAACTTACTTTGGCAAGGAAGAAATAAACGAAATGGCTGTTAAATAAACTGGTATAAAGAGTTCCAGATTGCCCCAGCTGGTTTGGCTCAGTGGACAGAGCATCCGCCTGCAGACTGAAGGGTCCCGAGTTTGATTCTGGTCAAGGGCACATGCCCGGGTTGTGGGCTCAATCCCCAGTAGGGGGCATGCAGGAGGCAGCCAATCAATGATTCACTCTCATCATTGATGTTTCTATCTCTCTCTCCCTCTCCCTTCCTCTCTGAAATCAATATATATCTATATATATAGATATATATATATATAGAGAGAGAGAGAGATAGATAGATAGATATATATGTATATCTATCTATCTATATATATAGATAGATAGATAGATAGATAGATAGATGTACTAGAGGCCTGGTGCACAAAAATTTGTGCACTCAGGGGGGTCCCTCAGCCTGGCCTGTGCCCTCTTGCAGTGTGGGACCCCTCAGAGGATGTCCACCTGCTGGCTTAGGCCTGCTCCCTGGGGGATTGGGCCCAGGCTGGCAGTCAGACATCCCTCTGGCAGGCCGGCAGCCCTCGGGGGATGTCCACTTACCAGCAGGGAGCAGACCTAAGCTGCAGTCGGACAACCTTACTGCTGCTGAGGAGGCGGGAGAGGCTCCCGCCATTACTGCTGTGCTGGCAGCCATCAGCCTGGCTTGTGGCTGAACAGAGCTCCCCCTGTGGGAGCGCACTGACCACCAGGGGACAGCTCCTGCATTGAGCATCTGCCCCCTGGTGGTCAATGTGTGTCATAGTGACCAGTCATTCCCAGTCGTTCTGCTGTTAGGGTCAATTTGCATATTACCCTTTTATTATATAGGATAGAGGCCTGGTGCATGGGTGGGGGCAGGCTGGTTTGCCCTGAAGGGTGTCTGAATCAGGGTGGGGGTCCTGCTGGGGTGCCTGGCCAGCCTGAGTGAGGGGCTGATGGCTGTTTTCAAGCTGGCCACACCCCCTTTAGGGTGTGGGGTCCCCACTGAGGTGCCTGGCCAGTTTGGGTGAGGGGCTGAGGGCCATTTTCAGGCTTGCCAAGCCCCCCGGTGACATAAGCTCCCAGCCTCTCCTTTTTTTCTTTTTCTTTTTTATTCTGGGATTTATTTACCTTCTATAATTGAAACTTTTTAGCCTTGAGTGGAGCTCAGAGCCGGCCAGGGTGGACGGAAAGCTTGGCTTCCTCCATTCCCAGGGGCAACCCAAGCCTCCTGCTCACTCCAGCTTCATGTCCACGGCTGGCTGAAAGCAGGTATCTGGGGTTTATTTATCTTCTATAATTGAAACTTTGTTGCCTTGAGTGGAGCTCAGAGCCAGCCGCAGCAGGTGGGAAGCTTGGCTTCCTCCATCACTGGAGCAACCAAGCCTCCTGCTTGCTCCAGCTCCGTGGCTGCCGGCCACCATCTTGGTTGAGTTGATTTGCATATAGTTGCTCTGATGGGCAGGTGGGCTTGGCTTAAGGCATAGCGAAGGTATTGTCAATTTGCATGTTTTTCTTTTATTAGTGTTGATATTTTAAAAATATATATATTTTATTGATTTTTTACAGAGAAGAAGGGAAAGGGATAGAGAGTTAGAAACATCAATGAGAGAGAAACATCAATTCAGCTGCCTCCTGCACACTCCCCACTGGGGATGTGCCTGCAACCAAGGTACATGCCCTTGACCAGATTGAACAATCTGGGCTAAAAATATATTTTTTTAAGAAAGAATTCCAGATTAAAGCTAGGACAAGTCTATATGGCCATCTTTCTGTTTAGACATCTTTTTCTTTTTTTTCTGGACTTCACATAAAATTTTTTTTCTATTTATTTATTTATTTATTTATTTAATTGTTTAAGGTATTACAAATAGTAGTTCATATTTCTCCCCTCCCCACCCCCCCATTGACCTCCTCCCGGCCTCCCCTATCCCCCAGCACTTGCCTCACCACCGCCCCCCCCACCCACCCAGTGTCTTGTGCCTATTGGTTGTGCTTATATGCATGCATATAAGTCCTTCAGTTGATTTCTTACCCCCCACCCCAACTCTCCCCTGCCTTCCCGCTGTAGTTTGACAGTCTGTTCGATGCTTCTTTGCCTCTATCTATTTTTGTTCAACTGTTTATAATGTTCTTTATATTCCACAAATAAGTGAGATCATGTAGTATTTATCTTTCACTGACTGGCTTATTTCACTTGGCATAATGCTCATCTTTATTGCCAGGTGGATTCTCCAAACCCTCCCTCACCATCCTGAAAGTCAGCACCCATGTCTTCTTTTTCTGGTATAAATTTTGTCATCAACAGAACAATACAACTATGATTTCATTATTATTGGCTCCTCTGCTTTTTTAAAAATCAGATTCTAATTCTTCCTAGGCTCTATATTCCTGACCATTTAAGATCCAGTCCTAGATTTTGACCCATCAAATGTTTTGATGAGTAAAACTAGGCCTTAGCTTACAAACAATCAAACAAATAAAAAACCTGTGTGACCAATGAAACCTGTTGCAATGGATTAAATGTTTATGTCACCTCAAGATTCATATGTTGAAATCTTTACCACCAAAGTGATCATATTAGGTATCAGGCAGCTACCTCATGAGTGAAACAGTGCTCTTATGAAAGTGACCCTAGGAAGATCCTTCTCCCTTCCACCTGTGAAGTCACATAGAAAAGACAGTTGTCTAAGACGTGGGCTCTCACCAGACACTGGATCTACCACACCTTGATCTTGGACTTCCAGCTTCCAGAACTGTGAGAAATAAATTTCTGTTGCTGATAAGCTACCTAGTCTGTGGTATTTTTATTATAGCAGCCCAAATGGACTAATATACCCATCTTTCTGAAAATTTACTGAATTCCAATTTACCTCCACAGAGTATGGTTTGGGGGGAAGATTAAAAGGATCAGGTCAATCTTATATGACCTGTTCCCTACTACTGGTATAAATAGCATTATTCATTACTGAGACTATTCCCTCTGAAAAATCATTCTTACCCTTTATTTTTGAGATCTGATATCCTCATCTTTGAATAGATTATATTACCTTGGATAACTCCAAAGTTCAAAGAACCTGGACTAAAGTTTGAAGTCTGTCCTTCTCATTAATAAATACAGCAATAACAGCAATTAAAAAACATCAATTGTGAATGATTCCTCAAAGATAGCCAACAATACTTTCACCTCTTCAGTTCTAATTGAGTTTAGATTTCTGCATGTGTTCCTGCCTTGATGGTTTATGATCAGATATCACACACACACACACACACACACACACACACAATTATGATTTCCATGTCACTCTTCAGGTCACAAATCCAGATAAAGAGTGGATTGAGAAAACTAGCCCTAAAAATAAAATAACAACGACAATGATGATAATAATTATGAAAGTTTCAAAATTTCAACTGGGAGAAATAAAAATGTGTGTGCTTAGACTCTCCTAGCATAGCCTGCCAGTTGCAGAGCAGTCTGTGGCGTAGGCACACATGCTGTCAGTTCCAATTACCTCGCTGGGCCTTGTTTTTGTTCCTTCAGGCCCTCTGCTGTCTGGCATCAGTGCCCTACATCAGCTAAGATGCTAGCCAGCTGAAGATTGAGAGGCAGGCCTTGCACTTGAGCCTGGGAACTGTCACTCCGTGTCTCTTTAGACTTGTGACAGGTATGCCTTTCCAATGGGCTGTCAGTTTGATTCCTGACTTGCCAAAGCAGCTGTATATTCAGAGGTCTAAAAAATCATAGAGAAGAACCTGATCTAGTCCAGCAAGTATAACAAAAAACAGCCACTTACTTAGAAAAAAGTAAGAAAAGTGTAGTGACAATTAAGTGTCAACATTAATTAACTCACTTTGTGACCAATAACTATGATGAAAAAAAAGCAGTCATCATCCAAACACACAAATTAACACTGTAAATGACCCATGCAGCAAGAAACTTGAAATTAATTCTACTGACTAAATTAATGGTTGATAAAACACATTGAGTTAGTAGGTTCCTTTGGCTTCCATCACATTTCATACTATTAAAAAATAAAGCTATAATTGGTCCCAACTCATCCTGTGAGTTGCAAAGCCAAGAATTTTTTTGTTGTCCATGACATTTTCCCAGGATTAATATCCTTCTTACTTCAATTAGAGAGACATTTAAAACACCAACCCAAAGAATAGCATCTAAACATATTATTCTTTACTATTTTAATGTCAGGGGTGAAGAGCAAAAAGTCTATTTCACTATAACTATAAAGCTTTTTAAGACTCTGAGAGAAAAGTAGATAAATTCTCTTCTTTGGGCAGGGCAGTGATGAAAGTATGGCCCTACACTCAACATTGTCTGATATCACCATTGCTTTTTTTCTCTGACCCACCCACCAAAGGAGTTATTTCTTCCGTCTCCTCTCCCCAAATGGACATCAGGGCTCCCATTTCTCAACCCTGAGTAATTTTCCACTCCACAATATTAGATGAGTCTGAAAATGCACAGAGAGAAACATGCCCTCCCATAAGAAATCGACAGTGATTCTATGCAGGTACGTCTGGGGTGATGGCTCCAAATGATCAGGAAAGAAAGAGTAACGCTGGAGACTATGCAGCCTCAAGCGTCTCCAGCAGAAGCTGTCTGACTGCCAACATCATGGTGTAGGACCTCTCCTTTCCTCTTTCCTCTCTGAAACCAAGAAGTCAGGTTGAGAGATTTGTAGTTTGTTTTGACTTGTGATGGTTTCCACTATAACAATTTGTATCCTTGCTGGTGACGTTAGGCTAATTATATTGAGCCTCTCTCTGACTCAGTTTCCTCATCTATAAAAAGAGGATAAGTGCCCAGCCGGTGAGACTCAGTGCTTGAGCATTGTCCCATGAACACAGGAAGTCACTGGTTCAATTCCTAGTAGGGGGTGTGCAGGAGGCAGCCAATCAGGCATTGATGTTTTTATCTCTCTCTCCCTCTTCTTTCCTCTCTCTGAAATCAATAAAAACTTATTTTTAAAGAATAAGAGGATAAGTAACAATATCTGCATTAATATTTGTAAATCACTTATAACAGAGGCAGGTAAGCAGTACGTATTAACTCTTTTTAAAAATCTGACAACACAGCCTGGCCAATGTGTCTCAGTGGTTGAACGTGACCCATGAACCAGGAGATCACGGTTTTATTCTCAGTCAGGGCACATGCTTGGGTTGCAGGTTCGATCCCCAGTGTGGGGCATGCAGGAGACAGCTGATCAATGATTCTCTCTCATCATTGATGTTTCTATCTCTCTCCCTCTCCCTTCCTCTCTAAAATCAATAAAAATATATTTTAAAAATTATAAATGTAAAAATCTGACAACACAGAACTACCTTAATCTTCTCTTTCTTTAATAAATATTTACTTCTTCCTGTAAATAAATTCCTATCATTCCATTTCCTTGTAACTGCCCTCTTTTCTCTTTGATCTTAATTATGTTGTTTTATTCCTTATACCTTTAAATAATATACTTTTACAGTGCTATGTAATATATTTACATTTATCACTTCAGTTACCAGCTTTAAATAATACACAATTACATCTGATACAAAAGAAACTTGGAAAATATCTATGGGATAATTTCAGACACACTGGGGCCACTGTTAAGTAGACTTCGGTCAACATTCTACCACTCAATGTGCATAGGATCTAACTTTGAGCAAAGTACCATACTGGCATTCTGGGTCCTTCAGGGCATAGTATTACCTCAGAGCTGGCATCTAATAATATCTTAATGATCTGAGTACTTGGGCATATATATCCTGTAGAATTTTCACAATAGCTACTATTCTGGGTATCCATGGCTGTGTAACAAATAATCCCAAAATTTAGAAGCTTAAAAATACAAGTATCATCACTCCCATTCTATACTTTAAATGGGCGCTAGGGGGTAGTTTTTGCTTAGAGTCTCTCATACATTGTAGTCAGATAGGGTTAGGGCAGAGTCATCTAAAAGATGACTAAGTGAACATCCACGATGGCTTTTTCATTCATAGGTCTGACACTTTTCTTTTGTGTGTTGTGTGGGTTTCATAGCATAGTGGTCTTAGCGTAGTCACATTCTTATACAATGGCTGGCTTCCAAGAGGCAAGAACTGAAGCTGCAGCTAGACCATTTAAGAACTGTACCTGGAAATGACACAGGGAAACGTTTACCATATTCTATTAATCAAAGCAGTCACAGAACCCACCAGATTCAAGGGAGCCAAGAAATAAACTCCATTTCTTATTAGGGGGGTGTTCTTGAGACAGCATGGAGAGACCTGGAGAATATTATGCTAAGGGAAATAAGCCAGTCAGAGAAAGACACATATCACATGATCTCACTCATATGCAGAATCTAATGAACAAAATAAACTGATTAATAAAAAAGATCCAGAGACATTGAAGCATGTAAGAAACTGATGTATTTAAGAGGGAAAAGGGGGATGGGAGTGGGAAGAGATTAACCAATGAACTTATATATGCATAGCCTATAGACAGACAATACTACAGGGAAGGCCAGGGGAGCTAGGCAGAGGCAGTCAATGGAGGAAGGTGGTAAGGGGACATCTGTAATACTTTCAACAATAAAGATGACTTTTTACAAGTAGAGGAGTGTTTTGTTAGTGGAGGAGAAGTCTCTGGATGAGGGAGGTCACATTGCTAAAGGTCATGTGAGTTGAGAGATCGGCCACCCCATGACATTTGTAGTATCAAGCCTCTCCTTCATTCTAGGGGCTTTCGTTTTATGAAATTCCTCAGGAATATGAATGGACAAAGAGGCTATGACTTTTTTAGAGATGAAAGTCAAGCCTCAGATCACCATATCTAAGGAGTTTTTAATCATACAAATAGAATCTTAGTGGGTTGCCATTTCTCAGAATAATAAAATAGAAAATCCTTTGGCAAGATTAAGAATAAAAGATAAAAGACACATCAATGTTAGGAATAAAAAAGGAGAATAATGACAGTGTGGAAATTTTTTAAATCACAAAGGGAATGCTAAAAATATTTTCTGCCAGTAAATTTGAAAACTCAGACAAAATAGAAAATTAACCAGAAAATTATAACTTAGAATTGCTAACAATAATAAATAGAAAAACTTAATAGCACTATAACTATTTGCCAAATAGAATCAGTAATTAAAAATCTTCACTATTATCTCCCTTAAATCTTTCATTTTACAATGAAGTTTTACTACAACTTCAAGGAACAGCTAATTTTACTATTATGCAAAGTGTTACAAAGAAGTGGGAAAAAAAAGTGCCTAACTTATTTCATAAAACTAAAAACCTTGATATCAACAATGTATAAAGCAATTCAATAAAAGAAAATTATAGACAAATCTCATTTTTAAATATAGATGTAAGGATCTTGAACAGAATATTAGAAAACAATACAAATAATTTCATAAAAAGCAATATATCATGACTAAACATTGTTACAGAAATACATGGACTATAAAACTTTAATAATTGTATTAATTTAAAATTGTACTAAGGTAATTTTCTACATGTAATTCAAAGGAAAGAACTATAACAAGATATTTTAAGATGTTAATAGTATGCTTTACCCAGGAAGCTCAGTTGGTTAGAGCATCATCCAGATATGCAAGGTTGTAGATTGGATCCCTAGCAAGGGCACATAGAAGAAGCAACCAATGAATGTATAAATGAGTGGAACAACAAATTAATATTTCTCTCTCCCTTTCTCTCTCTTTCTAAAAGAAATCAATAAATAAATAAAACACCCCGCCTCCGTTGTGGGTGCCGCCATCTTTGTGACAATTTGCATATTCCCTCTTTATTAGATAGGCTATTTAAAAATTTACAAAAGTATGCAAAGGAAGGCAAAATTCATTGTGAATCCCTTAACATTTAGGTGAACTTTCACATGGTATACAATTTTATATTCACAAAATCAAACTGAAAAAGTATTGCCACTAAAAATTTTAAAAACACACAAAAGATGTTAATAGTAAATACATTTGGGTTACAGGATAGGGAGTGTTCTTTGTTTTCTTGAATAGCATTCTCTGAATTTTCCATATTTTCTACAATGAGAACATATTTCTTTCATAACTAGACAAAATATTTTTAAAGCAAAGATAAAATTCTTTTTAATACTGAAGTCACCGAAGGTCTGCTTCATCTAAATTAATCTTCATTTAGACATCCTCTAATCCAAATCAAATCTCTATGTATTAAAAACTACATAACTTTAATAGTAGAGCATTTCATTTACTATATCAAAATTTATATGTACAGAATAAGCATCCTTTTTTGCCTTTATCCTTCACTCATGGATAATTTATGGATGTCTGTCACCATCCTTATTGCAAAAAAAAAGTCATTTCCTATAAATTTCATATTCCTGATACAATCCTAGAAGAGGTACAGAGGATATCTAGATGTACTTCTTAGGAAACCCATGTTAAGGACACCACAACAGATCTCTAACCTCCCTGATTTGGTGGTTCATGTCTAAAAGCATCTGATTTAAAACCTGAACTGATCTGCAGAGCTCTTGTAATTTATCTTTTACCATGATTACAATTTCTAATCTAACCAGCAGCAGTTCAAATTGAACTCTGATCCAAATGATAAATATCTATGCATGACCCATTAGATGTGCGAATATTAAATCATTTTGGATAAGGGCTGTCCAAATGAAAAGCATATAATTACCATCTATTAACATATGTTGAAGTAAATAACACAAAAAATGCAAAATGTGTCACATATAATCTATCAGAATTCCAGTGACTATGATGTTAAGGTTAAATCTAATATTTTCAATGGATTAGTACCAAATTATGATTTATGTCTTTAATAATTTATTATTAATCATGTTGGCCTTGGGACACAAAATGTATAAATTTGTGAATAAAATACATTTAATTTATGATTCCGTTATTTTGGGGGTGGGGGGTGAAGGGGGGAATCTCCTTAACATAAAAGTTTCCCTACCTACTTGTAGGAAGTAGACATGGTCAATG
Organism: Myotis yumanensis; assembly: GCF_028538775.1. Taxonomy (NCBI): domain Eukaryota; kingdom Metazoa; phylum Chordata; class Mammalia; order Chiroptera; family Vespertilionidae; genus Myotis; species Myotis yumanensis. The sequence continues at coordinate 62,833,315 of NW_027223759.1, forward strand.
AGTAAAAGTACAATTAAATTAATTTGATAGGAAAATAATTCCAAATATGTATCTTACTTTTCATATTTTCTCTGCCAGTAAAAAGACTACAAGAAATAAAAGCATAAAATCATATACAGAGTAGAAATGAGTCCAGTCCTCTACCTGAGAGTCAGAGAGAATAGCAGCAATGAAGTTCTCCAATCAACACATGCTAACTCCTTCTAATATTTAAAAATGCATTCTTTGAATATTTTTCTTTATGAAAAAAACAAGATCCCTGGTGTTACAAGGTCACCCTGTAACCTTCTATGGCATATTTCCTAGGTTCTCTTGCAGTCAATTTAGAGTTTTGTGTCTGCACCCAAGACAGTAGAGTGTAAAAAGATGATGTAATTTACTCCCAGATCTGTCCTTCAAAGCATCTCATGCGATCCTCCAGGCACCTCCTCATTGCTATGGTTCCAAGTTCTATAGTAAGTTCCATAGCTGCAAGATGCTGGAGAGTCACCCAGCTTGATGGACTTTGCATGAGTCAAAAATAAACTTTCATTATAGTGAGTCCCTGGGTTTGCTTGTGACCACGTCATAGCCTAGCCTGTTCAAGTTCATTTCAGGTATGAGCACAGTGAAAAAAAACTTCCAATATTCATTCTCATCACCCCACTCCAACCCCACTGCCAGGCTCTTCTTTTCACTCAGCACCACTGTAATTCAGCATCAGCATCCGGTCCTCCTAGTCCCTAGGTGGCTTTCCTCCCTCCACACTTGCACAGATTTAGTCTCTAGTCCTTACTGAATTGTACTGTTATCTTTCTGTTTTCTCAGGAACCCCAAATTTTAGCTCTCAAACCCATTACCTCTCTTGGACCAGAAGAAGTGGATTTGGATGAGCTGTTCTTACTAGTAGATGTCTGTGCATCGCCCTTCTTGGAAAGAAGAATTCCTCCCCCCCCCCCCCCCCCCCCCCACCACAAACACACACCTCCGCCCTGAAGATACCATCTTTCGAGAAGTGTTGTGTCTGTTTTTAACTTGGGCAGGACCTGAGAGTCAGGAGTCACGTCTTCTGCTTCTATAAGCCTTGTTGGGAAAAAGAGTATGGAGCTAAGGCTATTATTTAGTCACTGCCTGGGCTTCCCCTGTGGTTGTTTCATTGGTGAAAGTGTTTCTAATAAAGCCTATTAAAAACACATAGAGATCTAAATAACACCTGCCTTCCAGTCCCCATTTCAGTGTTTTAACTTTCTGAGTAATTGAGGAGACTTTCCCATTTTCTTTGCATTAGGGCTCCTTTCACTAACCTTTTTCTGAGTGATCATTTGATGAGCTCTCCCCCATTTTCTTTTCATTACCGCTTCACTTTAAAAAAAATCATTCTACACAGGAACTATTTCAACAAAACTGTCATGTAGAACTAGAGTCTTTGTTTGAAACAAGATAAAGATTAGCCTGGCCTTCCTTACATCAATTAATCAATACAGTTACACCACAGATTTACCTTTTAACCTTGGTGTTTCCACAGTGCAATATTAAAGCATGATTTGTGAGGCTGCCCCATATAGGGTTAAGAACAACCCTCTGTCTGTGCCCTTTGATAGTGTCAGAGCATTAGCACAACACAGGGAGGAAAGGAGGCTTTTATTGTCTTCACGGAAAATGGCTTTGTAACTCTAAGATTGGAGCAGTAATAGTGGCAAAGCCAGCTGATTGAAATGAACTGCTGGGCTCAGTTTGCACATTTATGCTTCTGGAAAGGTCCTTGTTGGGGAATGCTCTGAAAGGTGCAATCATTTGATCTAAATTTCAGATAGGGATCCTGTATCTTCTGTTGTGGATATCAATACCCTCTTCCCCATCGGTGAAGTTTATCCCCAAGAGAAGCAAGAAGGGTCTACTCCACTCTCTCCTCAACTTCCAACTGCCACTTCCCTTTCTGCTCTAGCCTATTTCACAGGTGAGGAATTTAGAGAGGTGAAGATGCTAAAGTGTCTCCAAAATGATCATTTCTTTCACTTTGATCATCAGTTTGTATGAGAATGGCAGAGAACACCACAACCATTTCCTCGTGAGGTCTTCATAGACAGAAAGATTTCACCACCAGACCACAATGTTGCTGTTTGTCCAACAGAAGAATTGTAGCATATCCTTTTTAACATGTAAATGATCCCATCTGTTTTACAAGAGAGGAAACTAAGCCCCAGAAAATGACATGTTTTGATCCAGGTTCTGCAGATTCCTAGTGATATATTCAGACATTAGAAACCATTGCAATTTCTCCCCCACAGGCCAAGCTGCTACATTAGTTCTTTAAAATGCATGTAATTCTGTGATGATATTTGCACACTTACCATTTCCCCAGATGTCATAATAAAACTCCTGGTGGAGGTTGTACATTTCCTTGGGGCTTGCTTGGCAGTGCTCAGTTTTCACCTGGCATCAAATATACCATCTTGCCTGGTCAATGTCATTCAGTGGTTGCGAGTCGACCTATGAACCAGGAGGTCACAGTCAGGGCATATGCCTGGGTTGCGGGCTTGATCCCCAGTGTGGGGCATGCAGGAGGCAGTGGAGCAATGATTCTCTCTCATCATTGATGATTCTACCTCTTTCTCCCTCCCCCGTCCTCTCTGAAATCATTATATATAATCTTGTTCAGAATAAAATTCAAATTACAGCTCTTCCACTTACGAGCTGTGTGGCCCTTGGTGAGATAGTCAATCTCTCTTTGCCTTCATGTTCTTTTCAACAAAATAAATAACTACCTCATGGGAATGTTTGGAGACCTGAAGAATCAACACATGCAAAGCACTTACGACAGTACCTGGCACATAATAAGCACCATATATGTGTTAGCTCATTATTCCTTCCGCTCCTGTCTCAGAGTCTTCAGCGAACCTAGGGCATCAATCTGAAGCTTATGACATTTGGTTCCCTCATAAATACTGTTTAATTCTCAGCTCCCTGACGGTGAACGTATTGTAGAATTTCTTCCATTTATTTTGAACATTCACTTAGGGGGGGGGGGCATTTTGAAGAGGTGCCTTTATCTATAATAATAAAAGGTTGATAGAGCATCGGCCTGCGGACTCAAGGGTCCCAGGTTCGATTCCGGTCAAGGGCATGTACCTTAGTTGCAAGCACATCCCCAGTTGGGAATGTGCAGGAGGCAGCTGATTGATGTTTCTCTCTCATCGATGTTTCTAACTCTCTATCCCTCTCCCTTCCTCTCTGTAAAAAAATCAATAAAATATATATATGTTTTTTAAAAAAGGGCAATATGCTAATTAGACCGGACGTCTTCTGGAAGTCATCCCAGACATCCTTCCTGACGAAGCTGGGGCTGGAGGGAAGCCAGCCCAGGTTCCAGGTGCCAGAGGGAAGCCAGTGCCAGCCACCGGGGGAAGGAAGGCCTGCTCTTGCATGAATTTTCGTGCACCGGGTCTCTAGTATACATATAATAAAACAAGTGATCTATATCTATTGGCACACTCATATCCTGATCCTTTTGGGTGATTCACAAAGAATTAAGCTCTCTCATTCCCAGGACATGGTGCCAAAGGTTGCTGAATGAATATCACTTCGCTTTTAACCTCTAAAGTACGCCAAGTACCATGGAATGCCAAGATCAAGTACTCTGTGATCAGTGCACTAAGTGAACCTTATTATGGATTCTGTAATGTTCACAATGGCAACTCAATCCTTAAGTTTCCTTTTAATAACAGAACAGTACCTTTCTCTTGGACCTGGTTTGACCAGTCATTGAAATGTATCTGGTTTAGTCAAGGATGCTCTTAGAAAATGTGAGATCCCAGGCAGTAATCACAGATTTAACTTGACTAGCTTTAGTTCCTCACATTTAGCTAAATGAAACTTCCTATTTTATAGAAAGTCACTTTAATAGTATGTGCCTCTTAATAAAGTGCTACTGATTCAAATATAAATTAATTGTTGCCATGAAATTTAAAAGTATATGATGATTTAAATAATACAGAGGAAGGGTAAAATTAAGTGGAAAGTCATGTGAAGTCAAACATAGAGTTGCTCAGTTTCCAAATTGAGGGTAACTATTTAAGAAAGTAGCAGACCCTAAATACATTATCTTCTGACTGGTGCCTGGTTGTCATTATTTTTCAGCATCTACTGATGTGTGTGTGTGTGTGTGTGTGTGTGTGTGTGTGTGTGTGTAAGCCAGACTGCACAGCATAATCATTTGGTAAACTGCTTTAGAGTGGATGGAAAGACAACACTACTCCAGAGCTTTTGCTATTTTTTAACATGTAACATGAAAAGAATTTTGTTCAAAACAAAGCAGTACTGTCTTTTGTTTAAGAAGGTTTTTTAATGTAATATATACATGAAAATATATTAATAAGAGGTCAGACTATCAATTCTGTTCAATATCCCCTAAAACAAACCTATGGAGTATATTTTGCAGAATTTTCCCTGTTATCTCACTGAGGCCTGAGGAGACATCAGCATTACATCCTGGCTACTCTGGAACCAACCACAGACAAACAAAGACTGAATGAGACTGAAGTCCAAGCTGGATACAAAAGTCAAGTGATGCCCGAGCTTAGCTGTCATAATCTTCTCCTGGCCTCTGTTTCCTAGTTCTAGAGAAGTGTTGGTCACTCTCAGGACAAGGTTACCTTTAGCAGATGAGTTCTGAGAACAATGAGCTTGAGCGTTAAAATAAAATTCAAGGATGTTCTTATACTGTTAATCTACGGTTCTCTGCCAAATAGTGTCTCAAAGGCTTCCTTGGGGATTTATTCTGTTTTAGAAGGATGGCAGATATAAATATTTAAGTACCATGAGATTTAGTATTTGACCTAGGGAAGTTTACATTTTGTTTTGATAGTAGTCTTAGAAATGTGATTATTTTATGGAATAGATAGACAGAGGAATGCAAAGAAAAACAATAAAGTCATTTTTTTTTTGGTCTAATGGAGTTCTCAAAGATTAAAAAGCATGATAACTATTAATGTGGGAGTGTGGAAATGGGCATTCTCATACATAGCTGGAGGGAGTGTTAATTGGTCCTTTCTTTAAGGGAGGGAATTTGGCAATATATATGAAGAGCCAGAGAAGTGTATAAACACCAACACATACTTTCCACTTCTAGGGAACTATCCTAATGATATCATTGGTCAGGGCACAAAGATGTATACACAAGAGTCTAAGTTTATAAAAAAATAATCAGAAACAACATAAGTATCCAATAAAAAGTGTTATTTTAATCAGATATTTTTATACAATGGAATGCTATGTTGCTGATAGAAATGATTATGTAGATGTACATTTACAAATTTGGAAAGATATTTTTAAGTGATTATTAATTTATGACAGCACATTTTAGAGTAAATTATAATGATACTTCTATAAGAGAAAAAACATAGTATATAAATAGGTATGAACTAAAGATATATACCAAAATGTTACCTGTAACTGTCTTTGAATATTGAGTTGTCAGGCAATTCACATTTATTTATATGTCCTAATTTTTCTACAATTAATATGTATTACTTGAGTATATGCTTTTAAAAAAAAAAAAAAGGATATGTTTTGAAGGGAATTAATGGTGTTTGCAGATATAATGATGTCATTATAAGTACTTCAATTAACTGGAATTCTCTCAATCTATCTGATTTGTACATCATCCTCACAAACTTTTTAAACAAAGACTCTACTTTGGGAGAGAGAAAAAATGGCGGAGGCTTAGATGGACGTGTTGGTGCTTTGTCCCGGAGCAGATAAGGGCAAGCAGCTGAAACGGGTAACATACAGCCCGAACAAGCAGAGGAGATTCAGCTGAGAGACAGTCTGCAGCCAGGAAAGACAGATAACTCCTAGAAAATGGGGATGGTTAGAGATTAAGGCTGAAACCTCCCCCTGGGCGCCAGCTCAGCGGCGAGACCGCGCCATCTTGAGTAGCTGTTATCCACATCCAGAGATCGGCTACTAACCCGGTGGCAAAGGCTCTCAAGCAGTGTGACTACATGAACTCAGAAGAGACCTGTTTCCCTCCACAGAAAGGTTAGACCTCCCTGAAAGATTCAAGCAACAGCGGCCTCCTGATCACCACACGCTCTGTCTGGGGAACAGTTACTGTGTGTGAAGCCTCCCTCCACCAGCCAGAAGAGCCACCACAGCTGTGAACAGCACCCACCAAAAGCCCTGCTATCAACGGAGGAGCCGCTGCTACCACAACCGCCCAAGGAGCAACCACAGCTCGAGGAGCCACTGCCACCCAGGGAGAAGCCACTGAATGACTCAACAACGAGATATGTCAGTGAGATCAAACATGGGTAGACAAAGAAACCCCCAAAGGAAAGAAAAGGAGGGCTTGCCAGAAAAGCAGCTAAGTGAGACAGAGGCATGCAACATGACGGAAAAAGAATTCAGAATAAGGGTCCTAGAGTACATGCACCGGATGGAGGAAAAAATCAATACCATATGCAAGAAGCTAGAAGAAACAGATGAAAAAATCAACAACTTAAGTAAGTCCCAAGAAGAAATGAAGAGCGACATAGCTGCAATAAAAAACACCATTGAAAGTATCAACAGTAGACTAGGAGAAGCGGAGGACTGAATTAGTGAATTAGAAGACAAAGAAGCAAAACACACTCAAACTGTACTGCAATTGGAGAAAAAAATTAAAAGACAGGAGGAGAGCCTAAGGGAGCTTTGGGACAACATGAAACGAAACAACATACGAATAATAGGGGTGCCAGAACAACAGAAAGATGAACATGGATGAGAAAACCTATTCGAAGAAATAATATCAGAAAACTTCCCTGAGGTGGGGAAGAAAAAAGTCACACAAGCCCAGAGAGTCCCAAACAAGGTGAACCCGAAAAGACCCACACCAAGACACATCATAATTACCATGGCAAATGTTCAGGACAAAGAGAGGATCTTACAGGCTGCAAGAGAGAGACGGGAAGTTACATACAAGGGATCTCCCATTAGATTATCAAATGATTTCTCAACAGAAACACATCAGGCCAGAAAAGAATGGACGGAAATCTATAAAGTGATGCAAAGAAAAGGACTGAATCCAAGAATACTCTACCCAGCAAGGCTATCATTCAAAATTGAAGGGGAAATAAGAAGCTTCACAGACAAAAAAAGGCTAAGGGAGTTTATCACCACCAAGCCAGCCATGCAAGAAATGCTAAAGGGACTGGTGTAAAAAGAAGAAATAACAAGCTCAGAAAGAAAACAGCCACACACAAAAAAAGAAATGGCTACAAACAAGTACCTTTCAATAATAACTTTAAATGTAAATGGACTAAATGCTCCAACCAAAAGACATCGAGTAGCTGAATGGATAAAAAAACATGACCCATACATCTGCTGTCTACAAGAGACCCACCTCATTAGAAGGGACTCACACAGACTGAAAGTGAAGGGATGGAAGAATATCTTTCACGCAAATGGAAAGGAAAAGAAGGCTGGGGTAGCAATACTTATATCGGACAAAATACATCTCAAAGTGAAGGCCATAACAAAAGATAAGGAAGGCCACTTCATAATACTAAAGGGATCAATACAACAAGAAGATATAACCCTGATAAACATATATGCACCCAATGCAGGAGCACCCAAATACATAAAAAAAATCCTGGAAGATATCAAAGGAGAGATCGACAACAATACAATCATAGTAGGGGACTTTAATACACCACTGACATCACTGGATAAGTCCGCTAGACAAACAATCAGCAAAGAAACAGCAATCTTAAATGACTCACTAGATCAGATGGACTTAATTGACATCTTCAGAACACCTCACCCCAAAGCCATGGAATATACATTCCTCCCAGGTGCTCATGGGACATATTCAAAAATAGACCACATATTGGGTCACAAGCAAAGTCTCCACAAATTGAAGAAGATTGAAATCTTAAAAAGTTTCTTCTCAGACCACGATGGCATAATGTTAGAAATAAACTACAATAAAAACAACCCAAAATATTCAAACACTTGGAAGCTGAATAGCATGTTATTAAATATTGATTGGGTTACCAATGACATCAAAGAAGAAATTAAAAACATCCTGGACAGTAATGACAATGAAAACACAACAATCCAAAACCTATGGGACACAATGAAAGCAGTCCTGAGAGGGAAGTTTATAGCTCTACAGGACTATCTCAAAAAACAAGAAAAAATGGTAGTTAATCATCTAACTCTACAACTCAAAGAATTAGAAAGAGAGCAACAAGAAAACCCCAGAGTGAGCAGAAGGAAGGAGATAATAAAGATTAGAGCAGAAATCAATGAAATAGAGACCAAAAAAACAATACAGAAAATCAATGAAACCAAGAGCTGGTTCTTTGAAAGGATAAACAAGATTGACAAACCTCTAGCCAGGCTCACCAAGAAGCAAAGAGAGAGGTCCCAAATAAACCAAATCAGAAACGATAGAGGCGAAATAACAACAGACCCCACAGAAATACAAATGATTGTTAAACAATACTACGAACAACTCTACTCCAACAAACTAGACAACCTGGAGGAAATGGACAAATTCCTAGAAAAATACAACATTCCAAAACTCAATCAGGAAGAATCTAAAAATCTCAATAGGCCAATAACTATGGAAGAAATTGAAGCAGTCATCAAAAAGCTCCCAGCAAACAAAAGCCCAGGACCAGATGGCTTCTCAGGGGAGTTTTACCAAACTTTCAAGGAAGAACTAAAATCTATCCTTCTCAGACTACTACAAAAAATTCAAGAGGAAGGAAACTTCCAAGCTCATTCTATGAACCCAGCATCACCCTAATACCAAAACCAGGTAAAGACAACACAATGAAAGAGAATTACAAGCCAATATCCCTCATGAACATAGATGCCAAAATCCTCAACAAAATCTTAGCAATTCGGATCCAACAGTACATCAGAAGGATCATACACCATGACCAAGTAGGATTTATCCCAGGGATGCAAGGATGGTACAACATCCGTAAATCAATAAACGTGATAAATCACATAAACAAATTGAAAGAAAAAAACCACATGGTCATATCAATTGATGCAGAAAAAGCATTCGACAAAATCCAACACCCATTTTTGATAAAAACTCTCAGCAAGGTGGGAATAGAAGGATCATACCTCAACATAATAAAAGCCATATATGACAGGCCCACAGCCAACATCATACTCAATTGACAAAAACTAACACCATTTCCCCTAAGAACAGGAACAAGACAGGGATGCCTACTCTCACCACTCCTGTTCAACATAGTCCTGGAATTATTAGCCATTGCAATGAGACAAGAAGAAGAAATAAAAGGCATACAAATTGGAAAAGAGGAAGTAAAACTGTCCTTATCTGCAGATGACATGATATTATACATACAAAACCCTAGAGACTCCATTAAAAAACTACTAGACTTAATACAGGAATTTGGCAATGTAGCAGGATACAAAATTAACCCCAAGAAATCTGAGGCATTTCTATACACCAATAGTGAACTTGCAGAAAGAGAGATTATAAAAACAATCCCACTTACCATCGCACCAAAAAAATTAATATACCTAGGAATAAATTTAACTAAAGAGGTTAAAAGACCTCTACTCAGAAAACTACAGGACGTTGAAAAAAGAGATAGAGGAAGACATAAAGAGATGGAAGAACATACCATGTTCTTGGGTTGGTAGAATCAACATCATTAAAATGTCCATACTACCCAAAGCAATCTATAAATTCAACCCACTTCCCATTAAAATAGCAATGGCCTACTTCAAAGATCTAGAACAAACTCTCCAAAAATTCATCTGGAATAAAAAAAGACCCCGAATAGCTGCAGCGATCCTGAGAAAGAACAAAGTAGGTGGGATCTCAATGCCAGATATCAAGCTGTATTACAAAGCCACTGTTCTCAAAACCGCCTGGTACTGGCACAAGAACAGACATATAGATCAGTGGCATAGAATAGAGAGTCCAGAAATTAGCCCGAACCAATATGCTCAATTAATATTTGACAAAGGAGGCAAGAATATACAATGGAGCCAAGATAGTCACTTCAATAAATGGTGTTGGGAAAATTGGACAGATATATGCAAGAAAATGAAACTAGACCACCAACTTACACCATACACAAGAATAAACTCAAAATGGATAAAGGACTTAAATGTACGACAGGAAACCATAAAAATTCTAGAAGAATCCAAAGGCAACAAAATCTCAGACATATGCCGAAGCAATTTCTTCACTGATACAACGCCTAGGGCAGTTGAAACTAAAGAGAAAATGAACAAATGGGACTACATCAAAATAAAAAGCTTCTGCACAGCAAAAGAAACCATCAACAAAACAACAAGAAAACCGACTGCGTGGGAAAACATATTTGCCAACGTCATATCTGATAAGGGCCTATTCTCCAAAATTTATAGGGAACGCATACAACTTAACAAAAAGAAGATAAACAATCCAATCAAAAAATGGGCAAAGGATCTAAATAGACACCTTTCAAAAGAGGACATCCAGAAAGCCAAGAGACATATGAAAACATGCTCAAAGTCACTAATCATCCGAGAGATGCAAATCAAAACAACAATGAGGTACCATCTCACACCTGTCAGAATGGCTATCATCAACAAGTCAACAAACGACAAGTGCTGGAGAGGATGTGGAGAAAAAAGAACACTTGTGCACTGCTGGTGGGAATGCAGACTGGTGCAACCACTATGGAAGACAGTATGGAGTTTCCTCAAAAAGCTGGAAATGGAACTCCCATTTGACCCTGTGATCCCACTCTAGGAATATATCCCAAGAAACCAGAAACACCAATCAGAAAGGATATATGCACCCATATGTTCATAGCAGCACAATTCACCATAGCTAAGATCTGGAAACAGCCTAAGTGCCCATCAGTAGATGAATGGATTAGAAAACTGTGGTACATCTACATGGTGGAATACTATGCTGCTGTAAAAAAGAAGGAACTCTTACCATTTGCAACAGCATGGATGGAACTGGAGAGCATTATGCTAAGTGAAATAAGCCAGTCAATGAAGGAAAAATACCACATGATCTCACTCATTCATGGATAATAAAGACCATTACAAACTTTTGAACAATAATAGATACAGAGGCAGAGCTGCCTCAAACTGATTGTCAAACTGCAGTGGGAAGGCCAGAGAGGGTTGGGGGGCAGAAGGGAGGGGAGTAAGAGATCAACCGAAGGACTTGTATGCATGCATATAAGCATAACTAATGGACATAAGACACTTGGGGGTAAGGGAGGGCAGGGGATTGTCAAGGCCGGGGCGGGGGGGGGGGGGGGGGGGGGGAAGGACACATATGTAATACTGTTTGTAATACTTATTATAATATTTTTTTAAAAAAGAATAAAAAAGAAAGACTCTACTTTGGAGAAGGTATAACTGCAGGGAGAAGGCAAGAGGGATAAAGAAAAGAGAGGGGCGGTGAATGAATTTAATGCAATAGTGCTTTGCAGGTCTAAGATGACTCCTGGTTGCTACTCTTGGGTTTCTTTAAATTTGTAAAAACCACTTTTCTCTCTTAAGTTTCAAGATTTTTACCTGTAAATTGAAAGTCAATAATATTCACAGGATTGTTTGTGAGGATTAAGTAAGATGCGTAAGTCAATTTGCCTTGCTCATAAAGGGCATGAGGTAGCCCTGGCCAGTGAGGTTCTATTGGTTGAGCATCATCCCATGCACCAAAAGGTCAACAGTGGGGTTCCCTGTCAGAGCACATGTCCAGGTTGCAGGTTTGATCCCAGTCCCAGTCAAGGTGTGTACGGGAGGCAACAGATCAATGTTTCTTTCTCTCCCTTTTTCTTTCCCTTCCTTTCTCCCTAAAACCAATAACAATATATTAAAAATAAATAAATAGGTTGGTGTTGCTCAGTGGTTGAGCATCAACCTATGAACTAGGAGATCAGTTTTATTTCTGGTCAGGGCATAGGCCCATGGTTACAGGCTCAATCCCCAGAAAATAATAAATAAGTAAGTAAATAAATAAATAAATAGAAAGTGTATATGGTAAATGCTTATTGAGTGGGTAATATGTACTAGACACAGAACTACAAGTTTTAGGTACATTATTACACTTGTCACAACAACCCATCAAATAGGCATTTTATCTCCATTTTGTAGATAAGGAAAATATTATTCAGCCACAAAAAAAAGAATGAAATCTTACTAATCGGGACATCATGAATGGACCTAGTTAGTATTATGCTAAGTTAAATAAGTCAGAAAGAGAGACAAATACCACATGGAATCTAAAAAACAAAATAAATGAACAGACATGACAGAAACAAGCTCACAGACACAGAGATCAAGTGATGGTTGCCAGAGGGGAGGGGGTTGAGTGGCTGGGTAGGAAAGATGAAGGGACTAAAAAGTACAAAGTGGCAGTTACAAAATAGTCATGGGGATGTAAAGTACAGAATAGGGAATATAGTCAGTAATATCATAATAACTATGTATTGTGTTAGGTTGGTACTACACTTAGGGGGGAACACTTCATAAGTTAAGCAATTGTCTAACCCAGTGGTTCTCAACCTTCTGGCCCTTTAAATACAGTTCCTCATGTTGTGACCAAACCATAAAATTATTTTCATTGCTACTTCACAATTGTAATGTTGCTACTGTTATGAATCGTAATGTAAACATCTGATATGCAGGATGGTCTTAGGCAACCCCTGTGAAAGGGTCGTTCGACTGCCAAAGGGGTCTCGACCCACAGGTTGAGAACGACTGGTATACTATGCACCTGAAACTAATATAATATTGAATGCTACCTATAAATGAAAAATTAAAAAATTTTAATAAAATTTTTAAAATATTTTTAAAAGACCACTGAAACACTAAAAACAATAGTAAAGATAGAAAGAAGGTTGCCTTTTCACTTATGAAAGAAAGGAATCTACACACAAGTACTCAAAGAGAAAACCCTTCTTTGCCCCAAAGCCAGATCTCCTCTGTGAGGAGAAAAGGCTTCTCCAGGAAATTTCAATATGCTCAGATGCCTGGAACCCGGTGCCAATGGCTTCTTCCAGACTAATCACTTGAGAAGAGATTGTCTAAATTGAGCATCAGGGGGCTATGAAATCCCTTAGATCATACAATTTCATACAACCAAATAAACACGAGGCAAAGAGCTCTGTAAGTACCTAGATTAAGTCTTGCAACAATTGGCAAATCACTAATAACAGGCCTTTTGTCCCTTTTGCAAGCGGTCAAAAATAATGAATAATAAATAGAATGCTATGCCAAGTCGACTAACAGCAAGTTCACGTGAAATCATTTAAGTCAGAAGAAAATGATGCTTGAAAAGGTCCCTGATGAGATTTAGCTTTTTTTCCCTAAGAGACTCTAGATAGCATTCTGCTGCAGCATTTTAAAAACCACTTTCCAAAATTGGGCACCCTCATTACCATGCATTACATTGGCACTTTCCACTTAGGTTGCTTTGAAAAAGAATGGCACCCCAGTTGTGTTTTTTACATTAAATGCACCTTCTCTCACATTTGAGCTCTCCTTTTGTGACAGTAATCTTATTTCACAGCAACTACAGTTCTTTGTCTCCATTTTACTGAATGTGTGGTTCAAATTATGCAGAGACCGCCACTTTTGGTGTTGTGAACAGAGAGTAAGTGAGAGACGGGCTTGACTGCAGAGGCCAACTTCACTGGCCCCTCAACTAGCATCAAAGTAAGTAATCACAGGGGCTTTGAGTTGGATCATTTCCATTCAGGGCAAAACAGAGATAACAGAAAGTAAAAGCCTGCTGTTGTTTTTATAATTTTTTTTTTTAATGGAGATCATGTTGCAGACAGTAGGTTAATTTTGACAGAACTAAAAGTGGGATTGTTCTATGAGTCCTTGGGTGTCACCTTGTGGGCTGTTACAGCGAGCAATTTATCCCTAGTGCAGGAGTCCCTCCCCCGGTTCCTCATTGACTGAGTACTATGAGGTGTACATTCTCCCCGGACATTGCCTAAGTTTTCTATTGGATGATTTAAAACATGGGCTGTGGGCTTTTTAGTTGTCTCCACCCCCCTTTGTCTCTTTGTGGCAGGAAGGTCTTCCTAGGCCTATCTGCCCTCCTCCGTATCCTGTTTGATACAGGAACTTTCCAGTTGCATTCACTAGTTTTAAAAAAGGGGGGGAGGAGGAGAGGTCTTAGTATTTTTCCATTTAGGGTGAGATATGTTGAAAATGGACCACTGAGGCTTATTCCTAACAAATTCTAGACAGGAGATGGTGGTGCCTAAGGGTCAATCAACATCAGAGGTCTAGAACTACACAGGAATTGGTATATAAACACTGCACTCCGAGGAAATATAATTGTGACTAAAACATCTAATTCATAGTAATGTGGAGCTATCTTGGGTTTTCAAACTTCTCTGTAATGAGCCTTATCTTGAGCCACACACACACAAAAGGCCTATTTCACTGGCTCATCTAAAGCAAAAATTCATTGAAGAGATGGGAAAATACATACATAAAAATTAGTAGATTCAAATATATGTTAAAGGATATATTAAATATAAATATCAAAAGTACTACTATAATGCCATAGCGCTTTATATTCATAAATATATAATGTTGTTAATATATTTAATAAACAAGTATGCACACAAATGGTCAGGATTGTGTTAATATGCAAATAATCAGAAATCAATTAACACCCTAAGTGGGTGGCTCAGTTGGTTGGAGCATTGTCCCATACACCAAAAGGTTGCAGGTTTGATTCCTGATAAGGGCACATACCTAGGTTGCAAGCTCAATCCTTGGGCAGGGCAAGTATGGGAGGCAACTGATTGATGTTTTCAACATTAATGTTTCTCTCTCTCTCTCTCTCTTTTTCTCTCTCTCTCTCTCTCTTTCTCACTCTCTCTCCCACCCTTCTTCTCTCACTAAAAAAAAAAAAATCAATAAACATATCCTTGGATGAGGATTTAAAAAATAATAATAAAATAAATTAATTATTACTTATAGCTTAACTCATTCTAGAATGTAAAATACAGTGGCATTTCTCACCTAACTTATGTCACCTAATAACTAAAATTCAACAGCATAAAGAAAGTAACAAAGAAAGCAAACTGGGATTGTTATTATATGTGGACAATTCATTTACTTGCATTAACAAGTAATTTGCCAACAAGGGATTTGCTATGTTCTATAACAATACAGCAGTTGATTTATAAGTAATCAAGAATAGTTTAAATTATCCACTTTATATAAAAACATCTAAGAAATAAAAAAGTCTAATAAAATTTATGGCCATTTCTATAAAATTATTAAAGCAAAACACAGCAAGAGGCCAATTTTACCTGGAAAATCCATTAATGTAGAACACCTCATTCTTCAATGATGTGTCATTGTACCTTATTTTACATATTTAAGATAAGGCAGGGGAATTCTGAGAGGCTAGGGGAAATGATTCATCTAAGAAATTCTTGAGGAGAAATGGGGTTTCAGGGTTTCAAATTAGGAAAGTAAAATCCTAAGGGTCCCCTTGAGGTGGATATGAAGAGGGCACTTGGGTGTCATTCACAGTCTCTGAACTGATGGGAGTCACAGGCACCTGGGATATTGCTGATGCATGAGGCCTCCATCTGTGGTCAGGAGCTGGAGACAGGTGAGCCCCCTCATAACCAAAACACAGCTGATGGCTCCCCTGCAGTGCCACCCATAGCCCCAGCCATCCATCATCACTGCAGTAGAGCTCCAGACCAGAGAAACCAGTCAGAAGGAAACTGGGGGCCCTGGGAACATGTCC
This sequence comes from Myotis yumanensis, assembly GCF_028538775.1. Classification (NCBI taxonomy): domain Eukaryota; kingdom Metazoa; phylum Chordata; class Mammalia; order Chiroptera; family Vespertilionidae; genus Myotis; species Myotis yumanensis. Next base: position 62,849,069 of record NW_027223759.1, read on the forward strand.
TGCTTTCTCCACTAGTTATTGCAGGAAAGGGGCAATTTCATCGTGAATTTACTGATTCAGCCAGGAATTAGAAAATGGATCTCCCTCTATTCCCAAGTGGGAAGGAGAAAAAAGAAGGAATTAACAATGATATATCAAGTGTATATGTACTACAATAACATTCGTAATAATGGTTTTGACTGTTCCTAGTTACTTTACATGATTCTTTAAACTCATTATCTAATCTTTAAAATAATCCTCCAAGGTAGGGACTATTATATCCACTTGACTTATTAAAAAACTGAAACTTAGAGAGGTTAAGAATTTTTGCCCAAGATCACATAGCTAGTAAACTGGAAATTAAGGGTTCAAACTATTATAGTTCTACTAGAGGCCCAGTCCACGAATTCATGGACAGGTGGGGTTCCTCTGCTTGGCCAACAATCATGGTCAATTGGGGCCATCTCGCCCAGTCCCCATCGGGGCTGCAGGAAGTTGGTCCCCATTGGGCTGCAGGAGGGGCCGTGGAAGGTTGACCAGGTGGCTCCCCCGTTGGGCCAATCGGCCAATCGTGGGACAGGGGGGGTGGCCAGCCAGCTTGGGGGAGGGACTGCGGGAGGTTGGCCAGCTACAGGAGGTTGACTGTGGTAGCGCACTGACGACTCCTGCATTGAGTGTCTGCCCCCTGGTGGTCAGCGCACGTCATAGCGACTGGTTGACCACTCGTTCTGGTCATTTAGTTGTTAGGTCTCTTAGGCTTTATATAGATCTGACGACAAAAGCCAGTAATGGTGAGACTACCCAGACATGGCAAGGTGGAGATGTGAGCTTCTAGTTTTGGGGTCTCTTCCTGTAACACTGCAATGCCAGCACACTAGCTCCAGTTTCTATGTGCCAGGCTTAGGAGTTGGAGAACATTAAATTGGGAAAGACTCCTAAGAGAAACAAGGGTTCTCACCTTTTGAGTGGATCAAAGGCCCCATTGAGATTCTGACGAGTTTTATGGTCCCTTGCCCCAGAAAAACATATGTACATCAGTTTTTGTTATTCACCATAGTTATGTTCTGTAAAGTCGATTAACATTGAATTAGTGAATACCAAACCATGTTTCTAAGGAAAATACAGGGCGAGTTTCCTGTGAGCTTCTGGATACAACATTTTCATCAACCAACCAATACATAACCTTGTTGTATGTGTTTTTCTTTAATGGCACCTTAGTTAATATCTATTGTTGATTCATTAAACATTGAACACACAGCCAGCAGCACTATAACTCTTTCCAGAAAGAAGTTTATCTGACAAATATATTTTCTCCATAAGGCATAGCACTGCCTTCTTGCACCTTGCATCATTAGACAAAACTTTAGCAGTATGCTTTGCGGCCATTTCAAACAGTGAAATCACCAGTACAAAGCATAAAAATGTGAAAAACATGGCACCAAATAGAATGTGAAAAGGACACTTGTTTACAGGATAAGAGCTAAAAAAAAAGAAGGCAGAGTATTGCCTTGTTGGACCTCACCTGGGATTGTGTTCTGGGCAGCATCAAATGTGTTGCTGTTCTGTGCATGTCTGCCAATGATTGTGAAAGAGCTGAGAGTATTGATTTGGAGGTTACAAAAAATTTTACTGCGTAGGCGAATCCACACGTGCAGAATTGATGAGTAATGAGAATTAGCTGCATGTAAGCAAGGCTTCATATAATTCCCCACGACACATGGACTGCACCATGTCCACCTATCATTCCTTTTTCAATGACTGATCTGGATCCATGCATTTTACACACAGGTTCCTGAATATTGGGAGAGCACATGAGCATGAAAATAAACTATAGTTTAAAATAAAAGAAAATGTCAATAAGATTCCTAAAGCAAGTAACTCAGGAATACCTACTAGTAAAAATAATTTGAAAAATAATTAAAAGGATACATACATTAAAATTTACTTTTATATGAAAGTTCATGGCATATGTGAGGTTTGCTTGTTACTGTATTAACTTTTAAAAAATACAAACATTACCTTCTGCTCATCTCTGCTCTGTGTTTTAAAAGATACTTTTGTGCTCTAAGAAAGTCATGTCCACAAGTAATTCCCAGGTGTGGCATTCTTTCTTAGAGTAACTGAAGCAGGTTCTGATTAATAGTTGATTTTGGTGACATGAGAAAGCAGAAACAACTGAGTGCCTTTAACCTTGGTCCCCCAAACAATGCGTTATTATACCAGTTAGCTGCACTCTCAACCAGAACAAGCTTGCCATTATAAGTTCCAGAAACCTGACCAGGAGCCCATACTAACAAAGGGCAATGCAAAGATGAAATCACTCACTCCAGGGGTCTCTAATCTCAGCAGATAGAGGAATCGAGAGTACAGACATAGGTAGAAATAAATTTTAAATTTCTCTTGGGTCACATTTCTCTTCTGACCCCACCTTCACCCCCTCCCACCTCTATCCCATTTCTCTTCTACTCTCTAGTTAAGTTTATGAGAGCAGAAGCGCGTGCGCACGCGTGCACACACACACGCACACACATACACTGCACATACACACGCTAGTCATGTAGCATAGGGGACCTCACTGTCACCAGATTTACCTTCTGAAATCCTACCTGTCATTCAGACCTAGCTGCCTCTGTAAAGCTTCTTTTATTCCTTAGCAATGCATAATATCTTCCTACCCTGACCACTTTAGTCTCTACATTGTTGACCTGACTTAGTAAATATTTTTGTACTTGCCTCAAACAAAATACAGAACAGCAAGACTGTAGAAGGCAGGGCTAATATCTTTCAATGCATCCAGATATGTCTCAGAGGCCTGGTATACCTCACTGTTATATCTTAGCTCCTAGCATAATGCCAATCGTGGACAAAGTGGTCAACAAAGATCTTTTGGATAAAAGTATGAGCCAATGAACAAGAATGAGCGTAGTATGGTTACTCAGAAGATATAAACATGGGCAATTATAAAGACCAAAACTGTCATCTGATATAATTTGGCTATATTTACAGCATCCAGGCTGGGCTCATGTTTATAATCAAATTTCAATTGATGTGAACCTGAGTTCATTCATTCAACATGTATTCAATCAATATTTACTGAGCATGTGGTCTGGGCAAGGCTCTATGGTAGGAGTCAGGACACAGTAGTGGACAAAATAGGTATCAAGGTTCTTGCTTAAAATGTGGAGATGAGCATGGAAAAATGCTTCAACCAATGAGTGCCAATGAATTCAAACAATGTTCTTTGGGCTATTCAAGAAATATTTTGATAAAACAGCCAGGAAATAAGTATCATGAAACAGAGTTATTCCACACTGGTTTTCCTTCAAGACTTATCTGTAAGACACTGTGTAACACAGTACATGCCAGAAGGGAAGTTAGAACAATTTCACCTGAGAAATCTTCCATGCCATTCTTTCAGCCTGAGCACTGTTTATCTTGAAAACGTATGCTCCTGGCCTTGCTCCAAGGCAAGCAATCCAATGATTCATTTAGGTTTTACTCTTTGGGGATCAGTTTTAAGCAGCAATGGCAAACAGGCTGTCCCAATAAAAACATATCTTAAGGAAAGAAAATTCCATATTTCTCTTCTAGTAGACAGAAACCTCATAAATTTTGGAGTTAAGAAATTCCTCTACTCAAGTGGCACTGCCCAGATTTCTTATAAACATGATGTCTGAGATGGAAAATGAAGACCTGCTTTAAAACTAAAGAATCAGCCTAAATCTAGATTTGGATTTATGCTTAAAACATAATTTTGGAGTGAAAGAGAAAAAAAAAGCATGAATATTCCCATACTGAAGGAGAATAAACTGAAGAACAAACGATAACTCCAGCTTTACTAGTATTTCTTGAATGAGAATTTTCACAACAACGCTTCTCTACCCTTATGCCCTTTCCATGCAAACTGAATTGACTGCTTAAGCTATAGGGTAAGACTCAAACAAATAGGCTACCATAGCCCAGTCTTCAAAATATTAACAAATTAGATAGATTGACTCTTTCTATAGCAAGATAAAACATCAGATATAGACCTCCTTATAGTAAAGACAGAAATGCCCTGTATTACCTATCATTCTGAACCAGTGGTTCCCAATGTGGGGCACATGCTCTACAGGGGGGCAATTTGATTTTTAAAGGGGAAAATTCAAGAATGAGTTATTAACAGTGATTTTTTTTTGCATTTCTTATGGTTTTAGGAGGCTCCTATACAGTATATAAATGTATAGTGACATATTTATGCATTTCACTTCTCTATTATATTTTTTGAAACTTTATTTGCTGTTTTTCATATTACTTCAAATTATTATTATTCCTTTAACAATTTCTTAGTGATTTCTTCCTCAGTACTTCAACTGTCCTTTCATTCTTTTATTTTTCTCTCACATGGATGCCATGTTCTTTGGAAGCTTGTTTAGACCAAGTTAATGGCCATTTAGGCTTCCTCCACATGAATAGGAATTCACTTTTTGAATAATAAGAATTATATGTCATGGGTGGGGGCGGGGAACATCAGGATTTTAAAAATGTTTAGGTGGAGCATGGCCTAAAAAAGGTTGGGAACCATTGTTCTAAACCAAAGTACCAGTCTAAACAATTCCATTCTATGAAAAAATGTTATCCAAACTTCTCTTATAAAAATAAATAAATAAAATCCTATTAGATGTGGGAAACAGTACAACATTTTTTAAAAGTTTTATCCCCTTATGTGACATAAAATATATTTTAACTCAACTAGATAAATTAAAATATTCTAAGATTGAATGCCTTAGCATCATTTACATTCTGAAACTGAATAAAAATAAATGAAATAAAAATGTGCTGATTATTTATTTCTATAAAGTATAATCTATATATTAAAGAGCAATATTCTTACATTTAATCACTTGAAGCTATGAATCAACAAATGCATTTAGTTCAGACAGTTTTTTAGGAATAAATGTCATATTAATAATACATATTCTACTTACATTGACAACATATATAATACTTTCATAACTGTATACATATTACATAACTATAGAAAATATTAAGAAAGATCAAGTTATTTGACTAAGAAAAGTGTAAGATATACGTATCACTAGCAACTTTCAAGAACTCAAAATATTACTACATATAAAACAATGGTTCCCAAGCTCAAATATAAAACATCCGAGGTCTCAATTTACCTCAAACACTGTCCTAATATTCTCAAATCCAAGATTAATGCATTTATTTAAAAAAAAATAGAAAGCCAGATAACACTTGATAAGAAAAGGGAAGAAAAGAGAATAAAACAAAATCTCCTAAGTAAATATAGATGTTAAAATGGTCCTGAGAAAGCCTAGACTCTCAGACATAATTGGATCAGCTATCAATCATTACTATAGAGGACAGAACCAAACAATGGGCCTGATTGAAATCAGAGTTATTTTATGAAGGCTTTCTTGACTTTGAAGTTTGCTGAACTCACTGGAAGTAGGGTAAGAGAGGGAATAAAAATTCAAAATTGGATAATATCTCACCAGTATGAACTAATTTATATGTGACTCTGCTTGAAGGATGGGAAATTGATGAGAGAGTCATTCAGGTTTCCTTCTAACTCTTAAAGTATATAATAACATATTATTTTAAGATTCACAAAATGGCTAGTTAATCAAGCTCTTTCAAGAACATATACTAGTATACATAGGGAATGGGAAATAAATGCATTACATTGAGTTCAAGTTCTCCTTGATACTATTAAGCAAATCTTTCACTTGTGTTTTCTAGATACTATCTTTTCTACCAATCCATTTGCTTAAAAAGGAAGAAACCTGGCATCCAGATCTGAGGATTTACTTCCCACATTACATGGCCCAATTTTGGAACATTTTAGATAATTTACTACTTGGTGTAGCATAAATATGTTGGAAGATTCTAACTCCTTTTAGTAACATTTTTAAAAGTCATGTTTAATGCAATGGGACTCTGTTCTCTTGTATTTTTGCCACCATTTCTATTGTTATGGCAACTGGTCATCTAAGATACTCACTTGAACTGGTTTTTGAATGAACTGGTCAGATGTTAGGAATGAAGCAAATGAAAAATTATTGCTCATACCTGATGTTTGTTCTTAATAACATTCAATAATGTTTCATGCATCCTCTGTAAACCTTGTTACATTTTTCATCAAATAATTTATTTTTGGTAAAATGTAGAAAACTGTCTCAATGATTCATGTTACTCATTATTTTTATAAATTATTCAGCAGAGAAATAATAAAAACTCTATAAAATATAATCTAAATTGAACTAAACACATCAAAATTAATGAATAGTTCATTCTTTATTTTTATTGTGTTTATTCAATTGCTGCTTAATTAGAAAAATCCCTATCACTGTAAAAATCCATGAGATTCTATTAAAAAACTATTAACTTTACACCCAATGATTGCTTTCCTCAAGCCAACAATAATGAAGACTAAATTAGTATTTCAATAAAATCGAAAGTTCAGTTGCCCAAGATACAAACTTCAATATAGGTACCAATAAATATGCAAATGGTTTCCAAATTTTTCAGCATTTATTTAAATCCTTTCAGAACCACTCATATTATTTGGGTGGTTATTTAAAGACAGATGATAGAAATTCAACTTAGTTAGATATAATTTCAAAGAGAAGAAAATTTATTAGCTTTGAGTTCATTTCTACTTAGGACTGTAAAGAGAAATAAATAAAAGCAGGATCAAATCATTCAAGCATCATTATTTTGTGCAGACCATCTAAAAATTGCTTGGCCAGAAAACCCATGAGAACTTTAAGGAATAGAGCCATAGAGAAGATGAGTAACAAAATAAATTAAGTTCATTTTTATATGGATTGATTTATTAGTTCAGTCATAGTAACATGACTTCTGCCCACTAAGCTCAGCAAATTAATTTTGTTCAGCTCACCCCATAATTTTGTAATGTTAGCAAAATTATCAAGTGTCATCTTAACAAGTGGCCTCAAAAAGAGTAGGTCACAATCCCTATATTCATACACTTATTCGTATGATTATAACCTAATCTTAACAAAATGATTAAGCTCTTCTTTCTTGAAGTGCAGCAAATAGTATGCAGAGGAACAAGAAACTGGGAAACTAGTCTGAAATATACCAAGTGAAGTGTAAATCATATATGGAAGAGTCAAATGTAGTCAGATTCATGTTTATGGCAGGACCAGTCCTACAATTCTGAAGTTTGCCGTTCAGCTTTAACACATTCTGCTGCCCATCAAGCATAATCTAACATTCTTGGTGTCCTAAAATTTAATTGAAGTCAACTAGAAGCAGTAAATTATTGTTACCCGTAGTTGTAAATTATTATTACCCGTAGGGCCAAAATAGAGGCAAAGTCAAACCAAGAACATTTATCCAACCATGGTCTGGCTAAAATACATGTTAACAACATACGACAACCTGTAATTCTATATGTAAGAATCTACTCAAGGAATGATAGATCTCCCCCCTAGAAGGCTTGAGTGTCATTGACTGAAAAAAAACCCACATAATTTCATTATTTCCCATGTTTAGCTTTTGTTTGTTTTTCCTCTGTTGTGGAGGCAGCAAAAACAAATTATTTGGGGAGCCAGTTTGGCTTCCACAAGCAGCTGCACCAGTCAGATACATCATGGTGCATGATGAGATTGCCAAATGTTCATTGTTTAAATATGGCCCAGTTTACTAGGGTCCAAGTTATAATTAGGCTTCTTCTTTGAATTTTGAAAGGAAAAAAAGTGAAGACACAAACTCCTAATACATATAATTAAGACTAGCAGCCTTAACCTAACATGTTTTTAGAGACACTCTTGCTGTCACTCTAAATACAGGTTTCCCGCTGAGAGCATAATTACAGTTTTTGTTGCTCTTCATACTGTCTGCCTCCTAGAGAGCTAACACTGTTTGTTATTAAAAGACGACCTTGTCATATCGTGTTCACCTCTGCATATAATGTCTCTCATTGTTGTTACTCACCTTTTATCTACTCTTTTGGTGTGAAAGGGGGGAGAAAAGCTAATGAACTACAGAGACTTGGTAAATTTTAACAAGTTGGAGTTAATGGGGTGCTTTCCCCCCTTCTCCTTCCACCAGAAAGAGGCCTGTCTACTCAATTTGATACACTTGCATTCTGAACCCAAAGCTGCCTTTTCTTTATTATGCCTATAAACCAGACTGGAATGAAAAGCAAACCCACAGAATCCTAACGACCTAAGCTAGGAGGGTGGGAAATTCCATTTCAAATTAAATAGCACCGTTTTAATCCATTAAACCTTTAGACTGCATTTATATTTAACACTAAGGTGGTAGCCAAATCTTTTCTACTGATTGACAGCAGTGTTTTGAGCAAGGTCTTAGGTAGCAGAGAGCATTTCATTTCCAAAGAGATTCTATAAAACTGTAATGTGTTTTTGTTTTTTTTTCTAAAGAACTTGACCTACAGGGGACATTTATTGGCACTCTGATAACTACATATTTCCAGTCATTTAAACAGAATGGCAGTAAATGGATTTCTTCTTCCACATATTTGCCATTCTCAGTATTAAAGTCACTATGCAGTGTTGGCAGTATTTAAAACCTGCTTTGCATGTCTCACCGGGCTGTGACATTTCATTATGTGTTGTAACCTGCTTTCTGACAAGTCTGTATCAGAAGAGACTACTTTGTAAGGTGGGATTCTTTTCTCTACCACTTTTAATCTGTTAAAGCTACACTCTATTTGAGAATGAAACAGTTGTTTACAACACTGTAAGATGTAAAAAGAGAAAAAAAAAGACAAATAAGAATATTGGATCAGACAGGATTTGTTAATATTACTTTGTCTAAGGCACATTCAGCTATAATCATTCACTTGAGAGAAATAAAGTATTTCCTATGATGATCATATATAGTTAAATTTGAGGGGTTTTTTAATATCCAGAAGCAGAAACTTGACTTTGCTTTTCAACCAGCTATGTTTCCTTTCCATGTGCCAGAGAAGTAAATTTCAACATTTTCATGTATAAAATAATTTAATGGAATAGTAATGTAAATTATAAAAGATCCACTGAATGGAAAAAGCAGAGAGTGGTTGAAAGGAAGTAAGCACATTTATATGTACAAATAAAAAAGAGTTCCAAGACACAATAAGTGAAAAAAGCAAATTGCAAAATAATATATGTGAAACTTTTAAAAACGCTTAAAACCATACCATTTACACATGCACAGTAATACATATGTAAAAGAAGGTCTAGAAGAACGCATACCATATTAAAACATTGGTTACCTTTGTAGAGGAAGTGAGATTAGGAGTCTGTTTTAGTTTCTACTGCCAATATAAGAAATTACCACAAATGCAATGGCTTCAAAAATCATGAATTTATTATTTTACAGTTCCAGAGGTCAGAAGTCCAAAATCAGTCTCACTGGAATGAAGTCAAGTGTTGGCAGGGCTGGTTCCTCTGGGGGCTTTGAGGGGAGAATCTACTTCCTTGCCTTTTCCAGCTTCCAGGGGCCACCAGTATTCCTTGGCTTGTAGCCCTTCCTTGATTTACTCCAACCTCTTTCTTCTATCATCACGTCTACTACTAACTTTGATCATCCTGCTTTCCTCCCATAAGAACCTTGTCATTACATTGGCCCACCTGGGTAATCCTAGTTTATCTCCTGATTCCAAAATCTTTAATCAAAGGACCGGGGATCAGGACATGGATGCCCCTGGGGAGGCCATCATAGCCTACCACAGAGGACAAGAAGGATTTTAGCCTTTTTTGTATAGGGTTTAAGTTGCACACTTAGAATGAATTTACATAGTATACAATTTACAAAATTTAAAATAAAAACAAGAAAAGTAATTTCATTTCTCACTTTTTAAAATGTTTGAAGTAGTTAGAAGGAAAAAAAAATCACACTTCCTCCAGATATTTAGTTCTTCTCTTTTTTATTTTTCTTGCCCCTCCAAATTCCCATTCTTTTCTATTCTTTACTCATATTCCCTGGTTCTAACCCTACATTACAACATCCCATACTTATATTATAAGGTTCCTGATCATATTTCATATCTTCCCCTGAAAATATTACCTAATTTTAATTATGGCACAATTAGGCCAATATAAGAGCACATAGGATAAAGAATATGTCTTAATGTATTAAGTGAATATTAATCGAACCCCTACTATATGGAAGGAAAATACGCAGAGAACTAGGGAAATTGATATGAAAAGCCCCACCTCCTGAGGAGGTCACAATCTAGTGAAATAGAGAGATATGCACACAAAATACTCACAATATCATATCAGGTAGCATAACAGAAGTATGCAAAGTGGAACTTTACAGAGAGAAACTAATTCTACTTGAAGTGCCAGGTGACCATGGGGGCAGAGGAGATGTTAGAGAAGAATTTGTGGAGGAGGGCCTATCTGGCCTGGACTCCTGTGATAGCTCACGTTTCCCATCCTGTCCCATGTCCTGGGTTGTCAGCCCTCAGCTCTGAAGAAAGGTCACTCATACCTGGTCAACATGGCCTGTCTGCTAATATTCAATTCACCTCCACTGTCCTCTCCACTCAGGGCCACACAGGAATTTCTGGTTCTTACAGAAAATAAACAGAAACTCAGTGTCTTAGAAACACTTAACTCCAGCAGTGCCTTTGTCTGCAATGCCCCACTGAGTTTGCTGGGAGACAGAAGGTCCTGCCAGGGGAACTGAATCCCAGATTCCTAATCAAGAAGAGGGCAAAGACCCCTTCTGTCCTTAGGCGTCCTCCTATTATCTGGAAGGTTCTGGTGGAGGAAACAAAACAAAACAAGAATTCTGACATCTGCCTTCCTCTACCTCTCTGCATCTCACTCCTTCTCTCTCCTTGTCTTTCCATTAAATATGCCTTCTATATTGGGTAGAAAGCATTTTGGCCAAACTTTAATAGGCTTTAATCTTCTCCAGACTGAGAGAAACTGTCATCTGTCTTCATGCCTTGGTTCTTAATATGCTAAAATTTAAAAAAAAAACTTGTAATGCTGGCTTCAAGCCTATTGCTCTGCTAACCACATTAAGTGCCAGCTCCTCTTGCCCTGTCTGTGGTGTTAAGCTTCTTCCATCCCTCTGAGGCAAAGGGCTGTAAGGGAGACACTATTTACTGGATGATGGATCAATTCATGTAACCCTCATTCCAGCGGCCTTCTAACAATGCTAGGTTTTGGAAAACTAAAATCTACATTTCCTAGACTCTCTTGTAGCTAGGGTCTGGGTGAGATCAAGGTTCTACCCCTCTAATGCACTCACTGGCACACAACTTTGTTTCACACTGAGCTACAAGGAGAGAGAGGTCAAGTGCAAGACTGGCAGGAACCATGGCAAAGAAAGTATGTTCTGGAGCTGGCAATTGTCAAAATAGTTCTTTGATTGGGCAACTTCTTTTTTTTAAAATTAAATCCTCACTTGAGGATTTTTTCTATTTATTTATTTATTTATTTATTTATTATTTTTTAGAGAGTGGAATGGAGGCAAGAGGGGGAGGGAGAGAAACATCAATGTGAGGAGAGACATTGAGTGGTTGCCTCCCGCACGCACCCCAACAGGGGCTGGGGATCGAACCTGCAATGGAGGTATGTGCCCTTGACTGAGAATCAAACCCACAACCTTTCGGTCCCTAGGCCTATGCTCTAACTACTGAACCATACCTGACAGGGCCATTAGGCAATGTCTTGATGGTAAATTACCAGAAGGATAAGGTTCTGGTCTCTGGCAGCCAGGCTAGTGGCACCTTCCTAATCAAGCAGGGACAGCACCTCCCTGAAGAGTCCAGGGGCTTTTGAAATCATTCTTGGGAACTGATTCACCCTTCCCAACAATTCTCCAAGCTATCGTCACACTTAAATCATTTATGCCTAATATCAGTAGACTGAATTCTATTCTCTGCAACTAAAAATTCTAACTAGTGCCCAGCATCAACCTATGATCCAGGAGTTCAGGGTTCGATTCCCAGTCAGGGCTCATGCCCAGGTTGCAGCCTTGATCCCCAGTGGGGAGCATACAGGAGGCAGCTGATCAATGATTCTCTCTCATCATTGATGTTTGTATCTCTCTCTCTCCCTCTCCCTTCTTCTCTTTTTAAACAATTTTAAAATAGAATACTGACTAGTGTATATGTGAATGGAGCTGGGAGCATGGCACCAAATGCTTGAATTTACTATTGAAAATATTACCCCCATAATGTCTTATTTGAAAGACTATTGTGAGAACATCATGCATTGTGTGACTGTTCCCACTCCTGGGTAAGGTTAAGAATAAAAGATCACTCTTTAAGCACAGCATACTTTTTTTTCTATGGCTCTTTCTTCTAGCTGCCTCTACTCAAGTTTTACAGACTTTATATTTACATTCTCCATGTAGGGACTCCTCACATTATCACTTTTAGCTTTTGGTGGGGGCGCGGGGGCGGGGGGGGGGGGCAGCGGCGGGTAAGGAGTAAGTCTAAGAGAATGGTTCTTGCGGTCCTTGTTAGGAATGAGAGGTAGAAAGCCCTTCGGTGCTCTCCAATTTAGCCATTGTCAGAGAGTTCTAAATAAAATCATGTTTTGTTTCCCTTTGGCTCCTTGTGACCCTACTCTCTGACTCAGAGCTCTATAGGATAGAGGGCTAAAGTGACTGGCAGCCACAAACTTCAGTCATGCAAAGCTGGAACTCACTTGAGAGGTTATTTCAACCCCCTGTTTTGTTGATGAAGATACTGACGTCCAAGGTTATAGAACCAATAAATGGAAGAGCCCAGACTCAAAGTCAAATTTATAGACTCCGACTTCATTGCTTTTGTACCACATGAGCTAACAACGGGTGAATACATTTAAGAGACTAGTTCTAGCTAGTGAATTGAGCTCCCTAGTTCTCCATCCAGCCCACTTTACTTTTTTACATATGCTGTCTGACCCCTGTAAGCACTTGGGTTTGTGAGTCTTAATTTAAAAGAATCCTATATAAACCATTTCAGTGAACAAAAAAAAAAAAAAACTCCTTTGGAAGAGCAAAGCGTACATTCTCTATATCTAATTTTTGTAGTTGATATTCCTAAAAGCAGAACCCCCCTTAGAAAGGAGCTTGGAACAATGTAGAAAGAGTCTAAAAGTATGTTAACATAATTTTACTGTATATTTAGCTGTCCCAGCTACAGTTAAAAATGTGCTGAGCTTGTCTTATGGCTAGACCATAACAAGAGCTCTCCAGAGTTGAGAAGCTTTTCCTACTGGACTAGTCTGGTAATGCCCCCCACTGGCAGAACTCGCTTGTCTTCCATCTGGAATAGCAACACTGGTTTTGTCATCCCCACAGGCACTATTCTGACACATCTCATTAATTTTTACAGGGTCTTGACCCATAAGAATAAATGGTCTATGCTTCAATGTCTAAGTATGCACATAAAGAGAATAGAGTTTAACTTAAGTGCTATATATGTAATCTTGGGTCCAAGAAAAAGTATATAAGCTGAAAATATATAAATTTCATGAGGTGGTTATTTATTAAGATCCAAGAAAATATAGTGTAGTATAAGACAGTCCAAATCTATTTGGAAGAAAAGTATTAAAAAAAAAAAAACAACCTGCCAAGTATAATTGCCAGTTTCTTCTACGTAGTGTCATTATTCTAGCCCCTTTCATGCTTGTATATACCTAGTTTATTTTAACTGTACTCATCTGTGCATGGGAAGCTCAAAAAGAAAGTGGTTAAATAATTCAAAACCTTCTCCCCAGCAAGAACATCAAATCCTAAAAAATTCCAAAAGTCACAATACAATGAAGTTGACTCTATGGCCATAATTAAATACTGTTCATGAAAAAAAAAAAAAAAACATAGCCAAACCACAATAGTCATATCAAAAACAGACACCAAAATTGAAAAAGAAAATACAGATATATTCATAAATCAATCCTAGCTCTAAAATATTAACCATCCCCCCTCCCCCCCCAAATAATCTCTTTTAATGAACTCTAACAATTAAGCCAACGAATTAGCATCTCAGAACCACATACCCTCGCAGAATTTCACTTCTGGTAGTAGAGGTCAAGAAAAAAGTGAAATAATAAAAGCTGACATTTACTGAGTTTTTGATAAAAGCCTAGTGCTTTACTCAGGTTAACTAATTTCATGTTTATAATAGATATGATCATATCCATGTTGCTGTTAACGACAAAAAGGCTTGGGATACTTACGTGAACTGTCCAAGTCCACTCAGTAAGCTGTGGGCCCCGTCTATCTTCTCCAGAGCCACTCTGAGTCACTATCCTTGACTACTAATCTTGGAGCAGCTTCAACAGCTTTTTTTTTTTCCCATTATCTCCCCTATGCTGTTCTTTCCATCTCCATGACTATTTTGTAACTACCAGTTATTTTAAGAAACATTCTGATTTGAGGATTATAAGATTTATCAGAAAAGATCTAATAAAGTCTGAGTATATTCACATGATTAAATTCCCTATTGGGCATGCAAAACTTTAGCTATTTGTCTTCACTGAAAAAGGCACATAAAAGGAGGCCTACAGGAGTGGAAGATGCTAGAAAAAGAGCTATAGGAAGCCTGAGCCACTCCTCATACCCCATTACTTATGAACTTCCAGAAAAACAGAATGAGAAGAAGAAAGCAGGTATTTTTTTCTGCTAAAATTTTATTGTTATCCATTTCTATATTTTACTCAAAAAATAATGGACAAATAAGCATCAGTAAAAATAGACCGCAATGCAGACTATTTAGAAATAACTACATTTCAAGGGGGAGGAAAAAATGGCAGAGGCTTAGACGGACATGTTGGTGCCTTGTCCCGGAGCAGATAAGGGCGAGCAGCTGAAACGGGTAACATACAGCCCGAACAAGCAGAGGAGATTCAGCTGAGAGACAGTCTGCAGCCAGGAAAGACAGAGAACTCTAGAAAATGGGGATGGTTAGAGATTGAGGCTGAAACCTCCCCCTGGGCGCCAGCTCAGCGGCGAGACCGCACCATCTTGAGTAGATGTTATCCGCATCCAGAGATAGGCTACTAACCCGGAGGCAACGGCTTGCGAGACTACATGAACTCAGAGGAGACCTGCTACCCTCCACGGAAAGGTTAGACTTCCCCCAAAGGTGCGGTTTGCAATTCAGTTTGGAGCGAGGAACGCACGCTTGCGCGGGGGGTGGGAAATCTGCACCCCCCAAAATCCGCGCCCATAGAGGCCAGCGTGACCCGCAAGTGGGGAGGGCTCCCGCAGAGCTGCTGGCAGAAGGTAACACTATAAATAAGCCCATAGTTGGACTGGATGCAAAGGGGCAACCTCAGATTCTCCCAGGTGGCCAGCTACTTGGTGCCAGGGGCCAGAGAGTGCGCAGAGACTCTGCACAGTTCTGGAAGGTGGAGCCCTGTGAGTTCGCCCAGCTTCCCAGGCTCTTGTTTACACACTTCCTCTTAAATCTGTGAGTTTGATTGCTGATCCCAGTGCATGTGATTGCCCAGTTGGGGTCGCTAGCGGAGCTTGTAGGGGAAGATTGTTTTTGGGGAGCCTGGGAAACAGAGCTGGGAGTGGCACCTTGGGAGCAAGCTCTGGGCGGAGCTGGTTCAGGTACAATAGAGAACTCCTGGTCAGAGAGGACTTAAAGCCTCGGAGGTCAACCCAGACACACTGCCACCCAGAGGCAGAGCCACGAACTGACTCTTCTGTAAATACAGATAAGGCAGTAAGGGGAACCAATACGGCCTGCCTTAAAATCAGGACTGTGGCTTACAACACGGAGGAACAGTGTATCAGAGGGAAATTCATCATTCTCCTGAATTCCGGGCGTGCCAAAAAGAAGAGTAGAAGATCTGAAGCACCTGCATTACTGCACATTTTTATTTTTATTGTTTTTAACTACTTTTTCACCTTTTAACTAAGAAAACATTTTTTTTCTTCTTCCCCATCACCTGATTTTACCCTTTCAACTACTACATTTTTATTTTTAACTAGTATTATTACCGCTACCATTTTACCATTTTTTGAAATGTCATTTTATTTTGTCTTTATTTTATTTTGGGACTAATGTTCTCCATTCTATTTTCATCGTTCCTTTAGCAACATTTTTCTCTACCTCAATTTGCCTCTGTGCTAAACCCTCTTCCCCACTTCTTCCCTTTTGCTGTCCTGTTTCTCTTATCCTACTCCAGCTTTAGATTTTCCCTATTCTTTTTACCCCCTGTCAAAATTTCACCCTACTTATATATCCTATGTCCAATCCCCTGCTCTAAATCCTTATACACCTTTCCCTTATCTTCCTTCACTATCCAAATTTTTTTCTTCTTCTTCTTCTTTTCTCTCTCTATTGTTTTGTAGTTGTTTGCTTGATTGACGAGTATATTGGGGGCTTTTTTAGGATTGTTTGTGAGGTTAGTCTGCTTATTCTTTTTATTTTTCTGCCCCCCCCCCCACCCCCCGGTTCATACCTCAACATAATAAAAGCCATATATGACAAGCCCACAGCCAACATCATACTCAATGGACAAAAACTAACACCATTTCCCCTAAGAACAGGAACAAGACAGGGATGCCCACTCTCACCACTCCTGTTCAACATAGTCCTGTAAGTATTAGCCATTGCAATTAGACAAGAAGAAGAAATAAAAGGCATCCAAATTGGAAAAGCAGAAGTAAAACTGTCTTTATTTGCAGATGACATGATATTATACATACAAAACCGTAGAGACTCCATCAAAAACTACTAGACTTAATACATGAATTTGGCAATGTAGCAGGATACAAAATTAACCCCAAGAAATCTGAGGCATTTCTATACACCAATAGTGAACTTGCAGAAAGAGAGATTATAAAAACAATCCCACTTACCATCGCACCAAAAATATTAATATACCTAGGAATAAACTTAACTAAAGAGGTAAAAGACCACTACTCAAAACTACAGGACGTTGAAAAAAGAGATAGAGGAAGACATAAAGAGATGGAAGAACATACCATGTTCTTGGATTGGTAAAATCAACATCATTAAAATGTCCATACTACCCAAAGCAATCTATAAATTCAACGCACTTCCCACTAAAATACCAATGGCCTACTTCAAAGATCTAGAACAAACTCTCCAAAAATTCATCTGGAATAAAAAAAGAGCCCGAATAGCTGCAGCGATCCTGAGAAAGAACAAAGTAGGTGGGATCTCAATGCCAGATATCAAGCTGTATTACAAAGCCACTGTTCTCAAAACTGCCTGGTACTGGCACAAGAACAGACATATAGATCAGTGGCATAGAATAGAGAGTCCAGAAATTAGCCCGAACCAATATGCTCAATTAATTTTTGACAAAGGAGGCAAGAACATACAATGGAGCCAAGATAGTCTCTTCAATAAATGGTGTTGGGAAAATTGGACAGATATATGCAAGAAAATGAAACTAGACCACCAACTTACACCATACACAAGAATAAACTCAAAATGGATAAAGGACTTAAATGTACGACAGGAAACCATAAAAATTCTAGAAGAATCCAAAGGCAACAAAATCTCAGACATATGCCAAAGCAATTTCTTCACTGATACAACGCCTAGGGCAGTTGAAACTAAAGAGAAAATGAACAAATGGGACTACATCAAAATAAAAAGCTTCTGCACAGCAAAAGAAACCATCAACAAAACAACAAGAAAACCCACTGCTTGGGAAAACATATTTGCCAATGTCATATCTGATAAGGCCCTAATCTCCAAAATTTATAGGGAACACATACAACTTAACAAAAAGAAGATAAACAATCCAATCAAAAAATGGGCAAAGGATCTAAATAGACACTTTTCAAAAGAGGACATCCAGAAAGCCAAGAGACATATGAAAACATGCTCAAAGTCACTAATCATCCGAGAGATGCAAATCAAAACAACAATGAGGTACCATCTCACACCTGTCAGAATGGCTATCATCACCAAATCAACAAACGACAAGTGCTGGAGAGGATGTGGAGAAAAAGGAACACTAGTGCACTGCTGGTGGGAATGCAGACTGGTGCAGCCACTATGGAAGACAGTATGGAGTTTCCTCAAAAAGCTGGAAATGGAACTCCCATTTGACCCTGTGATCCCACTTCTAGGAATATATCCCAAGAAACCAGAAACACCAATCAGAAAGGATATATGCACCCATATGTTCATAGCAGCACAATTCACCATAGCTAAGATCTGGAAACAGCCTAAGTGCCCATCAGTAGATGAATGGATTAGAAAACTGTGGTACATCTACATGGTGGAATACTATGCTGCTGTAAAAAAGAAGGAACTCTTACCATTTGCAACAACATGGATGGAACTGGAGAGCATTATGCTAAGTGAAATAAGCCAGTCAATGAAGGAAAAACACCACATGATCTCACTCATTCATGGATAATAAAGACCATTACAAACTTTTGAACAATAATAGATACAGAGGCAGAGCTGCCTCAAACTGATTGTCAAACTGCAGTGGGAAGGCCAGAGAGGGTTGGGGGGCAGAAGGGAGGGGAGTAAGAGATCAACTGAAGGACTTGTATGCATGCATATAAGCATAACTAATGGACATAAGACACTGGGGGGTAAGGGAGGGCAGAGGATTGTCAAGGGTGGGGGGGGGGAGGACGCATATGTAATACCGTTTGTAATACTTATTATAATATTTTTTTAAAAGAATAAAAAAAAAAAGAAAGAGCAGATTCAAATTAAAAAAAAAAGAAATAACTACATTTCCTCTTACAGGTTAAATTGACATAAGACAGGCTGTAAGTCTCAAAAAAATGTTGAATTATAAAACTACTACCTTCATGTTAACTGATACCTCAGTAGAATAAATATACAACCACCACATCAGTCTTCTTTAGTTTGAGATGACAGAAATCCAGAAGTGAAATGAAGTAAAGAAGTGATGGTGAGAATTAGACAACAGCCTTATCAAAGCCACCAGCCCTTCAAGAAGCTTCAGAAAGCTCATGGCATTCCGAGCCTGAACGCTTCCTGGGCTCAGGAAACTGGTCTGACTAGAAAATAACTGGAACATAAACTATAATTAGAGCAGAATCCTTTCCTACAATTTTCCTTGTTCCCCTCTCTCCCCCCGATAATTGTGGAATTAAATTTGAGTTCAAATCCTGACATCATTATGGGTAAACTAAAGTAACACACTCTCTGGGTTTCAGTTAATATATCTGCAAAATGGCAAAAAGGTCACAGGTCTTGTGAAAGACTAAATGAAAAAAAGTAGTTAAGAGATGGCACATAGTCCCAGGGACAAGCTAGATTCCCCTGTAAATAGAAGTTCAGATTATTCACTGGTATTAAGTGTGCAACAGCCTGGAGGGTGAATAAATGAATAAGCATTTTTTTGCCCTCAAAGAGTTTACAATCTAGATTAGAAAACAAAACTAGAAGATATGAGAAAACTATCAATAAGTATAGCAGTATTTGGAAGAAGGACTAGATTGTTGTGAGGTGGAAGAGTTGAAGAGGATTCATGGTGGACACATATTGTTGGCTGGGCCCAGGAGGCTGAGGAAAATCAAGGATGTGAGAATTGAAAGCTCTGCTTTCATTTTTAAAGAAATTTTGAGAGGTAGAGGTGACTCCCATCTTCCAAACAAAAACCTCAGTGAATCCGATGCTTGACACAGTGGGATTCTAATTGTGATGTAGTCTAAACTTTTGCTATTCAGAGTGTGGTTCATAGATCAATTGTGTGGCATCTCAGAGTGTGGTAGTTATGCAGAATCTCAAACCCCACCCCACACCTACTGAATGGGAATGTATATTTGAACAAGATCCAGGGTGATTTGTGTCCACAATAAAGTTTCAGAAACACAATTGTAAACCTTAAGAAAATCTCCAAAACAATGAAGCTTACATTTTTCTTTTTTTAATTTTTTTATTTATTGATTAAGGTATTACATATGTGTTCTTATCCCCCCTTTACCCCCCACACACACCCACTCATACCCTCACCGCCCCTGGTGTCTATGTCCATTGGTTAGGCTTATATGCATGCATGCAAGTCATATTTAGAAAAACCTCAGGGTATTAAGACACTCTGAGATGATACTGTTCTAGAATGTCCTCATCTATAAGATGCAGATGATAATACCTGCCCTTCAGGACAATTATGAGGGTTAATTGATATAAACATGTATAAAACTTCTACTTGCTAAACCCTCAAGAGAAAAATGTGTTTTTAAAATATTTATACCCTTTGCCCTGAGCATAGTGCTTTAAATATAGCACTGTTTATTTATTCAATAAATATGTGTTAAATAAATGAATTAATAAATGAGTCAAGAGGCTTTGGGATCAAGTACATTTTGAAATGGATAACCATGAGACCATGGTTTAGGTCAGTAGACAAAGAAAGCTGAAACGGAGGAGCACTTTTCAGATTAAAATGGGCACAGTCATTTCATTACAAGGTCTTTTTCACTGTGGAAATAAATAAAAATGATAATATAATGGTGTAAGTTATGTTATAAAATGCATTTTTCATAGGACATTAGATTTATCACTTATTACCTCACTAGCCTTGTGTTAATTTAATTCAGTACTAAATATACTGTAGGTATTCTATTAGATACAATAGTAGTTTTCTCTTGGCAGACTTAAATTATATAATGAAATCATCTAAAGATTCAAACTGAAACATCATTACTTCAAAGACTCATTTTTCCACACCCTCAAGCAGCTATAGTCCAGTAGGGTTAGGGACATAGGTAAGTAACAATTAGAATGAAGACAATATCTTGTTGGAAGGATGTTCTAAATAACCGTGGTGGTAGTAACAGAGGAGCTGCCTCAGGCTACTGGGAAAGGTAGGGCAGGCCTCAGAGAGGAGAGATTAAACAGTAAGGCAGGTGCCTAAACCGGTTTGGCTCAGTGGATAGAGCGTCGGCCTGCGGACTGAAAGGTCCCAGGTTCGATTCCGGTCAAGGGCATGTACCTGGGTTGCGGGCACATCTCCAGTGGGAGATATGCAGGAGGCAGCTGGTCGATGTTTCTAACTCTCTATCTCCTCCCTTCCTCTCTGTAAAAAATCAATAAAATATATTTTTTAAAAAACAAAAAACAGTAAGGCAGGTGAGCTAACAGGGGTACAGTAACTACTAGTACATGAGCAAAAACATGGAAGAAAAGAGAATACAACCTGTTCACTGAGCTACCAACTAGCTATCTGGGGTATTAAAAGGGTCAGTGGCAGGAATAAAACAGGAGAGGTAGCTATGGACATAATACAATAGCTTTGCATGCCACACAAGAATTTTACTTTTAAGGTCATAGAGCAAGCATGTCAAACTCAAAGTCCAACACGGGCCAAGTAAACAAGGTTTAAGTTTATGTGGTCCGCAAAAAAACAAAAGCTTCAAGTTTCATAGAAACGTAGGTTTATTTCGATAGAGACATGCTGAATACAAAGGGATGAAATAAATGAGTAATCATTAACATAAAATAATAGAACATTTTAATAAAAATGAATGTTGTTCTTGAACATTAACGTACCAGACATTGAATAACTGCACAAATTAATAAGAGTAACACAAATAAACCTATTTTTCTTGTTCTCCGAAAGTGAAATATTTCCTGTTGCGCACACCAAACAAGTCAGTACAAGACTAATGACGTGGCAACTGGCTGCTAAAAATATTTGCTGCTAGTATTAGTGGAGAGAAATGGTGCGCCTGCACATAAGGCGAATAAGGGAAATGAATGCAACACGATTATAGTAATCAGTCATTAGCGAACGTTGTAGTTCGTTATTAATAATTATGTATAACAGGATATTGTAAAAATTAAACTACTAAATTTTTATTAAAACGTTTCTTACACACTGCTATATTGGCTGGGCTGCAAAAATATTTGTTGTGGACTGCATACGGCCTGCAGGCCATAAGTTTGACATGTTTGACATAAAGAATCACTAAAATAATTTGAGTAGGGAAGTTAAGATGATCACATTTTCATTTGCGATAGGCCAATTTGGCAGCACTAAGTCTGAAGGACTCAAGGAGAGAAGAGGAAGGAGCATGTGGAATGAGACTAGATATTGGAAGACAAGTATAGGAATTAATGCATTAGTGGAAATGGTGCCTTGAATTGTGTCAGTGATGGTCAGGATGGAGAAAAGAGTATGAAACAATTAAGAGGTAGAATTAATAGAATTTGGGTACTGATTAAATGTGATGTTTTTCTAACCATCAAGAGAACCTCCAAAGAGTTTAAAATTACAGGATTGTGAATTCATTATATGTTTTAGTGAATTCACAGGATTGTGAGTTCATTTAAGTTTGATGTCCCATATCAAATAAATTTTGTGATGTAAGAACAAAACTGGCAGGTTTAAACTTAGGCATATGAGCAATGAAACTTGTATAGTTGAGGGCATGTCGATATTAAATTCCAGGTTGCTCTTCTAATGCTGTTTGATTTCCTTCTAACTGAGACTCAATCGCAATATGGGTCAAGTCCTAGTCAAAGTAAACTGGGGCTTCCTTGTCCAATGTGAGCTCACAGAATAAACTCTGTGGAGATCACAAGATCACAGATTCTAATCAGAGATCACAAATAGTAATAGTCTAATCTCCCTTCCCAGGTTAGTGAGAGCCCAGCAAGAACAAAGGCTGGTCAATCTGGGGTTTTAAGACAGACTTGGATGTGGGATTGCATGGAGGCTGGCCTAGATCTTTAGGTGATAACACAGAATATTTGTGTCTGGATCCAGGCATGGATAGTCATGATGGGAATCCAGGGAACAGGTCAAGCATCAACAACAAAAGAGCAGAGACCAAGAGAAAAGCCCAAAGAATGTAAAGGAACATCCTAAACTTTGGGAGCAAATCCCTTTATCTTTCACCATTCATGTTTTATTAAATCTCAAACATTGGTGCCCTGATGCAATGGTTCTCAGAGTTGGCTACCCATTAGAACCAATTGGAGAGCTTTGTAAAAATACTGATCCTGTCCCCACACCTAAAACTTCTATATAATTGGGCTAGAGTAGGAAAATGACATTCTATCACAATACCACCCTAATAGATTCTCATTTCCCGCTACACGTTAGAACTTCTGGAGCTTTTAAAAAATGCCATGCCTAGGTTCAATTTCTCAGAGATTCTGATTACTATAATTAAACTGGGGTTAGGCCCTGTATTTTGAAAAGCACTCAGGTGTTGCCAGGCCAGTATGACTCAGTGGTTGAACATTGACCTTTGAACCAGGAAGTCACAGTTCGATTCTCAGTCAGGTCACATGCCTGGGCTTCCCCGGTTGTGAGCTCAATCCCCAGTGTGGGGCATGCAGAAGGCAGCTGATCAATGATTCTCTCACATCATTGATGTTTCTATCTCTCTCTCCCTCTCCCTTCCTCTCTGAAATCAATTAAAAAATATATTTTAATAAAAAAATAAAAGCATGCAGGTGTTCCTACTATGAAACCAGAGGAAAAGAGATTCTATATTTTCTCCACTTTTTTCAAGCTACTCCTCCCAAACCCACTCTTAACTATTCCCATGCTTTTTACCTAACTTAGCTATGGGAGTTTGATATAGGCTCCATCATCGTTTCTCCTCTTCTTCCTCTCTTATAGCACTGAGTTTTGATCAAGAAATGTCTATCATCTTAATCTCACCACCATCCTCATTTGGGTTACTGAAGATAAAGATAACAAAACCATTTTCCCATCTCTAGTAGACTTTTTCTCTCTGATCACAACCATGTAGAGTCTTTCTCATTTTAAAATAAAAAACAAAATACAAACAAAACATCCTTTCAAAACCTTTAACTCTTGAGATGTCTCTCATTGGTTTCCTACCCTTCAAAGAAAAATTTCTTTGATAATAATATCTCCTTAGAAACAGAATTATTCCTGATTACTTCTAATAAAGTTGAAAAGTGGGGAAAATCTGAAGAGAAATTTTTTGTTCCAGAAATTGTAGTCAGGCCCCAGAAGAGCCCTCAAATTTGTACCAAGCAGAGTTGGGGCGGGGGGTGGGGGAGAGGGGAGGGGAGTTTGGAGTCCAGCATTTTTGTACATAAGGATAAATTTTCATGTATCACATAAGTACAAAGAATTGGTATAAAAAAGGTAAGTTCATTCTAGAATGAATTTACTGGTAAGTAAAGTAATTACATGATACACTTCAGTCATTTCTGGGAGCAATAAAAATGACACGCTTATAAATGCCTATTACATTGGTTCAAGTTAATATGAGCAATGCCAAGGACTTGAGAAAGAATCTCATAAAGAAGTCCACTATCTCATTCATTTCAGGTAGTAGTATCTCTGGTTCACTAGACTTGAATATTAAATCAACTGGCATAAGAGAAGAAAGATACAAGATTGGGAATATTTTAGTGACATACTCTGCCTTATCTCATGCTGACATCTAGGGAGCATTCAAGATCTTTCCCCCATCCCATCTGCCACCTTTGTCACCATCACCAACACATTCATAGACAATTTCACTTCCAGTAAGTAAAGCTCTGAGTCCAAGAGTGTTGAGGATCAAGTAAATCTTTGGTAGAAGACAGTAAAAGTAATTCTTTTTCTACAATCTTTTCTCTCCCCTTTGGAAAGTTGAGTGGGAAAACTGAAAGGAACCCATAAGAAGAATAAAGGAGTGTCTCCTACCTGATCCAATCCGGTTCACCAGGATAAAAAAAGCTGATAGACATGGCTAATCCGTGAGATTTGGCCATTTGCCTGGACCAGATATGAATATATTGTCTGAAATCAAATGATTCCAAATTTCAAGACTTAGATATCTGAAGTCTTATATATAAATTCACAAGTACCAATTACTATTATCTCTTAAAGGCCAACATAATTCCTTGCTTAATAATTGCTCAATAATCATTTGTTGAAATGAATTTTCTTTTTTTTGGTCTTAGTTTATTTGGTATACCATAATTAGCAAAACATGCTTTAAAAATTTGTATAAGAATCAATGAAAATGCCTTTTGAAAAACTGAATTCTACATAAATGCAAGATATTCCTACTAATAACTGGAATATGAATCTATAACACCCCACCAGGCAGTCTGTCTTTAATTCACCAAGCTTCATTAAGACACTAACAGAAGAACAACATAACAAACATACATTCGGAAGAACTTGGTCTTTGCCCTTTGGCTCCCTGCCCTTAGGCCCAAAGTATGGCCCTTAAATCCATCTCCCCAAGAGACTCTGTGAAATGCTTGTGTGGTCAAACTGGTTCCACCATTGGTCTCATTCCAACCAAAGCTCATTAGTTTTACTTTTCCCTTTAGATTTGTGGGTTAGAGTTTTATTTGTTGCATAATAGAAGGCACTAGCAGCTTGTATTTTTCTTTGCCCCTTGGCACTGAATCAGCAATGTATCCATTACATTTTCTTTATTAAGATTAAGTGGTGGTTTACTACATGTCCTTAGACTGGGCTGTCATTCTAAACATTTGTTAATTAATCTAATTAGAATAACATACTAGCTATTCTATGTCTCTCACCAAGATAAAATAAAAATATACTAGTGCTCTAGCTTCAACTTTAAAAATCTATACCTTGAAGAGGGTCGGGGGCAGGGTCGAGGGTGCAAAAAAAAAAAAGAATCTATACCTACACTGTCCAATATGGTAGCTACTAGACAGAGATAGCAATTGAGCCCTTGAAATATTACTAGTCTAAATTTTAGATGTGTTATAAGTCTAAAATACACACCAGATTTAAAAGATTTAGTATAAAAAGAAAAAATGTTAAATCCCATATATCACATATTTGAAATGATAATATTTTGATTATCCTGAATAAAATTAAATATATTCTTAAAATTGATATGAAATGGCTACTTTTTTAATGTGGTGACTAAAAAATTTAAAATTACTCATGTGGTTTACTGGACAGCATTAATGCACAAAGAATCGTTCTAGAGATTTTCACTCTTAATGATCCTGGATAGTTTCACTGAATTAATTGACTGTACTTCACTTTTTTTACAGGCTTTTTAAAAAATTTGCTTATTATCTTACCTCTAGAGTTGACAAGAATATAAAAGATAAATTTAAACTAATTGATGATCATTAATCATGTTGAAATGGCACTGACCTTGAACTTCCAAGAGCTTAGGACAATCTTTAAACATCTGCGTTAATGGCTTTGTGTCATGCCAAGTGATACCAAGTGCTGAACCAGAAATACTCTATACTATCCTTGCTTAGAGGTGATTTCCTTGGCCTGGAGCTCCACTGAGCATAATACACAGTGAGGGACACATAAGAGCCCTCACACTGATGTATGCATTGGGAAAAAATCACAGCATTTTTCCAAAACAGAATTTACAATAGAAAATAAAAAATCAGGAAAGGAGCGCTGTTCCTAATTCTTGTAATTTATTCTAAAACACAGCTTTTAATATGTATGTTGTGTAATGTATTCATGATGCATGACCACCTATTCAAATATCAGAGGTATTTTTGAAAAACTGATGACTACTGTATTTGTGGCCTAAAAAAAGAAAGGAAAATTTTTTTAAGGAAACTAAAAAAGATTCACCAACCACCCCTCTGTGCCACTGGTTTCATCCACTGACTTGAAAAGCAAGAATCGTTAAAAAAAAATACCTCAACCACGAGAAAATAGCAATGTCCTTCTAATCTGGAATATACAGCAATGGCTTTATTAAATGTCACTAGGTCCAAAGGAAGTATAGGCCCAAGATGAGTCATTTGTGCAAAGGAAATAGAAGCCTGCAAAATAACAGTGGACATGCGAGAGCAAGAGCTGATAAAGACTCGGAAAAGAATAGCTGCATTAGGAAAATTGTTCTGTATAATTTTCCTACCCTTCACTAAGGAAGTGCACTCTGTAGCTGTGACAAGATATTCAGAAAGGAAGAAAATTATTTTTCTCCAACACAAGCTTCTAATAACAAGAAACTATTCAATAGATTTAATAATGCAAAGATAGTGTACTTAGAATAATTTCATCTTAGAGATACCCATGTTAAAAAAAAACACACAACACCTCACAAAGAAGGAAATGAAGAGACAACTAAAGACTGCTCATCATTTACATACAGAAGCACTTAGCATTATTCTCTTTTAGTTTAGTTTCATGCTTCCCATTTTCCAGATAGATAAACCAAACCATTGAATTTACTTGCTAAAATTTTTTAAAAGCCTATGGAAGAACCAAATCTAGATGTAAATTAATTTCCAACTGAGTTTTTAAATTAATTTTTGCACAGTTCTTTCTCCCCACATCCTAACTATAAAGCCACTATTCACAGGACAACATGAATGGCTTTTAAAATATCTAACATGAAGGGAAATAATCTTAATGGTTTACTATATAGATGGTCCTTGAATCAAGTTCAGCTTTTAAGACATTGTTCCACAAACCATGTGAACCTGTTGCCCCAAACTGAACCCACTATTAAATAATTAATGGTACACCCTATAAAACATTTTATAAAATGCATAGAATCATGTACTTTTAAAAAATCAAAATGGGATGGGACAATACATAGTATCCTAAAGTTTTCATTTTTTAGTATATCATAGGCATTTCCTTTTCAGTGCTTATTTTTTTAATCTATATAATTTATTTCTCTATGAATGTCCCATAGTTTTCTTAACTGCCACCGCATCAATGGCTATTTATTTAGGTTATATACAATTTTTTACTATTACAAACAATACTACAGTACTATTCTTTGGCTTATCTTCTGCAAATTATATAAGAATTTCAGAAGAAAAAATTCCTGGAGGTGAAATTTCTGAGTCAATGGTAATTATATTTGGGGGGTTTTAAGAAAATAATACAAAACTACTCTCCAAATCCTGTGGGCCAATTAATATTCCCACCAGAATATTAATAAATAATAATAATAATAAATATGAGGGCCTGTTTTCCTATACTCTCATCAACAATGGATGTTCTTAAATGTTGTTGTGTTTTTTTTCTGGTATGTTTTTACTTATTTTAGAGAGACAGGAGAAACTTGGATGCGAGAAAGAAACATTGATTGGTTGCCTCCTAAACACCCCCTACTGGGGATCGAGCCTGCAACTGGGCAGGTGCCCTTGCCAGGAATCTAATCAGTGGCCTTTTGGTGCATGAGATGATGCTCCACCAACTGAGCCACACCGGCCAGGGCTAAATACTTTAATCATCCCTGACAAGAAAGAAAGAACTTGTTTCAATTTTTACACCATTTGGATTTTTTGATTAATCAAAATTGAGAATTATTTTTTCTTGAGGTTACCTTTTATTCTCGAGTTTACCTTTTATTCTCCACCCTCTTGTTTAACTGGTCTTTTCTAATACTATCTGTGAAAAGGAAAATAATAATACTAAAGTTCTCCATCTTGAGACTTACAGGGCATATTTGAAAACATCTGATTCCAGGGATTGGCAATAAAATTCAGTGCTGAATATACTATGAATTCCAGCATTTTTTCTAAAATTTTTGGTTTATCTTTTCATCAAACAAAGCAGAAATCAATCTTATTCTACATAATGTTCCCTGGGAACAGAGAACATTTTAATTTGGCCTGTATTCATGAAAAATTCAAAAGTTTCAATATTATGCAATTTAAAATTTCTCTTCAAACAATCTCTGTCTTTCATAAACATAGACTCAAACCCAAAGAGAAATTCTTATCATAAATGTATACTTCAAAAGGAAACCAACAAAAACCAAGGGAAGTGCTTCAAGATCGCCATGAAAATTGACATTCCTGCTGTGCATTCTAAGGACAACATGTGAGAGCTTTAGTGAAGCATCTGAAGGTTTAAAATGCATCAAATTAAAAACCATGTCCATTAAAAGAAACTGTTCTGGCATTGATTCTGTCAACATTTCTGCAGGGAAGAGTTTTTTTTAAAAGCTATACACACAGTTGGGGATAAATATATTCTCTTTGTAGAGACTATCTAGGTATCTCACTGTTGGATATTAATGTTAAGATACAGTAAAGCAGATTTGTGCCAGTGGACATGACAGGGAAGTGAGCTACAAACAGGAAACAATTTTCAGACTGCAAAAAGTTGGAGTGCTTACAGAGTATCATCAAGTCTTGACGATCTGAAGGCAACTTTAAAGGAGATCTAGTTCAACCACTTATCATCTAATGCTTAAATCTTCTCTATGGGAGAGTGGTCAAAATGTTCATTCACTCAGTGCTTAAATACATGCAGTGATGGGGACTGTGTTACCTACTGGGGTAGCTCATTTAACCTCTGGGCAGCCGTGATGATTACTGTCCTTCTTGGTATCTCCTGCTGAAATCTTCTCTTATACTTGGTATTATTGATCCCATTTAACACTCTGGCATTACACAGAAACTC
The DNA here is from genome assembly GCF_028538775.1 of Myotis yumanensis. NCBI lineage: Eukaryota > Metazoa > Chordata > Mammalia > Chiroptera > Vespertilionidae > Myotis > Myotis yumanensis. The sequence goes on from NW_027223759.1 coordinate 62,878,342, forward strand.
TTGGCTGGCTAATTCGACATCCATCCCCAACCTCTTCTCCCTTTCACCTTCTGCCAGACAGGCAGAAAGACTAAATACTATCATTTTCGGGTCTCTATTGCAGCTATGGGTTGCCAACGGAATCCAGTTATGGCTAATGAGACATGTGAAAGTTTACATGAGGGTTCTGGAAGAGCTATTTTCATCCATTCCCCCTTATTTCTGCCTTAAGTATAAACTTGGTAAAGCTACAATTTCCACTTGCAGCTAGGAATCACAGACAATGGCCCTCACATTCCTGAACCACTGAACAATAGCAGCCACCTACCTTTAGACTTCATGTTACTTAAGAAAAGTAAATTCCATCAATCCTGAGGGATTTTAACTCAGGTCTTCTGACGCTTGCATCTGAAGACACCCTACTTTACATATATACCATATGGTCACATTGAATGGTCAATTACTTATGCCTCTTGATAACACCTCATATATTAACAGAGAGAAAATATTTTAATAAACTGGTACAGCTAGCCACATTAGATATACTCTCACCTGCTAAATATCAACAAACTAGAGTGTATGTAATATTATAAACAATTTAAAACTATTAGGTAGAGTATATCCAAAAAGCTAACTTAGTAAATGAAAGTGAGAGACCCTTGAATTCTGATAGAAGAACACTGAAGCAACTTTCATCGTTTCTGGTCAATCCTTTCTCTTTTCTGTCTTCTCTTTCTATTCCTATCTTACCTCATCTCCAAGTTCATATTAAATTAAGATTTCTAAACCTTGGAGAAGTCTGATAGAATGATTCAATTTGGTTTCTCTTCCTTTCCTCTCCCCGCCCCCAAGTCTATCAGGATGTCAGTTTTCTAAAAATGTCTTGCAACTATAGCTTAATCTCTGAAAGGATCCCTGAATTTCAGCTTTCCCAGGACCATCAACTTGAGCCTCAAGTTGCAATGTTATTTACAGATACTGATCTGCTATAATCTTTTAGACTAATAGCAAAATGCCCCACCAGAAAGATTTCTTAAACTTCAACCTATTTTTCTAGATTGATTTAATGCATATTACTAAGAATGCTATAAAATAATGAATAGAAGTAGTCTCTTACAGGAATTTCAAAAATACAACAGAGTAAATCTGGATTTCTCTCATAATTTATATTAACTCAATACTTCTTAAGAAAAACTATTTGATTTTATCAACTGAATTTCTGAATCCATCAACAGGATCAATCATATATCTCTGAACTACCTCAAGGAAAGCTTCTAAGGATGATAGTAATGTAGTTAACAAAGTGAACTTTAGCAAAAGTAAGGCTTGGGTTTGAATTTGGATTTTGCCCCTTAGGGACTGACTGAATTACTTAACCCCACTTACCATAAATTCATCATCAGCAAAAATATAATAATTATACCTATTATACCTACCTCATAGATTTAGTATATGAATACATTTAACATGTGTGTGTGCATAAGCCATATACATATATGGAAGCAAGAGACATTTGCATTCTGACAGAAGACCACAGAAGCAACTTGTTCATTGTTCTTGGTCAGTCCCTTCTCTTTTCCATCTTCTCTTTTATTTCTATCTTAACTCACCTTCAGGTACACATTAAATTAAGATTCCTAAACCCTGAAGAAGCCTGATGGAATGATTCAATTTGTTTTCTCTCTCTCTCTCTCTCTCTCTCTCTCTCTCTCCCTTTTTTTTTTTTTTTTGGTTAAAAGTATATCAAGATATACATGGTTTAACATTACCAGCACACAAGTGTTTAACAAATGATTAGTTATTATCATTCCTTAAAAGTGTTGCTCCCCTTTAGTACCCCTTAAACTGCAACTGTTCTACTCTCTTTTGCACTATCCTAGTTTTCCCAAATGCTTTCTTTTAGGTTGGTGGAATGATTCAAATCATGGAATATCTAGCACAAGTATGAGTTATTTTCGTATTTATATAACTTTACCTTTAAAAATCTCTGGATCATCGCCCATCTTTTTGTAGAAATAGAAAGTCTGTGGTTTGGCAAGAGGTTTTAAAAGGACATAAATGATATGAGAATAGAGATAGAGGTTCCCAATGTTAGAGATATACCTAAATTTGTGTTCTCTGAGGTGGATACTCTGAGACACAGATTTGAGTGCAAATAGCTTTTTGGGAGAAATTCTGAGAATAATGGTATGAAAACAAGGAAGGAATATAAAGAAGGTTGCCTTATCAATCTAACTACCACTGCAGGTGACTTGAGCTTAATTTCACTGAGGAAACTCTAGGAACCAGTGCTAAGCATACACTTTGAAATTATGGCACCCAAGGGGCAAAAGAGTTGGGGTATCTAGAGGAGATCACTAGTGGAGGGCTGGTCCCAGGGGTTAATTCCCTGGCATTTCTGGCCTATTGCTAATGGATCCCAGGCTGTGTTCTGTGGTCCTGGGGATGAAGAATCAGATACTGAGATGCAAATCTGGGAGGTGGAAGTGAGGATCACTGAGTGATCACAGGATAGCAGGAAGGGAGTACTGATGGTGTGTGCTTCAAGGCACCAACCACCATATCAAACCAAAACAGGAGCTAAAAACAAGTCATATCTTGTGACAAGTTAAATTCCAGGAGTAAACATATTACACTGACAGAATCTGAAAAGAGGAAGCAAAAGGCTAAAATTTTTTGTGGGATGGAAATGTTGATGCCCCAAAACAGTGGTCGGCAAATGCGGCTCGGCAAACCGCGGCTCACGAGCCACATGCGGCTCTTTGGCCCCTTGAGTGTGGCTCTTCCACAAAATACCAGCTCTTCCACAAAATACCGACTTCTGTGCATGGGCCATGAAGTTTCAATCGCACTGTACGTGTGCGCCCGCACGTGGTATTTTGTAGAAGAGCCACACTCAAGGGGCCAAAGAGCCACATGTGGCTCACGAGCTGCGGTTTGCTGACCACGGCCCCAAAAGATAGCTGGAAATTCCGGCTTTGTGAACGTGGTACACATCTTACCCCAAACAATTTCATTTGGGTGTATTCTAGCAAGAAACTCATTGTGCTGTAAGTTCTCTTCCTAGCTACATCACACCTGGGTGTACCTTTTCTATCTGCATGGCTATTGCATAGAGCACATGATACCTCTCAAACTTCACCCAGACATACTTTTCAGAGCTTTTGAAAGGGGAATCCATTTTGGAACTCCTTCTCAGGCCGAATCTTTCCTCTTTGCAGGAAATTCAGACATCTCTAGACTCTAGAAGTCCTTTGGTGTCTGAAACGTAGCTCACCAACATGGAATTTTCTGCATTTTCCAGGTCTGCTGCACAGAATTTGTTAGGTGCTAAACTGATCTGCAGTGGAGATCCAGAGAGAAACCCAGGCCTGTGTGCTGAGGCCCAGAGTCTAGGTCAGTGGTCAGCAAACTGCGGCCCCTGAATGTGTGTGTGGCTCTTCCACAAAATACCACGTGCGGGCACACACGTACAGTGTGATTGAAACTTCATGGCCCACGCGCTGAAGTCGGTAGTTTGTGGAAGAGCCAGTATTGTGTGGAAGAGCCACACTCAAGGGGCCAAAGAGCCACATGTGGCTCGCGAGCCGCGATTTGCCCACCACTGGTCTAGGTGGAAGTGGACCTAAAATTATATGAATACCTGCAACTTCTGACCTCTCTTTTCCTGCAAACTTCTTCAGCAAACACTTATTAAGCACTTACTTTTCTTTCACTTATACCTCTGACAGAGCAAGCCAGGAGCTGAAACCCCCTCTTATAAGGCCTGTCCATTAGTCCATCTGTGCTAAGGGTGTAGATCTTTTCCCCAGAAGGTCTGGCATGAGGATAAGAGAAACTCATTATTCCATCTGCATTACTATGTCATGGTTTGTATAGTCATGTACCCAGTGTAGAAATGGCACAAGCGGAGACTTCCAGGCCTACTGTTTCTTGGGGCCCAAGACCTCTTAAGTTGACAGAGTTAATAAAGATATATTCTAAGCATCATGAACCTGCCCATTATTTTTCTTGGAATAGCAGCCAAAACCAATAGAAAAAAAATGACCCAGTGCTGCCAGGATAGCAGGCATTCTTTACTACATTTCGTGCCAATTATTTCTTTTTATATGACAAGCAGACATTAGTTTTCAACCTCTGACCTTTATTTCAAATGTCTGGGTTGTAGACCAAAAGAAACACTAGCTATCATAAAAAACCCTACGACAGCCTGCCATGTGATGAGGAATCCCTTTAGGCTCCCAGCCAACAAGTTTGGCTTGAGTCTGCAAACTTTTGTAGGGTAAAAATGCAAGGTAAGAGAAAAAGAGGACAATTGTCCTCCCTTCCTTAAGAGGTCTTATTTATCACAATATCTATCACATTCAGAGTGGTAGAAAGAAACGGAAATCATAATCCAGTATTTACTTGTCTCCAGAGTGTCTCCGGAGCCAGCAGACCATGCCCATGACTACACACCCCCTTTCAAGCACATACTAGCTATTGTATGTAAAATCTCAAAAACAAAACAAAAAAATAGATCTCCTGCCTTCCTGAAATATTTCAAAGACATGGGGTTGGAATACACAAAAACTTTATAATAGTGTGTGGCTTTTGTGAATGGATGTCATTACCAAAGGCACTTATGTGGCTTAATAAGTATTTGAGTGTGATGGTGGTATATGTCCATAAGAGGTTCCTCAGGGGCCCTAAAAAAGAAAAAGTAATATCCAAAAGTGCCCAGTGTCTTCCCAAGAGGTGGCTTTTTCAGGGGGAGAATTTTAACTCTGTGAAGAATCACAATGTGTTAAAGTGAAAAAATGTCACGAAGATACACCCCCAGCCCTTTATAGCACACCCCAAATGTAGAGAAAGAACCAGATCACAAAACATTCTCAGAGTATATCAGAGTTCTTCATGACTATCAAGACCCAAAGAGATTAATTTAATTTTCCAGGGTAACAGTCAAGAGACAGGAGTTTTAAAAAAGCTTCCTTTTGCCTTACAGCCATACCAAGTACTTAACTAATAAGTCATTATCAAACTCCATTGTTTAAAAATATAATATTGTTTTTAGGCATAAGAAAGGGAACATGGGGAAAGGGAAGAGGAGGCATAATACATTGTTATTCAAAGTAGATCTTTAGTGTCTTTCTGTACTTCATTCATTTACTTCATTCAATTATTCATTCATCCACAAATATGTATTGAATAACTATTACATTCCAGGTACTGTGCAAATTGCTGGGGCTGAAATTGTGAACTGGATAGACAAAACTCCTGTCTTCATGAAGAAGCAGAAAAGAGAGGACAATTACAACTGCACTTGGGGCAACAGACACGCTCAAGCTGAGCCTAAGTCCAGGGCTCACACCTCCAACATACTTGGTCACAGAGGCCAACCTTTGTAGAAAGTAAGAATTCTAGTCTTGGTACTGGCAATAGCTTAACACATCATCCCAAGCAAGTCATGGAAACTTTGGCCCCCAATTTGGCATCTGTGAAATGGAGAGTATGGTGCCTGTTTTAACACAATCCCTGGAGCAGAGACGCAAAGATGATATTAGAGTTTTACAAAGCACCCTATAAATAAGTATCAAATTACAAATATTAGAAAATACTTGTTAAGAGTTACTGTTCTAGTTGCTACCTAATTCAATTCTAACAAAACTTACCTGGTGTCAAAGATGAGAGCCCAAAGAGAGAACTACATGGTGGTTATAAATATTTACACAATGCATCCTGAAGAACATAAAATACAGAGTTCCGTACAAGGTCACAAACTAAAACATAAAATGTTTTGCACAGAATTGAATTAGAATTGTTCACAAACAATGTAAGAAAAAACATGCACATTTTTCTATTCAGTACCCTTCAGAATTAAAGAAAAATAAGAGAAAATGGTACAAACAGGCTTTTTATAGATGAGTAAAGTTTTCTTTAATAAACAAATAGGTTTAGTTCAATTAATATTCATTGAGTCTAGGGAAAGAAGTTAGAGGAATAGTCCATGGGGTTTTGGGGGGTTTTTGGGGGGTTCCCCCTTCTCTCACCCACCTCTCCACCAAAGGAAAGAAGCCAAGTATTGTGAGCTCAGTGTTTTGTTTTGTTTTTCATTCTCTCATAATTTAAACACTTTCTTCCAACTGAAGAAAATGGCAAGTAATTCTTCAGCTATGATCCAGAATGATCACTTTCAGCTTCAGAGAGGATAATTGAAAGCAAATAAGCCCTGGTTGGTGTTCTCAGAAATTAGAGCATTTCTTCCTCCTCGTCCCCCAGCCCCCAAACCAAAGGGTCTCAGGTTCAATTCTCAGACAAGGCATGTACCTGGGTTGCAGGTTTGATCCCCTGCCCTGGTTAGGGCTCATGTGGGAGGCAACCAATCAATGCATCTCTCTCACATTGACGTTTCTCTCTCTCTCTCACCCCCTCCACCTATCCCTTTTACTCTCTCTAAAAATCAATGGAAAAATATCTTCAGGTGAGGATAAAAAATAAAAAAAAAAAAGGACATACAATTGTAGTCAAATAGAGAAATGTTTCCCTACGTCTAAAACAAAACAAGAAAAAAATGAATCTAAGTTTTTTGAGTGGCTTTACCTCTAGGTAGAAAATATATATTTTTAATAGAGGTAATGTAAAATCCCTCATAGATGGGTCTGCTGGGTTCCTCAGGGACAATGGATTTAAATCCAAACCCACTGAGGATTCAGAAACTGCCATTGTGGGAGCTGTCAGTCAGAAAGAGGGTCATTGATTGTTTTAGCACAAGAGGCATGGGGAATATTGCACAGCTCATCAGAACCAGTTTTCCAGCCTTCAGATCCTGGCCCACATGCACAGTGGGGCAAAGGTAGGTTAACAGTTGTTCCTACGGAAGAAGACATGCAGGTTATGGTTATAAAATACAAGAATAAACTCTGTTTTGCACACTCACAACTGTAAACTACTTTTGCCTACCCCTGTATATGGGACAGCTCTGAACCTTTTGCAAATGGACAACTTGACACCCATCCCCTCAACCTTGGTGTGGTGGGGCCCACCTCGCCCAGTAGTAGTACACTTCCTATAGAGCAGAATATTAACCTGGTTGGAGATGATTTATCATCTAGTTATTGTAGGCATGGAGAGTAGCTACAAGAAGCAAACATGCTACGTAGTCTCACTCCAGGAAAGCATAGACAAGGTAGAGAGGGCAAGTCTATTCAAGTTTAAATACTTAATAACTTAGTGGAGTAAAGATTTAATACCAGCTCCTGGCCAGCAGAAGTAAGAGAGAGCAGAAAGAGTCCCAAAGAAGCAAAGGGAAAACCACACACAAATGGGAATTTTGTGCGTTAAAGAATGCAATTCTACACATTGGCAGAAAGCTGCAAGGGAATGTTTTCCGTAAAGGTTGGCAAAAGTTCCAACTATCACCATAAAGGTGCGATAAAAGCACAAGCAAGAGGAAGACACTAGACCAGTGATGGCGAACTTATTGAGCTCGGCGTGTCAGCATTTTGAAAAACCTTAACTTAACTCTGGTGCCGTGTCACATATAGAAATTTTTTGATATTTGCAACCATAGCAAAACAAAGACTTATATTTTTGATATTTATTTTATACTAGAGGCCCGGTGCACAAAAATTTGTGCACTCGGGGGGGTGAGAAGAGGGGTCCCCCAGCCCAGCCTATGCCCTCTCGCAGTCTGGGACCCCTCGGGAGATAACGACCTGCTGGCTTAGGCCTGCTCCTGGGTGGCAGAAGGCAGGCCCAATCCCTAAGTGCAGCCCCTGGTCAGGCTCAGAGCAGGGACGATTGGGGAGTTGGGGCACCGCCCCCTGTCATGCACAGAGCAGGGCGGATCCGGAGGTTGCGATGCCACCCTCAGTCACGCTCAGGGTAGGGCTGATTGGGGGGTTGGGGCACCGCCCCCTGTCACACTCAAGGCAGGGTCGATGGGGAGGTTGCGGCGCCACCTCCTGTCACGCACAGAGCAGGGCCGATCAGGGGGTTGGGGCGCTGCCCCCTGTCACTCACAGAGCAGGGCCCATCAGTTGGGTTGGGGCTCCGTACCCTGTCACTCACAGAGCAGGGCCCATCAGGGGGGTTGAGGCTCCATACCCTGTCACGCACAGAGCAGGGCCGATCAGGGGGTTGAGGAGCTCCCCCTGTCACTCACAGAGTAGGGCCGATAGGGGAGTTGGGGCACCGCCCCCTGTCACACACAGAGCAGGGCGGATCAGGGGGTTGGGGCACAGCACCCTGTCACACTCAGGGCAGGGCCAATGGGGAGGTTATGGCTCTACCCTGTCACACACAGAGCAAGGCCCGTGGAGGGGGATTGGGGCACCACCCTCTATCACCCACAGAGCAGGGCCGATCAGGGGGTTGGGGCGCCGCCACTGTCACACTCAGGGCAGAGCCAATGGAGAGGTTATGGCTCTACCCTGTCACACACAGAGCAGGGCCCGTGGGGGGGGCGGGGGTTGGGGCGCCGCACCCTGTCACACACAGAGCAGGGCCGATCAGGGGGTTGGTGCGCTGCACCCTGTCAAACACAGAGCCGCAGGGCAATCAGGGGATTGGGGAGCTCCGCCCTATCAGGCACAGAGCAGGGCTGATCAGGGCGTTGGGGGGCCTTCCCATGTCACACACAGAGCCGCAGGGCAATCAGGGGGTTTGGGCGCTGCCCCCTGTCACGCTGATCCTGGTGCCGGGAGCCTCTCTGCTCCGCTGATCCCGGTGCCAGGAGGCATATTACCCTTTTACTATATAGGATAGAGGCCTGGTGCATGGGTAGGGGCTGGCTGGTTTGCCCTGAAGGGTGTCCTGGATCAGGGTGGGGGTCCCCACTGGGGTGCCTGGCCAGTCTGGGTGAGGGGCTGAGGGCTGTTTTCCGGAAGTGGGTGACTGAAGCTCCCAACCGCTCCTTGTTTTCTTTTTTTTTTTTTTTTTATTCTGGGCCAGCTTTAGCTCTGAGGCCTTGCTGCTGAAAACATCAATACAATGTTGCGGTCTGGCTGGCTTTAAGTCCGGCTGGTTTCTGGGGTTTTGTTTAGCTTCTTATTTGCAACATAGTACATAGTTGCTTAGAGTTGCAGCTGAGAGGCCGGCAAGTTAGGCTGGGAACGTTGGAGTCTGCAGTCACTGGAGCAAGCAAGCCTCCCTGCTCACTTCAGTGCATGGCTGCCGGCCGCCATCTTGGCTGACAGTTAATTTGCATAAGGATATGCTGATTAGCCAATGGGAAGGGTAGCAGTCGTACACTAATTACCATGTTTCTCTTTTATTAGTGTAGATATTTAAATACCATTTAACAAAGAAAAATCAACCAAAAAAATGAGTTCGCGTGTCACCTCTGACACGCGTGTCATAGGTTCGCCATCACTGCATTAGGCAGTTAGATAGCCTCCAACTCACAGAAAATGTCTTATAGAAACATCAGCAAAAAGAGAAACTGCATCTTAACCAAACCCATCTGATGGCTGAACTAAGACGCCTTGTAAACAGTGTCGTTGCCTCTATTTTTCTCCCAGCAGCTGACTGCAATTTAGGTAGTTTAAATGAAAGCTAGAATTTTTCTCTACAGATGAAGCCTATATATTTGGTGTTTGCAATTCTGAAATCTTTCTTTACCCATATAAGGCTCTGGTGGATATGTATATAAGCAATACTACGCATACACACACAACATACTAGTATTTTAAGTCCTCATGTCTTAAGTTAACAAATAAAACCAGTGGGGTAAGAAGTAAATTCATTAATATTTGAAGAATACTTAAAAGATTGCCTAGCCCGATTAGGGTGGCTCAGTGATTGAGCATCGACCTATGACCCAAGAAATCACTGGTTCCATTCCCAGTCAGGGCACATGCCCAGGTTGCAGGCACAATCCCCAGTAACAGGTGTGCAGGAGGCAGCCAATCGATGTTTTTCTCTCATCGATGTTTCTCTCTTTCTATTACTCTTCCTTCCCTTCTTTCTAAAATCAACAAAAACATATTTTTTAAAAAAAAGATTGCCTAAAAGTATTTTTCCTTCATCAATTTACCATTGGTGTGATCTGAAACCTCCACTACTGGTCTACTTATTGGATTCAAAGAATTCAATGGCTCTGGTAAGAGGTAAATATGTTACAGGTAACATAACCTGAGTTTTCTTACGCCTTAACACAGGTGGGATTGAAGTAAAGTTCTTTTTAAAAAGGAACAACTTAAATGTTTCCAGCTTGTATATCCATTTGTGTTAGGCCCCCAGGCCTTCAGTAACACCCACCTTACTGCTCCACCCCACCCCACCCCCTCTAAACTCTTTTCCAATGTTTCAAGGTCTTCAGAGGGTATCTCAGACCTGCTTCTAATAATCCTGTCCCTGCTGGCTCCTGCAGTGACCTTGGCTGGGTTTAGCCACCATTTCCACAAGTACCACATCCCTGGAAGAGCCCTCCAGAAATCAGATCTATGCAAGGGACTGTGTCACAGCACAGAGCATCTCACTCACTTTTGATCCAAGGACTAAGAGTCCTCTCTCAATCTGACCTCTCTCGCTAACTTCCCTTAAAATTTTAGTCTCTCTGCTTTCCACTGAGCTCAGATGTGTGTTGAGCAGTGCTGGGAGACAGCTCTGGGCAACCGAAGCCACGGTGCACACTGCCCCAGCCCAGCCCTTGACAGCCGAGGCTCTGTGTCCAGAGCTCATCCAGCTTTTCCCAAGACATTTCTCTGAGCTTGTACAAGCATGCTCCTGGCAAACACAAGATAAAAGTTTGCCAGCTATGCCTGAATTTCATCTCAGTTGAGACCACATCCACATATGGAAAGATGAAGAGATAAATATTAACACAATATCATCCACAAACATCTTCATGAAAATTAGATTTGTTTATTCCAGCTTTATTGAGGCATGATTGACAATAAAAAATGTATGTATTCAAGGTGTGCGACATGATGATTTAAAGTTCATATACAATGTGAACTCATTACCACAATCAAGTTCATTAACACATCCATAACCTCACATATTATTTGTGTGTGTGATGAGAATACTTAAAATCTACTCTCAGCAAATTTCAAATTCACAATACAATATTAACTCTAATCACCATGCTGTACATTAGATCTCCATAATTTATTCATCTTAAGACTGAAAGTTTGTAGCATTGGACCAACATCTCCCTGTTTCCCCCACTCCCCATCCTCTGGCAACCACCATTCTATTATCCGCTTCTACTAGTTGGATTTTTGTATGGATTCCATATATAAGTAAGATAATACAGTATTTGTCTTTTTTGTGTCTGGCTAACATCCTCCAAATTCTGGGACCAGTTGGTCCCTCAACAGAAAGCAAATCTCTTAATGATAAGACAAATGAGATTTGGTGGGGAGCGGGGGAGGGACATAAGCTAAAAGTTTGAAAAGCTGGGGGTCCTGCCCAGGGAGAAAAGTCCCAGAAGCCAGATGCCTTAGTGACAAATGAACACAGCAACCTGAGGATGCTGGATACAAAGCAGGGGACATCTGAGTGCAAGGAGCTAAAATAGAAATAGAGAACCACCAGAGATAAACTAAATCCGGTCTTAGAAATAAATGATCTGTTCCAATCAAATTCCATGCAGAAGTTCATTTCATATATTTGTTACTGGTTTTTCCCTGTAACTGGCTCTGTTCCATCTTCAGCCAGTCATAACATCAGGGTACATGACAACAAGCATCCAGCCAATTCAGCCATAATCAAAACTCCAGTTAACCAGCCAGCTGTTTTCTGTACATAACGCCAAGCAATCAACTGGACTAACTTCATGCCTCAAATGATGGAAAAGAACAGATGTTTGGGCATTATGTAAATGTTAAGTGCCAATTGAAAACAGGAGTGTTAGCTGTCACTTTACATACATTGTTTAAATGATCCACCTTGTACTTTTCTCCTGGCTGGGAGAAACGCAACAAAGATACAAGATATGCATACACAAACATCTGGACACACATGCACTGAAAATGCTAGTGAGCGAGTGTGTGTGTGTTACAGAACATGTCAGGGGAGATATTATTTCACACAGTCTCCATTCTATAAACCTTATTAAATGTGCCCATTCCCTGCCTGCCTGTGCTTTCCCCTGCCTGCTCTGCTCTCCATCTTAGGGAACCACCCTTTCAGGCCTTTTGCCCTCTGGCATCAACCACTGGAAGATGAAGGGTGGGAAGAAGGGAATAACTAGGTAATTTTTCCCCTTCTTTCTGTCTCCAATGACGTCTCCAGAAGCTGCGGCCCTTGCCAGCTGGCTCTTCCTTCCATGGTTCTAGTTCCCACCAAAAAGCCCCATCTGGGGTCCCTCAAGCTCCCTCTGCATCATCTGTGTAATCCGTGTTTTGGGGCTAAACTTTATCTACTGAGAGACCCAGAGTGACTTTTATTTTTCTGGCTAGACTTTGACTGATACATAGGGATAAAGTATCTTCTCATCCTGGGATTTCAAGCACAGCCTGAGGCCTATTAAATAGCAGCCCAGGTCCTGGCCTCTTCTCTTCCTTTCCCACTCCTCTGCCTGTCAAATGTTCCAAGGAGGACAAAAAATAAATAAATAAAAGTGATTTATCACAGGCCAGCCCCACTCAAAGCTTCCTCCCGTGATTGTTGTGAGACAGAGCCCCCATATCAGCTGTTTGCAATGCTTTCCAAAATCAACAAACAATGCTTTTTGCCAAACTTCACTCTCCATATGTCTGCAAATGGACTTCTTAACTATTTTGTTGTCATAAGAACACTTATATGAGATTTACTTTGTTACACTTTTAGTGGACAATACACAATTATCAATTACAGGCACAATGTGGTACAGCAGATCTCTGGAATGCATTAATCTTGCCCAACGATCAGCAGTTTGCAATTTCCCTTCCACCCAGCCCTGGTGCCCAATATTCCTCTCTTCTATTCTGTGATTTTGACTATTACAGGGGTCCTCAAACTTTTTAAACAGGGGGCCAGTTCACTGTCCCTCAGACCGTTGGAGGGCCGGACTATAGTTTAAAAAAAAAAACTATGAACAAATTCCTATGCACACTGCACATATCTTATTTTGAAGTAAAAAAACAAAACGGGAACAAATACAATATTTGTATTTGCATGTGGCCCACAGGCCGTAGTTTGAGGACCCCTGGACTATTAGATGCATCACACAAGTCCTTGTCCTTCTATGACTGGCTTATTTTACTTGGTGTCATGTCCAACGCTCATCATGTTGTTGCCTATCGCAGAATGTCCTTCCTTTTAAAAGCTAATATCCCATTGGATCTGTAGTCCACATTTGCTTTGCCCATTCTTGTATCATTGTTCTTTTAGGTTGTTTCTACAACATGACTACTGTGAATAGTGCTGCAATGAACGTGGATGGGTGTGCTAATATCTCAATTTCCTGGTTTCAATTTGGATACATACACAGAAGTGAGATGGCTGGATTATGTGGTAATTCAGTTTTTAATTTTTTGAGGAACCTCTATACCAGTGATGGCGAACCTATGACATGCGTGTCAGAGGTGACACGCGAACTCATTTTTTGGTTGATTTTTCTTTGTTAAATGGCATTTAAATATATAAAATAAATATCAAAAATATAAGTCTTTGTTTTACTATGGTTGTAAATATCAAAAAATTTCTATATGTGACACGGCACCAGAGTTCAGTTAGGGTTTTTCAAAATGCTGACACGCCGAGCTCAAAAGGTTCGCCATCACTGCTCTGTACTGTTTTGCATAGCAGCTGCACCATTTTGCATTCCCACATAGAGTGTATAAGGGTTTCAGTTTTTCCACATCTTCATCAACACTTGCTGTCTATATATATATATATATATATTTATATATATATATATATATCTACACTAATAAAAGAGAAACATGGTAATTGGCGTACGACCGCTACCCTTCTGATTGGCTAATCAGCGTATCCTTATGCAAATTAACTGTCAGCCAAGATGGCGGCCGGCAGCCATGCACTGAAGCAAGCAGGGAGGCTTCCTTGCCCCAGTGACTGCAGACTGCAACGTTCCCCGCCTGACTTGCAGGCCTCTGAGCTGGCAGTTTGAAACATTCTAACAAATATAGCCGGCTGGGATCTCAGAGCTGAAGTTATACATTGTTTCGATTATAGAACGGCAAACAAACCAGCAGTGGAAGCCTCAGAGCTAGAGCCAGAGCTAAAGCTGGCCCAGAAGAAAAAAGAAAAAAAGAAAAAAAGGAGTGGTTGGGAGCTTCCCGCCAGCCTGAAAGCAGTCAAAACCGCCAGCCTGAAAGCAGCCCTCAGCCCCTCACCCAGACTGGCCAGGCACCCCAGTGGGGACCCCCACCCTGAAGGGTGTGTGACCAGATGCAAACAGCCCTCAGCCCCTCATCCAGGCTGGCCAGGCACCCCAGTGGGGACCCCCACCCTGAAGGGTGTGTGACCAGATGCAAACAGCCCTCAGCCCCTCATCCAGGCTGGCCAGGCACCCCAGTGGGGACCCCCACCCTGATCCAGGACACCCTTCAGGGCAAACCAGCCAGCCCCTACCCATGCACCAGGCCTCTATTCTATATAGTAAAAGGTTAATATGCCTCCCGGCACCGGGATCAGCGGAGCAGTGAGGCCTCCTGGCACCAGATCAGCGTGACAGGGGGCAGCGCCCAAACCCCCTGATCGCCCTGCGGCTCTGTGTGTGACAGGGGGTGGAGCCCCAACCTCCTGATCGGCCCTGCTCTGTGTGTGACAGGGTGCGGCCCCCAACCCGCCCCCCCCCCCTCCACGGGCCCTGCTCTGTGTGTGACAGTGTAGAGCCATAACCTCCCCATCGGCCCTGCCCTAAGTGTGACAGTGGTGGCGCCCAAACCCCCTGATCCGCCCTGCTCTGTGTGTGATAGAGGGTGGTGCCCCAACTCCCCTATTGGCCCTACTCTGTGTGTGACAGGGAGGAGCTCCCCAACCCCCTGATGGGCCCTGCTCTGTGCGTGACAGGGGGGAGTTCCCCAACCCCCTGATGGGCCCTGCTCTGTGCGTGACGGGGGGGGGGGGGGGGGCGAGGGGCGGGGGGGGGCAGTGCCCCAACCCCCTGATTGGCCCTGCTCTGTGAGTGACAGGGGGCAGCGCCCCAACCTCCTGATTGGCCCTGCTCTGTGCGTGACAGGGGGTGGCACCACAACCTCCCCATCGACCCTGCCTTAAGTGTGACAGGGGGCGGTGCCCCAACCCCCCAATCAGCCCTACCCTGAGCGTGACTGAGGGTGGCATCACAACCTCCCGATCCGCCCTGCTCTGTGCATGACAGGGGGCGGTGCCCCAACTCCCCAATCAGCCCTGCTCTGAGCCCGACCAGGGGCTGCACCTAGGGATTGGGCCTGCCCTCTGCCACCCAGGAGCAGGCCTAAGCCAGCAGGTCGTTATCTCCCGAGGGGTCCCAGACTTCGAGAGGGCACAGGCTGGGCTGAGGGACCCCCCCTTCCCCCCCGAGTGCACAAATTTTTGTGCACCGGGCCTCTAGTATATATATAATATCCATCCTAACAGGTGTGAGGTGATATTGCATTGTGGTTTTTTGAGTTGCATTTCCTTGGCGATTAGTGACATGCAGCATCTTTCATATACCTGCTGGCCATTTATATATCTTCTTTGGAGAAATGTCTAGTTGAGTCTTTGGCTCATTTTTTAATCAGGTTATCAAAGGGGGTTTTGTTTGCTTTGCTTTTTGGCAATTGTAGAGCCTGAAGTGGCCCTGTGACTTGGCTCAGGCCCGTCTCAGCAGTGTGGGAGCAGTTCTGCCCGCCTAGGGACCCAGCGGAAGAGAGATTCCTTGTGTCTCCAGAGGCAGGCCTGTTGATCTCAATCAGACTTCAGATGCTGGGAGCAGTTTTGCTCCCAGACTGAGGTTGAGAGGGCCTGGAACTGATCCTGTCTTAGGATTTGATGACAGATCAAGATCAGGAGGCCTACCTCCGCAGCTCTACCAGGTGTGACTCCTGGCAGGTCCCTGGGAAGGCAGGATGCTCCTGGACTGTGGCTGGATCCCAAAGTTCCTACAAAGGCATTTGTTTCCATGGATTGTTGTCAAATTATTGTTGCTGATGGGAGTTTGCCTAGCCTACCGTCTTACTGATGTCACTCTCAGAGGGAGATTTCTTAAATGAGGGAAAAGTCTAGAGAGACATGTTAAAAACAAACAACTAATATTAATATGCTCAAAAAAACAAAAAAAATAAGAACAGGATATTACAGAACATGTAATAGGAACATTCAGAAAATAAAACTAAGCTCTTGGAAATTAAAAGTGATAGTATATTTAAAACTCGATAGAGTAAGACAATTCAATAAGGAAAGAGTCGTTTTTTCAATACATGATGCTGGCACAACTGTATATCTATATGAGAAATATTATGAAGTTGGACCCCTACACACACCATATGCAAAAATGTACTCAAAATGAATCAGAAACATAAATGTAAGAGCTAAAACTATATAACTCTTAGAAGACATAGCAAATCTTTTGTGACCTTAGATTAGAAAATGGTTTCTTAGCTATGACATCAAAAGCAAAGTGACAAAAAATATATATTAATTGTACATCATCAAATAAAAGCTTTTGTACAGCAAAGGACACCATCAAAAAAGTGAAAAAGACTGGCCAGTTTTTCTCAGTGGCTAGAGCATCAGCCTGTGGACTGTAGGATCCTGGGTTCTGTTCCCCAGCCCTGGTAGGAGCACATGCAGGAGGCAACCAGTAGATGTATCTCTTTCACACCACATTGATGTTTCACTGTCTCCCACCTCCGCTCCTCCCTCCAATCTACTCTTGTTAGAAAGCAATGGAGAAAATATCCTCAGGTGAGGATTAAAATAAAATAAAGTAAAAAGATAACCCAGAAGTAAATATATCTATCTATCTCATAAAGGATTTATATCCAGAACATATGAAAAATCCTTACAACTCAACAATAAAAAGACAACCCAATGGATAAAATTTAAATAAACATTTTTCCAAGGAAGATATACAAATGGTCAATAAGCACATAAAATGATGCTTAGCATTATTATTCATTAGAGAAATATATCAATACCACAATGAGATACCATTCACAGCCATTAGGATAACTATAAAAAAAGACAAATAATACCAAATGTTGTCAAGGATGTGCAGAAATTAGAACCTTCATACATCACTGATGAGCACAGAAAATTGTGCAACCACTTTGGGAAACAGTTTGGAAGTTCCTGAAAAAGGTAAGCATAGAGTAACCACATGGCCAAGCAGTGCCACTCATAGGTATACAGCCAAGAGAAACAAAAATATATGCCCACACAAAAACATTCACATAAATATTTATAGCAGCACTATTCACAATAGCCAAAATGTGCAAACAGCACAAATGTCTATCAACTGTTAAATGGAAATACAAAATGTGGTGTATCCATACAATGGAATATTATTTGGCTATAAAAAACTAAATGTTAATACATGTTACAACATGAATGAATCTTGAAAATATTATGCTAACTGAAAGAGGCAGATAACAAAAGGACCATATTATATGATCAATTTATTTGAAGTGTCCAGGATAGGCAAATGCATAAAGATAAAAAGTAGATTAGTAGTTGCCATAAGTTATGGTGGAAGGAATAATGGGGTGTGACTTCTAATAGGAACAGGGTTTGTTAGGGGGCGTGATAAAAAAATGCTCTAAAATTAGATAGTGAGGGTTGCACAACTTTGTGTACACTGAATTATAATATAGTTTAAATGGGTAAACTTCAAGATATGTGAATTTTAGCTGCTATTTTTAAAAAAAGAATCACCTAGGGCCGTGGTCGGCAAACTGCGGCTCTCGAGCCACATGCGGCTCTTTGGCCCCTTGAGTGTGGCTCTTCCTAAGCCTTAGGAGTACCCTAATTAAGTTAATAACAATGTACCTATCTATATAGTTTAAGTTTAAAAAATTTGGCTCTCAAAAGAAATTTCAAATGTTGTACTGTTGATATTTGGCTCTGTTGACTAATGAGTTTGCTAACCACTGACCTAGGGTTCATAAGAAAGGAGAAGGAGGTCCAGGATTAAAATGTTGGGATACTCTATTTTCTAGAAATTCAATAGAGGAGGAAAAATCAGCAAAAGATACTGAACAGAATCAGCCAGTGAAGTAGAAATAAAAACAGAACCTTTCATTAATGTTGAAAAAAGAAAGTGTTTCAAGAAGTAGGGAGTAATCAACTATGCCTAATGCTGCTGAACAATTGAGTAAGAAGAAGACAATAAAGTGACCATTGGATTTGACAAGCAATGTCAATAAAATAATAATGTATTTGACATCGTTCTATGTTCTTTATTGAGTTCATGTTATTTCAAACTACCAACAAATATTATTAGAAAGTATAGCCAAAAAAAATTGCATTTATAGTATTTGTCAACTTTTTTAAATTTTATAGTTTTCTTAGCTAAAATATTTATTTTCATACCTATAAAAAACTTAATGGGTTGTAAAAAAAAATTGAGAATATATTCCTAAAAGTGGATAAAATGACAAATATATAAATATAGAAAAGAAAAATGATAAAATTAGAAAACAATATTTCAATTTTTATTTCTGCTTCACTGGCTGATTCTGTTCAGTATCTTTTGCTGATTTTTCCTCCTCTATTGAATTTCTAGAAAATAGAGTATCCCAACAATTTAATCCTGGACCCCCTTCTCTTTTCTATATAAAACTCCCTAGGTGATTTTTTTTAAAAAAAGAAATAGTAGCTATAATCCACATATCTTGAATTCAAACATTTGAATAATAGTGAGAATAGTGAATATTCAGTGAGAACAAAATAAAAATGGAAAGAAGGAAGTCATCAAGAAAAAAATTTAAGAAAATTTTCCAGAATTTAAGAATATGAGTTTCTGGATAAAAGGGCCTGGTTAGTGCTAAGCATAATGAATAAAATCAGGCCACATACCAAGACATATCTCTGAAATTTTAGAACACATGGGAAAAAAACAGACAATCCAATAAGGGCCCAGTTAGAAAGGAGAAAATAATTTTACACAAAATTTCAAGAATCACAATTACAGAGCCATTTTCAATTCCAACATCAAAATCAGAGGACAATGGACATTTGTGTTCAAAATTTTGAGAGGAAATTATTTGCAACCTAGAATTCTATATGCAGTAAAAATAACAATCTTATATAATTAAAGCCTAATATGCTAAGTGTCCAACCGTTTTATCAGTCACTATGACACGCACTGACAACCAAGGGGCAGACATTCTGATCAGTAAGTTAGCTTGCTGTTGTGGTCTGGCCGCTCAGGACTGGGTGAGATGGGCTGGACATGCTCTGGAACCCTCCCGTAGTCTCTCCCCAGCCCTGATTGTGCACCAGTGGGGTCCCTCAACCTGGCCTGAACCCTCTCGCAATCCAGGACCCTGGGGGGATGTCAGAGAGCCGGTTTCAGCCCGATCCCTGCAGGCCAGGCCGAGGGACCCCACTGGTGCACAAATCAGTGCACCAGGCCTCTAGTCATAAAGGTAGAATAAAAACATTTTTAGAGGTACAAAAATATCAGAAATTTTACGTGGCACAAAAGCCTGCTCAAGAAGCTACTGGAGAATGTACTCCTCCAATACAGGAGACTAAACTAAGAAGGAGGAAGCTTTGCAATCAGGAAGCAGGGGATATAATGTAGGAAAGGGGAAGCTTGTGAGGAAAATCCCAGGATGACAGCTGTGCAACAGAGCTAGAGAACAACTGGTCTAAGATTGGAGTAGGCGAAAGGTATCAGGAGATACTCTTTCAAAAGATAAACCTGATAGAAACCTAATGTGTCTGAAAGTTCTGAGATGATATTTCTACAATTGGGGGAGAGATTGGTCTAAGATAGTGGTGAGTTCATAGGAAAACTAAAAGAAGAAAGACAATAAAACCAGACACTTATTGACTTTGGGGAGAACAAAATGTTGTTCAGAAAAAGTGATCATAGTATACTACTTAGCTTGTTCATGAGTAACAATTACATAATCACAAAAATCTGAACCTCAATTATTGGCCTAATCAAATAGCCACCTTAGGAAGCAGGTGGGACCAGAAGTGGACTGAGTATGGTCAAGAAAAGTAGTGGAAACACATTAAATCCTCATCCTCCATAGTGGTAAGTCAAAACATAATGCTAAAAGTACTTTCCACTTAAATGTCTCTTTTCCTTGACTTTGTAAATGCTCACACTTTCTCTGTATACCTATGGTTTCAGCATAATGCTGAACATATAATACATGGTGAAGAAAATAGTTTATAGTAAATCAGTAGCTAATTTTATATATTGACAGTGAGACAATATGAAAAAGCTTGACCTTAATTTTATGTAAAAGTTTCCTCAGAAGTATAGGCTGTCCTCGGGTTACATCGGACTCAACATATGTCATTTCATGGTTACGTTGCCATCTCCCATTTATTTATTTTAAAAAAAGGTCCACCATTTCAACATATGTACATATGTGCTTTATGTTTTTTATTATTTACTGTATTTACCACAAGTAAAGGTCAGGAATTGTTATCCTTCTTTTAAATTTTTTTACTGTTTCGCTTCATTACTGCTGTGTATGTGCTCCATGTGAGTGATGTAGGTGTTTATGTAGGTGGGTTCCGACTTACGGCAAAATTTACTTAAGGTGAAAATCGCGTTACAGTCGCGCCGCAGGAAAAGATCTCCGACGTAACCCAAAGACCTACTGTATTTCTGTAGTGAAGAAAATATTTTGAAAGTGTATGTTAAAATTCTGAACTACCTTTTTCTGACTGGCTTATTTCACTTAACATAATTGCAAATTCAGCTCATAGAAGTCTCTTCACAGAAGAACTATAATATATAAGAAAATATAAGCTTTAAATATAATTAATAGATCACATCACCTGAGCATGTTTTCTGATGTACAGTCAAGTAAAATAAATAAAGGGAAACAAGCCAGTATGAAGTCTATTGAAAAATCTCACTGTTCATTCTATTTATGAATATTTGTTTTTGTTAAAACACACCAACATCTTCACCTTTACCTATATTTAAGCCTAGAATCCAACAATTAATCACCAAGACCAGCTCAGGTCTGATGATTAGTGACTTTGAGCATTTTTTCATACGTCTGTTGGCCATCTGTATTTCCTCTTGGAGAAATGTCTATTTAGGTCTTTTGCCTATTTCTTTAATTGGATTGTTTGTCTTCCTTTTGTTAAGTTTTAAGAGCATACAATGGAGTAAACATGTTCTCTTCAATAAATGGCGTTAGGAAAACATTGTATGCAGGTACATGCAAAAAATGAAACTAAATCATCAACTTACATCATGCACAAAAATAAATTCAAAATGGATAAAAGACTTAAATGTCAGTCATGAAACCATAAAAATCCTAGAAGAAACCATAGGCAGCAAAATCTCAGGCATCTCTCGTAGCAAATTGTTTGCAGATACATCTCCTAGGGCAAGGGAAACAAAGGAGAAAATAAACGGCACAACATCAAAATAAAAAGCTTCTGCACAGCAGAAGAAAGCATCAACAAAATGAAAAAGGATCCCACTGTATGGGAGAAGATATTTGGCAATGATACATCTGATAAGGGATTAATTTCCAAAATATATAAAGAATTCTTATTCATTCATTTTTAAAACAAACCTGTAATTGGATCATTTGGTTTTAATAGCTCCTTTGATTTAGAGAGGCAGATTCATTATAATTGATATTTATAAATTCATGTCAAAGAGAAACTTATTAAGAATTATGGTTAAAATTTGCAATTAGCCAATATAAAATAATTTCTATTAATCCTGAGATTCTTTTGCAGAATTTTTTTAAATTACTTAACAGTAAGATATTAAAGCTGGGGATTTGAACCACTTTTAAAAAATAGTTAAAGTTGCCACAAAATAGAAAAATTTTCCCAATATATTATTCCATGTAACATTGGAAAACCATAACCGACTCGGAAGAAGCAAATAATTTACATATTATTCATGGAAAATATCTCTAAGTATACAATAATAGAGAGTAATTTTATTTGAAAATCCATAACACTTTAAAAGAAACTACTTTTAAAAATATTAAAATTATATAACTCTCTATAGAGTTTGAAGCTATATTCATCTCCACACATTTATATCATTTCTGAATGGTATAACTATGCTCAGTAAAATGCATTACTATTTTTAATGGAGATTTAGATACTAAATTTTTCACTGAATTTTGGGGAGTTAGGCCAAAGCTAAATCAACATACCAAAGCAAAATTTTAAGAGGAGCTGTTTTTATACAAAATGAATGGGAAGGCAATAAAGTATCCAGTAGAAAGTTAAACATATAATCTTCTAATTTGAAGTCAGAACATTAAAGTTGCTTTTCTTTTACCTATACCAGTACATATACTTTTCAAGCATTTGGCATACTAGTGCACTTTGGTGCTCCCTGCCAACTGTCTGCCAGAAAGAAAGGTAATGACCTCTTTGGATTTCAGTTACTCCATTTAAAAGAATTCTATGACTGCAGAGATTGTAGAAGGAAAGGACTATATTTCATGGTATTTCCCACTATACCTGATGCACAGTTAAAATAACTTTCTAATTCAGAGGATCTTTGTGATCCTTTCATTTTTCATTGCTTGGGAATCACTGGGTACTCATACATGCTCTGGTCTTATCATTAATTTACTGGCTATTCTCTTTTATCATAAACTCTGAGATATTCATTTGGTCTTTAATAGCAATAGGTTTGGAAGTAAAAACCACCTTCAAACTCCACCATTATATCCACAATTTTGCTTCAAGCCAAATGGAGTGAAAAAGGAGATGGAGTTAGCACCACCACCATCATTACCACTCCTGTTATAAACAGCTAGAAAATGAGACAAAATATAGAAAACAATGGCTTGGAAAAGAGGCATTAAAAGGTGTAGACCTCTGAGAGAAGAAAAACAGACAATGGGACCTCAAGTTCATCAGATTACTTCCTGGAGGCAGTTTTGGGGAAACAACACAGAGCCACGCAGTCTCCCTAAGTTGAAAAAACAGAGATCATAATTCAGGTGAACCAAGAAAGATAGAATTTTTGTGGAGCCTAGTACCGCGAAGAAAGGAGCTGCACAAAGAGAGAACTACTGAGATCTGCACTGGAGTGTGCTTGGGACTTTGGCTAGCTACTTACCTGTTCAAGCATGAAAGAAAGTGTCCCAAGGCTGTGGAAAGAACCGTCAGAAAGAACTAGTCAGAAAATACCTCTGGCTCACAAAAGGCTAGGAATAGTCTGTCTTCCCAACAGCCAAACTGGAGGGAAAATTCAGAGAACAAAATAGAATCCTCAGAAGCGTACTGTATGTCAAGGCACAACCTAATCAAATTGCTGAAAACTAATGATAAAAAGTTCACAGCCAAGGGTGAACCTGAGGAGGGGTGGTGAAGGATTGAAGAAAAGACAGACACGAGAATACGGCTGGGGCTCGGTGGATCTCCCGTGCATGGATGAGGACACAAAAGACCCAGCCTGCAAGATGATGCTTTATTTTATAGTCTGATTAAGACAAGAGTAGATTAACATGTATACAAATGTTCTTGTTTTGGCAACACTTGATGCACCTCCCACAGCCCATTAGCTACTTAGGAAGGAGTTAGGGAGGGCTACAAGGTCAGTCTGCTAGGAGAGCTCTGCCTTCCAGGCTGGGACTTGTTTATGGCCCTGCCACAGGTCAGCCCGAGGCTTGACCCTAGAGCCTCTCCCTACAAAAAAAAATCTTAAAATCATCCAGGAGCATAAAACACATTGTGACATACATATAGAGCAACAAAGAAAAGGGTGACAGCAGAATCTTCATCAGAAACTATGCAAACCAAATATACTGAAATATGAATAAAAACTGTCTACTTACAGCTCTTTAACAAGGGAAAATATCTTTCAAAAATGAAAAATACGCATTTTCAGGTAAACAAAACTAAATGAATCCATTGCACTCCAAAAATGTTAAAGGAAGTTTCTTAGAAATAGTTAAAATAGCAAGTTAAACCTTCACAGAGGATTGACGAAAGCCAGAAAAGATTAATATGTGAGGGAATGCTAAAGACAATTTTCTCACTTTTAAAAACCATTTTCAAAAATATAACTGACCTTAAAGCAAAAATAATAACACTGTAGTTTGGGATTTAGACCATATGTGTAAGTAAAATACAGACAACAATAACACAAAGGATAAAGAGATGGAAGAAAACTGTTATAAGGTTTTTATACTACATATAAAAAAGTATAATATTATTTGAAGGCAGACTGTGATAAGTTAATGGTACATATCATCAATCCAATAGAAATTAAGAAAAAACAAAACAATATAAATAAAATATAATTGTAAAAAATAGTCAATCTCAATAAAAGAAAAGGGAATAGGAAAAAGAAACAAAGAACAGTAGGTAAGACAGGCTCTATACATAGAAAACAATGAACAACTTATATTCACATCAGTAATAATAATAAATAACACTAACCAACCACTTATTATATGCCAATAAAAGTTTTAAGTACTTTATAGATATATCTAAAGACATTTAATCACTAATCAACCCCATTCTACAGATATAAACCTTAAGCACTTACTAGTACTCAATGGTAAGGGTAGATATGATAAGATAGTTTAGTAACCCTATCTTACTAAATGAGGAGGAAAAATCAGGATTGTGGCTAGCCTAGGGAATTTGTCATGGAAGAGATAAGGCTTGAGCTAGCTCTTGCAAGGTCTATGCTTGATGACTACCAAGTTTTTTACATCAAATGTTACAATTTAATATAGGAGACCTAGTACTTCATCAGAGTAGTTTAAATAAATTCTTCAGCATTTTCAACAAACATTTATTGAACACCTACTATGTTTTAGACTCTGGGATCACAGAGATGGACAATAAATGGATGTCTATTGAGTATGTATAAACAATACACACCATACAGCTGGATGACATTGCGGTGCAGTACTCACCCTCAGAAAGCTTATCTAGTCAGTTGTGCGTGTGTGTGTCTATGTGTGTGCGCACATGTGCATGTGTGTAAACCTGAGTAATATTATGTAATGAGTTCAGGAAACGGGAGGCTAGTGTGAATTACCCAGAGATACCTTTATGAAGGACATGCCTTGCCGCTGAATTTTGAAAAAACAGTAGCATGTCTACATAAGTAGAGAAGGGAGAAGAGGCACGCCATTTGGTGAGAACAGGATGAGAAAGACTCAGGTGGAAATAAACATAATCAGCTTAGCTAAAGGTAAGTAATGTTAGAAAAGAGCTGAAGATAAGGGGGAGGAGGAATACAAATAAATTGGAGCATGAAAATTAACTTGAATCCTAGATTTTTATTGAGAAAAAAGAATTGATGTTTCATCCCAAAATTCTAACTAAATCATTCTGTTTTACTTAGGCAGGAGAAAGGGCATAATTACAAAAAGGAGTGCAGAAAATTCCCAAAACAATAGAGAAAAAGGTTTCAATGCTCATTTAATATGCAGGTAATTTCCTCAGAACTCAGAAATATCGATAAAAATTAAAATAGAGAAAAAATTTACTTCGGCTAAGAGTCTGTTGATTTTTCTAAGGACAAAAGCTTCTTTAAGCAATTAATAAGCATGCATGACTGGTGCCAACCAAACATCACCAAACCATAGAGAAAATAGGAACCCAAACCAAAGGGTAACCAGAATAATCACTGATGCTCCCGGGGCTGGTGGAGTGCCTGCTCTGTTCGAATGATAGAACACCGGCCTCCAGCGTGTCCAGGCGATATTCCCACTGCATTTTGTCAGCAGATTAGCAAATGTTCCTAGTGACAGGAACACGGCCCAGGAATATAGCCTTACCCTCATTCATGGCTCAAATCACCTCAGGACAATGTCGCTTTCCTCTCCTGGCTCTTTCTAATGGCCTCAGATGCCAATTAAACAGCTTTTCCATCTCTGTATCTAAATTTGGACCCAGGTATCAAGTTTGGGTGCCTGATGAGACTAATTAAGTACTTTGAAGAAGTGTGCAGTCATCAGTCCTAGAATGGAAGAAAAAAAGGAATCCCCAGAGGTGGATTTAACACGGTTCACGTCCCCATGGAAATTTCACAAGATCACAACTGAAAGAACCTTCTACCATAAATTGAAGGACTCTGTGTTAACAGCAGGAAACAAAAACTCATCTCACAACTCTTCCCCCACAAATTTAGTATCCATCACACACTCTGAAATTGTTACATTACCTTATATCGCCACCTAGTGTCCACAGGCAGGTGTATGTTAACATTAGCTGAGCCCAAAGGTGACATTTTTTTTGCAGTCACCCTTCCAGGGCTTCCTGTTAGATTTGGCTGTTCATTACATCAGGATTCCTAGTGCAATTCCTCCTTCCACTACAGGAAATACCCAAGAAAGTGTAATTATGGACTTATTTCACTGTAGTTAAAACTCCCATTTTATGGATTATCCTCAAGTACTTTAAAACTGCAAACTGTTTCCCAGGATAACTCTTTCTCAACATTTAGCACACATCTGGCGCCCACCTTCCCTTCTCGCTTCTCTTCGAGCTTATTGGGTGTGGATTATCTCCATACATTTTAATAGCATTATTTGCTGCATGAAATATAAGTGGGAAGAGAGGGCTGTACCAGAAATGTATCAACATTGTTCATAACGCTAACATTTCAGTGGCTATAGAGTTGCTTCCTTTTGTAGATTCACCCTTTTCTTCTTTCTAGTCCAGCAACCACACAGTGGGAGAAAGAGACATTAATGAATAATAAAAAATCAGCCTAACTACAAGAAATAACAGAAATAAAAAATAGCTCCCAGGATTAGTTACCCAAGAGTCCCTATTTTTTTCCCAAGCAATCTTTAGAATATAAGTCCAAGCAAGCCTCTTCTAGACCGGAAGTGTGGAAATTTTGAAGATGCAAGCTTTCAGATAGGAGCAATTCTATCAAAACATTTTGAGACCTACATTACTGTCTTGGAGCCAAACGTTTTTTGAGACCTACATTACTGTCTTGGAGCCAAACGTTTTCCATACCAGGCAACACAGAAAATTTGAGCAGTCAGATGAGGTTGGGGCTTACAGAGAGAAACATGGGACAGCTCTCTCAGTTTGCCTTGGAGTTGGCCAGATTGCCATACAATATTTAGTACATCCTAGAAAACTACTCATTGTTTATGCAAAACTCGAATTTAACTGAGTGTCCTGTATTTTTCAGGGCAACTCTACTTGGAGTGGAACGAAAGACCTAGTTGGGGAAAATAACTAGGCTCCTAACAGAAAGGGAGTCATTTTTTTATGGAAATGGTGCTTTGGTGGGGATTGCAAAAGACCAATATCAAAGCAAAGCCCAACACTATAAGCATTCAAATGCTACTTTGCATATATTTAATACTTTAAATTTTATAAATATTTTCACATATATTATACATGTCTGGGTTTATAGTTGTTTGTATGGAAACTAATACAATAATTAATAAATAATAATACAAGAACAAACTGTTTTGCGTACTCACAACTTTAAATCTACTTTTGCCCCACCATATATTAACTGGATCCTCCTCATCACAACCCTTATCTGGGTATTTTTATGCCTGTTTCAAGGCTCACAGATGTTAAGAAAGTGTTGTGGTATAGGGAAGCCAGAACATGAATCCTTGTCTCAGCATGGTGCAGTGTTAACAAATACTGAAAATGTCCATGAAGATACAGCACAAGGCTTTCAATCCCGAACTACAGATGAAAAGTAAATATCTGGCAAACCCAGTATAAAACTAATATTGTTACATAAGGCTGGGAAAAATGAAAAAAATATATCCTCAGAAAGGGCCTCTCAGCTGCCTCATATATTTTCAGACTGTAGAGTCCAGTTGGGTATTTTAAACAGCAAAACAAGCAAGCACAGTGAGGTATTATTCTTCTGATGTGAGTTCATTCACATATACCCAACATTTCTAAATCTCCATCCTCTACTCTTTGTAAGCCATTTATATGTCTTAGAGATCTTGAATAAAATCACAGGATAATTCACATCTGTTTAACTGTTCATTCCCCCTAGATCTTTACATTTCAATTTTAGAAAATGTTCTTGTAGTAATTCTTTTGGCTGTTAACTACTAAGGTCTTTTTAAATTGTAGAGTTGTGACACCTGGCGTTCATACTGTGTATTGCACTTCTCCCCAGCAAAATATATATCTACACTAATAAAAGAGAAACATGGTAATTAGCGTATGACTGCTACCCTTCCCATTGGCTAATCAGCATATCCTTATGCAAATTAACTGTCAGCCAAGATGGCGGCTGGCAGCCATGCACTGAAGCGAGCAGGGAGGCTTGCTTGCTCCAGTGACTGCGGACTCCAACGTTCCCCACCTGCCGCTGCCGGCCTCTCAGCTGCAACTCTAAGCAACTATGTACTATGTTGCAAATAAGAAGCTAAACAAAACGCCAGAAACCAGCTTTCATTCAGCCAGGCTTCAGCCAGCCAGACTGCAACATTGTATCGATGTTTTCAGCAACGAGGCCTCAGAGCTAAAGCTGGCCAAGAATAAAAAATAAGAAAGAAAGAAAAAAAGGAGCGGTTAGGAGATTCAGTCACCCGCTTCCGGAAAACAGCCCTCAGCCCCTCACCCAGACTGGCCAAGCACCCCAGTGGGGACCCCCACCCTAATCCAGGACACCCTTCAGGGCAAACCAGCCAGTCCCCAACTGTGCACCAGGTCTCTATCCTATATAGTAAAAGGGTAATATGCCTCCCGGCACCGGGATTAGCGTGACAGGGGGCAGCGCCCAAACCCCCTGATCAGCCCTGCTCTGTGCCTGATAGGGGGGAGCTCCCCAACCCCCTGATCGCCCTGCGGCTCTGTGTTTGACAGGGTGCAGCGCACTAACCCCCTGATCAGCCCTGCTCTGTGTGTGACAGGTGTGGCACCCCAACCCTCCTCCCCTCCCACGGGCCCTACTCTGTGTGTGACAGGGTAGAGCCATAACCTCTCCATCGGCCCTGCCCTGAGTATGACAGTGGCGGAACCCCAACCTCCTGATCGGCCCTGCTCTGTGGGTGATAGAGTGTGGCACCCCAACCCCCCTCCACGGGCCTTGCTCTGTGTGTGATGGGGTAGAGCCATAACCTCCCCATTGGCCCTGCCCTGAGTGTGACAAGGTATAGTGCCCCAACCCCCTGATCCGCCCTGCTCTGTGTGTGACAGGGGGTGGTGCCCCAGCTCCCCTATCGGCCCTACTCTGTGTGTGAATAGGGGTGGCATCGCAACCTCCCCATCGACCCTGCCTTGAGTGTGACAGGGGGCGGTGCCCCAACCCCCCAATCGGCCCTACCCTGAGCGTGACTAGGGGTGGCATCGCAACCTCCCAATCCGCCTTGCTGTGTGCATGACAGGGTGCAGCGCCCCAACTCCCCAGTCAGCCCTGCTCTGAGCCTGACCGGGGGCTGCACCTAGGGATTGGGCCTGCCCTCTGCCACCCGGGAGTAGGCCTAAGCCAGCAGGTCGTTATCTCCTGAGGGGTCCCAGACTGGGAGAGGGCACAGGCCGGGCTGAGGGACCCCCCCTCCCCCCCGAGTGCACAAATTTTTGTGCACGGGGCCTCTAGTATATATATATATACAGTTTACCTGTAGTCCTCAAATTCAAGTATTCATAAAAATTCCCTGAAGCGTTTCTTAAGATGCAGCTTCTTAAGCCCCTCATAGATTCCAATGCTATATATCTAGGTTATTACATTATGCAAGCCCCAAAGCTACCATTTCTTTTCCACCTCCTGGTCAATCTCATTCAAGAGAACTTTATTGTGCATATGAGCTATAGGGATCTCGTTAAAATACAGATTCTGGGGGCAGTAGTTTGGTGATGGAGCCAGAGATTCTGCATTTCTTCCAAGCTCCTGATAGCTTTAAACCCCCATTTAAAACCTAAACATTTTCACTTCTTTTTAAAAAATATATATTTTCATTGATTTGAGAGAGGAAGGGGGAGAAAGAGAGATAGAAACATCAATGATGAGAGAGAATCATTGATTGGCTGCCTCCTGCACGCCCCCCACTGGGGACTGAGCCGGCAACCCGGGCATGTGCCCTTGATCAGAATCAAACCTGGGACCCTTCAGTCCCCAGGCCAACGCTCTATCCATTGAGCAAACCAGCTAGGGCTTCACTTCTTTATGTAGCCAGATCATCACAGCTTGAATCCTGAGTTTGCAAAATGTGACTTATAGATATTTCTCACTCAATGTTTATACTGATTTTGTTTAAATCTTCTCCACACCCCTGCTCTTTGCTCTGTCTACAAGAGTCCTTCATCTCAAGTGAACTAGCTGGGGACAAAGCAGGCAGACATCCTGATGAAAGACCCTCCTTAACCCATTTCTGTTCCTTTCTAAACCAAACCATTTCCTGTTGCCAGACAGGAAGGCCCAAGGCAGTATCACTCCCATAAGCATTGTGCATGTATATGGGATCCAAACCTCCTTTACAGCATCATCACGTCCCTATAAGAATGGTGTTCAGCCACAATGGTATGGCTTTCAGTAATGATTATGTTCATGATGATAATGAAGATGATGGCTAACATTTACTGTGTACTTGCTAAGTGCTGTGCATTGTGCTAAATACTTTACATGGGTTATTGTATACCATGAAGTAGATAATATCATTGTCTCCATTGTAATGATCAGGAGAGGGACACAGAGAAGAGCAGTGTCAAATCTAATATCACAAGTAAAGTCCAGTGGTAGACTTATGAGTCACAAACTGAAAACCAAAATACTACATTGAGGGCTCCTCTTCATGTTCTCTATATAATCTATACTTTTTAGTAGCATTAGTTGCTGTATAAAATACAGCTGGGAAGAGAGGGCTGTGTCAGAAATGCATTAAATTGTTTAAAACACCAACAATTGAGTGGCTTCAGAATTGTTTCACTTTGGAGATTCACCTTTTCCCTCCTTCTAATCCCAAAACCACACAATGAGAGAGAGGAAGAGAGGTTAGAGACATATAACCATTCACTCTATGACTTTCACAGGTTGCCATCTCCCAATGCATGGCTAGAACTTACAAGGGCTTTCCAGAAAAATCTTGAATTTTCCAGAAATGGGCAAAACATATGCCTATCTTGACATAAAGAGCTATTGCAGCACTGGTACAGGCAACTTAAAAAGATGTGTTCTCAATAGTTGAGTTTTGTGACCAAATCAAAGAATAAAAAACAAGTATTCACATACTTTTTCTTTTATCCATACCCTTTTAAAATGTCTATTATTACCTTTTTGTTAAATGCTATTTCTTGCAACCAGGTAATACTTCCATTCAATCTTTCTTATAATAACACAGAATATTCTCTCCAAACTTTTAATGTGCTTCAGATATGCTTGGTTGAGCAGAAAATATTCCCTCTTGTCTCTTTTGGTATTATAATCCTATTGTCTTTATTGAAGAGCTAGTAGCAAGACAATAGTCTTTGTGAGCACTTTGTGATGACTATATATTCCATCTTTTGCTTAAATATGCAGTCTTTGTTATTGAGAATTAGTATTTTCTAGAATAAAAAGGAAGCCATATGTTTATCAAAAAGCATTAATGCAGACAGCTGTGAGAGTGGAATGAGAAAGAAAACCCCAAGGATTACATATTGGCCTCTGAATAATCTCATAATCTGGTACTTTGATCAATCTTTATAGTTCAGCAAAGGCACTGCTTTGTCTCTGAAAAATAAGAACAATCCAAGAGAGAGTGAAAGAAAGCAAATAGATAAGGGGACATTGGAATAACAGTTGAGAGACAGATATTCACCTCTCTCTCTCTTCTTAGTTTTATTGTTGTGGAAAGAGTAGATATTTTGGAGCCAGATAAATCCAAGTTTGAATCTCAGTCATCACTACATGTAGTTATATGACATCAGGCAGTTTACTTAGCATCTGTGAGTCTCAATGTAGACACTGCTACTTTCCCAGGCAAGCTGTTGGGTTAACACATGTTAACCAACAGATGTTAACGTAAGTTTGGAGCCTGGAAGTAGAAAAGCAAAAAGCAGCTTTTATTAATGGTAACTTATTATGAATGATCACCACTTCTTCATCTGTTCAAACAGATGTGTTTTTTTTTGTGTTTTTTTGTTTGTTTGTTTGTTTTGTATTGATCACCACCAGTTTATTTGTAAACATAGTATATGTGTCAATAATCAAATTGACAACACTTTATACATTTCATATTTAATATCATACCAGAAAACAATCCACTGTTCTTAGTTACAATTTTGGTACTTTAAAAATCTTTAAATACAAACTGTATTTGAAACACTGAATATAAAAGAGAAAGATAACAGAAAACTAAATACATCAAATAAAAGAAACCAATATTTTTAAAAAAAACCACAAAATCATCAGATTACATACTTAAAAGGGAGGAAATCAGATGATCATCTTTTTTTAATAACAAAGTTTCGGCTCTTTAGACCCACTTGAGAGGTGAAATTGTGTCACACAAAATTCCATGTCCTTCCTGATATCTTTTTTCTCTTAGTTTCCAAGGAATGTTTGCCATGGTTTAAGCTACATTATAGGGGGAAAGAAATGGGAGGTAGCAAAAGCCAATGAAATTACTTTAAACATCTGCAAAAAAAATATTTCACAAATCATCTTTGGCAAATAATTAAGTCTGTATTTTACATTTACCTTTATCTGCCCTACCCCATTCCACTCCACTGAATCTTCTGTGGCAAAAACACCATTACCTTATTAATAAGATACACTGAGCTGTGTGGTGGTTCTCAATAAGACCTCTTTGTAGCATCTAATATTATTGAGCAATTATCATCTTGATGTCTAGAATACTTCTCTCTTTTCTGATTCCCTAAAATCCTTGGATTGGAATTTCTCAGTTTCCATTGTTAGTTTTTCTTCTAACAATGATGAGACCTCGGTTCATGTCTTCTTGAAGGAAAGATTTCAATCAAGAGACAAAGTGTAGAAGCAAGTAAGAATGTATTGACCACAGTAAAAACATACTTAGGTCAGTGAAACAAGGAAGGGCATAGAAGAAGCAACAGGAGAGCCTAGGCTGGCTGCTCTGGCTTACTGGGAAGTCACAGAACAGGAGGCCTTGAAGACAGTCCCAGGGGGTTAGCCTGGGAAGAGCTGCCGCTGCCCATTGCCCCCCCTGGTTGCAAGTCTCATGGGCTGCAGTCCCTTAAAGGCTGGGGGATATGGCAGGGGGAGTAGGAGGATTGAGAGGGAGAAGGGAATGGTTTGGGCATGCTCCCAGGAGGGGGAATCCCCTGGGACCTTCCGTTTCAGGGGTTTTAAGGCTGGGCATCTAGGGGAGGTCTTAGGGGCAGATCAATAAAGTATTCATCAGCTTTATGCTGATGTACCAAAATGAGATTTATTCTCTTAATTTGTCTGAACTTGAGTGGGATTGGCAAATGGCACTTAACTGGATTTCTGTTATCATTCTCCCTAAATAGGATAATTTAAACTATTTACCATCTGTTTGGGGAAGAGAAGTGCAAACCATTTTTTCTTAAGTGTCCTTGGGTTTAGGGAAGATAGGATTTAATAGGTGGCTGCAAACTGCTGTTTAATTACAGTGGGGCCTTGACTTACGAGTTTAATTCGTTCCGTGATGGAGCTCATAACTCAAATTACTCGTATGTCAAATCACTATGAAGTTCGCTGCGCCAACTAGCGGTGGGGTAACTGAAGCTGGCTTGTAACCCGAATTTTTTTGAGCTTGCAACCCAAAGCAAAAAATCGGCTGAGAGACAAGAGACGGCTCGTATCTCAAAAAAACTCGTTAGTCGGGACACTCGTAAGTCAAGGCCCCACTGTATCTGTCTTAGTTTCCTCATTCTGCTTATCCTGGAATTTTCCTAGCTTCTTATTATTCTACTAGGAGCCCAGAGCGAGATTTGAAATTGTGCAGCGCCACGCTGCCTTGACACCCAAACCTCTCCAGGAAGAGCTCCAGTGCGCCTGGCCCAGCCCCCAAACCCTCTGGCCTTTTCTGGCCACTTCAAGCCCTGCCCTCAGTCCCTCAGTCGTCTAGGGCTGGTCCCACCTTCTCTGGCTGCCTCTCCACTTCCTACTGTCGCTGGAGCAATGCAGCGACCAGACTGGGCATGGTGCCAGAGGAGAGCATGGAAGCCTCCCACCTGCTGCGCTGTGCTCCTTCCCCTGGCAGGTGGGCCACTGGGCACTTAGAATGCAAGCAGTGGGTGGTGAAGGACTGGTGAAGGGGGCCCTATGCACTCTCACCCCTGCCCTCCCAGTCAGGGGATGGTCCCGCCTCCTCCAGGCACCTCCCCACTTCCACCCTGTCTCCAGAGCAATGCCCCAGCTAATATGCTAATGACCTGGTCGTTACCATTACAGTGTATCGACCATTAGCATATTAGCTCTTTATATAGATAACATTTCTGTTATCCCTTTAACTGATATTCCCTAGTATTCTGACTTTTACCCTTTTTCTTTTATACTCTACAGTAGTCTTTCTTCCCTTCCCACAAAGCCCATTGTTGAATTCCAGGTTAAGGTGTTCCTTGGTTTTAACTATTAGCTATATGTCAATGACCCATATGTGGCTTTATGTCTGCCACATAAAGCACTTTCCTGAGCAATAGGGCCACTTTTGAATGACTTATTGACAACTCCACATCAATGCCCCTCAGGCATCTTAAAAATTAAGATATCTGAAACCAAACTCATTATCATTATCTTAAAACATGTTCTCCTCCTAAGAGAGAGAATCTATGGGGAAAAGAACACTGTTTTTTAAAACTAATAGACCTAGATTTAAATCCAGCCCTGGAAACTTCAATAATATACTTAATTTCTTATATTTAACATGAGTATAATAATACTTCCATTTTCTGAATTATGATGAGAATTAAAATAAGATAATGGGAAAATCCCTAGCCAAGTGTCACCACATAACATACATTTCACAAATATTAATATTACCGGATTCCAAATTTCAACCAAAGCAACTCCATTCACCAATTATCTTAGGTCAAAAATCTAGGGTCATCTTTAATTTGTCCCCTTTTCCTCATCTGCAGCCAATGGATAGCTATGCTGTGTTGATTCCTCAATGTTCTCATGCCCTTAGTTCAGGCTCTCATGTTCTTTCTCATGGACATGGCAGTAGTTTCCTGTCCTGTTGATCTAATTCCTATCCCACACCCTCCTAACCTAGCCCTACACCCTGGGTGGGGAACCTTTTTTTCTGCCAATGGCCATTTGAATATTTATAACATCATTCTCCAGCCATACAAAATTATCAACTTACAAATTAGTCTGCTATATTTGGTCAGACATTTAATTAACTCACTCCTAATGCCTTGGCAGGACCAGACTAAATGATTTTGAGGGCCTTATACAACCTGCTGGCCAGATGTTCTCCACCCCTGCTCTACACAGAAGCCAGAGGATCTCCTGAAGACACACATCTGATAATGCCATGACTCTGCTTAAATCTGCCCAGTTGCTTCCTGTTGCTTCGGGGATTACATCTACCTGAGTATTGCACAGAAGGCTGACTATGATTGGCCCCTGTCAAACTCCAACTTAATCTCTTGATTACTTGTGGGTCTCCTCAACTGCCCATAGTGTTTTGGAGTCCATATCTCTATTCACACTGCTTCCTTTGCCTGAAATGTCCTCACCCCTCTACATATTTTTTTGGCATTCAGGCAAATACCTACTCACTCATCTTTCAAAAACAGTCCAAGCATCACCTCTGCTATGAAGTTATTCCTAACAGCCTCCTGTCATACTGCTGCTTGCTGACTCCTTTTATCTCCGTGATGGATTGTTGGGGTCCAACCCCAGCAGGTCCAGGGGTTCCCAAAGGTGTGAACAGAATCGGCAAAGAAGGAATGACACGGAGACAGTGTTCAGTTGATCAGCAGCCTAGCCAGGTTCTCTAGCCAGGTTCTAGCCAGGATCTCCAGCCAGGTTCTGTGTTTTATTGTCTTGTTACATCTGTATTTATACCAGTTGATTTTAATCCTATCAATTGCTATTCCAAAGATTAGGGCATTTCTTATCTCCATTCCAGGGAGTAAAGATTATGTAGCTTAAGCATGATTGTTCTTACCCGCCTGGCACTTAGTTAAGGTGTTTTATTCCCTCCCTAACTTCAGGGAAAAATCCCTACCTGGGGAAACAACCTTTCTCGGAGAGGTGACCTTGGTTAAAACACATAGTGCCAAGAAGGGGAGTTAACATATTAAGAACAGTATGCCATATACGCCAGGTCCCTTGAAACATGTGCTGTGCAGATGTTTCTTCCCTGCAGCGACTGTGTCAAGCAGCAAGGATGGACCGACTTCCGACAATGGATGATTTTCTACCATGGCAAATATGAAGGCACATAGTTTCCGATTTCAAAAAGCTTACAATCATCATTGAACCAGAAATCCTGTTATATAATCTGGACCAGTAAGCCAAATTGAAAGAGAAATCATGAGGCATGAGAAAATAATGAGTTGTAAGCAACTTTAACACTGAGATCACTGGTTCTTCTCAAGGCTCTGTGTGACTCCCCAGCACTAGGTTGTGTGTGTGTGTATACACATTAATACACACGTATTAACTATATATTAACTGATTGAATCTTCACAAACAGTCTATGAGGTAGGCACTATTATTCTACCTGCTTTAGAAGTAATGAGCCCAGCTGGCAAGGCTCAGAGGTTGAGCATCAACCTATGAACCATGAGGTCATGGCTTGATTCCCCATCATAGCACATGCCCAGGTTGAGGGTTCCATCCCCAGAAAGGGGTGTGCAGGAAGCAGCTGATCAATGATTCTCTCTCATCATTCCTGTGTCTATCTCCCTCTCTCTTCCTCTCTGAAATCAATTAAAAAATATTTTTTTATAAAAGTAAGGAAGCCCTGGCTGGTTTGGCTCAGTGGATGGAGCATCTGCCTGCGGACTGAGGGGTCCCAGATTCAATTCTGGTCAAGGGCATATACCTGGTTGCAGAGGACTCCATCCCCAGTGGCGGGGTCGGGGGGGGGGGGGTGGGGGGGGGGGGAATGCAGGAGGCAGCCAATCAATGATTCCGTCTCATCATTGATGATTCTATCTCTCTCCCTCTCCATTCCTCTCTGAATCAATAAAAATCGATATTTTTTTTAAAAAGTAAGTGTTATGGGTTGACTCAGCGAGATAGACCACCGACTCAGAATTTAAATTTAGGTGCCTTTTAAGCTGGCCAGCTGACGACAGTTTCAGCACCCCGCGGAAGTAAAAGTCTGAACTGTGGTCCAGACTGCAAAAGTTACAGCATATTTATTTGCAAAAACTACAAAGTTACAAAGCCTTGTTTACGCAATTTGTTCCCGACACAGTATAGCATTATCACCTTCCTATCTAGGTTTTCCGGGAACAGAGAGCACAGTATATTGAGGAGGGACCATGCGACCATATCTCAAGGCCTGACCTGATGTCAATACCTTCCTATCTGTCTGTTCCAGGAACAGACAGCACAGCGCGCCCCATATGCAGCCCAGTACAGTAAGGAAACAAAAAACATAGACTAACTTGTCCAATATGACCCAACAGAAATATCAGTATGAATAAAGTATGGATTTCGGTTAATTAAAAAATAACATAGATAAACAAAAATTAAATTGCTAAATAAAAATTAATTGTAATTGTAATTAACTAACATATATTTTGAGCCTATTAAAGGCTGATAGGCAAAGAAAAACCTAAGTGTCCTATGCTCAAAAACAGTGAGTCGTGAATAAAAGTATATACAAAGAACAGAAGACTATATTTACTGGGGGCAGTAAGAAAATTCTGGGGTGAGGGCAATCTATGAACCAGAACAGTAAGTTAATGAACAAAATGAAATGAACACCTAACCAAAGGAGGGGGGGGGCGGGGCGGGGGGAGGGGGGGGGCGGGGCGGGGACCCTCCTGGCAATTCCTACACGTCACTCTCCCACCTTTTCTCCTCCCACATTGTTGGCCTGGACTAGCCAATGAAAGGCCGGCTCTGCGTAGACCTCCTGTGCGCGTGCGCAGCGAGGAGCCTCTCCTTCAATAGGCTCCGAAGCAACTTCCTCAGCCTAGGCACTGTCCGCGCAGGCGCAACCCAGCTGCCGTGGCCGCCGCCATCTTCGCGGCGGGAAGAGTCGGGGTCTGGGACAGCTGGAGGCGGCGGCGGTGACAGGTATGGGTGGTTTCCGCCCGCGGTAGCCCCTCCAAATGCGCCCGTCTTCGGCCACAGCTCTCGGTATTGCGCCTCTTCCCACCGGGCCACGTCTCTGTCCCCATTTTGTCCTGTCACTCCGGCTTCAGACGCTTTTTCGCCTCCTCACTCTTCCCGTTCAGCTCGAACCTTTGTTTGGAGCTTTCGGTGGCCGCCCTGACCTGTGTTAAATGCCTGCTTCGACCCTGGGGACCAGCCCTGGGCGCAGGCTCCCCACTGCTGCCCGGGTCTGGCCCGAGTTGTTTACTGCGGGCGCACCCCCAGGGCCCCGAACCGAGGGCCCCGAGCCGCGGGCCTCCCGGGCGGGGGCGGGGGCTGGCGGGGGTCTGGGCCGGGCGGGCCGAGCCGAACCAATTGGTAGGTAAAGTTACTCGGCCTCCTTGGGTGGACCGAACCCTGACGTTGGGCCTGCGGTGATCCAGGGACACACAGTGGGAGAGAGCGCCGTTCCCGAGTCTCTGTTAAGCCGAACCCGTCACCGCCTGTCGTTCTGTCCTTTCCCAGGAGTAGCTTCACGGAAGGGAGGATCCTCTGCGTCTGCTCTCTCCGCCGGAAATGGCCAATGTGAGTAAACGAGCCTCGCAAGGGGCAGCTTAGTCCAGTGCTAGTGTGGGAGCCCGTTAGGAAAAGGTGGAGGCCGGGTTTGGGAGGGTGTCGGCGACATCCTGTGTTCCAGCCGGTAATTTCCAGCCGGTAAATCCCTCCGGTGCCGCAGGGTTTTTCAAGCGGGCGATCCCTGGCCAGCCGGGCACTGACCTTCCCTTAGATTGTCAGATCAAACATGACAGCCGCCAGCACGGCAGCCGTTCGGTGTGAGGGAGTCAAGTTTATATCTGTGTTTGTGGTCACATCGGCAAAATTCTGTGCGTGCGCGCTTCAGTATTTTGATTAGCGTTGTGTGCCACCGGACAGAAACGGTAGGAAGTCGCAGGTTTGGGTGTGGACAGTGCCCAGGGGAGCAGGGGTGGGAAGTGCACGTTCTGCGCCTCCGCGGCAGCGGGAGCGCATCCTTTTCAGTGCAGGGGCACTGGTACTTGTTCCTACACACTCAGGTTTAGAAATGCATGCAGGGCCAGCATCCTTTCAATATTTTTTAAAAATATATTGTTTCAGTCAAATACTTTGAATCTGTTTTTAAGCTGTTTTTAAATTCTTTGTGAGCCAAACGGGATGTTTTGTTAGCAGTTTTCGTACAGCAAGTAACTTTCCAAATCCAACAAAATGAAAGCAAGAGATAGCATTCACAGAGACGGGAGGTATTTATTGGCTGTCAAAGCCCGGTTATAAATCGGACACGCCCTAGCGTAAGGAGTTCATACAGTGGGGGACGTGACGTAGAAAGGAAAACAGCAGCAATAAAAGTGGGAAGTGATTTTTTTTAAAGCTACACACACGTCAGTGCAGTGTGGACTCAGCTTTGCGGAGAAGAGAAATGGGGACCTGGGATCATTTAGTCTGAGAAGCGTTTAATTTGTGTTTTGTGGAAGAATTGGGCCCAGAGAATCTCAAGGTTTAAGTGGGAAGAACAGGAGTACATACATTTAAAGGCATTCCGCCTTTCAAAAATCAACAAGTTAGTTTTGCCTTCCCGAGTATAAGATAGGTAGATAAAGTTACTGGGAAATAAGTAGATTGTAGACTTCTGATCAACTAATAGAGAGCCTTGAAGGCCAAACAGTAATTTAGACATTGTTTTTTAAATCATGATGATTTGGAGCAGTGTGTGAGGGAGATTAATATGGCAACAGTTACCCAGGGTAGTGTTTCTGTAATCGAACCTGATGTATTAAGCGAGAGTCTAATGATGTGACTACAGGGACAGGTTATAATCTTGGCCACGTAAGATGAATTTTTACCCAGCCATGACCACAGAAGGGGAACATTGTAAAGCAGCACGTGGTGGACATTAATTAGAGTAGAATGCTAGTATTTGACCTGGCTTTATAAATTATTTCGGTAGGGTAAATAATTTTAAAGCTACTTTGTAAATCCTCTTATTATTAGAAAGAAGGTCATATAAAGTTAATTTTAATATTCAAATGTACTTTTTAAATTTGGTGTTTATATGCCTTGTAAACACTGAATGGATGTTACTAATAAAATATGCAGATATGTGTGTCTTTAACCATATCTTAGCATACATAACAAGGATCAAAAATGCCCATGCTTCAGTAGGTAGACAGGTAAATTAAGAGGCATTGGTGGGGATTTTGACAAACTGAAATGTCTACTTCTGATATAAAGAGAGCAGCCTTCCTTAGTCACAGCATTTGTCGCTAACTATTGCCTTTTGGGAATCTGAATCCATTGCTGCCAGATCTTCAAGAACAGCCAAAAATCTGCACCTTTTGTGTGAAATCTCTCAGTTTCTCAATGTTGATACTCAATACAAATTTCTTGTGTAACACTGTGGACCACACAAAAATGTCTGTGGATGCATATGGGTATGTTTCATAGATGACCAGTTTTCAGTCTTTGGTATAGACCATTTTTCTCCTCACAGAACTTAGGCCTAAGAAGTGCCTAAAAGACTGTTTCTATTTACATGCTAAAAGGGTTTTAAACTTTGAATCTTAATAGCTTGTCATCTTCCCAAGTTTAGAGTCCTGGGTTTGTTTGAATTTAGTCATGTATAAAATATATACTTATCCTCAAACTAAAATAAGCTGGCTATTCTAATTTGGGGGCTATTTTATTGGCTGCTACTTGTAATCATTATGTTCATTAGTTGACCCAATGTCATAAAATCTGTCAAATTCCCACAAAATATTTCACTTCAACAATAAAAGATTTGAGAGCCATATAGGTTAAAGGGAAGAATTTGAAACTAACTTAGTACTATCATCAGCTATCTATTTCAGTGGACAAATTAAATGCTGGTTTATTTTGCAAATAAAATGAAACTTGGTGATTAGATTTTCTTAGAATAGGAACAAAACTCACATCTCATTATATAACTTTTGTTAAAAGTTTTACCATGAAGAAAAATCAAAATAGAGTCTAGTGGCCTAGGTACTAAGAGGCTAAAATAATTGTTAATAATATTAGGCTACTTCAGAAATTGTTTGAAGCACTTAGCACAAGGACCTGGCCCAAAGTAACTAACACTATTTTTTTTTAAATATATTTTATTGATTTTTTACAGAGAGGAAGGGAGAGGGATAGAGAGTTAGAAACATCGATGAGAGAGAAACATCGAT
Organism: Myotis yumanensis; assembly: GCF_028538775.1. Lineage (NCBI taxonomy): Eukaryota > Metazoa > Chordata > Mammalia > Chiroptera > Vespertilionidae > Myotis > Myotis yumanensis. The sequence continues at coordinate 62,919,742 of NW_027223759.1, forward strand.
CAGCTGCCTCCCCACTGGGGATGTGCCCGCAACCAGGGTACATGCCCTTGACCGGAATCGAACCCGGGACCCTTGAGTCCACAGGCAGACGCTCTATCCACTGAGCCAAACCGGTTAGGGCAACTAACACTATTGATTGCTATTTAATATTGCCTCTTTCAGCTAATCTCTTATTAAACTTCTTATTTTGAGGCTTTGCTCAAATATTTTTGATATTTGCATTTTAGATTCTGAGGCATATTCAATCTGTTAAATGTCCTCAATTGTAAAGGTAAATTTAGAGTATTATAGAAACACCCAAAAGTCTAGTTTTTCTAGTAGGTAAAAAAACGTAATAATTACCACTTTTGCCTCTTTGGGCAGATTGGATACAGACACAAGGGAGTGCTTAAATTTTCAGGTGGACTGAATGCTTTGGAGTCATGCCATGCACTTAGGAGACTCAGAGAAGGTTGTATTCCAGGTCTTTAAGAGTTGGAATATTTAAGGCTTAGAATGTGAGGAAAAAGGGCATTTTAGCATAAGAACTCTTTTGACAGTCTAAAAGAAGGCAGAGAAATATGGAAAATGTGAGGAAGATATTTTTATGTGACAAAAGAGTGAAGTAAGGGAAGGGAGGGTAAAATTAGTAATAAATGCTGTCAGAATAAGACCAGTTCTGATGTCTTATACTTATGGTAAGAAATAAAGTCAGAAAGAACACATGGGTTGGATTTCAGAATACTAGGTGAAAGGGAAAAAGAACGAGTAAAGTGTCAAATGGCTGGACTATTTCAACATCCCGGTAACTAGTTTCATACCACCTCTCTAACCCCACTCCAGTCCATTCTCTGTGCTGCCCTTAATGGTACATACCTTAAGATGTCCATATTTTTATCAGTTTACTCCATTCCCTGCCTACAGAATAAAATTCTGATTTGTTATCTTGATATAACCAGCCCTTTACTGTCTGTGCCAAATACAGAGCCTTTTATAGTTGCCCACAAGTCAACTTTCAAGACTGTTTCTTACTGCACTCCCCTATATCCTCCCTCACTGAACTTATCACTCTTTGAATATATCTTTTACAGCTTCATACCTTTGTTCCTGAAAGTCGCTCATTGAAATTCCACTTTCCCTAGCAAATTTCTACAAAACCTAATATACCCTCCCTGAAACTTTTTCTTCTCCTTCAAGGATTTCTTAATTATTCAGATATTTAAATAGAATTTTACAGATGACATATTTGTTTTTATTCTTTTCCACTAAACTAAGAGTTGGCAATTTTTTAATTTTTTACTGTAAAGGGCCAGATAGTAAATATTTTAGGCTTTGTGGGCCATAAAGTGTCTGTGCAACTGTATTTAATTCTGCTATTGCGAAAGTAGCCGTATAAGTGGGTGTTACTGTTACAATAAAACTTGCTTTATCAAAACAAACAGCAGACTTTATTTGGCTATAGTTTCCCAACCCCTGCATTAAATTATTCTGACTCAAGTATTTTACTAAAAGTTTACGCATTTACACAGTCATTCATTGTAACACCTCAGAGTCAAGGAAATGAACTTAGGATCAAAAAATGTACCACAAAAGTATGTGCTAAAATGGGAGAAAGTGGACATTGCCATAAAACCAAGAGGAAAGATGGCATGGGAGATAATTGGCACAATTTATAGCAGTAAAAGAAGACAAGGGTTAGAAAATAAGCAGGTTTTGATCTAAGGAAAGGTTTTGAAAGTTCCGTGTTTTGAGAATAGAAGAATCTTACTACTTGGGACTACTTGGGCTACCTTTTTAGTGCAATTTTTAGAGGTTCCATTCTCTCTAGTGTAGCACTCTTAATTCTGGTCTTTATTGGCAAAGTAACTTACTACTTGTTTTAATATTCGTGTTTATTTTTAAAATTATAAATATACATAATGCTTTTCATATGAAAAGAATAAATGTAGGTTTTAAAAGATATATTGCAGTGTGATTTGCCAGAGGTTGTCAAAGTATAACATTTATATCCAGAAAAAAATAATTTAAAATTTTGTGTCATTTTTAGGTGCTCTGTAACAGAGCCAGACTGGTTTCCTATCTCCCAGGATTTTACTCTTTAATTAAAAGGGTTGTCAATCCCAAAGCCTTTTCAACTGCAGGATCTTCAGGTTCTGATGAGTCTCATGTGGCCACTGCACCTCCCGATATATGTAAGTAAACATTATTATTGCTTTCCTTATAATTGTTTCAAAACATTTTTAGTTGTGTTTCCTATAATATTTCTTGAGGTTTTACAGATTTTCTAAAGTTAAGCTTATACCATTGAATATAGACTCAGAGTTCTGCCTAAATATTTATATCCAAAAGCTACAACATTTTAAAAAATAAAAGAATATTGGTTTCTAAAACTTACTTTCTTAAACACTAGAGGCCTGGTGCACGAAATTCGTGCATGAAGTGGGGGGGTCCCCTCAGACCAGCCTGCACCCTCTCACAATCCGGGACCACTGTCTTCTAACTGCTCACCTGCCTGCCTGATCACCTCTAACTGCCCCGCATGATGATCTGGTGTCCTCCAACTGCCCCCCCTGCCAGCCTGGTCGCCCCCAACTGCCCCCTCCCTCCCCTGCTGGTCTGGTCACCCCTAACTCCACCCCCCCACCCCCCCCACCCCCCCACACACACACCCCTGCCGGCCTGGTCACCCCTAACTGCCCCCCTCCCCCCGCCAGCCTGGTTGCCCCACGCAGCTCGCTGCTCAGTTGTTTGGTCATCCCTCACTAACCCCCCTGCCGGCCTGGTCACCCCACACAGCCTGTTCAGTCGTCCGTTCAGTTGTTTCTGTTGTGACGGTCGCTTAGGCTTTTATATATATACTAGTAGCCCGGTGCATGAAATTCGTGCACTGGGGGGGAGGGGGGGGGAGAAGGGGCCCCTCAGTCTGGCCTTCACCCTCAGCAATCTGAGACCCCTCAGGGAATGTCTAACTATCTGTGCCCACACTTTTAAAAGATAACAGCTCCATTGTTGTTCCTTTCTTATGCTTAAAACCATTGGAATTAGTAGGTATTCAAAGTGTGTATACATTTTGAGGGGACACCCTGTATATCTCTAGTCAGTGGTGAAAGAAACCAATAGCAGATTTGGAGCCCCCAGACAGGGAACCTTGCTCATTCCCCACATGTCTCCCCACTTCACTTTCCACCTTCGTGGGCAGCAGGAGAATCAACATTTTCTCTCATTAATTCGGAAAAGCATGTCCTGTCACCCATTCAGGAGTGCTCTAGGCCCCAAGCAAGCAAGGCTCAGTCAGGGCAGCCTTCACTCATAGGTGCTGGCACCCAAAGTGCACATTCCTCCTCTACAGTCGCCCCGACTATCCCACTGTTTCACTAAGAGGATGGAATTCCTCTCTGCCTCTGGGCTCTTGATCTTGAACGCTGACCGAAGGCACCTCAGAGAGGGCAACCCGCGCCCACCCGCGCCAACCGCGTCTGTCTGCACCTGCTCCTGCCTCAGCACCTGCATTAACCCCTCAGAGGTGATCTTGTAGCTGCACTGGCCTCTGTGGGAACAGGTCATCACCACTCCGCCCTCTCACTGTCATCTCACAGGCGCCCACCCTCAGCACCCAGAACACCCAGACACTCTCCAAAGGACGTGAGAGCATCAGAGGGGATGTGTGCACATCCTGTGGGGGTGTTAGACATGCCGGGTTGATGGAAGTGCGGTGGAGAGGCGGGGGGAACTTGTGGGCACCTTGGTTTGCAACTGTTGCAGGCGCTGGAGGGTGACAGTGTGCTGGGGGATGTTCGCATGCCAGGGGGGATGTGCACACCGGAGGCCTCTGGCTTTGCAGATCGGCAAACCCCCGTGGTGCGGCCAGGAGGACGTCAGTCTGGCCCGCCACGGTGGCTGTCCCTGCGATCCTGCACCTTCTGGGCCAGGAGGCGGGTCTTGCGCAGTCACTCCTGGGCGCTGATGGCTGCCTCCCCACCGTGAAGGGTCACGGATCCGAGTCCCAGGACCATGCACAGCCTCAAGCGCTGCCCCCGCCCCAGCAGGGTCACAGATCCGTGTCTTGGTCCCGTGGACAGCCTCAAGCACTGACCCCCACCCGGCAGGGTCACAGATTCGGGTCCTGGACTGCAGACAGCCTCCCGTGCTGCCCCCCTGCCCACCAGGTCCGGCAGGGTCACAGATCTGAGTCCCGGACTGCAGACAGCCTCCCGTGCTGCCCCCCTGCCCACCAGGTCCGGCAGGGTCACAGATCTGAGTCCCGGACTGCAGACAGCCTCCCGTGCTGCCCCCCTGCCCACCAGGTCACAGATCCGGGTCCCGGGACCGCGGACAGCCTCAAGCACTGCCGCCCCACTCTCGAGGACATGGATCCAGGTCCCAGACCGCGGACAGCCTCAAGCACTGCCCCTGCCCGGCAGGGTCACAGATCTGAGTCCCAAACCGCAGACAGCCTTGCCTGCTGCCGCCTGCCTTCAGTATGCAAATTAGCCGCCATCTTGTTGCTTCAGGGTGGGGGTCCCCACTGGGGTGCCTGGCCAGTCTGGGTGAGGGGCTGAGGGCTGTTTTCAGGCTGGTGGGCGACTGAAGCTCCAAACCTCTCCTTTTTTTCTTTTTTTTTAATTATGGCATTTATTTACCTTCTATGGCTGTCACTGGAGCTGAGAGCCGGCTTTCTCTCTGAGGCTCGGCTGCTGAAAGCAGGTTTCTGGCCTTTGTTTACCTTCTGTATTCGAAACAATGTTGCAGCCTTGCTGGCTGAAGCCTGGCTGACTAAAGCCAGTTTCTGGGGTTTTGTTTAGCTTCTATATTTGTTACAGTGTTTCAAACTGCAAGCTCAGAGGCCTGCAGCGCAGGCGGGGAAGCTTGGCTTCCTCCGTCACTGAAGCAAGCAAGCCTCCCTGTTCGCTTCAAGCTGCCTGGCTGCCGGCCGCCATCTTGGCTGGCAGTTAATTTGCATATCTCACTGATTAGCCAATGGGAAGGGTAGCGGCCATACGGCTAATTACCATGTTTCTCTTTTATTAGAGGCCCGTTGCACGAAGAGATTCGTGCAATAGGCCTTCCCTTCCCCTGGCTGCCGGCACCGGTTTTCCTCCGGTACCCGGAACCCAGGCCTTCGCTCTGGCCGGAGCCTTCAGTTGTCACTGCTCCGGCCAGAGCCTTCAGTCTTCGCTCCGCCGCTTCGGCCTATGTATGCAAATTAACCGCCATCTTAGTTGGGTTAATTTGCATACTCTCCTGATTGGCTGGTGAAAGTAGTGGAGGGATGGTCAGTTTACATGTTTGTCTATTATTAGGTAAGATAGATTAGTTTCTTTCTCTCTTCAAAAACATACAGTCCTCTCTGAAACAAATTTTTTTTTTTTTATATATATTTCATTGATTTTCTACAGAGAGGAAGGGAGAGAGATAGAGAGTTAGAAACATCGATGAGAGAGAAACATCGACCAGCTGCCTCCTGCACATCTCCTACTGGGGATGTGCGCGCAACCCAGGTACATGCCCTTGACCGGAATTGAACCCGGGACCTTTCAGTCCACAGGCCGACGCTCTATCCACTGAGCCAAACCGGTTTCGGCATCTCTGAAACAAATTTTTTAATGCTATTACACTTACCACTTTTTACCATTCTTTGCTGAATTTTTTAAATAGCTGGCACTTTTTATATATGTGTTTATTGAATCAGTAACTTATCCTCTACAAATTCTGCTTCATCTAATCCATCTTGCACATTATTAATCATTCTAAAACATTTTAATTCTGTCAATTCCTTAATAAACCTTGGTTGCCTCCCACTACTTTCAGTAGCAGTTCCAGTCCCTAACCTATGAAAAATTTTCTGGTTCTAAAAAAATTTTTTTTTAATTTATGTGATTAGGTAAATTTCAGAAGTGTTCTGTGCCACAGACCTATATTGGAGACTTATAAGTACCGCGCGCTAACCGATTGCGCCACTGGAGCTCCTATATTGGAGACTTATAATGCACACTAAAATATTAAGGGAGGGCTCTTAGGAACTTAATGTAATGTATCCTAAAGGAACTGGGCATGGGATCCTTTTTTTCTTGCAACACATTACTTACTGTGTAATTTAAGTTTACTTGAGCATGCCCCAGGTTTTCTTGCCCCAGTTTTATACTCCATCTCTAATTACTCCAACTTATATCTTTGGAAGGCTAAACATGTATGTATCATAAATGAAAGATTTGACATTCAGGGGTTTGTATCCTGAATATATTAAAAAATATATATTTCATAGACTAATAGGAAAAAGACAGTAGGAAACCAGACAATTTTTGTCACATGTTATGATATAAATTTTGTTTTTATTTTTACAGATTTTAATCCAGATTCAGTGAAAATCCTATTATAATTTATTTTAAATTTTTCTTTATTATTTTTATATACTTTTTATTGTTACTGATATTACAGATATCTCCCATTTTCCCCCTTACCCCCCTTCTCCCAGCCCCTACCTACCCCCTCTCCGCCCCCACCCCCCCATTACTTCACTACCCTATTGCCCATGTCCATGGGCTATTCATTTAAGTATATAAGTTCTTTGGTTGGGGGAACAAGAAGAGAGAAACCAAACAATTTTTTAAAATGTATATGAACAGACTATTCCTGGAAGAAAAAAACTAAATGACCAGTCAACATGAAATTATGCTCAGATCCACTATTAACATGGGATTTTTTTTTTTCAAGAGACTGTTAGATCTGAATAGTCTTTAAAACCCATCTTATTAAAAAATAGCTGATAGGTTTTTGCTTTTGAACTGACTTCAGTTAATTATTAGTGTGTGTCAGCCTTATTACTCACAGTGGTCTGCAGACTAATAGCATCAATATCATCTAGAAACTTGATAGAAATAAAGAATCTTGAGCCCCACTCCAGATTTAATAAATCAGAATCTACAGTTTTATAAGATCTCCGATGATTTTTTTGACATTTTTACTTTCTTTTTCCTTCACCTGAGGATATATTTTTATTGATTTTTAGAGAGAGAAAGAAAGAGAAACATCAATCAGCTGCCTCTTGTAAGCTCCCCAACCTGGAACTGAACCCACAACCTAGGTATGTGCCTTGTTGAATGGATCCTGAAACCCTTTGGTGTATGGGACAATGCTCCAACCAACTGAGCCACCTGGCCAAGACTCTGATAATTCTTAAATACTTCTTAAAAGTTTAAGAAATATTAGGCTAGAGTGTTTGGGGTTAAGAATTATGAGACATTGTCTAGATTCAAGAGGGAAGAGTTTTATGATTGATGGATGTTTGTCATAGTTCTAGAAGATGAATATGACGACACATTCTAATGATGCAGCAGTCATATTTCTATGGCCATTTTTAGTCACTCAGTTTGGACAGAGTATTAAAAAATGTTTTTATTGCCAACTGATGTCTTCGGCAATCATCCCTTTCTGTAAACAAAACTCCTACTTGAGAATTTCTTTGTTTAGTTTTCTACTTTATTCTTTCCTGGATCTTTTTGAAATTTTCACAAGTTAGGATATTTTTAAAAAGTGAATGAAGCACTGTTTCTCTTCTTCTGTAAGTATTTAATCCATGTTAACTCATTCAGCTTGGTAAACAGCATTATGTCACATGGTTCATAAAAGATTTTTCCAGCTCATCATTAACAAAGCTTCATGCCCCTCCCCTAGGGTAACCCCTGTTATGTTCAGTACTAGAGGCCCGGTGCATGAAATTCGTGCACTGGGGGGCGGGGATCTCTCAGCCCAGCCTGCACCCTCTCCAATCTGGGACCTCTCGGGGATGTCTGACTGCCAGTTTAGGCCTGATCCCTGCGGGAATGGGCCTAAACCGGCAGTCAGACATCCCTCTCACAATCCAGGACTGCTGGCTCCTAACCACTCGCCTGTCTGTCTGCCTGATTGCCCCTAACCTCTTCTGCCTGCCAACCTGATCACCCCCTAACCATTCCCCTGCCAGCCTGATTGATGCCTAACTGCTTCCCTGCCGGCCCGATCGCCCCCAACTGCCCTCCCCTGTGAGCCATCTTGTGACAACGTGGGGGCGGCCATCTTGTGATGCAAGGGTGGGAGGGTCAATTTGCATATTACCTCTTTATAGGATAGGATGTTTCATTTTAGATCACCCCCCCCTTTTAAAAACATAAATAAAAGATTTTAAAATAAATACTATTATTTGACTTAGCTTTTTCTCTTAAGGTAATGTGTCTTGGACAGGGGTGGGCAAACTTTTTGACTCGAGGGCCACAATGGGTTCTTAAACTGGACCAGAGGGCCGGAACAAAAGTATGGATGGAGTGTTTGTGTGAACTAATATAAATTCAAAGTAAACATCATTACATAAAATGGTATGGTCTTTTTGTTTTTTAGTTTTATTCATTTCAAATGGGCCGGATCCGGCCCGCGGGCCGTAGTTTGCCCATGGCTGGTCTTGGACTTCGGTATCAGTAAAGATTTACTATATTCTTTTTCATAATTATCAAGCATTAAATAATATGGATTACAGTACTTTTATTAAATTTCCTAATAATGGACTTGCTTAGGAGCTGACAACTGGTTGCTTTGATTAGCAATTTGGAAATAACTCGAAACTATGTTCACATAGGAAAGCAAATTTCAAAAGTCTACCATTTAGGTAAAAAGTACCCAATTCTAAAAAGAATTCATTCTTTCAGTCTCCAAGTATACTTTATCATTAAAGAGAAAATGACTCATTTTGTTGTTTCTTTTCAGGCTCTCGAACAATATGGCCAGATGAAATAATGGGACCATTTGGGCCTCAGGACCAGAGATTTCAGCTTCCTGGGAACATAGGTTTTGATTGTCATCTCAATGGGACCGTGTCACAGAAGAAAAGCCAGGTTCATAAAACTTTACCTGATGTTTTAGCAGAACCTTTATCAAGTGAAAGACATGAGTTTGTGATGGCACAATATGTGAATGAATTTCAGGTAAATTATTAATATCATATATTCGGTTTTTATAATGCTATATTAATTTCCATAAACAGTACTTTTATTTGAAAAAGTAAAAGAAAAATACTTAATTCCAATATATACAAAAAAAACATATATAGATTTTTGAAAGTTGGCATTGTCCTATGTATTTTACTTGAGATTATAGTCTTTTTAGGTAATTAAATCTTCAGAACTGTCTTTTGATAACTACTTATTCCATCAAATAAAGACAATTTTATTATTTCTATATTACTGAAAATTTAGATTTCTGTTTTTCACTTTTATTTCTTGTAATTATTTGTATATGGACTAAATTCCTGCTATACTCCTTTAGCCATTTAAAAACTTAAGAAAATTTTGAGATCTCTGAAATTCTTCAGGTGCAGTAATCTAAAAAGGAAAACTTATAATGGGCTTGTGTTATTTTAAATACAACTTCTGAGGGTTCTTTTTAATGAATGTTTAAACTGCTATTGCATAAATGAATGTTTTTAAGTGAGTTGTGTTTTTTTTTAATATATTTGATTTTTTACAGAGAGGAGGGAGAGGGATAGAGAGTTAGAAACATCGATGAGAGAGAAACATCAATCAGCTGCCTCCTGCACACTCCCCACTGAGGATGTGCCCACAACCAAGGTACATGCCCTTGACCAGAATCGAACCTGGGACCCTTCAGTCCGCAGGCCAATGCTCTATCCACTGAGCCAAACCAGTTAGGGCTTTAAGTGAGTTTTTAAACTAATATTGCTTCATTGCCAATCAAGTGGAAAGCTATGTGCTATTCAGAGTTTCTGTCAAACCCCTGATTCTTGTAATTTTTCACATTTATACATAATTTCAGGCTAGGTTCTTAATAACACCATGTTATTAAAAGCAACAACCCCTTACAGTTATTATGGATTATTGGGGGGTGTGAGGGGTTTGTCCCTCAGCCCAGGCTGCACCCTCTCCAATCTGGGACCCCTCAGGGGATTTCCGACTGCCCGATCCCTGGGATCGGGCCTAAACAGGCAGTCGGACATCCCTCTCACAATCCGGGACTGCTGGCTCCCAACTGCTCACTGGCCTGCCTGCCTGCCTGATTTCCCCTAACAGCTTCTGCCTGCCAGCCTGATCACCCCTAACCATTCCCCTGCCAGCCTGATCAATGCCTAACTGCTCCCCTGCTGGCCCAATCACCCACAACTGCCCTCTCTTGCCGGCCTGGTCGCCCCCAACTGCCCTGCCCTGCTGGCCTGGTCACCCCTCACTGTCCTCTCCTGCAGGCCTGGTCACCCACAACTGCCCTCCCCTGCAGGCCTGGTCGCCCACAACTGCCCTCCCCTGTTGGCCATCTTGTGGTGGCCATCTTGTGTGAGGGCATGATGGTCAATTTGCATATTACCTCTTTATTATATAGGATAACCTAATATTGGGATACAGTTGAACTCCCCTGATTTTTTATCTCAGATAATTCCTTCTCAGTCCTCATGGCTCCTCCTCTGTCTACCAATCACATGGTATTTCCCAGACATTTCTGTTCTTCATCTTTTAAATTAATTCCTGGTCTCTTATTCCCTTGGCTTCCTTTCTCAGACGGTGTTTTTATAAATTCTAACTTAGTATTTCTACCATTTCTGGTTCTGTATTTCTGTCTGCCCATCAAACATCTTTGGATATCTCACAAGCCCCAGACTTTGCATGTCTAGTACTGAATTAGTTCTATTTTCTCTCAAAATCTGTCCTTTCATATTTCTGGAGTATAAATGACTTAGCTATCCTCATACTGTCCCAAGATAAAAATTATACTGCCAACCTTGACTCCTCTCTCCATTATACCTACATAAATAGTAATGAAATCTCATTGCTTTTATCTCTTCAAGTAGCTTTTATATTATTTGTGCCCTTTGACTTTTCACTAATATTGCCAGAGTTCCAGGCTACCTTACCTAGATTCTTAGAGGCATATAATATGATGGACTATGGAGAAAGGATAAATCTAGGTTCAAAGGTTAGCTCTGCCATTTACTTAATGAGAAAATGACTTACCTTTCATAGCCTCTGTCTCTATTAAAATGGGGATAATAATCTCAGGCCAGGGCGGGGGTGGACTAGAAGAGGTCAAGCGGGGGGGGGGGGGGGGGGGGGACGACTTATGTAATATTTTCAATAATAAAGATTTTTAAGGTAATGATAATAATAATAATCATCTCAGGCCCAGAAAGTTATAAGGATTATATGTGAAAGTGTCTGTAAAGCAGTAAGTGATTAATACGTTGGCTTTTACTAGGCTATACCTGCTTCTCATTACCATACATCTTCCAAAGTAATACTACCATTAGCTTTTTATCTTATCTGCCTATTCCTCATTTCTTATAAAGTCAGAATTTTGTAATGTGGTATAAATATGGCCTTCCACAATTTTGACCCTTATCATTTCCACCTTACCTCCCTCTACTTCCTACTTTCTCTGTACCTCAGTTACAGCATGCTTTTAATTTTTTTAAATACACCATTCTTTTTGACCATTGAATGCCTTTACCACTATTATTACCTCTTGCTGGACTCTTTTCCTCCTGAATTTCTAACCTATATTGGCACCTATTTTTTTAGCTATCAAACATGCACATCAATTAAAATTTAGCTCAAATATGATGATTTCAACTTTTTTCTGATTTCTCTCAGCAAAACAAGTTTCTTCCCTATCTATAATGTTAGAAAGCTTTCTTCATAACCCTGTAGCATTTTTTCTTATTGGATTGCATTTATTTGTTCATGCCATTTTTCTTCTACTAGCTCTGATATACCTAATAGTAAAGACTGGATTTTTTACCTTTGTAGTGCCTGTGCTTGTCAGTGTCTTATGTATAGTAGATGCCCAGTAAATTTCAGTTGAATAAAAGTCTCTAAGCTCTTTTAGGAGAGGCTGCTCTTTCTATAGTCATCTTATTTTGTAAGTTAGTGTTGTTATATCCCCATTTTAAAGATTACAGAATGAAAGAAAAGATAATTAGATATCACCAAAATATAATGAGCACAATTAGGGTATTTTAGTTAACGTCTTAGCCAACTTCTATTCATATCAAGTTTCATTATATCAGTATATTTATACATTCTTGGTTTTTTATTTCAGTTTTTTGTTTGTTTTAGATTTTTCAGATCCTGTATTCATCATAGAGAAAAGTTTGAGTGTATCAGAAAAAAACTACTACCCCACCAATAGTTAGATTAGGATTATAAAAAAAAAACTTTCTAGGGAAGACAAGTTCATAACAGGCAAGGTATTTTATTTGAATTCTAGATTTTGTTTACTTATATTTCCTTTCCCCCTAGGGTAATGATGCACCTGTTGAACAAGAAATTAACAATGCAGAAACGTACTTTGAAAGTGCCAAAGTGGAGTGTGCAATCCAAACATGCCCAGAATTGCTACGAAGAGGTATGTTGTGCTTCTATGCATTTTTCACTAATGTATATTTGATAATGGTACTAATTTTTTAATGTGTTGAATAATGTGCTCCGTAGGAATTGTAATATTTTGTTTTACTTAATATTTTACCATGTCTGGAAGAAAATGATTACATGGCCAAGATAGAGGCTTTCAGATGTACCCTGCCATCTGACCCCATGCCATTGGATAGGCATAGTAGAATTTTTAATAACTTTTTCCCTGTAGCTTTTCCCTAAAGTCATTTCACTCCTCTGTGATTATTACAGCTATAGTTACATGAGCTGATACATAATCATAAGAAAAATCTTAATAACAAACTTTTTAAAAAATTATAAGACCATTATATGTAACCCTTCAGAATTGTTGTCATTAATATTTCAGTTCATCCAACCAGAGCAGAAGTGAAACAAAATCAAGTTTGTCATCCTTTTAAAAAATAATATGCATTTATAAACCTGAGTTGGTACCACAATAATTTTAACTTAATCATCTTTCTAAAGAAGTGTTTTTATGTACTGATTCTCTTTTTTAAAACCAAATTATTTTCTTCTTGGAATTTTTTTATTTTATTTTATTTATAGATTTTCAATCACTGTTTCCAGAAATGGCCACCAACAAACTAATGATTCTGACTGTAACACAGAAAACTAAAAATGATATGACTGTGTGGAGTGAGGAGGTAGAAAATGAAAGAGAAATGCTCTTAGAAAAGGTAATTTCTTTCAATTGTTGACAATTTAATTTTATGATTTTATTTAAATAGGAATGAACCAATGTATTAAAATGCTGGGTGTCTTTTCTAGCCTTTATTAATTCTCTGCTAACTTATCTCATTACTAAAGAGCTTACATTTTTTCTAAGAATATCAATGCCACAATTTTGAACAACTAAGATTCTAATACTTAATTCTTTTGAATTTAGTTTTGTTTTAGGACATTTGGAAAATAGGGTAAAAAAATAAAATACACTCTTCATACCCATCTCTCCTTCTGTCTGACCTTCCTTTCTCCTTCCATATCTCTCTCTCTCTCTCTCTCTCTCTCTCTCTCTCTCTCTCTCTCTCAAGCAGCAGTTCTCAACCTGTGGGTTGCGAACAATGAAAATACATCCTGCATATCTGATACTTACATTACGATTCATAACAGTAGCAAAATTACAGTTATGAAGTAGCAACGAAAATAAGTTTATGGTTGGGGGTCACCACAACATGAAGAACTGTATTAAAGGGTCACAGCATTAGGAAGGTTGAGAACCACTGCTCTAAAGCATGTAAAATAAACAATGAAAATTACTCCAGCCTTCTTAAAGGAGTAAATGGTAACTGTGTCCAGTGCAATAATCATAAAAAACGATAAAGTCACATTTTTTTTTGTCTTTTGCTTTTAGTCTGAAGATATGTTTTAACTTTCTATAACATTACACAAAGATAGATTTTATTTTTGTAAAATCTACATTTACATCCCATGGGCAAACCATACTTTTTTTTAAAGTTACTTAAAATTTTCCTTTAGTAACTTACAAGTTGAAAACCAAACTTTTTCTTTTACAGGCGGTGAATATATTTGTACATATATTCTTTATGTACACACTTGTATCTCTAGATTTCTAAATAGGGAAGTGCTAAATTAAGGGGTATGTTCATTTTAAATTTTGATAGGTGCTGCCAATTTGCCCACGAAAAAGATTGTCGTAGTGTATAAGCTCTCACCCTCTCTTACCTTGGATATAAGCACTTCTTTTCATTTTTACCAACCCAAGAAATGATAAGTGACTTAAAGTCTTAAATTTTAAAATTATGCAATTACTTCTCTGAGGGTTTTTTTGTTGAGTTATATCAATTTATTTGTCTGAAAGATAAAAAGAAATATTCCTGTGCCTGTATGACAGGTTAGGAATAACTCGGGTAATCTTAGCTAACTATAGTTTAAAAAATTACCTTTACTAATTTCCTTGCAGGATAATGTTAGGAATTACTGTATATTTTCTTTATATATTGGATGTGTGATTCTCTTCATTTGTAAAAATATAATTTACACAATTAATAGTGTTTTATAATGATGACTTCATAGTACTTAAAAGTCCCCTCGTTGAGCTTTGTTAATAAATTTCATACAGTAGGCAACAATCTGAGCAAGTTATATGTTAATTAACAAGGAAATTACAGAGAGGCATTAAGACATTGTTTCTGACTTGTAGAGATCTGAATTTAGAGAGTTGAAATTTAAATAGGCATTAACTCAATAAACATTTTTATTTACATTTCAAGATAATGTTTACTAAATTTATACTTATTACTCTCACTAGAGAGCTCTTGTGTGTATAGCATTTTTTGGCCAGTTAAAGATTCTGAACCTCTTTTGATACTAATGCCATTATAGTTGTAAGTCAGTTTTTTATAACCAACTAGTGGCCCGGTGCATGGATTCATGCACATTGAAAGGAAATTAATTAGAAGAAATATTTTAATATTGCTCTTCGCCCTTTCTCTATAATAGAAGTGTCAACCAAATTCACGATCGACAGTGACAGATCGAAACACATGTGTGCGATTGGCACCAGCGAGAGCTTTATCTGTATCACGCATGTGCGAGTCAGCTTAGCCTTTTGTATATATACAATAAACTTGCTTAATTAGTCCTGCTTTCTGATTTAGCTAAACTTTTTCCAGCCCAGTGAAGCACCCCAACTTCTCTTTCAGGTAATTGTCAGCAACACAGCAGTAAATATCAACATGAATCAGATTATTGTTGTAGAACATCCAGGGGGAACAAAGGGTAAAATATTTAACTGCAGCAGTGTTTGGCTATATTCTGCACAGTGAGAAAACCTGAAGTCATTTTCAAGGTCCACCATTTCTTCTTTTCAGTTGGGTCAAGTTTCTAAACTTTCTAAATCCCCGTTTTCCAGCTAATGAAAAGAAAATAGGTTTCTACCGAGTCTCCTATCTACCTACTCCTGGACTTCTGTGAGGATCAAATGAGATGAGGCACGGGAAAAACACTTCACAGATATTTGGTTAAAGTGTGAAATGTTTGCACCTGGCTATAAAGCAAGTCGTGTTCCCGGCTGAAGAAACTCCAAGGAAGCTAGTCACTAGGGAGAGGAAGCTGGGCGTTGCTACGTGATGCCATTACCCAGCGCCCACAGCCACTATTTCCAGGCTGGCTGGGCTGTGGGCCGCATTTTGTGCCATGGGGTCTCGGCAGCATTGGCTGCGATTTGGTGGGCTGTGGCTCCGGGGTGGTGGCAAGGCCTGTGTCCCACTTGGGGGAAGCCAAGTGCTGCGCTGCCGTGCACATCATGGCAACTCCTGCATTGAGCGTCTGCCCCCTGGTGGTCAGTGCCTGTCATAGCAACTGGTTGGACAGTCAGAGGGACACAGCATATTAGCCTTTTACTAGTATATATAGATTTCAGGGCTTTGAAATGGTATATGCTTCACCTTGTGATTTTTAGTTTATGGGGAAAAAACCACACAGATTTTTCTATTTTAGATACGTTAGTGATTATTTTAGAACCACATGTATTTTCCTGTCCAAATAGGTATTTTATGTTTTATGGTTTAAATGTATTTTTCCAGCAGATGTCAGTATTCAATATTGACGAATAGAAATCTTAAGAGAAATACTTAAACTGGATCTTTTTGTGATAATAATGAGATTCTTTTAGTTAAGCATTACAAACATTTGATTGTATTGTTTTTTCTCTCCTTACAGTTTGTGTATAACACCTCTCTGCATGATACTGATATATATTCTAGTGACTTTTCTATATCAGTAGTTTTTCTATTTTTAAGAATTACGAGGATTAATTAAATACAGCAATAAATAGAAATATTAAGTGTGAACGTAATCTAAAGAACACAGTATTAATGTTTCTTATTAGTTTACAAGAAAGTATTGGGAGAAAATAAGTTAGCTTAAGTTGTATACTAGTACATCTATAGCAGGGGTCAGCAAGCTTTTTCCGTAAAGAGCCAGATAGTAAATATGTTAGGCTTTGTAAGCCAAAGGCTCCAACTATTCAACTTGACTCTTGTATTGCGAAAGCAACCATAGACAGTATATAAATAAATGGGCCTGGCCAAGTTCCAGTAAACAGGCAGCCATCCAGGTTGGGCCCTCAGGTTATAGCTTGCTAACCCCTTATTTAGGATATAGCCCATATTCCTAAGGTTTTTACTTTTGAGAATATCAACTGAAGTCAGTGAAGTCTGTTTACTCTGAGTGGGCCAGGAATTCATATTACGTAGCACTGCACACACCCTGATATCACAATTCAGCTCTCAGTTGGTTTTTTCTGCTTGGCCTCCCAGAATCTCACCATGTGCGTGCACAGCTCAGCTCTTGACTATAGAATCAGTCAGTTGCGCTGCAAACTACTTGGAGCCTTGTTTGCTTATCTCCCTCTTCAATACCTATTCCACAAATTCCATATGCTTCAGCAGTCCATAATTCTTGTTTTCTACTACCTCCTCAGTGCAGTGACACCATTATTTGCTTGGAATCCACTTCTTTGCCTGATGACTAGAGGGTATACCCAGACAAAACTGAAAAATATGGGGAATCACTTCATCTTTTCTCCATCTGTCAAAGATAACAGTTTTGTCTGACTGTTATTCAGGACCTAAAAATAGTTGCCTCATATATTTTTGTCACTTTTATAGTTTTCAGCAGATGACAAGTTTGGTACCTGTTACTGTTATTGCTGAAAGTGGAACTATACCCCATTTTTTAAAAATAGGTATAAGTTAATCTTTTTTGTTGATTTCAAGGATAGGAAGGGAGAGGGAGAGAGATAGAAACATCAATGATGAGAGAGAATGCAACCCTGAGCATGTGCCCTGACTGGGAATTGAACCATGACCTCCTGGTTCATGAGTCTACATTCAACCACCAAGCCACACTGGCCTGGCGTATCCCCTTGTTTTTAAACATTTATGGTCTGTCATTTTTTGTGCTTTTTTTTTTTTTTTAACATTCTAGTCTGGGTCCTAATATTTGTTACTGTCTCCACTGGTTAGACTTCTGGTAAAGCTAATAAAGTAATCATAAGAATTAGGATGGCGAGGCCAAGATTTTGACTAGGTGATACATGCACATGGTATATAATAATTATACACTATACAAAAGAAATGGTTTTATAATGAGAAGTAAGCATCCTATCCCATGTATCCATTTATCCCGTTATTTCTATGTACCTTTTCAGAAGTATTTCACAACTGAGAGGAGATAGATGTGTTTTTGAAGGGCACATAAACAAGTATATGATTTTAATGTTTATTCAAATTAATGAATGGTTCAGATCTTTGTATTTTGAACATTTTGTTTTCCTTTCTTACCTTATTTCTAATATTTCCATAGTGTTACAAAATAGCAACTATAGCTTATAGTTCATGATAAATTCAGGAATCAGTAGCACAGAACTGATTAGAATTAGTTTCTAAAATAAATAGTTTAGAAAAAAATACACAATTTAGACTTCTTGAAAAAAATCAAAATGTTATATGAACCATTAATCTTTTAGACTGGTGAAAATAATCTTATGACTTTATCAGTTTCAAGTTGTTACTAATCTTACTGAATTCTCTGAAGCAAAACATTTATTTTAAAAATTTATTAAAAATAAAAATCGGTAGCCCTACTATCTTGAGCATATTATTTGTCTTTTTCTATGCAGTTTATCAATGGTGCTAAGGAAATATGCTATGCTCTTCGAGCTGAAGGCTATTGGGCTGACTTTATTGACCCATCATCTGGTTTGGCGGTGAGTAATTAAATTAAAAGTTTTAAAGCCAGGTTGGTTATATAACTTGAAGTAGAAATGGTTTTTATTATTGCGAAATTTTTTGTAACTATAACCTTGGTAAAAATAGATCATTTAAGACTTTTTTCAAACCTCACAATTTTACCCAAAAAAGTACCACTATGAGTCAGTTGCATTCACAACTTGGAGGGACCCCTATCCCTCATACTTAGGTTTCTCCATTACTTTAAGGATTTTAAAATTAAAAATAATAAAAAGTTATTTCCATCCTCATTATTTAATTTATATTGAATTGATGTGTTTATTGTTTGTTAGTTGAAAATTACTTACCTGTAGTTTCTTTAAGGAAGAAAAAATATTTTTAGAATTAAGGAAATATGGATGATAAAAGAAATATTTGGAAAAGTAACAATTTTAAAAACACAAAGTTATATTTTGAAAATAACTGAATTACATTGTAACATTTTAAATTCTGGGTATGGGTTTTTTTGGTTAAAATAGTAATTTTTTTTTTTAAATCTTCAGATAGGAAT
Source organism: Myotis yumanensis (assembly GCF_028538775.1). Classification (NCBI taxonomy): domain Eukaryota; kingdom Metazoa; phylum Chordata; class Mammalia; order Chiroptera; family Vespertilionidae; genus Myotis; species Myotis yumanensis. The sequence goes on from NW_027223759.1 coordinate 62,938,407, forward strand.
ATATACTGTTTCTTCTCTAAGTCAAGTAAGATAGAGTATAAACTAAAAATGAAGAACTTACTCTGGACTTTAGCTTCCTTTTCTTGTAAATGATAAAGATGAACCACGGATGATTATCTAAAATTTATTCCATCTTTAAAGGTGGTGCAATGTTATGCATTTGGTTCTAGATAACATGAAATTTGCTATATCATTCATTTCACATTTCCAGAATGCACAGGTATTGGGGGGAGATGAGGTGTTAGGGCAGTTTATTTGTTTCATGCGACCTTTTTATTATTTGTTTTTTAAAAATATTTGGAGTATTAAAATAGATACATGTTTATGTTTGCATGAAAATTATTGCTACATTGTCTTTCTTGCTAATGAAAATACTTCATTTTTTAAATTTCCTCCAGTTTTTTGGACCATATACAAACACCACTCTTTTTGAAACAGATGAACGCTATCGTCATTTAGGATTCTCTATTGATGACCTTGGCTGCTGTAAAGTGATTCGTCATAATCTCTGGGGTACCCACGTGGTTGTAGGAAGTATCTTCACGAATGCAACACCAGATAGCCATATTATGAAGAAATTAAGTGGAAACTAGTAGTAATGTCGATTTATTTACTGTACTATTTCTACTTAGCATTTGGGTTGATCTATAAACACTGTCAAAGGCTTCAGATTTTAAAATTTACTTATTTCTAGGTATTTATTTCAACATTTGTAAATTTACGGCATTGACAAGGATTTGTGATTTTTAAATCTCAAAAGTTCAGATTGTCTGTGAATACATGTTAAGCACATCCACATTGTACAGAATGTGGTAAATAACATGTAACTATGGTATGATCTATTGTTACTGCTCCCCTTTATTGGAAATACCTTAATTTTAATTATTTTCTCCAAAAATAAATTATACGTTTGCTTATGGTATTTTTTTTTTTTCATTGCAATATTTTTTAAATGTGGTGCTTAAGACTCCTAAGAAATTGTATTAATCTTTATAAAGTAGTTTTTTTAATGGATGTGATTGAAAATGCTAGATTTAACTTTTCCTAATTTTCTTTTTTCTTATACCAGTCTTGAGTATTACTTTGAAATAATGTACATATAGGAAAAGAATAAGAGTAATACTACATGTATAAAGGCATATGAATCTCATCCTTATATATACTAAAGGAATAATTCTTAACTTCTTGGTTGTAATAAATAAATGTGGATTATTTTGAGACAAAACTATGCCTCAAGCTGTTAAATCATATCTCTCCAATTTTAACAAAAGATGCAAACTGTGAGACATTACAGCAATACCTCATTTGTGACAGAGCTAGTTTTTACAGCATTGTGAACTTTTTAAAAAAATCACACCTTTTCATTGGTGAGGCTTTGCCAGTAGGAATAGAGACAAATCTTAGGAGAACAAGTAACTTCTACCAAATGAATTATTTCATTTTTGTCACATTTGCAATTTTACTTCAGTGTACTAACATGAAATGCCATAGTCATTAAATATACTTCCTTAAAATGAAAACAGGCTAGAAAGATGAGGTTGCGATGTTATAATCTGCTTTGATCTTGTCGTATATAAAAATAGATGCTCTCCTAGCTGGTTTAGCTCAGTGGATAGAGTGTCAGCCTGTGGACTGAAGGGTCCCGGGTACGATTCCCATCAAGGGCGCATGCCTGGGTTGTGGGTGTGATCCCCGGTAGAGGGCATGCAGGAGGCAGCTAATCAATGATTCTCTCTCATCATTGATGTTTGTCTCTCTCTCCCTCCCTCCCTCCCTCTCTCCCTCCCTCCCTCCCTCCCTCCCTCTTCCCTTCCTCTCTGTAATCAATAAAAATATTTTTTTAAATTAATAAAATAAATATTTCAGTGGCATCTTAACCTCAACCCATTCAAATGAATACAGGCTCCTTTATTAAAAAAAAAAAATAGATGCTCTAATTGCTTTAACTTTATTTTATATAAGATTATATTTAACTTATGACTTCTTGCATATTCTGGCATAAAAGAACAATATTCCTATATTTTAAAGAAGTTGGCAATTTAATGATACAAAAAGGCATTTTTTTATAAATTATAGTACAATTAATCAAAAATTTCCCCTTGTATGGTTAATGTTCTGTCCTATTTTTAAAAAGGCATTAAACTTTTGAAATACTAGGTTGTATTCGTAGCCTAGTTCTTTTGCTGTAAATTGAATTTTTAGTAGTTGTTAAAGAGTAAAAAGCCATTCTTGTCACAAACTTCATGAAGAAGTATCTGCCAAAGGTCCAGTTTTGTTACTGGAAGATGCTCCAGCTCACTGTCCATCACATGGATGTCCAATAACAGATTTTGACTAAAATTTAATGATGTTTCAGAACAGGAATCCAGATTTGATGGGGTCAAACTGGAACTTTGTGTCCACTTTAATCCAAAAACCTTGTGTAGAGAGGTCCCCAATTAGTTTCAGATTAGTTCAATCTGTTTTACAATTGCAGCACAATTCAAACTGTATTTAGTGACATATACTGCCTATCTCCCAAATGTTGCATGGTACCTACTAATACTAAAAAGTTACTTGCTTTTTTACCTGAAATTTAGGTTTATCTTACGGTCCTCGATTTTCATTTTTTAAATCTGATGACTGAACGGCAGCATTGTTATCAAACAATTTTTTTTAATAGTGAGATTATAGAGGAACTTGAAAGAAACCAAACTTAAATTTTTTAAGCATACAAACACCTACTGAGATTGAAAAGGGTACAATAGCCTGGACCACATGGTTCAGTGGTTGAGCGTCGACCTATGAACCAGGAGGTCAGGGCACATGCCCGGGTTGTGGGCTTGATCCGCAGTAGGGGGTGTGGAGGCAGCTGATCAGTGATTCTCATCATTGATGTTGCTATCTCTCCCTCTCCCTTCCTCTCTGAAATCAATTAAAAATATATTTTTTTTAAAAATGAAAGGGTACAATCTTTGAGCACCCTGAAAAGTCAGCACTTTCAGAATTAAACGAATGCTTTGATGACTCATCATTTTTATTTCAGGCTTTTGCCTTTGATTGTTTATGGTTACTGTTCATTGATTGCTATATTTTTATTTCTTCAGTTTGTTTTAAAACTGTAAGTTAGATCCTTAGCATTGGAATAAGCAGTATTTTTTATTACAGAGGAACATGAGATTCATTTGTCATTTGCTTACAAGAATGTGACTATATACCCTTAGACAAAAAGTTATTTTAAATAATACAAATTTTATCTCCAATGTCACTCAATCTTAATTGTAAAATACCAGGTTGGAGCACCTTGAACTGAATGAAATCACTAGCAGGGTCAAAGAAGACTTCCTTCTGGCACTGAGTAAACTGGCTGGGAAAGAGCAAGGCAAATTGTTTACTGCATTGTAACTAAGTTATGGTAATAAGATTTGTTCTATATTAAGCCTGGGTGAGTTAAAATACCTTTGCAGAGTCAGGTGGTCACTCATGGGAGATAAATTAACTTTCCTGGGACAGGGGTATGAATTAGTGACCTGAAAGAGGCAATTAATCTCAAATGGATGAGCATTTGGCTGTTAGAGTGCTCTCCATTTATGGTTCCTTTAGAACCCGTGTAGATCAACACAGCGTGGTTTTATGCAGATAAGCCCAAAGACCTACATTGATTCAAGACAATAATGTCTCCAGGTGGCAAAAAAATCATTTTAGTTAATTGGAAAAAACAAAGTTGGTTAAGAAATCTACAATGGAGATAAAACTAATATTAACACTGAGACTATTGAATGTTTTATGGATTTTGTCATGGAACTTCTGTATATATCAGTTAACACAAGTTTCTCCAAGCAAATTTGAAGTGTGGCAATTAAAAAAAAAAAGTGTTATATATACCATTTAGGTTTATCAGAATTCCTAGCCTGCTTTTCAAATTAATCCTGCTTTCTGTTTTATTTTATTTTTTTTAATATATTTTATTGATTTTTTACAGAGAGGAAGGGAGAGGGATAGAGAGTTAGAAACATCGATGAGAGAAAAACATCAATCAGCTGCCTCCTGCACACCTCCTACTGGGGATGTACCCGCAACCAAGGTACATGCCCTTGACCGGAATCGAACCTGGGACCCTTCAGTCCGCAGGCCGACACTCTATCCACTGAGCCAAACCAGTTTCGGCTCTATTTTAAATTAAGTTCTTTTTCACTAGTGACTTAAAGACTAAAAGCTTAAATAGCCACTTTTCCAACATTGTGATTATTTTGAAGGGTAGCTAAAAAGCACTGAGATTAATTTCATAAGTAAAGTGTAAAAATCAATGTCATTACTTTACAATCATTTCCAATAGTAGATCTCTACTATTGTGGGTACTGGACGGTGTGGCCCCAACTGTCTAGAATTACTTTTAGCTGTTGGCCTTTCCACTTCATAGTGCTGCCCCTTCTTTTCAAAGTGAAGAATAACCTAATGCTGATAAGTATCCTTTCACATAATATACATACATACATACACAGGCACATACCTTATGAACAAGACAACTTCTAAGAGCAAGATAGCTATATAGGTGAGGTATGTTTATTTTATTTAGATCCACAATGTGAATGTCTCAAATGGATAAAACCTCTAGTTTTGTACTTGGGACTTTGCCAGCATTATTCAACCCTCTGCTCCTAGGTATATAAAAACATGAGCTGCAATAATACATTTGGACAATAGGTGTCACCATCTAATTACCTAGAAATAACCTCAAATTTGGGTCTTACTTTGCAAAGAATCTGGGGCTTCTGACTTTGTAAAACTTTATTCAATTATGTGCTTGAAATTTAAACTATTTAGAAAGAGGTTCCTGTACATTGCTAATGACTTAATTTCTTCACTTTTTTCCTTAAAGCTGTTACCCAGATGCCATTAATTAGTCTATAAACTAATTATATTATCTTTAAAACAGAAAATGAACCTCCAGTGCAGTGAGTCAAATTGTTCAATAGTCACACATGTCATTGTCTTTATTTATAAAAAATCATGAGCTCCTGTAAAGGTATCAATTTGTTACAGTGAATCTAATGGCTTGAATTCATAGCTTGGTAAGTAAAAACAGAAAAAGGCATAGAAATACTGATGTGCTTTGAGTATTCAAAACACCTTTTATTTGTTGGGTGAGAAAACTCAAAACCTTTAGTCGTAAGTGATTTGCCCCAGGTCGCATTAGAATCTAGATTTCCTGAATCTTAGCTAATGTTGAATTGGTGATTTCTGATAATTCAGCCAGGTTGTTTTAAAATAAATACTCTTTATTTTAAAAAATTTCAAGTACAGTATGGGCTTTTGAAATATCAATTTATATTACCTGATCATCTGTTTTTAATGCAATCTTATTAAGATTCTTCCCCATTCTCAGAGAGGAAATGTAAGTTGTTCACAGCACTCTCTTTGTTTGGCAGCTCTGCTTCTTTTATCATATCAGTGATGACAGGAATGGTAAGTCCTGTCGAACAGTGGTGCTAGAAGTAATGAAGAAAGAAAGGCCAATACCTTTGATATAATAAATTACTGGATTTCTCAGTAACATTTGTGTTTTATAATTATACTTGTCTGGCTATAAGAAAGCACCTTTATTGTTGAAATCCCTTACTCAACAATAATATTATGAATCTAAAACTATTTTTGCCATTGACTTTCTTTTTTGAGCATGTAAGATTTCTTAGGTATGTAACTGTATTACAGTAGTACGGACAAACGGACAAGTGAGATAATGAGGGCTACTGATTTATCTTGAGCAGTGAATTCAAGCATTCTGTTATACACATTGACAATTATTTATTAAAACAGGTTACAGCAAGGCCTTTGCTAGTTACTTCAGTTATTGCTTGCTATCACTATAACAATAGGAAAATAACAAATTGAATAATTTAAAATTTTGTAATTCATTGAATATTTCTCAAACAGCATATCTTTTTGTTTTGTACTTAATCATCCCTAATAATGTGTATTCCGACTGATTTATTAAAGTTTGACTTTATTCTGATTCCCCTTGGGTCTGCTCCAAGTTAGAGCTGATAGCATGTCTGGAGCCTTTGGAGGAGACAAAATTTGAGCTGCCCCCAGAGCAGCAAGTAGTATTTAATAGTGATAGTTTGAATAGTAAAAGGATGCCAGGTCCTAGGAGTGTTGTATGGAGAAGAGCACAGCAGTATGTGCACTGATTCGCCTAGAGATTCCTTCACATGCAAGGGAGAAAGAGGAAACTGGGAAAACAGGTTGGAGCTGGATTGAAGGGATTTTCTGTCCCAGAATGAGGAATTTTCACTATATGCTGTAGCATTAGACATTGAAAGTTTTTGAGTTAGAGAAGAATTCTATTAAAACAACATTTACAAAGAGAACTTCTGGTGGTATAGAGCATGAATTGCAGGAGAGAAGGAACTGGCAACAAGAGTGCTATTGTAATGGAGAAGTTCAAAGGTAATAGAAACCTAAATTAGGGTGGTGGCTGTAGAAAATGAGTTAAATATTCCAAAAGAAGAATTAAAGGAGTTGGTGGTTGACTACTACTTTGCCTTGTTCCCACATCCTCTCCACATTTAGTCATTCAAACAAAACACTGCAGTGTTCAGCCTGAATGAGAATAATAATAATAATAATAATTGTATAATAGCAGCCAACATTCCCATATTGCTCACTTCATTCCCAGCACTTGTGTAAGTGCTTTATGTGTACTAATTCATTTAATTTTCATAACAAACTCATGAAATAATTATTGTTTCCATTGCACAGATGGGAAACCTGAAACAGGTTAGATGATGTGTTCAGTCACACAGGTAATGAGTGAGCCATGGGGGAACAGCAGCAATTGGGACCTAGGGTCTGACGCCTCTCCTGATGATCTCATTAACAGGTATTAGTTTGTGGGTTTTAGCCCTCTTAAATTTACATGTGTTCAAGCTAAAATGGTGGTGAATATCCAGTTGGGAATATCTAGCAGGTTCTTGGAGATGGGAACCTAGAATTCAGAGACTAGTCAGTATTGAAGATTGAATGCTGTGGCCCTGCTGGTGTGGCTCAGTAGTAGAGCATCAACCCATGAACCAAGATGTCACTGGTTTGATTCCCTGCACAGTTGTGGGCTCCATCCCAAGAAGGGGGCCTGCAGGAGGCAGCCGATTGATGTTTCTCTCTCATCAATGTTTCTATCTATCCTCTCCCTTTCTCCCGCTCTAAATCAATAAAAACTTTTTTTAAAAGATTGAATGTTGGGTACCTCAACTAACAAATATTCAAAACCCTTCATTACAGAATTGAGATTAGATTTTAGCCCACTGATTTTCCACAGTGCAGGGGAGGGGACATAGCAAGGGTACACTTAAGACAATTAAGATTTTCAGCCCTATTGGAAATCATGCTGGCAGAGTTCTCGGAAGTTATGTTCTGCTTATCTTTTGTTCTCTCATACCCTATCTACTAAAAGAGTAATATGCAAATTAGCCATCGCTCTGCGACATATGGCGGCACCCATAGTGGCCAGGGCAGGATGCTGGCAGCATCACCCTGGCAACGTGAGCCCAGCAGGCATTGCTGCGGCAACCCGCGAGCATGCAAGCACGGCCTGCAGGCAGCACCCAGCAGGGCCTGCTTGCCCATAGCCGTGATGGGGAGCGGGCAGGCCCCGCAGAGAGCAGAGAACCACAGGGAGTGGGCCCAAGCTGTCAGTAGGACATCCTCTGAGGGCTCCAGGATTGGAGAGGGTGTAGGTCGGGCTGAGGAACTCCCTCCCCCCCCCCCCCCACGAATTTTGTGCACTGGGCCTCTAGTAGTCTAATAATTTGGTATTTGAGTTTGTAATATATTCATTTCCATTTGGTTATAGGAAATCATGTAGCTTATATTTTCATGCTTAGTTTTAAAGTTTCAACTTCAGGCTTTTGAAATTTTTTTATTACAACATGCCATGAAATATCACTGAGTTCAGATATTCATTAGGAAATCAAAGAGCTATGTAACATCACCACAAAAAAAGGAGGGAGAGAGGATTTGGAAAACACTGGATGGACTTGGGTCTTAGTTCACGATCTACAAGTTTTCCAACCTTGGACAAGTTACTTTCTGTTTTCTGATAACTCCCATTTGATGGGAAGATTGTAAGTTTTAGGAGGGAATGACATATGCAAGTCATTTGTTATCATTTCCTATTGAAAAGGTCAGTAAATTTTAGCTGCTGTTATCTGATCTCTGTGCACAAATTTTGAGGACATCAAAACAGGAAAAATTACCCCCAAAATGAATTTCCCTAAAAATATAGTACAAGCCTCTTCAAGAGGAATCTATTTGGCAGAACATTTTAGTACTTAATCTAACCACAACTTTGGAGTAAACCCACCAAAACAAACAATGCCATCGCAAACAATAACATCCAAAACAAAAGGAATGCTCCCGTAGCTGTTAATACATAGATAGTGTGTTAACTTAGTAATCATGGGATTCACTGGTTTAGATGTAACCAGCTATTCCATGCCCAGAGACTTGTCAGAAACTTGTATTGGTACTTAAACATTTTCCTTTAGTTAGGTGTGCGGTACCTCAAAACCCAGCATGCAAACACTGGATCCAACAGAATTCCACCTCAAACATTTGGAAAGATATGTACATACACTGTGAGAAAAATAGAGATTTTAAAAATATCAATATTTATATGACACATCTGTGTATATTTTTGTATAGTCAAGTATTAACAAGGCCTACCCTGGTGCAAAGTTGAAATTTACATAAGTATCCCATTTAATTTTCACATAAATAGTATGGAGTACCCTAGATGTTTGGGCTCAATGGATAGAGCATCAGCCTGCAGACTGAAGGGTCTCGGGTTCAATTCCAGTCAAGGGCACATGCCCAGTTGCGGGCTCAATCCCCAGTGGGGGGCGTGCAGGAGGCAGCCCATCAATGATTCTCTCTCATTGATGTTTCTATCTCTCTCTCCCTCTCCCTTCCTCTCTGAAATCAATAAAAATATGTTTTTTAAAAAGAATGGGAAACATATATATACTAGAGGCCCGGTGCACAAAAATTTGTGCACTCGGGGGGGAAGGGGGGGGGGCCCCAGCCTGGCCTGTGCCCTCTCCCAGTCTGGGACCCCTCGGGAGATAACGACCTGCTGGCAGAGGGCAGGCCCAATCCCTAGGTGCAGCCCCTGGTCAGGCTCAGAGCAGGGCCGATTGGGAAGTTGGAGCGCCGCCCCCTGTCATGCACAGAGCAGGGCGAATCGGGAGGTTGCGATGCCACCCTCAGTCATGCTCAGGGTAGGGCCGATTGGGAGGTTGGGGCACCGCCCCCTGTCACACTCAAGGCAGGGTCGATGGGGAGGTTGCGGCGCCACCTCCTGTCACGCACAGAGCAGGGCCAATCAGGGGGTTGGGGCGCTGCCCCCTGTCACTCACAATGCAGGGCCGATCAGGGGGTTGGGGCACTGCCCCCTGTCACTCACAGAGCAGGGCCCATCAGGGGGGTTGGGGCTCCGTACCCTGTCACACACAGAGCAGGGTCAATCAGGGTGTTGGGGAGCTCCCCCCTGTCACACACAGAGCAGGGCCCATCAGGGGGTTGAGGAGCTCCCCCCTGTCACTCACAGAGTAGGGCCGATAGGGGAGTTGGGGCACCTCCCCCTGTCACACACAGAGCAGGGCAGATCAGGGGGTTGGGGCGCTGCACCCTGTCACACTCAGGGCAAGGCCAATGGGGAGGTTATGGCTCTACCCCGTTACACCCAGAGCAAGGCCCGTGGAGGGGGGTTGTGGCGCCGCATCCTGTCACACTCAGGGCAGGGCCGATGGGGAGGTTATGGCTCTACCCCGTCACACACAGAGCAGGGCCCGTGGGGGGTTGGGGCGCCGCACCCAGTCACACACAGAGCAGGGCCGATCGGGGTTGGGGCGTCACACCCTGTCACACACACAGCTGCAGGGTGATCAGGGGTTTGGGGAGCTCCCCCCTATCAGGCACAGCAGGGCTGATCAGGGGGGTGGGGCGCCTTCCCCTGTCATGAACAGAGCAGGGCAGATAGGGAGGTTGTGGCCCCGCCCCCTGTCACACACAGAGCAGCAGGGTGATCAGGGGGTTTGGGCGCTGCCCCCTGTCATGCTGATCCCGGTGCCAGGAGCCTCGCTGCTCCGCTGATCCCAGTGCTGGGAGGTATATTACCCTTTGGGGGCTGGCTGGTTTGCCCTGAAGGGTGTCCTGGATCAGGGTGGGGGTCCCCACTGGGGTGCCTGGCCAGTCTGGAAGAGGGGCTGAGGGCCGTTTTCAGGCTGGCGGGTGACTGAAGCTCCCAACTGCTCCTTTTTTTCTTTTTTCTTTTTTTCTATTCTGGGCCAGCTTTAGCTCTGAGGCCTCGCTGCTGAAAGCAGGTTTCTGGCCTTTACCTTCTGTATTTGATACAATGTTGCGGTCCGGCTGGCTGAAGCCCGGCTGACTGAAAGCCGGTTTCTAGGGTTTTGTTTAGCTTCTATATTTGCAACATAGTTGCTTAGAGTTGCAGCTGAGAGGCTGGCAAGACAGGCGGGGAACGTTGGAGTCCGCCATCACTGGAGCAAGCAAGCCTCCCTGTTCGCTTCAGTGCATGGTTGCCGGCCGCCATCTTGGCTGACAGTTAATTTGCATAAGGATATGCTGATTAGCCAATGGGAAGGGTAGCGGTCGTACGCTAATTACCATGTTTCTCTTTTATTAGTGTAGATAAAAAAAGAAAACACGCAGTATGGGGTAAGTGATGGCATCTTAAATTCATGAGGAGAAAATTGAAAATGAAAAAAATAAGTAATTGAAGGCCACAACGTTTTTAAGTAATGGACCAGGAACCCAAACCCAGGTCTTTTTCATATGAAAGTCCCAATTTTTCATACTGTATGGACTTGTGAAAATCACTGGCCAAGCTTCTCACTTTTGGAAATAGCTTTTGGATATTTTACTTGAAGGAAGGGCTGTTGATTATGGGGAAGCGGGCCCTGCTGGGTTTTGAAGTGCTTTTGAGAAATGTTTACTTTCAGGCACCCAGAAGTCTGACTTGATGGTCAATTACATGGCAGTGGCTCAGAGCATGTTCTGCTGCCTTTGGAAACTAAAAGTTTCACAAGCCTGTGAGTAGTAGTTTTAGAAAAAGAGCACTGTTTTCAGACTGACCAATAAAATATAGATGAAATTATAATTCTTAATATTGCAATCTCCGGCATGATAAATGAATGAAGTGGAATTTCTTTATTCTTCTATAATTTATATACTTATTTAACATAAGCACCTACGTATATAGTTTAGTGAAGATCAAGAAAATTATAAATGCCATAACCAGAGTTTTACTACAATGGTTTGACTTACAATTTTCAACTTTATGACAGTTTGAAAACAATAGGCATTCAATAGAAACCACACTTCAAATTTTGAATTTTGATGTTTTCCCAGGCTAGTGTTATGTGGTAGAATACTCTCTCCGGATGCTGGGCGGAGCTGCAGCCCATAATCAGCCACATGATGACAAGGGTAAACAACCAATACCCTACAGTGTACTGTGTTGCCAGCCTCTTTATTTTTTGATATTTTGTTCTGAGTATGTCTAAGATAGGCAAGGTTTAGATATGGTGTTCAGTAGGTTAGGTGAATTAAAAACATTTTCGACTTATGCTATTTTCCACTATGATGGGTTTATCTGAAGGTAACCCCCTTGCACCTCAAGGAGCATCTGTATTTATAAAATGACAATATGAATGAATTAGAAAGCAGTCTTAATAGGTCTAAATGGCTATGGTTGCCCTCAGTAAAGATTACAGACATTATGTGCATGTGTCCAAATATATGCAAACAGGCACAGGTTTGTTTTATCCCTGATATTTTATTACATTATTTATTCTGATGTTTAAGATTACTGTGAGTTTTCTTAACTTACAATTCTATGTTTCTTTATCATATCATAACTAGAAATATAAAGTTTGGAAGCAGCAGCCCTGTTGTTTAAATAGTCATTGCTACATTGAGGAAATATATTTCAGGGGCTCTTAACCTTTTTTTTCTTCATACCATGGGCCCCTTTTTCAGAATTATGTTTTCAGTGCATAAAATACATGTATCGTTAAAAAGTTGATTATTTTGAAATACAATTATCAAAATATTTTTTTTGCGATAGAACATTTGTGCTTTTTATCACAAGATATAGCAACAGGTCTAATAACTACTGTAATTTTGAATTTGTGATAACTATAAATGGTATTAGAAGATATCTGCAACAACTATAATGTGATAGAAAAAGATGTACTTTCTATTAGTAACAAGTCACAGGAACTGCTAATAACACTTGACTTGTTGCTCGTATTTGAAATGAAAAGAAATGCTAAATTTCAGTTAAATGGTAGTGAAAATAAAAATGTAATTTTTCCCCAACCAAATGTATTCTATACATAGACCCCACGTTAAAACACACACACACACACACACACACACACACACACACACACACACCTGTAACTGTAATCTGTTTTCTGAAATTTTGTATCAGTGATAATTACTTACTGTTTGTGTATGCTTTGGGACTTCTGCTGTAATAATCCTTGTAATATTTAAAGTAGACTCAACTGCTGTAACAAATTGAGATGGTCTACATGGTGTCTAGCACAATGGAAGTCCTATTTCTCAGTCACTAACACCAAGGCAGATGGCTCTCCTTCATAAGGTAGTTCAGGGACTTGGATTCCTTCCATCCTGCAGCTGTATGAGAATCTGGGGCCTAGCTGTTGTCTAAATTCCTCTGGAAGGGGGAGAGAGTTGAGGGGAGCACCCCAGCTTCTTAAAAAGCATTGGGCCAGAGGTGACACACATCACCACCATCCACATTCCTTTGGCAAGAACTAGTCACATGGACCCACCTGGGCACCACGTCCTAGTAACGACACCGCACAGTGGCATGGGAAACACAAGATTTGGGTGGGCAGTTAGCTGTATCTACCACAATCATGTTTTCTCTTATGACTTTTATACAACAGATTTGGAGGACAATTTTCCTAATCCTGTATCATCTTTCACATTCCTGACACAAATCCTACTTGGTTTTGGTGTATAGTTGTTTTTCTAAATTGTTAACTGGGTGAGAGGAAAAAATGAACAAACAAGCAATCAATCAATCAGCAGCTCTTGCTCCCTGAGTGCAGACCCCTAAACTACAAACCTAGGTATCATTGAAGTGTCTTCTTTCCTACTCAAAGTGATCCATCTACTATTTTACATCCTAAATATCACTTAAATCAGGCCTGCTCCTGCCACTGCCTCCCTTTCGATACTCATAAATTCTCTCCTGGACTACTTCTGTAATTGCTCCTGATTGAGCCTTCTGCCTTCAGTTTTGTCCCTCTCCCAAAGCCGGTCTTCTCAAACTTTTAAAACTTCACATCCCCATGAGTGAAAAATAGAGCACACTCCTTAATGTATGCACATTGATTGATTTATGTTATGTATACTTCCTCTTTCACCATTATGTATATCTTAAAATGATACAGAGAGATTAAACCTTAAATATCAATAGGAATTCTAAAATGATCTTCCCCATCCAGTGGATTATTTGAAACACATGATTCAGTGTGAGTTCTGTCAGCACAAGGGACATCAGAAGTATCACAGGACTAAGGGGTTTAATAAGAATTAGGGCTTATCTGAATGAGGGGGAGAGCTAGGAAGTGAAAGTCTGTCTGCAGAGGGGTAGTCAAAGGATTTGAGAAAGAGTCACTGTTTCTATTTGAAGTTGGAAAAGCTGAAATTTGCAGAAGTCTTAGAAGCAACAGGTCTGACCACAAGAGGACTGTGAAATGTGAGCGCCTACAGAGATCTCAGGAAACTGCTGTAACTCCCCACAGCCTTCTGAATATAATGGGTTTTCCTTCACCTCTGCCTGCTAGACCTCCACGAGTTTTTCTCATCAGAAAATTAATGCATTCGGAAGTCAAAGAAAAAAATCTGTGAGCCTTAAAAAAGACTAGACATGTTCATGCCAGTTGACAACAACTAATTTAACACAGCTGACTTGGAACATAGCCAATTTTGGTTGGAGATTAATACTCTATTCTGGATTCAGAGTGATTTTTCTAAAATGTACCTGATTTTGTGTTACTCGAAATTCTTCTGTAGCTTCCTTGAGATCAGACAAGAGTGAGAGCATTCAAGATGGTATGGTCTAGAACAGTGATGGTGAACCTTTTGAGCTCGGCGTGTCAGCATTTTGAAAAACCCTAACTTAACTCTGGTGCCGTGTCACATATAGAAATTTTTTTATATTTGCAACCATGGTAAAACAAAGACTTATATTTTTTATATTTATTTTATATATTTAAATGCCATTTAACAAAGAAAAATCAACCAAAAAAATGAGTTCGCATGTCACCTCTGACACCTGTGTCATAGGTTCGCCATCACTGGTCTTCTAGACTGTAGTTGTCTTTGCCTCAAGTACTTCGTAATCGTTTTAGCCTTGCAAATATTTGTTTGAATACTTAAATAGGACATAAACATATACAATATAGTTATTATATTAAGCCTTAGTGGACAATGGGAGAGTGTTAGAAGCCTCCTCCATTCCCTCAGAACCCTGCACAGTGCCCCCTTAGTAGGGGAACTTTGGAGCTCCACAGACTGTGTTTAGAAACAACTGCCCTAAATGGTGACATCCAAAGTAATCAGCATAGTGTATAAGGACTTTCATCATCTGCCTCCTGTGTACCTTTTCAATTAAATCCTCTAATATTCTTCAGCCCTCGCCCCAATACACACCTTTGCCCATTGTATACTGGCTTTCCCAATTTAATTACTCATATCTCAAAGCTTTTCCTTGGCATATTTGCTCCCACTTAATTGAAGTGCTTCTCCTACCTTGCTCATCAGGCATGTTTATATTCACAAATCATCACTACCTCCAGGGAATTTTTCCTGACTCAAAAAATCTCCTTTCTATGAAACAATACTCAATGCAAAGGTGGGCTCCAGAGCTGTTGATTCCATGTATTGAGGGGACATGGATTGAGCTATTTCAAAATAGATTTCCTAAAATATATAATATTTACTTTCCCCAATTCTCATTTCTCAGTTCTGTAGGCACTTAAAAATATATAGTACCCACTTTTATTTTTGGTATTCTTTTAATAGTGTAGTTGTGTATCTACGTGTGATAGTTTGTCAAAACCAAGAGCTTTTTGAAATCCCTGAAAGTAAGATATTTTGCTTCTGCCGGAGAAAAAAAAATGCAAATCATTATAAAAATAACAAAATCAAGCATTCCTTGACTTTAGTATTCATATTTTCAAACTACAGCCCTCAGAGTTCACTAACTGTCCAATGCTCTCTATCCAACTTTGTCATCCACCATTTCCTATATTAAACTTTAACTCCAGGCTGGGCAGTCTACTTACTGTATCCCCAAACATATTAGCTTTAATTTCCAAGCCTTTATTCATACTGTTTCCTCTCTTACAGCATCCTGTTCTCCACTTCCCCATTTCCTATCTGCATTCTTTCTAATAAGACAAATTCAGCTCATAAACCACCTCCTCTAAATCATCCATACTGTTCTCTTCTGCTGAACTTCAGTAACAACATTTGACCCAATCCTTTCATTTAACAACTAATCCCACATTACTTTGCATTGTGATCTAACTTTTTAAAGTATTATTGTCTTATCTCCCCAACAAAAAATTATGAGTCCTGAACTATCACAGATGTTGCATTTTATATTTATTCACATCCTCTCCCTTAACTAACTCCTTGTTTTCTACATAACACTTGCTCTACAAATACTTAATTGAAAGATGCTAAATTCCAGAGCATGTCCAAGAATAAGGGAATAAAGCAATTTTATGTTCATTGGTTGATTCAGTCATTTATTCAACAACAAAATTTTTAAATCTATTTCCATGAATAATTAAACATTACTTTAAATAATGGGATACAACACAGAGAGAACCAAGATTTGTGTATCAAACATAAAAATAGAATTGCAGTAATACCAAACAGAATAGTAGCTGCCATCATGGCCACTGTGTTGGCAAAAACACTGAGTTAAAAGAAAACATAGACTTCAGTCCTGGATACCTCACAGGTGTCTTTGGCAAAATAATGTAATCTCTCTGGGCTCATTTTATACGTTTCTGAAAGAAGAGTGTTGAACTTAATCATTTTTTACCATTCCAGCCAAAATAAAATCATGCCATTTGTCTTTGGAGGAGATGGCAATAAAAACAAAATAAACAAACAAAAAAAAACTCACAAGAACTACCAGAGGCATTAATGGAAATCTTTTCCCTGCCCCATAGTAGGTAGAATAATGGTGGCCTTCCTAAACCCTAGAATCCGTGAAATGTGTTACATGGCAAGGGGGAATTATGGTTGTAGATGGAATTAAGGCTACTAAAACTCCTTATTTTATGTTTATTCAGGTGTGCCAAGGTAATTATAAGGGACCTCAGTGTGGAAGAAGGAAGTGGAAGAGTTGATGTCAGATGACACAGGGTCAGACTTAACCTCCCATTGCTAGCTTTTAGCATGAAAGGGGGCCACAAGCCAATGAATGCAGCCAGCCTCTAGAAACTGGAAAAGGCAAGGAAACATTGTCTCCCATAGGCTCCAGAAGGAACCAGCCCTGCCAACACCTTGATTTTAGTCCAGTAAAATCCATTTTGGACTTTGACCTCCAGAACTATCCTATATAATAAAGACCTAGTATGCTAATTAGACCAAAAAGCTAAATGACCTTCCGGATGTCCTTCTGGACAAAGCCGGGGCTGCAAGGGCAGGGCGGAGCTGCGAGGGCTGGCCGAGGCAGCCAGGGCTTCCAGCACTGAGCCCCTTGCACGAATTTTGTGCATCAGGCTTCTAGTAAGATAATAAACACATTGTTTTAAGCCACCAAGTTTGTGGTCATTTGTTACAGCAGCAATAATAAACCTTCTTCCCAACCAAAAAAGATATTTACTAAAAGAAAAAAAGCCTATAAACATTTTCTGATAAAGTAATATGTCAACAAAATAAATCAACATGATATGTCTGAACTAGCAGCAGTCGCTTTAGTGATGAGCTGAAATCCTCATTTATTAAAAAGAAAGCAGAATAATTCAGCCACATATATACTTTATGAAGCACTGGTCTCAGAAGATGTATTTGCTTGAACAAAATAAATTGTTACAGATAGGATTGCCAACATGTATTTTGTTATTGTCTAGCAGTTTTTAAAACGATTTGTACTAATAACCCATCCTAGCTGTAAAGACAAGTGACTTAGGAACTTTGAAGATAATTAAAGAGACCATTTACAACCATATAGTCTAGTCCCTTCATTTTAAAGTTAAGTGATTGAGTCCCAGACCTAAATAAACTCCTCCAAAGTTGAACAGTTTTTAGCAGAATGGGAAGTAAAATCTGATTTCCACCCTTCTTCAGGCCAGTGCCAATGTCAGACAGTGAGCAGGGGGGAGAATGGGAGGAGATGGGAACATCAAGAATGGGAGGCGAAGACAACCTTCAAGAGGATGGGTTCCAGTCATATGTAGAACTTTGGATTTAATCAAAGTGCATCAAAAAGCCATAAAGCTGATGTGTTTTTTTTCATGTATACATTTAACATAAATTTAATACTAAGAAGATACAAATTTAGCCTCATAGAAATACAAGAGTAAAAGTAAAGAGACCAGTTGCAAGGTTGTTGCAATAGTTGTGGAACAATTCACAATCTACTTTGAAGTTAAAATCAATACAACTTGCTGATAGATTGGATGTGTGCACAGTGAAAGGAGGGGAATCAAAGGTTATTTCTGAGTGTGGTTTAATGGTATATGCTGAAATAGGAAAATGCAAGGTGAAGAAAAGTACGAGTTCTACTGTATTCTCTTAAGTTCAACCAATCAATTAAAAATCAAGTAAATTGTTTTCTGATTTATCTACATATATGTAAAGCATTTAGCTAGTAATAATACATATTTCCTCCTCTTATGCAGCTTATAATTGAGGGATGGGTAGTTAGGGATGGTGTTAGATGAGTTAAAACATGTCTATAAGGGAATGCAGAATAGGACTGTCTATGTGAGAGTTACTAATAAAGTGCATCAAGAGTATATGTGAGACTATTTCTTAAAGAACTAAGGGAGAAAAAAGGAGTAAGAGAGGGCGTGTTATTTGACATGGTCATTTAGGAGAGATGGATGACATTCCAGCCCGAAAGAACTGTGTTTTCTAAGTCAAAGCAGTGAGGAGGTTCAAAGCATGCCTAAAGACTAGGGAATAGTACAGTTTAGTTTTGATTGATGGATTGATGCAGTCATTCAACAAGTATTTATTGAAAACTTAGTATATGCCAAGTATTGTTACCAGCTGAGACCTGAAAGATGTCTGAGAAACAGCCCTTTCCCTCAGGTAGTTTATTGCCTGAGAAGTGGTGATGAATGAACTCAATAAACACATGGTAAAGAGATATGAAAACAAATACTTTTTTTACTCATACATTTTTCATTCATTCAATACATATTTGAATACCTACTATGTGCATTGTTCTAGAACTTGCCCATTGTTTTAGGCCTTGTACCCGACTATAAGTGGATGTGCTTATGGAAGTACCAGGAAAGGATTAGTCAAGTCCATCTGGTTTTAATTTGAGGTATGGCTGGGATTGTTCAGGAAGAACTTAGCAAATAAGTCAACTTTTACAGAAGTTCAGACCAAAATATTAGGCAAGGCTCATATTATGGAGGGTTCTAATGTCCATTTACACATGTGGCTTCTTCAGTTGGCATTGGGAAGTCATTGAGGTTTTGTTGACCATTTGAGTGACAGAATTAGAGCTTTAATTTGAGACAGGTAGAGCTAAAAAACATGAAAAGGAAGAGAATTATTTTAAAACCCCAGGAATTTCACTTTTAGGAATACTCAAAAGAACTGAATAAAATATATTCACACAAAAATATGAACAAGAATGTTTATAGCAGCATCATTTAAAATAGTCCCAAAGTGTAAACAACTTAAATATTTATAAACTAATGAATGGATAAATAAATTTGGTATATCAATAATGGAATATTAATCAGCTATAAAAATTAATTAAGTACTAATTCATGCTACAACATGGATGAACCTTGAAAACATGCTAAGTGAAAGAAGCCAGAGACAAAAAGCTGTATATGATTCTATTTATTTGAAGTGTCTACAATAAGCAAATGCATAAAGACAGAAAGCACATGAATTATTTGCAGAGGCTAGGAGGAGGGATGGGAGTGACTATTAATGGCTTTGGGATTTTTTTTTGGAGGGGGGGATGAAAGTCAGTGACTTTAACACTGGCGGTACCATTACCAGGAAATAAAGATATGAGAAGGAGCAGATTTGGGGGAAGTTCAATTTAGGACATATTGAAGTTAAGACATTTATAAAACATTTAGTTTTAATATTATTGTAAATGTTCATTTGCAGGTTTAAAAGGGTATATTTGGATACTGTCTGCACAGAAATGATTCCTGGAACCCTAGGAGTGGATAGATACTCTGAATGAGAAAGTGAAAAGAGAAATGAAGTCTGAGGTAAAATCTTGAGAAGTGATAATAGGAAAGAGGCAAAGGAGAGACAGGATCCCAGAAATAAGAACTAGTGGGAAAAAGGACTGAGTAAAGGAGGAGCCTGGGACATGTGAGGAACTGAAATACAAGGCCCTTGTGCAGAGCCCAGAGGTAAACCAGGGGAAAAGATGAGACCAGCTGAGTCATTGGAGGTATGTTTGTATAATCCTTGCAGGCACAGTTAAGGATGCTTGGTCCTTAGCCTAAGAACAATATGAAGCTATTAAACTTGGAGAGTCATGATTAGATTTGCATTTTTAAAACATCACTAGCTATAGTGTAGAAAATGATTTGGAGGAGGTCCAATCAAAATAATCCTGGTGGAAACATAAAACTTGTACTAGGAGGGTGATAGTGTAGTTGGAGAGATTTGAGAGAGATTTCAAAGTTAAAATGATGACTTGGTGATGATTGAATATAGATGGTGAGGGAGAGGCAGATGTCAAGGGATATATATGCCTTATTTTATAGCTTACTTTCATTGAGCTGTGGTGTCTTTGAATGGGAAATAAGAAGAACCCATTGTGAGGGGGTAAATGATGTTTGTCAAAATCCAAGCAGAGCTATTGAGAAGAAAGCTGTTACATAACACTGCTACCTGGTAAATAGCTCTGAGCTGAAGATAATTACTAAGGAGTCATTATTATGTAATAATCATTGAAGTCACGGAATGAATGAGATTGATAAGGGTGAGAGAATAGAGTAAGAAGCCACTAGAAGCAGTCTGAGACTCTGAGACTGATGACCACAGTGAAAATGTAGAATACCAATGTCTAAAATTCAGATTGAGGAGCAAGAGCCACTCAAAGAGAAAGAAAGAGAGAAGGATTGGTCAGAGACACAGAAGGAGCACCAGGATAATCCCGTGTCATGGGAACTAGGAAAGAGAATGTTTCAAAGAGAAAGCGGTGATTGGCAGGGATGTTGCTGAGAGGTCAGAAAGGTTTGTTGTGAAAATATGACATAATTCCATGGTGAAAATAGATTAAATTACAACGCCCATTACCGGATGCAAACTTTGGATGAGGAGGTATGACCAATATTGATTGTTATTGTACATGGTTTGTGAATGTTAAAAGGAGTTCCTGATGATAAGTAGGGAACTGAGACTTGGTGGCCTTCCAAGTAGCTTCAGTAATAAGGCATGACTCAGCCGCCTGAAGGGTGTTCCAGAGCTGTAGTCTCCCTAGTCCCTGGGTGCTCCCTCTCCACCACCTCCACCCAAAGAAGTCCAGGTATGTGGAAACAGGTTGGAATTCCCCATGATTTCTGGGAGTCCCTAAAATCAGAGAGGCAACATAGCCACATCTAACTCACCAAATCTTTCGGTAACACACACAAAAAAATATGTATTTCTTAAATAATAAATCTATCTTTCCCTCTCTCATACACCCCACTCCTGCCCCCAGCCAACCCAAAGCGCATGTTCTAATCCTTTTTTTACTGAAGATAGAATGGTCAGTTTGGAGGCGTTTATCCAATGAGAGGGGCAGCAATACTGGCAATGTAATCAGCTGGGTCCAACCATTTTTTTTTTCAGTTTTCATAATCTAATGAGGACTGAAGTGTTGATGGTAATCAGTGAGGGGGGATGGTGATTTTCTGTTATTTAAGGCAATTCAATTCAAACAGAATGTAAACACTATACAAGTTTATATTTTTAGTTGGATACTTTTTACATGCATTTTGAAAGCTAGCTGTATTTAATCACTTTTTATTGCATAAGCTAATGATGTGGATAATGTTGTTGACTTTTTATTCATCACTTAATGGGTAGTTTTGCAGCTAAACCACATAAGTGCCCTCCTACAGTGCTGCAAAATGATATGATCAAAATCATATAGGAAGTTGACAAATCATCAAGAACCACAACCCTAAGTTACAGGAAAGATAAAATGGAGCTGAAAGATATTTATAGGCTCTCTTGCAATTGCTCAAAAAATATTAAAGTCTGTTTGAGCGCATGCAATTTAAAAATATACTGTGGATAAAAATTAGCCTGCACCACTAAACTTTTATTTTCAAGTGTAATTAACAAAGTTTGATTATAAGGGGGCTGGGGTGTGTGCTTTCAAATTAATGTGTCATCAGCCCTTCTTTTCTCAGAGGCCATAGCTTGGTTATCATGTTTTTGATTAATACCTTAGCTTCTCTTTCCCCTTTTCTCTTGTCCTTTTTTTCTGTTACCTATTTTCTAGATCTGTCATCCCTTGTTAGTAATTTCACATGGCAAAAGAGTGGAGAAAGGAGCCGAAACTTAAATTCCATTCACCTTACCTCTTACTAGTAGCAATGGTAGAAGATTTATTACAAAAAGAGGTTAAAATGAGTAATTGCTGAAATGAAGTTCAGGAAATGTAGTATATTTCAATTACTTGTGCTCTGACTCTGTCCTTTAGTCAAATACGCAGCCTGGGTGTGCAGTTAGCTATTCAAATCTAATTATCTCATGCTCTGCTTCCCCCTTCTTTCCCTGCTGTGTCTACCCAACTTTGTCATTAGGCCTATGCACTACTAACTCTACCTGAAGAAAGAGAAGTCTAGCTGCCCTCTGTGTTCCCAGTGCTCTAAGAAGGATAGGAAACCCCAGCGTCAAAAACACAGTCCTTTGAGGTGGCTTACAATCACCTAGGGATCTTGCTGAAATGCAGATTTTTGACTCACTAGGTCTGGTTTGGGTTCTCTCCCATCAAATCTGCAATTGCTGTTTATGTACCCACAGATTTTGAGTAGAAAAACTGCGGTAGACCCTGACTAGCAATAAATAAGAACTTATTCTACTTTTACATACGGTTCAGGATATAGGTGATAAAGATCCTCCACCTGTGTATTTATATTTAGTTACAGAACAATATATATTTTGCTATAAATCCATGGGTTACAAACATGTTTTTGTGTTTTAAAAGTTTCTTTTATTTTAGCTCTGGTCAGGGAGCTCAGTTGGTTAAAGCATCATCCTGGTATACCAAGGTTGGCGGGTTTGATCCCTGGACAGGACACATACAAGAATTAAGCAATGAATGCATAAATAAGTGAAACAACAAATCAATGTGTCTTTCTCTCAAATCAATTGAAAATACTGTTGACCATTTTTATTTTGTTTTACTGTGATGGGAACAGTAACGAGATCTATCTCCTTAAGAAATGTTTATATGTACTATACATTATTGTTGCCCTCAGCTACAATGTTGTACGATTAATTTCTAGAAAATTTTCATCTTTCAAATCTGAAACTCTATGCCTATTAAGCAACAATATCCTTTCCCCATTATCCCAGCCCCCGGTAATCACCTTTCCACTCTGATTCTATGAATTTGACTATTTCAGATCTCTCCTGTAAGTGGTACCACCCGGTATCTGTCTTTCTGTGACTGGCTTATTTCACGTAGCATAATGTCCTCAAGGTTCATCCATGGTTCCACATATTGCAGAGTTTCCTTCTTTTTAAGGCTGAATAGTGTTCCATTGTATGTAGATATTACTCCTGGCTTTACATAAGGAAAGAAGGTGTTGGGTCATGCACCCAACACCCTAACTTTCCTGAGTGGGCTCCCCAGAGGATTGGTTTCTGCCTTGATAGTATTGGAGCTCCGATAGGTCCAACCTAGACTAATCCATTGGAGGGAAAATGAAGAGAGGACTTGGGGCTGGTTGACTCGGTAGACTCTCACCCTGCTCAGCACAAAGCAATCAGATAAAATAAAATAAAATAAAATAAAATAAAATAAAATAAAATAAAATAAAATAAAACAGCAGCTCTTAACTTCCTCCTGGAGAGGGAAGGAGTTGAGTCAAACATATTTTCTTAAAAGCAGCAGGACTCCTTTCTCAAAAGAAATATTTCATACAACTCCAAGTATATGAAACAGGAGAAAAGTGATTATATGGAGGGTCCCCATATCTCAGTGGAACTCTCATTTCCAAAGGACATGGACAAAGAAAACATTAGCTGAAGCTGCAGTGTCTATCTCCTGGCCAGTGTCACAAGGTAGGATTCCTTCATTCAGCACACATTTATTGAGTGCCTACTAGGTACCAGGCACATAGTAGGGGCTTTCATTCTGTGAAAGGTTACCTGACCTAAAGAATGAGCCAACCTTCAGTGATGGCAGCCCTCCTTCCTAACAAACCCACTGACTAAATAATTGACCTCTATAAGGCTGAAACCCTTTATAAATATCAGGAGGGGAAAAAAACTCTTGAGCTTTTTTTCCAAATTGTTAATTGAAGTAAATTGTTACCTTCAGATAGTCCTGGACTTTGCATTAGTGAAATGTTTTTCTTCATTTACAGAGCAATTTATTCTGCTATACATTCATTGTTCATGACACTTCATCATGCTGAAATGCATTTTCTTGATTGTCTGTGGAGTTACCCAGGGGTAATAAATGTGTTGCTACATTTTGTAGACTGAAAAATGTCCTGCGCGAGTGAGCAATAGAGAGAGGGCAGGCACGAGGGGGAGGGGGAGGTGGCACAGGGGCAGACAGAAAAGCAGAGAACATGCAGAAATAAGCCTCAGAGCAGGGAAAGGAAAATCACAATTGTCCATAGGGTACAGCAGCCAAGCGATGCTTACGTCCAAGCGATACAGCATCGCTGGTGCCAGGAAGGCTCAGGGTTCAACCTTCTGATTATCACTGCCAACACCTTTGCCCTGAGACAAGGTGCCTAGAAGAGGAACTGCACAGATGGCACAATAGCCCAGCACAGGGAATGTGTGAGATCAAAGAGGAAATCTCAGAACGGAAACCAGATTTCAAAGGATGTCCCAGGGCTGTGCAGATAAACTGGGCTGATTCCCATATTCTCACAGTTCCATTCTCCCAGGATGCCACACGGACCTGCCCGGCTGTGGTCCTCCAGCACTGGTGTGTGTGGTCGGGAGGGGACCATGTGCGTTTTTCTGTAGGAAATGGCCACCCTTGGTCCCAAGGGACTAGCTCTCCTGCACAAAAGCTTGGTGTACTGTGGTGTGTGTGTGGTGGGGGGGGGGGGGGGGGGGGGGGGTTGGAGGGGGCGTGGGGGGTACGCTGGTGCCTTTGGCTCCCCTTTTCTCTCCACCTCGGGCTTCCTTCCTCACTCAGCTCTTTATTCCAGAGACACAACAACCAAAAATAACTAGTGTGCTTACTCTCTATCTTCCTGACTTAATTAATTGCCACCCCACCCCCGCAGGCTGGTGAAACTCCACCGCCATTATTCCTGGGACTGCCTTGGGACACAGATGGGCAGACGAGTGGCCCCACCCCTCCATTATCATTGATGCCTTTTTAAATCAGTGGTCATCAATCACAGAGCCCTCCTCGGCATCTCTGAGCAGGCAGGCTCCACCTAGGAATGCTGAAGAGAAAAACAATACCCTTTTTTGCATCTGGTTTTACCTTAAATGCTTGCTTTCAGGAAGGAACTAAGATACTGGGACACATGGATCACTCAATCCATGCTCCTTTTTCTGATGGTAACACTGAGGAACAATTTGAAGAAAGTTGGATAACTTTCCCCAGGTTACATTACATTTTAGCAGCAGTCTCCAAAGATAACCCTCCAACTTGCCTTGCTTCCCTTAATAACCCGTTAGTGATATATTGCCCATGAATTTATTTATAGACTCTCCGACTTACTAATATTTCTACGTTCTGCCTCTTAAAGAAACAAGCTCCTTATGTTTACTGC
Source organism: Myotis yumanensis (assembly GCF_028538775.1). Classification (NCBI taxonomy): domain Eukaryota; kingdom Metazoa; phylum Chordata; class Mammalia; order Chiroptera; family Vespertilionidae; genus Myotis; species Myotis yumanensis. The sequence continues at coordinate 62,963,657 of NW_027223759.1, forward strand.
TTTGTAAAGTACTTCTTCCTGTCCTGGCCAGTGTGGCTCAGTTGGTTGGGTGTCACCCATGCACAGGAAGGTTGCTGTTTCGATTCCCAGTCAGGGCTCATGCCTGGGTTTCAGGCTGGAAGAGGCAATCAATTAATGTTTCACTCACACACTGACTTTTCTCTCTTCCTTTCCCTTCCTTTCTTTCTAAAAAATCAATTAACAAGTCTTAAAAAAATAAATAATAAAGCACTTCTTTCTTTTTTGTGAGTGTACTAAATTCATCTCTTTAATCACTGCTTCCAGTATTTGGTAAATAAATCTATGTTCTACTCGATAGGCTTTGATTTATTTATGTATTTATTTCACAAACATTTATTGAGCACCTACTCCTCATAACTAAATGGCTTCCTTTATTTTTTTGTAGTTTATCTTCACAGAGCTATATTTTTCTCCCCTTGATTATCTACTTGTCCTTACTTGTGCCATCCCAGGAAGCATTATCTCTTTATAATTGGCATCCAGCACCTCCCACAGGCCCCCAGCTGTGGGCTTTCATATTTTAATACAAAGGGTAATACTGTGTTTTGTTTCCATGGCCTACATTTTGTTAGTCTTTATTGTAACTATACCTGTTCACTACATATCGTCACTAGTTGTTATTAGAATTGTCCTAAAGTGATGCCTGAATATTTAAGTCTGTATCCCTTCTTTGGGGTACTTTTTCCCAGTGCCATTACCTTCCCTTGCTCATACAGAAATGCATTTGACTTTTGAAGAAAACATGTGCAAAACCTAGAAAGATCTCACTGATTAACATCTTAGTGTCCTATTCTTTCATCTAAGAACAGGTCAACTCAAAAGCAGCTATACCTGATAATAGTTCTTGGTTTGCCTAGTAAGTATTGTATCAAAGAAAAATTTAGCCTTGCCAATAAATTTTCAACCCCTATCACTTATCTATGAGTATAGAGAACAAAGAGAATGGTGACATTATTAAACCCACAAATAATTTATCAGCCTCATTCAAGCCCATAATTATAATAGTCTTCACTTCACTTAAGTCTTCTGTTACTTAAGGTTGTTCACCTTCTTTGCCCATGGCCTTTATCTTTCTATCAGGATTACTGATAAAAATAGTAGAGATGTACCCTGGTAGGTGTGGCTCAGTTGATTGGGTGTCATCCCGTGCTCATGCCCAGGTTGTGGGCTTGATCTCCAGTAGGGGGCATGCAAGAGGCAGGCGATTGATGCTTCACTCTCACATCAATGTTTCTCTCTCTCCCCCTCTCCCTTCCTCTCTCTATAAAAAAAAAAATCCTATGTAATAAAAGCCTAATATGCTAAGTGTCTGGTTGTCCGGTCAGCCATTCAACCAATCAAAGCGTAATATGCTAATGATATGCTAAGGCCATTCAACCACTCTCTATGACGTGCACTGACCACCAGGGGCACACAGTCAACCGGTTGACCAGTCGGTATGACAGGCACTGACCACCAGGGGGTAGATGCTCCAACCGATAGGTTAGCTTGCTGCTTGTGTCCAGCAGATCAGGACTGAATAAGATGGGCTGGACACACCCTGGAGCTCTCCTGCGGTTCCTCCCCTGCTGGCCGACCTCCCGTGTCCCTCTCTGGCCCTGATCATGCACCGGTGGGGTCCCTTGGCCTGGCCTGGCCTGCGCCCTCTTGCAATCTGGAACCCCTCGGGAGATGTTGGAAAGCTGGTTTTGGCCTGATCCCGCAGGCCAGGTCAAGGGACCCCACTGGTGCACAAATTCGTGCACTGGGCCTCTAGAGTGAGTGTGTGTGTGTGTGTGTGTGTGTGTGTGTGTGTGCTTTAAAAAATAGTAGAGATGTGAATAGCTGCTTAGATTTAAGTCACATCCTTGGTAAGCAAAGCAGTTGAAGGTGTCATTTTCTATTTTGGATGCTTTCAGAATGTGAAAGAGACTGCCAGCTGTCCACCCAAATCCATTTCCCCCCTTTTTCTGGCACATACCTAGACTTCATTTTATAGTGTCCCTTCTGGTTCAGAGTGGCCACATGGCTGAGCTTTAGCTAACTTCTATTGTACTGAGCCATTGAATGTTTGGGTCTTCATGATAGCCTCAAGAACAACCAAGTGTTCCTCAGCTGGAGAATGGATAAGGAAATAATGATATACTTACTGATATAACAGACTGCAATTCAACAATAAAAAAAGCTTTATTCATCGTAGGTACAAACTAGAAAACAACCCTAATGTCCATCAACAGGCCAATGCAAAAATAAACAAGGTATTTCATACAATGGAATACTACTCAGCAGTGAAAAAGCATAGACTGGAAGGGACACTGTAAAATGACTAATAAGAGGAATTATCTCCTTAGAGCCAAGAGGGAAGATTTCCATAATCTAATAAGCGATGTCCAGATTCCCAGGTCACGAGGTAGAATTCCTGGAGAAGAAAGGACATGCTGCTCACTATTGCCCGCCTGAAGTGCCTGTGCCTTTAAGAGATAGAAAGGAGTTTTACGTGGATGCTCATGGCTAAGTCTCTTGGTGGATATTTTCTGTGTCTAATATATTGATTTTTCTCCAGAGGTTATTGCCCTCATGGTCTCTAAAACATATAGGCCTTCTGCTGAAATAGAAATATTCAAAAGTCAAGGCCACAATTCTGTGAGCTTTGATAAATAAACAGAGTCATGTTACCATCATCGCAATCAAGATATAGAACGTTTCCAGGCCGGTCGGCGCAGCTCAGTGGTTGAGCATCAACCTATGAACCAGGAGATCAAGGTTCAATTCCTAGTCAGGGCACAGGCCCTGGTTCTGGCCTCAATCCCCAGTAGGGGGCGTGCAGGAGACAGCTGATGGATGATTCTCTCTCATCATTGATGTTTCTATCTCTCTCTCTCCCTTCCTCTCTGAAACCAATAAAAATATATTTTTAAAAGGTATAGAACGTTTCCATCTCCCCCAAATTTCTCCCTTGGCCTTTGCAGCCAGCCCCTCCCTGCATCCTCAGTCTCCTGCAGAACCTGATCTGTTTTCTCTAAGATGTCGTATAAATGGAATCGATAGAGTATGTATGTGGCCTTTTGGATGCGGGGTCTTTCATTAACATGGAGCATGTAAATACCTCTGTTTTGGCGTGTATCCGTGACCTGTTCTTTTTTATTGTTGAATTGTATTCTGTTATATCAGTAGGTATATCACAATTTCCTTATCCATTCTCCAGCTGAGGGACACTTGGTTGTTCTCTGTTTGAGGCCGTTATGAAGAAAACCACTGTAAACATTCCTGTGCATGATTTTGTGTGAATGGAGACTTCATTTCATTTGGTTAAACAACACGGAGTGGGATTGCTGGGTTGTATGGGAAGTGGGTGTTTAACTTTATTAGAAACTAGGAACTGTCAAACTGTTTTCCAAAGTGATTTTTCCATTTTGTGTCCTCACCAAAATTTTAGATGTGTTTTTTTTTTCAAATTAACCATTCTAATAGATAGTGTCAGAGTTTCATTTTGCCAGCTCTAGAACAATGTATAAATGAAATAATTTGCCTGGCTTCTTTTGCTTAGCATAATGCATACAAAACTCATCTATGTTATTATATACACCAGCAGTTTATTCTTTTTCACTGCTGAGTAGTATTCCACTGTATGATATACCTTTTTTTGTTTATGCATTGGCCTGTTGATGGACATTAGGGTTGTTTTCCAGTTTGGGGAGGCTATAATGAATATAGCGCTATGAATCTTCTTCCACTAATCTTTTTTATGGCCATATGCTAACCTTCTCTTGGGTATAAACATAGGAATGAAATTGCTAGATTACAGAGTAGGTATATGTTTAACTTTATTAGAAATTCCTACACCCAATTTTGCGTTCTTTTTCTTACAGAGAATCCTTGAAATTATATAAGCTTCTGGTCTCATAAGACTGAATCTGTCCTGCAAAGAAGATTTCAATCAAGAAACCAACATCGCAAACAATTCTCTTCCATGAGTGAAGACAGAATACACAGGGTGATTGTCAGGGGCCTCAGTCTTGCTTCCCTGGAGTACAGCGTCCTGCTGGCAGCTACAGCACTCTCTCTAATAAGCACTGCCAGTCAGACCTGAGCAGGCAGCTTAGTACTGTGCCTGCAGTCAGCACATCAGAGAGAAGGGGCAGTGGCCCAGGTAACTCGGACCTTGGTCTCTTTTGGCTCACTCTCAGTTAATTGGATATTGCAATTAATAGATCTTCGGGGCTTTGATATATTTGGATCCTACTTGAGGGATATTGACAAAGGCCCAACAAGTCCTTACGGTATTATTATAATTTTTTAAAATATATGTTTATTGACTTCAGAGTGGAAGGGAGAGGGAGAGAGAGATAGAAACATCAATGATGAGAGAATCATTGATTGGCTGCCTCTGCATGTCCCACACTGGGAATTGAACCTGCAACCCTGACATGTGCCCTGACCAGGAATTGAACCATGACCTCCAGGTTCATAGGTCTATGCTTAACCACTGAGCCACGCTGGCTGGGCCCACAAATACGATATTATTTGTGACCCAAGTTTTCTCAATTGCCAGGACATCAGTGCCCTCCTGTTTGTCTGTGGCAGTGGAAGCTGCACCAAGCAAGGAGCAAGGGTGTGAGCCGAAAGCGCCGGCAAGCCTGTCTTTACCACCTCTGGCTGGTCAGCAGCTTTGCCTCAGCTAGTGGCTTACTGCACTTACTGGAACACTTCCCCCTTCCCCATTTCTGGCCCTGGTCTAACCCACAGCGCAGCTGGTTCCCAGCTCTTCTGGATGACTTTGCACTTGGTTCATTTCAGGAAATAATCCAGTGATGAAAGGCATGAAGTTCGCCTATGGTTCTTGCTACTCCCTCCACACAAAGAGGGCACTCACCCCACAGTGGTTTCCAAAGAACACACCTATCCTGATTATAATGAGCTGATTAGCCCGTGGGGGCTCACATGGGCTTTAGGCAGTGCACATCTACCTGAGTGCTAGGCTTTCAGCTAATCCCATCAAAGGTTATCGGTTAGGGGTGGGATGAGATTACAAATCCAAACATATTTACACAGATGTCTTTTTTAGCCCTGCACTCAGCCAAGATTGAATTTGCATCTTGTAACAAAATCACAATTAGAACAGGCCAACTTTGTTAGGGGCCTAAGATCAGGATATTGAGAGAGAGAGGAAGGGAGAGAAAGAAAATGGATGAAGAGTAAGTGTGTGAATGTGTGTGTATGGGGAGGGGGGGAGAGAGAGAGAGAGAGAGAGAGAAAAGCTCATGGGCAGGACTTCCAGCAGCAATCAGCTGAGAACAGCAGGTTTGTGCTCAGCCTGTGTGGTTATTTTCTGATTAGGCTGGGTTGTCTGTCTAATCAGATTTTCTGCTCCCCTGTTATCCATCTTATTAGGCTCTTAGGGCTCCTAGTAGTCACAAGATGATTCAAAGTAATGACCAACAAAGCCACTTTCTGTGGGATAGTATTTATTAGGCTTATTCCAAATCAGGCTTCTCTGACTCTGAATAAGTAAGAAGATAGGTTTTGGGTTTTTTATTTTATTTTTTATCTCACACATCTAAGCCTCATGAGAATTCTAATTTTCATAGAAATCTAATAATGAAAATAGTTTCTGATTAATCACAAAAGCTCCCCTGGGTAGAACCTGATCTAATAGACTTCCCTCAACATCTATGTATATAAAACCCTAATATGCAAATAGACCCAATGACAGAACAACCAAACAACTGGTAGCTATGATGTGCGCTGACCACCAGGGGCGCTCATGAAACATGGCAGGCGTTGTCAGCAGGCAGCAGAGTGAGGAACATGGCGGGTGTCGGCAGCGGCGGGATGGTGAAGCAGGTGAGCAGGGATGCCAGACCAAGGTGGGGCGCCAGTTGCTGTCACTGGAGCAAGCCTCTGGTGGTTACTGAAAATTCTTTGCTCCCGCATGCCACAGTTACACCCACCACTCGCACCTGCTGCCAGCACCGGCCCCGCTCGCACCCGCTGCTGGTGCCCAGCACTGGTCCCAATCGCCCCTGAGGGCTTCTCCACCTCCCCCTGCTCCTGAGGGGCAATTGGGGCAGCAGCCGCCTCTTGCACCCACTGCTGGTGCCCGGCGTCAGTCCTGATTGCTCAGCACCATCAGGGGATTCAAGTGGCAGCTGCCAGCCCCAATCATCCCTGAGGGCTTCTCCACCTCCCCCTGCTCCTGAGGGGCGATCAGGGCAGCAGCCATCGCTTGCACCTGCTGATGGCAATGGCACCGTCCCCGCTTGCACCCACTGCTGGTACTGGCCCCAATCGCTCCACGCCATCAGAGGTTGTGAGCAGAGCCGGCGCCATCAGCACATGGGAGTGGTGGCGGCAGTGGGATTGGGGCTGCCAGCAGACAGGAAACTGGGTCCACACAGGAGGGGCCGGGCAAGGGTGTGGAGGATGGGCCAAGACCTGTCCCTGTGCCCACCGCAGACTCACAGCCTCACAGCCCACAGTTCCTTTCAAGGTGCACGAATTCGTGCACTGGGCCCCTAGTAAAGAAATATTACTTGAGCCCTACCATGTGCCAGGCACCAGGCCAGGCAGTGGACATAGGCTGATTGGTAGAGAACATACAGTCTATACCCAGTAGTGTTCATAGTCTGGACTACAGAGAAGATAATGATTTTACTTCATTAAAAAGTGCACAGGTAGTGGGAGTCAGGAAGTAATCTTTTGTGTCATCCTTGCTTATTTGTCCCAGAGGCCAAGTGATATTAGGAAAGATGTTTTCCTAACAGGCAGGCAGGTATGGAGATCCCTGTCTGCTCAGTGCACAGAGCAGAGTACCCTTTTGAAGCGTTCATGTAAACAACTTTTGAAGACAAATTAAAATGACAAAAGGTCCCAATGCAATTTTTCTGTACTTTTAAACTTGACTATTTGGGGCCATAAGAATGATGGGAACAATCTATAAAAATTGTATTTTAAAGAAAATGTATTAAAGTCTACAACAATTTCATTACACAGTCGTACACAGAGTAATATTATTTCAGATTCCATGACAAGCAAAATATAGCTATTTAGCAGAGAAGGCAAATTCTGCCCTATGGCTAAGAAGAATTCAAGTCCGAATTGAATGTGAAAAGAAAATTCAATTTTTTTAAATGCCATCTAAATGGTTCTAGCGTGCCTGCAGCTGTTTTACAGAGCCATACTGCACACGGGGCTTCTTTGAAGACCACATACTATATGTTAAAGTGTTTAGAGACCCGTCTAAGAGGGATGGTATACTCATATCCTCTAGTTGCTGCTAAATCCAACTATTACCAGGACAGAATTTCTCATGATTGAAAAGAAAAAAAATCTTGTTTATTTGTGAATTCTTCTTATTTCAGAGTACGTGCTTCAGACACAGAAATTTGCCGTAGGTCCAGCATTTTCAATGGCAGTGTCTATGTCTGGTTGAAGTAAAATGGGAAAGGGACGGTGGAGATGCCCAGAAGGCCATCTTCTTAGGGAGTCAACATATTTGGAGTGGCAAGTTCATGCCGAGGAAGTGTGGATTCTGTAGGAGAAGAAGGGGAGGCCCCTGAAGTCAGGTTTCTCTTCCGGTATTTGCCCAGGCCCAGAGTTCAGAGCACTCCGCAAACTGGGGGCAGGTGGGGCTCCCTTCCTGCTGAGTGGGAACAGGGTGAGAGTGGGGAGCCATGGGGAGGTAGATCTTAGAGCTTCTCCATTAACTAAACCCTGCCTCTCAACACTCCTTTTCTTCTTGCCTGCATGACATTCAAACTGGTCTTGCAATCGCTGCCTCTTAATTCTCAGTGTCTATGATTCCTGTCCCGGTCCCGAACACTTCTGCCGCCTGCTCCAGGACTCCCAGGCTTTCCAATTCAGACAACACCCTCTACTCAATGCAGATCCCTCCACCATCCCCCTCCCTACTTTCTGTTCCTTTATTTTATTGCAAATAGTCTCCTGGTTAATCAAACTTTTCTCCATTTATATCTTTTATTATAATTTGCCTTTTCCTTTTATTATCCTTTATAATAGTGGGAATCTCGCCAGTGGTACCACTCTCTTCATCTCTCCCAACCTATATCCCATCACAAGTCATGAGTAGGGGTCAGAAAATTTCTTAGAGCCATCTCCATCTTGTCAATCCATGGCCTTCCCTCCTCCACTGTCTCCTTTGGTGGCCCCACCATCTAGTGGGATCCTCTCATCAGTCCCTCTGAGCCCCCAGGTTCCCAGCATGCTCGGTGATGTCAGTCTAGGAATTAAAAATGTTAAACTTAAACTAATTACCAGACACTTGAACTCCTAGGCCTAGACCCCAATTGGTGATTAGCCATACTGAACTCCTGGGCAATAAGAAACACTATTGTAGAAGCCATACTTTTCATTTTTAAATAATTGTAGTTATGTGAAAATTTTTTAATAAGCTGAAATATGTATTTCTATAATTAATGTTCCTAACTCTAGTTCTGTCTTTTGAAGTTCTATCAAAGAAGTTAAATTGCTTTTCCCATATGACAGCCCTTGGATCATTTGCAAACTTTTATTATGTTCCTACTAAGACTTCTCTACTCCAGGCTAACTAACTCCAGGGCCTTTACATTTTCTGAACATAGCACATTTGGGGTTTTTTCCCCCCAGGTAATTGCTCTCCCTGTGAACATTCTCCAGGTTGTACATGTGAGCACAGAACTACACACATTGCTCTAAGTATGACATGATTAGTGGAACTCTCCCTTCCCTTCCACAGACAGTTTTTCCATGAACACAGCCTAAGAGCTCATTAAGTTGGTATTGGAATGGTGGTGATGATGATGATGGTGGTGATGGTGGTTGAGGTGGTGGTGGTGATGGTTTCTGTAATTATGTAATACTATTGACTCATCACAGTCAGCTAATTAAAAATTAAAGCTTGTTTTACTGCTACTAAGTCATATCTCTACCATCTTTTTTCATGTACTGTTGGCTTTTGGACCAAGATCAAGACTACTAAGCTAAATCTTGGTAGATTCGAACCATCATTTCAAGTTAATGAAGATCATTTTAGCTCCTGATTTTGTCATAGTTTGTTTGCCATTCTTCTCAGCTCCAGTTCATCTGCAGATTAATGACCATGTCTTCTGTATCTTTATTCAAGTTTCTGATTAAATATAAATCAGACAGTGTTAAAGTTAGAGGCCTATGAAAAGACACTAAAGCATGTCCTTCAGGTTAACATCTATCTATTAATCAGCATCCTTTGGATACAATTGTTCAATTCATCAATTTTAATGTCTCTCATTTTTCTTCTGTTTTGTCCCCAAGGCTATCCTGAAATTCGGCTGTTCTGTAGACATCTTATTTCTCATTTGTACCAATCTAATAATCATGACATCCCCATAAAAGATTAGTTTGATATTACTTCTTCAATAACATTTAGCAATCCCCAGATTCCTTTCATAAATAAGTTCTCCTTGCCATCGTGTTAATAAGTAATCCTAGAACCTTAGAATCTCTGGGGTTTCCACAGATCTTCAATAAGGAAAATGCCGCACCTTCTTTATTTGGAGAACCAGAATCATATCTGCCTATCTCTAGTCTTTCAACCACTCTCGTCCTCTCAGCAATTCCCTCATTGGAGAAACAATCCATTCCTTCTTAGAACCTCCGGATTCATTGAAATCTCATAAAACAGATCTTACCCTGCCTTATAGTAGGGATATTTGTATAGACATCTTATTCCCTCTGCCCCCACCCCCAAGATACTCACATTTGATTATGAACTCCTTGGCAACAAGGGATGTTGCCTATTTTTTTCGCTATCCCCTGCAGTGCCTTGCATTGTATATTTGAAGGTTTGAATTGAACTGAATTGCACAAAGGAAGAAAATTAGTTTGATCTATGCAGTCTCAAAATCATTTTTTGGTCAAATTGGATTTTTTTCTTCTATCTTAATATTTAATTTGTGCATAGTTGAATCAGTCTTGCAATTAATCTGATATGGTCATTAAGACCACTGAAGACAGAAAATTCATTTTCCTGAGGTGGTGACTTTTAATCATGTAGTCACAGCCACTCACACAGAAAAATAAAACAGCAGATTAAATAGCAAACTAATAGCAGAATGATGAATGGAATTATCCCTAGACCTAAAGGCTATTACAGATAATCTATAGTTTCTGTCAAAGCATTTATTCAGTTTTGATCCAACACTCTTTTGTGAAGTGATAAAAATAGTCACCAATTATGGAGTACTTCCTATGGGTTAGCACTGAACTAAGACAGATTAACATGGTGGCTAGGAATGCGGGGCTGAGCTTGTGTCCTTGTCATACCACTATGACTTATGTGACCGTAAAGCCAATTACTTTAACTATAACACAAGATATAAAAAAAGTTTGTTATACCATTATATTTTAGGGTATCATCTTATATAATAAAAGCCTAATATGCTAACTGTCCAGTCGTCCAGTTGGCCACTCAACCAATCAAAGCGTAATATGCTAATGATAGGCTAAGGCCGCTCAACTATTCGCTATGATGTGCATGACCACCAGGGGGCAGACAGTTGACTGGTCAGCCAGTCGCTATGATGTGCACTGACCATTAGGGGGCAGACACTCAACACAGGAGCTGGTGGTAAATATGCTCCCACAGGGGGAGCACTGCTCAGCCAGAAGCTGGGCTCACAGCTGGCGAGTGCAGTGGAGGTGGCGGGAGCCTCTCCCATCTTCAAGGCAGTGCTAAGGATGTCCCCCAAGGGCTCCTGGACTGCAAGAAGGTGCAGGCTGGGCTGAGGAATCCCCTTCCCCTGAGTGCACGAATTTCATACACTGGGCCTCTAGTCTTAGATAAACCTTATGACAACCCTGTGAACCACTGTTGATTTCTCCTACTTTACAAATTTACGGGGTTCTAGGTGCTGGATACTGTAGGATTCATAGAAATGGCCGCATTAAAATCAGACATGATCTTGCCCACAGGGACTTCACAATCAAGTAAGGAAGACTGCATTTTAAATAATTAACTGTAATCAAGGCAGAATAAAACACCTGCCACAGCAACATGAAAGTGAGATGCACGAGAGGACAGATGACTTAATGGAGGGCTTAAATAAAAGGAAGAATTTCATTTTAAAGTGGAGGGATGAAAATAGCCTCTAAAGGCATAGCAGAGGTTAAGGGCAATCCAGAGTGAGGGAGACACATGAGCAAAGAACAGCAGCATGAAAAAGGAGGACAGCACTAGCCAGAGAGCACCTCCCAACCTGCTGACTATAAGAATCACTTTAGTGGGGCCCAACCAGAATCATTTTTACATATGCAAGGTATGGGCCAGAGAATACTAGAGTACATTGCACATAGAAAAATTCAGATGGCCCCAGATGTTTTGGCTCAGTGGACAGAGAGTCGGCCTGCAGTCTGAAGGGTCCGGGTTTGATTGTCGTCAAGGGCACATGCCTGGGTTGTGGGCTCCATCCCCAATGGGGTGTGCAGGAGGCAGCCAATCAATGATTCCCTCTAATAATTTATGTTTCTATCTCTCTCTCCCTCTCTCTTCCTCTCTGAAATCAATACAAATATTTTTAAAACATAAAAATTCAGATGCATTTTGTGAAACTTTTTTCAGTAATATGGATGGGTATTGGGTTACCATGTAAAATGTGTTTCTTATTATCGGCTGTGATCTAAGAAGTTGGAAAGTCACCCATTTAGATAAAGAGGTGGAAACCTAAGTTGAAGAGAGACGTGTAGTGCAGGTACAAAGCTGATATTCTAGGAAAATAATGAGCAGCTGTGAAATGATGCATCATGCTTGAGGGGAGAGAGGGGAGAGAGGGAAGGAAGGGAAGTGAGTTGGAGAAGCCATGGAAGTCTATGCCAGAACATCCCAACTTGAGGTGAAGCCAGGCTATTCTGGGAGTCTTGGCAGGTGTGGGAGGAAAATGTCTTCTCATGAGCAAATATAGTCATTTAACATGCAAATAGAGGGGGGTTTACTGTACAGTTAATAAAATTAGAGCTTCAGGACCCTTGTTTACATGAGTCCCTTATAAGGCTCAATTCTGAATTTTGTATTCATAATTTTGTGTTCTTTTTCCTATAGAGGGCCTTTGTTTTTTTTTATTAAATCTTTATTGTTCAGATTATTACAGTTGTTCCTCTTTTTCCCCCCCATAGCTCCCCTCCACCTGGTTCCCCTCCCACCCTCCGCCCTCACCCCGTCCCCACTGTCCTCATTCATAGGTGCACGATTTTTGTCCAGTCTCTTCCCGCATCCCCCACACCCCTTTCCCCCCCAAGAATAGTCAGTCCACTCCCTTTCTATGCCCCTGATTCTATTATATTCACCAGTTTATTCTGTTCATCAGATTATTTATTCACTTGATTTTTAGATTCACTTGTTGATAGATGTGTATTTGTTGTTCATAATTTGTATCTTTATCTTTTTCTTCTTCTTCCTCTTCTTAAAGGATACCTTTCAGCATTTCATATAATACTGGTTTGGTGGTGGTGAACTCCTTTAGCTTTTTCTTATCTGTGAAGCTCTTTATCTGACCTTCAATTCTGAATGATAGCTTTGCTGGATAAAGTAATCTTGGTTGTAGGTTCTTGGTATTCATCACTTTGAATATTTCTTGCCACTCCCTTCGGGCCTGCAAAGTTTCTGTTGAGAAATCAGCTGACAGTCTAGTACCTATGGGTACTCCCTTATAGGTAACTGACTGTCTTTCTCTTGCTGCTTTTAAGATTCTCTCTTTGTCTTTTGCTCTTGGCATTTTAATTATGATGTGTCTTGGTGTGGTCCTCTTTGGATTCCTTTTGTTCGGGGTTCTCTGCGTTTCCTGGACTTGTAAGTCTATTTCTTTCACCAGGTAGGGGAAGTTTTCTGTCATGATTTCTTCAAATAGGTTTTCAATATCTTGCTCTCTCTCTTCTTCTGGCACCCTTATAATTTGGATGTTGGTATGCTTGAAGCTGTCCCAGAGGCTCCTTACACTATCTTCGTATTTTTGGATTCTTTTTTCATTTTGCTTTTCCGGTTGGGTGTTTTTTGCTTCTTCATATTTCAAATCTTTGACTTGATTCTTGCGATCCTCTGGTCTGCTTTTGGGAGTCTGTATAATATTCTTTATTTCAGTCAGTGTATGCTTAATTTCTAGTTGGTCCTTTATCATAACCTCAAGGGTCTCACTAGATTTCTTGAGGGTCTCATTAAGTTTATCCACGGTTTCTAGAAAATTCTTAAAAAACCTTAAAAGTGTGGTTTTGAACTCTATATCCAGTAGTTTGCTTTCCTCCATTTCTGTCATTTGTGTCCTGTTTCTTTGTCTCAGCATTTTTTATGCTTCACTGTGTCGATAGAGTGGCTTTCTGTGGTAAGTGTCCTTTAGGGCCCAGTGGCTCAGCCTCCCCAATTACCTGAGGTAGACACTCTTGTTGCACCCCCTTGTGGGCTTTGTGCACAGTCTTGTTGTAGTTAAGCCTTGATTGTTATAGGTAACACTGGGAGGGATTGACCTCCAGGCCAATTGGCTGTGAGAATCAGCTGTTTCTGCAGTGGGAGAACTTCTGTGCTAGAGACACCCCTCCGGGACAAGACTTGCTTCAGTGGGGCTTTGGTGCTCACTGAGTCTGCCCCCTGAGTGTGTCCTTTATGGAACTGAGGAGCTGCAATCTGGATGGTCCCACTCTGACCACCAGGCACACTGGCTCCTGGATCTCTAAGGAGGTGTTAATCTAGCCTCTTCCTGAGGCTCCCCAGCAGAAGCCAGCTGTGAAGCAATGCAAGTTGCCGTGGGGCCTTGGGCCAGCTGCAGTTTGTTAAGTAATTTTCATATTGCAAAGGGCCGGGCCTTTCATATGCAAAAGCCTCCGTGCACAGCTTGGGCGGGGCGGGGTCCCAGGGGATCAACAGGGCGGAGTGAGCAGTTATGGCTGCTCTCAGTCCTGCCCTCAGAGGCCCCGCTTCTCAGTGTCCAGGCAATTGCTGCGAGCACATCCGAGAGAAAGCTGCCCTCGAGTTCCGACTGATGCCAGACAGTCCCGTTTCTCCTGTATGAGTCTGGGTCCCCAGAGACTCGCTCGGAACTGGAGCTCAGAGCTTGAGACTCCCTCCCGATTGAAAAAGACAACCGTGTCCTCAGCTGCAGCCCTCTCCGCATGCACCTCCGCACCTTTGTATTTTACTTCCGCACTGCACCTCCTCTGAGTCTTGGTATGCTTTTCTCTTTCCTTCTAGTTGTAGAATTTCTACTCAGCCAGCCTTCCTGTGGTTCTGGATGATGTCCATTCTGTCTTTTAGTTGTATTTTTGAAGTGGTTGTGTGAGGCAGCAATTTCAGGTGTTTACCTATGCCGCCATCTTGGTTTCTCCTATAGAGGGCCTTTAAATTTATAAGCCTCAGGAGCCACTAAACCTGGATCGTCCCTAGCTTGTATATAAACCTGAATGGGTGTCTTCTTTATAAAACAGGGCTTCTGGGGAGCCTCCGGGTAGAGAGGAGTGTGGCTTTCTTCTCTCCCCGCGATGGCGTGTGCTCGTCCACTGATATCTGTGTACTCAGAAAAGGGGGAAACATCTGGCAAAAATGTCACTTTGCCTGCTGTATTCAAGGCTCCCATTTGACCAGATATTGTGAACTTTGTTCACACCAACTTGTGCAAAAACAATAGATAGCCCTATGCTGTGGGTGAATTGGCAGGTCATCAAACCAGTGCGGAGTCTTGGGGTATTGGCAGAGCTGTGGCTCAAATTCCCAGAGTCCAAGGTGGTGGAACTAATCAGTCTGGCCAGGGTGCTTTTGGAAGTATGTGTCGTGGGGGCCGCATGTTTGCACCAACCAAAACCTGGCGCTGTTGGCACCACAGAGTAAACACAACACAAATGATATGCCACCTGCTCTGCCCTCGCTGCCTTAGCCTTCCCAGCATGGGTCATGTCTAAAGGTCACCGCATTGAGGAAGTTCCTGAACCTCCTTTGGTGGCTGAAGATACAGTTGAAGGCTACAAGAAAACTAAGGAGGCTGTTTTGGTTCTTGAAAAACGTAAGGCCCGGAATGATATAAAAAAGGTCTATGTCTCTCAGCAAATGAGGGCTGGCAAGGGCAAAATGAGAAACTGTCGTCATATCCAGCTCAGGGACCTTGCATCATCTATAATGCGGACAACGGTATCATCAAAGTCTTCAGAAACATCCCTGGAATTACTCTGCTTAATGTAAACAAACTGACCATTTTGAAACTTGCACCTGGAGGGCATGCGGGGCGTTTCTGCATTTGGGCTGAAAGTGCTTTCCACAAGTTAGATGAGCTGTATGGCACTTGGCGTGGAGCTGCCTCCCTCAAGAGTAACTATAGCCTTCCCATGCACAAGATGCTCAGCACAGACCTTAGCAGAATCTTGAAAAGCCCAGAGACCCAAAGAGCCCTCTGAGTACCACGCAAGAAGATTCACCGCAGAGTCCTGAAAATAATCCACTGAAAAGCCTGAGGATCATGTTGAAGGTAAACCCATATGCAAAGACCCTGCACCAGTCTTCTCTAGGCCAAGAACCACAAGCTTCGGTGGGTAAAGCAACAGCAGCCCTAGAAGCCAAATCAGATGAGAAGGTGGTTCCAAGCAAGAAGCCTGTGGTCAGGAAGAAAGGAAAGAAGGCTGTTGGCCTTAAGAAGCAGAAGAAGCCTTTGGTGGGAAAAAGGCTGCAGCTACCAAGAAACCAGCAGCCGAGAAGAAGCCGGCAGAAAAGAAACCCACCACAGAAGAAAAGAAGCCTGTGGCATAAACTTAAATTTGTTTATTCCATAAAGATAGAATCACTTTGGACAGCTAATTTTGAATGAAAATATGATCAAAGGCGATGAGAAAAACAAACAAACAGGGCTTCTTAGAGACTTTAAGATTCGAATGTGTGCTTTGAACCCCTCTGCAATGATTTTATACTTTCTTCTTTTTTTTTTTTTCTCAAACACCCACACCTCTTTGTTAACCTTCACTCTCAGCTGGCACTCACACTTCACATTTCATGGATAAAATAGAAGCCATTCAATGCAACCTCATCTTCACACCAATAAGCCTACAGTATTGCTGTCAAAATTCATACTACAGCTACGTTACGGAAATGTTGACGTTCTGTTTTCTCTAATTGACCTCATCTTTGGTTTATTGAAAGTAACTTAATTACTTTCCATTATATAGTCTTCAGCTAAATAATCTTTTTTTTCCGGGTGTTTGCATTTCCTGTTCTCTTCCCTTCTCCGTGGGTAGCCTCTGGACATATTGGAAGCACCGATGCCTTTACAGCAGTGGGGGAGAAGCACTGGGCCCACTTACTGTTCTTTGAGCCTTCACCCATTCCCGCTAGCCTGCTCCTGGCTGTCCTGTGGCATCCACAGGTGATGCCCTGGTCTCTTGCCACATCACAGGCTCCTTATCCCAACCTTAGGCTTAGTCTGAGCCTCCATTCCTCTCAGCACCTCCATTCCTCCAGGGATCTGGAAACAGCTGCTTTCTCAGCCCACAGGATTGGGCTTAGGTTGCTGGAGAGGCTTCATGAGGCAGCTCTCGGTGACTGTTACAGCCTGTTTTCTCTCCCCCTCATGTTCCTTGCCGGACATGATGCCATGTCAAATGTAGGACTTATGCCCTGACTCATGTGGTTCAGTTGGTGGGGCGTCATCTTGTGCACCAAAAAGTTGCTGGTTCCATACCTGATTAGGGCCTATGCCCAGGTTTCAGGCTTGATCCCCACTAGGGGGCATGCAGGAGGCAGCCAATTGATGTTCTGCTCTCATATCCATGTCTCTCTCTCTCTCTCTCTCTCTCTCTCTCTCTCTCTCCCCCCCTGTCTAAGAAATCAATAAAAATATTTTAAAACACACACAATATAGGACTTATTTGAGAGGATTTCAGCCATCACAGGCTATCCCATATGAAAGAAAATGTCAGCCATACAGATTCTGTTTCCTGCAAATCTGTCTACAGCTTTTCAACACAAGATATTCTCCGGTTAGACCTCAAGAGGATTCCTATGGCTGATTCTTCCTTCCTCTCCTCTCTGCTCTCTCCTCCTTTTATACTTCCTTTGTCTGCCTGGCAGGAACTCCTCTCACATAATTTTCTTCTCTTCTATTCTTTGTGATTTATACTTCTCTTCTTCCCCAGGGCAGTAAGATTTGTGATTTAGCCTTAGAATAGGAGATCAGCAAGGGAAGAAAAACTTAGATGAAAGAAAAATATATATATATAAATGTGTTTTTCAAATATTCAATTTACTAAACTACAAATATATCTGTTAATTCACGAATCTTCCCCCCTCCCCCCCCCCCCCTTTACTCCCAAGAACAGTCATAGCAAAGGTCAATCCTCTGCTTGTCCTGTGACAACAACCCTCATCACCCTCAAGTATTTCTGTTTGGGTTAGTGCCATTGACACTGTCTTATTAGTCTCTTCCTCTGAGATTGCTGCCCTTAGCATACAAGCAGATTCCACTATCACCCATCTGAACATGACTCATTCTTGGCCCCAAATGCTCCTGCAGCTGTGCTACCATCTCACCTATCATTCAGAGCAAACCTCTCAGAAGCCTGGTCTCACGCCACATTTCCATTTTCTTGAATCTCTTTATAACTATTTAGTCCACTACAATCTGTTTTTTTTCTTTTTCAGACATCCCCCTGAATTTAAGATTGTCAATCAATCTTAAATTTGACAAAGCCAGTGAACATTTAGAAGTGCTCAAAAAATGATGGGGATATGTCAGAAGGTCACAGAAGCCAGCTTGACAGGGCTCCCACTGGTCAAATCTGAAACTTGTTAGCATCAAAATTAATAGTGATAATAATAGTTATCCATTGAATAAAATGAAAATCTATTAGTTCACACTGACATCAATCAATAAATGAATAGATTGGATGTTTTATAAGGAATGGGAAATTTACATAATTTTAAAGTACCTCTCCACAAAACATGTATTAGTCATAAAGGAGGGGGAAAGCTAACTTTGTAGTAGAAAAGCCTGTAAGATTATGTGCCACCTGGTAGGGTGCAATGCATCACTTTTATTATGATCTTCCTACCAAAGATGCAAAAGCTGAATCCAACCATAAGGTAACATTAGAAAACCTCAACCTGAGAGACTATTAAGAGTGTCAAGATCATGACCATCAAGGAAAGATTAAGGAACTTTAGTTGGTGGAAGGAAACTAAAGAGACATGAAAAAAAGCAAATCCTGATTCTGGACTGGATCATTTTCTTATAAAAGACGTTATTGTGACAAGTGGGAAAACCTGAATAGGGTCTGAGGATTAGATAATAGTAATGTATTAGTTTAACTTTGGCGATTACATTGTGGTCAGTAGGAGAATGCCATTGCTGTGAAATGTTTGAGGTGGTATGGGTCATGTGGTAGACAGCCTCTAAAATGGTACCCATTATCTCTACCTCTTGATATTTATGCCCTTGTGTAATCCCCTCCCATTGAGTTTATCTCTAATAAGGATCCACTTTTTTCTTTCCCCTTTTTTATTTTTTTAAAAGAAGGGAGAGAGAGAGAGAAACATCAATGTGATTAACATCCATCAGCTTCCTTCCCCACATGCCCTGACTAGGTCTCAAACCCGAAACCTGGGTATGTGCCCAACAAGGAATGAAACCTGCCACCCTTTGGTGCACGGGAGGGTGCTCCAACCAACCGAGCCACACTAGCCAGGGCCTAGGATGCACTTCTAATTAATATGGCAAAAATGATAACAGAGAGCTTATGAGATTAGGTGACAGAAAGATTGTGGCTCCCATTTGGGTGCTCTTTCTCTTTCACTTTGACAGAAGTCAGCTGCCATGTATGTGGTGAGCAGCACTGCGGAGGGAACTACATGGCAAGGAACTGAGGGAGGCCTCCTGCCAGCAGCTTATGAGGAGCTGAATCCTTAGCAAGGAGCTTAACACATCACATGATCACTATCTGCTCATGCATCATATTAGTCTCCTTGGCTGCATAACAGAGTACCACAGCCTGGGGAGCTTAAGCAACAGAAATGTGTTTTCTTACTGTTCTGGAGACTGGAAGTTTATTAAGATGCCAGAGTTGGTTTCTGCTAAGGCATCTCTCCTTGGTTTGCAGATGTCTGCCTTCTCACTGAAAAAAAAAAAAAGAAAAGAAAAATATATATTTGTCCATTGAATTGATTAACATAATACTTAATGACCTGGGTAGAGTTTTTCAAAGCTAAATTTCATTTCTCCTGACTCCCAAAAAGAAATTTCACTTGTCTTCAATCCCAAAAAAATATTCAAAGAGAAACCAGAGAGTTCAATTTTCTGAATAAAGGCAATCAAGCCTGATCACAATAGACCCGTCATCTTCCAACACCAAAATTGATTGTGTGTACAGAGCTAAATAGCCAGGTCATTGTATTTTTCTCTGTATTACTGTCTTGTTACCTTGGTTACTACATTTACTTGTGTCTACAAAGTTGGTTTTGTTTTCTCCATTCTTTCAGTCCCTATTTTGCAGATATCCCATCCCAGAGTGTCATTCGATGTATAATACAATTTCACGTGCAGATAACAATGTCATCTCTTAGGGATCTCAGGAACGGCCTCCATGTGGATTCAGTGGGCCATGGAGCTGGTTTTGATGGTGGGGCTGAAAACTCTCTTCTGACAACTTCATGCTCCCATCCCTTCAACAGTTCAGCACCATCAGCAAAGAGGGGAGAAAGGGGGAGAGGGAGCAAGAGCCTGAAATCTCCCAGCCTGTTTCTGCCAGAACACATCAGTTCCAGGTCATGTTTCCTCAGCACTCGTGTCAGGAGCGAGCACAAGCTGTCAGTATGGAGGCCAGAGAAGCGCCTTGACAGATCCCACATCTACGTTCCAGCCCCAGTACAGCAGGAGAACCTGTTCCCCTTGAGCGAGCTGCTTCTCTCTCTGCTGAGTTCCCCAGCTGCAGAAATGCATCCACGGCTGGCGAATTCCTCAGTATCGAGCCCTGGAAAGAGGCTGCATCTCTGCTTGTCTTATGTATTCACAGGACGGAACTGCTACATTCATACTGGGGTAGGGGTGAGGAGGGACCAACAGGCAGGAACATGCCCTGTGTCCCCAGAAGGTGCCGCCTGTCATTTCACATTCTCATCATTTGTGTTCATTTCAAACCTAGAGTCATAAAAATGTGAGCTTCAGAATTAAACTTCCTTTTGGTGTAAAAAAAAACCCTCACATTTCTGAAAGTAACTTTCAAGAAATGGCTAAACAAGCAATTTAATAACAATTTATAAGTTCTGCCTACTTACTCATTATCTTTGAATTTTAATTTCCAGATATGAAGGGGCAAAGAAGGAAGGCAAAAAATATCCATTGACTGGCTACACATCCTATATAATAAAAGGGTAATATGCAAATTGAGCAAACAGCCTAATGACCCATCACTATGACACGGCACTGACCACCAGGGAGCAGACATTCAACACAGGAGCTGCCCCTTGATGGTCAGTGCATTCTCACAGGGGGAGCGCCGCTCAGCCAGAAGCCCGGCTCACCACTGGCAAGCACAGAGGCAGTGGTGGGAGCCTCTCCCACCTCCATATCAGTCACACATTCCCCCTGAGGGCTCCTGGACTGTGAGATGGTGAAGACTGGGCTGAGAGATTCCCCACCCCCACCAGTGCACATATTACATGCACTGGGCCTCTAGTTTTAAAATAAAGGGGGAGAGAAAGTTCAATTTGACAACAGAATGTAGTTTGAAGACCCCAATACATTCTCTCCCAACTTCCCACTAAAATCCCAGAAAACTTAGAAAGAGATGCAAAGTTTTGCCACTGGCCAGAGCTGGTACTGGTAGTAAGGTATTGCCAGGATCTGGGAGGGATTTCATGAATTACAAGCATGTAGAGTTGGATTTCTAGACAAAAAAGGGGCCATGTACTAAACCTGACAAGCTCAGGAGAGGCCTGCATGGTGGGCCTCACAAACCCAGAGATCAAAAACAATCACATAGGGTGGTCTCAATATGAAAATTCCTAACTGCCCTGGCCAGTGTGGCTCAGTTGGGTGGTTATTGTCCCATGCACTGAAAGGTTCCTGGTTCAATTCCAAGTCAGGGCCTATGCCTGGGTTTTAGGCTCAGTCCCTCATGGGGGCATGCAGGAGGTAGCTGACCAATATTTCACTCTCACATCGATGTTTCTCCCTCTCTGCCTCTCCCTCTCTAAAAACCAATAAAAAAAATTGAAAACAAACATAAATATTCCTAACTAAAAACAGGTCATGGTGGGTACTCATGTCCTAGACCTACAGTCGTCTTAAAAAGGTCAATCTTTACCTCAAGCAAAGTCTTTTGTCATCTAAGATAACACACCCTTGGAATGTCAGATTAATCCCCTTTTTCCTGACCCCTCACCGTACCCCACCCCTATACTCACCACTCCAGAGCATGAGACCACAACCCTTTCATTGTTATCTTGTTTTTCCACATACCATCTCTATGTGCTGTAAATGTTCATTGTTAACTATCCTATACCCACCAGTGTAAAAGAAGTATTTGTTTCTCTTTCTAACCTCAGAGATTTCCCCACTTTGCTTTCTCCTGCCTCCCTAATCTACCACCCATGAGTTTCTGTAACACCATCCCCTTACCTATCCTCCTTTGATTGTAATGTATAAAATAAGCTGTAAAACTGCCATTCTGTGGGGCATTCCTTTAATCTGTTGAGATTTTGCTCCTTGGAAATTGTCATCAGGTTGGCTCAAATAAGCTCATAAAAATTATTTACAGGTTTCTACCTTTCTTATGTAGACAGATTAAGAAACACCTTTTGTGACCTTCAAATTCTTCACCTCTAGAAAAAAAGCAAATCTGGGAGCACTTCTACCAATTTCACCTGTTGTTCCTGGCCCAGCAGGTAAGGACTGAACCAGCCAGGGTTATGGAAAACTGTCTCTTACCACAAAGTTGGTGGGAGCGAAAAGGGGTTAGCATTAATTTATGGTAATGAGGGCAATAATGTTGCATGTTGGGAGTAGCAGGTGTTCATGTATCTCAGAGATTCAGAGCATCAAAGCACCTTGCCACAGTCCAACAGAGCCACACTGGATGGAAACATGTGGGAAATGAGCAACTGGTCTTGGGCTTTGTATAAAATCTCCCCATCCTTCCAGGATAAAATCATTCATTCATTCAGCCAATTTTTATTGTGTGGCTACTATATGCCAGACACTATTATTGGCACTAGGTAAACAATCTGGACTCAAGGATGTTACCTGCAAGTGGGAAATAAAATAAATTAAAAAACCAAATGTTACTATTTAATGTTAAATGTCATGAAGAAAACTAAATCTGAATAAGAAAGTGAGGATGGAGTTTAGAAAGGCCTGAGGAGGTGACACCTGAGAAAGACTTGAAAGAAGGGAGCTAAAGGTCAATGTGAAGGTCAGGGAAGAGCATGATAGAGACCAAAATTCAAAAATGTTCATGTTCATGAAATGTATTCAGAGACCAATGTAGGTGAAGCAAATGGCCCGGCATCAGATAATGGAGGGGCTGGGTTTTATTCTAAGTGTGATATGGGTTTTGGAGGATTTTGAAACGGGGAATGACATGATCACCTTTATATTGTATAAGGATCTGTGTGACTACTGTATTCAGAATTTATGAAAAGAGAACAGACGTAGAAGATGGAAACCAGTTAGGAGGCTACTGCAGCAGTTTAGGCAGGAGATGGGCTTGCCATGGGTTAAAGTAGCAGTTACACAGGTGGTTAGAATAATCATATTTGGGACATATTTTAAAGCAGAGGTGATAAGATTTGCTGATGAATTGGATGAGGCATGTGAGAAAGAAAAGCATTAAAGATGACTCCTTGGTTCTAGACTAAAACAACTGGGGGAGTCTGGTGCTGTTTATTGAAATGGAAAAAACTGAAGGAGAAGAAAAATTAGAACTTAGAAATATGTAGATTCTAGTTTAGACATATCTAATGTGAGCTCTCCTATAGTCATCCAGTCCAAGTTGTGTGTGTGTCTCTCAGGAGAGATTTGGGCAGGAGATATAAATTTGGTGATTAACAGCATAGAGTTAGAATTTAAAGCCACACAACTAATGATATCACTAGGGAATAAGGGTAGATCTAGAGAAGATGATCAAGGCTTGAGCCTAGGTCACTCCAACATTTAGTCAGGGAGAGAGGATGGAAAAGGCAATGAGGCAAGGGAGAAATCCAGAAAAGGACAGTATTTTAGAAGACAAGTGAAGAAAGAATTCCAAATATTGCCAAGAGATTAAGGTGAGGGCTGGGAATTGGCCATTAGAATTTGCAAGATAGAGGCTGCTGACTTGGAAAGAAGAATGGTTTCATGTAAGATTGGACCAAAAGTAGTGGTAGGAGTGGGTTCAAGAGAGAAAGAGAGGAGTGGAAGTGGGGACAGCAACTGCAGACCACCTCTTAGGAAGTTTTGTTGTAGAGGGAAGCAAAGAAGCAAGGAAGCAGTGAGAGAGGAACAAGGGTCTAGATTAATATCCTTTATATGATTTCTTTTTCTTTTCTCTTTTAATTAGAAACTAGAGGCCCAGTGCATGAAATTCATGGATTGGGGGGAGGGTGTCCCTCAGCCCGACCTGCACCCTCTCCAATCCGGGACCCCTCGGGGGATGTCCGACTGCCGGTTTAGGACCGATCCCTCTCACAATCCAGGACCACTGGCTCCGAACCACTCACCTGCCTGACTGCCTAATGCCCCCAACTGCCCTCCCCTGCCAGCCTGGTCACCCCAAACTTCCCTCCCCTGCCAGCCTGGTCACCCCCAACTTCCCTCCCCTGCCGGCCAGTTTGCTCCCAACTGCCCTCCCGTGCCTGCCTGATTGCCTCTAACCCCCTGCCAGACTGATTTTGCCCCTAACTGCTCTCCCCTCCTGGCCTGATCACCCATAACTGCCTCTGCCTTGGCCCCCACCACCATGGCTTTGTTCAGAAGGAAGTCGGACATCCAGAAGATGGCTGGTCGACCCGGTCTAATTAGCATATTACCCTTTTATTAGTATAGATATAAGAGAAGATTGGTTCTCCTCATTGCTTTTATAATGCACTTCCAATTTTACCATGTAGATCCTCACTGCATTTTCACACAGATGAGAAATTATGACAAGCTCCATAGTCCAGAAAACATTTGTTAAAACGGGTGGTATTACAGCATATGTGATAGTGAGGGAAAAACTCTAGTAGAGCTGGAGAAATTATTGGTGATTAGGACAGGTATGGACAAACTATTGCTGCCAGTCAAGTTGGACTTCTGTCTACTTTTAAAAATAAAGTTTCACTGGAACAGAATGACGCATTTGTAAGGTCCATGAAACCTAAAATACTATCTGGCCTTTTACGGAAAAAGTGTGCTCGCCCCTCACAAAGTAGATAGGGGAAAATTGGAGGAAAATGGACTTGAAGAAATGACCAGAAATGGGACCCAGGTTATAAATGGAGGCACTGGCCTTAAGAAGGAGCAGGGATATTATCCTGTTGTAACCTGAGGAAAGGCAGGGAGAGTAAACACACAGTAGTGCATTAGGAAATCAGGAGGCAGCTTATTGGATGGTGCTCTTCTGGTTATTTCTATTTTCTCCATAAAAATAGAAGTGAATTCATCCATTGAGAGAGTGGAGGGGAAAGGGAGTTGGATCTGCAGCTATGAGAAATGAATTCAATAAAACTAAAGAGAATGGAAGGGTGTGAAGGGGACATATCCAATCATTTGACAAAGAGCATATCTGCATAGATCTTCACTCATTTGAGATTTGAAAACTTGCAAATTAAATGAAATTGATATGGGGCTTTCAAACAATCACTGAATATCAAGAGAAAAGAAGTATCCTTATCAAGACTTTAAGAAGAACATAACTGGAAACTCATAATTGAGTATGAGATATGATATGAATGTCTAGCAAAATTTAAAACATATATTCCCAATGACCCAGTACCTGCATTTTCAGGTAATATTACCTGCTATTACCCAATTACCTAATATTACCCAAGTGAAATATGTAAACATAAATAAATAGATAAATAAACTTCATTCAAAGTCCTCCTTTTACTGCAATCCTCTTAGAAGAGCAATAAATGGAAGCCAACCTATATGTCCCATAGCAGTGGTACAGCCAAATTAATTTTAGTATATTCATATGGTGGACTTCATTAGTATAGAACTAATCTTTAAAATTTATTTGAAAAAATAATGTTGATAAACATTAAAGTTTCAGATTGTCTATAGTACATTAAATCATTTACATAAAATTTATGTACACATAAAACAATCTATATTATTTATCATATATATTTAGAACACAGAAGAAAAAGGACTAGAATCACACAATTTATGATAGCAGTTAACTCTGAAGAGAGGATAAAAAGAAAGGTGACCAGGGAAGGTATATAGGGGACTTCAACTTATTAGTAATAGTTTATTTCTAAAACAATTAAATAAAATGTGACCTAATATTAATGATTGTTGGGTGGTAGCTGCATGGGTATTTATCTTACCTTATTATCCTTTTTCTTAAACTCTCTGGTGTATTTTTTATTCCAAAATAAAAATTAATCACAAAAGTTCATAAATATGTTTAAAGCACTAAAGCTGGAACTGAAGTAGGTCTTATAAGACTGTTAACATGGTGGCGTTTGCCATTATTATAATCTCAGCAAAGCCATGCTGTGGGCAGTGAGTGAACTACAAGGCCCTTCACCATTTCACTCCTCCGCTATAGAGCCCCAACATTAATTTTCACTCCTTCCCGTCACTACTTTATCTTTCATTTTTCAGTTTACACATCATTCTCTCCATGAAGTCTTTCCCATTTTGTACAAGTGAGTTATGCTCCCTCCTTTGCACTTGAAAGTTCTCTGTGTGTACCTCAACCTTGCAGCATTTATCACTCTAGTATAACTTCTTGGTTACCTGATTGTCTCCCCTCTGAGATTGCTGGTCCTTGGGGACGGGCTGCGTGGAATCAGTGTTAGAGCTCCAGCTGGCACGGTTCCCAGCCCTGAGTCCACGCTTCCTACTTTTTTGCTGAATTTTATAGATTTCGGTCCAGCTAGGGCACTGCAGTGGGCAATCTCTGCTGGCAGAGGGCCAAATGAAGGTACTGACTGCCTGAAGGTGCCAGTAGGAAATATTCAAAAGAAACCATCTACTG
Organism: Myotis yumanensis; assembly: GCF_028538775.1. NCBI lineage: Eukaryota > Metazoa > Chordata > Mammalia > Chiroptera > Vespertilionidae > Myotis > Myotis yumanensis. The sequence goes on from NW_027223759.1 coordinate 62,989,808, forward strand.
AAAACTTTTGCCCGGAGCTAGACTTACATTCCAGAATCATTAATGTCTAAAGCTGATTTTCATGAAAAAAAGGAAACCCGGTTTTTAAAAAGCAGCTAATCTTTAGGCTTGCCTTTCCTCTCAGTTTTGTCTAAATACACAAGTAGGGAAAGTTGGCTCAGAAATTGTTCAAAATTGGAATTTTCTCTTATAGACTCCCTCAAAACCCCCCATGTAAGTTTTCCACATAAAAAATGCCATGCCCCAGCCCTATGGAAAACCACCTATAGATATTTTCCTGTTTATGTCATCTTGTCCAATTTTGGAAAATTTAGAAACCACGTCAGACTGAAAATAATGGGAAAAGATAGATGGTCACAAACCATACTCCTGTCAATCTTGGCCTTAACCCATTACTAGGTTTCTTTTTTAAATATATTTTTAAATTGATTTCAGAGAGGAAGGGAGAGGGAGAGAGAAATAGAAGCATTGATGGTGAGAATCATTGATTGAATGCCTCCTGCACACCCCCTACTGGGGATCGAGCCTGTAACCTGGGCATGTGCCCTGACCGGGAATGAAACTCTGACCTTCTGGATCATAGGTTGATGCTCAACCACTGAGCCATACCAGCCAGATGACCCATTGCTAATTTTAAAATTATAACTGAATATTCATGCCCTTAGCTTGAGAGCCACTGGTCAGAATATGTCTAAATGTGTGAACTCCACTTTGATTTGTGAAGAACACAATGTTTCTGGGATTCACGCGTGCAGCTGAGTCTAAGACCCTGTGGTTGGTTGCTGCTCATTCCTGAGTATTCACTGCCCTTTCTCACACTCAGCCTGCAGGTTAGAGGAGTGTACTGCCCTCCCCTATGGGAAGTGGCTTGGCCACGTGACTTCCTTTGGCCAATGAAATGTGAGCAGAAGTGAAAGTCTGTGTACCTGGCAGAAAGCTCTGAGAGGCTCCCCAGCCTTCCTCCAGCCACCTTGCTCTCCTTCCCCTCTATCAAAAGACAACAGGTTCCAAAAAGGGGCTGCTCTTTTAGCCAGAATTCCTTCAAAACGATCCATGGTGCCAACTTACAGCTGATCTGTAATGTGAGCAAGAGGAAAAGAAAACAAAATGCTTTGTTTTTGGAGCCACTGAGATTTTAAGGTTGTTGGTTACCATGATGGAAAGATGGAAGGCAGTGAATTTAAAAATGAGAATAAATTAAAAATATGGCTACACACTAGAGGAACCGGGCTGCTTGAGTCAGCCTCTTCTTGGCCACCAGCACCAGGTGGTCAGCAGAAAGTGAGAGAGATCTTCGCCCGACGTTGGCCTCTTTTCTTCTGCAAGGCAAGTTGTAGCACATATTCTCTTTCTGGCACACAAGCTGGCAAGAAGCCTCTTTGGGTCATGTTTGTTTATTTTTAATTCATCTCAATGTTCCAGAATTTTCTGAGTCCAGAACCAGCTCCAGCGTTCCAGCTAACTTTAACAAATTCAAAGGAAGATCTTGAACAAATGTCTCACCCTGTTGAAAGCGACCATGGCTGTGTGAGCAGAGCAGATTGTTTCCTATCTTTTCTGTACCACTGGTAAGAAAAACTAGAATTTCCCAAATTAGAGTAATTTTTTTCCCTATTGATTTGCCGTTAGTGGTCCTCAGCGGAAGACAGAAAACCTTTCATTAAGTATGGGTGTGGGTGTAGCCCAGAGCCTGCCTGTGGCCATCCTATTGTACAAGAGCAAAACAAGAATGAGAGAGAGAGAGAGAGAGAGAGAGAGAGCGAGCGAGCTTCTTGGAGACATGGTGCTTGGCAGGTGCTGTCTGGAAGAAACAGAAACCAACTAGGGAAGGTGATAAAAATGCTCTATAAACACTGGAAACATGGAATGGGCTGGTCTTGTAGCCATTTAATTTTATGTGAATCAGTGCGTCATTTAGTTCAGCACACACAGGAACATTCTGTATTTCAAAATAGCTTTCTCAATGTTAAACCTGTATATGCTGCTGAGAATTCCCCATGCCATTGCTATGTGCTATTATTGTAGTTACATATTTTAAACAAAACAAAACAAAACAAAAAACAGAAACACATGACCATAATGGTTGCTTTAATTTTCAGAATGTCGGTTAAAGTTATTCTGAAATTAGTAACAAATAGCATTTCAGCTTCTTTAGAAATTAAGGCAGGATGTGCTCTGTTGCAGTAAATACTCTGCCGTTGGTATCAACTCTGAATTTTGGGCTCTCCCCTCCTGAGTCCTTTGCTTTCTTTCTCCCCTTTCTTCTTTCCTTTCCTTTCTTCTGTGTCCTACCCTTTTTTCATGGACAGCTACAATCTTATCGCTTGGTGTCCACTTCCTACCTCCACCATCTACCTGACCTCTTCACCCCTAAGAGGGACTGTGGTGCAGCAGAAGGGGCTCAGAGCTAGAGTCCTTGGAGGTTAATGTTGAGTCCTAGGGCTGCTACCAACAAACTTCGTGATGGGATAAGTGATATAACTTGTCTGTGTTTCCATAGACTCATCCATAAAATGAACTGAGGATGTTGGTTTAATTATTTCTAGTGTCTATCGCAACATTTCAAAAATATGGATTTTTCTGCTTCTGTACATATCAGTTGGTCATTTGAATATGCTCTAGTTTTCTTAAGCCATTTCTACTTATTTTTATTATTATTATTATTGACATTTGGGCTTCAACAGTTGCTTTTTTTATATTTAAGTACTTAAATATAAAATCGATGGTTCCTATGGTGATATTCCTACTTTGTAGAGTAGGAAAAAAGTCCACCATGGATACAGACAATAGTGGGATGAAGGTGTGGGGAGGGAAAAGGAGTGAGGTTAAATGCGGGGGGGGGGGACATCTGTAAAACTTTCAACAATAAAGATAAATTTAAAAAGAAGAAAAGGTCCAGAATATAGGGTTGCAAACTTTGGGGGAGGGGGGAGTAGGCATAGGGGCAGATTTTCTTCTGCCCGAAAATGGCAGGTGAGTTAATCCAAGTTGCTAGAGGACCAAAAGCTACTCTTAACAAAATTTCAGCATCTGTTCTGCAAAAGGCAAGAGTGTTGATTTCCATCTGTGCTCCCAACATGTATTTATAAGCCAAGCCCTAGACGCAAAAGGTGGTGGTGTTATATTTACCTCTCAGCTGGTGGAATAAAAGGGAGGAAGAAAAATCAGTCACATCAGAGTTAACATAGCCCATGTTTGACAGAACTGAGAAATGGTATCGGTTTATTTTATGCCATTTGAGTCGCCATCTGAAATAAGGTGGGTGCCTCCAGCCTTCAGAAAACAGTGTGTCCTACAGGTCGCCGATGGCCATTCACATCTCTCCTGGAAGGTAAAGTGACTTGTCCCATGAGCAGCTCTGCCCCCAGTTTTCCAATACTGGCAGGTCATTAAGCCTTTTTATCCACACATCTCCTGCTGTCCTCCACTGGATTAATTTGAACATTCTTGTGAATATTTCCTAATGAGAAAAAAGAGAGCTCACAAAGAAAAAATATTGATAATACTAAGGTTAGAGAGACTATACAGAGAGAGACACTCCTACACTATCAGTATAAGCCTAAATTGGCATAATTTATGGAAGGTAATTTGGCAGCACAGGTCAAAATTTTAAATGAATAAAAACATTTCACTTCTAATTATCCTGGAGTTATCTCAAGAGGGTGCACAGGTGTTCATTGCATGATTGTTTGTAAGGACAAAATTTGTGTACTCACAAATTTAAGGAGATGATAAATGTGCATCAACAGGGGATGGGTTAAATAAATTATGGTCCAGCCATATAATGGAATGCATACAACCACTTAAAAATATGAAGTAGATCTCCATGTACTGACAATACTCATTTTAAAATATATTGTGGAACTTGTGCTCTACATGAATATATGATATACATTTTCAACTGCTTGTGTGTGCATTGGAAAATATAAAAAAGCATGCTCAAGAAATTAACAGAGGTCATTGTGCAGAATGGGAAGAGGTGGGAGTACCAAGGGAGGAAGACTTTACTTTCTTAGTGAAAAACTTCTCTACTAACTACTTTATATTTCAATGCTTATGCCTTACCTTTATATAAATTTTTTTCAAAGTGAAAAGCTAGAAACATTTTAAAATGGAAAATGAAGTGAATTATGATACAACCATAAAATGTAATACTAACCAACCATTAAAAGTATCTCCTACAACTCTACTTGCTGACAGAAAAGCGTTCATGATGTATTGCTAAGTTTAAGAAGCAGTTTGAAAACAAAAAGGAAAAGGGTAACCCAGAGAAGCTCTGGAGTCTCAAGGACACACTCCAGGTTGAGTTCTTTGTAACACCGGTGCCCGCAAGGTGCTCAGCACACCTGTCACCACAGTACCATCTCTGTGGTGTTCACTGCACACCTGCACCATGCTCTGTACTTGCATTGTTTATGGTTGATCCTCACAATAACCTTATTTAGCCCTGATTTTACAAACAAGGAGATTGAAGATTAGGGATGTTGTTTAACTAATGAACCTTGAATTCAAATCCAGATGTCTTTCAGAATCAGAAGGGTTGTGGAGTAAATCAATAACTCAAAACAGAATGAGCCCAGCTGGCGTGGCTTAGTGGTTGAGCATGGACCTACAAACCAGGAGGTCATGGTTTGTTTCCCAATCAGGGCCCATGCTCGGGTTTCAGGCTTGATCCCCAGTGTGGGGTGTGCAGGAGGCAGCCTATCAATGATTCTCTCTCATGTTAATGTTTCTATCCTCTCTCACTCGTCCTTCCTCTCTGAAATCAATAAAAATACATTTTAAAAAAAATAACAATGAATCACAGACACACTCATTGTACAACAGTGAATATGGAACTCATAATTCAGGGAGAAATCTTTACCCTATCATGGCACCTGAGCAGTGAGTGGAGTGGCTCTGGACCAGGTGTATAATAGGAAATAAACACTGAAGGACCATTAGTCATCACATAGTTCACTGTCTTTCAAGCTGTAAGTTTATGGCCCAGTAGTGGGCCCTACAATCAATGTACTGGTCACAATCAGGATTCTTTTAAAATAGTGAACTGTAATAGAATGGAATACAGGGTGCAGCAAAAAAATAGGTTTACAGTTATTCATTGAAAAACAATACAATAATTAATAAATAATAATATAAGGATAAACTGTTTTGTGTACTCACAACTGTAAACCTACTTCGCCCCACCCTGTAGAGAAAATATTAGACACGATGCATGTTGTGAAGGTTCAAATACTTTTCTAAAATGTATTTCAGTTATATTTTTAGATACCTAGAGATGTGTGCATTGATCTGCCCTTCAAAATGTTAGTATAGATGGCAGCCAGAAAGTTTTGAAACCACTGATTCAATGTCAACTCCTTCCTCAATGATGACCTGAAGGTCTGTAGGGAGTAGATGGCTCCTTTAAGACCATGATGTCTTTGTCTGCAGAACCTGACCCCATCATGTCCCCCCTTACCTTCTTTGTGTTTCAACATTCCCATCTTTCAAATGGGGCTCATGTGGTTGCGCTCACCTTTCTGACGGGGCCATTAGGGGAATGAAATCACCTTAAAGAGCTTTGAGAAGATAATGTATGTACATACAGATGGTCCTGACTCGTGATGGTTCTACTTAATGATTTTTCTACTTTAAGATGGTGCGAAAATGATATGTATTCAGTAGAAACCATACTTTGAATTCTGATCTTCTCCCAGGCTGGCGACATGCAGTATGGTGCTCTCTCTCATGATGCTGGGCAGTGGCAATGAGCCACAGCTCCCAATCAGCCACACAATCACAAGGGTAAACAACCAATACTCTATAGCAGTGATTTTCAACCAGTGTGCTGCAGGAATTTTTAAAACGTGCAATACCTGACTGTTTAGCCAGGGGTACTGTTTCTTTTCTCTTAGTTTGTCAAATTAAAAAATGACAACAGCCAACACAACAAGAGCTGTCTGGTGTGAATGCCCTGTCTTGAACCATAAATATATAGGTCATAAAATAGATTGCATTTTACTGATCATGTTGAATAATAAGGTTGCATTAATTTTTGGTACCAGAAATCCTTGTATACAAGTATAGGCACCTAATTTTTTTAAAAGTCACTTTGGAGCAAAAAGGGTAGGTAGTTACTATTATTATACCTATTTTTTTCATCAGATTGGCAAAATATATATTCATTGGTGCGTACAGAATTTTAGTATGTGTGCCACGAGACACAAATGGTTGAAAATCACTGCTGTACAGTGTATTTATTGTGTTAGTTGATTTGCCCAATTTAGGCTAATGTACATTTTCTGAGCACATTTAAGGTAGGCTAGGCTAACCTATGGTGTTTGGTATGTTAGGGGTATTAGAGGTATTTGGACTTATGATATTTTCAACTTTCAATGGTTTTATCAGGATGTATCCCCACTGTAAGTCAAGGGAACACCTGTATGTAGAAATACCTCCCTTACGACTTACCATGTTATCATTACAGGATGGACTGATGGGCTCCAGCTGGACCCAAAGTCACTACCTTGATGTCAGATGAACAAAGCAGGTTTCCTGCCATGGCAAGTAAGAATTCTATGTCCATGCATGCTGATGGCCCAACCAGAATGTTTCTAAGTCATAAACAACCCGCAGATAGGGAGAGAACATTTGGCATAGCATCAACTGTGCAATAATGCGAATAGTAGGAAAGCGTCCAGCATCACTGTCCTCCAAACACCTAAAAGCAATTCCCTTTCCAATTCCAATTCTTGCTCTAATTGTATCTATTTTACCTCAACAGGTGTATTAACTTCATAACCAAGTGGTCATTGTAAACCAAGTGAATGCTTTTCCCAATGCATTACTCTACTCAGTTTTGTGCTGAATGGAAACTGTTGCTTCTCTTCAGCCTACCAATGCACCACTTCATTAAGAATGACAAACGTTTTTCTCTTCTCGGGAACATAAAGAATGCCCTTCTCTTCTCCAGCTTAAGGTGCAGGCATTTAATTCCTCCCTGAACCTTACCTGTGATCACTTGTGCCTGAGTCCTTTTGATTTGAGTAGATAGACCTAGTGAGGGCTCAGCTAGTGGGACTCCTGATAAGAGCCACAGTCAAAATAGTGTGGCTAGATATTGTATATCTGAAGACAATGTGCCTTCATCCCAAACCTAAACAAAACTAGGATGCTAACCAGATATCACTTGATTGTTGGGTTTCCATCGTCTGCTTTTTTACCATTATCGGCCCAGACATGTGTGGTCTGAGCATCGACAGTGTAATATCTTTGGAGGGACATAGAGAAATAATAATGTGAAAAATGCAATACAACCTTCTTCATATAAGTTACCCATTTGATCATTGTAACTGCTTTGGTTTAGATGTGTCTCTCCTTATCTTACCTTATTCTGGTACCACTAAGATTAGCTTGAGCTAAAATGTCCATTTTAAAAGCTATTTTAATTTTTGCTTAGACACTTACTCAAAGAACAACCTGAAAGCCTTGACCCTTTGATTTTTTAGAGAAGACTTTGTGGCAGGTGGATCTGCAGGGCTGATGTGTATGGATTATGAGGTAGCTCTGATCTATTGAGTCTCTGAATTTGTATCTGATTGTTCTCTGCCATTTTTGATATTTCCATGGGATCAAAGTTTTCTGCTCTCTGTTCCCATGAAAGGCATTTTAGATTTCTGCTCAGTGTCTGGTCTGAAAATGTATTTCCCTTTGGGGATCATGATGATTGTTGTGTCACTTTACAGCTCTATTCCAAGTGCTGTCCACCAGCATTGACTAGTATTAGTTCACTTCTTTTGCAATAAGATAAAGGTTAGTGAGAATCAATCAACACTTGAAGAGCCAGGTTAGGTTCCCTTCTATTCTAATTCACTTCCCTACTATTTGAAATAAGTCAAATAGTTTATCAACTTAAAACCTAAATAAGATGACACTGCCATGGGTTTATTCAAGTCCATACAAGTTAAATAAGCAGTTACTATGTGCCAAATGCATGCTAGAGGCAGAGGGTTTAAAGGTGATGTTCTCTATCCTCAAGAGTGGGAAATATCTTGAGGAGATGAGCACATGCACAGATGCAATATCTTATATAGTGAGCTCTCTGTGTGCTAGATTCAGTGTTACAAGATTTCACAACCTCTTTTAATTCTCAAAACAGGGTGAATAACTTTCTCTGAGGTCACTTAGCTTTTTGGTGGCTAAGCTGTGACTTGAGTCCAAGCTTGTTGATCAAAGCTGATGCACATTCCATTTCACAATTCTTTCTTTCACTGCAGAATATGCCATATTTTCTGGATTTGTAGTAATGATTGTAAGAAGTACAGTTTGTTCAATAACATTAGTAAATAGCATACATTTACCTTTCAATTACATTTTATTCCCAACTTCAATCTAAGCTTTGCTTCTGTTCCATGAGTCTTCTGAATTATTCTTGACCGGCGGTCCCCAACTTTTGAGAGAAGGACGAGGTCAGGAGAAAGAGAGAGAAGGGGGAAACCAAATGCTTTAAATTCAAAGGGACCATTAAAACCTCCTTTTATTTTCAGCACAACATTCCTACATATTCAACTAATATGGGTTGGAGAGTGAGAAGCAGAAGGGCAGGAAATGCATATGTTTTAGCGACTTTCTTTCTCCAAGGAAATATGTAACTCCCTAGTCCAGGAGCTGAGCAAACATGCCGAGACAGTAGTTCCCTGGTCTAAAGTTGCCTTATCAAAGACCAGGCAGGTGTCCTGCACCTGAATGCCTAAATACTGTAATGCCAGACAAAGGCAGGTTCTGAAATCCTGCCTGGAGGCCAGAGTGGGTCCCCTGGGCCCACAGATAAGCTTTCTGTCCAACTCAGACCTGAGAAGATGTCAGTAACAGGCCCACACTTGACAAGTTTCTGCTGGGCTTCCATTTGGCAAGACATCCAGGGCACGGAGACACTACACTTTAAAGTTCCTGTGCCTGGAGGAGGTTTCCTCCGGAATTGGGAGAGGGAGGCTTACAGCCGTGCCTTCTGCTCACCCAGAGTCCTAGAAAGTCAGGATTAAGTCAGGATTTGACCCCGGGAGCTCTGGTCTGTCCTGCTCTCCTATAACCCTCATCTCCCACTAGTTTCTTTATCATGGAGTGTTTTGTGACCTAAAAAAGAGTGTGTGTGTGTGTCCTAGAACAGGACACTTCAAACTCATAAAGGACCCACGTAGTCCATAAACCAGTGGTTCTCAACCTTCTGGCCCTTTAAATACAGTTCCTCATGTTGTGACCCAACCATAAAATTATTTTTGTTGCTACTTCATAACTGTAATGTTGCTACTGTTATGAATTGTAATGTAAATATCTGATATGCAGGCTGGTCTTAGGCGACCCCTGTGAAAGGGTCATTCGACCGCAAAGGGGTCGTGACCCACAGGTTGAGAGCCGCTGACGGTCCCAGCTCAGATCCTCTGAACCAGCAGGGTTCTTAGGTGGCAAGCAACAGAAACTGTCTCAGCTAATTTAAGGATGTTATTAGGATTAAAGGGGGTTGGCTAGAAGGCTATAGGAAGTACAGAATTGAAGGCAGGGTGAGAAAAACATGAGCAAGTACAGGGATGGCTCCAGGTAGAAAGCTGGTTCCTGCTGCTTTAGAGCTCTTGGCTTTTGTTGTTGCCATTGTTACAATTAGAAGGCAGCCAATTTCTCCATAATAACTGCTTTCTTTATCAAGTGCTTATTTTAGAATTAGAACATGGATTATAAATTAAAGTACTGCATCCATTTAAATTTCTTGCCTTTGATAACAGCACTGTGGTTATCTTAGAAAATACCTTTATCTCAGGAAATGCTGAAATATTAAGGGTATGCAACATTCCTTAAAATGGTTTGAAAATAAAAAATAATTATTATGTTATTAGAGAGAATGAAAATGATAAATCAAATGTAACAACATTTAAAGCTTAATGAATCTTCTTGAAACTTCTCTGTAAGTTTGCAATTATTTTGAAATAAACAGCTTAAAAAAGAATTTAAAAAATCGTGCTCTTCAGATCTTTTCACCCGAGAGTAGTATAATTCAAATCTCTAGGGGTGAAACCCTGGCATTGGGAGATTTTATAGCATCCCGGGTCTGCAGCGGGCATCCAGGGTTGAGAATCAGGCTCTAGGACTCCAAGGCCTGCCCCAGTTAACAACTGAGGCGGAGCCTCTAAATTAATAACAACCATTACTTAAACCATATATTGATGTCTTAATTGTTCGTATTATATTTATGGTTTTCATGACACATATAATAGAAAATTTTTAAAAAGAAAAGAATAAGTTATTATAACATATGCAATGAGAGTATTTTTATTTTTTCTGCCATGTATTTTTTAAATTTTTTTTATTGATTTTAGAGAGGAAGGGAGAGGGAGAGAGAGATAGAAACATCAATGATGAAAGAGAATCATTGATTGGCTGCCACCTGCACGCCCTACACTTGGCATGTGCCCTGATGGGAATCAAACTGTGACCTCCTGGTTCATAGGTCAACGCTCAACCACTGAACCACAGCAGACAAGCTGCCATGTATTTTTTAATGTATGTCTTTACTTCCTAGATAGTATGATGCAGAGATAGTATGATACATAGATAGTATGATACTTTAGTGCTGCTATTTTCATTTGGCATTGAAAATGTCTTCTGGGCAGTCATTTTTGATGATATGGAACAGGTGGATATGCTGTTATTGACTTAACTATTCCCCTACTCTTGCACATTTACGTTGTCTTGAATTTTTATTTTATTTTTTGAATTAAAAGTGTGCTGCAAGGGACAAATTTGTTCATAGCAGTGTTTCCATATTACAAGCCCTTTACAGAAGTAAGATTATTGGGTCAAGATATGTACATTCTCATAGCCCTCAAGACATACTGCCAAATTACTTTGCAAAAGAGCTTTAACAATTTATGCTGCGACCAGCAAGAGATGCTAGTTTTTCAGCATTTGACATTATAATTTTTTTGTGCTTTACCTCTACAACAGCTTTATTGACCTCTAATTGGATACAATCCAAATAACAAACAGATTCCTCACTTCCAAATTTCCCTTTTGTCCCTTCACAGTCCCTTCCACTACCCCTTTCCGGGCAACCACTGATCTGCAGTCACTATACGTGAGTTGGCATCGCCTAGATTTTAATATAAATGGAATTATACCCATATGTGTCTTTTTTATCTGGCTTCTTTCATTCAGCAGCATTATTTTGAGATTTATTCATGTTGTAGCATGTATCCATAGTTCATTCCTTTTTATCCTGAGTAGTATTCCATTGTGTGGATATACAGCAGGTCCTCGACTAATGTCATTTTGTTCAACATTGTTTTCTTATAACTTTGATGAGACGCCATAGGAACCTAATTCTTACTTTAGATCAATTGGTCTATGGTAAAACTGGTTTTGTGATGTCATTTTGCTTAAAGGCACAGAACCTATTGATGGCATTAAGTGAGGACTTGCCTTCCCACAAGTTATCAGTTCACCTGTTGAGAGACATCTAGGTTGTTTCCAAGTTTTGGCTATTACCAATCAGCTGCTATAAACATTTGTATACAATTAAATGTATGGGCATATGCTTTCGTTTCTCTGGGGTAAATACCTAGGAGTAGGGTGGCTGGGTCACAGAAAAGGTGTCTGTTTAACTTCAGTCTTTTAAATTTTAGTCATTCTTATAGTCATGGTAAATTATAGTTTTATTTTGTATCTTCCTATTGATTAATGTTTCCATGTTCCTATTTGTCATCCACATCTTTGGTGTGTCTTTGATGACATGCCTATTGAAAGATTTTGTCCATTTTTACAGTTTTTTTTTTAAATTGAGTTTTGAGAGTTTTTTATGTATGTTGGGAAGCTCTTTTAGTTATATCATTTGTAAATATTTTCTTCCAGTCAGTGGCTTGTTTTTTCATTCACTTGAGTGTCTTTCAAAGAGCAAATGTTCTTAATTTTTTATCCAAACCAATGTTTCAATGTGGTTTTTTTTTAATGAATTGTGCTTCTGGTATCATACCTAAGATCTCTTTTCCTAACCCAAGGTCACAAAGATTTCTTCCTGTTTTCTTCTAAAAGTGTAATAGTTTTAGGTTTTACATTTAGATCTATGATCTATTTTATGCTGTTTTTTAAAAATATGTTGCAGCCCTAGCTGGTTTGGCTCAGTGGATAGAGCGTTGACCTGCAGACTGAAGGGTCCTAGGTTCAATTCCGGTCAAAGGCACATACCCGGGTTGCAGGCTCGATCCCCAGGAGGGGGCATGCAAAAGGCAGCCATCCTATCAATGAGTCTCTCTCATCATTGATGTTTCTATCTCTCTCTCCCTCTCTCTTTCTGAAATCAATAAAAATATATTTAAAAAAAATAAAAATATGTTGCAAAACATGGAACAAGTTTAGAATTTTACATATAGATATCCAGTTGTTTCAGCACCATTTGTTGAAAAGACTACTTTTTCTCCACTGAATTGCCATTGCACCTTTTTTTTTTTTTTTGAAAATCAATTGACCAATTTGTGTGAATCGATTTTTAGACTACCTCCTATTCCATTGATTTATGTATCTATCCTTTCACTAACACCACCCTGTCTTGATCACCGGGGCTTCCTAGTAACTCTTGTAATCCTTCAACTTTGATCTTCTTTTTCAAAGTTGTTTTGACTATTCTAGTTCCTTTGCACTTCCATATGAATTTTGGAATCAACCTGTCAATTGCATTTTTTTTTTCATGGAAAAAAAAGCCTTCTTGGATTTTAATCTGGATTACAGTGAATCTATAGATCAGTGTGAAGAGCACTGACAAGTTACCAATTGCGATGGTAATTTTCTGTGAACTTGCCTAGGCCGTGGTGCCCAGCTGCTTGGTCAAACATCAGTCTGTATGTGGCTGTGAAGGCATTTTTAGATGTGATGAATATTTGAAACAGTGGACTTTGAGTAAAACAGATCACCCTCCATAATGTGGACAAACCTCATCCAATCAGTTGAAGAAAAAAGACTGAGGTTCCATGTGAAGAAAGGAATTCTGCCTCAGATTGCCTTCTGACTGCCCACCGTCCTTAACAGGATTAAAAGGAGATATTACTCATCTTTGTGGAGCTTACAATGTAGTGGGGAGTCATTGCAATAACTGATTAAATAATTATAAGTGAATAAAGTGTCCTGAGGGAGAAGTTTAAAGTTCTATAGCACTTAATAGAAGGAGGGCTCCTTTTATTTGAGAGGTTGAGGGAAGACTCTCCAGGGAAGTTGTGTTTAATCCAAGACGTGAAAAATGAGCAGGTGTTTGACAAGTGAAAAGAGTTAGCTGGTGAGGAGGGGATGGGCAATGAAGAGTCATGGACATTAAATTTTAGGAAAGCTGTGAGGTCAATCTTACTTAGCTATAGATGACTATGACTTGAAAGTTGGGTGCCAGTGGACAAGTCTATGATTTATTTTTCTAGAATGGCCTTCACTAAGTTTGCTTTTATGATTATTATTGATCATCCATGATGGGTGATTAGCTTTTTATGTCTGTTGGCTAATGGCTGCCCAGTAGAACCACCTGGGGCAGGAGGAGTTTACTAATTATCTGGTGTTTTAAAGCACCCAAGACTAACTAGATTAGAATTGTTGCACATGGTATCTTGTCATTATTATTTTTAGAAAAGTCTCCAGCCCCCAAGTTATCCTAATGTGTATCTAGCATTGTAAGCCACTGCTAAGGAACCCTGGGAGACGATGGTGCACTGGGGTTGGTCTCAGGATAGCAGATCTGAGGTCTCAGGGTGACAGTGCCAAATTAGGGTGCAAGCACTTACTTCCCTCAACTCCATGCTCTTAAGCAAAGTACTGCCAGGCATTCCTTCTTCCAGCAAGTCTGAGGAATTGAATTTTTGCATTTGTCTAAGTTTGAACAGGTTCTTGCACTTCTTTTTGTGAAATGTTTGCTAATCTCAGTAATTTGGGTCTTAAATTCTTGCCTAGTTCATTTACAGGAACCCAAACCACCTATCTCCCCTTGCCTCCCTGCGGAGGCCTTTGTTGTTCTCCAGCTGTGGGGCAGCGGGTGGTGCATCCTCAGCTTCTCTCTTACTGATCACTTCCTCCGTGGTTCCCAATGTTAGAAGAGTGTGTTATCCGCAGTGATCTACAATCTTTCATGCAACCTTCTCTCTTTGCTCTATTCTTTCAACTATATCATTCTCTTTGTGTCAAGTATCAGGAATAAACTGCCCAGACACGAGGCTGAAACTATCAAAGCAGAAATATCCAGTCTTGTTCAAAGAAGCGTTTCCAGACTGAGTCAAATGTTCACTTCTGTGTACCAAAGAGTTCCTGGATTCTGCGAATTTAAGGCAGTTATCTGTCTACCTGGGGACACTGTGCAAATCAGATTCCCAGTAGGCTGCCTGAGTAGTTTGGAGCACCCGAGGTGGGTAAACAGGGAGGCCCTCACTCTCCCCTTCATATAAAATGAAGATGGCAATGGGCCACCTAGTTTGACTAGATACTCATGTTGTCTCTTCTTAACATGTTCTACCCTAGCCTGGCCTAAGCTTTTCTAGATGTTTAATACTGCAAATAGACCTTTCAGTTCTGTAGATTATTTGACTTTGAAGAAAGTGAGTTTCTGGGAGGTCTGGATCTCACATTTCGTGTTGGTCTCTTGCATCAAGGAGGGTGCGTCTCTGCACAGCACACTTGGTATTTAGGTCAGTGGCAAAACATACACAGGGTCATTAATTAATTAAATATGATATTAAAGTCAGGGACGGGCTCAACCCTTTGAGTGTTTAGAAAGACTTCAAGGTGGGGATAAGCCAAGTTCTGACATGTTCAGGGCCAAGTCAGGCTGAGTGAGTCAGAAGGGAACCCAAATATGTTCTTTCAGACCACTGAGATCTATTCAGCTCTTTTCCACACAAGCACCTCAATGCAAAACCCCTCAAGCATGATCCTTTTCCTGAGACAACCCGTCTTCACATGCCTCTGTGGGATGTGGCTCCTAGTTGCTCACTCAGTCTTGTTTTATTGCTGGGAGAGGCAAAGTCAAGCCGGTGGGCAGCCTTGAAACAGGACCAGTAGCCATGGCCCAGTGAACACCAGAGAGCATATCCCACATGGGGTGTGGGATATGCTCAGACTCTGGGTGCAGACTCCTCGTGACACCAACAGTCATGCTTCCCTGTAGAGAGAATAGGGGTCACACAGTAAGTTGATTTTGAATTCTCAAAGTTGATTGGATAATTGAGGGTATGACTTTCTTTTGCAGCATGGTTATATTCTGGTGATATTTTGTTCACTTTGCCTAAACTCAAGAGTTGCTTTTTATACACACTTTCTCCAATAGAGCCTCAATTCCAGGCCTCAATATGGCTTTTGAAGCTGGTTTTTGACACCAGACTTGCCATAAAACCTGAGAAAGCTATTTCTGAGTAAGTAATCATCCCTAATTTAGATACATCATTCTGCTTTCTAAGGACATGATTTTGAAAATGATTATTTCCACCGATTACTTTTCTTCTCAAGTTCGAATGAACAATCTATAGTTCCATCAGGCTAGCTCACTTCCTTGTTTGCCCTCTTCAAACCTATTCTCTGCCCTTCCCTGTGAGGAGAGTCCTCATGGTACTGCCAACCCCACAGGGAGTGTGAAGGAAGAGGAGACCTCTAAACTGTTTTCAATAACCTGTGTCTTAATTGCTTCAAGCATCAACGAAGGGACACTTGGACGAGTTTTCTCTTTTCTTTAGCGCAAGTAATGCGTCTTTTTCAGAGACAAATGGTCTGAGTGTTCTGGGGTTCTTCTTCCTTCTGTATAACATAAAAGGAGTGTGCCTAGCCAGCATGTCTCAGTGGTTGAGCATCAACCTGTGAACCAGAAGGTCACAGTTTGATTCCTGATTAGGGCACATGTGAGGTTGCAGGCTCAAGCCCCAGTGTGGGGCGTGCAGGAGGCAGCCAATAAATGATTCTCTCTCATCCTTGATGTTTCTATCTTTCTCTCTCCCTCTCCTTTCTGCTCTGAAATCAATAAAAATATATAAAAAATAAAGGGAGTGTACTAGATATTTTCTAAGGTCCCATTTACCTCTGATTTTGGGACCTGAGAAATGGCTTTTTAGTTAAAAAAAAAATTACTGTCATCCTGGTGACAAGTGTGCATGGAACAAAGTTGCAGATCAGGAATCAAAGTCATCATGTAAACGACCAGTGGGATCTCCCTTAACCATGTCAGAGCTCTGGTTAGCTGAGAAAGCTGTAAATGGATCATGTTGATCAACTTCAATGAACATCGAAGTGCTTTCAAACTGAAATCATACAAGAATCAGGGGTCGCTATGAGGAGTGTAGCAAAGGCTCCTACAGAAACCATTTCTCAGCCTCTGGATTTTAGGTCTCTAGTCAGCTTCAAATAGATATCCCCTTCCCCCCATCCAATTCCAGAAATTGCAATGGAATTAAAAATAGCCAAGACAATAGTAATTTTCTAATGGGAAAAAGCATAAAACTAAAATTAGCTAAAGAGAGTAATGGCAGAGAATGAAGTCTCAATTAGAAAGTCATTTTGGAAATCTGCACTGGTTGTGCAACACCAAATTTAAGTTAGACATTTTTATATTTAAAGAAGTATCAGCACCTGTTTTCCTGTAGTCTCAGTGGAGAATACTCCAGGCTAAAGTCATGATGCTTCACATTCATGCCGTGGTCCTGTTTCAAGTTGCTATGTGAGGTTAGAAAAATGGCTGAATAGCTAAGGTTAAATCTCCCAGTTATCATGTGGATTAATAACAGATGCTCAAAGAGCTTTCAATATTTCACCCCTAATAGGCAAGTTAAAGTCACTTATTGAAAACACTTGTGAAAGCACTTGAGGTATTTCAGATCAAATCTACCATAATGTAGCCAAGGCACCACATCTGGTTTTTGATACCTGGTGTGCCTTGGGTCTCGTTTGTAGATAAGATCTTACGTGTGTTGGGAAAGAGATATAAAGTGCTTTTATGAAGTGAAGGCTCCTTTTAAACACCCCCCAATTGGGCTACTGTGTAAGTCTATGTTTTCAAAATCAGATTTTCTAAAAGCAGTCTACCTGAGGTGCTGTGCCCATTGGACACAGAGTTATTCAGAAAGGTTAGTGATAACAACTATCCTCATTGAAGTACATGTGTCACTTTAGAGCATGAACTGTGTCACTGATCCAGAACCTAAGAGAAAAACCTTTAACTTTGGGAAATATTCACATTTTCCTGGAAATCTCAAAATACAGGGTGTGAAAGAATAATCAGAAATCACAAACAAGCTAGAGTTTTTCAAGGTCCCTTTCAATGTCTACCATTTTACTGTGAAAATTACAATAAATTCATTGTATAGATGAAAATGACATCTACGCTATTCAAACATTTGTTTCCTGTTGCAGAAGAAACCATCAAGGGAAAATGCTTTCTATTGTATCATTAACATAATTCACTCTAAGAAGAGAACAAGATTTAGAATTGTTAGTGGGGTGATACACACACAACACACACACAATCTTTTTATATTTCCTGATTTAACAAAGAAATGTTCTGGGAAAACTGCAGACCTGATTGAAAAGTCTGGTAATCTTCCTTTCTTGGATCTTCTGCAGCAGTTACTGTCTATAAGAATCATGTGGCACGAGGAAATGGTCTTGTATCTTTTCATGCACGCATTTCTTATCCTTCAACTAGAACGTAAGCTTCTGGAAGGAAGTTCCCTATGGCGCTAAATGCAATGCCTGGTAATAACCTGGGTGCCCGAATCATTGATTGGCGTGTGCATTTGTACAGAAGAGCCTGGAGAGATACACTTAAAACCTTTATTCCTTGATTTACAAAATGTACAATATTTACAAAATTTAGGCATTTATCCCATATTGACATGAATGCTGTGGGGAGTCTAAAAATAAATAAATGGCACATATATCTATATACACATCATGGCTCTTTGCACTTCAAGCCATCATCAGTGTTGGGATTTAACGGAAGCTTTAATGGGGTAGAAAAGTCAGATGGATGATCAGTCCTGGGCCTTCCGCATAAACGGCCCTTCTGTGGCTCCTTGAGGCTGAGGATGGCAAGCAAATCACTTTATTGTGAGAGAGTAAAACACCAGCCATTCTGACAGGCATACAGGGCGCACACAGCCACATCTGCTTGGAGTTTGCAGTGACCCCGTGGGTGGCAGATGATGTCATTGTGGACCTGGGCCTGCGCACCAGCCAGGGGGCTTTGGAGTGCTCGTTTTCTCATTAAGAACCAACTTTTGGACTTTGTCTCCTATTGAAATCTCATGCAGTACTTGGAAGGTGTCAGTGGAGAGTGACCATGCACAAAATGTATATGTAGATATGTACAACATCCAATTTTCATTGTCACAGAGCATCTTTACATGTAGGATCAACCTGTCTCCTCTTTTAGCAAAAGGAATGAATGAGGAAACCATCCCTTCACCCCCACAAAGAAAAAACATCTGGGAACACATGCAAATGGCACCCTGCAGAGACAGGACTGGACAAACTATGCATGGTAAGATGGCCAATTCCCATGAAGTCAGGCCTGCAAGTTTTTCTAAGGGTGGCAATTCCACCCTCCCTTTCTCTTCAACCCCTCCTCATCCCGTCTGTCCTAAATCAGAAGGAAAGGGCTTCATCTTACTGAGCTTCTTAGAATCACAGTACCTTCATCTCTAAAGTGTAAGTACTAGTAATTTTCCTTACATGGTTCTTGTAGGAATTACATGATCTAATTTATGTAAAGTGCTTAGCATAGCGCCTGGCACGTAAGAGGTGCTTAATAAATGTCTTGCTCTCTCTCCCTCTAATCCCCCACCCCAATTATAAGCAACTTATTGATAAACCTGCCAAACTCTGATTTAAGGCCATTTGATGCAATTTAGATTATTGTGTATCAGAGTTAACCACTGTCAGCTCATATTGGTCCCTGAGGAGGTCTCATTTTATGAGCCAGAGACATTTTCCTGTGCAGAGCAGATAGACCCTGACAACTTTATCCGCAATGGCTCCACCGAATTTCATGCAAATATGCCCCACAACCCTGCAGAGAAATGCATACCAGTGATGGTCACCACCTGAATACTTCTGGAACCACAACACTGAGGAAACCAGGAACAAACACAAAACCTCAAAGCCAACACGTTACTCTTGGTCACAACATAAGTAGCTTTTTTCAACACTGGTGCAAGTATTATAGATAATGTTCAACACATATATTACAAGCTCTACCACTGTTGAAAAATAGGTATTCTGATTTGATCATTCTGTTCAGAATAAAGAATCTTTTACAATATACTTTAGTTTCTAGTTATGCCATACAAAAATAAATATTGTATAAATGATTTACAAGGAAGAAAAAATTGTAACTTGGGGTGCCAAAAATATAGGAAGGATGGTGAAGTTTTTACTGTCTACCTCAAAAGCAATCAGCTAAAAGAAATAAAAACTTCCCACTAGGTCTCCTTACTAGTCTCACTACCATCCCACTGGTTCACCTACTTCTCATCCTAGGATATGATGTCTTCTTTCCCTACGAATCTCCAGACAATTCAATGTAGAACCTTCCCCCTAAAGTCACTGGGGCTTTGAAAGGAGGAAGAACGAGGAGAGCTCTTGGGAAGCATGACTTGCTGATGGAGAAAGATCTGGCTGAGCCACTCACTGGATCCTCAGAGTGAACGAGGACCAACCTCCAGACATTTTTCCTCCTTTCATTTTAAAGTCCTCTCTCTGCTTAAATTAGCTGTGTCTGAATAGAACCCCGTGCCCGGAGAGAACACCTCATCCTGCTGTGGGACACCCATCATTCCAGGAAGAACAAGGATCGCGTGGAGCATAACAAGGTGCTAAGTCAAGCCAATCCCCCCAATGATACGAAGGGATAAATGCCCACTTTACAGATGCAAATTCCATTAAATTAGGAAAAATCCTTTTCTAGCCCTCCTCCCCATAGAGCAAACGTTTATGATTGCCTTTTTATCTCCCACACAGAGCAGAGGGAATATGATCCCCGCCATTGGGAGAAGAATGTTGGAAACATAAATTGGACAAATGGTTCACTTCTTTTCTAGGGACTCAGTAAGAATCTCCGCGGAAACAGTCCATTCATTTTGCAATTAGAATTTTAAAATTCTAGAGCCATAAGTGAACTCATGGTTATACTTAAACCAACAGTCCTTTAACTTTCTCCTGAAAAATGAACAACTACTCACGTTGCCTAACATCTCAGAGGGGCCCAGGATCTCCTGTGGCTCATGCATGTCTTCCAAATTAAGAGCCAGAACTCAATAAATGCAGAACTATTTCTTGGGGTGAAAACAAAGGTCTGTGGTATAGAATTCGGTCTATTTTAGGGGCAGGCTGGCTTTGATAAGGTCTTGGACTGAAGCAATGCTTGTTCCTCACGGGAAGTGGAGATGCTTGACTAGGAAGACATCCTTGAGTGCTGTGGTTTCACGTGTGTACTGTTGCCAGGCCAATGACTCATGCATGACTGCGGGCCTTCGAGATCCCCTCAGATTGCCACCACACATCGCGCCTTTGAGCTGCTATAAGGTGAGTCCCAGCCACACCCACAAGCAGGACACTATCACTGACACGCAGTGTGGCTGCCCATTTGTCTGGTTTATGGGTGACGTTGTGGCAAATGTGGCATCAGTTTCATTTCGGGGGAGTGGCAAGTTACAGATATTTCCTTCACAACAGGAAGTGCAGACCTGGAAAGAAGAAAAAGAAGGGTGATGAGAAGCTGGCAGGTCTTGGAAGGAGGCAGGGATTCTTGAAGGGGCTGTTTCTTTCACGATGAGACTCAGATGTGAGTGACCTGCTCTACAAAGGAGACACCAGCCTGCATCACAGGGGCTGTGATGAGATGTCATCTGGAAGGTGTGGTCAAAATGAAAGGCCCCAGCGACACTTCAAGGGACGTGGGTTCTGCTTTTGACATCGCACCTTGTGGTTATTCCAGGTTTACATGTTTCCTAGATCCTGACTATTCCCTCTCTGAAGTATGGATTATAAATAATACTTATCCTACCTTTCCCAAAGAGGCTCCTCTGACCACTTGCGGAAACTGATGAGGGCAAACTTCCACTTGCCAAGTTTTCACAGGGAAGGTGAAGGGGCAACAACCCAGATAATTTTGACTTAAATATTTACTTTCATTGGAATTGTCTGCATCATTCTCTCCATTCTGGTTGGTGAGTTAAGGGTTGAAGGGTTTTCATTTATGCCATTAATGCTTCATACAGCTTTCCTTGTGGCTCATGAGATAGAACTAAACCCAAAGAATTATCGATAGGCCATAGCTATGCTAAGTACACATCAGAAGCTTCAGCATCAACTGGGAGCTCATTAAAGATGCAGAACCTCAAGCTAGCCCTGGACTTAGCAAACGACAATCTGCATTTTAACAAGATTTGCAAGTGGCCTGCCTCCACAGTAATGCCTGAAGACTCTGTGATGGGTAATAGTCTGTCACTTCCTGCAGACTTCAGTCTGCTCACCCCTGATAGGGGCTGGGAAGACATTTTAAAGTCGAGGAGAGAAACGGATCAGAAGTGAGTTGGGATTCTGTCTCTATTGATCACTAGCTGTGTGACCTGAGCACATGTCACTTCTCTGATCTATAACTTCCTCCTCGGTGAAGTACCCACAATGATACCTGAGAACCAGGTCCAGCCTGCTAGAGGGTCAAGTAAAACCCTGGGGTTTACCTTCACATTGCAAACCAGGAGCTAGTAGGCAGGTTATACTTTAAAATTTAATTCTTAGTGTTGGACAAGTCTTAAGAGAAAGAAGCCCCCACGAACAGTGCCGTTGCCGGCTATCAGAGCGGGCACTGCTCCCAACCCCCAGGAAGGCAGCCTGAGGTGAAAAAATAAAGGCCAAGGCCTGACATACAAGCTCATATGGGCAGCCAGCTCTGAACCACCAGCCAGGGCGTCAGGGGCATTCTTCATCCCAACTGCGAGCCAGGTGGCCTTCCTCTGATCATTATATTCTTAGTGTTGGACAAGTCTTAAGAGACTGCCCTCAAAGTTGGTTTGAAACTGAGTGCTTCGGCACAGGCACCAGATGGAGTTTCAGGGGAGCAACCCCACAAGGAAAAGGTGCTCTCACTCTCTACTGAAATGACTCAGGAGCCAACGCATACCTTCCCCAAATCAGCAACCTACAAGCGCCATGGCCCCACTTTAGAGAGAGCTATCAGAGCTCAGCTGCCTTGGCCAACCACAGCTGATGAGTTGTTGCTGCACCTGCAGTGCTTTGCCATGAGGACATAATTGGTCCCTTGTTCCGTTTCCTTCTGGCAGTTTTATTACTTTCTTTTGAGTGGAGAAAGGGCTTGCGATAATTTTCAATACCCTCTTGGTGTTGTGTTTACATCATTTATCCTACACCCTGGCATAAATCTTTATTCTTTTAGAGCAAACAGGAAAGCAAGCATCTTCTAATGCTATAAGGACAGTCAAAATCCAGGCTCCATGGGAAGTGAGACTTTGCTCGTGAGCACTGGCGGACATCCGAAGGAGAAAGGCTGACTATGCTGTACCGGCACGTGCTTTGTTGCCAGACCTTGTGGCCTTCATGCCCGGAGTCTCTGCAGCCAGTGGACAAGCACTCTTCCAGCGGGACGCAGCGTTTGGTGACAGAGATGCTGTTTCCCGTGACTTCCATCGTGTGCTGAGTGTAGCAGTATCTGGTCTCTGTTGACAACAAAAACGATGTTTTAATTGACATAGAAAATGTTAGCCCAGCCTGCCCGAGGGGGAAACAACAGGAGTGTCAGCCCTGTAAGTGCTAAAAGGATCTAACAGCACATGGGATGTGCACTGCGTTGGGTGCATGTCCAATCCCAGAGATGTCCTTGGAGATCCACTGAGCCCTGATCAGAGGAGGAGGTCTCTGCCCATCGCAATCCCCATGAGCCAAGACTTAAACTAGTGGGCATCACTCCATGCCTTTCAACAAATTGTACCCTGGACTGATGTTTAGTTTTAGGGAAGGAGAGGTTTGGAGGGATGATTGAGGATGTGAGAATCATAGCAATTTTCAGGGAGATGAAGGGGTAAAAACGTTCAAAGAACATGGGGTTAGAAGACAAGAAGTTAGGAGGTAAAAGGTCTTCAAGGAGAGAAAGGACTAGAGCAGAGGCTGGTGTGTGTGTGTGTGTGTGTGTGTGTGTGTGTGTGTGTCTAACAGCTCTTCCCTAGTAAGGGCAGAAAGATGAAAAATAGATTCACTGTATCTAGAGCAATGACTTTATCCAAAAGAAAGAAGGTCTTGCCTAAGAGCACTGCCGGGTCTTAGAATTCATCGCAGAAGACAACTGACCCACCAATGAAGATGCTCCAAAATTGTCTCTCCCCAGCAGATCTCGTGTCTGTCCAGGATGGCAGGCAAAGAAAGACCACAGTGTGAGTTTCTACAGGTCTGTTTAGGTCCTAAACACCTGAGAACTTGAGATTTCTCCCCAAATTCCATGGAGAACTTTTCCTTTTTAGTTTGTAATTTAAAGTCTAAAGAAAAATGGCTTTGCCAGTGTAATTCTTTAAGTCCTCCAGGCGATGCTCAGCTTTCTAAGCCTGGGATTTAGCTGAATGTTCCCGTTCCATTTTCAGATTGAAAAAGAAAATGAATAATTCTCAAGAAATGTCACTGAGCTGTTTTTCATCCATATCTTGGACCTAACTTTGCATACTTTAACCATTTTAGATATTTAGTGGCTAATATGGAATTATGACCTTCTATGATGTTATTTATTAGGCAATAAAAATCCGCCCCCCACCAGATTCTGTCATAAACTTGGCAGCCTTTAACCAAAGTACTCGTGTCCACAGAAGAAAGCTGAATAATTTTAGACTCTGAGAATGAGCTCACACAGACCACACTGTCACAGCCTGGGAGTCATGAATTCAGGGGGTTGAATAATCGTCCTTGATGCCTGCACCTGCCAGGAATGTGAGTGGCCTCCGGTGAATCTTGCTGAGCGCAGCGACTTCTGCAATGGCTACATTCTCGGTCCGTCTCAGTGTCCATGGGCTGAGACTGTGTCCAGGCCCTCCCCCAAGTGCTGTCCCCACACTGTACCCTGACCAGAATGTTGTCAGCTGGAATCAGGTCACCAGGCAGACCCTACCTTGCTCAGGCTCCTAGAGGGTGGGGTGAGTAACGTCACCTTATGAGCTCATAAGAAAAGGTGAAAACCCATATTTTTAAATTGAAGTGACTGTTTTCCTGATGAAGAGGAGGTGGCAGCTGTCCCCTGTTTTTTTTTAAGCCTCTGACAGGTTTTAACATATGGAGGCCTGTGACCTAAGAGATTTACCAGCTCTTCCAAAAAAGGACTGGTTTACCTCCCTGGTATCAGTTTATGGCCTCCATAGGTAAACCTTTCCCATCCTCACCCCAACTTCAGATGTTCAAGAAAGCCATAAAAAAGGAATGTTCAAGAAAGCCTTCTCTTCACGCAGACAGCCAGCAGCAGCTGCCGGAGGTTTTATTGCTCCAAATGTAAATCTGAGCAGATAAGATCATCCCCTTATGGAATAAGTAAATCATCAAATGGTCTCAGTTCTGGAAACTACATTTGTCCCCCAAACAGTGAATTATCTTGTTTTAACTAAACATGAGAATAACAACTGGTGAACCTGATATAACTACCTTTTGTTCATAAGATTACATCCACAACAAATTCTATTTTAATTTCTTAATTGGAATCTTATTCCACTGAATGAAATTAGACACAACTGATGAAGCCTTCTTCTCCTTCTTCTTCTTCTTCTTCCTCTTCTTCTTCTCCTTCTTCTTCTTCTTCTTCTTCTTCTTCTTCTTCTTCTTCTTCTTCTTCTTCTTCTTCTTCTTCTTCTTCTTTTTCAGGAAAATATGCAGAAGCCCAGTACCTAATAAGCCAATTCCTGACATTCTGGGGGGAGAAGGATGAGCAGTGAGGAAGGTGGATAAGAATTTTTTCTCACACTTCACCAAGTCCGATCCATGACACAAAGACATGTTGAGGACACCCCATTACTTCCAGCAGTACATACTTCGGATCTGAGGCATCAATCCCTTAAAAATATTCATTCCACTTCTTATCTCACAAAGCCCCTAGGTGAGCTATAAAATGTTAACGTGGAAAAGGGTCCGTGGTTAAATAAATTTGGAAAATGCTCAAATAGAGCCGAACAGGTTTCTTTCGTGCACAACTTATGAGAACCTTGAATTTGTACTTGATCTTCTAGGGGGATGGGGACAGGACAGGCAGAATTTCCCAACCAGAACCAGGAGGACCACATGGGGCTTATCTCTAGACTGTAGAGTTGATGAAAACCGAGTTTCAGCCACAGAGCATTGCTCTCCATGCATTTTGAATAATCCTTGGGTTAGTAATGAGGTTATATGAGAATCAAGCCTGCTGATAACTTCACACTAAAAGGATTTCAAAGGCTTTTATCTAAAAGATAAAAGATGGATTTGAATTTCTACCAAGTTAGTTTGGGCCTCTAAAAATCTCATATTCTGCACTGCATGGTATTCCCAGAGGTTGTGAAACAAAAGTCTTTTACTGTGAGATTCAAGCAAAATCAGAACAGAGTAAGAAGCTTAATCAACTACTGGAAGGCACAAAATATAATTTTCATGAAATTCACACATATAGACATGCACGCATTCCCGAACCTAGCTCTGAAACTTAAAAAAGGTTCAAAGTGAAAATGTAAATGTCCAGTTACTCATCAACATGCAGTTTCCAATAACAGAAACTGTATCTAAAAAAATATACATAAAATGATTTGAATTAAAAGGAGATATTAAAAATGACCAACTCTGGTAAAAGGCCTTTTTGCCACGGTTGCTCCGTTAGTTATGGTTTCTTTACAAACATATATAATTATGAAAGTGTTGCTAGAGAACAATTCACCAGGTCCAAGAAAGTTCATGGGAGGAAAATAACTTGAATTGTAATATTACCAATTATATTGAAAAAGAAAGGCTGACAGCCCCTGCAGCATACTCCTTTCCGCTGGATTCTTCTTGTGCACACAGCCCTTCACATCCCTCAGTGTGCCATCCAGGCCCCTCTGCGCAAGTTGGTTCACCCAAGTGTCGATTCAACGCTCTTTACCCCTATCTGATACTGCAGAATTTCTGTTCGGTTCCAGATTCTGCTGTGTATAACTTCCTCTGTGATTCCCCACATTGGACTTCAGAGCTTTTTCTTCTAGATTTTTTCCTGCATCTCCGTTCTCTTCATTTCTAACTTCTCTAACCTGAGTGTTGATATTCTCCCAAGTTCAGTTCTGGGAGCTTCTGTCACTCAAGTAACCTCATCCAACTTCTCAAGACCTATCTTCAGTCTGATTCTCTCTCCTTGGCTGTAGAACCAAGTTTCTAACTAGTTCCTGGAAATCGCCAGCAGCAACGTGCACCTCACATCTCCCAAACCAATCACATCACCGCCCTCCCTCTTGGCTCTGTTTATCTTCCTGCATTTCTACTTCAGGAAGGGACATCCTGAGAAATGGCACCTCTATCTTGGACTAGAAACTTCAGAATCAGCTCAGACCTCTCTTGCCAAACTGGGTGTCTCCAAGTTCTCTGAAATGTCTCCATTATCCATCTAATCTTGTGTGTTCCATTTCCCCAATACAGGGCCTCTTTCATTTCCTGTCTTCTCTGGCTCCAATCTCTTTCCTTTCTAATGCAGGTGCCGGACAGCCAACCTCCAGATAGACTACTGAAACGAAGGTCAGATCATGCCACTCACTGTCTGGGAAAGCGTGAACAACACTTAAAATTACAAGGGACTCTAAATGTCAAGGAGCCCACTGCTCACTGCTGGGATTATTTGACCTACTCCCTTGCATACTCTCTGTCCTTGAAGCTCTGTCTCAGGAGATAGGAGTAACTGTGCTTCCCTGCTGGAGGCATCCATTATGTGTATAACTCAGAGCTGAAACTCAGCACTTACTGTAACTCAAGAACTGCAGTAACTCCTTGATCTAGGCCCCAGACCACCTCGCTAGATACTTTGAGACACCATGACACAACTTTTGACTATTCTTCACAACAAAAAATGTTTTTCTTTCTTCTGCTCCTAGAAACCTGATATTCTTTGAGGCTCAAACCAAATGACATGTATTCTGTGAAACCAGCCTTAATTCCTACCCCCCCCCCGCCCCCCCCACTCCCCCACACCCCCCCGCAACCACAGGTTCACAGCCCTTCCTTAGCTTCCTTATTTGGTATGTCTGGCTTTCCTTCTAGATCAGTGATGGCGAACCTATGACACGCGTGTCAGAGGTGACACGCGAACTCATTTTTTTGGTTGATTTTTCTTTGTTAAATGGCATTTAAATATATAAAATATAAAAATATAAGTCTTTGTTTTACTATGGTTGCAAATATCATAAAAATTTCTATATGTGACACGGCACCAGAGTTAAGTTAGGGTTTTTCAAAATGCTGACACGCCGAGCTCAAAAGGTTCACCATCACTGTTCTAGATCAAGGTTTCTCAACATTGGCACACTGGCATATATATATATATATATATATATATATATATATATATATATTACTGGTTAATTTTGTTTGTTGTTTAAACTTTAGGTTTTGAGATCATTGTAAATTCACATGTATTTGTAAGAAATAATACAGAGTGATCCCATGTGCCTGTTATTCAGTTTCCCCTGCATGGTAACACATTGCAACACTACAGTATAATGTCCTGCTCAGAACATTGAAATTGATGCAGGAAAGATACAGAATGTTCTATCTCGACAAGGATCCCTCATGTTGAATTTTTATGTTCACATCCTCTACCTTCTGTCCTCACCCCCTCCTGAACCCTTGGCAGCAACTAGTCTGTGCTTCTTCTATCATGCCATCATTTCAAGGATGTTATATAAATGGAATCAAACAGTGTGTGAACTTTTGGGACTAGGGATTTTCACTCAGCCTAATTCACTTGAAAATTATCCATGCTGTTAATTAACAGTTTGTTAATTTTTATTACTGAGTAGTATTCCATGCTATGGGTATACCAAAATTGGTTTAAACATTCACTCACTGAAAGGCTATCTAGGTTGTGGATATCCTATCTAATAAAGAGGTAATATGCAAATTGACCATCACTCCAACACACAAGATGGCTGCCCCTATGTGGACACAAGATGGCCGACAGGGGAGGGCAGTTGTGGGCAATCAGGCCAGCAGGGAAGGGCAGTTGGGAGGGATCAGGCCTAAAAGGGAGGGCAGTTGGGGGCAACCAGGCCTGCAGGGGAGGACAGTTGGGGGGGACCCAGGCCTGCAGGGGAGGGCAGTTAGGGGTGACCAGGCCGGCAGGGGAGAGCAGTTAGGCATCGATCAGGCTGGCAGGGGAGTGGTTAGGGGGTGATCAGGCTGTTAGGCAGAAGCAGTTAGGGGCAATCAAGCAGGCGAACGGTTCGGAGCCAGCAGTCCTGGATGGTGAGAGGGATACCCGATGGGATCGGGCCTAAACAGGCAGTCAGACATCCCTTGAGGGGACCCAGATTGGAGAGGGTGCAGGCTGGGCTGAGGGACACTCCCCATGCATGAATTTCGTGCACCGGGCTTCTAGTTATTAATAAAGCTGCTATCGACATTTGTGTAGAGGTTTTTATGTGAACATACATTTTCAATTCTCTGGGATAAATTGGAGAAATAGAATTACTGGTTATATGGCAGTTGCATGTGTAGCTGTTTAAGAAAATGCCATACTGTTCTTGAGAGTAACTTGATTTTCTAAGGAGAAATATCAACAACTCCTCAAAAGTCAGGCCATGTGTGATAAGAAACGGTTTTATTTCTTCATTTCCAAACTGTATGCCTTTTATGTCATTTTCTTGCCTTATTGCATTGGGTAGAACTTTCAGCAACAGTTGGAGAAACTGGACTTTACAGTGGTAAGTAATTAAAATAAAAATTATAAGACAAAGTCATCAAATGGATGCTTCCTATCTGAGACAACTGTGTTAGCAGAAAATACCTGATGTAAACGCTATGAACTGGAGTAAGTTTGATGCTGTCAGATTACAAGAAAAAAAATCTTAAGGTTGATAGTAGAACATTTGGTTTAAAAATTTCTTGAAAAATTCTAATTAAAGAATAAATCTGAAAATTACAGTGCCAGCTTAGATGAATTAACCTGTCCCTTCTTAACAACAAAAACAGAGTAAAATTAAAATAACACCCAAAATCTGCATGAAAGCATAGGAGTGGACCGAGGCAGATAGGATTTGAAGAGTAAGGCACCAGCAAAATGAAGAACACATTGAGTTGAGCCTGACATTCTATACCTGTTCTCCCCTTGAGGCACCTGCACGGGAACAGAGGCTGAGTAGCCAAGCAGAAAATTCTGCAAAGGGGCAGAAAAGCTGAGCAGAGCTTTTGTCGGTCTCAAGGCAATTGGGAGGCACATGCAGGAATCCAGAGCTAGCAGGGCAGCCAGAAGAAAAAGGAAATGCAGAGAAGCGAGGCTGACAGTCTCAGTTTAGAATTCCAGGTTGGCAGCTATTTACTTTCAGCACTTTTAAAATGTCATTCCATTAACTTCTAGCTTCTACTGTTTCTGTCAATACTGAATGTTGGCAAGGCTGTGCAGCAACTGGCACCTGCCGGCACTGCTGGGAGAGCGTAAACTAGTACAGCCGCCCTGGCAAACTGTTAGGCAGGAACGAGTATAGCCACAGCACACACACTACATACCCAGGTACCCCACTTCCTGGATAGGCCCAGCAGAAATGACGCAGGTGCATACCAAAAGGCATGGGCAAGAATGCTCATCATATTCAAAACTGGAAATACTCCAAATGTCCATCAACAGTAGGATGGATGAAGTTTGGTACATACATAGAGTGATCTACATCTGTGAGAAAGAATGACTTTGCTTCTCATGAGACAGGAATGCGTTTCACATATATAATGTGGGAAAGAAAGGAGTATGTTCTGTGTGATTCCATTCCCACAAAGCTCAAGGATAGTAGTCACAATTGCGTTACCTTTGGGAGGTGTGGTTTAATGACCCAGGGACTCCAATGGCCTTCTGGGGTTCAATTGCTTAACATGGGTGGCAAACACAGCATGTTCATTTTGCTCTGCACTTGTGATCTATTCACTTTCTGGTATGTATGTTAAACTTTAATCAAAATCTTAACTTTATAAAAAGGAGGAAGTCTGAGACTTCCATTTACTGATATGACAAGAGAGATCATCTGAACAGCATCTCATTACATAGCAGCAAGTGTGCTGAATAACATATAACCAATAGCTTCTGTAAATGTGCAAATGAACGCTCCAGAAAGTAAGAGAAATCCCAGGGACCAATGCTGATTTCTCTACCTGGGATGAGATGGGGGTGTTACTATATTAACTATAAAAGATGCAAGGCCCTGGGTCCTCCTGGGGTTTGGAGCTGAAATAGAGACCCTGAGGAATGGTAGAAACCTTGAAGGGCTACATTCTGAGTGTACCAGAGACAAATTCTACCCCTGGATAAAGTTAAACAAAAAGGCTGTTTGTCTCAGCCCGGGCTCTGTCTGAAAAAGTCAACAACAAAGACTCTTTCCTAAAAATGTGTAACCATGGGCCTGTCTTCAGTGGAGCCGGGATAATATTTATATTCCTGCTTATTCCAGATAATGGATATTGAAAGACTCATTAAGGGACATGCCCATGTTTTTCTGCACATTCCAAAAAACAACAACAAAAAACCCACACAGCAGTGAGCAGCACAGAAGCTGGAAGCAAAAGGATAAGTGTCCCTCCATCTCAAGATTTCTCTCGGTCTGATTCTATTTCAGCAATAACTCCAAATGAAGAATTTGCCTTGGAGGGAGACATCTGCACTTCATAATTAAAAAGGAACATGAAATCCTAGTGCCTTAGGTAGCCTACACAGAACTAGCCTTTTAAAAAATTGTGATGGTTTTTACTTGACATTTAATTCCAGAGACTCTTAAACACTTATATGGTCCCTTTCTCTCAAGGAGCTTTTCATCTTACCTGGTACAGCACAGAAGAAAGTCAAGGCAAGAGAACACGTGGACCTGAGAGCATGACATTCAACGCCTGTTTTCCCTTTACCAGTTTTTTCAACTGGTCCCTCCTAGGATATGATTTCAAGATCCTTTCCCATGCCAGTTCACAAAGTCAAGGAAACTGCACAGATTTATAATGAGCAGTTGATGAAATTGAGGTTATTGCAAAGGAAGTGCTCAGGGGCCAAAGACTCAACAGAAGGCTAGCGAAGTGAGGGAATGTGATTGGTTATGAAGGGCGTCTCAAGTTCTCATGTCTAGGGAGGGAGTGTGATACCAGGAATCTGTAAGTGCCAGAGGCAATAACGAAGTGACGAGGAAGAAGTGCTTATATAACACACATTTGGAGAGTTAGGAGTGACAGGGAGCCTGAGTTGGCTGGAGGGGGCTGGCTGATGCCACCACTGCCTGTCACAGTGATTCTAGTCAGGGCAAGTCTTTCTTGATGTTTATTTGACCAAATGATGCTTCACAACCCGTCTGCTGAATCAGTAAGCAAGCTTTACCTCAGCTGCTAAAACACAATCTGTCCTACACGCATTCACATGGCCGAGTTGAGCTTTCCAATGTTCTTGAAACTCAGGCGTTCCCCTAAGCAATTTGGGATGTGGGCTTATCCCATAGAGATAAGATTAAATGGTAACATACACTTTTTTTTCACTTTCAACAAGTTATTTTCACATCATGTAATAATTAAAACCTAATTAGACACGCCATAAAATAAACAAACAAACAACAGGAATGCTGCAAAAAGCTGGTATGCTTTTTTCATAGCAGCTACTGAGCTCTCAGCCCTTACTAAGGCTATTGGTAGTCCTGTAGCTGCTTCAAACAAACTCATAATTAACAGGAAAAAAACAACAATACAAATCTAGGGTTAATCCATAATTTCTAGTAATTAGACACACTTTATATTTTAATCTAATAATAGCAATGGCATTTTCATTGGTAGAAAAATTTGAAGAAAACTCAGAGGAAAGGATAAATGGTTTATGGCAGTGGAGCTGGTTAAGAAGTAAGCTGGTGCCCTGGCCAGTTTGCTCAGTGGATAGAGCATCAGCCTATGGATTGAAGGGTCCCGGGTTTGAGTCTAATCAAGGGCACATACCTTGGTTGCAGGCTCCTCCCAGGCCCGGGCTCTGGTTAGGGTGCATGTGGGAGGCAATCAATCAATGTGTTTCTCTCACATCGGTTTCTCTCTGTCTTTCCCTCTCTCTTCCACTCTCTCTAAAAATTAATGGAAAAATATCATCGGATGAGGATAAAAAAAAAAAAAAGAAGTAAGCTGGGTGTGGCTTTAGTACCCACTCCTTACCTAATGTTCAAGGTCCAAGAAAAATAACCTGGCTCCCCTACTTGTTCCTACTGTTGTCTGATATAAACTAGTTGCTATACCAAGCTAAGTTCTCTCCCTGTCCACCGTGCTCACTTGGGGCATCAGGTCTCCATGCTTTTGCTCTGAGCGACTTCCCGGAAGACATGTCCTCTTCCACCTTCTCCCTCCACTGCCCATCTTCCGAGCCCATGATGAGCCCATGACATTCTCACCCGCAACCTCAGCCCCCAAAGAGCAAATCTTCCCTTTAACTCCCCAGCATTTAATGCCATGTTTCATTTGGCACTCGCCTTTGTCCTGCTATTTGTGACATTTGAGATGTTCAGATCTTATCTCCCCAGCTAAACTGCATGCTCCTTGAAAGAAGAAACCCCATTCCTATCTTTCGCTGCCTAATCCCCCAAGCGCCTGTGTCCTGTGTCATGAACCTCAAGGTGGCACTTTCCATTTACCCCTATAAATTAATAGACAAAAAGATAAAAGTAGGAAAAAAAGGGGGGGGGGGAGAAATTGTGTCAATGATATTTTGGATATCTGTATTTTGGAAGGATAGATTTTCTCCTCAAAAGAAAATATAAAGAGGGACCTTCGTCTTTTCCTGTGGGGAATTCGAGCAGATTGCCACCAGTCACCTGTTTTTCTCTTCATGACAGGGATATACTTGTACACCATCAGCCTTGGGCTGGGTCTCTCTGAAATACTGCCCAAAGCCTGAGTAAGCCGCAGTCCACAGTCCCTCCTTTTCTTCTCCTCATCTCTGCTAAGGCAATAATGAGAGAAGCACTGTCCCATGTCCTGTACAGCAGTACTGAGCACTGGCAATTGTGGCCAAAGCTAATCTGCCAGCTTTTTCCCAACAGGAACCAACTCAAAAGTTACTGGCTACACAAGCAAACCATCCTGTTTGAGTCCAGAGTCACTGGTGGTTCTCAGATGTTCAGATCTTATCTGCCCAGCTAAACTGCATGCTCCTTGAAAGAAGAAACCCCATTCCTATCTTTCGCTGCCTAATCCCCCAAGGGCCTGTGTCCTGTGTCATGGTTGCAGGTTTGATCCCCAGTCAGGGCACTACATCTGAGAACCACAGGGAGCTTGTAAAACTCCTGATGCTCAGGCACACTCTATACCATTTAAACGTGCACCTCTGGGAATGACCTGGGCATCAGTATTTTTTAAATTTTACCCCGTGATTGGAATGTGTTGCCCAGTTTGAGAAGCAGTGGCTTTGCCAGGACCCTCGGCAGCCTACGCAAGTGCTCCTTCTGCGGTGGGATATTAGAGAACACTGGCTTCGCCTGTAATGAGCGAGAGACTGCAGAAGGCAGTGCGGCAGGACTCCTCTGTGATCACCCGGATGGCTGGACAGCTGGCTTGTGATTAAGCCAGTCTTTAGTGTTGCCATGTTTTCCTCTTCCCTGTGGTCTTTCCCATTAGCATCTCTGGTGCAAAGTAAACAAGAGGCATCTAGAGATGACAACACTACATTACACTTTTTACTAGTGGGGAGAGGAGCTCCCAGTGGTTCTTGCTCCTGACTGTCCACTAGAATTCCTGGGGATATTTAAATACTCTGTGCAGGGATGCTGGCTCAGTGTGTGTAGACTGTGGTGCTTAATGTGTGGTCGAGCCCAGCAGCTACTACATCAGCTGGTACTCTTTAGAAATGCAAATTCTCAGGCCTCATCCAAGACTTCCTGAGTCAGAAACTTGGAAGGAGGGAGAACAGGGGTAGGGCTAGAAATTTGTTTTATTTTAATTCTTAATGCCTTAAAAAAATTTTATTTATTGTTTGATTTTAAAGAGACAGAAAAGAAGGGAGATAGAGACAGAGAGGGAAACATTGATTTTTTTTAATGCCTTCATTGGTTTATTCTTGTATGTGCCCTGACTGGGGATTAAATCTGCAACCTTGGTATATCAAGACGACACTCTAACCAACTGAGCTACCGGCCAGTGTTTTAATAAGCCTTCCAGGGAATGATGGTCATGCTCAAGTGTTAGGGCTGCAGGGCACAGGTTCCAGTGATTTTGAAAAGACTCACAGGAGTTCCTATAGGGCAGTCTAGGTGGGCACCCATAGGTTAAATAGTACTGGTTTAGGTAGCTGACACTTGTCTCTTAATTGGTGCTTCCAGGCTCGGCCAATGCCCAGTGCTCCGTGAGAAACAGAGTGCTTTCACTGGGTGAGCATGAGAACTCTTGTCCTATGTTAAAAATAGCAGATGTGGTGTTGGTGTGTTCAGTCATTTTAACAACTAAATTCGATCAGCAGCAAAGCCCACTGAACTAATTGCTCAAACATCTATCAATAAAATGCCCTGTCCTTGTCATCTCCCCTTCAAATGAATACTTTCTTCCAAAAATAAACTAGCCAATTAACATGACTCTGTAGCCAAATATAACCATCTTTTTAATTCAATAGGATAAAAGAAATATGATTATGAAGCATCTACTTCATTTTGAAATGGGCCTTTGAGTCAAAATTTCATGCTTCCATTGGGGATCCATCTCATCCTTCAAAGAGAACTGAACAGTTTTAAAAGCTCAGGGTTTTCATTTATGCAACGATGACATTTAGAATTCTCGCTTTCATGCAGTCTCAGGATAAAAGCCTCCAGCAAGATATGCAATAAATGGAATCTTTATATGAACATCGATTCATACTTTGCATAAAGGAAGTTACTATGCAATGACTAATGCTTCAAAGAGTGGATTAGAGGCTGGTTGTTCTCTTCATGTCCTGCATGTGACTGGGCCTGGGGTGAGCATCACTCACCTTCCCTGGAGCTCCAACGACGCTTCATGAGAAAAGAGGCAACCCCATGGATCAGTTTATGACTCTGAGAGTTTTTGATGATAAGTTATGGGTGTAGTATAAGCAGTCGAAATAGCCTTACACAAGAGAAGCGAATGAGATTATGAGCATGCTTCCTTCTATATATGTATCAAGATAAATAGGCCTGTTCACTCCTGGTCAGTTCTTGGGACCCCAATATGTCTACTGAGAGCTTACCTCGAGGACAGTAGATGTCTGGAGCCCACCGGTTGCACTCATAATTGTCCGCTGCCTTTTCACAGGTGAAACACTTAAATCCACCAGGATATGGTGTGGCTACAAAAAGGATCAAGAGAAAAGAGTAATGCTTTAGACTAAGCACAGAATCCTGCATTGTGAAGTTAGACATTTTCACTTTTTTTAATTTAAATTTTGTTTTTTAAATTTATTTTATTTTATTGTGGCTGACATTTTTTTAATTTGCATTTTTTAAATTAAATCTTTATTGTTCAGATTATTACAGTTGTTCCTCTTTTTCCCCCTATGGCTCCCCTCCACACAGTTCCCACCCCACCTTCTATTTTATTTTATTTTATATTTTCCATCTCAAAACAGCTTGACAGTTTCTTTAAAAAGTCAACATGCAAGTAACATATGACTCAGCAATTGCACTCTTGGTCTTATTTCTCTGAGAAAAGGAAACACATCTTCACAAAAATCTGTACACAAATATTCACAGCAACTTTATTTGTAATAGACAAAACCTGGAATCAATCCAGATGTCCTTCAATGGGTGAAGGTTAAACTGTGGTACCTCCATGCTATAGAACACCAGTCCGCTATAAAAATGAACTATTAATACATTCATCAACTTGGATGAATTTCCAGGGAATTATGCCGAGTGAAAAAAGTCAATCCCCATAAATGTTATATATTATATGTAACATTTACTATATGTAATATTTTAAAATGATGAAATTTTAGAAATGGAGGAAAGATTAGTGGTTGCCAGGGTAGGGACAGGTTTAGAGGGAGCTTGGTGTGAGGCCAAGAGGAATCATGTGCTATTGAAACTATTTAGTGTCTTGACTTAGTTGTAAATACACAAACCTACACATGTGATAAAATTATGCAGAATTCAACACACACACACACACACACACACACACAATGTACACAAATAAAACTGGGGAGTCTGAATAAGACCAGTGGATAGGTGTATCAATATCAATAACCTGGCTGTGATATTAGTCTATAGTTTTTCAAAATGTTCCCATTGGGGGAAACTGGGTAAAGTATACCTGGAATCTTTCTATATTATTTCTTAAAACTGCTTAATCTACAATTATCTCAATAAACTTTTCAATTACAAAAGGCACTCTGAATTTCCAACGACTTACTTTTATGTGCCAACTTATGTAGACAGGTCAACAAGTACATATAAATATTAGGTTCAATCATAAAACTTTCCTGATGTTTGACCATTTTGTACCTGCAAAGGTGGCAATTTCTTTAGTTCCTTGTAATATTTCTATCTGCTCAGACCCAACATGGTTAAGAATCCCTGGGGATGATAAGAAAGGCGTCTCCAATGCTAAAATAGTTGCTGCGTATGCAGAGGTGAAACCTCTTGGGGGGCCTCTCAGGCCCAGGTCCAACGTCCGTGGGGCAGCACTGGGGGCCCCTGGGGATGCAGATGCACTCTAGGCTCCTAGCTCCATCCTGAAGCCCCTCCTCTCCATCCCCTCCTCTCCTCACCCCTAAGTTGCTTCTTCTGTCCTCCAGTTACTTGTATTCTCTACCTTGCATTTATGCTGGGGTGGGGGGAGGTGTTCCATGAGAGTCACGCCTCGTTAGCATTTAAAGATGAGGATGCACAAGGAATATCAGGCTAGGTTATCTCAGTCCGATCTGCTGATGTGCTTTTACTTGCTGCTGAGTTCTAATCATTTGCTTACTTTGCCTTTCTGCTTAGAGCTTTGCCTTTCATGAACAGAACTTGTGAATCTGTGTGTTTAATTTGTAGAATTACCTGGCCTCTTTGAAAGCTGCAAACACTCAAACACTTCATCTGCAGAAGCCAACTGTTCTCTCTCGCAGATGCCTGAGCCTGCATATCCCACTGGCGGAAATAATCATCTCAGGGTAAATTGCTTTACCCACATGGAACCAATTAAGTATGTTATCAAAAATAAATGAAGGAGGAGGCAGCCGCTTAAGGCCAGAATTATTGGCCAGATATAACTTTGATTTTCACCTTGCCTAGAACAGCTGCCCATCCTTGCACTTGCTTACAACAGTTCACAGAGCTGCCTCTGAAAATAGCAAGATCAAAAGTAATAAACTGTCTTTTTAAAAAGGCAGGTACCTGGACCTGTTTATGGGCCCATGTGAGAGTTCTATGTTCCTCCAAGTAGTTGATCACTCAAATTCATCAACAGAATGATAGTTTGCACATGGATCGTCTTAGAAAACGAGGATGGAAAGCCACTTAGACATAGCCATCCAACCACTTCATTCCCAAGGAGGAAATTTCACTGGGAGGAGTCATCCTCTCCCTAGGTATCTACTTATATAAAAACCCTGGGTGTAACAGCAAGGCCAGAACCGCGACCAACCGGAAGGAAGTCAGTCCTGCAGGGGTCGTCTTGGAAATGGCTACACCCTCCCCCAGCTGTTTCCTGGAGGGCGAGGTTTCAGGCAGGAACCCGCCCTCATAGTGGAGAGTAGAAGTGAAATGATTTGTAATGGATCTACTATTGAAGATACCTTTGGAAATACTATATCTATAGATAATATTAAAAATATATCTAAATGTGCAATTCTTTGTCCAAAAAAATGAGCATGTTCAAAAATTAAATGAAGAAATTTTGGATATACTTGATGGAGATTTTCACACATATTTGACTGATGATTCCATTGATTCTACAGATGATGCTGAAAAGGAAAATTTTCCCATCGAATTTCTTAATAGTATTACTCCTTCGGGAATGCAGTGTCATAAATTAAAATTGAAAGTGGGTGCAATCATCATGCTATTGAGAAATCTCAATAGTAAATGGGGTCTTTGTAATGGCATCAGATTTATTATCAAAAGATTACGACCTAACATTATTGAAGCTGAAGTATTAACAGGATCTGCAGAGGGAGAGGTTGTTCTGATTCCAAGAATTAATTTGTCCCCATCTGACACTGGCCTCCCATTTAAATTGATTAGACGACGGTTTCCCGTGATGCCAGCATTTGTGATGACTATTAATAAATCACAAGGACAAACTCTAGGCCAGTGGTTCTCAACCTTCTGGCCCTTTAAATACAGTTTCTCATATTGTGACCCCCTACCATAAAATTATTTTCGTTGCTACTTCATACTGTAATGTTGTTACTGTTATGAATCATAATGTAAATATCTGATATGCAGGATGGTCTTAGGCGACCCCTGTGAAAGGGTCGTTCGACTGCCAAAGGGGTCACGACCCACAGGTTGAGAACCGCTGCTCTAGACAGAGTAGGCATATTCCTACCTGAACCCGTTTTCGCACATGGTCAGTTATATGTTGCTTTCTCTCGAGTTTGAAGAACATGTGACGTTACAGTTAAAGTTCTAAATACTTCATCACAAGGGAAATTAGTCAAGCACTCTGAAAGTGTTTTTCACTCTTAATGTGGTGTACAGGGAGATATTAGAATAAGTTTAATCACTTTATCAGTCATTGTTTGCATCACTATTGTTTTTATATTATGTTTTTGTTGTTTTCATATCATGTTTTTGTCGTTTTTATATCATGCCTCTATTGTTGTTATATCCTTTTGGTGCTGTTTATTTACTAATAAATTTATATATTATTTTCATATACATTTTACTAATTCCCTTTCATCTCTCACACTTCTATTATAGAGAAAGGGCAAATAGCAATATTAAAATATCTCCGTTAATTAATTCCCTTTTTAAAAAATATATATTTTATTGATTTTACAGAGAAGAAGGGAGAGGGATAGAGAGTTAGAAACATCGATGAGAGAGAAACATCGATCAGCCGCCTCCTGCACACTCCCCACTGGGGATGTGCTTGCAACCAAGGTACATGCCCTTGACTGGAATCGAACCTGGGACCCTTGAGTCCGTAGGCCGATGCTCTATCCACTGAGCCAAACAGGTTAGGGCAATTAATTCCCTTTTAATGTGCACGAATTTCGTGCCCTGGGCTACTAGTAATTATAATAAAAAAGAAGTAAACTATTTTGTAAAACTACATGCAAGTAAGTTTTATATCTGCACATCCCACTACCTAGACAGGTGGGTTACATTTAAGTTAAAAGAGTCTAGTTTAGCGAAGTACATGCCTGAAGAATTTAAAACAAACAGGTTCTCATATTCCAAAGCCATTCAAATATTCTCATAGACATTTTATTGGCTTATTTTGATAAGTTATGAGAAAAAAACATGCAAAATAGTTTAGTAAATCATCCTGATTTCATTTTTAAAAAGTCACTAGCATCTTCAAAGTATTTAATATATAAATATGTTTAAAAGAGAGAAGTTTAGGCTAGCTGGTGTTGTTCAGTGGTTGAGCATTGACCTATGAACTAGGATGTTACGGTTCAATTCCTGGTCAGGGTACATGCCCTGATTGTAGGCTCAATCCCCAGTAGGTGGTGTGGTGGAAGCAGTCAATCAATGATTCTCTCTTATCATTGATGGTTCTATCTCTCTCTCCCTCTCTGAAATAAATAAAAACATATTTTTAAAAAAGTAAAAGTTTAAAGTAGTTTTTAAATTTTGAAGTAAGATTATCAGAGTAGGAGTTTTGAAAAACAGATGTAAACTGTTTGTCAAAGAATAGCATTTCTCAAAAAATGATCATATTGGTCAAGGTTCATGACTGAAAAGAGCCATAGCACTTTAGCTGGCATGATTAACTCGCTAGAGAATCTAATTTTATCTGAATGTTGCTACAGCCAGTAGAACTTTGAGCTGGAATGTTGGGCTAATTTTCCTGGAAACTTTCCCATCAAAGAGATAAATTAAGAACTCTGAGCAGAGATTGACACTCCAACCATTCTACACATAAACTTTTAGAGAATTTAGCATTAATAAGCTATAGTGTTCCAAATTTGGGATTATTTAATAGATTCTTCACAATTATCTTTTGCAAGACTAGTGACATGTTTAATTAAATACTGTCATTTCTTATACAAGTAGTACTGAACTCTGAAATTAACTTAAAGTAGATCAAAGTTAAAACAGGAACACAAACTAAAACACGCAGGTGGCATAATGAAGCTTTGTTTCAAATCACTTTATCTCTGAATGTGTTTATCAGCATGTATCACTGACAATTAACCAAACAATCTCATTTTCAGTAAGTTTTCTTTTTAAACCTACAACTTCATATCTGTGTGCATTGTCAACAACCACATGCTAATATTTGCTTATGGGAACTTGAACTTACATCTCAGCAGACGGAACTGATCAGTGAATAACCAAACCCTTTTCAGTGACACATCTCTGCAGACAGACTCAGCTTTAAGTTGATAATTATAGCACAATACCAAGCAATGGTTAAATCCTTCCCTCTGGAAATATTCAGCCAAAAATAGGTCTACAATTGAACAACTATCTCCAGTAACTTGCTAATTGATACTGCATCTGATAAGTATTTTTATAAAAGGACTGGAAAGAGATTCCTAAGAGATGTTCTATTTTTTCTTTGTTACTTCAAAGCATTGCAGAGCAAGTAGAGTTTCAAACTGTTGTGGCCCCAGCTGTGAATGAATCTAATTTGGCTCTTGATCACAGAGCTAATAAGCTTAGTACTCTGCAGTTCAGGGCATAAGTCCTTGGTCCCTCAAGAGAAGGTGATTGTAAAGAAAAAAAAAGAAACGCCAAAGTGCCCA
Organism: Myotis yumanensis; assembly: GCF_028538775.1. NCBI lineage: Eukaryota > Metazoa > Chordata > Mammalia > Chiroptera > Vespertilionidae > Myotis > Myotis yumanensis. The sequence continues at coordinate 63,030,882 of NW_027223759.1, forward strand.
GTTACTTCCTGTAACATAATCTGTCCATTAACTCCCATGGTCAGCTATAGTTCAACTGACCATAATTCATTTGTAAGGCATCGGGAAAGATTTCCTCTTTGTTTCCACCTCTTGGAACTTTTGCCTGGACAAAGGCCTTCAGTTACCAAAAACGGTGGTGAGAAGAAAATCTTGTTTTAAAATGCATGCTTCTGTGGAATGCAGCCAACCTTCTTTTTAAAATTCTTACCAAATTAATTCCCATTGTTTTTGGAAACTAGAAGCAAACACAAAATTTTTAGAAATCTAATAAATTGATCTACTTCTCAGACCACTTGCCTACAAATTGTTGTCAGTATCTTAACACCGTAAACAAATTTCTAAAAGAAATGTATTTTGTGCTGCCTTTCTAAAAAGTGTCCTTACTCCCTAAGGCGTATGCGGTACAGAATTATGAAAAAAAAAAATTAGTTGGTTCTCTATATTGGCATAAGAAACCCCCTGCAGGGATTCAGTGCTTTGGTCCACAGGAATGACTCAGAATATGCAACCAGTGGAAAAGTGAGAATCTCAGGAAAGATTGCTATTACAAGGAAAGGGAGGGAGGCCAAGAATAGGTTGAAGTCAATTTGGATGTTAAATTCTGCCATCTCCTATTCATTTCTCTTATCACTAACTTTAGTTTTAAAGGATTTATTAAGTTTTGGTACTTTAATCATCAGTTGGGAAGGAATTCATCATTTCTCACATGAAAAATAAAATACAATACAGATTATGGAAAAGAATGTTACTGAGGACAGCGCCTCAAGTTTGAAAGCCATAAAGTTTATTTCTGTTAAGGCTTAGAAGCTTCAAAGATTAGGGAATCAGAGAGCAAAGGAGATTATTCACAGAGGCTGAGGATTCCCGGCCCGGGTTCCAGTCCCACCCACTTATTATCTCTGAGGGCTGTTCGGGCCCAGCAGAAATGAGTTCATGTTTGCCTGGTGTGGAAACGTGTGTCTCCAGCATCAGTGCATTTCTGCCTCGTGGGTTCCGAGCTGTATCTAACAGAAATGGACTCTGGCTCACTTACTGACCTCAAGAAAACTGTGTGTGCCTCCATCTAGATAGTGAATCGATTATATTAATACTTCCAGATCGAAATAATCCCACACTGCCCTCATGTATGTGTTCTAGTCTGTGTTCTACAGAAACCTGCTTATTCATAGAGAGATCACTCCATCGAAGCATGGTCTAGTGCAGTGGTTCTCAACCTTCCTAATGCCGCGACCCTTTAATACAGTTCCCCATGTTGTGGTGACCCCCAATTTCATTGTTACAAATTGAACATAATTAAAGCATAGTGATTAATCACAAAAACAATATGTAATTATGTATGTGTTTTCCGATGTCTTAGGTGACCCCTGTGAAAGGGTTGTTTGACCCCCAAAGGGGTTTCGACCCACAGGTTGAGAACCGCTGGTCTAGTGGGTGCTGTGCAGGGCAGAGGACGATGGCCATTTTAAAAAAGTATAAAAACAAACAAACAAACACCATAAACCTCTGACCTAGTGCACAGAAATGGGAAGTTAACTGTGCTTTAACATGGGCAGGGTAAACAGAATTCTAGCCAAGTAGGACCCATGGATGGGAACTTCAACCCAGCAAGAACCTTTACCTTCCAGGACCCGTTACAGAGACTCCACAACAGAGCTGAGCCCAGACCTGCTGGTGACCTGTCTACATACAATCTAGCTTAGGAACGGCTTCTTCTATCCTCTATCTTTTTCTTAAAATCTTCTATCTTTAAAAATTGTATCAGAAAAACCTACCAATTATTTCTATATGATGAGTTCTTTTTAATTAAGCTATGGCTCTATTTAATTAACATAGGTCATCCTGCAAAGATCCCATTTTGAAATTGACTTTGAAATAGGGGCCCACACAATCAGACAGGACCCACTATACCACTGAGGCAGAAGCGGGATGTGTGTTTGTTTTGTTTGTGTTCACCTAAATCCAACCCCCTCGATTTCACTCCCCATCCTGAGTACAATCAGCCTCAGAGAAAGCCAGGTGTGGACCTGCTTTGTGGCCCAGTGACTTCTGAGTCTGTCACTGAAGTGGACAAAGAACCGCCCAGAGGCTGAGAATTCTGGCACTCAAACCTAAGAGACTGAAATCTAGGTTTTTGTTCACCAAGTCTGATAAAAAAAAGTATGACTGGAGAAAAGAACAAAATGCAATCCTAGAAAACAGAGCAGGTTTCAAAACACCTTCTTTTCACAAATTTTACTAAAATAAACAGCCCTGCAAAACAAGCATCCAGATAAGCTTCCCATACAATTCACAGTAGGCAATGGACTCTACTGGTGAGAGAGACAGTAGCAATAAATCTAAAGAAGCTCTTTGCTGCTTGCCAAAGGCATATTTGGAATTTAAAAATTAGAGCAACGTATTTTCAGCATCCTCAGTTTACCCTCTAAGCCAATTATAGCAACATCATAATTTACAGGTCTCCCATTGCCTAATATATATGTGCCCAGCATTTTACAGATGTTATTTACGATGTTAAGTTCACAAAACAATGTGACAGGGTATGGAATATTTTATCCACTTTAGAAATGTGAAAATTAACATTTTTAAAAGATTTCCCTAACATTTATTAAGCACTTACTACATTCAGTGCTAATGCTTTTTATGCATTCTTAGATTTAATCGTCACAAAGTGAGGGTATTTATTTCAAGCCAGAAGGCTACAAAGCAGTTGAGCTAGTTGCTGACCCATGGGCTGGCTGACTGGACGGCCTACCTCTTATCCAGACCAGACCATGCAGTTTAGTAGAGCAGCTGGCTGATGATATTAAAGGAGTCGGAGGAGCGGCCTCCACTGTGTAGATTCTAAGATCCTCAAAAGCAAGGACTATGCTTTATTTGCCTTTATGTCTTTCATGCCTATCACAGTTCTGACACACAGGATACACAAAAAGATATAGGTGGAACAGACTATTTCATAAGAGGAATGTACCTCAGGGCAAATGCTGAAGGTCAAAACATACACAATATACGCAGCTCTCACCACCACAGGGACAATACAGAGAAGATCCAACTAAGAGAGGAGGTGCAAGTGCTGTGTGATCCTTAGAATCTCAGCAGCAGAGGCACCTGATATTCTTGCTAAAAGCCAGAAACCACAGTACAGCCCCAGCCAGATACTCGATCAGACACTCCAGGGAAGGGACCGTGCATCTGCATTATGATGCACTCTCTAGATAAGTCTTGCACACAGGAAACCGAAAGGGAGAGGAAACAGGAAGCTGTGGAAGATAATTACATTGAAACTGAGAATGAGATGCACAGACAGGACCGGCTGTTATCTTCCCTACAAAGGACTGATCTTTTACAAACACATCCCTCCTGGGACACGGATTTCACTTTGATAACTGGCTGGCATGAGTCAAAGGGAAGGGTGTTCGGAATCAGAGCGAAGGTGCAGGGGACAGAGAAAATGAGCCTGATAATTTGCCTTAAAATAAAAAACAAACATGCTAGAAAAAGGTGGATAAAACTCACAGCATCTTTGGTAGCATTGCACCCCCCAATTAAATCACCAGAGGGTTTCCCTGTACCGCAGGCTGCCTTCTCCCAGCCATTTTTATTTTTATTTCATCATTATTATTATTATTTGTTAATCCTCACCTGAGGATACTTTTCCATTGATTTTTAGAGAGAGTGGAAGGGAGGGGGAGATTCAGAGAGAAAGAAACATCAATGTGAGAGAGACATATCAATCGGTTGCCTCCTGCACGCACCCCAACCAGGTCCTGTGATCAAGCCTATAACCAAGGCTCATACCCTTGACTGGAATCAAAACCGGGACCCTCCAGCCTGCTGGCTGAAGCCTTATCCACTGAGCTAAACTGGCCAGGGCTCCCGCCATTTTTTAACTCAAGTCTTATTTGCAGTCGAGTGACATTTCTGCAGCAAAGAGAACAGAGTCTTACTTGAAGGGTGGAGGTAGATAATGTCTTTCACTGTGAAGTCTCGGGACTGTGCAGCTTTCAGACAATCAGCCAGCAGGCTCAGCAGCAGGAGCCAGGCCAGGGCAGGGCCAGGCTCCATGGCAGGCCCAGGCGTCACTCATACAGGGCACCCGGGAGCGGGGACTCGGGACCACGGGAGAGCACTGGCACCTGAAATATGAAGCAAGAGTCATCTCAGTGTCCAACTCGAAAAAGCCACAGGACTTGGCCAAAGTTTTGTGTTGGGAGCAGAGCATCAGGAGGGCAGGGAGCCCAGGGCACAAGGAAGTGGGCAGACGTGGAGAGAAACTTTATAAACGGTAATTTTAGAGCACTTAGAAAATTCCGGCCCAAATCTCTTCTGAATCAGGTCGCTCAAGCTCCACTGGTAGCAGTCCCCTCTAATATCCAGCAGAGATGCTATCAAGAGAGATTGAATTTTAATGAAATCCAGCTATTTTTTTGCCAGGAGGCCAGGGGATGGCTGCCAGAATGCAACAATAAATAAGTCAGGTACAAAAGCTCAGAAGCGTTTCCCTGATAATGGTGCAGGCCAAGGACGGGAGTACAGCCTTACTGGGTCACAGTGCCCGTGCAAACCTGCACAGGACAGACTTTCAGATCTGGGGAATAAAGAAATGTATGCAAATGGGCCTCTTCCAAACCAAAAACTGCCTTTCTAGCTCAAAATCCCCTTAACATAAGTAGCATCATTGGCTAGGTGCTGTTGAAGTCATATACTGGTACAGGGCATCCCAAAAAATGTAAACACATATTAACAGCTGATAGCTCAATTTTGAAAATGAAATGTATTTTAATAAATACTGCCTTTATAACTATTCAAAGTGTGCATACATTTTTGGGATAATATATATCTATATATCTATACATCTATATCTATATAGATATATGACGTCATATATACATATACACATATGCTAATTACTATTATAATCCATTTGCAGTAAATCAAAGTCCAGTAAATAGAGGAGGTGATTCAGATCCAGGCAGTCTGATCATTGAGTCCACATTTTTAAACACTAGGTGATACTGTGTTCTTCCAAAGATTATTTTGTTGTGTGTACACAAAAACTGCTGAAATAAGATCAAGGTATCACTGTAGCTGTAAGCAATCATCATTCTGTCCTCTACAGTATTCTGATTCTGTCCTTTTCAATTAAAACTGGGGACAGGAAAACCTTCTACTAGGGTTGAATTGTCCAGCTTACTTAGATGTAGCTATATCCTGAGTGGCCAGATTATTATGACCACCTGACGTTTGTAGGCAAATTAGCTATAATTTCGCACTGAAGTTGCTAGAAAGCCAGACCATTATAAATAGGGAAGCAGTTTGTTTACCATGACAGTATAAGTGAATTTTTTCTGAAGATATGGGTAAACAACACAATTTAACAGCCTTTGAAAGTGGGATATATTTGAACATGAGTGGCCAGATTATTATGACCACCCCAGCAGTACTTCGTTGGGCCACCTTTTGCCTTCAATACTGAGGCAATTCTTGGCATTGACTCCACGAGATGTTGAAAGGTGATGCGAGGAATCTGACACCATGCCTGATGAATAGCACTGCCCAGTTCTGTGAGATTTGATGGTTGTGGCACCAGCTGCCTGATGGCTCTTTTAACTTCGTCCCACAAATGCTCAATTGGATTGAGATCTGGTGATTGTGGGGGCCACCTAAGCAAGGTAAAGTCTCCCTCATGTTCTTGAAACCACTCCTGCACAGTACGAGCACCATGGCATGGCACATTGTCTTGTTGGAAGAAGCCATCTCCATTGGGATACGCCATCAACATGATAGGATGAACTTGATCAGCAACGATACTTAGGTATGTTGTGCTATTCAGACATTGTTCCACATGAATTAAAGGGCCCAAATCATGCCAGGAAAACATGCCCCAAACCATAACACTGCTCCCACCAGCTTGAAGGGTTGTACTCTTGCATGTGGGGTGCATGCTTTCATGCTGTTTCTGCCAAATTCTCACTCTGCCAACTGCAAGATGCAACTGGAAACGTGATTCATCAGACCACATGACTTTTTTTCCATTACTCGACTGTCCAATTCTTGTGTTCCTGTGCGAATTGGAGACGTTTTATCTTGGTAACTGCAGACAACAAAGGTGTTCGAACAGGCCTTCGGCTTTCATATCCCATACGATGCAGTGTACGGCTAATTTGCCTACAATGTCAGGTGGTCATAATAATCTGGCCACTCATAATAACATATATCCAATGTTCAAAGGCTGTTAAATCACATTGTTTACCCATATCTTCAGAAACAAATCACTTCTACTGTCATGGTAAACAACCTGCTTCCCTATTTATAATGGTCTGGCCCTCTAGCAACTTCAGCGCGAAATTATAGCTAATTTGCCTACAAACATCAGGTGGTCATAATAATCTGGCTAGTCAGTGTATATCTCAATTTATATGTGCTATTTGCTTGCCAACTTATTGCTTTCCTATAATCACCTTCTATTTTCTAACTACCAGCATTCTATTGCCCATGCAAGTGGTCAAGTTAGAAAGTCACTTTACTTTTAACATGCTAAAAAACACATGATTCGGACATTTTGTTTACAAATGTTGATACCAATGTTCAATGAGCTTTTTAAAATAGCATAACAAGAAACCTATATGACCTTATTAACCAATGTCATCCCAATAAATATCATAAACTAAAAAAAAGAAACAAGATAGCATAACAAAATAATTCTAAAATTAGACCAAGAGTAAATGTATTACAAAACAAATTTAATTGAGAAAATCAATATGAACTAATCAGATATTAGGATATACTACAGAGTAATATTAATCAAGGCAGAAGAATAGAAAGTATAAAAATGAATACAGAGAATGGAACACTCCAAGGAGCTCAGAAATAGATCCAACTATTTTCATAATATAAGCAATTTTTCAAAGTTACAGAAGAGAAAAATATTAAATGGCAAGAATTATGATAACTTGATTAAATACTGTGAAAAAGATGAACTGAAATCAAATAATGCACAATACACTAAAATTAACTCCAGATGGATTGGTGTGTTCTTTTGTTTTAAGAAACAGACAATTTGTTAGAAAAATAAGAGTAGAGCTCTTACCACCCTGTAGCAGTTTGGTGATGCCAGCCGGGCCAATTTCATGCTCACGGCATGTTTACAGTTTGGCTCCCCATGCAAATTTGTGTGCAGGAAGAGAAGGGGCCGCCCGCTCCCTTAATAAATGTGAGTGCCCGGCCCCGTGCTAGCCACTTAGTTGAACAATATGATGAGGAAACAAATATCAATGATATCCTCCCCTCGCTGAGTGACAGAGAGAAACATTGTCTCCTCCTGAATGAATGCAGTGGTGGTTCATGGTCCATCCACCTGGTCAGGTGAGGCTACTTGAGGAACACATCCGCACAGCGTCCCATGGCGAGCCCCCTGCACATCCACACCCCCTCCTCACTGTCTGCAGCAGGCCCAGGGTGAGGAGAGCTACCTGGTTTTATTTTGATATCATTTAACATTGAATATCAACTAGTTGCCAGCCTAAGTTCTTTTTAATGTGAAACTGAATGTCCACACCAGTGCTTCAATATATCAAACATTGCAAGTGTCACATTTTTATTAGAGCATTTTTTAACCACAGTATTCCTTCTGGTTATTGATTTAAAAATCTCCCTCTGCATGGTACTTTCACTAAGAGTTATGCATTACTTAATGTCATCTGAAATTTACCTTATTGCAACCTCTGCTGCCTGGCTACCCAGCCATGAGCCTTCCTTTTGCAGCATGTTTGGCTATACATGAGTAACATACAGACGTGAAAACCTAAATGCCCGGGATTGAAGCCTTACTCCAACATTTTCTGGCTGTGCAACCTTGAGCCAGTTACTTAACCACTCCATGCCTCAGTTTTCTCATCTTCACCATGAGAATTAAATGAGTTACCACAGGACACAGACACCAGGGGGGTGAGGGAATGAGTGTGGGGGGTGAGGGGCACTGGGGGGGATAAGGACACATATGTAATACCTTAATCAATAAAGAAAAAATGAGTTACCACACCTAAAGCACTAAAAATAGCACCTGTTACACAGTAAATTCCATGTAATATTTTCCAATATTTTTACTATTATTGTTTTCTTCAAATTCAGTCAATATACTTTTCTACGTGAATTGAACCATTAATGGTCGTTCCATACAAAGCTCTCTTCCCTTAAATCAGAAAAAACATAATTCCCAAAACTACTAAGTATGACAAATAACGATCCATCCTGACATCTGCCCCAATGCCAGCCAGGAAGGGACGAGACCAGTGGAAGAGAAAGGGAGGCTACCCCCTGCCACCAGGATCTTAATATGCTGAGGCTCATGTAGACCCAATTGACTTCCTGTCATCCCTCATCAATGAAGCAAACAGGTGGGTGCTGCCCTTCTACACTCTCCCCCACACCTCACCCCGGCTACCTCCCAGGCCTGTGTTCCGGCCCATGATCCTTACATATCTGCTTTGGTTGGATTTACTTGTATAAAAGATGTTGAGAAAGCACAGGTGAGGAGCACATTACCTTGCAACCCTTCCAAGGCTCCAGTCTCCCTGTGTGCCGTGTGCTCCTCAATTGATATCCAATTGTCATGCGCTAAGCTAAAGCAGTCATTTCATTCATTAAAAGAGATCAGCTCTACTTATTATAGGAAAGGGCAAGCTTAATTCTTCAGGCCTGAATTGTTTAGCAACAAGTTTTCATATTTGGGAGCTTCAACTACTTTTTTTTTTTAAATCCTCACCTAAAGATTTTTTTTCCGTTGATTTTTAGAGGGAGTGAAAGGGAGAGAGAACGAGAAACAGAAAAAGAGAGAGGGTGGAGAGAGAGAGAGAGAGAGAAACATCAATGTGAGAGAGACACATCAACTGGTTGCCTCCTGCACATGTGCCCTGAGCAGGACTAGGAATCGAGCCCACAATCCTTCAGTCTGCAGGCCCACCTTCTAACCACTGAGCAAGATTGGCCAGGGCTCAACTACTTTTTTAAACCATGAATTTTATTTGTTTAATGGAGAATTTCCAAAGTCTTAAAGTAATGGAGTCACTATTATCACAACACATTTTATTCAGGAAATTATTCTTTCTTTAGAAAAAAAAGTATTTCTAGGTTTATGTTTGAATAGAAAAGAGACTGAAAGGACAGACACCAAAATGGCGTAGGATTTTGGATAATGTTCCTCTTGCTCAGTTTGCATATGTTTAATGTCATTCTTTGTGTTCAATTTCGCATGCTTAGAACATTTCAATGAGTATGCCTTGTTTTTATAAAGAGGAAAAGAGTTGTTTAAAATACAATGCTTCTTAGAGAATGAGTTTGACAGAATAATTTCACTCTTTAATCTACAAAGGAAAGTCAGCTTTTACCTATAGCCATGAACATAACCTCAAAAATGTCCCTGCCTCTTCTCCAGTAATAGAACCCGCACTTCACAGACTGTCCTCTCCTTTCCTCTTCTACCAGGCCCTTCCCTTAGCATCTTAGCCAGGGTGCCCCTCGAAGCAGAATCTAGGGCCAGGAGGACAGGTGCTCAGACTTTATCTGGGAGGAGCAAGCCCAGGAAATTGAGAATAAAGGGAAGGAAGGAATGTGGGAAGGAGAGAGAGGTGGGCTGGGGAGAATATGAAACTGGACAACATAAAACAATGTGATCCTAATCCTAGGTCCTAATCTCATGCTGCTCACAGTCACAGGCCACATAGAGACAGGACTGCAAGGAAGACCTGCACATCAGTAGAGTCCATGGAAGGAGAAAGGAGGAAGGATTTATCTTCCCGGTTGCTTCCTGTCTCTTGTTCCCCATTGATCAAGGTTCACTCCCTTACATTTGAATGTGTTATTAATCTTTGTAAATATCCTTGCTTTTTTTTTAGGGTGTGTTATTTTTATTGTATACATTTTTACTGATGTAAAATTCACCATTTTAAAATAATACAGTTCAGTGTTTGGGGTATATTCATAATATTGTGCAACCATCACCTAGTCCAGAACATTCCCATCGCCTCCAGAATAAAATGTGGCACCCATTAGCAGTCACTCCCAATTCCATTCTCTCCCTACTCTCTGGCAACCACTAATCTACTTTCTATCTCTACGGATTTGCCTGTTGGGAACATTTCATGTAAATGGAGTCATAAAACACATAGCTGTCTGTGTCTGGCTTCTTTCACTTAGCATAATGTTTTTAAGGTTCATCCATGTTATAGAATGAATTATATTTATGGCTGAATTATATTTCATTGTATTGATATACATGTACTTATCTATTGATTGGTTGATAGACATCTGGGTGGTTTACACTTTGGGGTTATCGTGAATAAAACTGTTATTAACATTCATGTACATGTTTTTGTGGAGACATATATTTTCAATTTTCTGGGCTATATACTTAAGAGTGGAATTGTTGAGTCTTATGGTGACTCTATGTTTAATTTTTTGAAGAACTGCCAGTCTTTCACAGTAGCTGCACCATTTTACATTCCCATCTCAGTGCTCCAATTTCTCCATCTTTACCAACACTTATTTTAACTAAAAAAATGTATATCCATCTTAGTGAGTATGACATGGTATCTCATTGTGGTTTTAATTTGCATTTCCCAAGTGACTAATGGTGCTGGTCATCCCTTCATGTGCTTACTGGCCATTTGTATATTTTCTTTGGAGTAATGTCTATTCAGATCCTTTGCCCATTTTTTAATTGAGGTATTATCCTTTTATTGTTGAGTTGAAAGAATTCTTTCTATATTCTGGCCTCTGTACCCTTTTCAGATACATGATTTGCAAATCTTCTCTCCCATTCTTCTGGTTGACCTTTCACTTTCTTGATGGTGTCCTTTGGCACACAAAAATTTTTAATTTTGATGAAGCCCATACATTACTTTTTATAAAGCTTTTGCTCCTTTTAAAAGTCAAGCACTGAAAAGAAGGATCTGCATACAATTCAGAGTGAAAGAATGTTGTGTATTGTGCAGTAGCCAGGGCTAGGTTTCCCACTGCTCTTTTCCATGAGAAAAACTGGACAGACAGGACTGATTATTAATATCACCAACGGCTTACATCCCTGCAGTAAATCATGAATCACTACCCACTCTATTAGTATTTTCTAGGAACTGAAAAGTGAAAAATGAGTGACATGCATTCACAATGAGCCTATTACTGAATACGGGCCCTGCTGAGGGGGCTGTACCTTTTCTGTATATATTCTCAATAGTTGGTGGAACTTTACCCTCTAAACCTTATCAATACGATGCTGGACACGCTCTGATAATACGAGGGCTCTTTTCTAGAACTTTGATGCTTATCCCTGGAATCCACTGTGCCTTTGGACTGCTCTAGACATTTAGAAAGGCTGTTGCATTGATTTCCATTTTATGTGCTGCTATTTGAATATGCACTGAGGATTCCTCTCCTGACTACAGCTCTCTTTATGAACAAGCACATTCTCATTTTCACAGCTCTGTGACCTTTCATTTGTTATTTATGAGCTTTTGCAAATCTAATACCACCCTGACAGATTTAATTTGTGCTCTAAATTACCTTTGCATGAGTTACTCAACTGCTGGTTTTATTCCAATGGATTACTTGTTACATTCTGAAACAGAAAAAAAAAAGTTCAAGATCTATTAGAGTTCCTCCACTTGAGAGAAAGTTGAAAAGAGTTGCATTCTGTTTTTGACTCCCTGGTACTAGGTAGTATAAAAGAGGATTTCTATACTCATCAGAGAGGCAAACTGATAGGACCACAACCCAGGTTGAGTTTTACAAATCCACACCCATATAGAGTCCATAAAATAAATACTCTTAATTCCTTAAACTGGATACTAGAAGACAATTAAGCACTTCTGGAAGCTACATTGATTGAGGTACTAAGTATTAAATAAAACATCTCAGTACTAAATCAATATATAAGTAATTGTGAAGTAGAGAACTAATGCAAATCTAAATACTTTTCAATGATATTCATATTAAAATTTGAAATGCTTAACAAGAGAAAAATGGAATTCTGAAGCCCAAAACATCATGACAAGTCTTGATTTGATTTTTAATATGTACAGACTAGACTTGATAGCGACTTGACTTAATAACCTGAAAACGTCAATTCATCTTCCAGAAGTATCAAATAAGGTATGCCTTCATGAAACTAAGTCTATTTAAATACACCATTCTGATCCTAGTACCTTCTCACGGTTCAGGAATTGCTTATAACATGTGGTAGTATTAAACAAAGTCTGCAAATTCGTTAAGTCTCCAATGAGAGGTGGGGTTTACATCCCCTCCCCTTGATTCTGGGCCAACCTTCTTGACCAATTGACCAGAGTGTAGTGGAAATGACACTGTGTGTCTTTCAAAGCTACGCCATAGAAGGCGATTAACTTCTACCCAGTGCTCCGGAACACCCACTCTGGGCCATGTAAGCAGTCCGGGTACTCTGAGTGCCATGCTGTGAGGAAGGCCAAGCAGTGCACACACAGCTACTGAGACTCCTACAAAAAGAGAGCTACCTTTCCAGCTCCAGTTGCTCCAGTCCTGTCTCTTCCCCTCTATGCCAGTTCCAGCCACTGTCTGAATGTAGCTGCATTGAGACTCCAAGCAAGAACCACCACGCTAAACGCTTCTCACATTCCTGACCCACAGAAACCACGAGGGATAGATGATTGCTATGGCCTCATACCACTAAGTTTTGTGGTGATTTGTGATACAGCAATATGTATCTGGATCGTGAGGAACTGGAACAGGAGAGCTAATGAGGAATTATAGTTCAGCTCATGAAGACAATTCCAGTTTTCACATTGGATGCAAGGTACAGAAATCCAAATCAAACAGGCTGTGACCAAAACTGAGGGGCAGAAGGGAGGGAGAAAAATTGTACTATCTCACCTAACTGCCCAGTTTGGACAAAGCGGAACTTTTAACCCTGTTATTAGGAATTTCCATCTCTCAACTCTGCTTTGTCCTCTCTTTTTCCATTACTCTCATCTAGGTCTTCCCAATATGTGACCAGTTGCTTCAGAAGCATTCCCAGACTGTTTTTCAACTGTTCCAGAAAAAGCCCTAAAAAAGTAGGGCAGTCTGTCCTTGGATCATAACTTGCCAGCGGAATGTGGAAGTCCATTGGCCAGACAGAGCTGGGTCATGAGCATGTCACTGGGACAAGTTCATCATATCAACTATGGAAATCACGTGCTTTGAGAACAGAGAAGGTATTGATCTCCCGAAATAAAATGTAGGTCTTGTCACCTGAAAAAGAAGGACTAAATGCTGGGCTAGCAACATTACTCAGATGCCCACTACAATAAATAATACAGAGTTTGAAATAACCTCATTAGCCTGCAAATGCACAATGAAGCTAATGGTAGCTCAGATAAATATCTTTGCAAATTCCAGAAAATAGTGAAATTAGCATGATTGACCCAATTTTCTTCTCTTAAAATAGAATACCACTCCATTACAACTTTACAAATAAAAATATACAGTTGAGCCCTACCTGGTTTGGCTCAGTGGATAGAGCATTGGCCTGCATCAGCCTGAAGGGTCCCAGATTCGATTCCAGTCAAGGGCACATGCCCGGGTTGTGGGCTTGATCCCCAATAGGAGGCGTGCAGGAGGCAGCCAATCAATGATTCTCTCTCATCATTGATGTTTCTATCTCTCCCTTTCTCTCTGAAATCAATAAAAGTATAATTTTTTTAAAAAAGAAATATATATATATATCTCCTATCTAATAATAGACAAACAGGGTAATTGACCATACCTTCGCTACACCTCCCATTGGTTAATCAGCACGATATGCAAATTAATCGCCAACAAAGATGGCGGTTAATTTGCATACATAGGTGGCTATCAGCTATCAGAGCCTGCAATCAGAGCTGAGAGGTCCCCTGCCCAGGCCTGATGCCTTGGTCAGAAGTGTTAGGCCTGGGCATGGGCAGAGCCAGGATGGTGGGGAGCAGGGGGAGGGCAGCGATGGTGGGGAGCAGGAGCGGAGCCAGTGATCGCAGGGGGCAGGGGCGGAGCCAGCGATTGCGGGAAGCTGGGGGTCCGCTGCCCCGGCCTAATGCCTTGGCCACAGGCGTTAGGCCTGGGCAGGGGCGATCGTGGGGAGCAGAGGTGGAGTCGGCATTCACAGGGAGCTGGGGGTCCCCTGCTCAGGCCTAATGCCTGGGTCAGAGGCATTAGGCCTGGGAAGGGGTGGAGCCGGCAATGGCAGGGAGCTGGGGGTCCCCTGCCCAGGCCTACAGCCTTGGCCAGAGGTGTTAGGCCTGTGCAGGGGTGGAGCCAGCGATTGCGGGGAGCAGGGAGGGAGCTGACGATGGTGGGGAGCAGGGGAAGAGCCAGTGATCATGGGGAGCAGGGGCTGAGCCGACGATTGAGGGAGCTGGAGGTCCCCTGTCCAGGGCTAATGACTCTGCCAGAGGTGTTAGGCCTGGGCTGGGGCCAAGCCGGCAATTGATGTGAACTACAGAGGAAACACCTTTTCTGACTGCTCATTGGCTTAGCTCCCTGTTTGCCACTGGTAATATTCTTAGTAACTTGGGTAATAAGAGTCCAAATAGGTGATCTAGGGTTTTTTACCACACTCCTGGAGAAAAAATGGAAGGTCCACTGCTGGAGGGCTAAGAAATGTCATATCCTGCCCTAGCTGGTTTTGCTCAGTGGATAATGCCTCGGCCTGCCCACTGCTGGGTCTGGGTTCAATTCTGACTAAGGGCATGTACCTAGGTTGCAGGCTCCTCCCTGGCCTGGGCCCAGGTCAGGGCTCATGCAGGAGGCAACCAATAAAAGTGTTCCTCTCACTTTGATGTTTCTCTCTGTCTTTCCTTTTCTCTTCCACATTCTCTAAAAATCAATGGAAACATATCCTCAGGTGAGGATAAAAAAGGAAAGAAAGAAATGTCATATCCTATGAAAGACACATCTTGAAAATGCCTAAAGAAAGTTGTCATTTTTTCATGGTAAAGGGACTGGAGTCCATGTTGATGAAAACACCTTGGTGGTTGCGGTGACTGGCAGTGGCTGCAACGGTGGGGTGATGGGGCTGGTGCTTTCCCCTGATCAGCCTAGTCACCTTCCACAAAGGGAGGCCAGACTATGGCTTAGGCCTGCTCCCCAAGGGGAGCAGGGAGCAGGGAGTAGGACATCCCCTGAGGGCTCCCAGTATGTGATAGGGGGCAAGCTGGGCTAAGGGACCCCTCCCCCCCATCCAGTGCACAAATTTTTGTGCACCGGGCCTCTAGTAAATATATATATTTGAAACAATAGTTTGGGTGGGCATTTGGAATCCATTCTGCCCTATACTCCCCCCTTCTTATGGCATGGCTCTTCTACTGACACCCATCACTTCTTACAATTAGAGAGCACCACATGCTTACATGGTCATTGTGATTGGACATCTGATCTGAGCCAGGCCATTCAGAGTTCTTCCTGGGTATTTTTCAAGCCAGAATTGGAAAAAAAACAATCAGCCTTCTCTGGTACAGAAATCCCCAAGAAGTGAAACTCAGGTAGCTATATATGACATGCTCCTCCCCATGTGGAGGAGAAAGAAGAGAATGAAGCTTGTTGGCCAAGCTACACAGAGATCAGAGATGATGAGCCCCAGCTATGTGTACCCCTTGCCTTTTTGACCATCATTTCACTCTTCCCTTAGAAGCCTCAGTCTCCATATAATATATACCCATTTTCCCCAAGCTAATTTGAGGTGGTTTTTTGTCCCTTGCAACTACAAGCTCTGATCAATTCAAGAGTCTTCCAAAAGAGTCCACCCACTAGCCTATTTTTCCTTTGTAATAAATAAGCTTTGCTTTAATATTTCTTAAATGTTTATCTACTAAAAGGTTAGCATTGGTTTCAAAATGTCAATAATAGAGAACTAGTCAGAGATTAACTCTTTCAGACTTTGTGGACACTGGTGTTTTATTTTCATAACCTACAGGGAGATAGATGTTCACACATTCCCAACCTGAATTGAGGATCTATCTGCATCAAAATCCATGCTTAAAAAATGTATTTCTTTTTCTGGAACCCCTTGGCAAGGCTAGAGTTACAGAAAAGAGCTGCCTTTCTACCTTGTCCCCATCTTATTTAAAGGTCAAGTGCATCAAAATGCTTCAATTCCTGAAGGATGTTTGGCTGAGTATGCCTAGCGGTCTATTCGCATTTCTAAAAGATGTTGTATTAACTCTCTTCTGCTTGCAGGCTATATGCTTGTTGCTCCCTCTATCAATTTGAAGGTTCTCTAGAACTGACAAGAAGGCATTGTGAAGGGCAAATAGCCATAAGGGGACGAAGTCAAAGAACTCTCTAGGCAGGAATGAAACTCTGGGCACATTTTGGTCGTAGCCTGCAATTTTTTATTTACTTGGAAGGGAGTGGCAGTTTGGAGAAACTTTTGCTTTTGTGCCTTTAATTAAACACTTCTATATTTCTAAGAATGTCATGTCTTCATTTATTTTTTTTCCTAGGAATTTTCATCCTACAGACCTTCCAAATATGTGGAAGTACAAAATGTACTCAGAAACAATGCGATAGTTATAAATGAATTAAATCTCAGATGTAATCTCATGTTCAAAATAACCCTGTTCCAAATGTAACATTCAGATCACTAGGCACATGTCTTAAGAAGAGTTACTTTGGCCCAGTACAGAGGTGGTCCACTCTGTATTTAGGGTGGTGCCTTTATCCTTCCTCTGCTAATTTAGGGTGTTTCTGAAATTCCAGAAACAAAAAAGTGCCAGTAATAATCAATCATAAACAGACACTACCTGCTGTGAATCCATGGAGATGTTCTGTACTATCTTAACCAAGGTTGTAAAATTCTTATTGAATTTTTTGGGGGAGACATTGGTTAATAATATTACGCAGGTTTCAGGTGTACAATTCTATAAGGCATTATCTGTACATTGTATTGTGTGTTCACCACCCCAAGTCAAGTCTCCTTTATCACCATTCCCCCTTTACCCTTTTCTACCTCCTACTCTCTACTAATCACCATACCGTTGTCATTGTCTCTGAGGATTTTTTGTTTTGTTTTTGGCTTAATCCTTTCACCTTTTTTACTGAGCCCCCAACCCCACCCCTCTAACAGCTGTTGGTCTGCTCTCTATATCTATGAGTCTGATTCTATTTTGTTTGTTTATTTTGTTCATTAGATTCCACATATAAATGTACTTGCTCATTTGATAGGTGTGGAGAGCCCTTTCAGAATTTCTTATAGGGTAGAAGAGCCAACATGTGCTCTCTTTTATTGTGAGAAAAATCATAAAAATAACCAACATCAAAAGAATGGCTTATGTAAAAATGCTATGGTTATATTTTTTTCAAATCACTGGGTTCCTTAGTAGGTAACCACTAAATCTTAACCAATGTTTCTCATTTAATAAAGAATGTGCTTTTAAAAACAAATCTTTCCATGCACTCATTCTCCATATTTCTGATCAACCAATACCTTGTGCTACACACAATACATCTCCTAACAGCTCCAAGACCATCACAGCTTCACTTGTGAAAGGGTATCGGGACCTGCTAAACTCATAGCCTAAACTATACCTTGACTTTTCAAATTAGCAAAATTATTTCAAGGAAGGAAAAATTTCCTCACCCTGGCTCTGAAGCCAAAAGAATGTGTGGGATGCCCTCCTACCTCTGTTTCATTGAAGTAGTTCTTCCTTTGTAATGTACCATCTTCATTTACAAGTCTCTATAAATAATGGTTAAAGTCTATTGTAGCAAAACAAAATATAATAAGATCTAATGTAGTATTTATTCAGGCAGAAAAAGATATAGGAGTTATTTATAAAAGCAGATTATTCTTGATAATAGAAACTTTTTGTTATTGCATCTAAATTAATTGCCTTCTTAAGAGAAAAAAAATACTGTGTTAGTCTCTTGTGGATAAGGAAGCGTAGGTACACAAATGGACTCCTGACCACTGATACTGAAAGAGCCACGTGAGAGTCCTCTCTCTTCCTCCTTATTACTGAGTTTTCCTATTTCTGATCCTCAGTGTCCTTGTTTCTACTTCACTTGTTCACTCATTCATTCACCACCCTCTAGGACAGTGGTTCTCAACCTTGGCTGCACATTAGAATCACCTGGGAATGTTTTTAAAATCCTGATTTCTGGGCCTCATCCTCCGGAAATTCTGTTTCTTTGTTACTAATGTTGTGGCCCCACCCCATAACAAAGAAACAGAATTTCTGGAGGATGAGGCCCAGAAATCAGGATTTTAAAAAGATTCCCAGGTGATTCTAATGTGCAGCCAAGGTTGAGAACCACTGCTCTAGGAGGTAGGTATAGATAATGTTATATTATACATATTACTGTTAACAGTTTTGGCTTAATAACCAAACTGTTGAATTCCATTAGTGAAATCATAAAGGTAAGTCTTATAAATCCTCACAAAGGCTGCTAAGTACATGGGGGGAAGGGTTGACTTGCCTAGTATGCCAGGAGAGATGATACATCTTTGAGCCATTTAGTCAAGCGTGACCATGGTTTGAAGTTGACCTGCTGTCTTTCAACCAAGGACACATATTTGTAAGATGCCAGGTAGAGGAGCCAGGTGACAAAACAACTATACCAACCCTGCAAATGCCCTCTGGGCAGGAGATAACAAGGTGTTACCAATGAAACTCCACAAGAGGTACATATTCTTTCCTATCAACCAGGGCAGCTCATCTGAAAGAAGAAAGAATGGAAGAAATGGAGAGGTTTGACCCATTACTACAAATTATAAAGATCAAGATAAATGTCCAGGTTCAAATAAATAAAAAAAAATAGGTATACTATAATAGGACCCAGAAATGAGAGGGATTATAGTAAACAAAAGATGTTAAAATCCCAGTGTACCCTGGCCAGTGTGTTCAGTGGTTAGAGTGTCGGCCGAAGGATCCAAAGGTCTCAGGTTAGATTCCCAGGTAAAGACAGGTACCTGGATTATAGGTTCAATCCCCAGCCCTGGTCTGGGCATGTGCAGGAGGCAACCAATCGACGTGTCTCTCTCACATTGATGTTTCTTTCTTTCCCTACCTTCCACTCACTCTAAAAATCAATAGACAAAATATGCTCTGGCGAGGATTAACAACAACAACAACAACAAAAATCCCAAGTGTCATAGCCAGAGTGGACTTATCAGGAAGTTAGTGAAGGATAAACTCCAGGGTCCCTGATTGCGTGGGCCAGTGCCAAGGCCCCGTTCCTATTTTAGGATTGTAATTTATGTGTTCTTTTCCTTTAGGAGGGCTCTTCCCTAATAACCCCGATCAACCATCCTGGCCAGGGTAATGCAAAAACAATTTTTACTATTGGCAATAATATTCTTGTTTTTCCTCTGAGAGGGGTTCGGTCAATAAATAAAAGTACATATTGTCATTCTACTTTCATGGAAGGGGGACGGGGGTGGGGTGGGGGAGAAAGCCAGCACTGAAACACAGGACAGGTTTTCTCAAACTGGGGAAGTGGCATTAGAGCTGGAGAAAAGAATCAACCAACCGCATTCCCCTGGGCCCTCCCCCAGCACTGCCTGGGGCCAAACCACTCAGGAAGAGAGTGCTAGGGCGCCCCCAGGGCCATTAAAGTCAAGAGAAAGGAACTAGCTTTAAATAACATGTGGTTTTAAAAATTATTTTAAGAAGAGCCAGAGAAACCATTTCATCTTAAACCCAAAGAAGAGGCAGAGGCTCTGGAATTGGAAAGGAGGCCATGCCAAGCCCAGCAATGGAGCCACGCCAGGCAGAGTCAGGGCTAACCAGGCACAGAGGACCTTACATGCTGGCTCCAGAGCCAGGCAGAACCCAGGCCCTTCCCTGCCTCCTGGGATCGCTGTGAGGACAAGCAGGTAGATATGCCTGGAGAGCAGTGTGGTGAAGTCCCCAAGGGCACAGGCTCTGGAGCCAGCCAGGCTACAGTTCTGACTCAGCTGCTGCTAGCTGACTAACCTTGAGAAGGTCTCTTCACCTCTCTGTGCCTCAGTTTCCTCATCTGTGAAATGGGAAAATCGTAACATTTGCATGATAGGGCTCTTGTGAGGACTAAAGGGTGCACACACACACAAAGCATTTTGAACCAGACTTAGAACGTGCCTGCTAGCTAACAGAATTCTTCAAATCCGCCGGAGTGGCCTGGGAAGGCGTTGGTCACTCACTTAGGCGAAGGCACTTGTTCAGCACTGTCTGCCCTCCAGGAGGTGAGACGGGTCTTCAAAAGGCACCCGTGGAGTGCATGTTCTGTTAGGAGAAATCAAAAGCCCAGCTTGTTTGTCAGATTTCCTAGCTGATCCCAAGCTAAGATCCTGTGGTGAGGATAAAAACACAGGGCAGGTGAACTAAATGAAGCAGACTGGGCAGAATTTCTCAAATTTGAAAAATGCTTTCTCCTTTAAAGGGAAAACAGTGTCACAGACAGAACCTCTCTTATCCCCATTGTCAATTAATTCTAATTATGATAATTACTAGAGGCCCAATGCCCGAAGATTCATGCAAGAATAGGCCTTCCTTCCCCTGGCTGCTGGCATCGGTTTTCCTCTGGCACCCAGGACCTGGGCCTTCGCTCTGGATGTTGCCTCCCACGTTCACTCCAGGCCGGCCACCACCATCTTTGTCATGTTAATTTGCATATACCTTCCTTATTGGCTGTGGGTGCCACCATCTTTTGTGACAAAGTGACGGTCAATTTGCATATTCTATCTTTATTAGATAGGATAATACATATACACAGATAGAAAATTAGGATTAAGCTCCTATACCTACAGCGCATGCAATATCTTTAAATCTAAACAAAAATTACTACATATAAATAAAACTAAATACATTAATTAAATAAAATGGAAAAATAACAGTAATGACTAACTTTTATTGGTCACTACCTATAGTGTGACATTGCCACGATTTGATCTACAGAAATGGTGATTCATATGGATCAACCCAGCATGTGCTAGCACTCTCAGTGCTTCAATCCCAACTCTCCCATGAAGTAAATATTAGTATTACCCCATTTTACAGGGGACAGAACTGGGGCACCAAGAAATGAGACACACATTTTTAAATCTACAGAGCTGGCAGTTGCCGAGGACACACCTGCAGATGCCCAGGGAAGCTCTGACCTGGGAGGCGTAGAGCATCCCATGGATGGGGTGATGGAGGAAGAGCCAGCAGCAAAGCTTTCAGGGCCCTCAGTGACAACTAGAAGGGCACAGAGACCTGAACAGTGCCTCCCACTGAAGGAAAGAGGCCAGCGAGGACCACCTTGATCTGGTGTCATCTTGTTTTTGTTCTAGGCAGGACAGGAAGAGGGCTTCCTGGTACTTCCCAGGAGGTCATGTGCTGGGCAGCTATAGGGAACAACAGTTTGTGTAGAAACCTGAAAAAGGAAGAGCAGGGGCAAAGGATGCTAAAAGGAGAGAGGATAAGTAAGGGTAAGAGAGAGAGGAAGGTTGCCCCAAAAAGGAGCCCAGGTTTCAAATTTGCTGCACATTGTACCACCTGGACTCCTACCAACTACTGATGTTGTTCTCACCCATGATGATTTCACAGGAATGGAGTGTGACTGGGGTTTTTGAAACCCTCGAGCTGATTCTAATTTGCAGCAAAGTTTGGGAAACTTGTCATGCTCTGCAAGTTGCTGACAGAAGGAAACAGCCCCCAAATGCATTCTGTTCATCCACAGGTGCTGGCAAACCCCACTGAAAGCTCCCCGTAGCACTCAATGAAGGGACTATTGTAGTCCAGCACGATCAGTGTCACTGATCCCTCTATCCTTCCTGGGCTCCTTGGGTTATTTAGAGAAAGGAAGTAGGCTGGCCTGACCTATACAAAGACCACAACTTCCCACTTAGTTTTTACCAAGCCCTGGCTCTAAACCTGGCGAGATTCTCCTGGCTTCTTTGGTAATAACTTCCCTAAAGTGGTTTTCATCCTCTTAATGAAGTGATTGTCCCATGTTGCCCTTGAAATGCTCCAGGGTAAAATGCACTCCGGCTTTTTGACCTAGCACTCTTAATTTTTACAACAGAAGAAAAAATTTTCTTGAGACCTCTCCAGGGACAAACATGCACTCACAACTATTACTCAGAAGGTAGGTGGAGAGATGGGTGAGTTTTTGAGAAAGGAAACAAATATGGCAACATTTTCAGAGGCAGGGTGGAGTGCAAAGTAGTGAATGACTTTTGCAGACTGGAGCTTAAGCTCTTGCTCTGCTCCACAGAGCCCTGTGAACTTGAGCAACAAAACTCCCCTGTGGTTCAGTCTCCTCTGCTGCACCTACACACACAGCTGCCTTCAATTCATGGGGACCCCACACCGATGTTCCCATTGTGAGTGACGATGATCATGAGGCTAAGCCTTGATTATTAAGTGACCCCCATCTCTTGAGAAGTGGCCAATTTTCCATCTTCTCTGACTTTCTACTTATGTGTTCTGATGTTATTCATAGAAGGAAAGCAGCGCTGAGAGTGAGGCTGAAGGGAGCAAATGTAAGTAATGTAGTCAGGGGGAAAAACAAACAAGGTGGTAATACATTCTTCCTGATTTCACTCTGTAAAGTTAGGGTAGCATAGTTTCAACGTCAGAACCATACACTTTATGCAGCTGGATTGTATCCTGCCAGGTCTTTTTTGTATGAATGGGGATACAAAACTGAGCATAGACTGTCGAGAATTATCCAATAGGAGGCAACAGAGCTGGATCAGAGATATTGAGAGGATTGGGATTTGACGCGATGACTGGCTGCTCCAGTTCCTGTCCCCATGCTTGCAGGAATCCGAAGTTTCCAGCCAGCCTGTGTGTGCACAGGAGTTTAGTAAGTAGTGATGATAAATGCTACAATGATCCATGTACACAAAACAGCCAAATCAGGGGCCTAAGTCAGCACTGGCCAACAGGTCTTCTGCGGGGATGGAAATGTTCAATACTGGCACCATCCACACGTAGCTACTGAGCAACTGAAATGTGTGGCTGAGGAACTGAATTTAATTGTATTTCATTATAATCGAGACTAAGTAGCTACATGTGGACAGTGGCTGCAGTGTTGAGTAGTGCTGTTCTAAATCAATAATAAATAAACAAAAAATAATCCCTGAAATTTGACTTTAAAACCAATTAAGGCTAGGGTGAAACAGAATGATTATTATGCAGCTAAATACCAACATATCACTGTCAATGAAATCAAATCAGAAAATACCACACAACTACTTAGATGGAAGGCACTCCTGGCCTGATTACTGGGACAGGGACAACCAGAGATAAAAAAAAGGAAATGAAATTGATGTAGGTGTCATAATTTCAGGAGCACCACAAAGAACCACTCTACCCCCACCATTATTTTGTTTTTAGCTGATGGCTAAAAATATTCATTTATTATGTGACAGGAATTGTTCCCTATGCTTTACATTTGATTCTGTCAATTATCTTATGAGGAAAGAATTTTTTTTAAATCCCAATTTCATAGATGACTAAACTAAGGAAGAAAAGGGATCGGTCAATTGCTCCAAGGTCACCTGGTAGAAAGTGTGAGAGTGGACATTTGAGTTTAGGAAGCCTGACATCAGACCCTAAGCTTCAAAGAGCCATCTGTAACTTAGACGTTACGGGAGTAAACGAGCTGCCTTTGAGAGGGGGCTGCCTTGCTCAGTGTATCCTGACATATTAAGACTGTGTCACGTTAGGGGAAAGTGGTCATTTAAGCTTTACGAAGTATAAAGGAAGCACGTGAGCACTGGATACCAGGTGCTCTGGAAGACTCTGCCAACCACCCATTCCCCAAGCCTTCTCTGAATCTACTGGTGCCTTTTCCAGTCATTAAGGTCAATGGCAAAATTGTGACAAACAGTGCAAGTCTTACAAGAATTATTAGAGGAAAGAAGCATTTCCATTACATCCTGGGAGCTGGTCTCTAACTCAGTTCGCTTTACCAATCAAATCTTACCCTTACTGATTAAAATGTAGGTGATTCTAAGGGGCTTTGTCTCCCTATTTCAATCCCCTATTATTACCCATTTCAGATGGTTCCAAATTTTTATATTCTAACTTATGCTGTGAGTAGCATCTTTGGTACTTCATCACATGGTCTATTCCCAATTATTTTCTTAGGATAAACTCCTAGATGTGGGGGAAAGGGAAATGAAAGGACCCTGGCACTGGGTGGACCAGGAAGAATGCTGAGAATCTCTCTTCCTTATAATTGGGTCACAAAGAGATAAGGTAAGAATTTCCTAGGATTCTTTGTTTTTCTCTGTTTGGAATCAAGAGGGAAGGAAAAGAATCCCTCTTGGTCCTCTTCTCCTGTAGTATTTATTGAAGCCAAAATTATCACGTCCCAGTAAAAGCAGGAAACATCTGAGTTTCCCAGGACTCAATACAACCCATCTCCACTTATCATGAGACTTGTGAACAAGGCTTATCTTTTCCAACCTTCATTTACACTGCAAGCTCAACAGTTCTCAGTAATAATTGCTTCTGTAAATATGGCAAAGAGACCATAAACTCCAAAGGAAGTATTGGTTTCTTTGAGAGAATTCATTCATTTAATAAATATTTATTGTGCCTAATATATATTGGGTACTGTTCTAGGTTCTGGATTTACAGAGTTAACAAAAGAGATGAAAAGAATATTTTATATTCTGGCTCATTATATTTCTAGTTAATCCCAGCTCAGTACTTCTGGAAGAAAAAATTGATTCAACAAAAATTAATATTGGGGTTCGGTTCGAGATCCAGCTGATTAAGGGTAGCTCATTAACATGTTTGGCTCAGCACAGTTCAAGTTTCTTTTAGTGGTATAGTCCCTGGGGACTCTTTCCTCTAAAATGAAACAGCAAAAATGTCAACACATAAAAATCTGTTTTGGTTCCTCAGCAGATGCCCAAACCCCAAAACGGTCCCAACAGTTTTTTCCCCCTGACATGCAATTTCCCCAGTTTTACTGATCCTGCTTTGTAAATATCTTTCCAATCAGCTCCATCTTCGTCATGCCTATGACCAGAACTACTCAGATCCTTAATTTTTGCCTGGACTATTACACTGGCTTCCAAACTGGTCTGCCTGCCTCCCGTTTTCCGCCTCCCCTCAATCTTTCTGTCTTACAGTTTTGAAAAACAGATCTCTACTCTTATAACTTTACAGTTGGAAACTGTGAATGGTTCCCACTGATCATACGACCCAGTTTAAAATCTTTATTGGTACACACAAGGCAGTATAGAAATATAGGAAGCCCCAGTGGGAGACTTTAAAAATAGGCTCCTGGGATTCTGAAGCAAGTAGAGAAGTTTACTCTTTTTGAAAAACGGCCCTTGGCATTGTCCGGAGTCCTACTAAGACAGAATGTTTGCTATGTGATAACGAGTGATCGTGTATCCAGAACTGCCCATTATGGGTTCTGTTGGACCAGCTCAGTCATAAGCCATTCAGACCTAACAGAGGCGTTGCCAGCACAGTTATCTAGAAGCTTATGGAATATCTCATCCACAGGCACGGGATCCTGCACAAGCACAACATCTGACCAGGACCCACTTCAGAAAGCAGGTACAGCATTGGGCCCAACAACATGGGACCCACTGCTGTATCACATACTGCACCACCCAGAAGCCGCTGGCCTCGCCAGATGCTGGGATGGCCTTCTAAGGGTCAGCGGGGACCAGCTTAGAGGCAATGCTCTGAAGGCTTGGGTGCCATCCTTCAGGATGTAGCATATGCAGGAGATCACAACCCTCCATATGGTGCGTGTCCCAATTAGGAGGAATACACATGTCCAAAAGCCAAGGGGTAGAAGCAGGAGTGGCCTCACTTATCATCACCCCCCAATGACCCACCCGGGGAGCCTGTGCTTCCCACCCATGCAACTCTGAGCTCTGTAAGGTTGGAGGTCCTGGTCTCCAAGAAAACTCACTCTTGCCAAAGGACACAGCAAAGCTCCTACTGAACGGTGGGTTTAAGCTGCCACCAAGGTAGCTTGGACTCTGTGTCTCAGGACCAACAGAACGCCATACTTGCAGGGGTAACTGGCCCTAAATAAAGGGAAGAGGCAGGGCTGCTTTGACACAGTGAAGGCAGGGAGATCCATATGAAACCTGGGCGATCCTCGTGGGTGCCTCCTGGAACTCCCTTACCCCACTGTGACTATGAACATACCCGGCCTGTGAAGGGTATGATTACCAACGTTCCAGACACCACTGACCCCAGGAAAGAAGATTGGGATCATGCCGTTGGGTAAAACATGAAGATCTACTACGGTGGTCATCAAGGATGTGAGCAACTCAGAATGGCTATTACAGGAAGGAGAGGATGAGTCGCAGTAGCAGCCCCCAAATCAACTGCAGTGAGGATGGAATATAGTTTGTCCCACTGACCTTCGTCTTCTGAGTTCCCTATCCGGAAGACTGGCCCCCAGGAACCATGGAGGTCCTATGCCTTGAACTTGCATGGAGAAGGTCTATGTGGCACAAAGGGCAGTAGTAGCTGTGAGAATAAGCCTCGGTATTTCTGACTGTGGGGAGCCCAATTAACCTATGACCCCAGCTACTGTGCTCCAAAATCCATCACCACATTCACACTGAGGCTACACTTCCAAAAGGCAGATCCAAGCCAGTGCCTGAGCATGGCATGGGTACCAAAGCTGGCTCATTCTGGGAAGACAAGGTACTCCTGTGATAGGCGACTTTGTGTCAAGGATTCCTCTTCTTCCTTGCTAAACGTTATTGGAATTGCACTGTTGCCTAAGACCCTTCTTTCCAACCTATCTTTCCCCCTCTTTCTCTCCCTCCCTCCCTCTGTATTGTAGTCTGACAGTCTCCCAGCCTCCCCAGCTCCATCCCCATTTTTCTCATAGACGTGCAACAAGTGTCCTGCACATCTAATCCTGTCTCAGCATCTGCTTCACAGTCCTTCATAACCTTCTTCTACCATCTCTCTCATCCCCTCCTTCCTCCCAGCTACCCCCTGCCTGCTGTGTGCTCCCCAGCCACCACTAAAGAGCTTCTTTCTGCATCAAGTCTAGGAAAAGCTACCCTACTCCCTGTCTTGAATGCCCTTCCACCTCTACTTTCTCTCTAGGTCTGTGGCCAGTATAAGCACTGGCCTGAGGAAATAGCACCATTTCTGTTTCTGCATGGCCAGTTCAGGGGGACCTGCCTAACCATGGAGCATAGACTGTTCCATGTCTATAACTAGCTGTGGTGTTCATATGTTTATCCCACAGGCATGTGTCCCACAAAGCACCTCTCCCACTAGACAGTGATAGAGTCTAGAGAGTGTGTCCATCTATAAGGAGCAGTCACTACCTGGCTCCAGAGAAATGCTGCCATGAGGGCTGATGAGGAGAGATCTGTTGAGTTTTTAAGAAACCTCAGAAATCCACATTTTTATTGTGAAATTGTTGCATTTTAAATGTTATAAACTGATTCAAAATTGAAACACAATCCAACAGGAGAGTACACAAAGCCTACCCAATGATGCTGTGGTTCAGACCTGCCAGCTTTACCCACCATTCTAACACACTCCAAGGTCCTTGACCATGACCCCCATGGAATGCACCCTGGAGGCTGAATGCTGGGGGCTCTGGACACAGTGATGCCTCGAAGAGGCTGTGCTGCTCGCTGTTTTTAGAGACTGAATCATTATATTTTGAATTTTGTCCTCTCTGTCCATAGGGTATTTCATGCCCCAATGCTACTGCAGACTGTACTAACCTCACCAAAGAGGCAACTAATTCATTATCTTGTTCAACAAATGTTTACTGGGGACCTGACATGGGCCAAGCCCTGTGCTAAGCAGGGAGAGTCAGATTTGAATAAGAGCCAGCCCTTAGCCTCAAGAAAATCATATTTATTAGAAAGACAGAGATCTAAAATTACAATATTGTATTATTTGAGAAGTAGTTTGTATTATTACATTTATTCCCTACCAAAATCAAGCATCTTGATTTCTAAAAGAATATTAACATCTTTTGAACAAATAAACAAAAAATTTTAAGAAACACCTTAAACTATAATCTGTCTATCTGAAAGATTTTAATGAATGATAAATATTTTCATTATAAAATTGTAGAAAGTAGATGAGGATTAAGAAATATGAATAGGGAGCATTTAAAATATATATGTTAATAAACATTTAGTAAATATCTAAGTAAATATTTTAATAAAATCACTTCAAAACTGTAGTGTATTCAGTGATTTCCTCTTCTGAATAGTGACATAAAACACAAATTGATTTGGGGGAAGAAAACAAAAAGTATAGCACAATTTTCTTAATGGAACATTTACCTTATCAAAATTCCACTGATTATTTTCCAATTTCTAATGATGTAAGTTTGTAACAGCAGCAGTTCTAGGAAAACTTGACTGTACATCCTCCTGGTTTTGCTGAAGACCCACCGATACATTGTGAAGATATAATTGGCCACCTTTTGGCTCTTGTCCCCAACGCCGGCACATCTGCACTAACCTGGTCTGAGTGAGCTGTTACCCTGCTGTAAGATGTGGCCCTGGGATGGAGGCCAGAATGAGAGCACTTGGCAATTGTTCTGATCCAAATACCTCTTCCCTTCGCCCCGCCTCCCTGCTCCACCATCAAGCTACAACCAAACTGTAAATCAACTGCCTGGTATGGTTCAGGCAGATGTGTGAACTTCACTTTCCTAATGATTCTGGCCAACACTTTAACACACACAAATTGAAACTGCTCTGTGTCAGTGAGTACTGGGAGAATTTTAACTACTGAATTAAAAGGCCAATCAATTGGTAAATCCCCAGGGGAGGCCCTAATACCAGGTTATAGATTAACTGTTAACTGCTTTCAAAGAACAAATGGATAGTGCAAATCTCAGAGAAATGAGGTGGGAAAGGAGAACAAAATAAGCGGGAGATGAACAACTGAAATAATTGGGGCATAGAAACTATGGTTTGTAAGTCTGTAACATAGCAGAGAGACCAAAGCCTTCTTTATCTAATTCCTTTATTTTTCTAATCAAGTTTCTAGTCAATTTTTCTTAATATGGCAGACAACTGAGGCTGGTTTAGTCTCTTCATCTATTTTCCTGTATAATGTTGTGGTGAATGATAAGGTAGAAATGTATCCAGTGACTCACAAACTTGACCTTCTCTTCCCCTACCTCAGCCTCACTGGGCAAGAAAAGGCTGCCTGGCAAGGATGTTAGACTCAGGATTACTAAGTAATGAGAAATATTGAGGACAAAACCAACTGTCAGGTGATACTTAAAGATATGTTAATCCTTTGTAAAGTCAGGGAGATGGAAAAATGCAAGCCATAGTAGAGATTTTTTTAGATGAATGCAACGTTGTGAAAAACAATAGAAATGCAGGGGAAATTGAAAATACCAGAAACCTAATATATTGTTACTGTGATGGGTTTTAAAATTCAGCTTGGGACCTCTGGGCTCAATATGGGGAGCATGATGAGTTAATGATTATGAAATAAATAAATTTAATTGATATATAATTCACAATAGAAATTCTCATTGAAATGTTAATTCTCTATCTTCCATTTTCATTTCCAGCACAAAAGACAGTTTGGATCCTAATACGAGATAATATTTTACATATAATTTTTAATGTAAAAGAGGGAAAAAGTAGATAGACTATTTTGGCTCCCAATTACAATAGTCCCCACAATGCAATATTGAATATTTATTCCCTGTTAACTCCATAAAGACAGATAAGCACTGCTGGTTTGAGAGACCTCTCTTGACACTGTGTTTACGATGTTCATGGACCACAGTCCCAACCTGACCAATCATCAACATGATCTTAGAAAGTAGACGACTAGAAAAACAGACTCAGTAAGCTTCTTTGGTGATTCAAAGGATTTCCAGGTATGAAAACCTTAGAATTAGGTCATTAAAAACATGGATAGATATCATCTTTAAACAGCAATTCACACACACACACACACACACACACACACACACAAAAGAAAGAGAAGAAAGGAAAAAAAGATTAGCTAATAAATATTTTTTAAAATGTTCAATTTCATCAGAGTTAAAGAAAGGCAAGTAAAAACAATGATTCAAAACAATATAACTTGTTCCAATATAACTTGGAAAAATTGTGTTGATCTGATAATGCCCTGTGGTAATGAGTACTTGGGTAAAGAGACAATCTCATTTAAAGAAGTAAATTAGTTTATCATTTTTAAAAGGTAATTAAGCAGTTACCTAGCAGATCAATTTTTTAAAAAATGTGTGTGCTCTTTAACCCAACAATTCCATTTCCAACAAGTTACCTAGAAGATATATTTCAAAAGTGTACTAAGATAACATAGGCGAGAATGTTCATGAAGACCTAAATATCTGGTAATAGGAGGTAGGTTTATAAATTAAAGTACAACCACACAAAGGAATATTGTGTAGCATTCAAAAAGAAAGACACGTACAATTTATTAAAAGAAAAAAAGGAATATGCCATTGTCTAGTACAGTTCTTAGTCAAATACTTCTATTGTCAATCATTTTGAGACAATTTATTTCAAATTATGTCATACCCACACTGCCAACACACCTACTAGTAAAATGGGTTTGAGAAGTCCTATAACAAAAGACTCATAATAACGCTGTTAAATAAAAGCAAATAAAATTCATGAAAAGAAAAGGGAAATTAAAAACCCCAGGCTAACATATTGCCTATGATTGAACAGTCAGCACAGCTCCAAGTTTTCTGAAGGAAAAGGCAGAAATGGAAACAGGATGGTTGATGTCATTCTCATTGTCTGGGAAAAGATTTCTTGCCTGTTTACCAAAGAAGACTCTTTTTTATACCTGTTGCTGAATTCTAAGGGGGATGACTCAAGGCCCTTTGGAAACATCTTGATTTGACCCTGCATCAGCATCTCTCAGAGTTGTTAAAACTCAGAGTGCTGGGCCCACTCTCAGACTTTCTGTTGGGTAGGTCTGGGGTCGCCTGAGAATGCGCATTTCTAACAGGTTCCTAGGTGATGCTGATGCTGCTGGTTTGGGACCACACTTTGGGACATTCGGGTCTTAGATCAACCATTCATTTATTTACCCTTAATGGTCAATGACTTCGTTAGTAGTTCTGCCCGAAGATCTGGAAATACTCTTCACATGAGCATTTCAGTAAAACACTGAAAGGTAACCCAGTTAAAGTGCTGATAAAGCTCATGGAGCCCAAATACAGCTCTTTCTTATGATCAAAACAGATAATAAAGATGGAATTTGAGGACAGCCAGATATCAATGTGTTGCACACGCCTTGGCCCTTCTTAATACAGATGCGTTCCAAGTCGCCTGCCCCCGATAGGACTGAGACAGCCCTGATAATGCTAACTTAAGCAATACTGACTACAATAACAATGGCCTCATTTTACCCACAAGGAGGCTGGTCTCCTGCCAACATCCAAAATGCATTATAATTCAATCCCAATATCAAGATTCAGAAGACCTTCAGACAATCTGAACCCTCTACCCCCCAAACTCGCTGACTTGGGGAATAGAGGATTAACTAACTGTACCAGGGATTAACATAGGACCTTGCTGCTGGAGAGGTAAGAGTTCCAAATACTTTTCAGATCAACAACCTCATTTGTCTTCCAAGAACCCTGGGTGGTAAACTGCACCTCTGTCACCGCATTAGAATCCTATATCTGAGACCACTGTCTCTAACCCCTACGTGGTTCACAGTTGTCAACGCCCTTAGTGCCATGAGAAATAACTAGTTTGACTGCATCCAGATACAGATCACACACACACATACACACACACACACACACACACACACACATACACACAATACTGGTACCAGTTATGTTTTACAAGATAGAAAACATCTAAAATGTATCCAACAGATGCACTAATAAATGGACATATTATACCTCCAAAAGGGGAATAAAGAAAAAAGGATGAAAAAAAAAACACACCTAAAAGTGCTCTGAGATGCCTAAATTTCATTAAGTTGAACTAGTTTTAACAGTCCAGTTCAACAAACTTTAAAGAAGCACCTACTATGTGACTATTTTAGGAGCTGGGAGTAAAAATTGGACACCAACTCTACTATGATGGCACTTACAAGTGTAATGTACATAAAACAGATAGTTTCAGATGATATGGATATGTTAGGGATTAACTATATGGCTAAAGCCTGGCATCAATGCTCAAAGAATGTCCACTCTACTTCTCTCAGGCCCAGGGGCCTTCCTGGAGGAGAAGACACAGATGGAGACATCACATGATCAGGAATCAGCTGGAATAAAGACAGAGGACTATGGTGAAGGATTTGTGCTGGCTGTTGGTTGCATATCCCAAATCCTACCACTCCTTTGTCTGTTACAAACAGAAGTCCTATTTTCCTCAGGTGGCATCTGGCCTGACTCAAAATATACTTGCCAGAACTCCTGAAAGCCCTGACAATCATGTGACACGTTCCTGACTAAGGATGCAGTGGAAGCCACAGTAGGGCTTCTAGGAAAGCTGTGGGCTCACGTTTGGTTTTTACTTTCCCTTCTTTGCCCCTCACCTTTCTTGCTGCCTGAAATACAGATGAGAAGCCCAGGAGCATGGCTGTCATTTTGGGGAGCAGGAGGAATGATAAGATGGAACAAAACTGGTCCCTTGGAGGTGTCCCATCACCCTGGACTGCCTATGTCCAGTCTTCTTGTTGCTGAGAAAAGTAAATTCCTGTTTAATTCAGCCCCTGGAGTCTCATACCCATAAACAGCACTATTTATGCATTAGTATTTATTTCTTTTGTTTGTTTGCATATTCTGGGGAAGGCCCCAAATCTTAGAGCAAATGCTACCATCCTTTCACTATGTGCTGAATCCTTCACTTTTATCAAAACCTGCAATTAAGACTGTCCTGGTACTTTTTATAAATGCAAACACTATTAACAACTGTGCTACCTGAAATATATTTAACTGAGAGCTAATAAAATAAGACTACAATGACCAGTAATAAAAAAAAATTCACATGAATATATAACCCAGGGTTTAAACAAAATTTGTTCCTCCTCTCTCCTCCTCCAGAAAGAGAACTATAAAGTATTGAAGTAACACACACACACACACACACACACACACACACACACAGACACGCGCGCGCACATGCACACGCACACGCGCGCACACACACACGTACACGCACACACACACGCATGGCCTTTTGTTGTTGCCTTGTACACCTGTCAGTAGCCTCAAGCACTGATGCTGCTCTCCATTTGCTACATAAACAGGGACTGAAAAACACAATGGGAAGGACATCAAGAGAGAGTTTTCCAATTTGTTTCTCTGTTACCCCAGAAATAATGTTAACCGCCAAGTTACCCCTTGCTGTGGAGCAAATAGCAAGGAGTGCTCAGGCAGAGGACGCTGCTGCAGCTGCCCGCTGCAGGGACAGGTCACTGAATGTTCTTACAGATATAAAAGCATCAGGCCAGTGTCCTGGGACTTCACAACCAACTCCACCAGGACCCTCTTCAAATGGCCCAGAGGCCTGGGGCAGGACACTCCAGTCCTGGCTCCTGCCCTAACTGGTTGTTCCCCTCGGACAATCACACGGGCTCCTCCACCTGGGCCACAAGGGGCTGACCTACATCAGTGATTCTGAGCCTGGGGGATCTGATAGGCCAATAAAATTCTACTTGAAAATAAAAAATCTGAAGTCCAACAGAGCTTTGCCAATATTGCATTCTTCTTTAATAGGCATACAAATAAAGCAATAACAAAAGCCAACACAGACATAATGCTTCCAACCAGCCTTTATTGGGAAGATTTGTGTGGGGTTTTTTTATGATGAAAGATTTCCTTTTATTCTGCCTATTTTGGAAGTGGGGGACTGTCCTTAAAGTCTCTTAATGTCCCCCCAATGACTTGATCCTTTATTTATTTATATATTTTCCTCTGTATTGGAAACATTGTTTTTACACTGGATTGTCTGGGCCAGTAGTTCACCCAAACAGTCCATATATCCTGTAGATTCTTGACCTTCTTTGGGACAGCAGTCTACTAAAACCTATGCAGCCTTTCCCCAAATAACACTTTTAAACAAATAAAAAAGGAAAACATGGATTACAAAGAAAAGCAATTATAGTTAAGTACCAATATCAAAATACTAAAATACACAAATTCATGATATAGCAATAGATATGCTTTCCTATTACATTAAATATCAAGCTCTAGTGGTGATACTAATGATTATAATTTCAAGCACTGATGAGCATAAATGATATTTCAAGATATCTGCAACAACTCTGTTAAATGAAAATATTTTTTATTTCTGTTGATGATAAAGTCACAGGTATTACTAATACTCTTGTGGTTTGATTAGAAGATAATAAAAATAAAAATGCATTTTCCTTCCAAATTAAATGTTATATTCTCCTATAATTCAGAAACAGAAAATCCCCTCTCCCCATCCTAACACCACTACTTGGTTTTTTTTATAGCTCATTTCATTCCCAATTGTACTGCATAACTGCATACAGAGGTGATGTGTCATTTTGACATAGGGGCACATGTCAGTGAAAAGAAAGTCATCTTCTCACCCTAGTCCCCCAACCACCCCACTGCCCCTTGCCCAGAGTAAATTACTGTTACCAATATCTTGGGTATCTTTGCCATCTATTGAATGTTTCATTTAAAAAAGCATTTTGTTTAAATTTTATAAACCCTTCTTCTGCAATGAAATTACTTTATACCCTTTTTTAAGAGTCATTATCGTTCTCCTCCATCCTATTTGACCAGCACCACTTATATTCTGCTGATCATCTTGGGTAGCTGGGTCCCCTTATCTTGGTTTCCATGGCTTACTTTTTATTCTATTCAGCCTCTGAGTTCAGGTCACACTATTGGGACACTTTGAACAGCAACAACTCCATGAGCCTGGGATGGGTCCAGCTGGCTGGCTGGCTGTCCTCTGCTGAGGTCCCCAGGAAAACCTCTCGGCACCAACCCAGCCTCCTCAGCAGCAAAAAAGAATGTTCTGATGAGAAGAAAGCAACCACTCTCTGAAACCCACTGGGAACACTTTCAGGGCAGCCATAAGACAAAAACAAAAGGAGAGAGAGAGAGAGAGAGAGAGAGAGAGAGACCTCCCGTCATCTCATCATATCATAAAATAAAGGATAATCTTCCAAAATAGGGACAATTAAAACCTCATAATAAAGGGGCAAATCTCCCCACCCCCCACCCCCCATCCGCAAAAAAGCAGCTTGTAGACCATAATCATACATACAATAATAACATGCAGAGAAAAAGGAGCCAATGGAAGAGAGGAAAAAACTAAAGAAATACTAGAGGAGACTTTCCCTATCTTGCAGAAAGACTTCCATCAGCAGGTGGAAGAGCTTGTTCGGTTCCAAGTTAAGAATGATTGTAGAAGACACATATCAGTGCAAACTCTGGTACTTGTCGAATAGAGAAAAGCTGCTGATTTTATGCGTACATCTTGTAATCACTCAGCTTACTATACTAGTATTTCCTCCTCAATTTAGTTAGTTTTTTCTTAATAGAGTCTAAAGGTTTTTTTCAAAGTTATCATCAGCACAAAAAGGAATTATCTTTGCTTTTTCAATATTTACTCCACCCTTTTGTCTTATATTTTCTAGAACCTCCAAAAGTCTGTTAATAGTTGTCACTTCTGATTTTAATGAATAGCCTTGAAAGCTTCTAGACAAAAGTAATGTTACCATAAAGAAAAGAGAATTAGTCTGGCATCAGACTTCATCTGCACTCTACTGAGAGAAAAGAATGGCATTCTTAGAATTCTGTACCCATATGAGGTATCATTTGACTTTCAGAGTAAAAGGAAATATTGAAGGAATTTAATAACGACAATGGTACCCTTATAGCACTCTTATTCAGTGCTAGGTTCTATCCTAAGTATTACATGCTCTGGTTTCTCTTCAGACCGCATAAATCTTTCGCCTTTTACTAAGTATTACCCTTATTGTGATCATTTGCCTATAAAAGTAGCTGCAATTAATTCCTTCCTTCCCTTTCCATTCATACCATTCCTCCAACTCAAGGTGAGTCTAGTCTCCCAGCTCATAGAATCTGGTAGTATCACTGTGCCCGTTCCAAGCCAAAACACTATGAAGAGTATCCATCTTCTGCCTCTTGGAGCCCTAAGTCCCCAAGTAAGAAATCCAGGCACCTTTGATAGAGAGAGAGGCTACATGAAGGAAAACTGAGACGTGAGTGAAAAAGCCACCTGGGACATACAGTCCAGCTGAATCTTCAGAGGAACCAGCCCCTGCTGCTATGTTGACACCAACCACATGAGAAACTCCAAACAAGAACTGCTCAGCTAAGCCAAACCAACCCACAGAACCATGGGAGATAGTAATAAATTATTTACATTGTTATTTTGTGGTCAATCACCAGAATGCTTACACCAACTCATTCGATCATCACAATATTCATGTAAGGTAGCTATTGTTAGTAACTCCATTTTATGGATAAGGAGACTGAGATCCAGAGAAGTTAAATAACTTTCCCAAGGTTATACAGCTAGAAAGAAAATCCTTGAGAAATGCAAAGATTCAAAAATAAATAAACCTCACGCTTTATAATTTTCTCAATAAAAATATTGAGAAAGACTCTAATGCAACAAAAATGAATCAGGAGATGACCTCAAGATGGAGGAAAAGGGAAAAAAGAGAAATAAAACAGTGGTGAGAAGTGTATCATGTAAATATATTGTGAAATCTAAATAGCTAGTATTACCACTATTGAGAACATACAAATTAAACATTAAAGCTACTAAAATAAGAGAAAAACTGCAGGGCTATCATAATAGTACAGAATGAAAGAAAACCTAGGAGCTGGAAAGGAGCAAGGTTGGATCCAGAAGCAGGAAAATGCAGTAAAAACATTCTAAAGTTCTTGGCATAAATTTGTGCAAGATATAAATTAAGAAAACTGACTTGACACCTAGAAAATTGAATAGACCAATTACCATAGAGGAGATTGGGAAAGTGGTTAAATTTCTTCTATTAAAAAAGGGAGCAGAAACAGATGATTTTGTAGTGAGACCCATATAACTTATCAAGAATAGTAATATGTTATTTAAGTTATATAAGACTATAGAAACATAGAGAGAGCCCCTAAATCCACTTTATAAAACTGGTTTAGCCTTAAAAGTCCAATAAAAGAAACTACAGAGCAATCTCATTTATAAATATTTTCAAAAATCTAAATAATATATTAGCAAGTACAATCCAAAAGTAGACAAAGTGAATATTGCCAATGATTGAGTGGAGTTAACACTATAGAGGCAGTTTCCACACCAGCAAATCCATTAACATCATACATAGCAACAAATGCATGGAGAAAAAGTGGTTGCTTATATCAATAGGCTCCATAAAAGCATCTGGTAAAATTCTACAGCCATTTTTAATAAAACTCCAAGTAAAATATAAGTAGAAATAAACCTCTTGAATGTGAAAATATCTATTTTTTAAAACCAATTACAAATATCATTTCAAACAACCAAATGCCAGGAATAAGATGGTATGCCTGCTATTATCATTACAACTGAACAATGACATTAAGAAAATAGTTGATATAAATAGAGTGAATAAAAAGATATAAATTTCCCTTTTAAATACTAATGTTATGTTTATACGCCTAGACATTTTATACGAGTTTTAAAGTAAAAACTACTAGAATCAATGAAGGAGTTCCATCAGGTGGCTGAAAAATTTTAGCTTTTCTCCACATTTGCAGTAAAAATTTAAAAAACATAATAGCATGAAAATGAAAAGAAAAAAAATACTTAAATTCAAATTTTATACATACATTTAATACAATGCCAATTAAAGTGGATATAATAAAACTAGAGGCCCAGTGCATGAAAATTTGTGCACTTGGGGGTGGGGTGGAGGGGTCCCTCAGCCAAGCTTGTGCCCTCTTGCAGACCAGGAGCCCTCGAGGGATGTCCGACTGATGGCTTAGGTCCACTCCCCTCCCCGCACGGAAGCGGGCCTAAGCCGCAGTCAGGCCTCCTTCTGCGGGCGACTGTCAAGGTGATTGGGGGATGGTGCCAGGCGATGAGCAGCCCCCCGCCCCCACATCCTGATTGCCCCTCCACCATCGCCGGTCGCTGCGCCACCCACTTGCCAGCCCAGCCCCCCGCCAACCAGTCGTTCTGCTGTTCAGTCAATTTGCATATTAGGCTTTTATTATATAGGACTAGAGGCCCGGTGCACAAAAATTTGTGCACTCGGAGGGGTGGGGAGGGGGGTCCCCCAGCCCAGCCTGTGCCCTCTCACAGTCTGGGACCCCTCGGGAGATAACAACCTGCTGGCTTAGGCCTGGTCCCGGGTGGCAGAGGGCAGGCCCAATCCCTAGGTGCAGCCCCTGGTCAGGCTCAGAGCAGGACCGATTGGGGAGTTGGGGCGCCGCCACGTCACGCAGAGCAGGGCGGATCGGGAGGTTGCAATGCCACCCTCAGTCAGGCTCAGGGTAGGGTCGATTGGGGGGCTGGGGCACCGCCCCCTGTCACACTCAAGGCAGGGTGGATGGGGAGGTTGCGGCGACAACCCTGTCACACACAGAGCAGGGCCGATCAGGGGGTTGGGGCGCTGCCCCCTGTCACTCACAGAGCAGGGCCCATCAGAGGGGTCGGGGCTCCGTACCCTGTCACACACAGAGCAGGGTCGATCAGGGGATTGGGGAGCTCCCCCCTGTCACGCACAGAGCAGGGCCAATCAGGGGGTTGAGGAGCTCCCCCCTGTCACTCACAGAGTAGGGCCGATAGGGGAGTAGGGGCACCGCCCCCTGTCACACACAGAGCAGGGCAGATCAGGGCGTTGGGGGGCTACACCCTGTCACACTCAGGGCAGGGCCAATGGGGAGGTTATGGCTCTACCCTGTCACACACAGAGCAAGGCTCGTGGAGGGGGGTTGGGGCGCCACCCTCTATCACCCACAGAGCAGGGCAGATCAGGGGGTTGGGGCGCCTTCCCCTGTCACACACAGAGCAGGGCCGATCAGGGGGT
The DNA here is from genome assembly GCF_028538775.1 of Myotis yumanensis. Classification (NCBI taxonomy): domain Eukaryota; kingdom Metazoa; phylum Chordata; class Mammalia; order Chiroptera; family Vespertilionidae; genus Myotis; species Myotis yumanensis. The sequence continues at coordinate 63,069,872 of NW_027223759.1, forward strand.
TGGCACGCTGCACCCTGTCAAACACAGAGCCGCAGGGCGATCAGGGGATTGGGGAGCTCCCCCCTATCAGGCACAGAGCAGGGCTGATCAGGGGGTTGGGGCGCCTTCCCCTGTCACGAACAGAGCAGGGCGGATAGGGAGGTTGTGGCCCTGCCCCCTGTCACACACAGAGCCGCAGGGCGATCAGGGGGTTTGGGCGCTGCCCCCTGTCACGCTGATCCTGGTGCCGGGAGCCTCGCTGCTCTGCTGATCCCGGTGCCGGGAGGCATATTACCCTTTTACTATATAGAATAGAGGCCTGGTGCATGGGTGTGGGCTGGCTGGTTTGCCCTGAAGGGTGTCCTGGATCAGGGTGGGGGTCCCCACTGGGGTGCCTGGCCAGTCTGGGTGAGGGGCTGAGGGCTGTTTTCCGGCTGGCGAGTAACTGAAGCTCCCAACTGCTCCTTGTTTTCTTTTTTTTTTTTTTTTTTTTTTTTATTCTGGGCCAGCTTTAGTTCTGAGGCCTCGCTGCTGAAAACATCGATACAATGTTGCGGTCCGGCTGGCTTTCAGTCCAGCTGGTTTCTGGGGTTTTGTTTAGCTTCTTATTTGTAACATAGTACATAGTTGCTTAGAGTTGCAGCTGAGAGGCTGGCAGCGGCAAGTGGGGAACGTTGGAGTCTGCAGTCACTGAAGCAAGCAAGCCTCCCTGCTCGCTTCAGTGCATGGCTGCCGGCCGCCATCTTGGCTGACAGTTAATTTGCATAAGGACATGCTGATTAGCCAATGGGAAGGGTAGGGGTCATACTCTAATTACCATGTTTCTCTTTTATTAGTGTAGAATTTAGGCAAGATTAAATGTACAAAAATTGGCAAGAAATTTTTGAAAAAGAATAATGAGGGGTGGATCATACCAGACTTAAAATCCATCATAATTAAAACATGGCATGGGAATAAATAGCAGAACAGATTGAGGAGCCTTGAAATGTATCCCAGAATCCTTTCTGGAGTAAACCCCATCTGGTCATGGCAATATTCACAAATAGAAGTCTCTATATGACCAAGCGAGCACTGTAATGTGCTGTGGAGAGAACGGCTTATTGATAAATGGCACATGCACAACTGACTATGCAGATTGGGAAAAAGCAATAGGTGGGACTCCTACCCCCCATTCTATATGAAGTCATTAAAGAGAATGAGTTAGCTCTATGCTGTCTCAAGTGGGGAAGTCCATGGCGTACTGCTGAGCAAGAAAAGTAAGATTCGGAGAATATGTTACAATTTTGGAATGTCTTGTCCACAGTTCAGAACTGTAGATGCTGGATCCTGAGGACACGACTAGCACTGCTTTGCAGGATGCCTTTTTGTACAAAACAAAACATAAATATACACATGTGTGATAGTTATAGAAACACGGTGAGAAAAATCGAGTTATATACTCTTTTAGTACTAGTTGATGTTGGAGGGGGGGCAGTCCTGGATGAGAAGGGAGGGAAGAACAAACAATATATTTTTTTTTTAATTTTTTTTTTTTTCGCTTAAAGTATTACAAAGGGTATTACATAAGTGTCCAAAACAATATATTTTTTAAAAGGCCCCAACAATAAATACAGAATGTACAGTTTATCTAATTTGTGTGTGTGTGTGTGTGTGTGTGTGTGTGTGAGAGAGAGAGAGAGAGAGAGAGAGAGAGAGAAATGAAAGTGTGGCCACGTAAATGTTATTCATGATTATCACAGGGGCAAGAATTTCAAATGATTTTTACTTTATATAACCAAGGGAAAAACAAGTTTCATTATCAAAAAATTATAAAGTACAAACATAGGGATAATAACTTAATTTTAAAATAGATTGTAAATGAATGCCAAGTCAGAGGGTCTTCAAAACCTTCTTTGTGAGGTTTAAATAAGGTGGGGGAAGGAAAGCCTCTCGCACATGCTTGACAAAGACTAAAGATCACTACTATTGTCCTGATTCCAGAAGTTTAGAGGTCACTGTTGACAACTGTCTAAAAGTACAACCTAGGGACCCAGGTCAAAGGGAAGCCATAGAATCTCTGATGGCTCTAAAACCACTTTCATGCAGAGGAAAGTATCAGCTGATTTCCTCAGTACAACTGCACTGTGAGAAGAGATGACATCATTTCGAATTAGGAGCTGAAGCGAAAACAGTAGGTCTCAGGTACTGTTGTCACCCTGCTAGAGACGTGACAGTGTAAGCTGATTACCACACTTTTTATTCCAGGCGTCAAGCCACCCGAATCAGGCATGGAGGAGCCCTCAATCTCACTGGGACCTTGGTATTCAAACCCTACCTAAAAGGAAAGCAAATCTCCCCGTTACTGCCCAATCTTTAGCAGTCCACGCTTCAAAGCCCCAGGAGCTAATAGATGGTAATAGATTCCAGGAGAATTTAGAAATCCCTGTGGCTAAAATACTTTTTAAAATGCATCCAGGCTTTCTAGCTGGGGAAAGCTAATCTCATCTTCTCTTACGGTACAGTGCAACCTAGATCCCTTAATCTTCCTCAGATTTGTGCATAATACCCTCTGATGTTCAAGTAATGCCGTGTCCAAAAAAGCAGCTCCCTAATGCACCCCTGGGTCTGCAGCCCCCAGCTGCCCACACAGCGAGAGCAGGACCACACTTGGCTCGCTCCCTGCCTGGTGGGCTGCTCCGTCTACCCTCTGTCCTCTAGGCCCACTAGCTCTGCGAGCCTTAATTCTTCATCACCTGGTTATTTAGCACCTGCTAAAATCCTGACAGAGCCAGGGTGAGGCTATTTATTTTCAAAATGTATGCTTCTGTAGTTGTGAGGAGGAAATACTCTTATCTTCACACAGTGAAGAGCTTTGAATTCATTTGCTCACCACAGTCATTTATGACCAGGCTGACTTCACTAGCCTTGCTGCTGACAAATGCTGGAAACACAAGAAAGAGTTTTAGATGGAAACTCTTGAAGCTAAATCAGGCCTCAAAATACATCTGATGGCATCTATTTAAGGGTAACACTGAAAGGCTATAGACGCATAGATGGATTCAGAACTCTGATTATAATTACCATGAAAAGGGGCTTTTAGACTTATCACGGCATCATCCTAACTTTGGAAGTAAGAAAAGATTTATGCGAGGCTGTACCTGAACCAGGTGGGTATATCGAAAGAACACAGACTGTATACTTTTCATTGTGCGCCTGAGCCAATGTGCACGGATTATTCTTTCTAGTGGAGCCCTACATAAAGCAATCTCCTTTCAATTGACAGGGAACTTTCCCTGGGGATCAAATTTGGACCCAAGGATTTCAAAAGAATATTCAGTAGTTTTGTATAACCTCAAAAGAAATGACAAAACATTTCTGTATGGCAGCATCCTGCTTATGTCAATGGGAATAACACTCACTACTATGTGATCACAGCCCTCCGTTTTCCTCCTGGGAATTTAAAATCACCACATCAATTTCTCAGGAGTTGGGAGAAAAGCTGAGACATGCTGAGCACTCACAGATTCCACCCTCCTCTTACTTTCAGTCCCAGTGACCTTCTAGAAATTATTTCCTACAACCCTGTAGATGGTTCCTTTGCACTCCACTTACACCCCCACACGCTGTGCTCTGACTGCCTTGGAGCGAGTGCTTCCTCCGTGAGTTCTAACCTCTCTGCCATAACACCCTCTGCTGTGGACTGCACTGTGTCCCTCACACATTCATATTTTGAAGCCCCCAACCTCAATATGATGGCACTTGGAGATGGGGCCTTTGGGAGGTGATTAGGTTTAGATGAGGCCATAAGGTGGGGATCGCTGATAGAATTAGTGTCCTTATAAGGAGAAACACCACAGAGCTTGTTCTTTTCTCTCTCCCATGTGAAGACTCAGCAAGAAGGTGGCCACCTACAAGCCTGGAAGAGAGCCCTCACCAGAAATCAAATCAGCTGGTATCTTGATCTTGGACTTTCCAGCCTCAAGAACTTTGAGAAACACATCTCTGTTGTTTAAGACACCCAGTCTGTGGTATTTTGTGGCTGATGGATTTGGCACTGCTGCGATAATTCCAAGTAGAAATGTCCCATGGAATTTTCCAGAAAGTAAAAAAAAAAGTAGCCTGTCTCTAAATAGGTCAGAAGGCCACTAAGCAAGGTCAGAATAAGCCAACATGGAAATTTGCAATGAAATGGAACCACCGGAAGTGCTGGATGAGTTGAAGATAGAAACGGAGGACAAGCTAGGACTCCCTATATTTCCTATACCAGTGAGAAGCAGCATGTAGTTTTGAGGCAGGATAGTAAGTAGCTAGGAAAATTCCTGGGCAAGTGGAACGGGAAACTGAGACAGCTGATTCAAACTGGCTTTATCCAGCACCCTGACTCACCCGCCTCCTTCTCCCTTACACGACCACTCCTTTACGCAGAACAATGAGGTTCTGGTCAGCATCAAATAATCTTAGGAACAAAGCCTCAGGTCTATTGACCACAGAGACAGAGTTTTGGCCAAACTAGAGATAACACCTAGGCCTCAATTGTGTTTCAGCTCCGGGCCCAGAAAAACAGCAAAAGCAGACAATATAACCCCATGGCTGACATCAGGACTACATGCAATGACCAATGATCCCCTACTCTAGCACCGACCAATCAGTAGAGAGAGACTATGACCCGGAAAGGACACACCTGGAAAGCTGATGAGTATTCTATTGAGATCTGCCCCTGAGACCTCCCCTAAAATTTCCTCCTTTCAGAAAACAGATAAAAACCCTCAAGACAAAGGACTCAATACGCACTCTCTCTCTCTAGAGTATGCCCACTCCTTTCTTCAGGCATGTGTCTTTGCTTGCTTTCTTCTAAGCTCTAAGAGCCCTTCTTTTGCCTCTTTAACTTGTTTCCTGAGTCCATGCAACACTGCTAGCTCACTTCTTCTGCCTCTGTGTCTTTCTTTTTAAAAAAATATATTTTTATTGATTTCAGAAAGGGAGAGAAAGTTAGAAATATCAATGGTGAGAGAGAATCATTGATCGACTGCCCTCTGCACGTCCCCCACTGGGGATCAAACCTGCAACCTCAGTATGTGTCCTGACTGGGAACCGAACCGTGACCTCCAGGCTCATAGGTCAATGCTCAACCACTGACCAAGCCTGGCCAGGCTGCCTTTATGTCTTTCTCTGTAAGAGGTCAAGGCAGCTCTCTGAGCAGCATGCTCAACTCTTCAAGCGTCCTTTCATTTCACATGCTAAACAAACTTCCTCTTGGACTACAGTTCTTGGCTCTGAATTCCTTCTTTGCCAAACTTAAGAACCAAGAGCCCACATCATGGCTAACAGCTTCATAACATTGTGTGGATCTTCCCCCCTCCCCCGCCCCCAAGGACAAGGGTATCCTACCTACCTTTTGAAAGAATAGACAAGATAGTATTCAAAGTAGAGATGAAGTAATTAGGTGCTGAGAGTCAGAGGTCAGAAAGCCAGACTAAACAGTAGAGCTACAAAGCTAAAGATTTTCAAAATTGGCCATAGCTTCTTTTGGATCTTCAATATAGAGCATTTTGAAAGTTACTCAAGATCCAAAAATATGAGTGAATTACCTGGAGAGATTATCTCCTGAAAAGGAATTCAAAACAAAATAATTATAATCAACTGCATCTAATTAACCAGCAGCACATAATGCTTTCTAAAATGTTTAGATATATATAATTCTAATTAGAAAAATACTAGGAGGTTAAATGCTACACAGTCAAGAGCCAGGGATAGACAGGGCTCTGCTAATGTGATCCCCAGAGAGGAAGCCACCATGCTAGCAACGCAAATGCACCAGTCACCACTGGAATGCATCCCCTGCACTGCAGCCTCAGAGAGGGCTTAGGGCTCCTGGACACAGGCAGTCCGGAGCAGGGGGTGGACTAATTAGAAACATGAAGCTGCTCCACCTCCACTCAAGGCCTCCTTTAGGGAGATCAACTTTCCATTGAACAAAAGACTTTACTGACCAAAAATAAAGATAGCAAGCCAAAGCCCCATCGCAGTGACAGGTCAAAACCCTTAATCCAGGTGACCTTCCCTGCTATTCAAATGCAGCCATTGTGATGAGAATATGCCTGGATTCACTTTGTAAACCAAGGGCGGACAAGCACAGATGTTCCCTGAGGCCATTCATTAATGCATGGGGCCATTTTGGCTTCTCTGCTTCTAATTTTCAAATTTCTCTGATTTGGTTCTCATCCTCTAAATGCCTAACTCGGTCACTCTCCCTGAAGCCAGCTTCATGCCTGTTGGTGACTATAACAATTTTTTACATCTTAATATTTTAACTTCTTCAGATGTTTTAATATGAATAAGCCCAGGAAAACATTAGCAAATCAATTCACAGAGACAGGAGACCCTCCTCTGCCTTCCCACCCCTACTTCTGTTCCCCACCCTGTAGAACCAGCCTGGTCTCTCTATTATACCCAGGACAGTGTTTCTGCCATGAAAGATCTTCCTAGGAAAAGGTTAGGGAGATTGTGATCTGAGTGGAAGTTAAGAACAGTGATGGATGGAATGTCACAAAGCAACTACGATTTCAGAAGTCTTTAAAAGCTGAGGCTTAGGATATTTTTTACCTCCTAGCCACTCTCCCTTCCCCCTAAAATAATGCATAGCTGACCTTTAAGTCCTCTGCTGTAACTTGATCTGGTAATACCCACTGTAAACCTTAACAAAGTGTGCAGTACAGTATCAGCCCATTCTGTTGGACAAGGAACTTTCTGGAACTTTTGCAGTCCTTCCAGGAGAGATGAGAGATAATCCTAGCATTAGCAAGGATTAAGTTTATCATGTTGAGAATTTTTAATCTTCCTTTTAATGTAAGTCATGGTACCATTAACTTGTATGCTATTGAAAATAGGTTTAGTTGAGCAGCTCATAAAATAACAACATAAAGAAGGAGAAAAGTTATTTGACTCAGTGAAGCTAAGAATATGGAAAGAACAGATTTCAAATCTAGCTAATAATCATCTTATAAAAAGAAACCCAAGCATTCACCAAGAATTACCTGACTCTTCTTCACTTCTCCCTCCCATCACATCTCTGCCTCCTCCACTCCACCCCCACCCCCTCATCCCTGCTGTTGAGTTGTGAAAATTCCATGAGCATTAAACAATCCCCAGATATGTTCTTCTGACACATCAATTTTGTGAGAGGACTTCCTTATGTGTGGCTTTCCTTAATTCAGGAAGATGGAGCCCAGTACTTCTCAACTTTCAACCACCCACCAATTTCAAAGTAGAGCAAATACCTATTCAAGACAGCTTGGGATTCAACCCAAGGTAGAAAACAGAAATTTCCTTGATGCTTCATGTTTTATTTTTTTAAATATCAATTGTATTCTACTCCATAATATATTCATCTGTTTTCAGATAAAACGATATGTTTTCTGAATTCATGTGGAATGAATACTTCAGGAAGCTGTACAAGGTTAATCCTTTGTGTATTGTGGGTACACTATGAGCATCAATTTACACTATCCACTATTTCCATAGAGATTCACTCAAACCTTTCATCTCCTTTGTTTTTGTAGATCAGCTTTAGAAAAAAATAAGTGAGAGAAAGGTGGTTCAACATGTTTAATTATTTAAATAAAACTGAAGTCATTGAGTAGAAACATAAAGAAGGAAGAAAGAATTTCAATTTTACTCTTTTCCCTGTTTCCCCCTGGATACTGTAGAGGAGGTGGAAGCTGGAATTTTTGCTACGTTCCCATTGCCTTTTTCCTGGGCCAAGCAGGAAGTCTATCTCAAGTAGTTTAGGGAGGTTAACTCCCCCAGCACCTGTAAAGAGGGTGGCACCTACATGGAATATGTCTTGCCTCAGCTTCAAATGTTGGTCCAGGAAAGGGCATTTCAAACCTTTCAAACCAACCAAAGCTAACCAGCAAACACCCCAGCACTTTTGCCTCAAAGGTCTTTCCCCTATATTGTTACTATCTACACATAACTCTGAGGAAGTCCCTTAACATGTGAAGAAGGCCTCCTGCGAATCAAGCCAGTTCATATAAAAGAGGTTCTGAAAGAAAACCTAGCGGAAGGATAGCACAGACTTGTAGAGAGAAAGGCACAGAGAGACATTTATAAAGGGAGAGTGTAAGACACAAAGAGTAGGAGAGAACCGAGTCCTGATGATGCCACTTTAACCCCTGATTCCACTGCACCTGAAGCCCAAACCCCTCAGAGCTCCCACTTGTGTGAGAGGGAAAAAGTCCTCTTGGCATCAAGTAATTTAAGTTAGGTTCAGCCATTTGTAACTGAACACCTTCCAAAATAAAAATAAGAACATGTGATTCTCAACTTCAAATCCTTCAATGCCTCTATCAAATACAGGGTAGGGCAAAAGGAGGTTTACAGTTGTTCATTTGGAAAATGATACAATAATAAATAAATAATAATACAGGAATTAACTCTGTGCTTCTCATACTCACATCTGTAAATCTCCTTTTGCCCAACCCCGGATTTAGCAAGAAACAAAAATCTTTAGTGGAGCACCAAAGTCACCTGCAATCTAGGCTCCACCTTCCATGGGTCAAGGATGACTAATGGATGAGCACTGGTTTGGTGCACTACATGCAAAGACAATTGGGAAGGTGCTCCAAATCTTGAAAAAAGGTGTCTTCCTATTTTTTCAATTTACTTCATTGTTCATAGTTTCTCTCTAAATTGTCTCTCTTTTACCCACCGTTTCTTGTTCTCCTTGCTGGGAGTGTCTCATCCTCATTACCTGCACGGTAAATGTCCCTCCACCTCTGCTCAAGCAGTCTTTTCTCACTGAGGTGCTCACTTCTCCTGGATCCCTAGTGCCACTCCCAGTGTTGTTGGCTGGCTGTCTCCACACCCAATTGGACCCACCCTATTCATCCTATTCACCCAATTGGACCCATCCTATTTGTATTATTGGCATCTAGCATAGTGCCTCCCATGTAGTAAATCTTCTGTGAATATTTACTAAACAAACAAAAGAATGAATCAGTGAAATTAACCTACATTAGTCAGTGCTACCTGAATAAAAGGCAAGGTGAGAAAGGGAATGGAAGTAGATGCCAGTTTGCTTCCTTCCACCTGCAACCCAACCAAGGATGTCCATGACTCAGAATGTGTTGGCCTGAGAGAGCCAAGAAGAGGACTCAATTCACAGGACTAAAAGCATGAAAACATTTTCTTCCCTCTCCTATTATCCACACTCAATCGCAGAAGCTGCCCTTGATTTTACTCATTTCAAAGACACATTTTGTTCAGATGTTCATATGGGGATTGAGCGTTAATACAAATATAGAGAATCTCAAACTAAGGAAGGGGCAGGCTTTCTGGAAGAGCACCTCAGTGTTTCTGGGGGGACAGTGTCACTGTCATGCCAGGTGCACCAATAGTTCTACCATTCGGTCTTGCCAATTGCCAGCACAGCCCCTCACCTTTCCCGGACAATGGTCCTGCAGTTCTGATGGGGATGGGCAGAGGACATTTTCATAATGGGGAGCAGAATGCTGGCGGATCAGCCTTCCTCTTTTGTGACTACATGCAAAGGTGATTGGAAGAGACTCTGAGTCTCAACAAGCGTATCTCTCCATGTTCTCAATGTATTCCATTGTTTATACTCAACAGGTAGCCAATGTGCATGAGGATCGCAGGCGGCCATCTGCTGCCTGGCGGCCAGCTGCCACCCAGAGAGGGATGTTAGTTTTGTTCTACCAGAACCTCCCATCCAGTGCTGACTACCGCGTGCCTTACATCCATTCTCTCCCTTTTCAGAAATTCCATTAGCCTCCAGATTTGTTCTAAAATGCCTATTTTCTGAGTCATTGCTCTTTGCTAAATGAGAAGGCATGGTTCTTCATCCTGCCAGTATCATCCTGTGCTACCCGCCTCCTTGTTTTCAGTAGGTGAAATATGTCCATAAGCAAGGGCCACAATTTCCCTCTGCGAAGCAGGTATTCAAATCCCCACTCTGAGGCGGATAATAAAGGACCTGTTTCCACCCTCGAGGCTGCACTCTGCAATCAGGCTTCTTTCGGGGAGAACAGTTTCTCGAAGCTGAAGGCAAGAGGAGGTTATCAATCAGAAGCAGACAATCAGGACCTTCCATGTCAATAAATATTATTAAAATTTAAAGCTCACAGCAGATGAGGAATCTGGAAACCATCTTACAAAGAGGGGCAAATTCCTAGGCATCTGTAATGGAAACAAAAATGCTCTAAATCTAAGTGCAATCGGAAACAGAACCGATTACCCTGCCATTACTGTTCTGAAGATGGCCCTTTCCTTGTAATTATAACTAAGTTCAGGTTAGTCTTCATTCTTCAAGCAGGGATAATTTCCCCCACATGCTATTTATCTTTTTACAGAAGATTCAAAAGGTTAAAATATATGGCTTAGGTTTTAAGGACATTTTCATTTTGGAAAACATACGGCAATTATAATAGTTAATTACATGTTTGGGGGGAAATTCTTGCTGTGTTGCCAAAATGTATTTATTTAGTTGTGCCTGGGGAATAGAGGCTTGGGGAACAGTGGCCGATGTTCTAGAACCAAGTGCTGCTTTAACTGTCCAAAGGAAGTTCCCACCCCACCCCACCCCAGTCTCCAAAGCAGGTAGTTCTCATGTTTTCTCTCTTGCTCTTGCTCTCGCTCCGTATACGTAAAAACAAATGTACAATTTCTTTTTAGTGCCAAAGGAAAATCAACTCCCTCTCCCTCCCACTTTCCCATAGTTCTTCTGTTTTGTAAAGAGCACAAACAATAAAGGCTTGACTTCTATCTTTAATAATCATGGGGGCGGGGCGGGGGGCGGGAAATTCCATATCTATACAGAAGCAGTGCAATTGCTTTCACTGAATTCACTGGTCATTTCAGTATAAGAAAATAAATCGCCCCAATTGCCTGGCTGAAAAGACCAGTTTAAGTCCTTGAATTTTTAACAGGCAGCTCACTGAGGTAGCCCCAGACATGACTGATATTAGGACTCTGTTGCTGGTTATCCAAATTGCCAGTTTCTTTTACAAACTAAGGCTTATTTCTGGTTAATACTGTTAAACTCCAATAAATTCAGTATGTTCTTCCTGGATTTGTCCTCTTGGGGCTTAGCAGAAGAAGTGTACCTTTCAGATGTGTCTGCTCTGAAAGTTGCAAGCAGAGAGGGCCCGTGAGGTTGGTCAGCTGAGTTTATGCACAGTGAATAACATGAGGCACCTATGAATAGCCAACCTCACTTATTCACACTCTGCCTCCTAGAACTTCATGAGCTCCCCCTTCATGGAGAAGGAGGGACCCAAAGTGAAGCAAGGGAAGGGAGAGAAAATGAATGAATAGGTGTCCTGACGCCACTTGAAGGCAGAGGGATGCTGTATTTACATCTGGATAGAGCCTTGTGGGGACTGAGAGACATCTCATGGTCTAGTCACAGACAACCCTGGTGACACCTCGGGACAGGCTATTCCCTTTGGGCTATTTCTCCTGTGGTGCCAGCTGCAATACCCACACCAGCACCCAACTGTGGGAAGCTCCACGTCAAGTGGAATGTTGCCCTGACCAGTGCCCACGACAGGGACCAGTGCTGGGCCTTTCCACAGGAACAAAGCAGATAATGGTGATTCCATACTCTACCAGAGAAGAGGTGAAGGAGACACATCCCTTAGAACTGCCTTCTCAATTCTCATGACAAACCAACACGGTCATCCAAGAATTTCTATAATGGATGCCATACGGAGTTTTTTAAGTCACAGGCAAATGTCTAGGACTTTGTGATCAGAATACTTTGTCTTCCATTTATGTCACAAAAGGAAATGTCTCTCTACCTTAACACATAAAATTGGACCCTATATATTTTGCCTATTCCCTTAGTAAATAAAATATCAACATCTTATCATTGAGATGGTGTCAGAAAATGAGAACCTCACTATGAATGCTTAGATTGAGTAGCTCCTGCACTCAGTCAGTCAACAAATATTTAATGGGTTTCTACTGTGTGCTAGGAATAGTGGTGGTAACACAAGTAGGAATAGGAGAGAGCCCCCATCCCTGAGAAACTTGCAGTGTGGAGAAAATGAGAATTTAATGTGACGCTTACTACAGTATGGATTTTTTGAAGAGTACTATTGGACCATGAAGGAAAATTCAACGACTGTCTATGGAAGTTGGGGAAGGCTTTGGAAAAGAAATGACACCTAATTTAGATCCTTAAGGATGAATACATGTTTTACAGTTGGAGAAAGAAGTGTAGGTCATAGTAAGCACACCTTTGTGGAGAAACTCAGTTGTATTACTTACTGGCCTATGTCATCCACTAGAAAATCATCACCACTGTCATCTAACAACAAATGCATCAATGCTTTAAAATGAAAAGTTGTAAATTCGCTCCATTTATATTCAGCTCATTGTATTTTTACCAAACAAGTTTCTTTCTATGGTACTGACACAGTTCGAAGGCCATGACCCATACTAACTGAGCAAGACAAATGCTTCTCTCATTCAAGTTTCCATAACTTCTTCCTCTAGTCATCTGTCTTTGGGGTCTCTTTAGACTGAACTTACTTTAATCTTTGGCAACATACATAATCTAAAGTCTCTCTGATGTTAAACTAACAGATGTCAAGTTTCATTTTGTGGTACATTTATAAAAAGGTTAAGGGAAGGTTCATGAAAGCAATCACCTTACCTGAAAAACTGAATTATAACAATAATTAATGAGGCCAAAGATGTGGCTGGCTTCAGCCTAGTAACAAATGAGCATGTTATCAGATAAACACCCATATTGGATAGTCGTTTACCCTAAACACATTTACTGACCTCCTAAGCCCTGAGGCATTATTCAAGATGAGTCATCTGATACAGAAAACTTTTAATATTTTCATTAATTTAAAAAGCACTCATTGGGCTTGGAATAATGAGAAAATTTCAGAAGTAGAATAGTAGTGATGGTTTGACAACACTGTGGAAATAATGAATGCCATTGAGTTGTACAGTTTAAAATGGTCAATTTTACGTTATGTATGTTTTACCACAATAAAACATAAGAGCACCCATTGTAACACTGTCTTTATAAGACACATATTGATAGTCAGAGTTATTTATTCTCACCATTTTCCCTAGGGAATATTTTAAAAGATCACCAACAATTCTCTAGTTATTGCCATATATACCAGGAAAAACCATGTGTAAAGTTTTAACAATATAAGAAAACCTCATCTATCTTAAAGAATTCCAGAGGGAGATTAGTCCACAATATTTTCATAACTTTTTCTTAAATTAATGAAGTAACATTATTAAAACATGCTATCAATTTGAGTACTTGCTACTCTTCCATAGACATTCATAAATTATTTCCATTTTTAAGTTTTTATGTCTGACCAAATTTTGTACATAGTTAAGTTGTTCTGACACTAACTAAATCTTATACAAGATCAGAATCAAACTGTTGGAAGATTTAGAAACTCCAGTGATTTATGATATAGTCAGTAGCACCAAAATGAGATGCTGACTGATGTCAATTTGAGTGTCATAACAGTGATTTAGGGTCGCAGAATCGGGTCTACTGGTAAAAGTGGGTAAAAAGAAGTAAGCAAATATCCAGAAGGTAGCATATGTTGAAGAGTTAGTTTTAAGAGTCAGCATTTTGAGGAGGATATGTAACAGTTGAAATTTATTAAACCAACTTAATAAGTAGAATAGGAACATAATTCCAGGAATTGTGTATAACAATAAGAAATAATATAACAAGTAACAATAGAAAAATAATTAATTCTACCTTAGAAATTCTAATGATACCTAAAAGAAAATAAGAGATATTTTATTCCAATATTAAGTATGCACATGGCACAATTAGTATCTTATGAGATGCAACTACAGAGTAAAGAGAATAATTTCACACCTCTTTCCTATTTATAATAATACTTTGCACTTAAGGAAATTATAACTTCGCCATGTTAACAAAAGTATTTTTAAGATGTATTTATGATCTGGAAAGCAGCCAGAATTTCCATTAACAAAACTATGTTTTTCCTATTAAGTTAAGTCAATTTAATTTTTAAGTTCTGCAAGAATTTTCTCACCATTAAACTTGCTGTATATTGGACTAGGACTGAAGATGATGAAACTAGTTATGGACAAATAATACTTAATCTGATCTTTTATCTCCAGTACTATTCGGAGCAATAAAACATCAAAGAATAAATAGAGATTTGGTGAAGTACCACCATACCTGAAAATCATCACTAATTACCACTCATTTAAAAAGAGAAGCTTAATAGAAGAAAAGAATTCTAAACTGCCATTCAGAAGACCTAGATTTGAATCCCACACTTTGACTTCAAACTGTGATTTAATTTTTTATTGATTTTTAGAGAGAGAGACAAAGAAACAGAGACCCAGAGAGAGAGAAAGAGAAACATTCATGTAAGAAAAAACATTCGCTTGCCTTCCACATGCACTTCAACCAAGGATCGAACTTGCAACCTGGGTATATGCCCTGACCGGGATCAAACCCACCACCTTCCAGTGTATGGGAAGACACTCCAACCACCTGAGCAATACCGGCCAGGGTCAATTGTGTGATTTTAGAACACCCAACATGGCCACTCCGCATTGTGTTGTTGGGATAATCAGCATATGACTTGGTAGAACAGTACTGACAAATATATGTTAATACTGATAATAACACCCACCACCAGCATTAGAAATTCATCCACAACATTAGACAACAGTCCATTCATGCTCCTGTTCTCATGGATGACAATGTTATATCTTTTTTCTCTTCAATGTTCTACTTCCTCAAGCATCTGCCATTCTCTACACTAGTGTCACTGTCTGTTGGAGACCTGTTCTCTCAGTTTTCTGAGAAATTAGAATAAATCAAAAAACAACTTCCACATGCTCTCACTACCATCTCTACCCACCTGCCAGAATCTGTGTCCATTTGGCCTTCCTTCTGCTACAGGGATGGAATGTCCATGTGCATAAAACAGGGCAACCTCTCCTGTAGATCCTCTTTTCCCACCTGCATAACATGCAAGCAATTCTCCTCTCAATATCATTCATTTTTGCTCTCTACCAGATCAGTACAAGCAGAAAAGATACTGCTATTTCACCCATCTAAAATTAGAAACAACAACAAAACAACAACCCAAGAGTCCTCTTGACTCCAATCCCCCTATTTATCTTCATTTTGCACCAAAAATTCTTCAAGAGTCATTTATACTTGTCTGCAGTTCCATTTTGTCTTAAACTCCCTCCAAACAAGCATTTTCTCCATCACTCCACCAGAACAATTCTCATGGAGGCCACCTATGACCACCAGGCTGCTGAATGCAATGGTCAATTCTAAGCTGTCATCTTGATCTACTCCCAGCATCTGACATAACTCATCACATCATCTTCATAAGCTTTTCTTTACTTGGAGGCGGGAACACCTCTCTGTTTGCTTTTCTTTCTTTTCCGATGGCTGGTATTTTTGCCTTTCCTTTGCTGTTCCTCCTCATGCCCATGCTCACGATATTCAGAGTCCCAAAGGTCAGTCCCTAGGCCTCTGCTCTTTCCTAATCCTCATTCATCCTTTGATGATCTTCCAGTTTGATGGTTTTAAATGCCAACTATGAGTGTTTTAAGCCCAGCTCTCTCCATTGAGCTACACACATCTGATCCAACTATCTACTCAACATTTCCTCATGAAGTTCTAATGCATGTAGAAAACTTAAAAGGTCCAACACAGAACTACTGAGCTGTCTCCAAGCGTCTGCTGTGCTCTCAGGGTACCCGACCTCTGTTAATCGATTCTCCACCTCTCCTGTCTTTCAGGTCAAAATGCTTGGAGTATCCTTGACTCCACTCTTGGTCTCACACATATACTTTACCCATTCTCAAATAGTTAAAGCATATCTATATCCCAACCTCTTCTCACCACTCCACTGCCCCATCACCTCTTAACTAGACTACTGTAATACCCTCCCTCCTGGTCTCCCAGCTTCCACACTTTGCCCCTCTACAGTCTCTTCTCAGCACAGCAGGCAGTGATTCTTTTTAAAGAGATATCAGTTCATGGCTTTCCTCTTTCTCACTCAGAATGAAACCCAGAGACCTTACAAAGGCCTCCAACACACCATGCAATACAGCTCCCATGATCTTTCTGTCCACTGCTTGCTATTTCTCAAATGTGACAAGCTTCTGCCTCGGGCATTTGTACTTGCTCCTTCCTCTATCGGGAATGCTCTTTCCTGAGATCAATATGGTTTGCTTCCTCACCTCTATCAAGTTTTTGTTCAAAGCCACATTTCTGGTGAAGCCTTCCCTGACCTTATGGAAAACAGCAAATCTCTCTCCATCCTCCTGTTCAGCTTTATTTCTAAGTCGTTCTGTACAGTACTTATTTTTCACCTACTATACATTATCATTTATTTTGTTTGTGGTCTATCTCCCCAATCCCGCAGAGGTAAGTTTCCCAAGGGTGGGGTTCTGTCTGCTGTTCCCTGATGCATTCCTGGCACTTAGTAGGTTATGCTTGATAAATATTTGTTGAACTAATGAATTAAATTATAGTCACTCATTAATAAATTATAATAAATTAATTATGGAATTAGTCATAAAGGTTCTCAGAGACCTAGTCACCCCTTACTTTGAAGTAGGTAAGAAGACAGCATACCTTTTTCTAAAACACAACTGACCCCAAAAGGGCACAGCACACCTCAAATCTAAAGGAACAAAACTGGCCTGGAGCACAGCCGAGCTTAGTGCAGGGCTCCTGCTCCTGGCCTCTCCTGAAATGGAAGACAGGCCTGAAGCACCATGAGCTGTATCCAGGCACGAGAATCAATGGCAATCAATTCCCCTGCTGCTGATTTTGGTTGAACCTCATAGAAGGTTGATCCAGAATTTTTTTTCATATACTAATTATTAAATGGAGATCTATTCCACTCCACCAAGCATCCTTTGGTAAGACACTTTTTATTCCCATCATTTTACCATTAAACATTTAAGGTGAGTGGTTTGTAGGGATTGGGCTCCCAATGGTCTTCCAGTTTTGAACAAAAGGCCAGAGGCAGATGCTGATGCATAGGTCTGGGTGGTGGCTGACAGGCTCCGCTTCAGCTACCTTCCTCCTGTTCTTGGGCACAAGTCCTTCAGTTCCCACTGGCTCCCAATTTACAGCTGCTCATCTGGTACCAAACCAGCTGTGGCCTGAATTTACTCTCTGATGATGTCTCTTATGCCCTGAGTTGAGGGAGCCCCTCCACCACACAGACACACCCTCCTGGTTGCTCAGCCCACCCAAACTGGTTTATAAAACGCCCAAGAGTCCCTTAGAGAGCAGGTTTCTGTCAATCTAGTGAAGGAATATCTTCTTCAACTGGAGCGAGATGACCATTAAAATATTTGCTAATACTCAGTATCCTCAAATAGCATCACTCTCTTACAAAATTCAGTTAACCATGCAGTCAGTACTTTTTGAGTATTTATGTTCTCTGCAAGACACTTTGCCAAACACTGTGGAGAAAACAAAGATGTAGGCACGAGATTCCTGGGTGGGGCAGCAAGACATACATTGCAAGACAAAACACACTGTAAAGGTGGGCAAGAAACGCCCTGGAAACAGGAAGAGTGGGCTTGGGTGATGGAGAAGGCAGCTGCACGGCTGTCAGAGGAGGTTTCATGCGGCAACTGCAGTGTGACCTAAGAGGCTATGTCATTGGAGGGGAAGAAATAAGGCTCATTAAATGCAAGGTAAATTGCTGAGTGTAAGACTTCCCCTGTACTTCTGCAAACGCTCACTTAAAATCTGTGCAAAAAAACATAAACACTCATCAAAAGCAGGAATCATACCTTGCAGATAACAGGAACCATATTATACCTTAAAATATTTGTTAATAAATTAATGAATATTACAATGAGTTAAAATATTGCTGCTAAATTGACGACCTAAAAGCAACAGAACTTAATTGAAGTGACAGGACAAATACTATTATAAAAAATTTGATCATGCAAACTCCATTGACTCTTACTATGAATTAGCTATATCTAGCAGAGTCATTCCCAAGAACAGGTAAAACTAGGCATCACTAGCTCTAGAAGATACATAATAAAAAGAAGCAGCAAAATGTAGATGAACTGTGTTTACTGGATTCCCAGGGTAAGGCCCTAGGGTGTGGTACATGGGAGACACTCGGTGCCTGTGTGATGAATGAATGTAGAGGCTGAGGGAGTCTCCAGGGCAAGAACAATGAGAAAGCCAGTGAATAAAGATGATAATACAGGACTGAAAGGATCAGAGGGGCCCCAACATAGTTTCCCTGGCTTTGCCTTTCTACATGTACATTATCATGGGGCCTGTGAGAGTCGCTGAGCCATCGCCAGGTCAGAGCCCGCGTCTGGGAGGAGAGCTCTGGTCTCCGGCTGCACCCCTCCCAATCTGATTCAGCAGCTCCTGTGCGCGGTGTCCCCTGCAACCTGGGACCTTTTCAACAATGACAATTTTCTCGCGTCATTAAGCAAAGCAGGCAGACTCCTGCATGGTCTCCTTGCACCAAAACCTGCCAACACACCCAAGAGACCACATTATTCGGCATGTTTCCCAAAAAAGGAAGAAAAGAAAGGCATCTACTTTGCCATAGGAAAAAATCAGTTGCTTAATTCAAAGTAGAATAGACTTCAGCCTTTTTGCAGACAAAGTCCTAAACCAGGGGTCAGCAGGTTTCTTAGCAGCAGTGGCCTTAACCCAGTAAGACAGTGGGATCCTGCAGTGGATGGCTCCATATCCATGGCCATGTGCAGCAGAAGTCTGATTTCATGCCGTCTCCTGGCACCAGAGGAGACAGGAAGGTCCACTGTTGGGGGATTGCACTGTGGACAATCTGTACGGAACCCAGAGAGAGCAGGCAACTTTGTACTGTTCTGTATTAATTAAATGGAGGTAGTCAGAACTGCACCTATCACATCTCAGGTTCCAAGTGAGGGGCAGTAGCAACAGTTACACAGGGGCTCTGCTGTCATTTCTAAGGATTTCAGATCTCACTTCTGCTTCCTGTGAGCTGTGTGATCTTGGATTCAGTTGCTTATCCCAAATGAGATATTGCACAGAAAGCCAGCAAGGCACAGAGGGGGGAGGGGGAGAGACATGGTGAGCACCTGGCAATGTATTATTATTAGATCTTCTACAGATACGTGGCATCTAATGAGAACACATTTTTGCATTACATTTAAATAATACAATTAATTGCATTTAATTATCATAACAACCCTGCCAAGTAGTTATTATTAGTAGCATTTTTCAGATGGGGGTTCAGATATATCTGGTTCCAGCCTGTGCTCTTAACTATCCCTCCAGTGGGTTTTCCAGATTAGAAGGGCCCCAACTACTCAGCAATGAAGAAAAAAGTGCCAGGTTGGTGTGGTGGGTGAGGGACCGCTACCTATTTATTTTAACAGCATTCAGATCAACTTCGGGGCACACAAACAGATTGCATAATGTGAGTCAACAGGCAGAAAGTGCTTCCATATTGCCGAGTTAGAGAGAGCTGTTTCTTTTGTACCCATTTTAGATTGGGAATCTGAAGAGTTTATCTGCAGGGCTGTTTACCCAGGGCCTCCAAAACAGACCCAGAGCAAACCACACATTTCAGGCAGACACTACTGGACTCCAGCTTCTGTTGTTTCAGCCCCACGGCGGTTTCCATGCCAGCATGCAGCCCTTTTGTGTTTTTGCAGCTCTATCCTGAGCCACGTTTGTTTAGGTGTGCTCACTATCTCCAGTTCAGCTGCCTCCGCTCCAACTAAAATAACACTTGGCTTATGTGCTGAGAAAATGCTGCAGTTGTAATTTTGCAGTGGTAGCGTTTCTGGAACTAGATGCCCAATTCCATACGCTTTGCATATTTATGACTTTGTTCTCTTTAGTAATATCCTGTATAACTCTTTCACATCTCAGTCCTAGGGCTCCCCTCCGTCCCAGCCACACTCTCTTGTTGGAGTCCCCCCAACTCCATCTGTCAAACCCAACTCCTTGCCTCTCTGCAATACTAAAGAACAACAATAGCAATAATAATAACAGAATGGTCCCTTCAAGGCACTTAGGAAGGAATTTCTACTGTCTTGGTACCAGTTATAACAATGGGCCTTAAGAAAGCATGATGGAAGGGGCAGGGAAACAAGAGTGTGCAAACAGCAAGAGCAGAACTCCACTTTCCTGATTCTGTTTAGGAAAAGGTACTTCCTAAATCTTGCCTGAGATCATTGCAACCCCGGGGTCCATGAACAAATGAATTTCCTGGGCTTTACTTTCATCACGCCAAGACAGGGAGCAGGACACCATCTTTAGCAGGTAATCAAAAAGCAGGCGACATCATTCTCATCAACTTACCATCAGAAGAAAAGAAACCTCTCACTCAAGTTTCTCCCCCCTCACCCCTATATGTGCATCCAAACAGCTTCATGTCTCAGTCTCTCCAAATCCCAGAACAATTTAGTTTGATGCTACCTGTATGTCGAAATTCACAGTGCCACGCATGGGCACTTACTTGTAGGGCTCGTTCATGCTGATGAAAAATCCTCAACAAATCAAGGCAAGTCTTGTTTAGGCCACTGCCAAAATGAATCCACAAATATTCCATTCCTGTCTAAGAAGGATGTGCAAAAGTGTTGTGATTCTAATCTAAAGCAAACCCGGAGGTGTGTGAAATAGGTCTTCTAATGGGTCATGGAAGCACCCCTACGTTTCCCTATACCCTTGAAGACTCAAGTTCACCTGGACCAAGGTGGACACCAAACTCCCTTGAAACCTTGGCACAGTGCCAAAACTAATTAAGTGTGGAAATAGTGGAAATGAGGTGCCTTCTTTCAATATTTTCTCCCCTAGGTCATCTCAGCACATTTTCTTGCATGCAAAAAAATAAAAAATATATAGTGTAATATATGTTACATATAATACTTTGTAAATATGACTGCTGTAAAATCAAATTTGTCCTAAAAATATTAGCCACATCTAGTAAAAACCACCTTCCCATTAAGCAGGACGTTAACTCTTTACCCCTCAACACCAGTATATAAAGAACCTCACTATAGATTTGACTTTGCAATTCTCCGCAGTTGAATAATATGAAATATAATACAGGTCATTTCTCTTAAGAGCCTGAGACTCAGAAAGAAAAGCAAGAGAAAGGAGATTGTCAGGGACATATTTTCCATTCAGTGTAATATTATTCAACATTTAATATCCCCTGGGCATCCACTACTTCCTGGGCTCAAAGTAATGTTCCAATCATTGCACCATTCCCAGGATTGTGGAGCCTGCAGGTCCAAGGCCAGGTGTCACCACAACTCACAAGGATGTTAGAGTCACTTCTACCCTGCACTTGTCAAAGTTATTGACCAAAGCAATACAACACATCATACTCATAAAACACTCCCTACGCTGAAGACCAGGACATAATAATTTTTCTGCTGTCTTTTTCAACCTATGCATTTAGGTCAACAAAACAGTATGTTTGACTTCTGAAATAATGCGGTCTGAGCGCTGACTGCCCTGGTTTCTTTCCATTACCGAGACTTTTGAAATAAGTTCAAGAAAAGATGCTGGTCATTTAGCCCAGGGGGATACTTAGCTTCAATATCAGGTGGAGAACATCTAAATTTCCCAAGAAAGTTCACTCAGTACTTTGCCCTTTAAAGCAATTTGAATCAAGCCTCATGCAGCTCATTTCTGCATGGGGGCAGGAATGGACCGTGAAAATGATCTCTTTAAAAATCTTACTGAGTAAACATATGGACTTGAAAATAATTTCCCATAGCACTTTCTAAATTCAATTTCTTTGACTAAAACAACTAAGAAACTAGGACCCCAATTAGTCCCCCTTTACATTGCACTGTAGAATTAAACTTCAATTTAATTGTTATTGCACAATTAAATGTTACATTGACCGTTGATGTTCTGAATATACAGATAAAGCAATAAATATACTGCAAGGGAAAAAGATCCATCTTTGCCTCACTCTAGTGTGGTTTCTACCAACCCAGCTCCACATAAACTACTCATGCTGAGGGGACCTATGGCCTCCATGCTACTAATCTAATGAGAATTTCAGTCCTCAACTTACTTGGCTTTCAACATCATTCAGTTGACCTCCCTTAGCTTCTGGACACACTCTTCCTTCAAATGCCACGCACTGCATCGCAGTCTCTTCGATATCCTTCTGCCTCACCTTTTTAGCCTCTGGCTCTGACTCCTCCCCTGCCTGACCTCTACAAGTGGAAATACCCCAGGGCAGAGTCCTGGAATCTCTTCTTCCAACTCTACGGTGTCTGCAAAGTGATCCCATGCATTCCCATTGCTATCCCACAGCAGCAACGCTCACATTTATAACTTCAGCCCAGACCTATTTTCTGACTCCAGAGGCATTTATTTAATTACTTACTTGTCATCTACAAGGTTGGCTCGCAGGCATCTGAACCTTCACATGTCTCCAGTTGAATTCTTCATCTCCAAGCAATGGCCCTCCATCCATCCTACTGCTCCTGAATCATGGGAGTCATCCTCAACACCTCCTTCTCTCGCAGCCCACTCATCCCTTTGTCTCCTCCTCTCTCCCACCACACCTAATCCAACAGCCCACTGTCTTTTGCTGAACTGCATCAATGGTCTCAAACCATTGTCACTGCTTTCACTTTTGTCCCTTCCTACCCTTTGTCCAGCAATAAGCAGAGGGAGTTCTTCAAAGAACAAATCTGACCGTGTAACTCTGCACAATATTACAACCTTCCAAAGGTTTGCCTGGAGAATCTATGACAAAGTCTGTGACCTTGGAGAATGATGGCATAACTCCTAGATGAGAATATTTGTTTTCTTTTTCACTGATGAATGTTTACATATATATGTCCCTATGTAACTTACCACCCAGAGCAAGACACAGAACATTCCCAACACTCCAGAAATCTCACGTCCCTGTTCTGTCCCCACCCTCTGCAGTGGTGACCATGATTCTGGCCTTTGTTACAATAGATTAGTTTGGGCTATTCTTAAACATCATATAAATTGGTTAATAAAGATGAAATTTGTTAACAAAACCCTTCAAAGTCTCCTGTAAATTAATGATTAAATCAGCTTTAAGACAATAACATCCTGAAGTCACCTGGAGTCAGGTGTTAGCTCTAGGGTCTCAACTCCCCGAAAGAGTTTGTTAATTAACAAGTGAGAATGAAATCCACATAGCGCTCCAGATTAAGTGGCCCCATGAATTGTCTCTCAGTACTTAGGATGACACAGGGACTATTACTTCTACTCTTGGGCTTTGAGCCAGTCTGGATAACTAATCTGTTAGGCAAATTCAGTCAAAGGAAGAACTCTTTGCATTCAAACGGAGACTTCAAAGTGATAAAAACGAGACACATGAGCAAAGGGTACAGTTACAATCTAAACAGATGAATGGGACTTTATTAGGCTCAAGGTCTTACTGGGAGAGTTGTGTTCCAAGTATTAGGAATTAAGGAGGATGGGCTGTGGTGGGGCAGCCTAAATCCAAACAAAGCCTCACCTGCACCCATTCACCATTAAAATTTCACCCCAGGGGAAGGCTATCAAATCTCTACTTTCAAGGTACAGTCCAAGGTCTTGTCCCTCTGTCCAGAATGAGGGCCAATCCCAATAAACAGCACAGGGAAGCCAAGCCCCTGGAATGCACCAGTCTCTCCTGAGAGTTTATTATGCTTCTTGCTGAACTGCAAAGAGACCTCTCCCAGGGTTTGGGATTTCTGAAGCTTGTGAAGGGGAGGGGGAAGAGAGAACAGAAAAAAGGCCCAGGGACTGGTTTTTGCTTCCTTGATGGTCCAATACCCCTCCCTAGGCTCAAGAAGAGAAATCCTAAAGCTAAAATTAGGATTGACTGAGAGTATCTTGGAAACTTGATCAAAGCCTGGATAAATTAATGTCTTGCCAAGCATCCCTCTACTGGAGGGTCTTGTGCTCTGCACTCTTTGACACCAGTTAGACATCTGCTGAGCCTATCAGCTGGTGAGACCTGCTGATGCCAGCCAGCCAAGTGGCAGGCATGAGTTTCGATGGAACGAGTCCTGACACATGGAAGACACTAAAAAAACATTGGTGACTGTTACCATGAAGGAATTCCCACAACCAGTTTTGCTTCCTTAACATAAAAGAGAAAAAGAGTTGCTTTCTTTGTAGTCTGAAGAGTCAGGAGGGTGGAGGGAAGCAGAGGATAAGAAAGTAATTTGGGTAAAATCACCATCACCCATCCTTTTGGGTGAACTAAGCCAGAGTACTACCTAGAGGAAGAAAAAATATGTATGTCTTTAGAATATGGATTGACATGTAACATAAATCCAACTTTCTCTTCCTTTCTGTATTTAAATTTCCCTTGAACCATGTGGTAGTAAATTTCATTTAGCCTGGCTTAAGATGCATGGGGAAAACCTTCCAGATCTGGTAAATAATTCACTGGTTGGGAGTGCAAGTCCCAGGTAGGGCCAGGCATCCTCAGCTGCGTTCTGTAGCAATGGCTGTTGTGGAACTTGCGGTAAGCCCCCCTAAGACAGGATCCCAACCTTGCAGGCAAGAGGAGGAAGATCATGGTGAAGAGATAGGAGAAGGCAAGTCTTTTAACCTGTACAATTGCAACCAGCCCTTGATCCATATTTTTGTTAGCTGCACTCACATTTTTTGTGTGTTTGCTCTTCACAAGATGCTCTTACTTAAAAACATAGAGGCGGCCGAAACCGGTTTGGCTCAGTGGATGGAGTGTCGGCCTGCGGACTGAAGGGTCCCAGGTTCGATTCCGGTCAAGGGCATGTACCTGGGTTGCGGGCATATCCCCGGTGGGGGATGTGCAGGAGGCAGCTGATCGATGTTGCTCTCTCATCGATGTTTCTAGCTCTCTATCCCTCTCCCTTCCTCTCTGTAAAAATCAATAAAATATATTTTTTTTAAAAAACACATAGAGGCATTAGCATTGGACAGGGACACTGGGTCCTACTGAAGAGTCCTATAAAGATACTCAGTCCTGGCTGCAGCTCTCCGTGTCAATCCCCTAATGTATGGAATACCAAATACTGTTGTTGGCAAAGACATTCAATATATTTAAGGAGTGAGAGAAGAAGTTGGGGTTTTGTAGAGTACAAATCATTCCTGGTACAGGGACTTGGACTTAATTTCTTGGCTGCCCATCCTCTTTATTCACCACCCAAATGATCTACATTGTAACCTTCTTTCCCTCCTATCTTAGTGAGAGCCATGACCCTATTCCCCTCTGGGCTCATCCCTCCACCTGCAACCCCTCCCACACCCTCAGGATCTCATCCCTCAATAACACCTTCGATTTCAACTGAATGGCTTTCTTCCTTTTCCTCTACAGATAAGCATGTCTATGCCTTCCCAATCTAAATAAAAACCAATGGAAAGATTCCCCTTTTATTTTCACACTAGTGGCCCGGTGCACGAAATTCGTGCACTGAGGCGGGGGGGTGGTTCCCCAGCCTGGCCTGTGCCCTGTCACAGTGTGGGAGCCCCACAATCCATCACCCCAAAGAGGTAGGCCCCGCTCACCCATCTGGGGCTCCTTGATGGATTGCCCCAAAGAGGTTGGCTGGAGCAAGGGGTCTCGCCTCTGCACCGCATGGTGCCGTGGGACCCCCAGGCCTTGCCACACAGAGGCCTCCACCGGGCCCCAGGCCTCCTGGTGATGGATTGTGATGGTGTGAGGCAAGTCCCCGAAGCTGCAAGTCCCCGCCCACCCACGCCTGCTGTGCATGCAGCTTGCTGATCGGTTGTTACATGTGAGGGCGTCCCAACCATTTGCATATTACCCTTTTATTAATATAGGTAACTAGCAAACTCAGTCATCAACTCTTCTTAAACTCTACCTCTCTGTGAGGTCAGTGACATCTAATATCATGGACCACTTCCTCCTCCTTGGAACTCCCTCCGTGTCTGTCCCTCCTGACCCCAGTCTCTACTAGTTGTGCTGTCTTTGGGGCAGATCATAGTACATATGATTCTTTCCACAGCCCTCTTTCTCTAGAGCAGTAGTTCTCAACCTTCTGGCCCTTTAAATACAGTTCCTTATGTTGTGACCCAACCATAAAATTATTCTCATTGCTACTTCATAAATGTAATGTTGCTACTGTTATGAATCATAATGTAAATATCTGATATGCAGGATGGTCTTAGGTGACCCCTGTGAAAGGGTCGTTCGACTGCCAAAGGGGTCTCGACCTACAGGTTGAGAACCACTGCTGTAGAGGCTGACCCTGGCAGTAGAGGGCCTTTGTTAGCCATATTGGTACTGCAAGGCCTCATGGGCACCTACCCAAGACAGAAAAACAAGATTAATTCTTCCAGGGTTGAGGGGCAACCAACCAGATTGGTGATGTCATTGAGGGAGGTTCAAACTCAGGAGCTATGGGGTGTGTCACTTGCACAGAGCAGCAGGAAGGGATGACATTTGGATACAAAGAAGACACAGCCTTGCTGAGATAGGACAAACTGAGAATGACAGATTCTTGCTGCTCGTAGTCATCCTGTGGTTCCTAGATCCAGAGCCTCGAGTGCTTCGGATACCTCCTCAGCCTTCTGATAAACCCTAGAAACTTACTTTCCTGTTTGAGCCAGCTGTGTGGGTTTCTGTGGCCTGCAACCACAGGAACTTTGATTACTATACCCCATCCTTCTCCTCCTCTCTTACAGTTTACTCTTCCCCCTAAATTCAGGTACCATGGGACCCCATCCCTAGCTCTTTTCTTTCTCGAGCCTGTATATTCTCTCTTGGTATCCTCCACGCACCAGCTATAACTGCCACCTCTGGGCGGATCACTCTGAAATTTAAGTCACTGGACCAAACCTCTTTTCAGCGCTACTGACCAGTACACCCTGAACACTGCTCATCTCTGCCTGGATGCCCCACAAGTCCCTAAAAATTACTAATTACAAACCTGAATTCAAAGGCATTGCTTTTCCAATATTTTGTAGACTGATGAATGATCCCACCATCCACCCGGTCCCCTAAGTCAGACATCTGAGGCAAGCTTCACTTCTCCCTCCGCCACACCCTCCACAGTCAATTTAGTCTCCGTGTCTTCATGATTCTGCAGCCTTAGGATTTCTTACATGCATCCTCTCCTCTCCATTCTGACTTCATTGTATTTGAGACCCCATCACTTTATCCTACCTGGCCTTCTGATCTCCTAACACCCCTCTCTAAAACACAAAAATGGTTGAATTATCCCCTGATTCTTTCAAGGTAAAGGCCAAATTCCTTGGAACAGTATCCAAGAACTCTGATCATGATTAGACTCCTGCCTCCTTGCCAGCCACATTTTTCACACCCTTGCCGTGGGCCCAGAAATTCTATCGACATCGAACAACTTGCAGTTTCCTAAGATCCCAAACTTTCTGCCCAAGAACCTTCACACCTGATGCCCCATCCTCTCTGCAGAGCCTGCCCACACTTCTTCAAAGGTTAACTCAACTAATTCAACTCAGTATCACCTCTTCCAGGAAGCCTTCCTTGAATGTCACCTAAGGCTCACTCACCTACACTTTCAGCTTACCGTCTCTGTTCCCACAGTCCTCTTTGTTTAACTTTATCACAAGCCTTTGATGCCATTTCATAATCAGTCACTTCTATCTGTGTCTCTTCCACAAGTCTGTAAGTTCCTTAAGGGAAGATATTCTGCCTTTCTTGGATTTTTATTCATACAGCCTGCCGTTCAAAGCAGGCTTTCTGGATATCTTGTCCTGGAGAGTCCAGCAGGAAACAAATGAGAGAGAAAAGTAAGACTGTCCTGACCCAGAATACATTCTCTTCCTTCTGTTCCAGCTTTGAAAATGAAAAGGTGAGGGTGTGTTTCCACCATTGTTTTGATAGAGCGCTGAGGCTTTTGCGTTCTCTTGCTTGAGGTAACTGGAGGAGGTGGTTCTCTGTGTATTTACTTCCAGAGTGGCTCTGTCATGCTCCCAGCAGTGCTGGCTCAGGGCTGCAGAACCCAGCTCAGCAGAAAGTACTGGCAAAGGCTCTGGAAATAGTTTAATTCAGAAAAGACAAGGTCTCTTCCCTCAAAGAACACAAGGCCCTAAGGCTGGTTGGAATGGAGCCCTGTATCTCTTTGGCAGAGGATTCTAAGTGGCCCCTTCTGGTATTAATGCCCTGGGCTGATTCCTCCCTGTTTAGTGTAGGCTGGTCATGTGACTTGCTTCTAACCAATAAAAGATGGCAGAGGTGATGGGATCTCTTCATCGCTGACTGTACCTCTTGCTGGATTGAATGAAGCAAGTTGCAAAGTTGGGGAGGCCCACATAAGAAAGAATTGAGGGCAGCCTCCAAAGCAGCTAGGAACTGAGGCCCTCGTTCCAAAACCTGAAGTATGCAACAACCACCCATGCTGGGAAGTGGGTCCTGCCCCAGCTGAGCCTTCCCATGAGATCCCAGCCCGGGCTAACAATTGATGGCAGCCTTGGAAGAGACTGAAACAAACACCCATCCACGTCATGCCCTACAGACGGTGTGAGATAATAAATACCTGCAGTTTTAAGTCACCCACTTGCAGCAGAATGTTATGCAACAAAAGATAACTAATGCCATCTGCTTTCTCCCCACTGAAAGCCTTGCTGCCCAGAAAACAAAATTCTTCCATTTTTGAGAAGATTAAAACAAGAAAGCCACCATCCACTAAATGTTTAACTAAAAATGAAATGCCTTCTCAACACAAGATTTTAAATCATTTTAGTATTCTAAAAGCTGAGGCTATAAGAATCCATGCAAGACATTGTGTAAAATGAAGGGGGAAGGAAAGGAAATGTGGTTAAAACTTGCAAAGGGGCTCTGGAGAAAACTGGAGGCCCCGTTGGTTTATTTAACTTTTAAATCTTATTACATTTGCTAGATGCATGTTAGCATTCGTGGTTCATTTAGTTTTATTCTGACTTCTATAAATAGGCACTCTATGAGCCTTGATAAATGACTTAAAATCTTGCTTGACTTCACTAAAGAAATTAGCATGTTAATCTTAAAAATTCTACCCATAGAAATGAATGCAAGCCTCATTTTCCACCACCGCCTACTCCCCTGCAAGTCCACCTCCCCCAATTCCTGGGCCCCTCCCTGCCAACCTTGCTCTTTTCTTTGGCTCTGCAGTTTATAAATCTGGCATCCACTCAAATCACTCAAACCTGATTCTCTTGCAAAAACAAACAGAAGCTACCTGGGGCCTTTGATTCCCACTCATTTACATTCTTTCCATGCCAAGGGTCAGAGGATGTCAGAGTTGGTGGCAGCCAGTCAAGCCCAGCATTAGGCGTCCCTTATCTACCAATGCAGTGTTTTTGAACATGACAGCATTTATTTCTTTAAAATTATCAATGGAAACATATGTAACTGCCACAAATCTGAAACTAATAAATCTAAAAGTTCAGCCTGGAGCTGTGACAACAAGTAGACAAGAGCCCATACAGAACTCATAAAAATGCAGGCAGTGGGTGGAGGGGGAGACAGGATCTACATGACATATATGTATATGGAAAAAGTCAAGTTGGAAATTCCAGGTGGTTTGATGGAGCAGAATGCATTTTTAAATAATTAGCATTTCACCCTAAAGCACAGCTTCCTTTTAAGTAACTGGCTGGTTTGTAGCTTTCCAAATAGCCTCTAGCTAAAGAGTAATGTCAGTTCCGTACCTGTCCCACTAGCTAAACATACAGGGTGTCCCAAAAAAATGTATACACACTTTAACAGCTGAAAATAAAATGTATTTTAATAAATACTGCCTTTTAATCATTCAAAGTCTGTATACACTTTTTTGGGGCACCCTGTATATGCCAGCTCCATCTGTAAGTCCTACGACTTCCTCTGGCAACCAGCATGAAGGTTATCTAATGTGGTTTGCCCATTAACAGCATTTTCGAGCCCTCCATGAAAATAAAAGTTGATTGTTAAGAGGCAAATAACTTTACACATTACAATAGTTTGTGGCCAACCAAAACTCAATCCTACTCAACAGGATCTTATTCCTTAGATTTAATTTCTCTCATTAGGAAGAATTTAAATTCAATTTTTTTTTCCTCTGGGTGAAGGGAGACAATGGAAAAACTTGAGAAACACCACTTGAGATGCCTAGAATTCTAGATGAGCAAATAGGGAAGAAAATGAGCTTAAGGAGGGCAGGGTAAAACCTGCAGGCACTAAATGAAATAATCCTAATAAAATCTAGTCACTGCATCCGTTTGTGTATTAAAACAGGAGCAGAACTAGAGAAATCCCAAAGGCAGGTTGTAACACAGCATTAGAAACTTTGACCTTGAAGTCAGAAGACCTGTGTTGAGTCAGCTCCTAACACTTAATTACTAGTTGTGTCACCTTGAATAAAAGTGACTTCTTATTTACATTCTTTTCCTTTTCTGTAAAAAGAATTAAAATGTCAGATCCACATGGTTATTGCAATGGTTAAATGAGATAATATTCATACAACACTTTGCTGTTCAGTTGAAAGGCAACATCATCCAGCAGAATTATTTGAATGCTGGAGAGCGCTGCACGGTAGAGGATTGTATTGATAAGCCTAGAGTTGACACTACTGTGAATTATTGCTTCAAGATGGTGTTTGACTGAGGGTGAAGAGGCTGCTAGTTAGGAATAGCAAGTACTATGTAAAACATACACACACACACACACACACACACACACACACACATACACACACACCAACAACATAGGAATGATCCAATGAGAGTGACCCATCCTATTTTAAGGGGCTAGTAGGAGATATTCAGCCCACAGAGAAGTGATGAGAGAAAACATTGGCACTGGCCAGGCAGCTTAATTGGTTAGAGCATCATCCCTATGCGCCAAGGTTGCAGGTTCTATCCCTGGTCAGGACACATACAAGAAACAACTATTGAATACATAAATAAGTGGAACAATGGATATATGTTTATCTATCTATCTCTCCCCCTCTTCCTCTCTCTCTAAAATCAATAAAAATATATATTTTAAAAATTACTTATCTTTTTCCCATCAACTAAACCAGTGGTCCTGGAATCACTGGGGGTACTTTTGCACTTTTAAAAATATTTTTTTATTGATTTCAGAGAGGAAGATAGAGGAAGAGAGAGATAGGAACATCAATGATAAAAGACAATCATTGATCAGCTGCCTCCTGCATGCCCCACACTGGGGATCGAGCCTGCAACCTGGGCATGTGCTCTGGGACCAGGGATCAAACCATGACCTCCTGGTTCATAGGTCAATGCTCAACCACTGAGCAACACCAGCTTGGGCCACTTTTGCACTTTTGAAAAATGCCTGACCATGGAAGATTGGGAGAACTCCACAAATGTGCATTGAATAAGCGAGCACACAAGGTTGCAATGAAATCAGCAAACTCATACATTACCGGTGGAAGTGTAAATGTGTATACTCTTTAGAGAAAGCAATCTGTCAATATGTATCAAAGATTTTTGTTTAGTTTAGTTTTAATTTTGTTTTTGTTTTGGTTGAATAATTCTATGTGTATGAGCCCATCCCAAGGAAAATATCAAAGAGAAGAACAAAAATGTATACATAAGGATGCCGCCTGTCACAGTATGATTTTACTAGTATGTTTGTGCATCCTCCATATACCATGGATAACAGCTTGAGTTGCTTCAAGCCTGCATAAAACACTTGTGCTCTGTAGACCCCATGTTACGGGTAGGAATACCTGACAGGGAAACAAAAGAAACAATAAATTAAAGCAAGGTGTAAAAAATCAGGTGTCATCTCAATCAAAACCAGTTGCCCTGCAGCTCATTAATATTTCAAAAAGTTGAGACCCTGCCACTCAGCGCAGGTCTGGTCAGGTCAGGCCTTAGCCTCCCACTATCCTGGTGATCTCCGCTAATCTCAAAATCAAATGGCAAGCAATTAGCAATTAAAGCATCTTAAAGGAACAGGTAATGTTGCAGGCTAAGGCAGCACAGTGGAAAAGAGAATAAGTTCACTTTAGGGCTTTCTTTTAAAACTCACAATCTTCTTGAGTCAAGATTCTCCAGGATTTGCAACTCATCACCAGCTAAGATTCTCCACCACAAAAGACAAGCATTCTCTAGGGATTAATTGTTCCCTATTTTCCCCAAACCACTGAAAAGCTGCTGAATTTACTGCAAGTCTTCTATAAATCCTACTTTCCTGCAGGTTATAAGATACAAATATTCTCTCAGGAGTGCAATCAGAAGGATTCAGTTTTAAAAGAAAAAAAAATGAAGCTCTGCCTGGCTGGTGTGGCTCAGGGGTTGAGTTCTGACCTATGAACCAGGAGGTAATGGTTCGATTCCCGGTCAGGACACATACCCAGGTTGCAGGCTCCATCCCTAGTGTAGGGCATTCAGGAGGCAGTCGATCAATGATTCTCTCTCATCACTGATGTTTCTATCTCTCTCTCTCCCACTCCCTTCCTCTCTGAAATCAAGAAAAATATTTTTAAATGAAATTCTATGCAGAAGACTAAATTGTGAGCTCTCAGATTTTTAGTATCATTGATCCAAACTGTGAGAATGATAATCAAAGGAGCAAAAGAGCTTTTTTATCAAATGCATTTACCAAGTACTATCAAGCATCCGATTACCAAATGAGTCAGACATCATAGCTAACCAGCCAGGTAACCCTGGTACAGGGGAATCTGTGGACCATACACATACAACCAAATATATAGTGATAAATAGCATATGTGTAGTGGCTGGTCCTTCTCAAAGCACGTTCACATAAGATTTATGGTCCAATCCTCATATTAACCTCATAAGGTAAACAGAAAAAAAAACCATATTCAACAAAGATGGATACCCAGCTCTAGGTTAGCTGACTTGCCCACATTTACAGAACCAATTAATTATTGAAAATATCAGTAGTCAAAGTTAGCTCTTAAAGGTTTTTTCCACCCTAGGACAGCATATGTAAATTCTATATATATGACATGAGTAAATAATTTAAAAAGATAAATTGGTGAAAGCAAGACCCAGAAGCCACACACCCACCTTAAGTCCCAGTGCCATCACCTATGGGTAGTGTTAATTTGGGTAAATTGTTAATACACTCTGTGAATCATCTGCCAAGTAAGGATAATAATAACACTTAGCCATAGGGTGATTATAAGGATCATGTGTAAAGTGCTGAGCCCAGTGAAATGTTACCTACCATAATTAGGAGAGCCAGTGATTGAGGATCAGGAACAATTCTCTGCTTAATCAAGATAAGATACAAATAGCCCAGCCGGGGTGTCTCAGTGGTTGAGCATCGACCCATGAACCAAGAGGTCACCAGTTTGATTCCTGATCAAAGCACATACCAGGGTTCCATCCCTGGTAGAGGACATGCTGGAGGCAGCTGATCCATGTTCCTCTTTCATCGCTGTCTCTATCTCTCTATCCCTCTTCCTTCCTCTCTCTCTAAAAATCAATAAAAACATTTTTTAAAAGATGCAAATAGACTGAGTCCTTCTGCCTGTCAGGTGTGTGTTAGGTGCTGTATTAGTTCCCTATTGTTGCTATAACAAATTACCACAAACTGAGTAGTTTAAAATGACACAAACTTATGGTCTCACAGTTCCGGAGGTCAGAGTCTGAAATGGTCTTACTGAGCTAAAACCAAGCATTGGCAGAGCTGCATTCCTTCCAGAGGCTCTAGGAGAGAATCCATTTCCTTGACTTTTCTAGCTTCCACTGGCTACCTGCATTCCTTGGCTTGTGGACCCTTCCTCCATCTTCAAAGAGCAGCATTCCAGTGTCTGCTGCTGTTGATTATCCCCTCTCTTCCCCCGTTTCCCTCATCATATCACATTCCCTGTCACTCATCCTTTTAAGTACCCTCCCTCTTATAAGTACCCTATAATTACACTAGAGGCCCAGTGTACAAAATTCGTGCATGGGTAGGGTCCCTAGGCCTGGCCAGCAATCAGGGTCAATATGTGCGGCAATCAGCAGACACCGCTACCGCTGGTCAGGGCCTGCGGACTGGGGGCAGCTCCTGCTTGAGTGTCTGCCCCCTGGTGATCAGTGCATGTCATAGCAACTGGTCATTCCACCGTTAGGTCAATTTGCATATTACGGTTTTACTATATAGGATTATGCCCACCATGATAATCAGAATAATCACCCCATCTCAGGATACTTAACTTAATCCCATTTGCCATATAAGGTAATATTAACAGGTTCCAGGGATTAAGGGGTGGACACCTTTGAGGGACCATTATTCAGTCTATCATAGGTACCAAGAATACAAGAATGAATTTGATCCAACTGTGTAGCTCAAGGAGATCACAGACTATTAAGTAAAGCAGACATTTAAAAAAGAAAAGAAAATGAACACAAGTGCACATCAGACTGCACAACACAGGGCTATTAGAGAAGTATAAACAAAGTGTTCTGGGGCAACAGAGGACAGAGAGGTTTATCTCAACCAAGAAGAGAAGAGAAGGCCTCATGATAAAGTGATATGTACATAGAATTGGGCAATGATATATACTTAAACTTGTGGCGATGAAGGATCCCAAGGAAAATACATGGAAAAGTTAGGAATACTGAATGGGCTGGTGTGACTGGAGCCTAGGGGATAAAGGGAGGAGAAAACAGACACAGAAAATGTTGAAGAGGAACATTAAAGCCATACCGTGAAGGGCCACATGACAGCACGGGAACTGTACAGAAAGAGAAGTCACTGAAGGCTGCTGAACCCGTCATTCAGATTTATGTTTTACAAAGAAAAGTCCAGAGGCAATGAAGAGAGAGGATTGTAGAAGGCAGGCCCTAATTTAAAAGCTACATCAATAGTCTAGAGAAAAAGGAAAAAATACAAAGTGAAGGAAGGAATGCAGGGAATGGAAACGAAGATGGATTTCAGACACACTTCTAAAGTAAGATGAACAGGACCAAGGGGCCAACGGAATACAAGAGGGAGACAAAAGTGATGGTAGAAGTAATTAGATATTGATTCCACTAAGTGAGCCAAAAAACAAGAAGAGGTGGCAGTTCATAGAGAGATATATTTCAGATGAGCTGATGAGAACTTCCAATGGGGCTAACTCTGATTGTTTAGCCAAAAGAAAAAAGCATGTAGAAATGACATCGACATGTCTGAGAATCTGGAAAAGTCTAGTATCTGAAGTCAGAGGACGTAGGCTCTCATCCTTTTCTGATGAAGATTAGCTTTGGGACTTTTGGACAAGCTGCTCAATCTCTCAGTGCCATAGTTTCCCAAGAAGTATTAGATAATCATTAAATTCCCTTCTCATTCTAACATTATATGGGCCTCATATCTGAGTCATTATTTTCTTTTCAGTTTCAACCCCTTCTCCCAGTCACTCTTGGCATTGGCCACTGCAGAAAGTCTGATGGGTTCTGACTGTCAAGGGCTAGAGCTTGAGAGGGAGGACAGGGTACTAACCATCACTGCACGATGCCAGCAACACCTTCCTCCACTGTCCTCCCCCTTGGCTGGACACCCTCACGCGGTCCTGGAAATGACCTGCATCATGAAAATCAAAGATGTGAAACCACAGATAATATCTGCCATTTTCTGTTTCAACTGCTGCTTTTTAAATGTTCTGTTCCCAAATACTCCTTTCCTATTAGACTTTAAAACGTGTTTGCGCCAACTAGGCTACAAATGAAATTTCTTATTCAGTAGTGAAAAATTACATGGGGGATCATGAGAGCCTAGGCAGAGAGGAGGCAAGTCAGTAATGTTTAGAGTGTCTTATTTAAAGAAGAGTGAATTGAGATAGTACTCTACCGAAGTCATTGATATTAAAAGACAATATAAGCCTCTTTAGAGACTTTTAGTTTAGCTGTAATTCTCAGTGGGGCAGACATAGAGACTTAGCATAATCATCTAGTACATTTTTCAGATTATTAATACACCCCTTTCCTCCACCACAAGATTCTTAGACTTCTCCAGAATGAATAACAAAAAGACTAAAAAATAGGGACATCTAAAATAAAATATTCCTTAGTTGGATACACATATACATATACACTCATATGTATATATATGTACATATGTATATATACATATACATGTGTGCGTCTAACTAAAATATATATATGGTATATATCATATATCGTTAGGCCCATAGCCTACCCACTTCTAGTTATACACATATTATAGCCTTCATCCTAATCTTATTCAAACTCATGATTTCCTGCTATTGTCCATGCTGCTTTATGCTCTGTGACTTGGTTCACCCTCTTCTTTTCTGACCAATGAGGTATACCGACCTTGCTCAGATGGCCCGCTGCAGCTGTCATCTTTAGTTAAAGCCTCTCCTGATCTGAATTGACCTCTGCCTCCTTCATGTCCTCCTGTGTCTTCTATCATGATTTCTACAACTCCTTACTGGAAATTTCCCTACTAACTTTGAACTTTCCAGAGGTAGAACAGACCAGGTACATAACTGATGCATGTGGACTGAATGAATATGATAAAAGAAGGAGAAGAAATAGCAAGTGCATTATTTGGTCTCCTTAAGGCAAAGATATATTCCTGTCCTCAAAATCCATTTATGGGTCCAGAAACCAGTTTTTGTTTATGTACTGTCAATAACTAAAGTTGAGAACTTCTTAAGGTAAATGTTGTTTTTAAGATATGATGCACGCCATGATTTAGAGGGCAAAGAATGAACATGCACAGAACATAGTCTGCAAAATTTGTTAGATTAAAATGTTTAAGATTCTACTTATTCAGCCATCATGTTTTGTTTTTTTTTAAAAAGAGTAGGAATTGAGCTATGACCACCTTGAATTGCATGCTGCCGTGAGATTATAATTTGTAATACTGAAATGGTGAAATATTTATTTTTGTTCTACCTGTGCTGAAACAGCTACAGTTTTACCCTTCAGGGATGTATTTATTGCCATGTCAGTCAATAGGCCCAGAGAAACAGCTCTCAGGGAATATGATCACTACTGATGGCAAGAATAAAGCCAGCATGTTAGCATGTGCCAGGTGAGGTCATTAATAATGTGTTCACCTACAGAGCCACCCAAAAGCACACTAAACTGAACCCTGAGAAAGAGTGTCAGGTAACTGTGTATCCAAATCCTCCCTCGATCCTAGGAGACAATGCCTTTTCCAGCAAAAGGTGCTTAGTCGGTGTCAGACTGTGATACAGGCACTTGAAGTTAAAGCTCATAAAGCTCTCTTTAATAGCAGAAAAATCTAATTCAATGGTTAAATGCCAATCAGAGTGGGATAAGTAGGCAGCAGCTGAAAACGCAAGATTTAGAAATCAACTGCAATTCCTTAGGGAATGCATTACTACTGAGTGGCTGTCAGAAGCAGAACATAAGTGAGTTAGCACCATTAACTTGGGGGGGAAAGAATGACGCCTACTTAAGTGAACACACATAGAAGCGCAGCACATTTTTGACGTTAAATGTTAAATGGGTTTGGAAAATTTCCTGAGACTGAAAAGTATGTGCAAATGAATTTGGAAGATGAAAACAAATTAGGAAATGAAGAAAAACCAAAAGTACATTTTCTTCAACTCTTATCCATGTCACACATCCAATAAAGAATCAAATATCTCCTAAGGTGGTCGTGAAATTTTGGACTCTTGACTGACCCATTCATCCTGAGAAAACATTTAGCCTTTAGAAAAGGGCATTGTCTCCTGGGCCAAAAGCAGATTTGAGCTTCATCATCTGACCTTTTCATTTGCCTTCTCCCAAGCTGCCACTTCTCCCTGCATTATGAAAAGGAAGATGAGCGTGTCTGGGGCTCCAGGGAAAAGTCCAAAAGAGATCTGCTCTAAATCACTGACCCAGGAACTCTCCTCCTGTCTACACTGTGTCTTGCCCCGTGTTCTTTACCAAACCATGAAAAGTAATGGCATGCAAGGCAGAGGTGAAAGGAAAAAAGAAGGTATCTGGAAGAGGTCAGGCAGTCATGGTTGGGAAGAGAGAGAGGTGATGTGTCTGTGTATAGAGAAGGAAAACATCTCATATGAATTAAGTTTTTCCAGCTCACATTAATTCTCCGCATACACAGGGAAGGGGCCACCAATGACAAGTACAATGTGGTCCTACTCCCAGCTGCCATTGATTGGTCCAAGTTGGTATCTGTCCCAGGCTGAGCCAATAAGCTCTTTTCCAGGATTGTTGAGTCTGGGACCAAAGAGAGCATGAGCCAATCCAATATGGTGGCATGCACACACTTCAAGATGTGTACATCTCAGAAGCATCGAGGTTATCTTTCCCACCTCATCTGTACCTGGTTGCAGCAAGAAAGAATGAAACCAACAAGTTCAGAAAAATCGAGATGAGGAGAGTAGTAAATGCATTCAAGGCCCAGCTATAGCCCTGGTCTTCCTACAGTTTCACTGCCTGACTCTTCCCTCAATTACTCTACATTTAATCATGTACAGGAGGAGTGGTGTCGTCCTGTGAGTTTAGCACACAGACCTAGAGTGCAAAGGCCAATCCTTACAGAGTCTAAAGAAAATAAGTTAAAGGCAAGATAAAGATCCATTCTGCTCCATGCATAATAACCCTTTAAAAATAAATTTTCCTAAGTTAATTTGAGTTTGGTTTTTGCTGTACATGTACAGGAATCTAAATATTTCTTAAGAAAAAAATATATTTGAGTATCTTTGAATATAATAGAAGACTTAGAAGGATGGTTAATTTGACGAGCAAAGACCTCCATAACCATTTGGCCATCTGAGTGTGCACAAGTCCTTTGTCTTGCTGATAGTGGGGTTCTTTGGGAACTGACAACTCGTATATATGGATATAATGGATATATGTACATGCATATGCATGTAGATTGAAGAATATCAGGGCTTTTCTTGGCTCCAGAGGTTAAAGTCACATCTTCTTCCCCTGATTTAATGCAATCTCAAGATAATGTGAAATTATGGGAAAGTAACAAAAACAATTTTGCAGTCTTCAGAAACATTTTGAAAGTTTATAATTTTCTAAAAGTATCTGCAAGACTTTTAGAAAGCATATAAAATGCTAATGTGATAAACATTATGTATGAAACATTTACATGGTAAAATTAATTAGAAGACCAGGTATCATGCAAGAAATTAGAACTGACACTTGAAGGCAGATTTAATTCTGATCATATCAATGTAAACTATGTAATTTAGCAAAAGGTGATGTGATAAAAAAATGTATAGTGATATTAACAAGTTTTGATATTTAGTGGCAGAACACTAAGATTCAGCTAGTTTTCTTGGTCACACATGGGTAGATTATTCTACCAACTTGAAATATTAAAAATACTATGAATTGATATTTAATCTAACTTTAAAATGATGAATTTATTTGCTAGGAACAAGTTTTAGCCCACAAGAAAAAGACATAATTAATGTAGGCAACTTTCCATTAAATAAATTCTAGTTCTTTTTATACCAGCATCTCAATGGCTACTTCATAGCACACAAGTACTCTCCATCTACATATTCATGCTCCCCCAAATGCCTCAATTCTCAGGGCTCAAAAGCATCATGCAAAGAAATCTGCACATCTGAGTGAGTGAGCAAAGAAGTACAACTTTCAGCTAGCCGGGCTGTGATATACTAGTAAGCCCTGTCTGTCAAGGTCAGCTCCTTCTCCAGATTTGTCAGATCACTCATATTCCTGTTTCTATGAAGCATGCTGGCCTTTTCATACAGTTAAAGGTCAATTTCTCCCCGAGCCTCCTTACACTACCAAGTGGAGAGAAAAGGTGAATACAGGTCATTTAGGGACTCACGTCACAGTTTCCCAATAACATAGATGCATTCCTTAACACAAACTGAACAAAGGGGCCAGAAAGAACCAGCTGCAGCCCGTCTAGTCTCTTGTTCCTCTGATGCGGAAGAACTGTGCCTCTAGGTCAGATGGTTTTGTCTTTATTAAAATGCTACAGGAAAGAAGTTACTTAGATGGCCTGAACTAGCAGGAGCAACCTCCACAGCGACCATCATCACTGCCCTCCTCGTACCTGCCTTAAGCACCAGTGCAACCTGTCCACAGTAACACTGCACAAGGGGTAGGGGAGGAGGGAGGGGAGGAGCCGTGGGGACCAGAGGGAAGAAGCCTAGGATATTCTGTTTGCATCTTTCTGACACCAGTCCCATCCCTAGTTATACCTTCTCATGCCAGACTTAGGGTAAAATCCCTTTAGAAGACAGCAAAACACACTCTAAAGTGGCATTCAAGTGTCTAAGCACAGCTTCAGCCCCTTGCACAGAAAGCACCATCACCACTGAGCCTGGCTCCTCTGAGCCTGGTTCCTGATTAAGCAGTGATCTTTATCACAAGCCCACTGCTTTCTCCATCATCTGACTGGGGCCAAAAAGTTTTCATTTACAAGCTAGAGTCAGATAAAAGCGCCTTAAAAGGCTTCAAGGTGGAGAATTCCTTTTTTAATGAGCATATTTAGGTTGCTATGAGTCAAGTTCAAAATTCAAGTCACATGTAATAGGGGAAGGAGAAACCTGATGTTCAAATACATTTTCCTCCCCTTTTGAAGTAATTTGTCTTTAAAATTTCTGTGAAAATTCTACAGAGTTCCCCAGAAAACGGCACCAACCATCTGTAAGTAAAAACAAAAGCTCTCCGTAGAATATATCACAGGTTCAAAGCACTTTGGCATCGGCAGATTGAACACGTTATTAAAAGAATTTAACTGCAAGAAGAGCTCCCATAATTACACAGCAGCTGGTCTAATGTTGACAAAACAACTTTTAGAGGCTTTCAGAAGCCTTAAAGGCTAATCAATTAAAAAGGCATGAATAGTAATGTGCATCCCATCCTTAACGTTGCGAGCTGCCTCTCCTGCCAATACAGCCAGGTTTTCATTTTGGAACAATCACTTCTTACATCCGACAATTAAGTCAAACATGTGAATAAATTCTAAGTTGTGTCTAGGTGAGACCATTATACTTAAAATAAAATAACTCCATAAAACTTAATTATAAACAGTGAACTTAATGAGCATTTCCATAGTAGCAAAGTTATTAAAATGCCAATAGCTCACTCCAGAGTTTGCACTTACTTTACCAAGAGCAGGCAGAGAAGTGTTTTGGATTACAATCTACATCAGCCAACAATATGCTGGATGCATAAAAATGAATGAATGAATGAGTCTGTACCCTGCATTCAGAAACACTGACTTAATCCCCTGAGATATGCCCAAGTTGTCATGTAGAATGACCCGCTCCTAGCAGAGGCTGTTTTCTCTTTTGAATCCCTTACATTCAGAGAACTAGAAAGGATTTTATATATCCCTGGGTCCAACCTTCTGTGGGACCCAGCGTACTTTTTCTATGAAGGGCCAGATAGTAAATAAGTTAGGCTTAGTTGGCCCTAGGGTCTGTCACAACTATTCACCTCTGCCATTGTAGTGTGAACGCAGCCACTCATGAAGTTTAAACAAATGGGCACGGCTGGATTCTAACAAAACTTTATTTATAAAAGGAAGCAGAAAGCTGGATTGGGCCCATGGACCTTGCTCTCCTTGCATGTTGCCCCCCTCCCCCATTCAGGGACCTGGGAGTCTCTTTGGGAACACCTCCAGTGAAGGGGCTAGCCCCCTCCTAGCAGGATCTTCTGTTCTCTGAAGCTTTCCCTCCTTTTCACTGAAATGAATCTCCCAGCAGCTTGCCGGCACTCTCACATCTTCATCTTCCGCACACCCAGTCCTCTCCTAAATCACTCTCCCTCCCCAGAGTGCTCTGCATACACAGGCCTACAAAACCATTTCTTTATGTACAGAGAACACCACCAGTTTTGCCTTCTGGAGCCCCAGAGAGTAAGTACAATGGCCCTTCCACCTGATGGCCCTGGATGTCTTTGAAGACAACTGTGGTATTTCCTGTCTGCACCACTCATCTGGGGCCTCGTG
Organism: Myotis yumanensis; assembly: GCF_028538775.1. Classification (NCBI taxonomy): domain Eukaryota; kingdom Metazoa; phylum Chordata; class Mammalia; order Chiroptera; family Vespertilionidae; genus Myotis; species Myotis yumanensis. The sequence goes on from NW_027223759.1 coordinate 63,111,697, forward strand.
GCACTTTCTATTGTTAGTTTTCTTCTTCCATGTACACCGTATTTTCCTCCTCATTTAGATGGCAAGTGAGGCAGGGTCACTGGCACGTAAGCTCCATTCAGTTTTATGGTTGAGAGTGGCAGAATGACCACAGAAATATCAACCAACCAATCTTTTCTAACATCCTTCTCTGCGAATTCAAGGGGGACCGTTCCTGATACAGGAGGTGGGCAGCTCTTCACAGCACCGGTGAGACTGCTAGTGTGTCAGACTCCTGCAGGTGTAAAACTGATCGCTGAGAGGCAAAGGCCTCCTTTCTCCCTCTGACCACCCACCGGGATCTGGAATGTAATTTCAACTTGGCATTCTCCATTACACCAACTTCCCAACTGAGAACTCTGAGGCTGGGTCCAAGGTCTGTCCCTGTCACACACCCAACCTTCCTCCTTGCCTTTCAGCGTCCCTATCATAGCCATTTTAATAGCCCAAGCTAAGTGCCCCTCTCCTTAACAGTCCCCTCCCCGGAGCACAGTGCCACACACCCCATTGGTATTTATGTGAAAGCACACAGTAGGCCTTCAATAATCCACTCTTAAATTTCAAAAATGAATTAAAACCTTAAGAGTGCTCCTTATAAATAAGCAATCCTCCTCAGGGTCAGAAATTGGCCCCTCACAGAATTCCTACTTTCAAGACACTAGTAAAATGAGTATCTCAAAATGTTGCCTCTAAAGTCTACTCCTCAGGATAATTCTCTTTTGTAATCAGTAATAAAATATTAAAATATTTAAATTGGCTATTTTGAATATCATGCTTGTTTAATATAAAAAGTCTTTAAGGCCATAGCAACCACTCCATCTCATTTATCGTCATTCCACCTTTTCCTGTTGTCTTCCCCCACTAGCGTGAAGGGCAGGGGAGAGGTATTTCATAAAGTCCTGTTCATCGCCAATTGCATAGTACAGCGTCGGCCTTGTGTCTGTACATGAAGGATATGTTTGTGGACGCTCACCAGGGTGGTGGGGAGGCCCCAGTAAGGGCAGGGTGGGCATCTGCCCACCTCATGTCCCAGAAAATCTAAGGTAAGCCATCGGCTCAAGCCACACTGTCCAATACGCAGGCACTAGTCACATGTCACCACTTAAATGTAAGTAAATTAAAATTAAATTAAATGAAAAATCCAGTTCCCTAACTTTACTGGCCACACTTCACAAACTCAGCAGCCACATGCAGCTGGTGCCTACCACATTGGCCAGTGCAGAGAGAGAAGGTTTCTGTCACCACAGAAGAGACTAGAAAGTTCTACTGACAGTGCTGCGGGCTCACCACACTTCTCTCCACCCCACACCTAGCATGCCTGACCCACAAACTGCAGAGGCCACCGGGGCTGCTCTCGGGTAGCTCCTTGAAACCCAGAGAAAAAATGGGGACATGCAACTGCCACACCTGGTTATGCCAAACAATCAACACCGCATTGTTTTAAAGACATTCTTTCAGTAAAGGGAACAAGGAAATACATCATTTGCTCTTACCTCAGGGAGTTCTGCCAAAGGCCAAGGCTTTTGCAACTCCATCAGAAACTTTTACACAGAATAAAAGCAGAGTAAAAATCTTGATTCTCATCTAGATTCTAGTAAAAAAAAATAATAGGGAGAGAGGGAACACGAGGCAAAATTTCTCAATTTGTTCTGAAGTTGGCATCCTTTGTATTATTTTATGAAGTTCATTTTTGCTTTAATTATCACTTGACTTCAGGGGGAAAGTGCAGTTTTTTTTTTTAATGAAATATAACCCCGGAGTTCCAGGGATAGGACACTAATTTACCTTAGATTTATCACCAGACCAGTAAAGCTATTCAGTAATCTGCCTGTAGGTAACACAGCATATAATTTTGCTCAGGTTTACTGAAGTAGCCATTTCTCTAAAATCCAAGAGTAAGACAAAGTTGCTAATAAATTTTACATTTCCCACGGAGTTACTTTGGAGAAGATAACATTATGGGGAGAACTAAATTCAAATTCCAGGCTTCTTTCTGAAAGATGAGATGACCTCTTGATCATCTATAAAGTCTGCGAAACATCTGTTTTGATAACATATGTATTTAAAATTCCCCACATGTCAGTTTCAAGTTACGACAAAATATAAGGCAGCACCAGCTGCAGGGATTAGGAGGAAAAGCTGTTAGCAAAGTGTTGGAAAACGTTCGAGATTTTAATGGGACCCAAGTCTCACTACCATTTGCATATCACAATGTCAGGAAACAGACTGAACAGAGACTGGACGTCCTTCCTCTTCCACGTGTGAGAAACCTACCAGGATCTTGGTACGTCTTCCCTACTACCTTCCTACTACGGGGCTGCAGAGGGTTTAATCCTGGTACCTTTTAACCCAAATGCCCTCTCCTCATTACTTCTACACCCTCCAAATATTACCCACTTGCAAGGACCAGTTCCATGAAAATTGCTCCATCACTTCTAGCCCACAAATCCCCACTTCTCTGCACCTGTAGAAACATTAAAGGACCACACAACTGCCACTTAATTGTCCTCCCTCTGCTCTGCCTTGCTGACCTCCTCTCCTCCGGCCTGTGGATTGGCTCCTGTTTCATGGCCTGTACAGACATAATGAAGCTCCCAAAATTATATACCAGCCCAGATCCCTTCCCTAAACTCCATACATACTTCCAACCACCTACTCCATAGCTCCATTTGGAAGCCTAATAGGAATCTCAAATGTCCAGTGTCTGAAGCTGAGCTGATCCTCTCCCACATCTGCCCCCACTCAGCCTTTCCATCTCGGTAAATGACAACCGACCCTTCCAGTTATGGGACCCCAACACTTGAAACATCTTGGGCTCTGCTTTCTCATTCATGCCCCATCTCCTGCCCTTTGGTAAATCCTATATTTTCTTATTTATTTCCTTATTTTCTGCCTCCATCCCTCTATGATTTTTGTGAGTTTTATGTACTGCTTTATCTCCAGATACTTTTGCCTGTTTCATTCACTTCTGTGTTTCCACCTTAAACTGTGATTGGCACGAGTTGGTCCTCAAACGTTTCAGGAGAGAGACAGAGAGAGAAGCCAATTCCAAGTTCCATAAGAACAGATGCCATGTCTTATCCTTCCTTTTTATGCCATTGGGTAGGGCCCAGAAAGAAAGTAATTGTTGCCTGATTAGTGTCATGTTTGCATTGGCAAATGTAAAATATCAGGTCATTCAGACTGTTGGACATGTTAAATGTAGACAGTGTTGATGCAATATTAAAATATGTAACTATTTTTAAAGCATTTCAAAACTAAACTTAAGCTCATAATCTCTATTCAAGTATGAACAATTCTCAAAATCACCACTAAGAGGCAATTTCTTAAGTGTTCCCCCCCAAAATGACACAAGTATCACCCAAAAAAGATGGGAAAGGAAACTTTAATACTGTCAGGTGGGTGAATTACAGCAAATAGAATCAATGTCAATGCCAAACCACAAAACAAGTCATTTGGGTTCTTCTGCCAATAGGTTGGCAAGCTGTAACGTTGGTGATGACCTAGACAAATTGTTAGGAAATTATAGAAATTGGGGGAATACAACAGAGAAAAGAGGAGCCTTTCCCCTCCCCTGTCATCTTTCAAACAACTAGTCTTTAACTAGGAAAACTTACTTCTGAATAAGTCTGAGCAATGGCTATGCCAGGGTTTGCAGTGAGTGATGAACTCGTGCATTGTTCACATGTTTAAGGGAGTAGAAAAGATGGCCTCTAAAAATAAGAGAGTTGAATTAAAACCTGAGCACAGCATGGCTTGGGACCCTCACTGAGACAACTCAAGGAGGTGAGAAATGAGACTTCTGAAGCAAGCCAATATTGTCTTTATCACTTGGGGAAAAAATAGCTATCAATTGTTCACCAAATTTCAAAATTCAATTTCGAGCTTAAAAATAAAATAAATGTATACAGCTAATTCCAATTTTTTAACAAGACAAAAAAAAACCTAAATAGGAATATTGATGTCTCATCGGAAATAAGCTTGATTCAAATTACAGAACTTTTGACAAAGATTCTTAAACATTTTAAATATACGTGGAGGATAGACAACCAAACCTTAGAAATAGAGCAATATGTAAATGTAATGTACTTGTAAAGGGAAAGTAGTCTCCAATTTGGCTTTTGCTTCTTAAGCTTAACTAATAAACTATTTTTTAAAAACATATAAAGGAAACCAAACTCATAGCCCACTGTAAATTGTCTACTGTAGATTACCTATAGGTTAGCTATCGATTCTGATTACTCTAATTTTAGAGAATTCACAAACTACAATGATTGCAATATGGAAAAGAGCCATTGTGAATTCTTACTCTTTCTAATCCAAAAAATTACAGAGGACCACGGTGTATTCCCCCACCCCAACAACCTCTGGAAGTGGAGTTGTTTCAGTAGAAGGAGGCATAATCCAGTCCTAGCCATGCCTCTACTCCCTTCCCCAGAACACCCCAGCTTACACCAGCTCCTCTTTGAGCAAGGGGCGAGTCTGGCAGGCGCCAAACAGAAAATCTAAGATTAGTATTGGTGGGGCGAGGTGTGAAAATATCTGTAATCCTGAAGATGAAGGGAAGAACAGTGCACATTTGTATGTGTTCAGCATTCATCTTTTCATCTTTATGTTACAGCTCTGTGATTAATTGCATTGCTTTGCTCAGGAATGCCTGTCAGAATAAAATCTGGGTCTTTTATAAACTGCTCTTTTCTGAAATATTATCCCCTCTACTAATATAAATGTTTCAATATTGTGTGTGTGTGTGTGTGTGTGTGTGTGTGTGTGTTTGGGAATCCATTATTTGTGTTTTGACTGCACGGGACTTTGCATAATCTAAATAAATATAAAAGTAGAGGGGAAAATGCATAGCTTGCAGGTTTGCACTATCTTAACAGTGCTGTTCTCTTAATGTAGATGCAGAAATTTTCTAACAGAGCACATTTTTGATCGAAAGGTTTATATAAAACACAAACTCTTCTACAGAAGATGCAAGGCTAGCTAGAAAAGATACAGGAGGACAGACAAATGGTCTAATTGTGGATTCACATAACTTCAAACCCAGAATGACCTCACACAAGCTCGTCCAATATTTGGTGTTGCACAGGACACTTGACCTTCAAAATGGGTTCAAACAGGTTGGGATTCACTGAATGCTGCACCTCCTTTCAGAGGTTTAGAGTGATCTTTCAGATACTAAAAGTCCTGAAAAGTCTTGCAATAAAAAATATTATTTAACCCATTATTTCCAGATATATTTGACCATCGTACATTTTTTTCCTTCATCATCTCACAGAACAGTGTCTCTTTTGGAAGCTCTTGCTCTAGAAATGCTGAGCTTGTACAATCATTTTATAAATGTGGAAACTGATGTTCAAAGCATAGCATGATGAGAGTTTAACTAAAAGTGGGAAATAAAAATAAGCAAATAATCCCAACATCTTTCCTTTCTACCCTTACCTCACTGCAATATAGTTGCCTCCTCTGTGTCTCTGTCTCAATCCCCTTGGGTTCTTATATCCCTTCAACCTTTACTTGCCTGCTTGATCAATATATGTAGCTACATATATGAAACCAGCCTGGATTCATTCATTAGCAAGCATGTCCATCCCCTCTGGGAAACCTGTGATCTCTCGAACTCTAAAGGTGAGACAATGACTTACCAAGGGAGTGGCTTTAATGGAGGCCATGGCAGGAACACAGCCCATAATTAAGGTAGATAAAGATTGGCAGATCTCTTCAAATTTATTTCTGTTTATTTTAGGGCTTCACAGATAAGATCAGAAGCAGGATCAGAAAGTTTTCTTAAACCGATTATCAAGTGGTGATCTTTTCTTTGGTGTAAGTCTTTTAGCTCCTTCTTGTCTGCACTCTTTCCTTTGCCATTTTCCATGCTCAACCTTATTCAGTACATCCTTCTCCTGGAGAGATCTGAAACTTCCATGCAAGGTCACCACTAGTCAAAAGCTATAAGAAATGAGTTTACCTGCCTGTCTTCAGTGCCTTCTGGGTGCAATAGCACTCCACACTTGTTCAATTTGTGTAGCTTTGCTGAAAATTACCCTTTCTAGCAAAGGCCTCTCCTAGGTAGTTCTCAAGCCAAGAAGAAAGCACCATTACAAAGAGTACCTTTCTTTAAAATGCTATTCCATTATATGATATGTATTATCCTTCCTTTAGAAAGTTGAGCCTTTGGAGTAGCTTTGGTGGGAAAAATATCTTTTTCATCCTGTTGATTTCCACTTGCCAGGCTTGCCTACACCTAAGAATAACAACATTGGCCACAGGAGAACATGAACCCTGAGTTGTTTCTCAGAACTGGGTGGAGTTGATGCTGAGCCAGCCATATCTCACCTGGTGCTCCTCAAAACAACATTGCAAGTCAGCTGGCTGTGATTCCAAACTATGACTGCAGAACAGGAAGAAGAACACCGGCTATTAGAGATTAAGCAGACCTAGCCTTGTGTAGTTCTCAGTTTAAAAAGCGCCAGCCCTAACTACACAGAAACGACCTGTACACTTTTAAAAGCACATGCCATTAAGCATGAAAGTGTAAAGAGGCCTGCTTTTGATTTCCACCTGTGAAGATGGCATTCCTAACTTTCCCAAGTCCTAGGTCATGGTGAATAATGGTTTACCTAGAAGAGATTCTATTCCTAAGAAACAACAGCAGGGTAGTGCCTTGGAGGAAATGGTCCCAGCTTGTGGTATTTGTTTGTTCTTTGTGGACATACAGCATCCAGAGACTCAAATTATGTGACAGTTGTCATAAAATACAAAAGCTATTCCTGTCATTTAAACCAGTCTTTCGTGATTTCCCCACCCCCCTTCTCCTCAATCTTTACAATCTTTTTTCTCTATGAAAGTTGTGATTCTATTCAATATATTTAATGAGGGCTTACTCTGTGCAAGACAATATGCTCATGCTGGCATTCAAGAGAAATAAGATATTATATAAAAAATAAGCGAGACTGTAAAAAGACATTATGTCGGTTCAAAATACGGGTATAAGTAAAAGAATAAAATTCACACTGATGGGGGAATCAGGAGAAAGGGCTTCTTTGGGGAAATTGCATTTGAACTAGGTCTTGAAAAATAAAAAGGATTGTCAGTTGAGAAATAATAGATAGAAAGACACTCCTGGCCAAGGACACGTTTGACCAAGAACAAGTCAGAATTGCTGCAAAAGTTCCTGTGATGTCACTTGGGTGGCTTACTGGGAATATGAATTACAAGAATTCCATAAAAGCAAATTCTTCTATGAAGTTATACATAAAAGAGAAAACATGTACTTCTAATACTATTTCTTTGATCTTGTATGAAAAGACACTGCATAAATACAGAATATTGCTTCTTTTAAAGTCAGTATTTTTAAGTGGTAATATTTTTATACACTTGAAAGTAAACGTTTGCATCTTCAAGATGAAAAACTTCTAAGAAATTAAATGTGTTCTGCATGGAGAATTAAGTCAAAGAACAGCTTAGCAAGAACTAATTTAAGGGAGAAGCGCTAGATCTTTTAAAATTATTTATTACAGATCTCATGGTCTTAGAAGCCAAGAACACTGTCTGTTTAATTTGGTTTGGTCTAAATACCAATATTATGCCACACTTTCAGTTGCTCAAAACTATTTTATTAGACCAGCATTAATGGACAGTTTTAAATGTCAAAAAAAATATATGTTGGTCACAATTCATCCAGGAATTTAAAGTTTAATTAGGGCAGCCCCATGATTTTATAGTTCAAGCAAATGAAGCCCAGACAGCGGGTGACTGATTTGCTAAAGGTCACCCAGCTAGTTAATGGTAACCAGTTAACCTGAAAGAAACTAAATAACTTGTCCACAGTCACACAGTTGGCAACTGGTGGGGCCAGAATTACAACCCAGTATATCCCAGGTTTTTAACTTTTATTCTACATTTCCTTTCTGCCAATGAAAAATTAACAGAATCCCTCATGAGCGGGTAGAGTCCCTTAGATGAAAATCCATATATATAAAAAGTAGAGGGTAATAAATGCTACTATTATAAGCGCAAGTAAGTGTATACATTATCTAAATTGCTTTAATGGCAGAAAGGAACTGGTATTTCTAGATGTCTCAATGGAAACTTAAATAATGTATATATTTGCTAATTTATTATACTACTTGCTACTGGGAAAATTAGAAAATGAATGAAATGAAAATAACCCAATCGTTATTTCTCCTGCTTTATAGGTTATAAAAATATTGAGAAGTATATTTTTTAAATGTTCACCCAAAATCCTACCACTCAAACACATTAACCATATTGTTATTTAATCATTTAGAATGCTTAAAGGCATTTGTGTTGATAATTCAAGTAAAAATCATGATTTCAAAAAAAATGGCATAGATAGAAGGATAATCTTGGGTTTATGAATTCTTACATCTATGACTTCTTAAAGTCTATCAAAAGATGAAGATTTCACACCCAATACTTTCATTTCACCTAACAACCCATTATGTGTTAACCATTTATGCATATACCAGTCCAAAAACATAAGGACATGAAATAAGAGATAGAATCAAGTGGCAGGACCTGGATCAAAACTCGAGAATAAGCTAGAGGATCCTAGGTGACCAACACAAACCATTTTTGTGGCCTAGCAGTTACCGTGGTACAAGGAATGGCACAATGACTTACAGATCACCACTAAATTAAGACTTGAGTGAACCAGAGGACTTCAGAAGATAAAATGGCCCCTAGGGTCTCTTCTTATTTCAAATCTCTGTAAGTCTATGGGAGCTTTCAGCCCTTTCATTCAATTCAAAAACATTCAACGTATGTATTGGGAGACTCCTATGTGCCAGGCGCCAAGGCAAGCATTATGGAGTCAGAAAGGAAAGAAACAGACTTGGCCCCTGACCTCATGGGGCTTATACAATAGAAAGAACTCAGCAATCTTTCCATTAACTTGGCACTTCATATTCTGAGAGCTATGGAAAAAATAAACACCTTTGATTTCTCAGTTCTTACTATCTAAAGAAAGCATACCTTTTCCTAATACCTACTACAATAAAAAGTATTTAAACATGCTGCCTTTTATATATAGGTAATTCAGGGGGAAACACAGCACATTTTTCAACTAAGGATTTGTAGAAGACATAGAAATGATAAGCAAATAAGTTTTTCTTATAGTTAGACTATATCAAATCTGAAGTTATAATACATCTTATTTTCATAGCACTTTTTCTTATAAGAGCAATACATGTTCATTGTAGAAAATTTGGAAAATACTGTAGTAAGACAAGAAAAACATTTGCAATCCCATAATACCTAGATATAGTCACTGTTAATATGTAGACATTTCTTTCTATATAGATGAACTGATAAGTAGAGGTCAATTACTCATCTTTAAAATGGTATCACACTAGTATAGAATTTTATATCTTATTCTTTTCTTAATATTGACTTTAACTTGCAGACACACTTTTATTTAGAGAACTGAGAGAATGTTATCCAGCCATGTTGACTGCTGATGGAAATAGAATTTAAAACCATCTCCTACAAATGTGCTTGACATTGCTTTTCCCAAGTATATTTATCTTCAATCTTCCATTTCGACTTTAATTGTCTTCCCATTTGGGTTGTCTTTTAAGTTATACCTGTGGTTCAACTTTATCAGCCTGGTTTTCACTTATGAATAAGAACTGCACACCTTCTGTAAACTTTTATAAAATTACATGAAAACCATTCCCAAACAACTCCCTGGAAGAGCCTATTTGTCCACTTAGAACGTGTCTATTTATCCCCACTCTTTGTTTTTTCTTTCTCTGCCAAACAAAAAGGTCATGAAAAGGGTAAGAACTGGGATTTGAAACCTAGTCAAGCTTTTTGAAAGTTAAAAAATATCACATTTTTTTGTAGCCTCAAACATATTTCCTTCTTTAACTGTAATACATTATTCCCCTTTTCTACAAAATAAGTTGTATTTGCTGTAACCTATGTTACTATGAATACTGATCTCCCAACTGTCTACAGGGATGTGGATTTGGTTTAATGGTTCCAGGATCCTCCCTGAAAGGCTTACCTAACAGGAGCCCCCAAGGATGCCAGCCAATGCCCCAGAGAGCTGTCACCTACACACTAAGTATCTTCAACACACTTGGGTGATTGCCATCTAGTCTTGGTGATTTATCTGCATCTAGTCTGTTGATTAGGTCTGGAATATCCTGAGCATTTGCCATTTCTTCATCTATTACCTCCAGTGTGTTTATTGCATGAGAAAATCTGGGTGTAGAGCCATTACTCAGCAAAAACAGAAGCACAGAATTCATTTACACTGTATATTCTTTTTACCTCTGAGTATATGTTTGGTACGATGTAAGCCAAGTGCTTATACAATTCTCATTACACAGTACTTAAGAGTTTGTCTATGTATTCCTAGTACCTAGAGCAGTGGTTCTCAACCTTCCTAATGCCGCGGCCCTTTAATACAGTTCCTCATGTTGTGGTGACCCCCAATTTCATTGTTACAAATTGAACATAATTAAAGCATAGTGATTAATCACAAGAACAATATGTAATTATATACGTGTTTTCCGATGGTCGTAGGCTACCCCTGTGAAAGTGTCGTTCGACCCCCAAAGGGGTCGCGACCCACAGGTTGAGAAACGCTGACCTAGAGCAATGCTGGCATACAGTAGGTGCTCACTAAATATTGCTGCATGGAGAAACTGAAAATCTGCATGAGTTATGTGTCATTATTATTCATGCTTTACACATAAGGAAACTGAAGCACAGAGAGGTTCAATCACTTTCTGAAGTCCTATGGTTAGTATATGTGAAGCCAGGACTTATTACTAGTAAACTCAATACCCACCTATTTTAATGCAAACAAAATTAATTCTAATCATCTTTTTTTTTAAATATATTTTATTGACTTTTTACAGAGAGGAAGGGAGAGAGATAGAGAGTTAAAAACATTGATAAGAGAGAAACATCGATCAGGTGCCTCCTGCACATCTCCTACTGTGGATGTGCCCGCAACCCAGGTACATGCCCTTGACCGGAATCGAACCCGGGACCTTTCAGTCCGCAGGCCGACGCTCTATCCACTGAGCCAAACCAGTTTCGGCAATTCTAATCATCTTAATAAATAATATGCAATGTCAATAATAAATACTGTGAGCAATGATTTTCTAAGAAAAGATGTGCAAGAGATGAGTTTTGAACAAATACAGTACCCTCCCCCGCATCCGCAGTTTCGCTTTTTTCAGTTTCAGTTACCCATGGTCAAACACAGTTTGAAAATATTAAAGAGAAAATTCCATAAATAAACATTTTATAAGTTTTAAATTGTGCACCATCCTGACTAGCGTGATGAAAACTCTCACAGTCCTGCTCTGTCCCTCCCGGGACATGAATCACCTCTTTGTCCAGTGTACACACACTGTATGTACTCCCTGCCTATTAGTCACTTAGTAGTTTTCTCCATTATCAGATCAATTGACTGCTTTGATACTGCAGTACTTGTATTCAAGTAACCCTTACTTTGCATAATAATGGCCCCGAAGCCATTCACATAACTTTTAATATAGTATTTTGTTATAATTGTTCTATTTTATTATTAGTTATTATTGTTAATCTTTTACTATGCATATATATATATATTTAACTTTATCACAGGAATGTATTTTAGGAAAAAACATAGTGTATATTGGGTTCAGTACTATCCGTGGTTTCAGGTATCCACTGGGGGTCCTTGAACATATACCCTGCAGATAAGGGGGAACTACTGTAATCAGACAGATACCTGTAGGCTCCTTGCCACCTATGCAAGTAAAAACATGATTGCTCTTTAATCAATTTTTTCTGTTGCATTTGTACACTAGGTAATGGGGATTTCAGGACTTTTAATAAGTGGGTGTGGTGTGTATATGTTTGGTTTTTTTCCCCAGAGCGGTTCTGGGTTTATTTAAGTAATCTGTATTGTCAATTCTTTTTAAAATAAGAATGGCCCTAATAAAATAAGCATTTGTTGGGGCTTCATTATAATTGTCAATAGAGTTTATGAGTAATCTGCTTATAAAGTGGGAGACTTACATGTTTCTCAAACTTCTCTGCCACTACTAGGCACCTGATTTCCTGAAACATTGCCATTAATACATCATTCTTTAGGGTTGTGATTACTTGTATATTTAACAACTCATTGATGAAAATAATATACCCCTTTAAAAAGGGTAGTTCCTTAAAACCATTATTCGCTTTCTCCTTAAGTCTTCATTAGCTCACACCTTAGTAGGAATGGCACATAATGGTCCTAAAGCCATGGGTTAAATAGTAAAAAGAGGTGCAGAAATTAGAAGTAGAAAGACACTAAAGATGTAGCCCAGCATAAAGGAAGGAAGGGAAGGAGTGAAGAGGAAGGGAGGGAAGAAATTAGAAAAAACTTGACTGGAACTCTGCTATTCACCTCGGGAAAGTCACTTAATCTCTGAGAGCCTCAGTTGCTCCACCTGTAAAATGGGGTTGATCAAACATGATTTCTTAAGACACTTTAGCAGCAGATCTCAATGTACCATGTAAATTGTACAGCATAATGCAACCATATAGAGTATGGTGTTCTGCGTGGAATTACCTGCTTGTAATCAGCTCATTTATGCATTCTGTGAAATCAACATTCATCTTACAAAGACTGTCAACGGCTTCAAAATATGAACCTATGATTCTCACCTACCTTTCTTGTCTGGAAGCATGTCCCATATGTTTAACTCAAAGAACCAATTCACAAATTTAACAGCCTATGTGTGCATACAGGCTCAGAAAGCTTACTGTGTGCTCTACGGCCTAAAGTTCTGTAAAAATCCTGTTTAAACAAGAAAGCCTCTTTTAAGTCCTGTTTCAGTCTGATGCCTTTGGTCAAGGTGGAAACTAAAATTGAAAACAGATAGATGTTTTACATTTAAATGGGTTTAACATAAATGTGCATTAAGCCATTTCATGGACGATTGCACAAATATCTTTTGCAAACTTGGTACACGTGAACACATACACAGTAACCTTTAATGTCTTCTAGAGAAATAAGGTGCAGATCCAAAAATGTAAGCACCTACCCCGAATCCTTTCACTCGAAAGAAAATGTAATGGCTTTAAGGGAACTGCTCTAATAATATCATGGCATCTGCAATGGCTGGCCAGAGCAGGGCAAAACCAAGCATATGTCACAGTAAGTCAATTTTACAAGAAATAAGCGTCCCCCTGGAGAATCTGAACTCCCTGGCCTCCCACAAAGAAAATTGAATTTTGGAGGTCACACCTTGGGTAGGTTACCAGAGGGAGAAGCGTAACGTTCTTTTTGTCATATGCTTAGGGAGGTCAGTGCTATTCTACCAACAAATCACTACCAAAGATCTGCTCCCCGCCTCGACTCCCCACCCACTCACCCCCCAGCAAAAAACTGAAACAAGTCCTCGTAGTCCCCGAGGAAATGAAAAATGATTGTGATACTTAAGATGCCAGGGACCAGACTGAATAATCATGCTCAAACATCAAGTTTTGAATCGCGAAGTGAGGAGCAGAGTGGATACTGGGGGGCGGGGAGTGGGGAGGAGAGGCGAGCTGATGAGACGATGGTGGGAGTCAGAAACACCATCAGAGAGCTTTAGGCTAAAATGGACTGTTTCGCCAAATGTAAATCAACCGAATCGCTGTTAGGGAAGAGAAAAGCAAGTCGCCAAGTCAAGCCCTGGCTGATTAGGCGGACTGCCCCTCGCGGAGTCGCTTGGGTGGGTGGTCTTAGGGCCAGGCCAGTCCTAGCCATGGCTGGAGGCGCCCCAGCTCACAGCACCTAGGGCAGAGGCTCTGGTGGGTTCAGCCAGGCCACGGCCGCCGCCCCCACCCCCCTACCCCGCCAGCCGGGCAGCAACATGTGGGGCGCTGCCACTCGGCCGCCCGGGCACTCCCTCCGGCTGGAGTTCCTGAAAGACACACGGGTGGCCCTGGAAAGCGGCTGAATGACTCTGGGGGAAGATTTCTCCGGCGTTGAACTTGGTAGATCCTGACATTTCCATCCCAACCCCAGCACTACACACACAGGAGCACGCACACGCCCCTTTGGACCTGCCCAGGCTGCGCGCAGTGCCGGCTGCTCACTCCCGGGCAAACGCCGGAGCAGGAGGCAAGGCGAGGACCCCAGCTCCGTTGGTCCCGGGCGGCGATCTTAGCACCGGGCGGCTTCGGGGACTAGCCCATTCCCCCTCGGCCCCGGCTCCGCATTAGTTCGGGCCGCTGGCACCAACCCCGTGTCCTTTTGTGCTCTCCCGGGAAGCCCGCCTCTACTCACCCGGGCTGCGTGCGGATTCCGGCCGCCAGCGGCAGCCCGCTGCCCCATCCCACGATCACTGCGGCGCCCACGGAGTGTGCAATGCGGAGCCCCGCCAGCGCGCGGCCGGAGCCGGGAGTGCGGGAGGGAGGCAGGGAGGGTGGAGGAAGGAGGGAGGGAGACCGCAGCGGGGAGGGGCGGAGGGCGGCGAGGGGCGCGCGCGCCACTCCCACCCGCGCCGGGCACTCGCTGCCGCCTCTGGCCGCTGCCGGCCAGCCCGGTCTCACGGGCCGAAGGACCAATCAGCGCGCGGGGGGGGGGGGGGGGGGGGGAGCCGAGCCCTCCGCGGGGTGCGCTCATTGGCCCGGCGCGCAGGGCCCAACTCCGGGAGTGTCCGCCGGAGCCCCAAGTCTGCAAACTCCTGCCCGCGGGACCGGCCGGCCGGACACCCGTGGGTCGCCCGGCTCCGCACTCGGGCTGGCCGGGTGAGTGAGCCGAGTCCGGCGGGCGGAACCCGGGGGACTGGAGACCTGCCCGTGCATCCCGTTCCCAGGAGCGTTCAAAGCCAACAGTGTTTGCTCAGGTTGCAGCGATTCCTTCCTGTGAGCGAGCCCTGCGCTGCTGGTCTCACCCGGGCTAGCAGATGAGTGATGGAAAGCCTGGCGGTGGGAAAGGGACCCGCCAAACCTTACTCCCCGCCGCCCCCAGGGCCGCACGAAACCCTTTGCACTGAAGATCGGGCCTGAAAAGCAAACGGAGCTCCGCACCCGGGTCAGACCTAGAGCATTTTGACGTTTGCAATAGAGGACTCATGCGGGGCGAACAATGAAGGGGAATGAGAGTGTACGAGGCAAGTCTTCGTGAGGAAGTGGGAATCGGTTGTGGGTTCTGGTGGACATAAGTCCCCCACCCTCTGCCATACCCTTTCCCCAAGTAAAGCTCTCTCCTCCTCCCAGCCTCTCAGAGGTATTGATTTTTCTCTTGTTGTAAATCATGTTTGACTCGCCTGGACTTTTCAACCCAGAGCCTCAGAGTGGAAGCAGTGGGCTCTAACCCACTGCCCTCTGAGCACTGCCCAGGGCTGGCGGGGTGGGGGGTGACTAGGGAAGGTCCCCGGTAAGGTCTAGAAGACGGATTCCGTGGGTCGTCTGGGAGTCAGGCACTGAGAACCACCCCACCTCCACCAGGTACTTGGCCTGCAGGGCTGCCTTTGCTAGGACGGTCGCCCCAGTGGCTACAATTATCCATCTTGGAAGCTCCTCAATCTTCTCCTTGGACTTTGTATTCTTTGAGCTTCTTTTAGTGCAAGCCTCCTCTGAAACTTCCTGCCTCTGCTCTTCCCCATAATCTACTCCCTCTCAACATAAAAACATCACACACACACACACACACACACACACACACACACACTCCCTTTCCATTCTCTCTGCTTGGAAGGGCTTCGGATAACATAGTTTTGGCTAAGAGCTCTGGACCTCAGAAAGTTTTTCTCTTACTTGGTTTATGTGCACAGGCTTACGCAAGCTCAGGGTTCAAGTGGGAAAAATAATCAACACTCCTTTAGACCTTTGGACACAGGCGGTGACCACTGTGGGGCTGTCTCCTGCGGGGCTAAAGGAATTGAACATGAATTAATCAAACTGAACCTGGAACTATCTCTCAGTGACTCTGTGCGTTAGAATCTGGGACTGAAAAGGGCAGTCCTGGGTGTCATCGTGGCCACGGAAGAAATGTGTTCTGAAGTTCTGTCTATGTACCTAGTTCACTTGATTATTTTTTTTTACATTGGCTCAGCTCATAGTTTAGTAAAAACTTAATATTTGGCTTCAAAATGAAGTTAAGTGTATTACTGCAGTTTATCAAGCTCAGTTCCTAATGGAGATAGAATCCTTAGGATCTCTTTTTTTTTAATGTATTTTTTTTTAATGATAGAAAGATATACACTCAAAATGTTGGCAGGTATTATCTCTGTGTGGCAGGATAATAGATGATTTTTTTTGTTTGTTTTATTCTTTACCATATTTTCTAAAGAACATGTAACATTTATTATTCAGGAAATTTTTAAAAAATCTGTTCACTCCAAATATACAATACTCTTCAGGCATCCATCAGAAGGGCTAAAATATTAAATCCCCCCCTTCTCTTTTACCCTTCACATCTTATCAGTCACTATGTCCCTTGAATTCTGTCTCCTACGATAGCTTTCAGATCTCTCCCTCCTCAACATCTGTACTGTCACTGCCTCCATTTCATCATCTTACCCAGGTTTCAGCAACAGCCTTGACTGTTCTTCGTCTAGTCAGCCACAATGTATCTCCTTAACAATGACAAAGGTGATGATGGCACGTATAAGCTTAAAATCTTTCAATCCCCCCAACTCCATTGCTATGAAGTTCAAACCTGGTGCCTGGTTGGCAAGGCCTTCCCTTCCCAGCCTCACCTCAAGCCTTCCCTGTTGGCGCCATCCCCTGCCTTCACACTTGCCTCCCCACTGCAACTTTTTGTCCTTTGCACATGTGTTATGTGACTTCACACGCCCAGGGCTAAAACTGTAGAGTACTGGGATGCCGCCCTTTTCTTCCTCACCAGTTCCACCCCTACCAGCAATTCCTACCTCTGCTTAAGACTCATTCAAAATATCGCCTTCTTAATGAAGTCTTCAAAACTGACAGGGCCAGAATTAGCAACTCCTCCTCGCTGTACTCCAGTAGCAAGCATTTCATTTATTCATCGACTATTGACCCAACTCCTATTATGTGCCAACCACAATGAGGAAAACATATCATATTTATATGCCTAAAGCACACCATGGGAGAAACAAGCATTAAATCAAGTCACACAACCAAATAATTGTAAACTGAGACAAGTGTGATGAAACCATTACATATGGAAAAGCGTGGTTTACTTTGAACATATGCCAGCCATAGTTCTCATCATATTATGTTATAATCTGTTGACTTACTTGTCCAAAGTTCTGTATTCCATCATATTTATCTGTGTACCCACATCTGAAACACAGTGCCTGGTTCATAGTAGGTGCTCAATAAAATTTTTAAAATAAGTAAATAAGTGAATAAATGAATGGGCATTTGAAATACTCATGAAGCATTTTATTTTATGTATTAACATGCTACCATTGTACAAAATCTAAAACAATTTAGTTCTTTGTTTTAAAAATTAATATCATTAGATCCTTATCATAACACTAATTTGGTTCTCTTGGCATAAATTATCTAATTTCTTCTTGTTTGATGTCACATTTATGAAATATAGCTAAGGTACTATTTGTAGATAATCTATTGTTGCTAGGAGAAATTTATTCTTTTTAAAATAAATTTAGTTTTTAACATGTGAAAATCCAATTTTAAGACAGAAAGCACTGTCCATAAAAGAATATACAAAATGGACTTTATCAAAACTAAAAATGTTTACTCTGTAAACAACATTGTTAAGCGAATGAAAAGAAAAACATAGACTGGAAGATAATATTTGCAAATCATGTATCTGACACAAGACTTATAGCCTATATGTATAAAGAACTTTCAAAAACTCAACAATAAGAAAACAACCACAATTTTTCAATGAGCAAAAGATTTGAACATGTTACCAAAAAAGATATACAGATCACAAATAGCACAAGAAAAAATGCTCATTATCATTAATAATTAATGAAATTGGAATTAAACTACAATGAGATACACTTAATAGAATGGCTAAAAAAAATGATAATACCAAATACTGTTGAGAATGCAATGCAACCCGAACTCTCATACATTGCTGGTGGGAATGCAAAAAGGAACAGCCACTCTAAAAATAATTTCACAGCTTCTATAAATTTCAACATACACTTAACCATATGGTCCAATATTCCCATGCCTAGATATTGACCCAAGTGAAATAAAAGGCCTATGTTCACTCAAAAACCTGTTAACAAATATTTATAGCAACTTTATAGCTAAAATCTTGAAACAACCCAAAAATCTCTCCACTGGGGAATAAATGAACAAACTGAGTACATCCGTAAAATGGAATACTACTCAAAGATAAAAGGAATGAGATATTGATACAAACATTATGTATCTCAATGTATTATGTTAAGTGAAAGGAAACAAACTCAAAAAGCTAAATGCATACATTAGTTAAGAATGGTAGAGCATTTACTTCATGGGTACAGGTAACAATTCTATATATTTAGAACTTTATTAAACTTAAGTGTATGAAATAACCTAAAAAAATATGAACAGCAGAGCAGCAAGGTAAAAGAACTTATGGATTTTCAGGATGAGGGAGTCATAGTTTGAGGTCTGGATGATCTGTATTTGCATGAGGCAGTTGTTTGAACCCTTGTCATTTCAAGTTTCCTGTCACACAGAGCTAAACTAATTTTACCTAATATAATGAATGCATGAATCAATCAATTTAATGACAATTTGACTAAATGTTCATGAAAGAAGAAGCTATGACATATCTCCAATGTCTCATACAATGCAATACACAGAGTGGGTACTCAATAAATATTAGTTAAATGAATAAATAGACGAGAATGAAGATAACATTTGGATTTTACAGAAATGTGAAGAAATTTTCCATTCCAATGAGTGCTTTCCCCTTCAAAGTAGCTATTTCGGCACATTACATGTTTCATTCCAGTGATGCTGCTCCTATTTAAAAATATATCCTTTTTCCCCTTTTGGCTTATTAAAATACTAGAGGCCTGGTGCACGAATTCGTGTACCAGTGGGGTCCGTTGGCCTGGCCTATGGGATCAGGCCAAAACCAGTTCTCCAACATCCCCCAAGGGGTCCCAGACTTCGAGAGGGCGTAAGCCAGGCCTAAGGACCCCACCTGTGTGCAATCAGGACTGGGGAGGGACGTGGACCTCAGCAGCAAGCTAACTTACTGATCAGAGTGTCTGCCCCCTGGTGGTCAGTGCACGTTATAGCAAGTGGTTGAGCAGCCTTAGCATATCTTTAGCATATTACGCTTTGATTGGTTGAATGGCCTACCAGTCGACCGGACACTTAGCATATTAGGCTTTTATTATATAGGATTATCCTTTCCTTAAGTAAAATTGTTTCCTTTAAATAAATTATTAACTTTCTTTCTCTCAATGAGTAAACAATAAATTTAATGTCTTAACATTTTACTCATTTTTCAACATCTCAAGTAGTATCTAATTCATCTTCTTTTCCTCTATCACAAATACCAGAAGTTTATATAATAAGCACATGGTTAAAATAAAAATTCAGATTTTGCAGAGCTTCAGAGATTTTTGGCTCAACAAAGCCATCATATTTCCAGATGTATCACTAAAAGTGGTTTTCATTTATTGGGCACTGATGGTTGACATTAAGCTCTTGAAATATCATTAAAATATTTCTGCTCTAACTAGTTTGCACAGTCAAGTGACTTTTAAAAAATCATTTACAGCTAAGCTGCTGTTATGAAATTTATTATAAGAACTCAATTTTTCCTACCAGTTTTTCTACTAGAAGACAGTAATTCTGGCTGCCAGTAGAGACCCCTCACTTGTGTTAAGGGAGCATTTTTTGCATAAACTCAGATACCATCCTGCCTGGAATTGACACTGTAATCTATATATATATAAAAGGCTAATATGTTAAGTGTCTGACTGTCTGACCAGTCGCTATGATGCACACTGACCACCAGGAGGAAGACGCTCAACGCAGGAGCTGCCATGATGCGCACTGGTCATTTACAGAGAAATGGCACCGCGGACCTGGCGCCCACAAAGCAACACTTGGCTTCCCCCAAGTGGGACACAGGCCCTGCCACCACCCCAGAGTGACAGCCCACCAAATCGCAGCCAAAGCTGCCAAGACCCCATGGCACAAAATGTGGCCCAAAGCCCAGCCCAGCCCAGAAATGGTGGCTGTGGGCGCTGGGTAATGACAACACGTAGCAACACCCGGCTTCTTCTCCGTAGGGACAACTAGCCTCCTTGCAGTTTCTTCAGCCCAGGAACACGACTTGCTTTATAGCCAGGTACAAATATTTCACACCTTAACCAAATGTCTGTGAAGTGTTTTTCTGTGCCTCATCTCATTTGATCCTCATAGAAGTCCTGAAGTAGGTAGATAGGAGACTTGGTGGAATTCTTTTTTTTTCATTAGCTGGTAAATGGTGATTTAGAAAGCTTAGAAACTTGACCCAACTGAAAAGAAGTAAGAAATGGTGGACCTTGAAAATGACTTCAGGTTTGCTCACTGTATAGAATATAGTCAAACACTACCGCAGTTAAATATTTTACCCTTTGTTCTCCCTGCATGATCTACAATAATAATCTGCTTTGTGTTCATATTTACTGCTGTGTTCCTGATAATTACCTGAAAGAGAAGTTGGGGTGCTTCACTGGGCTGGAAAAAGTTTAGCTAAATCAGAAAGCAGGTCTAATTAAGCAAGTTTAACTATATATATAAAGCTCTCGCTGGCACCAATTGCACACATGTGTTTCAATCTGTCATTGTTGATCATGAATTTGGCTGACACTTCTATTATAGAAAAAGGCCAAATAGCGATATTAAAATATTTCCTCTAATTAATTTATTTTCAAATCTGTGCACCGGGCCACTAGTTCTTCACATAAGTAAGGTTCTCTCCTAATGACCATCAGACAATGAAAATGTTCGAAGTGAAAAAGAGGAAGTCGAGGGATATGTGCAGATATATGAAACCTAAATAGGATATTGTAAAGAATAAATCCAAAAGTTTTATTTCCTTCTATGACTGTACTTGAGATAAACAAGTACCAGTTAAATTTTTGCCTCTGATCTCATGTCTGTACTCAACCAAGAAAGGTGAAATGGATAAGATCTTAGGAGGTCGGATTTCCATCATCTCATCCTCACTGCTTATGCCTATAATTCCACAATTAGAACAAATTTCCTTAGCCAGGTTGCAAAGAGAGTTTTTCTCAAGTTGAGTGCTAATCAAAACACGTAATGCTGCCTGGAAAACTGCTGACAAGAATCATCAGGCCCATCTGATGGATTGATTAATAAACTTTAGTGAAGGAGAGCAGTCACAATTTTAAGTTTAGACATGTGCAGATTGAGAAGGTTGTAGAACATCCAGAGAAGGTTACCCAGTGGGTAGTTGGTTATGCGGATCCAAAACTCAACAGAGATATAAATGTTTAAGGCTTAATACAGCCCAGCCAGCATGGTTCAGTGGTTGAGCATCTATGTATGAACCAGGAAGTCATGGTTTGATTCCTGGTTAGGGCACATGCCCAGGTTGTGGGCTTAATCCCATGTTGGGCATGCAGGAGGCAGCCAATCAATGATTCTCTCTCATCAATGATGTTTCTATCTCTCTATCCCTCTCCCTTTCTCTCTGAAATCAATAAAAATATATTTAAAGAAAAATAGACAAGTATAAAAGTTAAACTTTCACCACTTTCCACTTGTGCCCATAGCAGACATTGTGAATGGTCATGTGTTTGTTTTTTTCTGAGCTCTGACTTGTCCTCAGCGCCCTTCTAAATTCACTTCTCCTACAGCTACCAACCAGCAGACAGCAGACAGTTGTTGAAAGAAAAGATGAAAAACAATTTCATCACAAATTGTAGGATTAATCCAGATTTAGCACTCTGTGGGCCGGTATAACAGGACAGTAGCTAAGGAAGGCTTTATGCTAGCAAGAATGTTATTCAAGTGACCTACCATGTTGTCTAGGTTGGGTAAAGAATAAGAAAAGCAAAGATAGACTTCAAAATGAACTTTGTTTTTCATCAATCCCAAGAACTGAAACCAACAAAATTCCCTGTCCTTGTGTTTACCAATTCTGGTACTAGCCATGCTTTTCTCTCCCTATGTGAAATATCACCAAGAGCAAACAAAACTAGCCCAGCTCTTTGCTCCAAGGAGTCCCTGCACCTGGTAAATAAGACTGTGAGCCTATTCAACTGCCTGCATTTCAAGGCTAATTTCTCATCAAGTGAGTACTTCAACATCTCACTTCACTGTGCCTTCCAAGACTATTATGTCATAAACTCTGCCTATTCCAACCAGCCCCTGCCTTTCAAAACTTGTCTTCAAATTCCAGACCAGGTTCTAAAAAACTCAGAAATACCTGTGGCAATAAATGAAGGGAACCTAGATGAGAACAGAAGCTATTTATTCAAATCTAGCTGCATAGCAAGGGAGTCGCCAGTCAGTTGCATTCGTCAGAGACTAAGTACAGGCAGAGGAATGATAAAGCTTTAGAGTTTAAAAAAAAAAAAAAAAAAAAAAAATGGAAAGCTTTGGGTATCCTCTGATTGGAAGTTGTCATGGGGATGCTGGAGGTGGGCTAACTAGAAGCAGAGCATCCTGTGGGATTGGTTTGAGGAGCATCTTTGGCTTTCTCCATCTGGTCCAGAGTTGTGGGGGATGGGGTAAGATTAGAGGAGTTGTCGTCATTGACCAGTCCTGACCATTTGGGGCCAATTGCTACAGAGGTTGTGGTTTGGCCTCCTGGGTTGGTTGCTGCAGAGGTTGTGGGTCAGGATTCTATTGTTATATATGATCTGGCCATTGTCCATTTGTACGTTCAGTACTAATACTCTACCCTAAATTTCCAGTTTTAAGTTTCTACTAAGATTCTGTCCAGGAGGTGTTGTCTGTGTTGCCATAGAACAAATAAATTTATCTGTGCTTGATCTTCAGGTTTTTCTGGTGGTCTTTTGAAGAGTCAACTGTGAATAGTCCATTCCTAGTACTACGTGTGGATGTTGTCATAGCTATCTGTCTTCCCCTTTTTCCCAATGAGAAATCACTTTCAACAAGAAAACAGGATTTTCCAATAAAATTGTACAATTCTTCAGCAGTACATCTCTGGCCAGTGTCCTCTGTGCAGGGCCTGGCTGTCCCACCTTGGGAGAGCCTTGATTGTCACAGGGTCCGGAGCCTAGCGGCCAGGATCCAGCAGCCAGTCCTTCCTCTTCAGTGGAAGGCATAAGTCACAATCTTGCCAATCTAACACAAAAGTGCTCCTTTGCCAACATTCTCCATGTCTGATAGATTGAGCAAATGTAGAGGTGTCATGGGACTGACACTGTAACGGTACATGGAATAGTCAAATATGAAAGTGTGAAAGTTCCCTGGAATTCTATGTTAAAAGAATAGCAATGAGTTTTGCTGACAGAGCGAATTCATTCATTTACTAAATACCCCTTGAACAAACGGTACATACTAGAAGCTTGAAAGACAATGATGTGCAAAACAAAAACATAGCTGATGCCATGTCTCATTGAGCTTTCAGTCTAGTGAGGGACAAAGTAATTGATCAATAATCTAACAAGTAAATATGAAACATGACAGTGTTAGCAGGGGAATCTGGGAGGTTTCAGAAGGAATGCTTGAGGGATTAAACACCAAACTCATTTTATGATATAATATGCCCTTGCAGAAGGTATCCATAAAAAGACATTAGGAAACTCATCAAAAGCAATAGTAGCCCTGGCTGGTATTTTTAATGGTTAGAGCCTCAGCACGAGCACTGAAAGGTCACAGATTCGATTTCCAGTCAAGGGCATGTCCCTAGATTGCAGGTTTGATCCCTGGCCCAGTCTGAGCACATGTGGGAGGCAAGCAACCCATCTATGTGTCTCTCTCGCATTGATGTGTTGATGCTTCTCTCTTTCTCCCCCTCCTCTTGCTTTTTCCTTCCTCCCTCTCTTTTTCCCTCCCCTACACTCTCTAAAAAATCTGTGGGAAAAATAATTAAATAAAAATCAGTGGGAAAAATATCCTCCAGTGAGGATTAACAACAACAACAAAAAAAGGAAGTCAGTACAATTCAGCAAGGTGTAGTGACCTTTTCTCAGAAATTGTACATTCTTAGAATCAGAATTTAGGCCAAGTTTTACCTAAATCTGAGGTTGGTAGGAGCCAAGAAACCTGTGGTTGAACGTGTTTTAACTATAAAAATATAGTTTGGGAGGAATATAGAGAAAAACAAACTGAAACTGTGCTTACTTCATCTATTTGCCCAAGTCACCCAAAGGATTAAAAAAATTATTTTCACAAGCCCAAATGAAAACCCTAATGACCTTGAAATGAAGCAACTTAAAAGAAAGAACAAAAATAATTCACATTCCAAGGAGATACTAAAAAATATTAATGTGACAGATGGATGAAGAAACCATGACAAGGCCTAGAAAAATCCAGAAAATAAACATAAATTCCTGGAAAGATGTCAAGTTAGCTATGCTATCTTGAAAGCACTTCAAATAAATCATTGTACAGAGACCCAAGACTGGGTACAGAGGCCAATGGAGGCAACTAACAGATATTAAATATTACAGGTTTTCTAAAAAAAAAAAAAAAACCAACAGGAACCCAACTTTAATGAATACTTTCACGTTTAAATACTTGTCAAAGTTAGAGAATGTTATTTAAGTTATTATCTTCTTTTATTTTTAACTTTTTAAATTGATTTTTTTTTAGAGACGAAGGGAGAGAGAAACATTGATTGGTTACCTCCCACATGCATCCTGACACCACCAACCAGGGATTGAACCTGCAACCCAGGCCCATGTCCTGACAGGAATCAAAGCTGCAACCCAAAAAGCAAACTCTGTTACGCAGAAATCAAGGGGCTCAGTGAGAATCCTATTCTAAAGCCAAGATCTCAGCCCTTTTTCCCACTTACATATCATAAGCCTAGTAGACATGTTACCTCACATTGGTTTGCTCAGGCTTCCATAATGAAATTCCCCAAATTCCTTGGCTTAAAACAATAGAAACTTACTTTCTCACAGAAGGTAGAAGTCCAAAATCAAGGCCTCCTCAGGGAGGAGAGTCTATTCCACATCTCCCGTCTCCCTCCTGGTTTCTGGTGATTGCCAGCAAACCTGGCCGTTCCTGGGCTTGTCGATGGCTTCCTCCGGGTATCTTCTGTCTCCTCTGTTTTCTCTTCTTACAAAGACAGGACACCAGTCACTGGATTAGGGCTCATCCTGATCCAGTATGGCCTCATTATAACTAATTATAAAGACCTTAACTCCAAATAAGGTCACATTCTGGGGTCTTGGGCAACAGAACTTCTTATGTTTTCAACCCATAACACTCCCTGTACTAGGAGGCGGGGTGGTGAGCTTCACTGAATTCTAGGCCCCTCCCAAGTCGGGCAGCCCTGACCCTGCCTTTCAAGTTTTCCACTTTTAGAATCGAAATCTCCTGGCAAACATATTCAACAGCACTCTTTTCTGTAACTTCTTTCGCACACATTACTATATTTCACCTTTGAGTATGCACTTGAAAAAAAACATTTCCTACTGTTCCACCCCCAACTCACACAAGTCGTTAAAATGTGCCCATCGGTTTTTAAGTCCACTTTACAGGGATTTAGGAATGTAGTCACTTTCTCGTTTGTCTTTATAAGCCCAAGCTGAAACTTGAAAGGAAACCTAGAGTCTAAAGATAACATTTCAATGACTTAGCAAATTACCTTTTTTTTGTAAAGTATCCTTCATTTTCTCACACAAATGGACACACTTGTCTTATCATGGATTTCTTTCAAGATAGTCTTTGCCACGCTAGGCTAGGCATTTCATGTGTGCGCATGAATACGTGGTGGCAGTATCGGCCTCACACAGATTTCACATCTCTCTCTCTCCATTTTATAATTAAAATGCAAGTACCATTGGGTGGATAGAGTTCTGAGTAAATAGCCTTTCGAACATGAGCCAAGTTTCTCTACTATTGCTTTGTGAGTGAGTCCTGAGTCTATTGAGAAGTATTAGGCAGCTAAAATGCTTGACTATATTTCTTCTATAGATGTCACATCTTGTCACCAGCCACCTCCACCTCAGTGAGAACACCCTGCAGGCATTGGTTCCCTTTGAGCAAATGCCACTCTCCAAAGAGCCTTTCTGCAGGATCAAACATGCTTCGCACAAAGTCCATTCCTGATTCAGTGAGGGGGCACAAAAAACATTCTTCTCTGAGGTAAATAAATGATCTAAGGTATAAAGAATACAAAGTTTTGCATTTTCCCCACTGGCTGCCTCTTATCAAAGCGAAGATTCTTATTGCTGAATCATTAAGAACCGATGGTGTGCATTAGTTAATTTACTGAAGTAAAGAGAAAAAAAGGAGAAATAATAAGTGTTTTGGTCGACAGATATAGGAGCCTTTCCATGCAAGGAAGTGAAAAAGCCCGGAGAAAGATGTAATTGTCTGTATTTCTGCACTCTCTGCCTGGGGCAGTGAGCCCCTGCCTTTGAACAAGGTCAGGTGCATTGTGCCTGCCCACTGTTTGAAGAACACTGAAAGATTCCTGGAGGGCGTGTATCCCCAGTAACAAATGGGTCTGTGGGGGAGGAGAAGGGACCCCACACAGGCTGCCTCTTTGACTCCCAAAACTAGAGACCCTGCAGGCTCTTAACTAGCTGGGCTGGGTTAACACCTGCTCAGAGAAAGAATGTACTGGCTGTCTGGTCACAGGTAGCTGACTTCTTGATGGGCAGGCCCTTCCATGGGGAATTTCTCTCTCAGATCACTTGGAAATGGATAGTAGACAACTGTACAATATTTTTCAAGTTGAAAGATCAGTAGGCACTAATACTCAAAGCACATAGCAGAAAAAGAAAAGGGCCCGAAAAAATGTCAAATATGTACATATTTATAAATTGTATATAGCTGTCCATTTTCATATTTCAAAATTACATTTTGGTATATAAATATTTTTATAAATATTTTTATGAATATTAATAGGACACTTGATGGAGGAATCAAGGAAATTTGAGATGGGGGAGTACATTTCATAGTTATTGAGGCTTTTGGTGTTTGACTACCAGAGAATGTGTCATTTGGGGAATACTTTAATGATACGCCACGATCCCTGCTTTTAAGCAGTTAGCAGATTACCTTGGAAAACATATACACATAACATTTCCAACAAATCAATAAGTACCAACTTGTAAAACATACCACAGTGTTAATAGGAGACATAAATGCTCAGGCTCTGTCAGGTGGAGGAACAATGAAAATCAATCATGGTAGAGGATGTAGATCTTACTCCTGAGACTGGGGGTTGGAAAGAATGTCATTTGTTTACCATTTCAAATGAATTCAGACTTTTATAATGATCAAAAGGCTGTGAGTTCACCTTTCTGCTCTGAACACATAGCAGTGACAGATGAAATATTTAAAAGGCAGGAAGAGAGAGGGAGAAAGGGAGGGAGAGGTGGATGGAGGGAGGGACTGGGAGAGAGGAAGAAAGAAAAGAAGGAAAGAAAACCAAGAAGATGCAACCAGGCTCGGGTACAAGATAAAATCTCTATGGACCAGATACAAAAGGAAGATGTAAATTGTGGGTTGTCTGGGCCTGGAAGTAGGCATGGTGACTGAGAGCTTGGTCCCTGCGGAACAAGGAGTTCTAAATGTGAATGAGACTTGGAGCAGAGCCAGGCTTCCTGTTTGATGCCAGAGGCAGACAGGGTTCTCCGCTCTACAGGGGCTAGGACTTCAGATGAAGCTGTGAGCCTCAGAAGACAATGGAAAAAGCCTAAATGCTACAGGAACTGAGCCAACTGGCTCTGTAAAAGGACCTGCTGTATCTTTCAATGGCCCCTAGGGACAGTACATCCCAGCTGAATTGTAAAACCCAGTTCTGGTTTAAGAGTAGAAGGGCTGGGTTAGGTAGACACAACCACCAAACTGTGAGGGAGGGAAATGTTTGGAGGGGATACTAGAAATGAGTCTGCAAACCAAAATTCCAAAGCATAGGAAGAAGGACTAATTTCTGGAAGGACAGCCAAGAAACAAAAGATTGAAAGAATAATTCGCTCCCAATTTGTTGAGGTTGTTCAAAGAGAAACATAAAGACATTTATAATTAAGGAAGTAAGTTAGGGAACAGAAATAGGCAGAAATGAAATGAAAATGAAATAAATTAAACCACTTCCTGCGTTCCCATGTTGCTAGAAGGGCTGGGAATCCAACCTCAGTCATACTCAACTCCCTCACCTACTAAGGAAGCAACCAAAAATCTCTGAGGCTTCTATAACATTATACGATGAATGGAAGATCTCTATCATTAGTCCATCCTACTCACTGCTAATATCCTCAGCGTCCAGGTCCTGCAGTCTCCCAGGATGACTTGGTTAATTGAGTTACAGGAGGTAGGGATCACCCTGAAGCTGAGGACCCTCCTGTCAAAGGCTGAGCCTTCCTAGCTTGCGTCTCCTCAGAAGTCATGTCATTAAATGGTATGACAGCAATGAGGACACTGGTGGTGCCGCTCTCCAAACAGTCGTATCACTTCTGTGTTTTAAAGGTGCTTAGGCTCTACCCAGAAACTTTGATTCCCTAGATCTGGGTCAGCACTTAGAAATTAGGGTTTCTAATAAGCTCCTTGGTGATTCCTGTGCTGCAGACCCAGCATTTGGTAAGACGTGATATTGTTTACAGCCCTCATTTTTCAAATGATGAAACCAGCCAGGTCTAGGGAACAATGCTTCCCCAGGTCACACAGCTAACTGTTACCAGGATAAAACACAATCCTTTCCTTAGCTTGTTTTGAGTTTAATTCCATCTTCCTTTTCTAGTTTCTTAGGTAGAAGCTGAAGTCATTTGTTTGAGATCTTTCTTCTATTCTTCTGTAGGGGTTTAGTGCTATACATTTCTTCTAATATGTTGTGTTTTCATTTCATTCAGGTAAAAACACGTTCTTATTTCTCTTCAGAATTCTTCTTTGGCCCATGGGTATTGTAGAAGCATGTTATTTATTTTCCAAATATTTGGAAATTGTCCAAACGTCACCCTGTTATTGATTTTTACTTTAATTCCTTTGTGGTAAGAATCCTTTTTAATTTATTGAGACTTGTTTTATTGCCCAGAATATGGTCTTTCTTGGCAAATGTTCTGGGTGCCCTTGAGAAGAATGTGTATTCTGCAATGGATGGATGGAATGTTCTATAAGTGTCCATCAGATCAAGTGGGTTTGATGTGGTAGTAAAGTCTTCTTGTTGATTTTCTGCCCACTTGATCTATCAATTGTTGAAAGAAGGGTGGTGAAATCTGCAACCATAATTGTGAGTTTGTCTATTTCTTCTTATAGTTCTATCTGTTTTGGCTTCATATATTTTGAAGGAAGTTCTGTTATTAGGATTGATATATTCTCTTGTTGAATTGACCCTTTTATCATTAAGGAATGGACTTTTAAAAATCCTTGGTAATATTCTTTTTTGTGATACTTATTTTGTCTAATATTGATACAGCTTGATCAGCTTTCTTTTTTTAAATTTGTTATTGATTTTTAGAGAGGAAAGGGGAGGTATAGAGTGTTAGAAACATCAATGAGAGAGGAACATCATCAATCAGCTGCCTCCTGCATGCCCCCTACTGGGGATTGAGCCCACAACCCAGGCATGTGCCTTGATTGGGAATTGAACCAGTAACTTCTTGGCTCATGGGTTGACACTCAACCACTGAACCAGAATGGTTGGGCAGATCAGCTTTCACATATATTAGACTGTGAAGTTTTTCCATAACCCTCTGAAAATTTCTTCATTACTTTCATTTTTTCTCCTCTATGTTTCAGTTAGAATAGTTTCTATTCCTATGTCTTCAGATTCATCAATCTTTTCTTCTGTAATGTCCAATCTGCCATCAGTTCTACCCCATGTATTTCTCACCTCAGACATTCTAGTTTTCATCAATAGAAATTCAATTTACATATTTTTCATATCTTTCATTTCTCTACTAACAATATTTAGTCTTTCCTCTGCCATTTTGAATATGTGGGTTATGGCTATAAAAGCTGATTAATGTCCTTGTCTATAAATTCTAAATTCTGTGTCAGTTTGGGGTTGTTTTGATTATTTTTTCCCCTTCTCATTATCCCTCTTTGAATGCCTGGTAATTTTTGAATGGGTACCAGAATTGGAAATTTTATTTTGATTGGTGCTGGATTTCATTTTTTTAAAGAATAGTGTATTGATTTTTAGAGAGAAAGGAAAAGAGAGGGAGGGAGAGAGAGAGAGAGAGAGAAACATGGATGAGAGAGTGAAAGATTGATATAATCAGCTGCCTCCTGCATACCCCCTATTAGAGATTGAATCCAAAACCTGGGCACCTGCCCTTGACCGAAAATTGAACTCTCAACCTCCTGGTGGGCAGGACAATTACTAACCAACTGAGTCACACCTTCAGGGATATATTTTTTTTAATAAAAGTTCTTTAACTTTGCTCTGGGACACAGTTAAGTTACCTGGTACAGTTTGATCCTATCAGGTTTTGCTTTTAAGCTTTTTCAGGTGAGACCACAGTGGAGTTTAATGGAGGGCCAACTTTCTCATGACTGAGGCAATACCCTTCTGAATACCTGATTCTTCAGAATTACGAGGTCTGACTGGTGAGAAGAGGCACTATTCCCAGCACTTTATGATCCTTATTGATCATTCATTCTAATACTTCCAGATGGTTCTTTTCTCAGCCTCCAGTAGTTTTCTCACATGCATGCACCGATTACTACTAAGCTGAATACTGGAGGGAAACTTCTCAGGACTCCAGTTTACTCTGTAGCTGTTTCCTCTCCAGTCTGCTGGCCTCCCCTCCCTCAACTCAGAGAGACTACGAGGCTCTGCCAGGGTTCGCCCTCCCGGTGCCACATCTGAAAACACTTTCTAGCTATAACCTGGGACAATTGTAGGGCTAACCTCATTTATATCATTTCTCTCAGATATCACTGGCCTTCATTCCCTGATGTTCAATGTCTTGAAAATGTCAGCTTCCTATAATTTGTTTATATATTCAGTTGTTTCAGATGGGAGGGTAAATCTGCTTCCTGTTATTCCATCTTGACCAGAAACAGAAGTCTCCTCAAATACATCTTTAAAATAAAAGTGGAATATATATAAAGAAAAGTATCACAACATATTTGGCTTACTAGCATGTAATTATGGCAAAAAAATCATGAAAGTGCTTTGGAATGACTGAAGTTTAGAAAATATCTATCCATTACAAATCATTCACCTCACAACAGAAGAAACTGGGGACTTAACTGAAAGAGATGCAGTGAAGCTCATATAATTCCTTTGTGTGAGAAATAAAACACAATTCATTTTCCCTGGCACATGTCCAGTATTCTTGCCAGTATTTCACTGTTTCAAGCTATCTCAAACCTGCCAATTAAAAGGAACAATTTCAGCTCTGGCCAATATCCTCAGTGGTTAGAGTGGTGGCCATGCACCAAAGAGTCCTGGGTTCAATTCCTGGTCAAGGGCATGTACCTGGGTTGCAGGTTTGATCCTCAGCCAGTCAGGAGACAACCAATCGATGTCTCTCTCTCACATCAGTCTCTCTCTCTTTCTCTCTCTCTCTCTCTCTCTCTCTCTCTCTCTCTCTCTCTCTCTCCTTCCCTCTCCCCTCTCTTCCTTTCACTCTCTCTGAAAAAAATATCCTTGGGTTAGGATTAAAAAATGATAAAAATAAAAGGAGAGATTTCATATTCTTATAAAATATACCTCATCAAATAAGAATGCCTTTGCATTTGAAGCCATAAAAAAGTCACTGGTTTGATTTATTTGTACCATTATAAAAAGCTTTTTAACCATTTTATAGATATTTTAGGACGAAATTGCTTACATTCCTTCCACTAGAATGAAATACGTTTGTAATTCATCTGGAAAGGAACAGGTCGTATCATGTTTGGTGATAGACTCTGACACTGGCTAAGGTCACCCCCCTGCTGTTTTATGAGGACCGGGAGGACAAGTCAGTTGTCACAGGAAGCACACTCTGATCACTCGTTCTTCACCTTCACTCCATTTCGCACAGAGGTACAATCACCTGGGGCCTCAAGATTTCCCAGATATATTTCCCTGTGGAAATATGTGAGATACGGAAAAAGGAATTGATTGGTTCCAACTATTAACAAGATAATCACAAAATTAAAACTAATATATTTTAAAATGCTACATGGGAACCTGTGACTACAACTCAACTCATATCTCTGTATGCATTTAATTAAATGTGGGTTGTCAGCTCACTTTAATATGATTGATATGATATGAGTGGGAAGTCCACAAGAGTCCTCAGGTCCACTACGTCTCTGTAGTCAATGTTGACAGTCACCGTTGCTTAGAAATACTGATGAATTCCACTAAATACATGTTTAGTTAAGGTTTTCTTTTTCCATTTTACCAAATGGGATTGTGGCTTACGCAATCCCTAAATGGCTTGCATTTATGTTTGTTAAATTTGCTTTGCCTCCCCTGGTCAGTGTGGCTCACTTGGTTGAGTGTCCTCCCATGTACCGAAAGTTCGGGGGTTCAAATTCCTGGTCAGGGCACATACCTAGGTTGGGGGTTTGGTCCCTAGTTGGGTAATGTGTGAGAGGCAACCACAATAGATGTTTCCCTCTCATATCGATGTCTCTCTCTCTCTCTCTCTCTCTCTCTCTCTCTCTCTCTCCCCCCCCCCCCCCCTTCCTCTCTCTAAAATCCATAAATATGTTCTTGGGTGAGGATTAAAAACAAAAACCAAACATTTGTTTTGTCTGTTAAGCCAATTCTCAAGATCAGAGAAATCTACATCCCAACAGAAGTATGTCTTTTTGCAGTGAACTTCTGTTGAAGACTTGTTAACAGATCTGAACTCCCACGACTTCTGGAATGCAACAGCATTTATGTTTCATAATTTTTTGAAATAAAATAATATTTTCTTCTAACACTCCTTCACAAGGTTGATGAGAAGTTTGATTATCAGGGCTTCATCACAACTCTTGGATGTTACCAGAACCCCAGGCAACACATTAAAAATAAATAAAACTGGGCTATTTCTTAGTTCCCTCTCCCCTCCAATTAGATCTAGCCTCAGAGATACTGCACAATAAATTATTTATTTGTTATGAAATCTTTGTCATCCAGGAAAATGGAGGAGTTTGTCCTTGTTTCACAGACTTTTAGGGTTTTTTTTTTTTAAATGAGTACTGTTTACAGGCCCTTGAATAAGCCTTCACACCCTTACCAAGCTCAGCTAAGGAAATTTACTGGGGCCCCCATGTCTCTGCTGCTTGGCTTCTAGTTCCACAGCACAATCTTTCCCATCTGGGGTTCTGCCATCTCTTGATAGTTGTATTGCCACCACCTCATTCCTTCGCCCAGTTTCAGGAAGACTACCCACACGCCATGGCCAGGCTTCATTCTTCTTCCATCCACAGAGCAGCAATTCCCCATCTTGTTCTCTTTCAGGCATGGCAGCCCATTCCTTTGATGGACCTAGAGCAGTATTTCTCGTAGTGGGATCCAAAGAACGTTGGTGGTCCCTGTTAACCCATCAAATAATCCACACGTGCTTTAACAGTTTCAGATCAGGAAAAGCATCCAAGAAACTTTGTTCCTACCCAGATCACAAATTGAAAATGTAAGGTTAATTAAGACTTTTACAGAAATCCCATAGATCCTTTATAACGAACCCAAGGTTACTAAGAAACCCCTGATCAAATAGATGACAAAAGGAGTGAGTTGCAACATAGTCTAAGAAAAGACTATTACAAGATGTAAGTCCTTGGTGGTCCTGTTGGTAGCACTGAACGTTAGCTAATGAGAAGTCTCCCGAAGGCCTGGAAGATCTCCTGAAGCGATATCACTCAGAGTCCAAAACACTCTGGAGTGAAGAAGAATCCTCATTACTCAAAGGAAAAGTTAACACACCTCGGGGCTTTAAGTGTGTGAGATGAAGATCCCAGCTTTATGCCACTTAAAGGAGAAATGTGGTTGATGGTAAAGGGAACCATGAAATAAAATCTACTTCTTTTGAAAGCTTCCTGTCGCCAGTTCTCATGAACATTGCTAGATATTTTAGGAAAAGCTAGGAAACATTTTTAAAAGAAAAGTGAGTTTAGTTCATGCTTTAAAAGCTATCTGGTAAAAGCTTAAGCGAGCACCTCTTTTCCCATGGTAAACCTACCCCATAACACTCAGATTCAGTCTAACACATACATGTATTAGCATACACCTTTTCTTCCAGTCCTTAGGGTAGCTAAGAGGATCTGATATCAAGAATCATAAACTACTCTCAGAACAATGCAATATAACCAAGAAAAAGATGTTTTAAATGACTGCATGAACTGCCTCCTCAGTGGCTTCCTAACAAAGCTGCACCATAGTCAACTCTCTGGAACTGCTCCTGCCTTTTAATCTATACCATGCAATTAACACCTCATTCTACTAGGCTCTGTTCTCTAGAGTACTTGACTCTTCAGCACTTTATTTTGACAGTATAAAATGTAGTTAATTATCACATTGTCTTCTCACTAATTGCTATTTGAGATTGTTTTGTTTCCCCAAACAAATTTTAAACATTTTGTGAACAAAAAGGTATTGAAACTCTTTGGCACACCATAAAAACTAAATGAGGCCTAAGTATCTTATAGCTACACAGTTGTACAATTGATAATTAATTGACTCTTAGATTTAAACTACACATTAAAAATAAACAAAACTGAGCTATTTCTTACCCTCAGATACTGCACAATAGGTTATTTATTTATTCAATCATTATAATTTTTTTTTTGCTTTTAAAAGTCTTTTTTCTAGAAAACAATACTCCATGAAAATGGTGACATCGTAGATGAGCAAAGCTACAATGGACTTTCTCATAGAAATGGAATGTTTTAGTTCTAGTCTGAGTTCTGAAATTGGACTGATTAGATTAACCAGGATGGAATCTTTGCTCTGGCCTGTCTAGAAGAGTTAAATTTGGGGCAGATGGGAGATTGAAGATACAAAGAACATGAGCCAGGTCAAAGGTCTTCCCAGGAAAGCAGCACCATCACTCTGCCTGGTGAAACCCGTAGTGTCTGTCACTACCTTCAAAGCCCAGGGTGCACAGCCCCATGCCAGCCCGGGACTATCTGCTCTGTGATTAGAGACAAGATCACCGACTTGCAGGCAGATGACCTCAGTGGCTGATGGAATCTGTCAGGCTCACTCTTCAGTGTCTTAGGATCCTTTTGTGAACAACCGGAGTTCCCATCCTTCCCTTCCTGTCTGGTTTGCATCACTGACAAATGCCACTTTTCTTTCTGCGAGAAAGACATTCTTCCTGGGCCCTGCCCCTGTGGAAGAGCGCATTCTACTTCGAGATGAGCTGGAATGGAGCCTCTATCATAAAACAATTGTAAGTGGTTGAGATAAAGCACCCAATAAAGCAGCCAGAAGTAGAAAAGGGCGGAAAAAATGTGTGCCTTCTTATGGAGCCATACTCCCCATCCATCAGCTGCAAAGGAAAATCTGGGGCATGGTTTTAAAAGTTTTCATTAAAATGCAACAGGGCATCAGGCAGTCGGATTTGGACCAACAATGAGATATTTTTCTTACATAAACAACCTTGCTGTGAGCTTCAAAGTTTCTCTCTGACCAAATTCAGTGAAGTTGCTTTTTCCTCCTCTCTTTGATTGAACCCGGGAAGGACAGCGAAGTTAAGCCGAAATGAAATTGCCAAACTTATGGTTTTCAAATAAATGAGATTTTCTCTAATGCTTACCAACTGTCACCAGGTCAGATGGATTTTTCTGCTTGAGGTCCTTTGATGCTTTCATTTCCCCGCTCTTAAGGTATCCCTCTGAAAGCAATCCCGCAGCCATAAACACACAAGTAGAAAATGCATACAATAACTGGTGCACAAAAAGACAGTAAGAAATAAAGAGTGAGGAGAGGGCAGGAAGAAAGGCCTTTAAACAAGCATGAGGCTTGCTTCGTTTTCAACTCAGAACGCAGATCTACCAGGGAACGGCATGATGTGCCAGGTCCGGGTGGGCTGAACTGCACATCCTGAAAGATATCTGCATCTTCCCTTTTCTTGATTTATCTAGTGCAGTAATTAAAAAACAAAACCAACAACAGCAAAACAAAACAAAACCACCCTTTTTAAAGCAGTGAGACCACAATATATAAAGCAGCTGAGAGCAGAGCTGCCCTGGTTGCATCCCATGAGCAGGGCTCCCGCTCCCCACAGTAGCCGCCATGCAGCCCCCCAGCAGGTACAAGTTAGAGGCACACAAGTGGCCACTCTGGGGGGTTTTGTGGCCCAGCAAGGGGCAACAGGAGGGTCTAATTTCTCTGACTACAGGAGCCTATTGTCTAAGTTAGATGGTGAGAAGACATTCTCTCTAATGTTGTCATGTACAGTTTTTCAGTCAACCTTGTTTTGGGGGCTAAATATTAGTATCATTTTTAATAGATTCTATAAACCCTGTCACTTACCACCTAACTGCCTCATCTTCTTTCCTTCAAAAAAAATTTCAAAATGTATTTATTGAATGTCTTTCATGTCCAAGGCACTGTCCAGTCATTTAAAAGGTATAAAAAGGGTAATAGTAATAAAATAAAAACAATAGCAAACACATATAGCATTTACTAAGGGCATAGATTGCTCTAATCTCTTTATATATATTAACATGTATTAAGTCATTCAATTATCTAAACAACACTCTAGAAAATATATGATTATTTTCAACTTATAAATGTGGAAACTGAGGCACAGAGTGGTTAAAGTAATTTGATCAAAGTCACATATCTAGCAAGTGGCAGAGCTGAGATTTGAACCCAGGCGGTCTGGCTCCTGAATCTGAGCTTTTAGGATATTTGCTTTATGTGCGCTGCTGTTGGTCTTTATCAGTATACTTTCATTCATCCTATTATCTGTACTGCAAAAGAGAATTGTCTGCTCCTACAGCTTTTAAAGCCCTTCCCCCTTTTGGAACTTAATAAAGGAATGAGAGCAATGTGTTCATGAAAAATGCAAATGACTGAATCTTTTCCTCCCAAATCATTCATTGAATACCACTTATTAGTTAGATATTTTATGTCACCAATATCATCAATTAAAAATGAATCTTTCTAGTTAGATATTTTTTAAATTAATACTATTTTTAGTCACTTTTTAAAAATAATTTATTTTTTAAGCCACTGATCTATTTTGTTAATTCACTGCACTAGAGCACTTTTATTTTTATTTTTTAATATATTTTTATTGATTTTAGAAAGGAAGGGAGAGGGAGAGAGAGATAGAAACATCAATGATGAGGGAGAATCGTTGATCTGCTGCCTCCTGCACGCCCCACCCTGGGGCTTGCGTCCAAAACCCAGGCATATGCCCTGACCCAGGAATATAACCATGACCTCCTAAGCCATAGGCCAACACTCAACCACTGAGCAACGCCGGCCGGACTAGAGCACTTTTAGGTTCACAGCAAAATTAAGGGGAAGACACACAGAGATTTCTCATGTATCTCCTGTCCCCATACATGCATAGCCTACAGAGTAGATATTTTTTATCAATGAACAAAACTGAAGGTTAGAGGAATCAATTAATTTGTTCACAAACATAACTAATAAGGATCAGTTATGGCCCAGACTCACCTCACTTAAAGAGTAAGTCCATGTTTTTAACACTTCCCTGAGATTGTTAATCTTGTGTAAGATTGGGAAGTGAACAAAGTTGCTCATTAATGCCTCTAATTAGTATTATTAGTGCCATAGATCCCTTTCTCCAACTTCCTCTTGTTGTACTCTTAATGTTCCCAAACATTATACCTGTGAATATATTTTGCAAAGTATATCTATAACCTTTCACCTACTGCCCATCAGTCATCTAAAGCCTGAAAGGTAGACGAAGGGCAAATGCTGCCCTTGCTATTTCATATGGCATTAAATGACATGTTGTAGCTGAGGGACTTGTGCACTCCAAGGCCTGTGGTTTTCCACTTCATCATCCTGAACCCTGAGCTCTCGCCTGCTTGGAAGCATCCGAATGTCTGAATATTTAGGATCTCTTCCACTCATCAAAATCACCACACAGTTTGATGACTTGACTGAAACCAACAGAAAACAGCAAAGGCCTGAGCCAGTTATAAAGCTGGACAAGAATAACAAATCTGCCTCAGTGTAAGTTGGTTTTCATTTCTCTTTCCTACCAAACCAGCAAACAAGAAAAGCGAAAATAACATACACAAGTATAAGAGCAGACTGAGTTCCTTCTGTGAAAATCAGTGGCCCAGCTGGCATTAGGACTCTGTGGTGTTGGAGGCTCACAGGCTTGCAGGCTTATTATACAGCAGTGACCTGGGGCTAGCCAGGTACACAGGTAAGGGCCATCCTATTACCATGTACCAGCTCCACTTCTGAGTTCTATCATTTACTGTGCCCCTCAGCCTGCAGCAAGCTTGGCCATGTCAAATGAAATCATGGCATGTGTGTAGGATTAAAAAGTGTTAGCCCTTCCACTGGGTATCTTGTCTGGGCTGGGTGTAAGACTGTTTGGGTAGACTATGCGGTTAAACAAGATTACTCCCTGAAAGTATTTTGGGTTTTCTGGACAGAAATCCTTCTGTCATAGACCTTCAGTAATTTTCTTACTTATAGTAGAGTACTTGAAGATATTTGAAACAAATGCCCACTAATTCTCCTTGATTTTTTATGGAACCTTATAGACCCTCACCAAAGAGCTTGAATCCTATATACATTACAGTCTCACTGGATGGGATAGACATCCTCAAAAAGAAGCAAGCTACAGGAAATGGAAATGGAATCTTTAGAGAAAAATCACCTTGAGGAAAGCAGCCTGTTAAGTGTGGCGAAGTGAGCAAGAAGGGTTGACACTTTGGCTCTGGGTGGGGGTTAAGGTACTCACATGCCCAAATACAATCCATCTTGACCCCAGAATGCACAAGCTCTGCGAAGGAGAGGAATGAAGAATAGAGAGCTTAGTCCTTAGAGGCCCCACTGCTCTGAAATGTCTGATCAGGCAAAGCTAAAGTACTTCCCCAGTGAACAGCAGGAAAGAGAGGGACCAGTGGTTGGCAAGTTAGAGGAAGTCTGGAGCTGTGTGACTGGGAGCCTGTGGGCAGTGTGGAGGTCAGCAGTCTCTGGGGTAGGTGGTGTAGATACAGTCAGTCCAGAGAAGAACTGGAAGCAGCATGGACAATGCCCAGAAGGTGACCAAGCGACAGCAGAAAGATGAAAGTGGTCAGAGCAGAAGTAGAGGAACTGCAAAGCTGCAAGCAGTGATCCTGATCATCTGTGAGACAAATCCCAACCTGGGACTTCTGGAGGAGTGACTCCATTTTGGATCCTTAAATCCTAGGGAAGGAATAAAGATGGAACTAGGGACATTGTGTGACACCTGTAAGCACACCTGGAGATTCTTTACCACTACAGGAGAGAGGATCATAGAGGAATTTATACATCTTGTTAGTTAGGCAGGTAGGGTCGTTGGAGCTTTGAGATTTGAACTATTACTGCAAATGTGACACACATACAATCGTCAGCATAAAGCGTGGGACTTACAAATTACATATAGAACATCTGAATCTTAGTCCAAATGAATGTGCGAGGGAGTGTTAATAGAGCTATATTTCAGTAGACAGATCTTTGGGGAGGGAGGGGTTCTCTTTAAGTCATACTCTTCACCTACCTTAATTTGTCAAACATTTATTGTACATCGATTATGTGTCAGACAGTAGGACAGGGGTTAAGAAAACTATATATATATATATATTAGAGGCCCAGTGCATGAAATTCGTGCACTGGGGATGGGTGGGGGGTCCCTTAGCCCAGCATGTGCCCTCTTGCAGTCCGGGACCCCGCCCTTGTTACTGCCCACCTGCTTGCTGCTTCCTACCGCTTGGCTTGCTGCTCCTTAGTGCTGCCACGAAGGCCTTGGGTCTGCTGGGTGCCGGGCCTGCGGGTTTGTGTCTCTGATACCCCCAGCAGCCCCAGCACCAAGGTGGCGGGCCTTGGGGCTGCTGGGTACAGGCCCCCCGTTGCGTATTTGTGTCTTCTATCAGGCCCTGAGCCGGGAGGCCTCTCGGCTCCGCTGATCCCGGGGCCCGGAGGCCTCTCGGCTCTGCTGATCCAGGCAGCTGGGAGGCCTCTCTGCTCTGCGGCTTCAGGGCTGTTTGGCTTAGCTCTACCGCTTGGAGCCTGAGTATGCAGATTAACCGCCATCTTTTAGCTTCTATAATTGAAACATTGTATCTTTTGGAGCTGTTGCTTCAGGAGCTCAGAGCCCCGCAGCTGCAGGCAGGAACCTTGGTTTCCTCTATCGCTGGGGCAACCAAGCATCCTGTTCTCAGCTGCCTGGCTGCCGGCCGCCATCTTGGCTGACAGTTAATTTGCATATACTCACTGATTAGCCAATGAAAAGGGTAGCGGTCATATGCTAATTACCATCTTTCTCTTTTATTAGTGTATATATATATATATATATATATGGTATATATGGTATAATGGTATATATGGCATATATGGCATATATGGTATATATGATATATATGGTATTGAGTCTCTGACGTCAATAATCTTACAGTTTAGTGGGGAGCTGACCTATTAAATAATGAACGTGATGATCAGTGGTAAATGTCACAGGAGAGGTGGAGCTATGTATAGGTAGATGCAAAACAAGGGCCCAAAGAAAGTTAAAGAAGGCAGCATAGTAGACATGCTACACAAGTCTAAAGAGGTGATAACAAGTTTGATGGAACAACAAATGGGAGGAAGGCCATTGGATCTGTAGGGGCAAATGGAGAACGCCCAGAACAATCTCTAAGATCCTTCTCTCTGCTCTGTAGCCTGGAAGTTTGCTGTCTATGAACTGTATCCGCCCTTGTTCTCTGTCTTTCAGGTTTGAATTGCTAAGAGGAGGGTGCCCGCAGGACAGGAGGAGAGAGAAGGGTTCATTTATCCAGCTCCCCGTCTCTTCCCAGCTAGGGTTCAGCAGTGCCTGTGTTCCTCCATCTAAGGCTACAAAGCCCTCCTAAATTCCAGTGAGAGGAGGGAACAGTTACCAGAAGGGGCAAGTTTTGCAGTTTCCTGCTGTTTCTGGCCCCAGGGTAGTTACCTTCCTTTACTGTCCATACAACTCTAAAAGAGTTCCTTGAACTGTCTTCTATCACCTTTCCCAGTGCACCATCGGTTCCCCAAGGAAAAGGCAGAGACAGGAGCTGCTGCTGGGGAGGCTGTCAGGGGAGCCTGTGTCCTAGGAGTAAGAGACCCATCCCAAAGACTCCGATAATTCCACTGGGGTTTATTATGTGACTTTTCTGGTGATTTTCTCAGAATTCCTTAGAATCTCATATTATTATGGCTTTGATTAAAAGTATTGCCTTCTCACTGAAGTACAAAATAAGCTTTCAAATAACCTGGTTAAGAGATGATAGAACTCCCTCTAATGCTCTGCTGAAAAACCCCGTGAATTAGTCGTAGGACTGAAATCACAGGACTTAGTTGAAGGAAGTAATTTTTCCCTCTCAATGTGGAAAATCCTTAAACAAATCATCTACTGCTACGTGATCCAGAATTGACTGCTCCTTGGACTTAATTGCACTTGATAGTCTTTATCTTTCCTTTAAACAATCACTGAATTAGTCTGGGAACATGAGCCAGGTAAGAGTGGTTGCAAGCTCGGAGAATAACAGGTCTCAGTCGGTCCCATATTCCTTCTCAAACGGAGGCCTTCGTGCTAGCTGTGACTAGAAGGAGAACCAAGGGAAAGAGAAGGCAGGTTTTTATTAGCGAGCACAGTACATTTAACATGATAGGATATTGTTGGTAGGCTGATTACTCTAAAACAGAGATGCTTAGATAAACTCTACAGGCAGCCCTGAATGACACAGATATTGTAAATTGGTTGAGCCAACACTCATTCCCAACCTCTTTATCCCTTCTCAAACTCTATCATGGAAAGTAGGAAAGTTAAATATTCACCTTACCCACTTCCCTTGTTGACTGGGTATGTGATGAGATTCTGGCCAATGCAATGTAAGTGGAAGTCTGCCAAGGAGTTTCAGAGAAAGATTTGGAATTTCTGATTAAAAAGGGACATTTGCAGTTGGCATCATGCCATCTGCCTTTCTTCCTTCCTGGAACATGGAACGTCTATCTGGAGCAGCAGCAGCCTTCTTGTAAGCAGGAGGCAATAACTTTGAGGACAAAAGGATACATAGAGATTGGGTCAAGACGGGATTGCTGAGCAATTACAAGAACATCTCTGGATTTCTTGTCATATTAAATGCTCTTTAGGTACAAGTAGTTGAGTAATCTGTTCTTACAGCTAAATACATTCTTTTTTAAAAAAATATATTTTTATTGATTTCAGAGAGGAAAGGAGAGGGAGAGAGAGATAGACACATCAATGATGAGAGAAAATCATTGACTAGCTGCCTCCTGCATGCCCCCTACAGATAGTAATCCCTTTCTGCCTCTGCAGCTGCTCATCTTTTCTCTGGGCTTAAACTGGGAAAAACATATTAAAACTCGGGGGGGAAAGTCATTGCTTGGATGAAACTTGCAATTCAAAGTGGTCTTTGGACAAGCAGCCCCAGTGTCACCTGGGAAACTGTTAGAACTGTGGACTCTCAAGCCCCACTCCAGACTTGCTGACTCAGAATCCGCCATTTAACAAGCTGCGTAGCGTTTTTATATGCACTTATACACTAATGTGTGAAAACCACTCCTCTTTATTCCTTCTTAGGAACTTTGTTTCCTTTGCCATTCTCACTCTCCCAAGTCATCATTTGCTCTTTCCTTCTGATACAATGGGGAATAGAGGGTGGCTTCTTTATTGCTCAGCATAAATCCAGTGCCTCACACAGTGCCGGACAGAGTAGATGCATAATAAACAGGCTCACCCACAGACTACCTCCATTCTTCCAGCAAAAATGGATTGCTTATCATCGTGCGTTCACACCAATAATGATCCTAGAAAAGACATTTAAAATTGGGAAGAAGTTGGAGAAAATGTCTTAAAAGATGCAAGAATTGTTCTGTTTCTCAAGAGGTAGAAGAGTGCCTTGAATCTCTGGGAAAGGTAGTTTTCCTGATTTGGGAGCACTGTTAGAAGGGGCCTTTACTTTCACATGTCAAAAAGCAATTTCCAACTGCTGTAGGCAGTTAGACAGACATGAGCAGAGCAAGGATGATGGGCCAGGAACAGAGGGTCACCAGGGTGGAAAGCCCCAAGTACCGAGGTTGCTGAACCCAGGTTTGCTCTGACACCTGTTGCCTAGCAAGGGCCAATCAATTGTAGGGTGGGACCTGGCCCCCTAAGGTGACTTTTCCTCTCCTAGCATATTGCTGGTCATGCGGCTTGGACCCCCTGATCTTTCCTCCCTAGAGATAACATCTGTGCCTCAGTTGTACAGTGGGGCCTTGACTTATGAGTGTCCTGACTAACGAGTTTTTTGAGATACCAGCTGTCTCTCAGCCGATTTTTTGCATTGAGTTGACAGAGTAATTTGAGTTAACGAGCTCCTTAATGAGCTCGGTCTGGGAATAAACTCGTAAGTCAAGGCCCCACTGTATT
Source organism: Myotis yumanensis (assembly GCF_028538775.1). Classification (NCBI taxonomy): domain Eukaryota; kingdom Metazoa; phylum Chordata; class Mammalia; order Chiroptera; family Vespertilionidae; genus Myotis; species Myotis yumanensis. The sequence goes on from NW_027223759.1 coordinate 63,155,301, forward strand.
TCAGCTCCAGGCCCAGCTAAGCAATAAAACCAGCCATGGCCGACCAGCTGCATGGGATAATGACCCCTGCCCTGGTGTTGGCCAATCAACCCTGAATGAACACACCTGTGAAAGCTTCGTGATATTCTATTAAGATCTTTCCCTGGGACCTCCCCTACATCTCTGCCCTTAAAACTCTTAGGATGGAGGACCCTGTGCACTCTCCCTCACTCCCAAGTTCCAAGGGCCCTTCCTTTAACTCCATAACTTGTTTCCTAATCATATTTCTTCTAGGAATCACTTTTTCTCCCTCTATAATTTACCAAATAAGTGCTCTCTTAGAGTTTGGATCTTGCTCTGAATTCTCTCCTAGCCAGAACCCAAGTAGTATTGAGGTTGCTGACCCAGGTTTGCTCTGACCCCACCGGTCAGACACCTGCTGCCGTTCCCATCACCTGCAACACAACCAAGTTCCCTTTGGGAAAACTTCGAAATCATCATCAACCTCAGGGCAGATGATTTAGTGTCTAGAATTAAGGCAGATTTCATAGACCAGAGACCATCAGTAGCAAGCAGGTGAATGTCTCCACTTGAGAATCCCTTAAAAATAAGAAGGGGCCGCCTGGCCAGTTTGGCTCAGTGGTTGAGCATCAACCTATAAACCAGGAGGTCACCATTTGATTCCCCGTCAGGCACATGCTCATGTTTCAGGCTCCATCCATAGTGAGGCGGAGGCAGGAGGCAGCCAATCAATGATTCTCTCTAATCATTGATGTTTCTATCTCTCTCTCCCTCCCACTTCCTCTCCAAAATCAATAAAAATATATTAAAAAAAATAAAAAGAGGCATACAAACAGGAAGGGGCATACAAAGAATGAAAAAGAGCTTTTAGAATATATTGCAACTAACACCTTATTTTTGCAAAGAAAGAACTTAACATAGCAACATGTATTGAATTCCATAAGACACATGGTAGCCATGAGACTCTGCTGGCACATAATCATGTGACAGAAGGGTGCTCACCGTGGCTTTAGCTGAAGGACCAACAGAAAGATGTATATTTTGTTTCAATATTTCCATTCATCATCTTTCCTCCACAATTTCCCAGTCCCTTATCTATAGCCATCTCATCTACAGTGCTGGGTTCTCTCTGGCCAGCAACTCTTTCAGCTGACACAACATCTAGCCATGTGACAAAGAGCAAAAAGTCGAATAGGTGAGGAGCATCCACGGGGCTGTTCGAGTCATAGAAAGGAAAAGAGGAGAGTGCAGCTGTCTCTCTCTCTCTCTCTCTCTCTCTCTCTCTCTCAGCCAACCAGCAGGGGACTAATCAGTTCCATAAGAAATCATCAAAACAACTATTTCATTGAAACTTAAACACCAGCTGTCATCATTGTTATATCATTTTCTAGGCGCCACTCATCTTTCAACTTCAAGAGCTAGGACACTGTATCGCTTGGTCCTGAAAACAAAATACTAATAAATACCACACCTTGCAGATTCACGTTAATCAGCCCTGTCTTGAAATAATTGTTTACTAATTTTGCATAATATAATTAAATGTTCAAACACTATATTTAAGGAACATTAAAAGTATCACTTATCCTGATGGGAGCTGGGAAATTCCAATTTTAGAAAGTCTCCAACCCCTGGTGTTGTGAAAATAAGATTCTCCATAAGGACGGCAATTTGGAATGGGAATTAGAAAGTACAATTCCCCTTCTATTAAATATTATGATACATGAAAAATACAAAAGGAAGGAGCTCAGGGAGGCTTAGAATAGGGTTCAACACTTCCTCCCTTAGAGAATCTAGTCCACAGAAACTGAATTTGGTATTAGGTTTCAGAAGCTCCCAGCTGCAAGGATTTGCAGAAAAAGAAAGAGGGGTGTGGTGAAGCAAGTTAATAATTTCTTTCACTTTCCAGACTACCCACTCCTTCTCTGATATTTGATCTCTCCCACCCCCTCCACCATCAGGTAGAAAACTTTGGGGTCATCCTTGATCTCTACCTCTTCCCTAATGCATACCATTGGCAGTCTCCTGTCTGCAGATTCCTGTCCATTCCATGTGGCCTATATACTAATGAGGCTCATGTCATACCTCATCTGGCCTATTACAAGGGTCTCTCAACTGGTCTTTTCCCCTCCAATATGATTTTAATCAAGTCTTTGCTATTTATACTACCTCATTAGCTTCTAGAAGGTTATATATTTCATTCTCAAATCCCACCAATATACCTCAAACTCTTGTTGCTGGAATCCAAATTTTCATGTCTATTCTTAATACATTTTGAATGCTCCTCTACTCTGTCTCAATCAAATTGATCTACTTCTTCCCTAACAGACTAGGTCCGTGGTCAACCAACTTCGGCTCGCAAGCCACCTGCGGCTCTTTGGCCCCTTGAGTATGGCTCTTCCTAAGCCTTAGGAGTACCCTAATTAAGTTAATAACAATGTACCTACCTATATAGTTTAAGTTTAAAAAAGTTGGCTCTTAAAAGAAATTTCAATCGTTGTACTATTGATATTTGGCTCTGTTGACTAATGAGTTTGCCGACCACTGGACTAGGTAATTGACTTAGCACAGTGCTTGATACATATAAGGGAGGATGAGAAATACTAGCTTAACCTACTTGGAATAAAGTAAAGTGACTATACTCCTAGGCTTTTGCCCATGTCACTCCTCCAACCTAATACCCTCCATCCACTTTGTCACTTGTCAAAATCTGATCTTTCTTTTAGGCGGTCAAGTTCCAGCTCTTCCATGAAGCCTTTTATATCCAGCCCATTGTGGTAATTCTCTCTCTAAGCTTATATAGCAATTGCCTGTTGAAATCAATATTTGGTTCCCTCTCAAGGGAGAAGAAGCTGGGGTATGTATCCACCAACTGATGCTCTGGCATGTGGCCTGCCCCTTGCATAGGCCAATAATGTTTCAGCCAGGGAAAGCCATCAGACAGAAAACAGCAGGTCTTACAGTAGAAACTGCAGGATTTTATATAAGGGAACACTGAGTGCCCAGGAACATGGGAAGGAAAATCCTTCCATGGTGTCGGGTGTAGGAAAGCTTCCCCAGCAAGACTCTTCTCCCTGCCCCATGTTGAAGCAATTATCCATCCCCTCAAGATGTCAGTGTCAGTAAGTAACGGCTAGTAACTCCTTCTCTACCTGCTAGACTCCTGGCATTCGAAGCCCCACATAGCTGGGCAGCAATGGATCTGTATGATATTCTGTGGAATATCTAGATTACTGAAATCATTTGGGATTATATTCTGTCAGAGACCTGGACAGTTAATTTAGCCCTGAGACAGCTTTCCCATCCCATGTGAATGGGAACCACAACTGACCCTTGAGCAATGTTAGGATTAGGAGTGATGACTCCCACCCAGTCAAAATATGCATATAACTTTTGATGCCCCCAAAATATAGTTGTCCTTTGATATCCATGGAGGATTGGTTCTAGGACCCCCTGTGGATATGAAAACCCACTAGTGCTCAAGTCCCATATGAAATGGTGTAGCAGTTGGCCCTCCACATGCATGAACTCCCAACTGCAAATCAAAGGCAGTACAGGTATGTATTGATAAAAATTTCACCTATAAGGGGACCTTCACAGCTCAAACTCATATTATTTAAGGGTCAACTATTCTTTGATTCTTACTTCCTGATGCAGCCTAGAGGATTTCTGTGCTAATAAATGGTCACATACCAAGTATTAGAGGATGTGCTATGTTCTAGTAACGACACTGCATTCAGCACAGTTGCTTGAGGCTACTACTTGGTCAATTACGGTGGTCCTCCATAATTTGCCATGATCTACCTGGATCTTTCAAGGACTACATTGCTATATTAAAAGCAGAAACCAATGTGGGAAACACATGGGATATTCTGGGTTTGTTCTCTGTCTGAAGCTTACCTACATAATCTTTGGAATCTTAATGGAGACAGTAAGAATGGAAAGCAAAGTTTCTTTCCACTAGCAAGAGTTGGAGATTTGGATCCACTCCACAGCATTCGATTGTTTTGCTTTGGAAAAACCACCAGAATTGACTACTGATTCATGCGAATGACAGATACCATTATTAGAAATAAGGGTTTTGAGCTTCTTTAGCTATCTGTTACTAAACTGTTAAACACTTGCCTATGTCAAAAGCAGAGAACACTGAAGATACACGGGGCGGGGACCTCAACGTATAAAGCGAGAGTGGGACAAGCCTAGATCCTAATCTCACTCAGGAGGAGTAATGACAGTCACCTCTGAGAAGGCTAGATAAAGCTTAATCTTGACTGTCAATGTCCTACACTTGGTGTTAAGACTGAATAACTCACATTTTTGGGGATATACTTGTGGGCTCTGATATCATCTCTCTGGTGGAGATAAAAAGCCTGGGTTAGGGAGGCCTCTCCCTCGGGGGTGCATGTCATTTCTACTTTCAGTTATCCTGGGAAGAGTCAGCTGCTAGGACAAGATAAAGACCAAAGAGACAGGTTTTCAAGGAACTAATACTTTGAGGAGATAAACATATAAACAAATGATTATTACAATAAATAATTATAAGGAAGAACAGGAGAACTGGATTGTCATTATTTTCATCACAAGCTTAGCTGCCCAGACAGCTTTAACCTGAAATCCTATGAACCAGTTCCACTGAAGGGAAACACACAACTCATTTCAAGGACCCACACAACTAGAAGGCAACCATTTTATCCTGCAGCATAATTTCCAAGGCAATGGAAAATATATCAAGGAGAAATGGGCTAAGGTTTAGGAGAAGGAATGAGCAAGAGATCAAAACAGAAGCAGTGGTTATGTTGGGTTCACTCCTCCAAAAATCTTTGATGGAAAAGACCAACTCTAATTGATGGTTATTTATTTATTTATTTATTTATTTATTTATTCTTTTTATTGAATTTATTGGGGTGACACTGGTTAACAAAATTATACCAGTTTTGGGTGCACAACACATCATCTGCATTGTGCTGACCACTCCAAGTCAAGTCTCCATCCACCACCATTTATACCCCCATACCCTCCTCGACTTCCTCCCACCCCTCCTCCCCTGGCAATCATCACACTGTTGTCCATGTTCATGAGTCTTTCCTTTTTTATTTTTTTCTCAATCCCTCCACCCTCCCACCCAGCTCCCTCACCTCCTGACGGCTGTCAGCCTGCTCTCTGAGTCTGTCTCTACATTGCTTGTTAGTTTATTTTGTTTATTAGATTCCACATGTGTGAAATCACATGGTACTTGTCTTTCTGTCAGAATGACTATCATCAGTAAATCACCAAACAACAAGTGTTGGCGAGGATGTGGAGAAAAGGGAACCCTCATGCATTGTTGGTGGGAATGCAGATTGGTGCTAAGTGAGATGGTCACATATTTATATTAATGCTCCAGGAGGCTTTCTGAGGTGCTAAATAAACACTCAGGATATTCTCTGTGTTTCCTACACTGGTTTCTGCATTTAATATAGTAAGTAGTCCTTGAAAAATCCAGGCACATGGCAAACCATGGAGGACCACCATAAAGTTAACCAAGTAGCAGCCTGGATCGCAGCATCTATAGTGGATATGGTATCTTTACTAAATAACCAGCCCCAGGCACTCGTTTGGAGGAAAAAGTCTGCTTCCCTAGTCTTACCCCCTCTTACTGCTCATGAGACCCAGTGGTGGCCTTCACATGGAATTGAATTTCTGTAGCCCCATCATCAGAATGGGAAGTTTTCTTTCCACACATTTTAGGGAACTTTGATTTGCAACATTATTTGATTTGCTGTATCCTATATCCATTCCAAGGCAAATATAGCTACTAAAGCTAGTTAGAAAACCAATAGTTCATGCAGTGACATAATCACCCTCATCTACAGAGCATATCTTCTTAGACCCAAAGGACACTCTTATTATCCTACCATCACTGGACACATGCTAATTATTGCCAAGTCTGCTATAATAAAAACTAACTATATTCATCTTATCTTTATATCACATAAAAAGATGCTAAACATTACACTTGGGGATTTGGTACCTTCTTTTCACAAATGTGTCCCTCTTTTCCTTTCTTCACAGTGCTGCCAAATGTTATCCTTCAGTCTGAAGCTAATGGATAATGCCTCCACCTTGTCTATTCTCAGCAGCTGTGGCCATCATGTAAATGAATATATGAATTAAATGAATGTGCAGTGAGTGCCTACAGTGTCCTGAACTAAATTAAAAATGAAGAGTGATGAACCCAAGAAATAAGTTCCTATTTTCTTTGAAGTTCAGAACCTATGTAAGGAATAGATTAAAACCCTCTAGTACACAGTTCACCTCCCAATTGTGAACTCATAAGAGTACTTTACTTTGGTTCTGGGATTTATTTTTGTACTACCCTTACAGGTGTGGATGAAATTCTGGGAATTCATAAAACTTCAGTCAAAATAACAAAACCACAGTGTGAACATCTGCCAGGAAGATGTTCGATTCCCTCCTGGCAGTCTGTGCCAGGCTGAAGAGGCTCTCACTGTAGTGGTCAGGGGCCCACAGAAAACAAAAGGCATGTTCTGAAGGGATTCTGGAGAGACTGAACAAAAAGGACTTTTTACAGAGGCCCCAGGTTGATTGAGGAAACCTGTAGGCAATGTTGAGGCTCCTAAGGATAGCACCTGGGGAACTGACAGGAGGAGGGAGGGAGCATGCACTTGAAGCCTGGATGAGCTGACAGAATCAATGGGAGTCCACAGTGGAGGAGAAATTGTCCTGGAGGGATGCAGCCAGGAACAGAACAGCCGGGCTGAAGCAGAGGGAGCAGTGGGGAGGGAGGATTCTCCAATGCTCCCTTTCCCCCTGCTCTTTGCTCTCTTGAATTGCCTCACATTGGCCCAATCCAACCAGAAACCAGAGTCGATGGAGCCGGGATGATGTAGCCTGTGGGGCCAGGATAGAGCGAGGTGGAGACTAAATTTGGGGAAGGGTAAAAGGGGAATGATCAGCCCAGTCACCATCTAGACCAGCGGTTCTCAACCTGTGGGTTCCAACCCCTTTGGGGGTCGAACGACCCTTTCACAGGGGTCACCTAAGACCATCGGAAAACACATATATAATTACATATTGTTTTTGTGATTAATCACTATGCTTTAATTATGTTCAATTTGTAACAATGAAATTGGGTGTCACCACAACATGAGGAACTGTATTAAAGGGTCGCGCGGCATTAGGAAGGTTGAGAACCACTGATCTAGAGTAAGACCAAATGCCAACCTCTGTTGAATTGTCTTTTCTTGGTTTAAGATAGTATTTCCCAAAATATTTTCCAGATAGGGGCTGAGTGTGTGTTTGTGGGGAGGGTGAAGGAGGGAGGTCTGTGCATACATTTATTTGGAAAACACTGGATTAACACATTTAAACAGGCTTCATATTCCAGGATACAGTGGGCTGGGTGTTGGGGATACAATAGTGAATAGGACAGACACCTACACTTGTACTTGCAACCAAGGGGAGAGCAGACTATAAATAGTAAACCAGTAAAACTACAACACATTACAAAGTGTTTGTGATGAAGGTCTCAGATGAGGATAACACATGCGTGTCCCAAACAAAAAGACCGAGCTTCAGAAATCTGAGTTTCTGGATTTTTTAGAAAGAAAAGGGCTCTCTTTGAGAGAGACCACTCTAAGTTTGGGTGGTGTTGTTGTTCTTTTTTTTGTTGTTGTTGTTGTTTTTTTACTGTTGGTTACATAATTTTGGTATGAAATTTACATAATGAAATGCCTAATACCTAGTTTTTGATGACAGCATTTCTTCCTGCTGGCCATCCACAGCCAATCAGGAAGTATAGCATCAGATTTACGGAAAATGGACAATTGGGAGCAAACATGAAAAAGGAGAAGCAATATCTTAGTTGTCAAAACCATTTAAATCAACTTAGCATTTTTCTTGCCTTGTCAGCTTTTTCTTGGAATCTGCCCTGTAAGGCAAGATGACATTGTTACTGAAATGGCCATGTGGTAGGTGGTTATGAGGAAGATAAGCAGACCAAATTTTAAAGGCAAAGTCTACAGTTCTTTGACATAGATAAGACAAAAGGAAGCAAGTAACTTTCAGGGAGAACTTGTTCATAATACACATTTCCCTGACTTTCTGTTAGATTAAAAGCTTTTTGTAAGAAAGTATATGACCAGTTGTCATAGACGCAGTTTGGTGCCCCACCTTGCTGCTCTTTCCTAGGCTGGTACATGCCAGCCAGTGCTGAGAGTGTGGCCTGCTAAAAGCTCACCACTGTCCCTTCTTATATCTCCCTTAGCCCCTCACCAAGGGGCAGTGGTTTATGCCAGAGGCATGAGCCCTGAGGCTCAACTTCATCCTAGCTGACGTTCCCCACCTTCACGCCCTCCCTAATAAATTTTCCCTAAAGAGCACTTCCATAGCTAAACCCCTGTCTTTATGGAGCATCATAGGAAACAGGAAACCAGAGGGGTTTAGAAGAAATCACACAGCATGTTAATGACAAAGCAGCAAAGACATTCTTAGCCTCTTTACCACTCTGTGCACTGATCTTTCTATGTGCCTTGTTCAAATCTACTACATTGACTAATTTAATAGTTTTTCATTTTGATTCATTTTTTAAAAGAACATTCTATATAATAGAAGGCTAATATGCAAATCGACCGAATGGTGGAATGACGGGTCGCTATGATGCGCACTGACCACCAGGGGGCGGATGCTCAACACCAGAAGTCAGGCTCACAGCTGGCAAGTGCAGCAATGGTGGTGAGAGCCTCTCCTGCCTCTGCAGCAGTGCTAAGCCAGCTGTCAGACATCCCCTGGGGGCTCCCAGACTGCAAGAGGGTGCAGGCTGGGCAGAGGGATACCCCCACCAAGTGCATGAATTTCGTGCACAGGGCCTCTAGTATGGAATATAAGTGTATTCTATATGTTAGAAAAGCTTATTGATTTAACTCTTTCTGTTACCCACATCTATGAGAAGCTAAGCTATTTAGATGATTAATCACCATTATCTTACTGAAACCATTGATCCAAATTATAGGCATAAATATCTGTGAAGATAATTAAAAATGTGAACTTACAAGACTAGCCCTCTTGTGAGCTTTTTAAAGAGATAACGAAGGTTACAATCCTTACAGAGCTTTTGCCATGTGATATTAACTGTTGTTAGAATAACATTTGTATTGCACATTATGGTTTTTAATTCCCTGTCATAAATATTTCATTTATCTTCACAGTAACCCTGTGACCTGAGTATAATATTGGATCCTTGTTTTATAAATGAAGAAACTGAAGTTAAGGGATATTAAGGGACTTCCTCAATAAGTGGTATACTGCAGGTTTTAAGTTGCATAGTAAAGATTTGACAGTGGATTGCGGGTTTTCTCATTAGCAAGTTTGGAGCCTTTCTACTTTATTGTCTGTTTTATCCACTTTATTATGTCTTGTCATTTCTTAAATTATTAAAGATTATAACATCAATTTATGGTTTAGTTATCGTAAAACTCTGTAGTACTATTTGTATTTTAGAACACAACACCCTCTAGAAATTCTACAAGGTAACAAAATAAGTTGCATAATTAAACATTTACCCAACTTCTATGAAGTGGATGTGTCAAGATTTTTATTTCTCTCCACTTGTTATAAATTTGGCTTGTGGTTCTGTAAAATTAATGTCCATTGGTTTCTCAGAAAAGTGTGAAGTCACTACACAGAAGGTTTGGTTTTCAGAAAAAAACCAAACAATACATCATTATTGATTATGTATTGCCTTTCCTTAAGAGCTGTTGACAATGTGAATACTCTTCTAAATGGATACTCAGACATAATACTTATTTAATTCATATCACAAACTCAGCCATCTCCTAGCCAACTATAGCATAGTTTTCTTTAAAATATCAATATATTTTTTTTGGCAAAAAAAAAGTCTAACAAGAAATATCACCCCAAGCATTAGCTTTTATGCTTGGAGCAAATACATGGTTTCAGTTTAGTAAAAGAGAATAGAATATCTTTTCTCTGTGGCTTAAAAGAATATACCCTCCATTTGCCTTATCTCCTTGAGTTTGTGTAGTTATAAGTGACAATGGGATATTGATGAGCCAGAGAGGGAACACAGAGCTATTGAGGGACTCAGGCATATCTTGGAAATTATCATTCCAAATGCCTTGTAGACTTATTTCTAACTCTGGGCATGCATGAAAGAGCCAAGCAAATTTCATGTAATTGCCATACTCTAAGGGTTCACTCTAAGGGTTCCCGAGGGAAATTATTGATCACAATTATTTACTTAAACACAAATGGGAAACTCAAGTATCCTCAGGGTCACATTGAAACAGCTCTGGACTTGGGTTACAACTTCAAAATTAATGGGAAAGAGCAAGCAGTAAGGCCAGTGCAGTGCCTTGAGCAGTCTCACCGGAATTAAAGACACACTTGCAGCCAAAGGACATTACCTGCCACTCTGGGAAGGTAGCGGATTTACTCATTCTGCAAATCTCTAAACATCAGGTGGTTGCAAGTTCTTGCCACATAGTTCTACGCCTTTAAGAACACAGGTAAGCTTCCTTCCCTGTTGTTGATGAAACTGATTGTCACAGACAGTCATTTTAATTACTTTCTAATCCTATATAATAAAGAGCTAATATGCTAAATAGACCAAACAGCAGAATGACCGTCCAGACGACTGTCCGGATGACCTTCCGGACAAAGCCAGGGCTGTGAGGGCCGGCTGGGGTTGCGAGGGGTTGTGAGCGGCTGTGAGGGCCAGTCAAGGCAGTCGGGGCTGTGAGGGCCGAGCTCCTTGCAGGAATTTTGTGCATCAGGCCTCTAGTACTCATAATCATGTTATCAGAGGATTTAAATGCCACCCCATACCTGGCATGGGACTTGGGGCAGCACATGAGAAAGTATTGTGTACAATTAGCTCTAATAAGCACAGAGAGCCGAACTCTGCAAGCTGCAACCAAGCGTAACTTGCAAGTAGATCAACTCACTTCGAGTTGGAGATCTGTTAGATTCTCGGAAGGCACAACTCTCTTTGGAAAGCTATTATAATAACAAGATGAAGAAAGATTTGGAATGGAACAAGAAGCACGTGGAGCCCTAGTCAACAAAACTTCACTACTTTACTACCAATTGGACACAGTCAAGAGATGATTTAAGCCTGTGGATGAACTGAGATCACTGTCATTGTCCGGGTTTGGTCACTGTGTTGCCAAGTCTTTCCCCAGAGATGCATCTTCACACAAGCAATAGGCGGGTCTCTCTGTGGCCTCCATAAAACTTGACTTCGGCTAAGAGTCCTTAAGCATGGAGACACCAGAGAGATTATCTTCATGAAAAGTGTGAAAATAAGTAGGGCAGAGAACCGAGGTATACAGTCATAATGAAGAAAAAAATTAAAAATATTTTCTTTCAAGATGTCTGATGAGTTTAGCTGGCAGAAATGAGGGGTGCTTTTGTTTGTTAGATTTTTGAAGGTTTTTTTTTTTATTTTTCAGCTTTATCGGCATAATTGCTTCTAATTGCATCTGATAGGTCTTGACGGTGACAGACCAGACATCTGGGCCCCTTTTCAGAATCCACAGGGATCTCCTTATAAACCAGGGTTAATACAGGTAACTGCAGCTAGTTTGACCATGGCCAAGACCACACATTCCCTCAGCTATTCTGGCTTAGAAGGAGCAATGGCAGCACTGCAGAGAGCTGTGATAACAAATGATTTCATTTTCACTGCATTTTTTTCCACATGGCACTTGAAAGGCACAACTTCTCTGAGAAATTGGACAATGGGGAAACTGAGGCAGAATTGAAGAATTATTTGCCCCAAATCAGAGAAATGATAGAGTCAACTGTCCCAGGTACAGTGGCACATCCATATCAGCAGGTGTTTGGGATTATTCATGCTCATTGTTCAATTAAACGTGCTCATTGTTCAATTAAAAGGATTCTCAGCAAACACCTGAAAACAACAACCAACGTTTGCAAATCTCTCTATGACTTACCAGCATCTTCCTTTGTCATGGATTTCCACTTCATACCTTTTATTTATACATTATCAGATTGAGTACACATTCTTAGAGAATTGGGAATATCTGGAAGAGTTGAAGTTTTAAAGTTTCCTATTTCCAAGCATTAATGTTAAATCTATCTTCCCCGTATAACTGAAATAGACTCATAGATTAGACTAGGATCCAAATACACATATTACTGGCAGGCCAGAAAAATCTTTTTTCCCCCTGATATAACAAAATAGTCTATATTTAGTTTGCCAGTTATCAGGCATTGTATTAATTTTTTAAATTAGAAATAATTAAAATCTGTCCAAGTGGATTGTTAAACATGTATGGTAAGCCTTCTTGCTGCTGAGGAGAAAGGCAATTTTAAGGCACCACCTCGGCTGGTTATGCTATGTGTGCAGAAGACTGACCATGACATACATTCTGATATGTCATTTCAAGCTCAAGGTCTGCAACCACCTCCCTAGACAGTAGGACAGAAGCCTTAACTCCTTCCAAAATCCTCTGTGGCTCTTTATATCAAGGTTTTAAAAAGTACACAAATTAAGCTGTACGCAGAGAGACACATTTAAAGAAAGGAAATTGAGGATCTATTCTAATATTATGTCACCATTCTTATTCTAAAGAAACCCATCATATCCATTTATAGTTTGAAAAAAGGAAATCACTTACTTTAGAAAAGGAAAGCTAGATCATTTGTGTTTGTCTTCATGTGTTCAGTGACTAATAGACAGATTTTTTTAAATGACTGTCCTTTTTGTTTTCTGAAATGAATTCATCTGTTCTAAATGTACTGCTTTACTTTCAATTATTCCAAGACCTGAGAGCATTAATTATCTGAGCAGCAAGTCAAACAAAAACAGGGGTTACAGACATTTGAACTTTGACCCTAAGTAGTAGTTGCCCTTCATGATGATTCATTTTATTTTTTTCCGCTCTGGAGGTCTAATCTTTCAACTCTTCCCAGACAACCTATAATTCTCCGCCTTTGCCCTCTCTACAATTGCCCAAGGGCTGTCTGCCTTCAAGGGAGATTTACGACTCGAATGGCAGAAGCAGTGAAGGTCAGCTACAACTTCGGGTCTGTCTGCCCGGGGACAGGGGATTCCTAAATAATTTCAGTGCCCCCCACCCCCAATAATGATTGGTTTCAGTAACCCGATGACAGGCAAAACTACTACCCCGTTACAGCGAGGAAGTTTATTTCTTCACTGAGAAGAATTCACTTGCTGTTTCTGTATGTAATGATAACTGACTGTGGGGCAGAGTAAACATGACTGGCTCTGTAACCCCATAAACAAGCCAGTCAAAGCAGCATGGGGTGTGGTGTTTGTGGGGTGATTGCCTTTGTTGCCATTGAAGTGCTCACCGCGTTTGATTCTCATTCCCCACCTTTCACTTGCTTTCCTCTGGGGCACGCAATGTAGGCTCCTGTGTTTTATCATTCATCATGAAACCTCTTCAGACCTGGCTTTCTAACTTATCTTAAAAGATTTATGAGATCATTTCAACTAAGTTCTTTTGAGGGTTGGGTCTCAAACTAGGTTAATATCAATAAACTTTGTGGGGTATATATTGACTCTGTTGTTAAAGTCAGTTCTTCATTACCTGAGAGGGATTTACCTGTGGCTACTCACTACTTGCCTTTGGATCAGCCCATCAAATATCAGAAGGGGGTGAGATGGGGTAGGGGGTGAGGTGAGAGTGTGAGGGTACTGGAAGTTGATGTGTGTGCCTATGACTCAATGAACCTTTCTATGGCATTCCTTACGCAGATATTGATGACCATCCCTTCAATATTCACAAAGTCCATTTATGATGAACTCCTTAGTATTTTCCAGATCTTTCCCCCTACTAATTGCATATTTAAATTCTGAAAATGAAACTTGTCACAGATATGACACTATAGTGCAGACAAATCCACGAGTATTTGTCTAAATAGTGGTTCTCTGAATCAAATTTTAGTCTCAAGTGAAAAACATATCAATAGCATGGGGCAAAGCTCTGGAATATCAGAGTTGAGTTCCTAACACTTGGTTTAATTTTGTAGTTGGCGTCATAAAGAGCATTATTCAAATAATAAAGAACTGGAATTTCTTTGAATCAGTACCTTTCAAGTTTCAATTTCTGGGATTAGTGTCATTCAGAAAACACCATATGAGCATCCCAAATGACTGAAGCATACATGTTAAAGAAACATGATCTTTGTTCTCAAGGAACATACAATTGAACAATTTTCCATAAAACTGTCTTCAAAAGTCAGTCTCTTCCATTTCTTGAACCTCATTTGCCATTCTTAAAGGGTGATACTGGCTTTCTCCCTTGATCTGTATGAAGTCAGAAATTCTAATCTTACTATTAAAATGTATTCAAAGAATTGTTTCTTCTTAAGTCTCTCCAGTCTTCATTTTGATGTGCTTCCTCTTTAATTTTTCACAAAATATCCAGTCATTTAGTATGACTCCTTCGTTTCTCTCAAACAATTTATGAACAAATTAAATGATACAATGTTATATAGATATTTAGCTATTTCACTTGTATTTGTCTTCATTTTAATGTAATACTCACTCCATTTTAACAACTAATAATTTTATATCGATGTGCTGATATGTCTACACCCAGAACACACACAAAAGAAGTTATTTGTTTTCTAAATACTAGGTCATTACTCACTAATTACTATTCTTATTGGGAGCTACTTATGCAGGCTTGAAGGACATAATTTAACCTGACTTCCTTAAATAAGTTTCTGCCTCATTTTTCTTCCTTTATTCAAACTTGCTTTGACCCTTTTTCATTCTTCAGTTTGATTATTAATCACTCATTCTTGTTTTCCACCAACCTTAGATTAAATTTCTTAATAAAAATCTCCCAAATCCTAAATCAGCATTTTCTATGCAGCAAGAGACACAATCATTCACATGGTGCCAAGGAGTTGCCATCTATCCACAATAACATCTGCCTCTGAAAACAAAGTCAGACATATCACTTTTGTTGATTTTTATATTTTCGTTTTTGGCTTCCTCAGAAGCGCTGGATTTATTGCCCCATTACTGTGATTTGGTCCCTTCTTCATCTTTGTGTTATTGACCCTTCCATCTATTCACTGATACAATTACTTTGCTTCAAAAATGGAAATAAATCTGTCCAAACTTGAGATCAAATTATAACTTATTCCTTCGCTTGACTTCCTTGATTAGTTTCTCACTTTTCTTTAAGAGTAAAGGATGACTTTACACACCGTCTCTTTGTCCTTGCTTGTCTACTAGAGTCAACACCCTGGAGCAATTTCATAAGAATCGGGTGACATTGATTGCATGTACGTTTTTCCAGCCCCCAATAAATTCTGCACTGGTTCTCCCAGACCTAATCAAGATAACTTGGCTAAGCAAATGAGCCTTCCTCAAAGTTTTTCAAGGTCAGCAACTAACCTTTCCTGAGTGCTTCCCCTGCTGCTGTCATTAATACCACCTTAACTTAGCTAAGTGTTGCAATCAGCCTCACAGATTACATACTGTTATCCCTATTCTGCAATAACAAATCGACCACCTCACAGGTGACGTGAGTTTGTCCAAATTACATGGCTGCTAAACAACGGAGATGGGATTATGTGCCCAAGCCAGGCCGACTTTCGCCGGATTTTCAAAATAGTTATTTGGTCTACAATAGACTATATCATTCTGTCTCTAAACAAATTCTACCCTTTCAAAAAACAGAAGCAAAGACCTACCAACCCCTCTCTCTCCAAGCCAGAATAATAAATAAAATGCACATTCTTTGTTAATGGCCTCCCATATATTATTCCCAGGCAAGTGGTGGCAAGCAAGTCATTCCATGAATATTCATGATAAAAAAAAAACTTTATAAAATAATTTTCTATCTTTAATTCCCAAAGTTCACTTAGCCCTCTATCCAAACTATCCTTAATTTTTAGTACCATCACTAACTAGCTCAACCGAAGGACTTGTATGCATGCATATAAGCATAACCAATGGACACAAGACACTGGGGGGGTGGAGTGAGGGCATGTGCCGGCGGGTAGGGGAAGCTGAGGGAAGGTCAATGAGGGGGAGCCGGGGGCGGGGGGGAAGGAGACATATGTACTACTATTTGTAATACTTTAAACAATAAAATAAAATAAAATTTATTAGCTTGTTCTTGAACATTGTTTACCCTGAGTATACATAGCATGATTGTGTCTATAAAATAGCCATCAACCATCAGAAAACAAACAAAAAACATTTAAAAAATTTGGACATATGGCTCATCTAACATTAAAGAAATGAATATGTATTTGAGAACATCTGGATTTCAACTCCATGTCTCCATTTTCTCCCAGCTGTTCAGCATTATGAATATAAACACTGTCACCATCTCTTGTTTGTTCTTCTGTCAATGGATTCCTTGACTTCTCCTCTTTCTGTTCCTTCTCATAAGTGTGATCCATGGCTTTTCATTCTTTTGTTGCTCTAAAACCTTCCTAAATGCAGTGTCTCTGCCTCCAATCCATCCGACATACCATAATAGCCAGACTAATCTTTTAAAGCTTTACTTTTATCCTTTTACCCCCTTGCACAAGCATTTCCAAGGGTTCTGCCTATTTCGTCAAATATAGAATTCCTCAGTCTGACTGTGGAGGCTTCTAAAGTCAAGCCCTGCCCCCACCTGTTCGTTCTCACTATTCCCCAGCACAAAGCCATCCTCTGGTCAGACCAGTGATTTCTCGGGGCTCCACACAAGCCTGTGCTGTGTAGCCTTAGTCCCTCCTCTGTGCTATGCCTATGTGGCGGCAGCCTTGATCTGGAGCCTTCTCCACATCCTAGTCATGTTTCCTAACTGAATGTGTTTGTGATGGAATGACCTGACAGAGACAGCCCCAACCTGGGGGCCAAACAGACACCAGGTGACCTGAAGATGGCCCAAGAAAGTTAGTGGGCACTGTGCTGCCACAGGAGCTGCATGTCAGCAAGAACCTAGGAGACATGAGGAAAGAAGGGATGAAATGGATGGAAAAACGGGTTAAATCAGTGTCACCGTTACTGGAATAGAGTGAGAGAGAAACGGAGTCTTGGGGAAATAAAGCATGAGCCAATTTCTGGGACTTTGGGAAGAAATTGGAGATCAGGAGAAGTCAATGAGCCAATTGGACAGATTTCTGTTTTTTTCTTGTGGAAGCAGAAGATTTACAGATTCTGAAGAGAGGACTTCCTGTACCTGTGGCCAAAGTAACTTAGGGCTGCAACTATCAGAAAATGGTAACATCAAGGTACCAAAGAGAGCATCATTCCCAGGATTGGTTCAACAGCTTCCAAGAGGACAAGAACATGAAATGAACTCCTTTCACAGAGCGCATGCTTGCTCAATCTCACAATGCCTGGCATCTTTCTTGTAATTCCAGGAACTAGTGTGTGTGTGTGTGTGTGTGTGTGTGTGTGTGTGTGTGTGTGTGTGTTTTGTGGGGGAGGGTGGGTTATCATAAGTCCTAACAGTAGCATAGCCAGACTATAACCATTTATTTTGGAGTGTTTTCCTCTCTCTTTCTTGAAACTCAGGCATCTTTTTCAACTATGTGATTCTAGAGATCTGTGAGTAGAAATTAATCTTCCTATAAGCACCAGAGTGCCAAGGGGACTTTTCTTTTGGCATTGTTGGATGGTAGTGAGGGAACCCTAAAGTTGATGTTCATATTATTACACCACATTTGGGCAGCAAGTGCTAAATCCTTAATAATAGCCTTAACCAGTCTTGGTCTGGCCACATTCAAACTTGCGACAGGAGGTTTGAAGATCCCCTGACAGTGCCTTCAGCATTAGGAATTCAGAGAAAGTTTATTTTCAATGTGATGTCCTGAGGAAATAAATACATGGGCATTGCTGTCATATTACTTAACCTCTTTAAGCTTCAAGTTCCTGAGTGTATATTCTTATAGTACCTTAGTCTGTCTTACATATTGTATAGTGAGGATTAAAATGAGTTCATGCACATAAAGTCCTAAGCATTCAGCAAGTGCTTTAATATCAGCATCCATAAAACCACACTGATAATGTATATAATAACTCCTTGTTTCGAAGCATTATTTGGAAATACAATGTATTTTGCAAGTTACTAAAGCCTAATTCTGTAAAAAAAAACAACAAAACTTTACATTCTCAATTGTTTCAGTTTGAAAATATTTCTAAAATGTGTTCCATACATTTCTGCTTTGCTCTTAGTTCCATAAAGTGAGAATGTTCTATTCTAGGAACAGCACAGGGGGCTCTCTGGGAGAGATGTTGTACTTCCACTCTACTCCCTGGGTTTTCCATTGCTGTTATTGTGGGGAGCTGCTACAGTGTTTTGGACAGGTTCAAGCCTTGGACTGATGAGAGGGCACAGTCCTCTCATTGCCACGTGCAAGTCCCAGCTTGGAGAGCAGAGCCCTCCCAGCACAATTATAGCCAAAAGCTATAGTTGTAAGCTTGAACCTATGGTCCAAACATGTGGCCCCACCTGCCTGAGTGATGTGGGCTTGATAGAGTTCAGGTGCATGTAGCTGAGTAGGATTAAAACCCAGAGAATGTTGTAAACATCTTGATCACACCCTTACTTTGCCTAGTGGCATCTGCTATAAAATAAAGACACGGCTTGTGGGCAGCGGCGCTGTCTCTCCATCAGAGAAGCAGTGTCCCACCGAGACCCAGCTTTCATTCTCTTGTCTGTCTTTTCTAAGCCTTTCATCGCCCCCACTCAGGTTCACCCTTGGCCGTGCTGGTGCGACACATGTTATGTTGTTAAAAAGTAGGCCCCAAAGGGACTCTGACAAGAACCAAGAGTCTCAAGATCCATACCAAATTTGTTTTCATCTGAGTCTTCATTTCCACACCTCCAAAACACCTTGCAAGCCCCAGAGGAAAGGCATCAATTTGTCCTTTTAACAAATACCTCTTGGGTGTCTACAATGTGCCAGAAATTTCTCTAAATGCTAAATAAACCATAGGACCCAAAATAGACAAAAGTCCTGTTCTCATGGAGTTTATATTCTGGTTGGAGCTATATTCAGACAGTAAACAAACAAAAAATAAGAAAATTTAAAACAAGTCTCAGAATGGGAAAAATATTTGCAATATATCTGATAAATGGCATCTGTCCACAATATATAAAAATATCTTATAAAATAATAAAATGAGAACCCAATTTTATTTTATGTTTTTATTTTTTTATTTTTTTAAAATATATTTTATTGACTTTTTACAGAGAGGAAAGGAGAGAGATAGACAGTTAGAAACATCGATGAGAGAGAAACATCGATCAGCTGCCTCCTGCACATCTCCCACTGGGGATGTACCCGCAACTCAGGTACATGCCATTGACTGGAATCGAACCTGGGACCTTTCAGTCCGAAGGCCGACGCTCTATCCACTGAGCCAAACCGGTTTCGGCTAAATCTATCTTTTTTTTTCTTATATATTTTATTGATTTTTTACAGAGAGGAAGGGAGAGAGATAGAGAGTCAGAAACATCGATCAGCTGCCTCCTGCACATCTCCTACCGGGGATGTGCCCACAACCAAGGTACATGCCCTTGACCGGAATCGAACCTGGGACCTTTCAGTCCGCAGGCCGACGCTCTATCCATTGAGCCAAACCGGTTCCGGCAAGAGAACCCAATTTTAAAATGAACAAAAATCTTGAATAGTCACTTCATAAAAGAAAACACAAAAATTACCAATAAACACTGGAAAGAGTGCTCCACGTCATTAGTCATCAGAAAAGTGAAATTATAACACCTATGAGATGTTACTTCAAACTTATTAGAATGGCTAAAATGGAAATAAATTTTATAATACCAAATATTGGAAAACATGTGCAATAACATGAACTCTCACATTCCTGTTCAGACACTAAGATGATACAATCAGTATAGAAAATCATGAGGGCAGTTTATTAAGTTAAACACACATCTGCCTTTTGATTCAGGAATTCCACTCTCAGTTATTTATGCAAGAGAAGTGAAAATATATGTCCACCAAAGGACAGATAGAAAAACATTCATAGCAGCTTCATTAACAATGGCCCACATCTAGAACAACCCAAATGTGCACCAACATATGAATGGACAAAACAATGGTGGTTAGTGATACAATGAAGTACTACTCAGCAATAAACAGGAACAAGTTGACCCACACAACCACATGGATGCCTACTGAAAACATTTTGCTGATTGAGAAAAGCCAGACTGCCCCACTCAAAGAACATGCTATGATTCCATTTATCTATATATATAAAACCCTAATATGCAAATAGACGGAACGGTGGAGCTGAACAACCGGTCGCTATGACGTGTGCTGACTACCAGGGGGTGCACGTGGAACATGGCAGGCATCGGCTGCAGCGGGATGGTGGGGGGGGGGAGGGGGCACGCCAGACCAAGGTGGGGCACCGTTCACAGTCATCGGGGCGAGCCTCTGGTGCAGCAGTTCTCAACCTGTGGGTCTCGACCCCTTTGGCGGTCGAACAACCCTTTCACAGGGGTCGCCTAAGACCATCCTGCATATCAGATATTTACATTATGATTCATAACAGTAGCAACATTACAGTTATGAAGTAGCAATGAAAATAATTTTATGGTTGGGTCACAACATGGGGAACTGTATTTAAAGGGCCAGAAGGTTGAGAACCACTGCTCTGGTGGTTACTTAAAATACTTTGCTCCTGCCGAACTGGTTTGACTCAGTGGATAGAGCCTCGGCCTTCGGACACAAGGGTCCCAGGTTCGATTCCGGTCAAGGGCATGTACCTTGGTTGCAGGCACATCCCCAGTGGGGGGCGTGCAGGAGGCAGCTGATCGATGTTTCTCTCTCATCGATGTTTCTAACTCTCTGTCCTTCTTCCTTCTTCTCTGTAAAAAATCAATAAAATATATTTTTATTTTTATTTTTTATTTATTTATTTTTTCAAATATATTTTATTGATTTTTTACAGAGAGGAAGAGAGAGGGATAGAGAGTTAGAAACATTGATGAGAGAGAAACATCGACCAGCTGCCTCCTGCACATCCCCTACTGGGGGTGTGCCCGCAACCAACGTACATGCCCTTGACCGGAATCGAACCTGGGACCCTTCAGTCCACAGGCCGACGCTCTATCCACTGAGCCAAACTGGTTTCGGCAATAAAATATATTTTTTAAAAAATACTTTGCTCCTGCTTACCATGGTCCCAACTGGCGCTCACACCTGCTGTGGTTCTGGCCCTGCTAGCACTTGCTGCCTGTGCTGGAGCCACTACTCGCACCCACTGCTGGTGCCAGTCCCTCTTGCACACACAGCCAGCGCAGGAACCACCGCTCACACCCGCTGCCAGCGCCCAGCACCGGTCCCAATCACTCGGTGTCATCAGCTGGTGCAAGCAGCAGCTGCCGGCCCCGATTGCCCCTGAGGGCTTCTCCACCTCCCCCTGCTCCTGAGGGGTGATCGGGGCAGCAGCTGCTGCTCACACCCACTGATGGTGCTAGCCCCACTCAAACCTGCTGCTGGCATCAGCCCCAATTGCTACATGCCATCAGCCGGTGCAAGCGGAACCAGTGCTGTCAGTGTGTGGGAGCGGCGGTGGTGGGAGCCGGGCTGCCAGCAGATGGGTGCGAGTGGGGCTGAGGATTGCAGCGTGAGGGACCAGGCAGGGGTGCAGAAGATGGGCCGAGACCCACCCATGTGCCTACCATAGCTTCCCAGCCCACAGTTCCTTTCAAGATGCACGAATTTGTGCACGGGGTCCCTAGTATGAATTATAAAAGGAGACAAAACTAACCTATGTGGTGAGAAAATTGGAAGAGGGCTTGCCTCTCTAATGAGGTAGGCTTCACTGGATATGACATGAGGGGATTCCCTGAGGTGACAGAAGTGTTTTATATCTTGATTTGGATGTTGGGTACATAGGTACACGTATTTGTCAAAACTCATCAAACTCTTCACTTAAGATCTGTATGTTTTATAGAATGAAGACTATTTTTTGTGTTTTATTTTTAAAAATTTGTGTATTGATTTTAGAGAGGAAGGGAGAGGGAGAGAGAGATAGAGACATCAATGATGAGAGACAATCATTGATCAACTGTCTCTTGCACGCCCCCCTACTGGGGATCAAGTCCTAACCAGGAATTGAACCCCGACCTTCTGGTCATAGGTTGATGCTCAACTACTAATCCACACCAACCAGGAGATTTTTTTTAATAGAACTGTAAAACTAGCCATGGTTGGTCACTCCCTCTTTCACTTTAACAGATAGCTCACTGTTGTCTCAGTACTATTACAAGACTCTCCTTACAGCAGTCAGAGAGTATGCAAGCTGAGTGTGAAGCTCCCGAGCCCTATAAGGTGTTGCTACTTGCTCTTAGACCTTGCATTGATGGGGGAAGAAGGGGGGGAGAAAAGGGACGAAATTCTAGAAAAGGTAGAATTAGTTGTTATGCACATGTCAAAGCTGAGTTATTTCCTCCAGAATTCCAGCTGCCCTAGTTGTCCTCAAGATTAAAACAACCTGGTTTAGGTAGTGATGCATTCTTTAGAGTAATCTTTATTCTTAATTTGTATGTTTCCATAAGTAGTTTCCCAAAGGAAAAAATACACGCTTGCCAAATAATTGATTCAATTATTTGTGAGCCGATTTAAGCTTTAATTCCAGTTTATGCCTTCTATATTTTGCACAGATCATAAATAGGAAGCAAAATCTATTACATAACATGCAGCTGGCAGAGCAGGCAGGCTCTGAGTTTCCCCCATACTTCACTGTGACCCAGTTCAGTCCAAGAAATTGGCTCTGAGTCTATGAAGATGTGAATATTTATTTTTTTATAACCTGAGTTCTTTATGAATATCAATCACTTAGTGAAAGTCTCAGAGGTGTTTGAGATCTTGAAAGACTTTTAACTTATATTACATATTCCCAAATAACTTCAAGTGAGTTTTCAAGATTACTTTGTAGTGTTTTCTACTTCCCATCTTTTAGTCAAGCTAATCATAGTCATTTATTTTTTTTATGTGCCCATGCTCCCTTTAAGAGCCTGGAGGTTGTTGTAATTTGCTAAGGGCCAGGAAACTAGAGACCCAGTCCAGTATTGCATAAATGAGTATAAATTAAGTGCATACCCAACAATAATTGAAACTAGTAAAACACTATGCACTGATGCATAATGTATTAATGAAACACCACAGAAATTACACAAAAATTGTATATATCAGAAACTAGAATATTTCAAATAAATAGAAAAGGGGTGAATTTTCAACAAATGGGTGAATTAAAAGACTAAAAATTTGTGAAAAATAAAAAGTATCCCTATTTTATACGAAACACCAAAAGTACTTCCAATTTGATTAAAATTTTAAAGTGAAAAAAGATACTCTAAAAACAACAGAAGAACTATATGTGAATATTAATATATTTTGGGGATAGGGGTATACTTTCTTTTTTATTTTTCAATCACAGTTTACATTCAATATTCTATATTAGTTTCAGATGCATAGAATAGTGGCCAGGCAAGGGGGTATACATTCTATAATACTCAAGGAAGAAATAATAAAGAAAAGGACTGACTGATTTTACTACATGAAACAATAATAATTTTACATGTAAAGAATGAATAAAATTATAAAGCAATCAACAGATAGAAAAATAGCTGTACATTTATGACAGCCCCAAAATTGATGGGCTTAGTATAGAAAGAGTTCCTGCAAAGCAATTTGATATCACAAAAATGAAAAATGGACAAAGAACATGAAAAGCAATTTATAAAGAAAATGTGTCTTCCAAGAGTAAAGGATTAGAGGAACTCTCCTAAGTAAAGAGATACATGGACATAGGCTTCCTAACTGCTACTTAGGTAATTTTATGATTTCCCCAGCCCCCATTCTTGGTTCGTGGTTAAATTTGCCAGTTAAATGCACTTGAGGAGAGAAGGATTTTCACTGGGCTTCCATTAAGCCAAGACTTACACTTACAAGATAAGTAGCCTAGGCTAAGAAGGCAGACTATGAACACGGCAGATCAAAGTTCTTTGGCTTTCCAGCCTGGAATTCACGGCTTTGTCTTTATTTACACAGTTGTCCAAAGTTCCTGAGGTAAGCAGCCACAGGCACAAACACTGTCTTCCATCTCTTCGGTGCAGGGATCACGTGTAGAGAGGCAGTAGTTTCAGTGGAGTGATCAAAGAGGAGAATCCGGGATACCTCATTGGAACCCTGGCTGATATTTTACAATTTGAGTTCTTAACCTCTCTGAGCCTTACTCTCCCAACTGGGATAACTTTCCCAAATAAGGATAACAACTGTACCTACCTTATAAAGTTTCCATGAATATTTAATGAGATTACACCTGTAAAGCACTTAGCATTATGACTGCTACTTAGGAACTCCGAGTAATTGTTGGCTAGTATCTTTATTATGGGGAAAAAAACACCTTCATTCTCTGACTAAAAATTTGCTAAGACTTCACAGAGTACAGTGTAATCCTTTATGTGGACTTTCATGTGGTACATTGGGAAAAGTATAGTACTTGACACCGGAACATCTGATCCCAGTCCCAATTCTGCCTCTAACATTAGAAGTCACATGACCCCCTGTGCCTCAGTTTCCCCATTTGTTAAATAAAGTAGTTGAACTACTAATTGCTATACCTCTTTCTGTATAACATTCTACCCTAACGAAATATAGAACAGTAGATAAATCAGGGCCTTTAAATAAGGTGTATCTACAGTAAGTATTAATACTTACTGTATTATTTGAGTTCATATAAATGACAGTTTTTAAAACCTAAAAGAAAGTATATATTAATTTGCTAAACAACTGGGATAATATCAATTTATTATAGTACTGATCATGCCACATCAATCAGAAGTTCCAATTAGCAGTTAACATAATTTTTTCTTTTTTTAATGTTTTTATTGATTTTTTTAAAAAAGAGAGAGGAAGGGCAAGGGAGACAGAGATAGAAACATCAGTGAGAGAGAAATATCGATCAGCTGCCTCATGCATGCCTCCTACTGGGGATTGAGCCTGCAACCTAGGCAAGTGCCCTGACCTGGAATGGAACAGGGGCCTCTTGGCTCAACCACTTAACCACACTAGCTGGGTGGTAGTTAAGCATCCTTGATTAATTTTTTAAAATTACTTAATAAAAAAAGTTAAATTCTTGTACTACAAAGCATGGAGAGCTATTTAGTAACGAAAAGTTGGAAAACCACTAGCATGCATGTTTAGTATCAATGAAGTATCCCAACCACTAAGTTTCATTGGAAAGCCAAAGTCGATGCTGACTTACTCTATAGAGCATGTTACAAGAGTAATATTGATACCCACTAGTTCGGGCATTTAATAAGCCAAGAACTGTCCAAATATTTATATGTGGATTATTTCCTTTAACCCTCACAACAACCTATTTATTCCCATTTTACAAATAAGAAAACTGAAATATAAGAATGAGACCTATTGTCATCTAAATAGATGAATCTCCAGAATTTCAAAAATAAAGGATCTATAGAAAATAGTTTGAAAGCATTTGAAATTCAATCCCTTTTTTTTTCTTCAGACAAAGCATTGAAAAAGTGCAAGCCATACACAAAAACTATCTCCTTCCACTGAAGTCCAAATATTTAGGAGGTAGCAGCAGTTGGTGAAACACATAGGTACCATATGCTGGCATTGAAGAAAAATTATGTGAATTACCTACTTAAGAATTAGCACCGGAACATTTTTGGTTTACTCTTGATGTCTCCTTGCTATTCAGCCCCTTGAGGCATTTAAATTCACATAATTAGTGTGAAAGCACTAAAAAACATGAATTTTAGTATTAACCCAAGCAAAATGTAATTAAGGAAGTAAATCTACAACAGAAAAACAAACAAAAAAAACAAAACATATACTGCTTTGCTATGTCCAGAAAATGGTTTGGGGGTTATCTGCTATTAGGAAGTATTTCATTCCTATTCCCTTCTCTTCTACTCATTCATTTCTTCACTCCATAATTATAGTGAAGCTGCTTAATACAGAAGAATTGGGCCCTGAATTGAGGCAGATCATGTTAAACTGAGGATGCTGAATTGATGTTGAATTTCTGTTATCACCATTAACTTAGGGTCTCCTTCCAGAGGTGTACTTTGATTTTTGAGTGTAGCTGTAAAAAGTGAAGGTGGGGCGGGGGGGGGGGGGGGGAGAGAGAGAGAGAGAGAGAGAGAGAGAGAGAGAGAGAAATCAACATAGGCCACACTCAGGGCTTTGACTTTTGGCCAAAGAGTTCAAGGTGATTCACAATGGGATGCCAATTATATATCTGGGTATCACCCTCCTCCCTCCAATGGGTGTTATCTGAATCTTCCCCATGATACAGGGGTCACTTTGAAAGTGCCTCAAACAAACGCTAAATTACTAGGATTACTTGCTGTTTCTTTGAAAAAGACTTTCATGTGAAAATGCTTCAGAAACATAAAAGTTAATCACCCCCTATCATTACTTGCATCTAGCAGCAGAGTACAGAGGAAATTAAATTCTTCTTCACTCTTCCCTACAAAATGAATTAGAACCTCATTCAATCTTCTCCACATTATATGTAGAAATGCAGCATGACCCAATGCTTGCCCCTCCCTCTTTCTCCAAAAGAAAAAGGTAAAACACAGACTGCTTTGAAACTTTTAAAGTTAGAGAGGAATTCCAGGGAGAGTTCTGTTTCTACTAGAGGTATAGATGAAGGGTTGGAAATATAAGTTCAAGGGAGCCTAGGTCTCTAAAAAAAGAGATATCTTATTGACATATTCAACATAAACCATTGAAAGCTTCATAAGTATATTACTCTACATATTTTATTGTCGATGTTCAGCAAATCTTTTATGTTCAGTGTTGAGCAAATCCTTTATGTTCATTTTTAATAAGGATGCCCAATCCCCAAATTTCCCCTCTATTTCAAACTTTTTCATAGGTTGGCCTGAGAGTAAAATGGAAACCTTCTGTTTGACTAACTCTAGGGAGCTCAGCTTGAGTCCTATGAATAAAATATGAGTCTGATCATTAAAATGTAATAAAAACTAGTACTTTGAAAGCTAACCTGAACAAGCTTGCTTTCTGATCTTGAAGGCAAACTTCAGCTGCTGCCTCAGCAGGACCTCCTCTGCAGAAAGCCAGGCCTCAGAGAAACCGCTGCAGCCTGCTCATCTGAGAGGCGCAGCTAAACACAGCCAGAGCCATTTCACAGTAGGGATCTCCCAGTGGCTCCAGGTGCTTTGTCATTTTCAGGCTGCCAGGGTCGTCCTACTCTTACTCTCCTCCCAGAAAAAAATAATGCAATCAGCAGGAGTCAGGCTCAGATTGTATTGAGGTTAAATTCGTGGTTGAGTGTCCCTCAATTTGTCTCTCCAGAAATCTCCTTGCAGAACAGAACGAGGTGACTTCTCAATCAGCTCATCCTTTAAAGAAAGACCCGGCAAATGTTCACCAGGATTGGGCAATGGGACTCAGAGAGAAGGCCCTCAAGGAAATAGCATGGACACAGAATAATGGCGGCCAGGTCAAACTGTGCTCTCAGAATTTCTTTTTCACGTGTGCAAATGTAACCCACACAACAGTGGGTGGGAAACAGCCCTAAACTGCTGCTCCCACCAGGGGTTCCCAGAAAGGGTGTTTAACACCAGAGAGAGCTAGCATAAGGTCTGTGTTTCTACGCTGGGGTGAAAAGGCCAATTGCAGCTCACATCCCAATATGGAAGTCACTCTCTCTGTTCAAGAGAACATCATTCAAGATTTGTCTCCTACTGCCATAGCACAAATAGAAAAAAAACAGAGGCCATATTAAAGAAAAAAGAACTGGCATATAAATGAAAAAAAAAAAATAGGTTGTAGGTGACTAGTAACAGATTCATTTTTTTTTTTTTTTTTTTTTTTTTGCAGGGAATTAATTTCATACTTAAAGTGAACTTTAGGCAATCGGGTAAGGAGTGATAACTTCCTACGAGAAAAAAAGGACTTAAAGTCTACGTTTAAGATCCCAAACATCCTAGCGCTAGGGGAGTTTAAGATCCCAAACATCAAGGGATGCCCAAATTTGGTCAGGGCTTTTGAAGCATAGAGCCAACCAGGGGTCTAACTCTTACTATATGCTTTCCTTGATATAGAACTCTGTTGAGTAAAATTCTGCTTGAGTGATTGGTCAATAGCTTGAATTCTTTAAAGAGAACAAATCATCGGATAAGGTGGGGCCAAGGTGCTGTTTAGATGTAATCCTGTCCACGTTCTATGCTCAACTGAACTATTGGTTGTAACTTCATTCTCTAGGAGGCAGGATGCCCCAGAAGAGCACATTAATCTGACACCAACGTTAAGGAATATCTGGGAATTAGCTGCATTATTGGCTGCATTTTTCTCTTTCCTGTAGGCCAGAGTCAGGGAATGGCTGGCTTTCAGAACACATATATTCCTTGTTCTAGTTTCTTCCAGCCTAAGGAACGACAATATGTCGATCAGTACAGCTGAAACCCAGAGAATGACCCTTCTTCGCTGGGTGTGGTGACAATCCGAGTGAAATAGAGTGATATTCACAATGTTTGCCAACCGGTTGGCATAAAGCCCAGGAGCAGGGGTCTGAAGATCTCCGGTTACTGGATGGTGAGGAGGTCAGCATGGTTCCCAAAGATAGGGCCAAGGCTTCAGGGAGAAGGTGATGGGAGCAGGATGCCTCAGAGCTAAGACCATTTGGTAAATCGGTATTTTAACAGCTGCTACCACTATACTAAGTCATCCCAGCTGGTTTTAAGAAGTGAGCGGCTCACACATTGTAGGTTGGAGGGACTCTTGTGAAAATCAAAGATTTGTGCATTCAGAGTTTTAAGTGCCCAGTTTAATATACTTGACAATGGACCCCACCTAAGGCTCCCTTCAAAATTCTTCTGCCTTTCTTTAACGCCCTTTCCTCTTTCTCTTAACTATCTCTCAATTTCTCTATTATTGACCTTCTACGCAACGTCTCAACTCTCTCAAAACCTTTTCTCTTTTCTCTTAAACTGCCTTGCTCTCTCCCTGTGCTCCTTCTTTTTCTTGCTATTTTCTCTTACTCCTACATTTCCCCTCTTATCACGTTGTCCACTCCCTATAATGTCTTATAAGTATAATGTTGATTTTTGTAGTGTTTTTCTGTAAGTCATTGTGGCCCACTCTGAGAGCTATATGTAAGAAAATATATACATAAAGACTTAGAATGAAAAATAAGCCATATCTTCATTGTGGGCAGAAGAAGAAACTTATTTCAAAATGACTAATATGAAAACCCCCCATCCTGCATTCCTGGGATGCATTGTCAGAAGGCACCCTGTTCTCGACCTTCCCAAACCAACAAGCCAAGCTTTTTTCCATGAATTACCTGACTGTATTGTTCAGCCAAGGTCATGAGTTTGGCCATTGGGCTGCTTACGCCTCCCTTGTTTTCCACCTGTACTAGCGACCCCAGTCCCAGGCTTTCACAGCCTTGGACGAACATGAAGCCTTGTCAGCAGAGCTCAAGGGGCACTGCCAAGCCCAGCAGGTGACATGCCCAAAAAAGGGCTGAAATTCTCCAAATAAAGCAGAAGGGGATTGTTAGTGTCTCATACAGCACCATTGTCCCAAGTACACCTGGGCCTCTCTGTCTTAGACTTATTCCCCGCCCTTCCCATCTCTGCTCTGCTTCCAAGGTCCCAGATCAGTGGCTCCTAGCTAGGTTCGGCCGTTGGGAGACACTGGCTGGAGGAAGGGAGAAGCCAGCTGTTTCTCCCCTTTCCTTTCTGCTTTGGACTATTTTCTCCCTACTTTTCTGCTTCCGTCAGCACTCTGGGTTGACAATATGTTTTCTGGTTAGGTTTTCAGCCTCTTCCATCTCCCGTGAAACCAATCCCCTGAATTAAATCCCCTCTGTTTCAAATGCTCACAATGATTTCTATTTTTCTGGTTGGACTTGACTGGTACATCTCCTTAGGAGCAGCCACCTTTCTAAAAATCAATACTACTCCTGCCTGCCTGCCTCGTCTCTGCAATCCCCACTTCAGACCCGAACATACATTTCAACCACTACCTACACAAACCTGTGCCTTCCCTTTTGCCACTGTAGTTAAATTCCTGTCACTAAAAAAATGCAAATCTGAATTTCCTCCACTAGAGGAAATACAAGACCTGAAGACTAGTAGGTAGGGATTCAGATCACCAAAGAATTGAAGAGACATCTCCCCAGCACCCTCATCTGTTGCTAGCCTCAGCCGAGTCATCATCAACTGTTGGTGGGAATATAAAATGATGCAGCTTCAATGGAAAAGTATATGGTAGCTCCTCAAAAAATTGAAAGTAGAATTACCATCTAATCTAATAATTCCATTTCTGGGTATAGACTCCCCAAAATGGAAAGCTGGCCTTTGAAGAAATATTTGTACACCCATGTTCATAGTAGCATTATTCACAATAGCCAAAAGGTGGAAGCAACACAAGTGTCTATCAATATATGAATACTAGAGGCCTGGCGCACGAAATTTGTGCACAGGTAGGGTCCCTAGGCATGGCCTGTAATCAGGGCCAATCTTCCTTGGCTGCCAGCACCTGTCCCTGCCCTCTGGCCCTGCCCCCGGTTCCCCATTCCCCATCAGGCAATCAGAGTCTACCAGCTGGGGGGAGGGACTGAGGAGTTGGCCGGCAGGCCCCAATCAGGCGATCAGGGCCTGCAGGCTGGGGGCAGCTCCTGCATTGAGTGTCCGCCCCCTGGTGGTCAGTGCACATCATAGCGACCAGTCGTTCCGCCACCCGGTCTATTTGCATATTACACTTTTATATATATATATATAGATATATATATATAGATAGATGATAGATAGATAGATAGATAGATAGATAGATATAGGCAAAATGTGCTATATACATACAAAGGTATACTATTCAGCCTTAAAAAGGGAGGAAATTCTGACACATGTTACAATGAATGCACTTTGAGAAAATTATTGTAAGTAAAATAATCAGTCACAAGAAAAGACAAATACTGTATGATTCCACTTATGTGAGGTACCTGGAGTGGCCAAATTTATAGAGACAGAAAGTACAATGGTGGTTGCCACAGGCTGGGGAAGGGGAGAATGGGGAGTTGTTTAATGGGTACAAAGTTTCAGTTTTGTAAAATGAAGAGTTCTGGAGATTGCTTGCACAATGGGACTGTACCTAACACTAAAGAACTGTACACTTAAAAACTGGTACGATGGTAAATGTTACGTTATATGTATTTTACCACATTAAAAAGCTAATAAAAAACTATTTTAAAAAGAAGAAGAGGAAGAAGTAAAACCTACCAAAAACTCAAGAACCTGTTTTACAGCCCAAAGAGATAGATTGAGTAAGATTGGATTCAGGTCATGTTACATCTTTATTTTCTCTACCACATAAGTAATTCATTGGTTTGGGATTTCGTTTACTTAGCTTAGAGGTGTGTAACTCGCCATGATTTCTTAGATGAAGATGGCTTTGGAGATGTGGGTTGGAAACAATGATTTGGTTTAAGGTTTTAGTAGACTTCTCATGTTAAGTGGCTTACGGCTGTGTAGCAAATGCTAGTAGCTCTGCCCTCTGGTGAAAAGAACGATGTGGTATGATGAGAGGGACCTTAAACCTGGAGTCAGGAGAACTGGGTATGAATCATTGTCCATCACTGGAGACTTCGGTATGGCAAGCAATTTCCCTGAGCCTTAGATTCTTCATCTATAACATAGGGCAGATCATTCCTATTCCCTATTTCCTTATGTTGTTATAATGCTCAAATAAGAACATATGCCAAGTGCATTTTATAAACTGTAAAGTAGATCCAAAAAAAGGCATTTAATGTAATTCCCACTTAAGATCATTGGTTTATGTTTTCTTTTACATCATTTTTCCAAGTCGATCTGTTATTTATTAGCTCTATTAACTTTAGCAACCTAGCATACACAAAGCATATAATCAACAATACCAGCCTTGTGCAAATTATCTGCCAATCTTTATTAATGTGCAGTCTCACCACTCTACATTGCATACAACTTCATGTTTTGTTTTGTTTTTCAATTAACATCATACACTTCATTTTCAGGTATTAACATGTCATGTAAAATATTCTGTTACTGCAAACCATTAACATGCTGTAGTGTATGGCATCATCCCTGAGTAGGCCCTAGTCTTAAAATATCAGCCAATAAACAGAAGCCTTTAGATAAGAACCTATGTGCTAGGTATGCCCTCGTGCCAAACTATAATCTGATGAAACTGGGGACGGAGGCAGCATCAACCTGCTTGGCTGAGAGAATTCTGAGGCAACACCCGAAGGAAGACAGAAATGATTAATGTGGTGAATGACAGTCCTATGGGAGAGAATCCTAAATGCTGCCAAGCTATTAACCAAGAAACAAGACTAGATTTGTCACAAGTGAGGGACCAAAACAGGATCATAGGAAGACAAGAGCAGAGAGAAAGTTGTACAAAGTGGTTCACAATTTCCGTAGCGGTCTGTAGACCTTGGGCTTGAGTTCTGATACTGCCACCAACCGGGGCTACTTACTTAGCATCGGGAAGTATGCTCGACCTTTGGAAGCCTCCGCTGTCCCATCTATGAGAAGAGATGATAGCAGCATCTAACTCACAGGGCTGCTTGGGAAATTAAGTGAGATTTACATATAAAGCGCTTAGCACGTGCTCAAAAATCAGATACAAAATTAAATTTGGCAATAAGTGTCTATATCTTAAACATTCACAGTGTTAAAAAGTAAGTGAACTCTGCAGAGTGCTCAAGACATACTAATCTAGTGGGAGTCAGACATCCCCAATTAGGGGGTGCCAAATCGATCCCTCTTTAAGAACGTTAACTGTTTTTTAAAAGCAGCAATTCAGTTGCATTCAAACAGTCAGTAACAACATAGTACCAATACCTCCTACTCTAAACCCACTCTGCCTCTTCAGTGCAGAGAAAAGTACATACCGTAAACCTTGAGGGGGAAAAAAGGCACCTAAAAAGGGCTCCTGGTGGCTAACTAGGCGCAAATTAAAAAACAAACAACAAACAAACAACAAACAGAGCTCTAGCAGCCAGTTCTACACAGGGGCCGCTCACATAAACTGCACTTCAGAAAGAAGCCCGCACTGAGCTGCCTGCACTGTGTTTCTGCCACCTGAGCCAGCCCTTATAAAGGCGTTCCTGGAATCCTATTTCAACCAATAGGAGAGGTTTTCCCACCAACGAGAGCCACTCTATCCTGACCAATCAGGACAATACCTTTTTAAAAAATTATCTTTATTGCTGGAAAGTATTACAGATGTCTCCTTTTGTCCCCCATTGACCCCTCCACCCCACACCTGCCACCCTTCACCACACTATTGTCTGTGTCCATAGGTTATGCATATATGCATATACATTCTTTGGTTAATCTCTTCCCACCTCCTCCTGCCTCCCCCTCCACATACATAAACACACACCA
This sequence comes from Myotis yumanensis, assembly GCF_028538775.1. Lineage (NCBI taxonomy): Eukaryota > Metazoa > Chordata > Mammalia > Chiroptera > Vespertilionidae > Myotis > Myotis yumanensis. The sequence goes on from NW_027223759.1 coordinate 63,188,738, forward strand.
TCCCCATCTTCCCTCTGAAATTGTCAGTCTGTTCCATGCTTCTGTGTCTATTTTGAACCAAACTGTGAGGATTTGGAGTCCTCATTTGCATGACGGCAGACCAGTCAGGGACCAGGGGCTGGGACTTCAGTCCATATAAGCCCACTCCACTCTGACTCTGAGAGCACACTTTGCCTTTCCACAGAAGACTGTGTTTCCCTGGCTGAGCTGCGTGAAGCAGACCAGTGCAGGCCAGAGCAGCCTGGCACAGAATGGAGCTGACCAGCACACTGCAAGGTAGACCTGCAAGGAGCAGAGCAGAGCTGTCTAGAGAGGGGCCTAGTCACTTCACAGCCCTGCTGTTTTCACAGCCATGCTGTATCACCATTGAGCTGTTTTGCACTGAATAAAGTTTCCTTCTTCTGGGCACCTCAAACTGGGGACTCCTATTTGGTGTTGAATTGGCATCAACAACCACTGGTTGACAGTAGTACTGATATTTCCAAAAGTCTGAGCATCTAGCATGAATAAAGCAGGACAGTGGCTACCTTACCTCAAGTCTCAGGTACTTGAACTATATCCTTCATTAGATAGCAGTAAGTATTGGCAAATAAAAATATTAAAGTCCATTTCCAGATACAACAAATTCCAGACAAATGGAAAATATTTTTAAAGTTGCTAATGAGAAGTTTTATCCAAGTATGGCAGCAAGTCTTGTGGTCTAAAGAAAGCAAGTAGCATGAAAGCAGAAAGAGCTCCACTGTTACTAAGTCCTAAGGTGCCGGGGCTGACAGGCAGACTCTGAGCGTCGGATGAATGATTACTCTGACACATGTTTCTGTGAAAGAGAGGGCTAAGGGACTGCTTGGCTATAGGAACCAAACAGCCTCGTTCGCCTGCCTCCTTAGGCGTTTACTGTAGCTACAGCTTGAACTAAAACTATTAGATACTATTAGCAGGGTAAGCATCCTTGAGAAGACACATGTATCTGTAGTGTCCTTTAAGCAAGGACGTTCTGAAGTCTAAATATAAAGATTCCAGTAAAACACCCGGGGGCTCAGACTTGTTTGGAAAAGTCAAGGCAGGGTCTGCTGCCTTCGGCAAGGTCCCCCCAAAGGCCCCCGACCTTTCAGAGAATCCTCTTTACAGACCTTCCAACCAAGTCCTGTGCTTCCCTACACTAAGGGTCTGAAATGGCACAAGAAGCCACAATCCCCAGCAGCCTCAAAACAAGTGTTCTCTTCTGGGTGTTACCCAGGAGGAACAATCAGCACCTTGCTTTATTTGGCAGAAAAGTCACTATTCCCAACATATAAACAAACATCAAGGAGTCGATGTGAGGAAGGAGGCTTGTGTAATTGTCCTGTTTTTTCCAAAATCTGATTTTTATAGACATAACCTATGCCCCAGCAATTTCTTTCCTTTGTATATACTCAACAGTCATCCATATGTACACCAAAAACATGTACAAGATAACAATAGCAGCTCCATTCGTAGCAGTCCCGAAGTGGAAACAACCCACATGTTTATAATTGGAATGAATAAATTGTGGTATATTCATATAAAGGAATAATAATCAGCAAAGAAAATGCATAAACTACCACATCACACAACAATATGAATGAACTTCACAAACATAATTTTAAGAAGCCAGACAGAAAAGAATATATATCATTTGATTGCTCTATTAAAACCTCAGAAAAGGTAAACCTAATCTCTGATATTAGAGGTTATGAGAGTGCCCCCCCCCCTTTGTGTGGGAGAAAGGGAATAGTAATTGGGAAAGCACCCACTGGGGCTTCTGGGATGCTGATCCTAAGAGATAGTTATATGAGTGTGTTAACTTCGTGCTAATTCATCAAACTGTTGCTTTGATTTGTGCATTTTTCACACATTGTACTTCAATTAAAAAGGTATTAAAAATATTGAATGCAGACTGGTAATAAAATAAAATAATGTAGTTAAAAATATTTTTACCAAATTGACTAATAAAAATATTAAGAAATTGCTTTATTGGATCAGACTGATGGACAATTCAATCTAACTTTCTTACAATGAATCCAAGAGAGATGGGTCAGAGTTACTACTATGGTGTTATATTGAGTTAAACATCCTTCTTTTATCCAAATAACCTGTTTTGAAGTTCTAATCTAAAAATTCATTATGATCGTTTTAAAGTTACATTATTTTTATGTGATTTAACAAGTTCCATACATTCATTACTGCTGTGAATAATATTCCCTTCTGTATATTAAATGATTATTTTTCAGTCTCTCACACTCATTCTAGTAAAACAAAGTTTAATCATTAAGTCTACTTTTATATTTCATTATTATGTCAATGTGTTTAGTATATTCTTTCCACATTTGTATTTCTAGATTCAACAGTTCTAAGATTTTAGTCTCTGTTGATAGAAGCTCAGATTTGAGTTTCTTTTTATTCATGTGCTTCTGGCACTCTGAGCATTTTAGTTGCCTTCTTTGGACCTAGTCTGTATTCATTATGTCTTTCCTAAGGTTTCAATGTGCAATAGGTGACATAGGTGAGCTGGGCACTGCCTGAGCCTTGCTCCCTCTCTGCCCAGCTTTCTGTGCCTGTTGGGCAGTGTTAGGCAAGATAACAACCGCCAGCCTGGCTGGCCTGAATCAAATGTTAACTCATATTTACCCACTGAAACTGGTCTGTCTACCTCAGTTTTGATCCACTCACAGAGCCTTCCATTAGGTTGCTAAAATGAATGGTACTAGAGATTCATAGAGTTTCTTGATTCTCTTTTCAAAGTTGACATCAATGTATATTTCTGCCTTTAATAAGTATAAACCACTTAACAATGCATGAGCCCAGCATCAACTCCAATATGACCCTACATTTAGCCTTGCTGATCCAGAGAAGTATATATAGGGTGTTCAAAAAAATAGATACACACACTTTGAATAATCATAAAGGCAGTGTTTATTAAAATACATTTCATTTTCAAAATTGAGCTATCACCTGTTACAGTGTGTATCCATTTTGGGGGGACAGCCTGTATATATAATTCTTAGTTTACATTTCCTGGCAGAAATACTCTGGTTTCTTATCCTTGATAATATATTTTCCAAAGTCTATAATAATATATTTTTTAATATTTTGATAGGAAACCTACTATATGACCATTTAAAAATCCAATACATACATTCAATAGTTGACACTTATCCATATAGTGACAACAATAATAATAACTAACATTGGGAGCTTATCTTGTACTGAGGACCTTTCTAAGTGATTACATGCTTTCATCTCTTTTAATCCTTTCAAATATGCCACGAGGTAACTACTATTACCATTCCAAGTTTAACAACTGGCTGAGATCCCCTAGCTCTCCAGTGGCAGAATCCTGGTGTGAATTCAGGTGTGCTTGATGCTGTTCACACTAACACATCCCATTAGCTTATTTAATTTCCTTAAGTAATAGAACTATATACATCCTGTTGTGTGAAATATTATGAATCTTAATTATCCCACATTAAAATTAAAGTACCAAAATGCATTTCAAAGCTAAATTTAAGTGTGTGTGTGTGTGTGTGTGTGTGTTATTTTTATAAAGGACGCTCTTAAATTATCTGTCACCATTAGCATTGGCAATCAAGATTTGAATGTAAATAGTAACAATTTAAAGAGTAGTTGGAGCCTGGCTGTTGTGGCGCAGTGGTTGAGCATTGACCTATGAACTAAGAGGTCATAGTTTAATTCCCAGTCATATTGTGGGCTTGATCCCCAGTAGGGAGTGTGCAAGAGGCAGCTTATCAATGATTCTCTGATCATTGATGTTTCTATCTCTCTCTCCCTCTCCCTTACTCTCCGAAAAAAAAAGAAATTATATATATATATTTAATGAGTAGTTGGAAAAAGTACTTGGCTCAAAGTTTTGTTACTAAGAAAGAAACAGAAAAGAATTCCCCCTTTTGTCTGACTTTGTTGCAGGCTGATGTTGCACTGAAGGTATCTCTAGTAAACAAATGTGTAGGCAGGAGTAATAGGTATCTTCAAGTATGTTTGTTACATTATGTTTTCCTATTGCTCTCTATTCTCAAGTAAAAATATAATGCGATTGGTGTGCCAGCCACATGTTTAATGTTGATTGTATAAATTGTACTTTAATTTTAAAGGATTGGGATAAATGCCCAGATACCATTCTGCAGCTATCTCAAGGAAACAGTACAAAAACTTTTAGAGAAAAAAAATTGTGAAAATTAATAAACAGAAACCTCATTTAAAATAAATTTGGGAGGCAACAAGAAACAACTCTCACACATGTGTTCCTTAGCACACCTACTGACCCCAAATAAGAAGAGACATGCCTTGCATCTGTGAGAGGAAGTGATACTACTGTACTACTTCAGAAGAAAAGATTCCTCCTTCTCTAGGAATAGCTCAGCCAATGGGAAACTGACATAGCTCAGCCAATGAAAAGTCTCTATACTTTGAACTTTTAGGTTTCTCCAATGGACACTTTGTTTACAACAACCCCTTCTAAGTTAATAAAAGTGCTCCTCTCCCTTGTTTCTCTAGACTTGCATGTGGTTTGCCATCAGACCATATATCCTGAATTGCAATTCTTTTTTGTTCATGGATAAACACATATTGCTAGAGAAAAATCTGGCTATCTGCTTAAGGCCAAAAAAGTTAAGGGCCAAGGATTCATTGGGAACATTATGCTGATGTATATAAATGCATGTAAACAAAGTCCACTCATTTGGAAGCTTTGAACTTAACAGGTAAATAATTTAGGGTCACTATCAAAGTGTGCCTCTAAGATTACTCCTTTAAAACAGGCTCAAAGGAGGACAAGGATATTTTAAATGGCTGAGTTTGAAATGAGCTGCAAGAAAAAGTCCTATACTGAAGAAATGCCGATTAGAAGTGAACTGGCATGAATTTCATTTAAAAATATTTTTATCCTCCACATTATTAGCTCTGTGACTAAATCAAGAAGCACACTTGAAAATTAATTACACATTGATTCAAAAACGGAGATGAGCCAATACACACAGGCCAAGAAAAGGCTCGGTGGCTGAGTGTGTTAATGCAAAAGCTCTGCGGTCATGTAATACTCAGTACAAACCTCAGTCACCTTTGGGAATTGGGCAATAAAGACAGAGGGCTGATGGGCCTGAAAGATATTTATTTATTGCAATTATCAGCCAATTTTGTCAAGATTGAACTATCTCCTTGGATAACAAAAGACTCACCAGGAAGAAGATTTTCCACGAAGAAAATGAAAATAATAACCCTAGCTCTCTCCACAGAGTTGGCCTTATTTGTTCTAACAGCAGTTGCTAAATGGGGAAGGGAGAAAGGAGCAAAAAAAAAGGAAAGAAGAAGAGAATGACAACGCTTCCTTCTTTGTCCAAAAGGCAGTATAATATTTATGGGGAGGCTAAGAGTGTGGGTTCTAAACTATCCCCAATACTATCACATTTTATCTGTTTACCCTGCTGTAGCTTCCCTCACAATGCTTATCAGTGGTGGGAATTAGCATGTATCATTCATCTTATTTGCTGGTTGTCATATATTTTCTCAACTGCAACGTCAGCAGCTCCAATGCAGACAGGGTGTCCTATTACTGCAACTGGACCTCCAGCTCCTAGAAGAATGCCTATCAAAGTAGGCACTTAAAATATGTTTGTGGAATGACAAATGAGTAAATTGATTGATTAGATAATTAATTAATCAACTGGGGTATCATAATATCTTGCTTTTTCAAAATATTATGTGGGCCTCCTTTCCCCCATCAGGTACATTGACATGGAGGTGGGTGATGCTGACATTACCCTCCCAAGCCTAAGCCCAACTTAGCGTTCATGTGTGCATGCACACACACACACACACACACACACACACACATTTGTTTATGCAAAGAAATTTAAGCTGCAAAGACAAAATATACTCTAATAGAAAGTGAGAAGGCAGGACGAGGCAATTTTAAAAAAAGAAAAGAAATAACAAAAATATACCCTCTGTGGTAAAGAAATACATTTAAAAATAGTAATGAGATACCAGTTTTTAAAAAATCTTTGCCCCTTGGATATGAAGGAGCAATATCCATTTTTGCATGTTTACAGTGAAATAAGCACTTTTACATGCTGCTGATGAAAGTGTCAAGTATTACAGATTCTCGTCAGTCTGTGTAGCCTTACATGGAGTTTGTCAATTACAATGTCTGTCCTGCCACAGAGGTAAGCCCAAGATGGCAGAGGACCCAACATAAGAGAGATGGGAAACTGCTGGAAAGACTAATTCTTTAGTTGTTGCAGATCATCACAGATAGTTAAAGATACTGAACTCATTCAGACAGATCAGTTCCCTTGGACTGACCCACTACTCTATGACTTTGAAGAAAGTCTCCAAGGATTCTGGAGAAGAAGAAATAAAAGGAACTTTGCCCTCTTTAAGAGGTAAAGCTAAGAAGGATGCACTGTCTAAAGCAAAGAAAATTATCCTGTAAGCATCCAGGTCTTACCAAGTCAGATCCCACAGAATCACATCATTATCTAACGATACAGTAAGGAAGACGGTAAGAAAGGAAATTCCCCTGGAACTCTGTGCCAGGCACAGTGCTAGAGACTGCATATTTTGGTTCTCTCCATGTGTGTTCTCCCTTGGAAGTCAGTCGCTTTGCTTTAGAACTTCATAAGCCATTATTTTCCTAAAGTAAGTAAAGGAAAATATTTTCTCCTTTCTATACATTTTTAAAGCATCCAAAACAGTTTTCAGAATTTCTCAACTAAATATCCTCCTCTGAAATAGCACACAAGGAATGTCACAACTATAAAGAAAACGTAAATTCTGAATATAGCCATTTTGATGATGTAAAAGTCAAATTGTTGAGGCCCCAGAGCTAGCTGGTGACAAATGGGCAGGGGTCATGGTGGTTCGGTTGTGGGAAGTAAAAACCTTTATTCACAAACATATTGCCATCGATTTCCACTGGTCCAAAAGGAGCCCATACTAGGGAGTTAGAAAACATTGCTCCTTTTTCAATTTCCACCCCTCTTATTGAGCAGTAGACCAGGGTTCTTCCATTTTCTACCATTTTTACCTCTCAACCATATGTAATTTCCAGAATTCTTAAAGAGGAATGGAGAAAATAATACTAAATATAACTCAGAAATATTACCCAAAATGATTCCAAACCTTTCCCATGGAACAGCCTCATCCCTTCATACCCTTCCTTGCAAGTAAGACATCATTCCCCTAAACGTCTTGAGTAAGAAAGACAACTCTTCGCCTCTACTGCAGATCCAGAATCAGTTGGGTCTAGATCTCTGATTCTCTCTTCTCTTATCCTCCTAAGCATAAAATGGCTGCCACAGCTCCAAGCATCATACCCCACTTCAGGTTGCCAGAGGCAGAAACAAAGGTAGAGCAGTGATTTCTCTCATATAATGTATCATTCAAATTAGAATGTTTTAAAGTGAAAGAATGCACGGTTAGTAATTTTACCAGGACAATACATATAAGCCATCACTGTCCTGGGAAAACTGGGATATATGCTGGCCCTATTGATTAGAGACCAAGGCATTTCCCAGAAGTCCTGGGGTTTGAAAGGGAATCCCCTTCCCTGAGCATGTTGCCACCTGTATAAGCTTCTGTTAGCAAAGAAGAAGGTGGGTTAACTGTTGTGTAGGCAATATAGTGCATCTGCCATAATCCTGGCCCTCAATCCAATCTGGGACAATAAAATTGAACTTCTGCTTCAATTGTACAAATAGAGAAGGAGGCCTGCTTTGCTGAGAACAAAGCTGCAGCAGGAGGTAGAGCTATGATGGTGGTAACGATCCTTCCTCCAGACTTAAATCTTCACGAGTCCCATTATTACATACAAAACTCTCTACCATTTATCGAGTTCATATTCTCAACATGCATGGAGCATGAGCCTACAACTGGTTTTTCAATGAGTGAACATTCCTTAGCCCAAAGCACAGGCAGCCACATGGAGGCCAGGATACTCGTGCCAGGAAGCATATTTTAGTCTGTGTCAGGTTGAATGCCATTGATATTCTCAAAGTTGAACATTCAAGAATAAATACCTTGAGACTTTATTGTAGTGTCATTCTTCAAGTCATAACAATGAAGTGCTACTGCCTCATATAATCTTTAACCATTCCTTTTTTTAAAAAAATCATTTCACGTACCTTTAAACCAAAACACCACAAAGTCCTGAGGTTATCCAGAAGGTGGGCAAGCAGTTAAACAGATGTGCAAGTAAAATCTTCTTTATCCTTTCTGACAGCATCTGAAAACATAAAATCAACATTCTGCTTCAAGACTTTGTTTCTTATGGTGGGAACACATATGTTAGAGGACTTGAAAACTAAAACCTGGGGGTGCTGACCTCATTCAAGTTGTTCGCAACCAAAGGGGAAATACTGTCTCACTGACAGATTTATACTTTCCTTTCAATTTATGTAGTATGTTCATTAAGGTCCAAAAACTAAGGCTTTGACATACAGCATGAAAAAATACTTTAAAATCCTTATTAGATTCCCATTCTTAATTCTTCATTTCCATCTGAAATAACTGAAAATGGAGAGGAATGATGAAGAGAAACTCTTAAGGTCACCTAAGTCTGATGCTGGGGCCAGTGGTCTTGCGGAGACTGATGTAGGATGCGTGGACTTGCACAGGCAGATGCTGGGAGGAGGATGCTGATCACTCAGAGAGAGTAAGACCCAGTCTGCACACCTCCAGGAGCAGCATTTCCGAAATGCCCGAGGACAGGAAATTAACCTGCATGTCAACTGTTGGTCCTCTCAGCTTGTGAAATATTGAGAATCCCTAATTAAGGCAATGGAAATCAGACAAGCTCCGTGGGTTTTAGCATATTTATAATCCCATTACTCTAAAGTCATGGCTTCTGCTCTGTTTTTAGTGTGTTAGAGAAGCATTCCCTTTCCATGAATGTATAACACGCTCAAGGAATAGAGAGACCCAAGGATATTTTAGACATTGACTCTTGTGACTATTTTCCAAGGAGAGTTGGTGCTCTTATAAATGTCCTTCCCCAAATGCCAGTGTATAGATCTAATCAATGTAGTCTATTTTAACCGAATCTTTAGCATTTCCTTATTGTTCTGGTCCACTTTGAAATTGTTCAAATACAACAAAAAAATCAACTCATACATTAAAAAAGCATTCTGTTCCTCATGTGATGAAGGCAAGGGCAGCACTGACTTTATAGTGATACCCTTTTCATGTTGCAACAAAGAAATGATGTCATAGGGAAAGCTATTAATTAGGAAAGTGCTTTTCAGAAAAAGTTACTTTCTGGACTTAAATCATTGCCAATTGGGGAGGAGGGTGGAGAGAAGGCAGCTTTGTACCTGTCAGATAAAAGGACTTTCATTCAGCACATTTTTAAGTGAATTTGTTACAGTCTCCCGCTAAATTCTCAGATTGAATCCTGATGTCACCATGTAAAGTCACCTTCCACCTTGGAAAACCTTGTCGATTTCTGTGCTTTGCAGTTTCTCATGCAAAGACCACGTATCAAACATGTCATCCCAGAAATGCACAGAAGTGACTATGCAGGTGTTGGATTCTGTCCAAGAATATTAGAGGGTTGACAAACCATTAACCGTACGTGAAGGTAAAATCTTTCTTTTCTTCAATTATCATCTCTAAAAGCCACAGATATATGTTCTGTGTGTGTGCTTTTAACATGCCCCACTTATCTGGCCTAAAATTGTACATAGCGGGCGCTTGCATAACGTTTCATTCAACATGGTTGTATCATAACTGATGAGGAAAAATAACGGGTCCCGGGCCAGGGCCAGTGTGTTGTAGAGTTGGCACATTTTCCCCGTGTCTTTCTGGGTTTGCTCCAGGAACTCCCGTTTCCTCCCACGTCCCAAACATGTGCAAGTTAGGCGGACAGGCGTGTCTGAAGTGTCCCAATCCGAGGGAGTGTGGGTGTGTGTGAGTGCCTCTTGGAAAGAAGGACATCCTGTCCAGGGTGGGTCCCACCTGGCGCCCTGAGCTGCTGGGACTGGCTTCAGCCACCCGCGACACGATTGGGAAACATCTCACTTGTTTTATTAATCTTTCTTAAATGTATGTGTAGTTCACTTTTACTTAAATGTTTAATATTAGAAGTGTGTTGGGTCTTGATTTAGAAGTTCTGGATACCTTTGTGTCCAGAAGTATGCCTTAGGAACTTAACTTGTGTTTGTGTCAGTGAGCCTATGGTAAAATTGGTTTCACTGCACATTGTTCCTTTTAAAGTACAATTTCCAAGAACCTGTGGATGACTAAGTGAGGACTTACGTGTTGCTTGGTGAATGGGCAGATTATTTTAGTTAGAGGACAAATTTCATCAGATAAGGGATGATTTGCTTCGAGGCTCTCAGTAAAGGCAAGCCTGACCCAGGAAGGCACCTGAGGAGGAAGGCATTAGAAGATAATACAATTCCAATAACAGGGTTTTTGATCCCAAACTGGCTCCATACTCTTCTATTAAACACTAAAAACTCCAAATTAGTGCAGTAGCTCTCAGTGTGCTAGCTCACACTCTCCTCCCTGGATATAAACAAAGTCTCTCCCACAGGATTAAAGACTACACTGAGATTGGATGCTTTGAGGCAGCAAGGCCAAAATTAAATTTAAGACCTCCACGGCAACGTCACCCTTGAAACTGATGGGTATCAAAATAGCTTCTCTGCTGCTATGTGGCTTTTTCATCCTAGAACTTGAGTACCCCTTTCATCTCTTATTACATAGTGACTGGAAAAGATGCTAGATTTAAAATTCAATGGACACAAAACATGACACATAGAAACAAGATTGGAAGATAAGAGTAGGTCTCCTTGGTTGTAAAATTATGGGTAGAATTTATATTTCTATTATTTGAGCATTTCTAGAATTTTTCCATAAGTATGTTATTTGCAGAAAGAAAAATAAGTACAAAGAAAACAAACAGTCACAAAAATGTATATGGTTGACATATTCTCTTTCTAAAATAAAGCTCCTGGATTTTTCTAAATGCAAATTTTATCCAGGTCCCTTCAGTAGGTTTATTTTCTATTCAACTTCTTATTTCACTTTTTTTTTTCATTTCTTTAGAATCTCCAGATTTTTTTTAGGTTAGAAGGGCCTGTCTCTCTGGTCCTCTTTAACAACTTGTAGACATTAGTTGAATACAAAGAGTTTATATATACTGTGGTGTAAGATATAAATATCTTCCAAGTACCTATGTATTGCTCCTTTACAGAGATATAGCTCAAGGGTAGGAAATTATTTATCTACTACAGGCCCAGTGCATGAAATTCATGCACAGGTACAGTTCCTAGGCCTGGCCTGTGATCAGAGCCATCTTCCCCAGCTGCCAGCAGCCAACCCCACCCCTGGCTCCCCACTCCCCATTGGGCGATCAGAGCCTGCCGGTGGGGGGGAAGAACCAAGAGGTTGGGCCGTCCCGCCCACTCACCGACCCCACCCCAGTATTCCATTGCCCTCTGTGTGTGGGGCAACTGGCAGGGCAGGGGCCTTGGCCTGGCACCGCTCACATCCGTGCCACCCACCCCTGGTTCCCAGTTCCCCATCAGGAGATTGGAGCCTGCCGGACAGGGGAGGGACCTGCCTGGGGCCTGCAGGCTGGGATCAGCTCCTGTGTTGAGCGTCTGCCCCCTGGTGTTCAGTGCGCATCATAGCGACCGGTCATTCTGCCATCCGGTTGATTTGCATATTATGCTTTTATATATATCCATGCATTGTGTGCAGCGGTAACTATGAGGCTTAAGTGGAAAAATAATACAGGACCTATTCTCTTACATGAAAGAAGGTTTTATTTATTCATTATCCATGCAAATGTTTCAAAAACTAATCAGTGGAAGCCCATGAGTCCTGAATGATAAAGTGTGGAAGAGCTGTTCTAGATTTGGGAGGTTCTCAGGGCAGCTGTTCTACAGTTGGGAGATTCTGAGGGTAGGGTTTATCAATTTTCTGCCTCTTCCAAAATATAACTTTAATAGTGTTCCAGAAGAATACTTGAGGAAGACTGCATACCAATGAGCCTGCCAGGTCAGTTAGCTACGAAATGTACTTGCAGGTAAATCATTTAACCATGCCCTCCAATGCACTGCAAGAGCCCCTTTTAAATACAGTTTCCACATTGAATTGAAATTATTCACATGCACATCTATCACCCCAGACATGAGGGCTCTTGAGGGCAGAACACTTGCTTCTCCTTCCTACTCAGATCCTCTTGGAGTGCTTAGTACATAGTTGATATTTATTAAATATTCATTCAGTGACTCACTTAACAATGTATTGATTGTTTTACTTCTGAATGAGCAAGACTTTAACAAGAAAATGCTTTTATAAGAAGGCCTGTGTGATAGACACAGGTTAGCCAAGGCATGACACTTCACTATCTCTCTCTGCCAAAAAGTGCCTCCCCCTCCCTCCCTTTCACAGGTGTTGATCCTAATCAATAGCATGTGCCTACAAAGTCCATTTCAGCAAATCCAACCCATAATTGCCTGGACATAAAATAGAAGACAAATCAAACTTCAAGGCAAAATACCTTGATGAGCTCTGTGCAAATGTCACATCCTCACATCCTCGCTTACCCCCCTTCCACCTTAAACAGGTCCCTTACAACAACGCTCTTCATCCCTTTTTTGTTGCTTTAGTTTTCTTCCTAGCAACATCTCTCCTGAATTATTTGCTTGCTTACTGTCTTCCTGTAGAAGATAAATTCCATAAAGCAAAGACGTTGACTTGTTCATTGCTGTATGCCCAGCACCTGAAAGTACTGCTCAGTATAGTGGACACTCAATAAATATTTATTGGGGCTAAACATTGCTAGATTTATTATCTTAGAAACTTAAAGGGAAAACCTAGAAACCAGGTTCTATATGATGAAATTTTAATATGAGTTTCTTTCTGGGATTAAATTTTTTTTTTTAAATTATTGAATGTACGAAATAGTCTCAGTAGCTAATTGAATTCAACAGTTATAACTATAAGCCTCTGTGCAATCATGGAAATAATTACTAATTCATAAATCCTGTACAAATAAAAATCTGAGGCAGACATAAGAGGATTATCATCCACCTTCTTGCCTTTGTTGTAAGTTGGTTTGGTTTCCATGTAACCTTTTTTGTGTTTTGTTTTGTTTTTAGAGAAAACTCCAAAGGTATTTGTTTCAGGAAGATTTTGTCTCTCATAGGACAGAGAGGAGATCATAACAGAGGGGAAATCCAATGACCAGGAAGAGAAGGGAAGAACATTAGTCTATGTGGGCTCAGCCTATTCATCAATTCATTTTAAAAGTATGTATTTAAAAGTATGTATTGAATGACTCCAGTTTTAAATAACACTGTCCTGAGAAAGGGAGTCTTAATGCTTCCAGGACAAAGAAAATGATAATTTACTGGCTCGCCAACAAGTGCTTAGGAGCTGACTATGTCAAAAGGTTGTAAAAGTTCTTGAGCATTTGTAAAAACATGGAGGTGTTTGACAGTTGGTCTCTGTCTTTGCTAGTTCGAGCAGCTATAACAAAATGCCACAGACTGGGTGGCTTGTTTATAATTTATTCCTCACAGTTCTGGAGCCTGGAGGTCTGAGATTAGGTGCCAGGATGGCCAAGCACTGGAGAGCCATCTTAGGGGTTACAGACCGCCCACTTCTCATTGTATCTCACATGGCAGGAGGAGAGTGAAAGAGTTCTGCGTCCTTTCATAAGGGCACTACTCCCATTCATGAGGACTCCACCCTCATGACCTTATCATCTCCCGAAGTCCCACCTCCTAATAGCATCACATAGGGGGTTGGGATATCAACATATGAATTTGAGCAGAGACATCAACATTCAGTCCATAGAAACCAACACTAAATTGCCAATCTACCAACACTAAATTGAGCATAGCGTGCCTTGGCATATTGTAGAATTCCAGGGTGACAAATAAAACCGGTACATTGCAGTTGGCGCTGCACCATTGGGAGTTTCGGGTACAGTCCTCTCCTCATGGCTGCTATTTGGTATGGTCACATGTACCAACAGCTTTCCAGTTGCTTAAACAGAAAAGGGTTCAAGTGTATCTCAGTTCAAGGAGAAGGAGAAAGTTGGGATATAAACATACACTTTAAAAAGAAGAAATGTTGTGAATTGGCAATATACTTGACATATATACATCACAGTAGCAGAAAATTTAAAGGACAACACCCAGATTTTGCCTCCAAAAATGACACAACTACATTGACCAAGTAGTAGCAATAATAATGCATTTCCTGAGCTCCACCACATGCCCTGTACATACAAGCATGTCTCTGCATGGCCTTTAGCAGCCAGCGTGCTCTGCACTGATGTATGTATTTTTTTGTGGACATTAAGGTATTTCACATGTATGAGTACTAATTTTCTCATTACAGTAAAGATTTAAACACTGAACAATTTAGCAGTAGTCCCTGCCTTCTTAATTGAATAGCTGCTATCAGAATAGAGGAATATCTGATAAGTCCCAAAAGACAATAAAATAGTTCTTAACATAATGTCTACCCCTTCCTCTTCCCATTATTTTTGCATCTTCCTCTCTACCATTCCCTCAAATTAACTACATCTCTAATAGGTCAAAGAATGAACCAACATTCGCGTATTCTTGGCTTTTAAGTCTCCAATAACACTATCTATACTAATAAAAGGGTAATATGCTAATTAGATCGGGTCAACCGGACATCTTCTGGACATCTGACTTCCTTCTGGAGAGTTAGGGGGCAACCAGGCTGGCAGGGGGGCAGTCAGGGGGTGACCAGGCCAGCAGGGGGCAGTTAGGGGGCGACCAGGCCGGCAAGCAGAGGCAGTTAGGAGCTATCAAGCAGGCATGTAGAACAGTTAGGGGCAATCAGGCAGGCAGGGAGGTGAGCAGTTAGGAGCCAGCAGTCCCAGATTGTGAGAGGGATCTCCAACTGCCGGTTTAGGCCTGATCCCGACCCCAAGGGGTCCTGGATTGGAGAGGGTGCAGGCTGGGCTAAGGGAATCCCCCTGCTGCCTCCCGTGCACGAATTTTATGCACCGGGCCTCTAGTTTTTGTATAATTATCTTTGAGGTCAATGGACCATAATGTACTGTAAGAGTTGGGGGAGGGGACTCTTGAATGAAGTAGATATTCCCATGCAATCATCCTGAGATGAGGCACCTACCATAAACCAAAAGGGGGAAGAAACACCTTCCTTCTCTATGCCAGATACAGATGGATCCTCAATAATTAAAGCTTTAAGATGCCCAGTGGAGTTCTGGTGGCTGGGAATTGGGTGGGCCAGTAAGAAATGAAGAGTGGCAATCAGCTGGCTGCTGGCACAGGGAGGCAGGCCCAGGGGTGTATCAGGACCCTGTGGAGTGACCCAGCACAGCCACTTCTGATATCAGTGGTCAGTAATTCCATGTTGTATTTCCTCTCCAAGATCGCCTAACCTTCCATGGAGTTTCATTCAAACTTGTCAGCAGGGAGGATTAGGGGAAGGATTGATGCAGGGGAGGCTACACCCTGACCTCTAAGTGCGGAGTGGTGTTAAGAAGGGCAGGCAGCAGGGAAACAGAAAGGAGATTGTCTTTGTAAGTGAGGGAAGTAGAGCAGAAGAATTTAGAAAACCAGTTGCTACAGAAAATAGTACTTTAAGGGAGTTTTTAGAAATAACAAGAATCACTCTATCATTGTTGGTCCCCAAGACTCCTCAAGGCGGGCGTGCTGAGCATACATGGATATCTTGCTTACATCCATTTGTTCTGCATGGTGATGTGGGCATCATCATACTCAAGGGAATCCCTCTGTAGCAAGCCAGCTAGAAATACTGCTCCCTCTCATGAGTATCCATTGTGAATATTGTCCCGACGCTCATGCTCCAACTATTTGGCAGGAAAAAACAAATATCATTTATTGATTATGGTGCCAGTGCACAGCAAGGACCAAGGTTAATAATTTGCTCATTTAACTATTATGATGTGTTTATACTAATCATTAGGGTCCGTGAGCAAACAATAAGGAATTTGAATTCTCAAACATCTAGTTGAATTTCTCTTTGACCTTAGCATTAAAACACATAATTCATCAATCTGTGAATTTCTGACTGCCATTTGGACATCAGCTTGTTGGACTTTGCCTCTTCAATGTAAATCTGTTAGTGTTAATCAATGGGTGATAACTTCTAACACCACACATCAATTTCTAGGGCCTATTTTTCTACAACAACCAAAACAAAACCCAAACTTAGGTTATTGAAATTCATTGAGATTTGAATTTGTTTTAAATCCTCACCTGAGGAGTGAGGATATTTTTTCCGTTGATGTCCAGCCAGAGTGGAAAGGAGGGCAGTAGGGGAAGAGAGAGAGAAACATTGATGTGAGAGAGACATACATGGATTGGTTGCCTTCCACAGGCACCCTGATCTGGGGGGCAGGGGTGGGGGGTTGGGGAGGTGGAGGATATGATCAGGGAGGAGAGGAGAGGGGATCAAACCTGAAACCCAGGTACATGTACTTGATTGGGAATTGAACCTATGACCCTCTGGTGCGCAGGTCCATGTTCCAACCACTGATTTGAATATTGAGTGAGACTGTTTATAAAATGCTGATCTGGGAATACTTTTCTGAAAAAACTCTTATACACTGATAGTCCCAGTCTCTTGACCTTCAGGGAGCAGGAGAGATATCCCTTCAGCAAGCCTTTGGCCTAATTCAGGTGAGTCCCAGAGCTAACATTGTTTATGGAAACAAAAAGCAGTGAATTGGATGAATGCCCAGGGGCCTTGGCATTGTAGGTACTTAAATAAATCAAATGATGCAGAAAACTGGAATTAGGAGAGACCTACACTTGAACCGCCACCTCTCTCATGCCCACTGGTAAATCCAAAGGGCAGGGAGGACCCTCATCTATTACAAGGGGGAGGAGGGCCAGCAGGATGAGGGGAGGGAATCAGCCAGGCATGCTCGGTGTTTAGTGACTTGGA
Organism: Myotis yumanensis; assembly: GCF_028538775.1. Classification (NCBI taxonomy): domain Eukaryota; kingdom Metazoa; phylum Chordata; class Mammalia; order Chiroptera; family Vespertilionidae; genus Myotis; species Myotis yumanensis. The sequence goes on from NW_027223759.1 coordinate 63,205,703, forward strand.
GACCTTGTCTCCCATGGTGGGGGCAAAAAGAGACCAAGCCCCCAGAAATAAGAAATGCTGCTTAGGTTGTTTCTGATGCAAACATGGCTTCCAGCGTCCCGGCTGCTCTTCAAGACCTTGTCCTGAAGTTCTACTGAAGCGTAAACCACAGCATTGGGCAGAGGCAAGAATATACATTTTTTAACCAGGTTTTTATTTTCATTCTTTCTATCATTTTACTAAACACTCTTACTTTTTAAAAATCTGGTTATCTTTCAGGGTCAGACATTTCTCACAACTTTTCCCCAGGAAAACTACATTTTACTTGAGCCTAAGGAAGAAATGCAACCCCACCATCTAAACATTCAGGATAGGTCTGGGGAGGGGGCAGGAGCGGGGTGGAAGGAGTCAATGGGGGACATAGGGGGACATCTGTAATACTTTCAGCAACAAAGATAAATTTAAAAAATAAATTAATTCAAAAAATACTTCAGGACAAAGACAAAAAGGACTAATTGAATATTGATCAAAGAAAGCTCTCTCGTTTATTCCTGACTTTCATATTCTTTCATAAAGCACACCTTATCAGCCTGGCCTCTCTTCTGCCTAACAGACCCAGCAGCAAGAGTAGCAGGAAATTGGAAATGCTACAATAAGATCCTTAGATCGTAAGTCTCCCAAAGTGGAATCACATCTGTCTCCTGATTTAGTGCAGATACTTGGAGAGACTGATGAATGTTACATCAATGATCACACCAGTGACACCACGAGCAGCGAGTTACAGCTCAAGTGCACTCACGGTGGACTTCACCTCCGAGAGATTTAATTACATGCCCTGCATAGAAATAAGCTCACGCGTCCTAATTCCCTGTCCCAGGCAGAGTAACCCTGGACTTGCAGCCTCTTGCCCTGCTGCATGACCAGGTGTTGATTTGAAAACTAAGGGCAACTAATAAGACAGGCCCAAAGGAAACACAAGCATTCTGGGCTGTCACCTCTGTCACCTTCTTTGTGTCTCTGTGGATTTTAGTCTTTTATAAACACAGCCCTCACTGTCCAGAACATTGGAACACAAAATGTTTCCTACACCACTTATCTTCAAAAATGTAGGCCACTGAAAATGTGGTAGCTGGCAAGACATGGTCTTGTTCATTGAAATTCAAATGCTGATGGAATAAATTTGACATTGGGGAAGGTTAGAATGTGGAAGTGAGATGAGAGACAAGGAGAGAAAGATGTCCCTATGTTGTTACATTTTAGCTTCAAAAAGGTGTGTCCTCACTTATTATTTGGAATCCCGGCTGGTCATAGCACCTAGCCACCCACCACCACTTGAAAAGGAGACTGCCCGGCCCAGCGGCCATACAGAGGGGAGCATCAGGCAGCCGTGCTCCCTCACCTGTGAGCCATGTTCCTCTTCCCACTAGGACCACGGGCCCCTGGAACTGGAGTAACCAACCGCGAAGCTGGACCCGGGACCATGTGAGAGCCTGGTGTGGAAATGACTTCCAGAGCAAGAAAGCACTGAGCAACACAAATTGTGCCATAGAAGTAAATACAGGTAGAAAATAGACAACCCAGAAAACTAGTCACAATGGATCCCAATGTGAGTAAGCAGAAGCCATATGACCCAGGGGCTCAGAGAGCCAGGTCTCAGGGCGAGGGCAAAATGAGAAGACACCGAACACAGGTATTATTGAAAGGCACGGTACAGGCATTGCAGCAGAGAGAAGGTCCACGCTCTCCTGCCTTCCAAGGGTCGTGAACCCCAGTGGGCCTTTAATTCCATCTCAGAACTGACCAAGGTTCTGTTCTACCCAAACGCCTCCTTCCTACACTGCCTTGTAGCTGAGACACTTGTTTCGTTTTCTGCACATGTGACAAGCCTAGCAGAGGAGCGAGGCTAATGTTTTTCTGGTGGGCATATTAAAGTCTCCTTATGTGACAAGCATCAAGGGCAGTGTAGGAACACTCGAGATGAATTTACTTTTAACTGTCAAGTGCAATAGAACTGTTACCATCAGCATCTTGAGATGCAAGCAAAAAAAAAAAAAAAAAAAAAAAGGATAATTAAACCCAGCCTTTCAAATAAGCATGGTTGCAAAGGTTACAAAACACTGCAGTGTTGCCAAACTTGGTGAAATCAATTTCTATTTTGTTGCAGTATATGTCTTGCAAAGATTGCTGAAACCAACAAAATGAAAAGCATTAATAATTGGTATTAATAGCTTATATAAATTAGTTTGCTTATTTTGCCTAAAAGAAAATTAGCTAAACAATGCATCAAATGAAAGCCCTCCACATTACATAATATAAAGCTTATATTTTCTGTTGTTTGTTTTTAAATGAGGCATTTGAAGTTTGAGGAAATCTAATCAGTTAACGAAAACGAAATGAGAATCCCTCTGTTTGTCAATAAAATGAAGTCAATTTGATGAGTGCAGAAGGGGCATCTTAATGACTTCAAAGGCACCGAAAATATAAAGGGTAGCACATAAAATATAACTTCTTACTTCAAAAAATGGTGGTAATATAAGTTCATATTTATTTGCAGCACTTGCTGACGACCAATACGTGGGAGTCATTACTTGACTCTTCTGCAATGCCTAGGAGGTGGAGGGGGATAAATAATATGCACACATGGGACAGCAAATGCTGGCGAGGTTAGGAGCTTTGTGAAAAGTATTCCGTGGTTCATTTTAATGGTGTTTATTGTTGGGCAAAGCCCTGGCTTGCCTGCCGTTGGCCCTATTACGGAAATCAACGTTGGGCATAGTGAGAGGTGATGGGGACAGGGAGTCGAGGATCCCCGGGGCCCAGTTTTGTTTTTTTTTAATTTATAATCATATCTCTTTTGTCACATGCTGGGATACATTCTGTTCTTCAGGGGCTAAGTTACACACTTTAAGGACTGTTAGGCTCTAGGCTTCTTTCTTTATTCGTCATTCTTTCTTTATTAAGGATTCTACCAGAGATTGGTTTCTGACGGCTCCCTATAAAGGATGAATACATCAAAAGTTGGCTACCATTTCAGAGTCTTAGAAATGTATCATAAAAATCAGACAGGAGTTTAGTTACATGGAGCAAAACAGGGGGCGGGAAGAACCAGGTTCTCAAACAGGGTAATATATTGCATTGCAAAACCACTCCCTACTCCCATCTTATAAATAATTCACCTGCGCATCCATTGACCCCACAAGGTGATTCACCCATTCTCTGTCCAAGAGAACGACAGAATAAAAGCCATCCTCCTTCTGTAACCTGGTCCTGGGTGCATTGAGGATGCCAGGACATGCTAAACCCTGGCTGCTTATAAAGCTAAATTCTCAGACCAGGGCTGCAGTGGCCGAAGCTCTAAGGGAAGCCTGGTAGGCCAGGCTGCCCCCCCCACCCCCCCACCCCCTGCATGTAAGGTAGTGCTGCCGAAGCCAGCAGAGATTCCAGAAAAGCAGGCACTGCGAACCCCCTCCACACGCAGTGGTTTTCCTACTTGTCTGTGCAAATCTAAGATTACTCATCCCCTCCAGGCACGGCAGGCTTCTCTGAGGAAAAGAATCAAATACTTATTAGGATTCTGCACGTGCGCCCTGAGAACTACCTGCACCCATGTACTTCGGTGCAGTCCTTGGGTCGTTAGCACAAACACTTATCCACGTCTGACAAGGGTCTGACAAGGGACTTCAAACCACTTCAGGTAATTGCATTTCCAGAGCAGCAGTTGATATAGAAATGGGAAAGAGTTGGCTTTGCCTCTTGCCTTGCTCAAAAGGGAGATAAGATCTAGCATTCTTCCTCTTTTTTTTTTTTTTTTAGTAATCAAAGTTTTGCTTCAAACTATTTAACTGTTTTCTTCCTAACCATAAACTCCATGTTTCTGTCTTGCTTCTTTGCTTGCAATATGTGCTTCATTATCATTATCTTATTAAATCATGGATTATCTTTCCAGTTAATTAAACTCACTTTTCACTTTGAAACATTGCATTATAAAAGAAAAATACTGATGTCATGTAGAATTATTTCGCTAATCTGTTATAACTCAGTCAAATAATTACTCCCTGCCCCCAGGTAGTTTAAGATGATAAATTGTTGCAACTATGATCAAAATCTTTCTCTGGTCTTTCTTCAAATTCCAGAATTTTTAAGGCCAGGTAAGTATAAAAGAGCCAGATTCTGAATAGTGCTGAGAAAACATCTTCCAAAATCAATATTAGACATTTGGATTTCTGATTCGTTACAAGAAAAGACCCACCGAAAGAAATGTGGGTTTGCCCAAGGCAAACTACTGTGTTATTCCTTTACTTTACCTTTCAACTTAGTTATTTCTTCATTTTCCTTTGTTGGATGAGCTACAGAGGAACTTTCCTTAAGAATCTGTCCACATCTCTGACAAAAAAGGACATCTTCAGTGCATTAATGAATCCTGACCTAAATCCATTAGTTAAAATGAGGACAAATACTTAGTAGTCAGGACCCATCTCTGACTCAAGATTAATTTCATAATAACTGTAAAAATATTTAGAAATAAACAAATGACTACTTCCGATCATTCCTCAGAGGGCATGTGGAAAGAGAACAAACAACAAGGAAACATTCAGAAAACAGTGCTTTCTCCACTGGTTTCCAGTTGAGTCCTAAGGAGCGACGGACCCTTCAGACCTAAAGGAAAATGCCATGAGTGGGATTCAAATCAGTTCAGGACACGGTGGAGGTCAACAAATGTAAGCACAACAACAATTACAAAATAAAAGCATGGAAGCTGCCCCCCTTTTAAGGTGGTTTCTCAAGTGTCTGCCTCACCTAAGGATGATGGAAACAGGTGTGTACAGGATGCAGCCCCAGGTCTTGGAGAAGTGAGCCTTTCTGAAGGGTTCAAGTTCATGTACTCCACGCACATTCATCAAATGCCTAGGATATACCACTAATCTTAGTGTCTCACCCAGTTGCACCTTGTGCATCCTTTCCCATCCTGTTTCTCTATGTTTGCAGAGTGGTGCTGGCTAAACAGTGTGTTCTATGGAGCCCAGATGCTGCAGGGAGAAAGCTGCTCTTGTGGAATAGACGGAAGCGCCGAATACGCTCCATTCCTGTGGATTTACTATGTACATTAATCAAAGGGGAGCCCGGTGGGAACTGCAGGAGGCCGGGGAGCTCCTCTGACTGTGCGGTTAGGACAAGTCTGTACAGCTCGGGAGGGCTCGGCCCACTTATCTCTAACATGAGAGCATTTTCTCAGCTACCTTAGCAACTGCCTCCCAACACAGCCTCCGACTGTGGGAAATGGAGCAGACTTTTCTGGCTACCCACCCAGATCTGCTTCTTCCTTCCTCCTTTTTAATTCCTATGTTGTTCAGATAGCTACCTGCTGCCATGCACCGCACGTGCCTCAGGGGACGCTGAGCTCCCTTTAGCTGTACTAAGCTGAGGTGACCACATCTTGCTTGTGATTTGCTGGCAGCCTGGGTGGAGACCTTCTTCTCATCCTGTGAATGTCCAGCAGTGTCCCTCCGTCTATTCCCCTGGACGCTGTGGGCAGTAGGCAACAGCTGTGAGCGCCAAAAGAAGAGTGGGGAATGCAGCTAAGCCCATAGGATTAAGTCCACCCTGGAACCTACTGTCTCTCTGGACTTCCAGTTATATGAGCCAGACATTACCTACGTCACTGTGATTGGGCACCTGTCCCTTGTAGCTGACGCCATCCTGATGGACACCTCTCTCCATAAAAGGTCCCCTCCCTGTGCACCCTCAACAACTTTGTCAGAATCTGTCTCCGGAAACTGTTCATCCTTTTTATCCATGTTTCTTATCCTCTTTCGAAGAATATTTTTAGTCTCTGCTCAGTCCAGGGGTCCTCAAACTACGGCCTGCGGGCCACATGCAAATACAAATATTGTATTTGTTCCCGTTTTGTTTTTTTACTTCAAAATAAGATATGTGCAGTGTGCATAGAAATTTGTTCATAGTTTTTTAAAAAACTATAGTCCGGCCCTCCAACGGTCTGAGGGACAGTGAACTGGTCCCCTGTTTAAAAAGTTTGAGGACCCCTGGCTCAGTCCCCGTGGATGGGCTCACCTTGCCCTTTACCTTGCTCCTTACTGCCTCACTCAGCCATGACCGGCAGGGAGCCCAGCGGATGGTCAGAGTCCTGGGCATCCTGCTTGCCTGGGAGAGCCTCCGGGTTTCCCTGGGCTCCCACACGTCCCAGGCTTCCCAGGACTGTGCTCGACGCAGCCGCTAGGCCAAGCCAGTGCCCCCAGGTGTCCATGGACCAGAAAAGAGCAGGTGCAGAGGGTTAGGAACTGGGTGATGCTCTCACCTTATGCATCTCCAGCCTCATGCAGAGGCCCTGCATTGCTGTTTCTAAAACGATGCCCTAAGACTGCCAGTGTCAGAATCACCAGTATTGTGATCAGGTGCTTGTTCAAAGTGCAGATTCGGGATGTGGCTGTGTAAGCCTTATATTTCACAGCTGAATCCATGGTTATCTCCCACTCCAGATTCCTTCAAAAACAGCTCCGAGGCCAAGACAATGAGGGAGGGGGCTGGGATGGAGGCAAAACTTTGAAGGCGAAGGGGACAGTGGGAAGCGGGACAGAGATGCTGGACTGTTTCGGGGGCACAGAAGTGGAACGCCACGTAAGGCAGACTCAAATTCTGTCAGCCATTGGTTTTCCAGTTTCTATAACACTCACCTGTGCGCACCACCACCAGCCTTTGTCTTCTGGTGTAACTTTGACACGGGCATAACCAGCATCACAATGGAACCCCCCACAAATCGCAGGGTATCCATCACAAATGATCGGTCCAAACCGCAAAGGTCAGAGCAAGGTTTTATAAGACGGCAATCGAGCAGTCACAACACATTTGTGTGCTAGTTAGCAATTTCACAAACCTGAGATAGATTTCAACCTCACCTCCCAAGTCCAAGCCACTTCCTATTACTCACTCCACGCTTTGCAGCTTTGTAAGTTCTTTCCCAGCGAGAAAGCGAAAGCGAACCACCCCTTCCCCCGCCTTATGAAATACGTTTTACACAGTGACTGACATGACAGAGTGCAGACTGTACAGAAAATAATGGCTGCAATTTCTGACGGCTAACTTACCCTGAGTTCGGTTTAGGAAGAGTTTAGTTATTGCTGGGGGTGGGGGTGGAGGTGGGGAAGTATGTTTTGGTACCATTTTCTTTCTTTGTTGGAAAATAAGTGATGGATGGGAATTCAAAGTTTATTCTGGAATGCAGATCTATTCGAAATGGACCTTGACAGGCCATTTCCTCAGACCCTCCTCATATTCACAGCAAATCCCCTTGTGCCTTTTATTACAACAAACCCACACATTCCCCTCCTTTCCTGCCCCCACTACCCCAATTCTCATTGCACATTTTGATGACAAGAACTTCATTTATTGCTCACTAGAGGCAAATTAAATTAGTCTGAGGCCTGGGGTGCATGGCCGTCCCAGGTCCTTATATAATGGGCTAAAAAAAAATTCATAGTAGAGACTCTAATGGGTGGATCTATTTTTTTTAGCCTAGTTTTTAAATTACATTGGAGACACCACATAGAGTCAACTTATAATGCATGGGATGTTTATATTAGAACTCAAAGGTCAGGTGTTGGAATCTGGGCCTTCTGGTGACCAACATTTCACCCATCTCTTATTCTCTAGTTGAATGGCTCCCAAAGTGGCTGTGTATCAAGATTAATTAAGAGTTTCTTAAAAATGCAGATTTTCTGTCACAACTCAAATGTAACAAATCTAACTCTCTGGAGTTCCATTTTCTTTCTTTTTCTTTTTTTAAAATATATTTTTATTGATTTCAGAGAGGAAGGGAGAGGGAGAGGGAGATTGAAACATCAACGATGAGAGAAAAACCATTGATTGGCTGCCTCCTGCACATCCCTCACTGGGGATCGAGCCCACAACCCAGGCATGTGCCCTGACCAGGAATTGAACTGTGACCTCCAGGTTCATAGGTCAATGCTCCACCACTAAGCCATGCCAGCTGGGTTCTTTTCTTTTTCTTTATTTCCTTCTCCTTCTCCTTCTTCTCTCGCTCTCTTTTTTACAAGTTCCCTGTGTGATTCTCACACAGCCACCAGGGACCCATTTACGGAAGACATGTGGGAACCACTTTTCGGGACCAGGAGTTCTTGAGCTTGTGTGTGCATCAGAAGCACCTGGAGGCCTTACTAAAATACAGACTGAACCCCCAGAGTTTCTGAGTCAGTGTCTGAAATGGAGAATTTGCATTTCTAATGAGTTTCTAGGTAATCTGATCCTGCTGATCTGGGAAGAGCCCTGGGCTTTTACCCAGTTACTTGTGCACATATTAGTATTCATTAGCATTTCTATTATGTGGCTAAGGAGAAGAGCTGAACATCACACTCACCTGAGAGCTTTATTTTCTTTTAACGTTCAATTATTGGGGTTAAACTTGCACTTAATCCCAGATCTACTAGGAAGCCCTAGGAATTTTATTGTTATGAGTTATGCAGAAGATTCTGATTTATTACAAAGACTTGAAACATTGCCTTATATAAAAAAGTGTTTGTTGTTTGTCTAAAATTCAGGTTCAATGGCTCGCTCATTCCATGTCTTTATTTGGAAATCTGGCACCTGTACTTACTAGGCTATCTTTGCCAGGAGTGAGTTTTCTCTGTATGTTCCCTCTTTTGCTCAACATAGCTCTAGTTTAAATGTTTATGGAAGTGGTGGTGAGAAGTGAAATCCATGCAAACACAATGCGTGGGGGTGAAGAAGAGAAAATTAAGATGTTTCCTCAGGAAAGAAAACACACACACAAAGGAAAATTCATTAATCCAGACAGCAGAAACAAAGTCAGAAAGAAAATGTCTGCTAATGGTTTTTCACCAGACAATTCGTCAATTACACAGTCAAAAGAAACCCTGAGGAACAAGAAGACAGCAAAGATGCTATTAAACTGTTCCAAGTGAAGCCATATATAATTAATTTCAAACAAGCACAGCTACAAAAACTCAAATACTTCAAGGTGCTGAGTGAGAGGTGGGATAAATCTGTATCAGGCTTCAAAACGACGCTTCCAGGTGAGTCTACTATTCAACCATAAGCAGGGAGATAATGATGTCTGCCTCCTCCCTGTTTTATTGGAGGCGGAAGAGCCTTAAGTTGAGACCCTCCCATTGCATCAAAGAGAAGAAAAAAACAAGCACACGGCCCAGCCCCTGACATCAGCACATAACTACTAAGAGACTGAACCAAATGAGTGGGACAAACAAAACAGAGAAGAAAAATGCACTGATGCAGAAGACAGAGAAAATAAGGAAAGTGACCTGGCAAGCCCTTCCCAGGCTGAGTAACCACCATGAGCATCACAGGCCCTGCGAAGCAAGCAGCTTTCTCCCAATGCAGTTTTGCCATTTCACAGGTTAGAGGTCAGCGCTTTTCCTGTAAAGAACAAGGCAGTACATCTTTTAGACTTAGTCGGCCATACACACTCTGCTGCATCTATCTATTCATCCTTCCTGTTGTGGCATGAAAGCAGCCCTAGACAATATGTAAGTGAAAAGACATGGCTGTGTTCCAATAAAACTTTATTCACAAAAATAGGTAGTTGATATGGACTAAATGTTTGTGCCCTCCACCCCAATTCATGTGTTGAATACCTAATGTGATGGTATTTGCATGTGGGACCTTTGAGAGATAATTAGGTCATGAATGTAGAGCCCTCATGAATGGATTAGTGCCCTCATAAGGAAATGCAGGGAATGGAGCTCTCTCCCTGCTTTCTGCCCTGAGATCATACAAATAGATGGTGTTCTGCAAACCATGATGAGGGCCCTCATCAGATACAATCTGCTGGCACCTTGATCTTGGACTTTCTAGCACCTAGAACTGTGAGAATTAAATGTTTTTGTTTCAGTCATCTAATTAAAAGTATATTTGTTACAGCAGTCTAGCAGACTAAGAACAGTGAGGCATATTTGGCCCATGGGCCATAATTTACCAACCCTCATCATAGGTGAGTGTGCATGGCAAGGATAGTATCATTAATGGATACTATGGAGCACTGGGTGTCCTAATGGTGGGTGTTCAATAAAACACAAAGACTCCATTAACTCATCACTATGCATAGAAGGGCAGAGTGTTTAAAGATCACCCCAAAGTGTAAAAGCAGGAAATCAGGATTCTAGGAATAAAAAGAAGGTGCTTATTTGAAATTCTGAGACTGTTCAAAATGGGTGGCCTTGCCAGAGAGAAGCTGACTGCGGGGAAGAGGGACCGTCTTGCTAGGTTCTCTGACTTTAATCTGCTACTCCTGAGGATTCATCGTGTGATAAGGTATCATCCTCCTTCATCAGGGAGGTTTCCTGACCTTCTAAATTCACATACTTTGCATTTAGCATCCTAAGAAGTGTACTTCCCCAAAAAGAAAATACTAAGTCACTTTGGCATGAAGTTTTATAGTTTAAGCCAGAAAATATCCCCCAGGGTGTGTGTAAAGCATAATTTCAGTGACCTCCTTTATGACACTGGTAAATGTGTTTCATCTGAGATCTTCATGTCAGTCAGGCAACACCCAAGCATGCATTTTACTCTGCATAATTTAAAAGCTTTATTCTCCTCCACACACACAATTAGCACACATTGCTTTTTCACCGGGGGAAGGGTTAAACTTCCCAGAGACACGCTGAGCTAATCACAGAAAGAGAAGATCTGACCCAGCAGCTTCTGAAAGGATCAATGAGGTCAAGGAGTCCTCTCAGCTAAAGGCCTGGTCAGGTGGGGACAACATAGGCTACTACAGCCTGTCCATTGTGGGTGCTGGCAGGATCCTTCCTGCAAAAGTGACAAAATGCAGCCTCTTTGACCAGGAAGCCTGGAAGCCAGATAATGCCCTCAGTCCGGGCCAAATTCCCTTCCCGAATATCATGGCCTCATGCAAGAGCTTTTTAACCAAGCAAACAACTGTCTTCTGCTTTGAGTCCAATGTGTACTCTTCACCAATTGCAAGATTGCTCTTCACTCAAAAGTTCGCTGTTTACACAGTTTTTAGTTTGTACGTCAGAGGGCTGGGCTCTGCCTCTCGTGGGAATGGCAGCATCATATCAACGGAAGCATGAAAACCCAGGCAAGCGCTGGCAGGCAGAGCGTGTGGGCACTGCTCCCAGACGTTCTCTGAGCATGCATTACGGCGAAGACCGCGTTAGTGTGGTTGGTGGGTAATTCCACATTGCAGATCATTCCTTCACAGCACGACCTACACTCCTGTTACAAAAGGAAGAGGAGAGGGAAATGAGAGAATGAGTAGCAGGAAGAAGAGGGAAGGGTGAAACAAACAAACAACAAAACAAAACAAAAGCTTCTGGATATCCAGCTGAGGACAGACAGAATGAGAGTTGGTTAACCAGTCTATCAGCCACCCAGGCCCTTGGGTAGCCTTCCTTCCATTGACCTAAAAGTAAGGAACATCTGGAGAATCTTTTCTTAACCGTGTTTTATCTATACCAGCCCAAGCATAAGCAGGGGAAAGAAGAGGAAGGGCTGTTTGATTGAGTCAACAAATCTTCTGAAGGCTTGTAAGGGAAAACACTGAAACAAAAATGAGAGCTAGAAACATCTTGGATTGCCCATTGATTTTCTTTCTCAGTACTCCTTGTTAGGAGATAATAATGCCCCTCTATTGTCTATAGAACACCTGATTACTATCATTACAACAGCAATGACTTGCTAATTATGGTTGCTGAGCGATGGAAACTGCTTGCTCCCTGATAGCACAAGGTGTTTTCAGGGAAAGCCATCACCTGCCGTAATACCTGGTAAAATGCCTCAACCTTATAATCCTCGCCATTCATAGAGGCTTCCAGGATGGCTAGGGAAGATAAAGACAGTGACTCTTAAGTATCTTTATCAGTGCTTTTTAACGTAGGCTGCACATCAGAATCTCCTTGGGGAACTTAAAACAAAAAAAAAAATCCTGACGCTCAGGACCCCACCCTGAGGTTCTGTCTCAGTTGGCCTGGGATGGCCCCTCCCACCACCACAAGCTCCCCAGGAGACTCTCCCTGCAGCCAGAGCTAGAAGCCACTTTTCTGTACATACAGGCTAAGTCAAGTTCTAAAACCTCATGAAATTAACATACTCTCAAGTAATTTTTTATCAAGCATTTTAGGGTTCCAGACATATAAAAGAGTAAAATGCTCACTTAGGACGTTAGAATGAGAAAATGAGAGAGCTCTATTGATCTAAAATGTATCTATAGTTCATCATATTAAACTGAGGTTAATCTTTCAGACTCTTGCTTCTTCATCTAAGCAGAGCTAGTGGGTGAGAAGGTGCCACCGTTTTCCTCTTTCCACCTTCCAGCTGCCCTGTCCAGTCTTCTTGGTGATTTCTGGCCATAAGCAAAATAGGTGAGCTGAGCTCTGTAGCACTTGTCCTTCTCTCATGGATGGTTTATTCTTGGGCTTCCAGACACGACTTCAGACAATTCACCCAAAGTCCAAGGTCTAGGGTCTAGCCCTGGAGTCTGGGAACTATCATTTGCTTTTAGTAACATTATTTTTTGTTGAAGAACAGAAAGTCTTCAACTTCTCTTAGGTCCCATTGCATCACTGTATAAACAGGTTCAACATATTACTTATCCTTCCTGCCTCTCCATGACATATAACTAACCATCACTAGCAAGACACCTTAGGGCAGTAACTTCACACACACACGCACACACACACGCACACTCACACGCACACTCACACGCACACACGTGCGCACACACATGCACACGCACACGTACATGTACACGCACACTCCTTACTGTATGTTCAGAATCTCGGCTGTGGTGGCAGCCAACTGAATGACATTCACTTCTGGAGGCACACTTTTTGGTGATGGATGTACTTCTTCCATGACTGGTAAAGTGATGAACTGTCAAACAGTACTGTGTGTCTAGGCAGGAGGAAAAGAAGAGAGGACTTCATTTTTCACATTGCAAAAGACACTCAACAATCACTTCAGAAATGACTAAGATTCAGGATGATCCTCAGGTTTCTAGGCAAGAAATAGAATAGCAGAGAACTCTAGAGTTTCTAGGTGGTATTTTTTAAAAGGCATTCACTTTTGGCCCAGACAGCATGGCTCAGTGGTTGAGTGTCAGCCTATGAACCAGGAGGTCACAATTTGATTCCCCGCCATGGCACATGTCTGGGTTGTGGGCTCAATCCCCAGTGCGGGGGGTACAGGAGGCAGCCGATCAATGGTTCTCTCATCACCATCACTGATATTTCTATCTCTCTCTCCCTCTTCTTTCTTCTCTGAAATAGTATATATATATATTCATTTTTAAGCACTCGTGCATTTTTAAAATGAATATGAAACGGCACCTATCCTTTGGTGCCAGCTAAAACTGAGAAAAAACTGGACAAGCTTTTCATCAAAACCATAGGTTTGCCCATTTCATATGAAAGTGTCAGTATCTGTCTCTGCCTCATCTCTCTCTCTCTCTCTGAAGCGCATGTTCTATGCCTAAAATAAAGTGAAAAATGTGAATTTAAAATGCAATGGATCAGAATACTCTGGTTGCATTATTCAACATTTGATACATTAATAGGCCATGTGGAATGAAAAGCAGGTGCTTCAAAGTACACATCAAGACCGCCTTCCTTACTCAAAGTATTTCTATGTTCTCCTCTTCTTTAATTAACTGTTACTTTATCTGTCCCCTTCCCCCATTTTATAGCTAACCCATTTCTACATGGACCTATCCTTATAGCTTTAATCACTCACATCTTATTACTTTGGTTTCTTTAAAGAGAATGATTTCACTCACTATCCCAGAACATTCGCTTTAGTTCTGTAACTCTTCTATAGTTACCTCAGGCCAGTAAAATGCTGTTTTGTTTATTGAGAAGGGACTACAACAGCAACGTCATAGAATGAGGGGAAAATATTTGACTAAAGTTGAGAATACTGGACCTAAGAAATTGCCTTTGTCATAAGCAAGCAAGCCACGTTAGCACTTTTGAGGTAATTTTCTTTTTTAAAAATGTTTACTATTATTTAAAAAAAATATTGAGTGAACAATGGTTCTTAACATTATGTAAATTTCAGGTGTACAATATTATCATTTGATATCTGTACACTATACTGTGTGCTCACCATGAAAAGTCTAGTATCCTTCCGTTAGCATATATTTGAGCCCCTTTACCCAATTTGCCCTCCCACCTCCCCTCTAGTAACCACCCATCTGTTGTATCCATGACTTTATCTTTGTTTTGTTACTTTGTTTGTTACTTTTTGGTTTTATATTCCATATATGAATAAAATCATGTGTTTTTTGTTCTTTTCCATCTGATTTATTTCACTTCGCACAATACGCTCAAGAAATATTGGCAATATTTCAATATTTCTATCTTTTTTTATGGCTGAGTAGTTTTCTATTGTATATATGCACCACTCTTCTTTAACCACTCGTCTGTCAGTGGACACTTAGGTTGCTTTCATAGCTTGGCTATTGTAAATAATGCTGTAATGAACATGGAGGTGCATTTATCTTTACAAATTAGTGTTTTCATATTTTTCAGATAAGTACCCAGAAGAGGAATTGCTGGATCCTATGGTAGTTCTAGTCTTAATTTTTTTAAGAACCTCCATACTGTTTTCCATCATTGCTATACCTGTTTACAATGAATGAGGGCTCCTTTTTCTCCAAATCTTTTAAAATACTTATTATTTCTTATATTATTGATAATAACCATTCTAACAGGAGTGAGGTGGTATCTCACTGTGATTTTGATTTACATTTACATTATAGCTAGTAAAGTTGAGCATCTTTTCAGATATCTGTTGGCCATTTGTATGTCTTCTTGGGAGAAGTGTCTATTTGGGTCCTCTGCCAATTTTTTAATTGGATTTTTGTTGTTGTTGTTGTGGTTGAAATGTATGGGTTCTTTATATATTTTTAATATTATCCCCTTATCGGAAATATCATTTGCAAATATCTTCTTCCATTTGGTTTGCTGCCTTTTTGTTTTGTTGATGGTTTCCCTTTGTTGTGCAGAAACTTTTTAGGTTGATGTAGTCCCATTTGTTTATTATTGCTTTTGTTTTCCTTGCTTTTGGAGTAAAATATGCAAACACACCCATAAGACCAATGTCCAGAAACTTAGTTTTTCTTCTTTGTATTTTATTGCTTCATGCCTTGCAATCAAGTTTTTAATCCATTTTGAGTTAATTTTTGTGTATGGTGTAAGTTTCATTCTTTTGCATATGACTGTCTAGTTTTTTCAATACCATTTATTAAGAGACTTTCCTTCCTCAATTGTATATCCTTTTCTCCTTTGTCATAAGTTATTTGCCCACATTTATATGGGTTTATTTCTGGGCTCTCAATTCTGTTTCATTGGTCTGTATGTCAGTTTTTCTGTCAGTACTATACTGTACTTTTTTGATTACTACAGTTTTCTAGTACAGTTTAAAATCTGGGAGTAGGATACCTCTGGCTTTGTTCTTTTTTCTCAGCGTTGCTTTTGCTATCCAGGGTCTTTTGTGGTTCCACACAAATGTAAAGATTTTTTTGGTTCTATTTCTGTGAAAATGCCATTGGGATTTCGATAGGGATTGCATTGAATGTGTAAATTGCTTTAGGTTCATTTTCTTTTTAGTAAATTATGATAATAAGTGCTTTGGCATTTTGACAGGGTTGTTGTAAGATTTCATTAATAACAACAATAGTGAACACATATTGAGTGGGTACCACCAGCCAAATACTCTTCTTACATGTATTCACTCATTCAATCCTTAGAGTAAGTCTTAAGGTAAGTCATATTAATATCCTCATGTTACAGATAAAATAAAATAAAAGCCTGAAGCACAGTTTCTTGTCCACAGTCACGTAAGTAGAAAGTGGTGGGAGGTAGGATTCTAACCAAGGCAGTTTTCCAAGGTTTGTGCTCTTAACCAGACACTATTCTGCCACTCGGTATACTTAATGTCAAACTAGATGGTGCTGTAACATGCTCGACAAGAGTAGCTGACTTATGGTTTCAGAAGGAAAGGGAACCACCAAATGTTTTGGAAAGGCATTTCAACTTCGCTCCAAACAAAGAATTGAAAACTGGTAGCTGCATGTGTTCATATGAAATGTCACACATGTTAAAGCAGCCCTAGAAAGCCAGAATAAAAGCCAGGGTAAATAAAATAAGAAATGTCATTTGTGTCATATCCTGTTACACAGAGAACCTCTCTTCACAACACCAGCAGACCACAGAAGTAAAGCTGTGAGGTGAAAAGGAAACCTAAGATGACAAAGAACAATAGCTGCAGGCCCGATGGCCCCAAGAAATGGTTGACTATCATTTCCCTAAATAATGACAAACTGAAAAGTAAGAAATGATACCCTCACTTAGAATTCCAGATGGTTAGCATCTTGCGGCTGGACTGGCACAGTCACGAATGCACTGGCATGCGTGCGGGAATGCAGGGTCACTCCCTGTCACCCTCAGGTTCCCAGGGTGGATGTGGAAGAGCCGACTGTCTTCCCGCTTCCAACACTGCTGTTTTCTTGGTGGTGGAAACCAGCAGCTTCCCCCTTTTGTTCACATCTTTCAACAGATAAGACCCAGAAATACCCATGTATGATCCCATTAAAATGGATTTGATTAATTAATGACAAATCGGAGCATTATGCACAGACCTAGTAGGAACTGTTTTGTGGCAATTCAAAAGAAGAAAGAAAACAGTTTCCAATGAGTTAAGGCACAACAGGATGGACACCAATGCCCCAATTTACACTGTTCTAACCCGTAACGCCCAGTTTTCAGGAGGCCTTAAAGCAAAGAGTTAAAGAATAACACCACCCTCGGACATAAGGTAGTGAAGAGAGGCACTGGGCATCCTCAAATACTCTGTGATAATTGAGATGAATTTCTGCAAAAAAAATGTGGAAACAAGTCCCCAAATGTGTACACCCCGTGTGCACATGCACTCACAAACACACACAATTTAAGGTGGATTGCTCTACAGAATGTAAAAGAACCCCAACAAAAAATATTTTGGTTATTGATTATTCTTGAAAAGAAATAATGAAAAATGCTGCCCGAGTATATGTCATAATCACTTGTGCTAATTTATGGCATAAGAGTCTCCAGCAGCATTAAGGTCTTTAGTGTGTACTATTTATCTGGAAGAGGTAAGTCTATTTCACTGCTATATATAATTTGATGCAGAAATTTCCAAAAGACGCAAGATAATAGTAGACTGAAACTAGTCATCTCTAATTCTGGAAGAGTTTGTTTGTTTTCTTTTGCCTTTTACATTTGCAAAACTAAAAAACAAAACACACACACACACCAAAAACAAAACAAAACAAAACATAAAAAAGGTACTTCTAAAATTTAAGTCTAATCTCCTTATAGCTGCAAGTAGTTTCTCAATTCCCAATCATCCATCAGACATCCTGTCTGCTTTACCTCCACGTTTGTATATCATTCAACCTCTTGCCCCTTCTACTCCTACCACCGTGGTCCAAGTCACCATCTTCTCCACCTGAAGATAATGAAATACCCTATTTGGTGTCCCCTTCTACTCTTGTCCCAATCCTTTCTCCACACAGCAAAGAGCAATATTTTAGAACACAACTAGCATCTTATATTCCCTAGTTTAAAACCCCTCTACAAGCTTCCTATCAAATTTACAATAAAATCCAAACTCTTTATTAGAAAAAGAAGGTCCTGTGTGTGTCCCAGTCCTTACCTCCTCAACATTCTTCCACTAAGCCTCACTGGCCAGCCTTCTCCCTGTTCACCGAAGAGGCCAAATCTTGCCTCTTGTAGCCTTTGCATTTGCTGTTCCCTCTTATTACCATGCTATTCCCACAGATGTCCATGTAGCTTGCTTGTTTTGGTCATTCAGGTCTTCTTTCAAATGTACACTCCTCAGAGAAGACTCCCTGACTATCTAATCAAGGGCATCCATTCATTCTGTCAACAACTACTTACTGAGTGCCTAATATGGGCTAGGCACTGGATTAAACTAAGGCTATATCAGTGAACAAAACGAACTAACAATATAAAACATTTGTCAAATGAATAAAAGACTTTCCCAACCATCATTGTATCTCAGGAATACAAAACCTTTCCTTTGCTTTAGCCCAGCGGTTCTCAACCTGTGGGTTGCGACCCCTTTGGCAGTCAAACGACCCTTTCACAGGGGTCGCCTAAGACCATCCTGCATATCAGAGATTTACATTATGATTCATAACAGTAGCAACATTACAGTTATGAAGTAGCAACAAAATTAATTTTATGGTTGGGTCACCACATGAGGAACTGTATTTAAAGGGCCAGAAGGTTGAGAACCACTGCTTTAGCCAGTAAGTATGACTTTTCTGGAGATATCATCAAGCATTTCTGAAATTCTTAGAATGCCTTAGTCAACATTGTAGTCTATTTTTTCTCTTGAGTAAATACTATTTAAGAAATCCTTTCTCAAGTAACACACAACTACAAATTGAGGCTACACCATCAGTTTCCAAGTGTTCTCAGAGTAGTCTAATGTCACAATGGTCTCTTAAGAGAAATCTCTAATTTCTATAGAACATCAACCTGTTGGCTTATCAAGAGACACCTAAATGAGATGTAATCCCAAAGGAGTCTCCCAAACTCAGCTCACTTACTTTGTGGACACCACTTGTCTTCTGCCCATCGATTGCAGTTATAATTATCTCCTGCATTTTCACAGGTAAAACACTTGAAGCTGTTTGGAAATGGTGTAGCTTTAAAGAAAAATGCACAGTGAAAAGACAAACATTTTTAACATCAAATATGGCACAAAATTAGCAACTTTTATAATATTAGACAAAATTTACAAGCCATTATACTTAGAATTTCTGTTTCTAGGGAGCTAGACTTAACTGCCAAACTCTGGGCAATTTCTTTATTCCCTTTTCTTTAAATATTTCACCTATAAATATCTATTAAAGAGTAATAAAAATCATTCCACAAGCCACTTTGAAATATTCATGGTATTGTTCTATAATAATTTATAACTTGGGAATAATGGGGATTAAGGGGATATGGGGATGGGTAAGGGTGGAGGCAGCATTGGAGCCAATAATTTGATATGGTTTCATTCCTGAAAAGAACTGGAGTCAGATTAACCTGAGCTTGAACTCTTCCCTTCCCACTAATTAGTTGCATCATTTTTAACTTCAAAGAAATAATACTATGCATAATAATAGTAACACTGAAGGTCCCCATGACTTGCAGAAGTATAGTGAAAATTGAACAGGCGGTGGCAAGAAAAATATCTAATGGAGTCCCCGGCACATCAAATCATGCTGGTTTCCATCCACATGTACTTCCGTTACAGCTGCATTTAACCGCAATCAAACAATCTCATTTGTATATGTCAATTATTGCATTAGACCTCAACTAAGAATGGAACATTTAATACAAGGATGATAGTAATTCTCAGACCCTATGTTCAGGCCAGGGTATTATGGAAAGAAGGAATTAGGAGCTGCTGGCAGTCTGGTTTGAGAGCAACTAGTATATTCATTTCTCTTTTTTGTCTTTATGCTTTTTTCCTATCTTTTATCTTGTTATTTTCATGGGCACAAAATAAAAAGTACAATAAATTTAACATTTTTCTATAAGCCAGTGTATAAAGCCTTGTGTGAAACTTTCACCCCAAACCATCCTAGTAACCTGACCACAGTTGAGATGATAATTAGAAAGCAGCGGGTACTGAAGATACAGGAGAGGATAAATATTGATGCATAAAACAAGAGTGACATACCAAAGGTGACAGTTCAGAGAACGTGAAATTAAGTATTACAAATACATTTCAGTTTTGTCTATGTATAAAAGTGAATTAGATAGGCAAAAAAGAAGTAATGAAATTCATTTTTGCCTATTAAAGCAGTACAGTTTTAAAATTACTAACACTTCAGTAACAAAAGGGAAAGGGTTAAGAAGTATAAATTGCTAGTTATAAAAAGGCACAGGATGTAAAGTACAGCATAGGAAATATCCTATATAATAAAAGCCTAACATGCTAAGTGTCTGGTCGTCTGGTCATCTGTTCAACCAATCAAAGCATAATCTGCTAATGATATGCTAAGGCTGCTCAACTGCTCGCTATGACGTGCACTGACCACCAGGAGGCAGATAGTCAACCAGTCAAACAGTCACTATGACATGCACTAACCACCAAGGGGTAGACAGTCGACTGGCCGATCAGTTGCTATGATATGCACTGACCACCAGAGGACAGACGCTCCGACTGGTAGGTGAGCTTGCTGCTGGGGTCCGGCTGATTGGGACTGAGGGAGATGGGCCAGACATGCCCTGGAGTCCTCCTATGGTCCCTCCCTGGCTGGCCAACCTCCCATGTCCCTCCCCAGCCCCGATCGTGCTCCAGTGGGGTCCCTTGGCCTGGCCTGCACCCTCTCGCAATCCGGGCTGAGGGGACCCCCCCCCCCCAAGTGCACGAATTTGGTGCACCTGGCCTCTAGTAGTCAGTAATATTCCAATAACTATGTATGGTGTCAGATGGGTACTAGACATATTGGGGGATCACTTCATAAGTTATATAAATATCTAACCACTAAGCTGTATACCTGAAACCAATATAATATTGTATGTCAACTGTAATAGAAATTTTTCTTAAAATCTGAAAACAAAATACTACTACTTAATGCTGGTGAATGAATGTCCTAATAATAATAAAAAAAAGTCCAAAGTGGAAATCAATAATGACACAGGCTCTCTTTAGGAGTTGTGTAAAGACTGTGGTTCCCAAGCCTGGCTGTGTATATATAGTATCAGGAGAGCTATTTTAAAAGAAGAGGGAGGCGAAAAAGAAAAGAAAAATATAATTTATAGCCCACCCTCCTGACTATTGAATCTCTGGAGAAGGGGCCCAGGAATGTTTCATTTTAAAGGCATTTATCATGATTCTGATACTCTTCCAGGTGTGGGAACCACAGGCATTCACATTTCTACCAACAAATTTTATCTATAACAACCTCTCTCTAATAAAGTATATCAGAGAAGTAGATAAGTTTTACTTGTCTGAAGAGAGAGAAAGGAGGGGAGATGACATATGTATATAAGCACATATGCACACACATATATGTATATAAAAATATAAATCATCATATAGATAAGATATGCTATTTGTTTATTTTTAAATTATTAGTGGGAAAGCTAAGTTTTACAGCCTTTCCTAACTGCGCATAATATTCATGAAAGTCCAAGTATATTTCCTCCAAATTTTACACATACTAATCTGTTTTCAAGATTGTTAATGGTCATTGAGCCCTGGCCAGGTGGCTCAGTTGGTTGGATCCTTGTCCGGTACAACAAAAGGTTGTGGGCTTGATCACCTAATTGGGGCAGGTATGGGAGGCAACTGATCGCTGTTTCTCTCACACATTGATGTTTCTTTCTCCCTCTCTCTCCCCCTTCCTCTCTCTCCAAAAATCAATAAAATAAAAACATATCCTCAGGTGAGGATTAAAAAACAAAATGTTAATGGCCATTGATAGAATATATCATTGATGCAGAAACTTCCTACAGCCAATATCCTCCTCCAGTGAAGAGAGGAACAAAGAACACTGAACTTCCTCTGCCATTCTTAGGCACAGTGCTCAAGAGATTATCTTAAACAAGAACCCTTTTGAGACTTCAGCAGGAAGCCAAAGCATTTTAAAGAAATGGAAAGAATGTCAGAAGCAGTGAAGACTTTCTGTCTTATTCTAGATATTAAACCAAATGGTCTCGAAAAGGCAAAGTTACTATAGGTGGAAACAGGAACTTCAAATGGGCATTCTGGCTCCACAGTCATGACCTACAATGGTAACCACTACTTACGGTCAAGAGGAGGCCTCACATTATAGAAGTTGATGTTCTTGGCAAAGGCCCGGTTTTCTGAGAAAATAAAGATCTGGACAACTGCTACAGCTAGAGCATGACAGAAGAGCAGCATTCTGACCTTGGGTCTGGGCAAGTCCAAAACTCATATATCTATAATGAAAAGAGAGACTAGTTGAATTTTTATGCAATTTACATGTCAATAGGAATACATTTTGCTTCTCTTTGGAAAGCTTAATTATTCAAATATATTGAACCATCTACCTGTTCTGTAGGGCCAGTGCCTATGTGGGAACTGTATTCTTTCTGATCAGATGAAAGTTAATCAATGACTGCTTTCTACTGGTCAGGCCTCTGCACTAGCCAGTTGAGTTTTAGCAGGACATCCAGTGGCCATTCGGGTTCCAGAACAAGCAGCCAGTACTGGCCTGGCTGCACCACCACCCCCCATTCCCCCATTCCCACCCTCCCCACCCCCCGCAACCCAACACTGCCTCAGGCTGGCCTACTTCACTTCCTGCTGAATCACCTCACTTCCTAACAACCACAGTTTGGAGACTTGTTCAGCTGAAGTTACTGAACCGCTTATCTGTCCATTCCATTCCTTGAGTAAACACTTACATTCGAGAAATTTTGCAACTCTTTCAAAACTTGGAGGAAACAATAAAAATTGAAGCAGTAGGAAGGACAGTGGGTAAAAGGACAATGAGTCTGAGACATAAAGTGTCTGCTGGATCCCAGGGCACACAGGCAGTGAGAAGAGAAACAAGAATCACTGTGAAATGCCATCCTGCCAGTTTCTGTCACGTTGGGTACAAAGAGAAGCTGCCAGAGGTTCTAGAGAAAACGTAATTACAGTTTTTGAACAGCTGAAAACCATATCATGTTAGTCCTGCTCACTGCTTTCACGGACTTAAAGTAGGCAGGGCTGAAACACAACAAAACAGCAGGCACACTCAAAGCACTGAGTAAAATATATTTTTATTGATTTTTAGAGAGAGAGAGAGAGAGAGAGAGAGAGAGAGAAGAGAGAGAGAGAAACATTGATATGAGAGCAAAACATCCATCGCTGCCCTCTGTATGCCCCCATCAGGGGCATGTTCCCTTACTAGGAATTGAACCAGCAACACTTTGGTGCACAGGACAAGGCCAAACCAACTGAACCACACTGGCCAGGGCAAAATACATTAATTTTTAAGCTCCTTAGGTTCTGCCCTCTAGAAGCAGACCTGATAGTAAAACAATCTTCAGGATTAATACTCAGAACCTACAACAGCACCACTGACAGGTTCTCTTTGACAGGGGAAGGGGTGGGGCAGCAGAAAAAGTATGTAACTTGGAATCCAGAGACTTTTATTCAGGTGCTGGCTCTGCTATTTATTAGCTGCCTGACCTAGGCAAGCTCTTTAAATTCTATTAACTTCAATTTCCTCATCTGTAAAGTGGCTTAATAACATCCATCCTGCCCACTCACATGGGGAATTG
This sequence comes from Myotis yumanensis, assembly GCF_028538775.1. NCBI lineage: Eukaryota > Metazoa > Chordata > Mammalia > Chiroptera > Vespertilionidae > Myotis > Myotis yumanensis. The sequence goes on from NW_027223759.1 coordinate 63,229,018, forward strand.
TGAGCATCAGTCAGGCTCAGGTAGGATCACATAGGATCGCGTATGTAAGAGCACTTGTAATACAAGTTCTGTGACAATGCTGGAATCTTAGAGTTCAGTAATATTGGCTGAACTCATTTTCCAATCAACTGGTTTCAGTGGGTATAGAGAGTTTTTCAAATAAAAAAGTTTGCTCTCCACTTATATGGGCATAATTCTTTACACGGATCTTTTGTTTGAAGTCGGTGTAACGATGTGTGGATTTTAGAGTTTTTATTTCCCCCTCTTGTGTTGTGAGTATTTTGGTTTTGCATGTGTGGCTAAAAATGCCTACTCTTGGATATGGAACTGATTATTAGAGAAAATGTAGCCACACCATCATCTCATTCCAAGTCCCTAAGGAAGTATTCAGGGCTGAAAAAAACAAAACTGTTAAGTTTCAGAAAACAGTAGTGCTAAACTTCATACATCACATTTCAGCTCCAGTAAAGAATTGGACCTAGTGACATATAAACATATACATAATTCCACCCTGGTTCATTTTAGAAACTAAAATTGACCTTTCACAGTTATTAGATTTCTAAAACCCATTCTTATGCTCTTTCTGAAGAAACATACATTTAGCCAACTATTTTATACCTTACGGGCGAGTGGGTGTATTGATACAAATTCTGCTTCTCCTGTTTATCTCTCTGAGTTGGATTATTATGTATTTATTATGAATCTGTGGCCAAGTAATACACATCCCCAAGTAATGGAAGACCCTTTGAGTCAGGGAGGAGGGCTAATACATCCTTCACACATTTTAAAATGACTGTGTATCAAGAGTAATCCGAAGTGTTCTTATAATTTGAGACAATGCCTACGATCCTCTAAGATCATAAATTTCACTACACTCAATTGTCTACATTCAATTCCCTTTTGCAACACTAACCAACTATGGGACCTTGGGCAAATTGCTTAAGCTCTCCAAGCCTCAGCTTCCCCATCCGTAGAGAAGGCATAAGGACAGGACCTACCTCAGTGAAGAAGTGAGGACAGAAGCGAGGATGGAATGACACCATGTGGATGAAGCACTCAGCTGAGTGCTGGGCACATGTTAAAGGTGTATTTATCAAGCACTTCTCCTAGGTGGTAAAGAGCACTGGTTCAAAGTCCTGCTTCTAAGCCTACTATCTATGTAGTCTCAAGCAAGTTCCTTAATCTCCCTGTACCACCATTTCTGCATCTATAAAATGGAAGTAATAGTAATACCTACCCCATAGAATTGTAGAAATTAAATTAGTTAATACATGTAAAGCACTTGAACTAAATTATCTATGTGCTCAGCATTTTGCTAATTCTTACTAAGTAAACATTTAGTATTATGAAAAAATCCCCACACCACTTGAAATCACAAGTCAGAACCCCTGGTTTCTCTCGTGTAATTTCAGTGTGAGACAAAGGCTCATTCATTCATTCAGCATGCCATTATTGACACCTCAGGCAGAACAGATACTTTTTTAAATAATTTCTTTATTGGTTAAGTTATTACATATGTGTCCTTATCCCCACAAGAACAGATACTTTTATTCACTGGATCCCCAACAAGGTCATTGCTCTCATGCAGTCTGCATTTTCGAGGGAGAAAACAGGAAATAAATATGGTAAAAAACATAATTTCAGATAGCCATAAAGTCTATGAAGAAAATATGTATGGAGGTATGTTAGTGAATAGAAGGAGCTATTTTTGTATACGGTGACGCCAGAATGTCTCTGCTGGGTGACATTACATGTTAATTAAATGATGAGAAGAAACTGTGCAAGCAAAGAATCAAGGGGATAGAAACCAAGGTCCTAAGATGAGAAGAAGTGTGCCTTGGGGTGATTTAGGAAGCAGCCAGTGTGACTAGAGCGTGCTGAGAAGGGGAACAGACAGACGAAATCAGGGAGTCGGGGGACCGGGCACTTCCAGGCCATGGCAAGGATTTCAGATCCGGCAAAGTCAATACATTGTTTAATTTTAGACTATCTTGCTTTAAAAAATACTAAGAATGCTTCCTCTCTGGAGTACTTGGTCCCGAACTCCTATAATAGTGAATACAGAGGGATATAGAATTCAGAAAAACCACAGAATTTCTCTGAATGAAAAAGTGAATGGACGATAGACAACTTAAAAATTACTGCATTGACAACAAAATCAAGAGTTAGAGTTGTTTTTTGGTTTCTTTCTTCCTCAAAACTGGAAGGAATAGGTTATCATCACCCTTATGCACCTGAGGAAAGCGAAGTTTAGAAGCCATATGCACAAAAGTCCTAGCATGGAGCCCCTCCAAACATTTCCACATAGCTCAGTCTACCTACTACTCTTGGAAACTAGTGAACAGTAAACTGGAAGAATGTTGCTTCTGTATAGACTAGATGTATTTTCATTCCCATTTTTAACTAAAACAGCATAGCCTTTTTCTATCAAAATTCTCTCCAACTGCAGAGGTTTTACCTGTAGGATAGGAAAGCACTAAATAAAAATGTCTCATTTTCCAGGGCATGCTTTATAGTCTGTTACCACTTCCTGTCCCGCCCCCTTACCCCAAGCACCTATATCTGTCTCTATCCATTTTTCAGTGTATAGGTTGTGTTAACATGACTGTTTTATTTTCACAACTGAAAGACATTAGGATCATAAAAAAGCAAATGACTAACTATAGTATTTGAAAGTTGTTTTACATTTAGAATCATTTCACGGAGACTCTGAACTAAAAATTATCTGCTGAAACTGCTGAGTAGGCTCTCACTGCAATCTTTGTTGCAGAACAAGGTTACAATAGAGCTTGTATTTTGCTCCAGAAGAGAAAAGAAATCTTTAACACACGTTAGACTAAAGCATTCTGGTACATCTCCGGGACCATCATAGAGAGCAGAGTTCTTCATGTAGAGGAGGGGTGACCTATGAGCTTCTTAAGGTTATTGGCAAAATTTTGTGTCCATACATATTTCCTCAAAGGAATCTGAGACCCACATGATGGTTAAAAGCAGCTGCTTGCTGTTTCAGAATACAGCCATTATGATTCAGCTTCCTGTGATTTAGATGTTTTCATATCTGACACTAAGAAAGTTGCATATATTCATGAGGTACCTGATCCACACTCCTCAAACTCAAAACATTCCTCCCCAGAGAGAGCTCATTAATGTCACCCACCTTTTCCAGGTAGTGGGCCTGGTCTTCCACTTATTTTATGAGCCCTCTTTTTTGAAACTATATTAATTCTTATTCCAGAATTCACTGTGCTTCTCTTACCAAGAGAGGGAAGGGATTTCTGCAAGGCACATTTGTAGGGCTACACCAGGGTGGCAACTCCCAGGCACCCTGAGGAATGGCAAGTAGCCAGATTTGTAAATTTAGGAAACCCCACCTGAGTCTTTCACCCATTACTGCCCAAGTAAAAGACCTGTATGGTATTTGGTCAAGAAAAGCAACTATTTCCCAGGTTGGAGCCATGGTAATCGTCTCATCCCCTATGTGGCATTTTACACTTCCATGTGGCATCCTTGACATCATAAATTTGGGGGTGGTGGGAAAATGACCTACATCATTTTTCTTTTGGCTTAATGAGTTTGACTTTTATTAATCACAATTATCATTATACAAACACAGAAACTGGTGCTCAATAAATACTTTTTGGGAAGAACCAACCTCATTAGCTATGACCTATAAGGAGCACCTTTCTTTATATATATATATGTAATATAGTGTGTGTGTATATATATATATATATACATACATACATATATATGTATATATATATATCCCATGTTCAAAGGCTGTTAAATTGCATTGTTTACCCATATCTTCAGAAAAAAATCACTTCTGTCATGGTAAACAACCTGCTTCCCTATTTATAATGGTCTGGCCCTCTAGCAACTTCAGCACGAAATTATTGCTAATTTGTCTACAAATGTCAGGTGGTCATAATAATCTGGCCACTCTGTGTGTGTGTTTGTGTGTGTATGATTTATTTCAGAGAGGAAGGGAGAGGGAGAGAGAGAGAGAGAGACAGAGAGAGAGAGAGAGAGAGAGAGAGAAAACATCAATGATGAGACTCATCAATCGGCTGCCTCCTGCACACCCCCACTGGGATTGAGCCTGCAACCCAGGCATGTACTCTGACTGGGAATTGAACTGTGATCTCCTGGTTCATAGGTTGATGCTCAACCACTGAGCTACTCCAAGCCTGGCAAAAGCACCTTTCTTAACAAGTAAGAATGGTTGTGGGCGATAAGGAGCTGACAAGGTGTCAAGATAATAAAGAAATTATGGACTCAGGAGAGTTGAAAAAGAAGAGACCAAACAGAGGCAGTAAACACTGGCATTTCTAGCACATGGCTAAAAATGAGTCAGCAAGCACAAGGCCAACTTCTTCTGCCAATAAAACACATAAAATAAGTAATTTAAGGAAAGCAGCTCTACTAAGTCCAACATGCCTATCAACACTCATATTCACACCTTCCTGCAAACATCACTTATCCCCACTGTAAGACATGCTCATGACAAACTTTAATAGGCCTGACTTCCCTTGTGAAGAGAATAGAAAGCAAAGGGGACATTAAAAATGAGTGCTGGAATTTTAATCAGAGTGAAATAGATGAAAACACTCCTCTCAGGAAAAATTTACCAGAAAACCTTACCATCCACCTCAAGGATGGTCTACTTACTTCTGGCTAATAGAAGAAATTGGCCAATGGAGATAGTCTGCTTCCCATTAAGTTCAGGAAGTATGTTGAGGAGACTTATGTTGAGACTGTTCTAGCTCCTTTACTCTCAGGAGAGCTGAGGCCTCCGTTTCTAACCTTGCTGGGCAGTGAGAGCACACCTCCTAAGGGTTCAGCTTCTGTTTTCTCTGATGGGTTCTTTCTCTGTTTCTGGTACATGAAGAGTTCTTTTCCCCCTAAGTTTAAATATGAATTTCTTTCATTTTAAAGATACTTAATCTAGCATTTCTATGTGCCTAAAGAAAAACATGAGACAGAAATTTAGCTTAAGCTCAACCCATCATTTTCATCTGAAAACACAAAATCTCCAGATTACCGTGTATTTGGACAACAAAATTCAATGGGGAAAATGGAATCATGATGCAACTTCTACTTAGAGCTTATCCATGATTATGGCACACAGTTATACCAGGCACTGAGCTAAGCACTTTGTATATAATGGTGAATAACAGAAACACAATCTCTGTGCTCTCATCCATTATTGGAGTCAGAAAGTCAATGTGAGCCACTGGTGAGATGTGACTGCCAAAAGTTAGTTCATGCAATCATCTTTGAGGGGAGGAAAACAATAGGCACAGGAAAGAATTCCAGTTCTATATCTACTAGTTAGGTGATTACAGCGTTAAGAGGTATTGTCCCCATTTTCCTATAAGAGAAGTGAGAGCCCTGTAAGTTTTCTAAGTCATTGTGAGGATTGAGTGCAATTACATACATAAAGCACTTTTACTTAGATGGCGTTCAAATGTTAAGTGCCTGCTCCCCTAACCTTCCCTCTCTCCCTGCTTCTTCAGATATCATTAGCAGAGAATAAAAATCAGATCAAGGGAGATGATTGTCCAACTCCATTTCATACTAGCTGGACCAAATCAGGTAAACAGGGTCAAATTCTATACACTCATTTCTTTTTTTTTTTAATAAACAAGGAAATAGTAGTCTTTTTTTTAAATGCATTTTATTGATATTTTACAGAGAGGAAGGTAGAGAAATAGAGAGTGAGAAACATCGATCAGCTGCCTCCTGCACACCCTCCTACTGGGGATGTGCCTGCAACCAAGGTACATGCCCTTGACCGGAATCGAACCTGGGACCCTTCAGTCCACAGGCCAACACTCTATCCACTGAGCAAAACAGGTCAGGGCTACACTCATTTCTTTTCTTTTTTTTAATATCCTTTTTATTTTTTAAAGGATTGTTTTAAAATTTTAAACTACAAAACAGATTCCATACATTCTGCCACAAATAAAACAAACAATAAGGCAGGACTCTACATAAGCAAACTGAGAACAACTGTTTTCAGAAAAATGTGATAAAAGCTTTACAATCACAAGCCATCCAGTTTTAAAATAAAACTATTGAAAATTCACAAAATCTTCAAGTGGCACATGCCAGACACCCTTGAAGAGGGAACAAAATGTGGTTCTGCCATTTTGCACTGTTCTCAGTTCCATTTTGTAAAATTCACAAAGGTTGGTTGGTTTTCTTTCTCAAGAAACATATGATAGAGGCACCAATGACAATACAACTTTGTTTCCAAGAACCCTGTAACAAAGCATTGTCTCTTAAACATATGACGAAGGAGGCAAAATGGGAGTCCTGGATGAAAGTTTTCTTTTAGAGGCAGGTTTTGAGCCTGTTTCACCGAATTCGCTTCTGCTGCCGTGCTCTATAAATGTCATGAACAGGAGGGACGACAGATCCCTTTTCCTCGTCATCATCTGAATCCTCGTGGGGCCTTTTGACGGCCTTGATGAGTACTGCATTACTTTCCACCGGGCCATTGCCTTCCGCAGCGAGCTCTGGGGCTCTGGCAGTAATGAGCCTCACAGCTTCCTCAACAGTATTGGGCATCTTGCATCTTTGAAAAATGTCCATCAGTTCATCCACTTGTACAAAAGGACCCTGGAAACAGTTCGGAGGTGGGAGAAGTTTCATTAAAACAGCAGCTGCAGGTGGTACTGGGAATACTCCACCGGGTACAGGGTGTAAACCTGGAGGTGCTAAATGTCGTGGCTGAAATGGAATCATCAGCTGAGTATCTGGTCTAGGGTATTCTGGTTTTCTATCCACTTCATCTTTCAGAATAGGCGCTATAGAAGGAGCTACAACTGGGTCTGGAATTATAGCTGCTAGCTTAGCACGGGAGACATCCTTATAACCAAGTGCTTTTAGTTCACTTGCAGAGCAAGGATATAAATCCATGAACTTGTATCTATTTACAAGTAAAGCTGTTTCTTTGCCTTCATACTCTTCCTTGAATGCTGTAAACTGTCTTTTCTCCACTTTGAGTATACTAGCTAGATCACCAATATTACTTTCAAAAGCTAGAAATCGGGCCCAGATTTCTCCAGACTTTTCAGGAGGAAGGCTTCCAGATGTTAAAACGCGTTCAAACAAAACTCAGGTATTATTGTCCTCATTGAGGTGAGAAAGATAGTCAATATAGGCCAGAACATATTCTGGAATTTCTCCATACTTCTTTAGCCCCAGCTCAAAAATCTTCAAGGCAACAGATTTGTCTTTACTACAGTAATACTCCATGAGTGCTGCAGTAACGTAGACATGATGGCGGGTTCTGGTATCTTCTCTTGCTTTTTTAAATATCATTCTTCCAGATTTGATACCTTCTGCTCTTCTTGCAAATTTCATATACTGGATATAGACCAATGTGGGGTCAATATCCTCAATTGCCAAAAGTCTATTATATATACTGTGAACTTTCTCGTACTTCATGCGACTCTCTTCATAATCTGCATATGCAAAATACAGAAGCATATTCTTCTTTAATAAAGTGCTTATGGCTCTTTCATATATATTAGCAGCTTCATCACTAAATAGTTTGGCATTATTCATATCCCCCTTCTCTGCTAGCAGTTTACTTGACTGCTCAAGATACTGGGCGGCTTCATACCAAATATCAGGGTGATGGCCCAGCACAAGCAGACACTGTTCATAGGCAAACATAACTCTTTTTGTTATAAGGGTCTGATCTTCTGTACGAAGAGGGTTACTCTTTTCCCACTGTATGTATTTCTTCCACATATCTACCTGCTGAGCTTCTTGAGGAGTATTCTGAGGAGGCATTGCGGTCCAAACCTTTCATTACTGTCTCGTATTCCTTTGCTACACGCCTAGCATTCGTGTAATATCTACTCCGATCTTCAATCATTTTTTTAGCTAAATGAATATTGATACCCTCTTCATACTTGTTATAGTCCCTCCAGAATTGTTCAATGTTGATCATTGGATTAACACAACCTTGTTGATAAACCCTTCGGACAGCTGTTATTCGCTGATTTTCTGCATAAGATCCAACAGCTTCCACGCCTTTTAAGAAATTGATATAATCCACCCAAATCTGATAAGACATAATTTCCATCCCAATTTTATCCAGTGCAAAATCATATGCTTGAGCCATTTTCTCTTTGTAACTTGGTAGTTTGCCTTTGGTTTCTCGGACATATGAAAGATAACACTTCCATAAATCAATGTGCAAAACCTTCATAAGGCATCTCTGAAATAACTTTTCAGCCTTGTCATAATTTTTAGCTTTAATCTCTGCTTCAATGTACAGTTTCCAGAATCTGCCAGAACTGGGGAACTGGGCAACAAGGCGTTCATAAGTCTTCTGTGCTTTGTCTATAGGTTGATTCTGTGCCTCTCGAATGAGAATGCTCCAAGCGTCAAGGACATATGGATTCTCTTCTAATTTCTTTTCAGCTTTCTTCACCTTCTCTGGGACATATTCAGCTGCCTGCTCCGCGGAGGCATCTCCTGACATGATCTCAGATAATTAGAACGTGCAAGTTGGCCCGAGATGTGAAGCTAGGGAAGAAAGATTAAAATAAAAACCACCCCCAAACCAATAAAGTCACCCCCTGCCCAGCAGGGCCAGATGGCCAATACGAAACACCACCGCGCACTCAGCTATGAATTAAAATGGCTTCGCCCCAGCCGGTCGAGGGGAGGCGTGGCTTCGGAGTTAACTTCCTGGGGCAGTGGACGGGGCTAAGAGCGCAACTCACCGAGGACCTCTAGCTAGGATCTCCTGCCAAGTTTTGTCTTTTACTGTCTTGTTACATCTGTATTTATACCAGTTGATTTTAATCCTTTCAATTTCTATTCCAAAGGTTAGGGTGTTTCTTATCTCCATTCCAGGGAGTAAAGATTATGTAGCTTAAGGGTGATTGTTCATAGTTCAAGTGATTAACTACCCACCTGGCATTTAGTTAAGGGATTTTAAACTACATAATCTTTACTTAGAATAACCTCCTTCAGTTACTTCCTTGTAGCTTAATAGAATAATAGAGTAACCTTGGAATGAAGATAAGAAACTCCCTAACCTTTGGAATAGAATGGATGGGATTAAGATCAAATAGTATAAATACAAATGTAAGAGGACAATAAAGAGAGGTACCTGGCTAAGAGGAACCTCGCCATGATGATCACCTGAACGCTGCCTCCCTGTCATTACTTCCTCGCCGACTCCGTCCACACCATGGGGAACCCTGAACCTGTTGGGACTGGACCCCAACAGGATAATAATTAAGAATTCCAGTTATGCCATAAAAAGTCATAAATGTAATATAGCATTCTCATAATATTTCAGATTCTTGCTACATTGTTTTAAAGAATACAAACTTTAAAAAAAATTATATTTTACCTAGTTTGCTCCATAAATGATTTATAGGAGGCTTATGCCAAGTCACTCATGCATTAAGGCTCCCAAAGTATGGGGTAAAAACCAAACTGGATGAGAGGAGAATCAACTCTCCAGCCCCTTCTATGAACAGTGGTCCTCTGTAGTGTTACCCGCCGCTCTGTACTTCTTAGCAGTCAGGGAGACACACCTGGGACACATATTCTCATTATTTAGTAAAAGGAAACTCTTCAGTCACTTAGCTCTCCAATTAATGGGCCCTGAGGGTTATCCCTGAGAGAGAACCAAACAACATAAGGAGAGAGCCTGAAACATGCTTTGAAGGGCTCCTGCAGCCTTCATTTGGCCACTCCTTATAAAAAGCCAACAGCATCATTTTAAAAAGAAATTTAATATAGTTCTGTTGTCAGGCAGGCAAATGAGAGATATTGTTTTCTTCTCCGTGGAAGAGGGGTTTTTAAATTTGAGAGGATGCTGTAATCACTGGACAGAGTCCTGCGGGACAGCCGCAGGCAGTGTTTGGTACTGTTAATAAAACTCCTCTGCTGGCGGAACTGTGAGGACACAGGGTGCTGGAGGCGGGGCATGGAAGGCAGTGTGTTTATGTCCCATATCCTTGCCTGCTTTACTGAACCCATTTCTTTTAATAACCAGTCAAAACTCTCATAATAGAAATTTAGGCTGAAATGTCCAACAGCTGGCTAAGGACCCATTATCCAATATTTGTTGAATGGAGGAGTGTATCACTCCCGGCATGCATTCTCTAGTACATGGTGCACGGAACTCACCTGAAATCATTTCATTCTCAGGGTCATTAGGTGTGTAGGTAATGGCTAGCACTTTTGACTTCCTTTAGTCTCCACTGCCCTAGAAAAATGACCACCAATACAGATGTTTTTCTTTGGATACATTCTAATACGGCACTGTCTGCACCAATGCAGGAATCTTAGGCGATAAGTTCATCGGGTTATATAGGTGTGTATACATGCATGTATATATGTGCATATCTGCATGCATACATGTATATGTGTATATCTGCGTATACACACATGTATTTTATTGAATGAATTGCTTAAGCTCTATGTGTCAGGTTGTAAATTGTCCCTAGAACTCTTGTTTAAGAGACTGTATTACCAATCATGTCAGCTGCTTTTAGCACTCGCATAGTTATCTTTCAATTGGGAGAGCTTACAGATGCAGAATTGTTTCTATGCTTTTGTCCTGTCATCTTTCTCCTGGCCTAAGGTTTTATGTCACTGACCATTGTTTATAGAGCCTCCACGAGCTCAACTTCAGTCTTGATTCTGAATCTAAAAATATATTATACAAGTAAAGAACAAGTCCGTGAGTATCATTCTGAAAGAAGAGGGCATTTAAAAATCAATCGTAAATTACATGCTACAGTGAAAGAAGAGTGTGATGACTTTTACAAAGTCACAAAATGCAGAAGAGATTATTCAAAGGACTCTCTGGAAGCTGACAAGCTTATTAAAGCAATCCTAATAAAAAATTTCTGCATTCTGTATATATAACAAAGTTACAGTGTGTCACTGCAGTATAGATTGTCACTATTACCACTTGGAGGAGAAGGAAATGTACATATACAAAGATATATATGTGCATAATTTCATATTCCCAGAGGAAACTGAAAAATTATGTGCATTAAGTAGTGTTTTAATTGCAACATGAAAAACACCATTTAAGCAATGTTTCACAATCCCACAAAGTTAAAGTCAAGTATAAATGCCTAGTATAATAGGGGAAGAATGGCCTTTGGGGGCACACAGGCCTGGGTGTGAATTCTGACTCTGTCACTTGTTACATACACCTTCTAGCCAATCCCTCTATCACTCTGAGACTCAGTTTCCCTAACAGTAAAATAGAAGTATTATATATCTATTTTGTAGAGAGTTGTGGTGGAACTTAAAGGAGAATGAATGATAGGTCCCTACCCACTGATGTTTTTATTATCAAATTATTGAATCAATTCCTAATATAAGGTGACAGGAGATTTAATTTTGGGTGGTGGGAACACAGTGCAATATACAGATCTTATAACATAGAAACCCACACCTGAAACCTATATGATCATGTTGACCAATGTCACCCCAAAGCATTTAATTTTAAAAAATAAAATAACTGAAAACAGAAAACTAACTGTAGATATTTATAGCTTCTCTATGGATTACATACCTGCCAATATCATTAAGATCATGAAATATCTGACTAGATTTAAGACTGAAATTCAATATATATATATATATATATATATATATATATATATTATCAGCTCTCAAATTTTATGATTGTCTGAGTATATATGAGAGAAGGATATAAATTCCTCTGAAGACCAATTTTAGGAAAACTCCTCTAGAGTATATGTAAGGACAATATTTAGGTCTCAGTAAAGCATTCTCTTTTATCTGCTTTCTGATCTATATTATTTGTTTATAAATAGTCATAAATATTACACAGTTGTTATAAAGTTGGCTTTAAAAGCAACAAGCTCTCATGAGTCATTACCTCGTACTTCCCACTCTTTGAAGTAACAGTTCTAATATTTTTCATTCATTAAACTTTTCTGTGTCTACTCTAGCCCGTGGGTTGGTTTCTACCCTGAAAAAAAAATCTTGAGGTTTGTTTGGAGACACTGGGATGGGCACAGAAAGTTCCAGTCCTTGCTTGGAGATGAGCTGAAAGTCTCTACAGGCCTCACACTCTTATGGGCATTACCAATAAAAATAAACCTAGGAAAAAAGTTTTTCATCTTTACTACCAACAGAATTCCCATTTCCATTTTGATTGTTCATTGAGATTCTAGGTTAATTACACAGAGTGTGAAAACTCCATTTTCAGCAACGTAAGGTCTGCCAAAGGATGGCCTACACTGTTACATGTTGTTCAACACACACTAGGTGGAGCCTTAAATCTGCTACAACCAGAAGATCTTCCCAAACTATCCTATAAGATGAAGGGGAAGTGAACTCTACTGGGCTTTCACCCTTTGCCCCTCAAGATCCACCCTCCATCTCTCTCCACCCTGCTCTGTGCCCTGGGAAGCCAAGCTATGGAGACCACTCAGAGACTTCCCTTTTCCACTGGCCTCTGGTTTGGTTTGGCAATAACTTGCAGATTGGAGGGTGGAGAGAGTGAGCCCGGGGTATTCATTCCTCTGACTCCCTCCCTGCCAGACTGCCATCACTTCCTTCCACCCCACAGCTACCATCTCCTGCCTTCTGGTGACCATTTTCTCCCCTTGTCCTTTAGGCCTATAGGCTAGAAATAGTGTGGGCTAGATTCTGTTTCCATAAATCTAGCCCACACTATTGTAGACAGCCCTTCACTAATTATCTCAAATAACACCAGCCTGAATATGCCACCTGGCTCCTGCCAGGACCCTGAGCCTTGAATCCAGTCTGAAAAAGGCTACTTGGAAGAGAGTCACTCCGGACCGAAGTGTCGTGCCTTGTTATAGCAGGTTACCACAGGACCAGATGACATGAATCAGCAGAACCTCTGGACTGGGAAAGTGTAAGAGCAAGTGTCACTGCTAGGTTTACAGGAAATCAACAAGTGGATTTATGCTATAAATGGATCAGGGTAAGAATGGAGGCATCAAGAAATGACTATATTAACCAGAAGATAAATCTATAATCCAGTGAAAATATCACAAACCCACCAAAAATCAGCTTTTTCTGCTCCTATCACTAAAGAACAACATTAAATAGGTGGGGCGGGGGGAAGATTATTAAACTTCAATGGAAGAGCTAAGAACAAAGGAATACATATCGTTATAAACATAACACCAAAGCCTACAGAAGCTTATTGTAATCAAGGCTGTACCCTCTTATCACCTCTAAATATCTGCACAGAGAGTGAGTTTATTCAACCATAATAGATTCACTGAAAACTGAATTAATATTATTGACCATTAATATGGAATATCATGAATATGGGATCTCATACTAATGCAATGGTGCTTTGCCCTATAATCTCCCTCCTAGAGTCTTGTACTTCATGAAACAACACGGTTTTGACATGACACATCTCCTGACTGCCCTCTGCTTGCTCTCTGGTTACCTCTCCTCTTCTGCAGTCCCGACCTTCCTATGGGGATAATGTTCTTAGTAGCCTTGCTTGCCCAGAGAAGCCCTTTACTTCACCTTCTAAGGTTACATAGACTCATCTTTCTTAATCAATTTTCTTCCCTCCTCCGCCCCTTCCAACTCCCTGCTACCCTCACTCAAGGACACTTGAAAGGAGAAAAAAAAAGTTCAGCTTGAATTGTACATTGAGATCTCATCCATATTCTGTACCAATTTCCAGACCATAAAATTCCTTATTGGCAGAGAAAGTGTTCTGTGATAATGTCTAAAATGGTCCCTTTTACCTTGTGCTTAAAATAAAGCACACCTTGAAGGCACTTTTTAAAACTATGGCATGCAGAAGAAGTCAAAGAGGCCAAAAGAGGGACTCTTCTCCTTTCTAATCATCTTTTTGTTCAGGGGCACAAAGTTTCTCTGCACTGAAAGCACCTAAGAGAGAGAAGGCTGGCTCGGGGATTTGGTAAGGGTGGCATCAGGAAAGTGAGGGGACTGAGGCAGCGCCATGACCCCACGTCTTGCTCAGGGTAAGCCAGGATGTGGGCTCACTGTAACTGTCGCCCAGCACACATGGCTGACGGCAAAGATGACATCTGGCCCATGGATCACAATCCTGGGCTACCACCTTCCACTTCAGCAGCTCAGAGAGCCTGTTCCTCAGGGCATGTCGCTCCTCGTTAACCCCCTGATACCATTTGTACAGCAGAGACACTCGGTAAGTAATCTTTGAATAAATGCTTAAATAAGGTTGACTTCACCCATTCATTTAGCTTGCAACGTCCATTCCCCTGACCCTGAGGCAGAACAATTGCCATTTACCCTGTGGTGCCTGGATTTGGGCAGCAGACATTTACCCAATGTGTGGCTGTGCAGCCTCACATGACCACACTCACTGCACCATATGACTCATCTTCAAAGAACTTTCCCATCTGAAACTAATTAATCTTCCCCACATCCCTGTGAGGTTAGTGCAGGGAGCTCGCTGCAGGTTGTAAGGAGGAAATTGGGGATGAGCAGGTTACAGGCGGTGCCAAAGGTTATTAAGGGTGTCTGCTGGGGAATGAGGTCATAATGCAGTAAACCGGGTTCAGCCTCTCCGCCCACCCCGGAATCCAGGCCCTTCCCCCCTGCTCTGACCATCGTCCTCTGGTCTTTTTGTGAAGGTGCAGACTGAGTCCAGCAAGTCTGTGCATTTCAGAGGGGAAAAAAGTATTATGATTTGCCCCTGCTAAATACTTTAGATGTCTTTCCCGCAATCACTTGTGTTAGAAGTCATCTCTCCAATAAAGACATCGCCTTATGTAGATTTAGTGCTGTCTTCTGGAAAGAGGGGTGAGAATCGTGCATATCCATCCATCTTCCTGGGAAACACGTGGAGAGGTTCACTCTCACATCTTCGGAGACACAAGCCAGTGCATGGGCAGCCTCGGCGTTCATGGTTACTGCCTGTCCTGGCCTGCGAACTGCCCAGAGCAGCATGACACACAGCCTCCTCGACATACTTCACACATCTCATAACGTGAGTTCCCATGGCCTGCACACAGCAAATACTACAACCTTCTCTACCGTCGGCCTTTCTGACTTTGCCAAACAGAACTAGGACTGGCTGTTTCCAAGGGAGAAGCAACCTTCACCCACCTACATGTCCTTTTTCCTTTGCTGGTTTCTCTTCCTCCC
Organism: Myotis yumanensis; assembly: GCF_028538775.1. Lineage (NCBI taxonomy): Eukaryota > Metazoa > Chordata > Mammalia > Chiroptera > Vespertilionidae > Myotis > Myotis yumanensis. The sequence continues at coordinate 63,244,183 of NW_027223759.1, forward strand.
CCTACCTCCTAGATTAGGACCTGCCTCGGGTCTCAGGTTTTTATATTACTATTTATTTTCCTATAGTGTGTGTTATTCTCATTACTTTCCCTAGGAACCACATTCACTTTCACACTTTCAGCTTCCATTCCCTGTTGATATTTCTAAGTCAACAGGCCTATCACTGAAGTAGGGGCTGGATTATAAATTCTCATTGACTGCCATTTTAATATAGCATGAGTTGGAGCAGATGACTTACCATTGCATTTGGGGATGATTAGTCCTGATAGACAGTAAAGCATTCCCTAATGCTCCCATCATGAAAACAGTATAATACTAGTGTATAAATAGACAGACAAATGGAACAGAATAGAAAGTCCAGAAATACTCAAATACACACAGCAATTTGTTATATGGTAAAGGGGGCTTCTCAAAACCAGTGTTATATCCATTTGAGTATATTGTAATTGTTCACTATAAGCAACATATCTCTCTTAATCTAGACCATTAGGTGCTAAATTTTTTATCCTCAAGGTTCATCTCTATCTTGCCCCCACTCCAAACCCCAGGTTCCATGTTTAGAAGGATTTATCTGAACTATAAGATAAGGTAGCTCAGTTGGTTAGAACATTGTCCCAATATGCTAAGGTTGTGGGTTTGACCTCTGGTCAGGGCCCATACAAGAAGCAACCAATCCTATATTTAAAAAGCCTAATATGCAAATTGTCCCCTGGACCGGGAGTTCGACCGGTATTTCAACCAGGGGTGGAGCTGGTGGGCCAACCACAGGAAGGGAGCCCCAAGCCAGTGGCTGGCAGCTGCTAGAGACCCAAACTGTGCATGAATTTCGTGCACTGGGCCTCTAGTGAATGTATAAATGAGTGGAACAACAAATCTCTCTCTCTCTCTTTCTCTCTCTGTCTTCCTCTCTTTCTCTAAAATCAATAAATTAAAAAATATTTTAAACTGTAGGTAGAAGATATCTATTATAAAAATTAAGAATGCATAATTGCCATGAAAAGTGTCTGGCCCACATGAAATAATTAAATTATTACAGTAGCATAATATATATATAACTTTGACCAATGCAAAGAAAATCATTCTTATGTACTCACTAACCACACTGTTTTATTGCTCCTAAATAAGGAATTTATGTTAGGCTCTTCAAAATATGAGAAATAACTCAACCTCTCCTGGGACTCCATTTGAGGTCCTGACATCCCAAATTTCAGGCTTTCAAGATGGCAAGGGGCAGCAGCTGGCAGGAAGGCTTCATCTGTAAAAAGGGGCTGGAACCCACTCCCAGAGGAAAAGATGCAATGGTCCTCGTGCACATACACTGAGGGGGGAATTCCTGCTCATCAGCTGAGTGAACGAGCTCTATATTTTCCCACACTTCAGTTTCCTTACATGTAGAATCAAGCATTAAAAGTTGAACAAATTATTTAACTTCTCTATGCCTCGGTTTCCTCATTGTAAAAAGGGAATAATAAAAAATAATGACCTCACGTCAGTGAGTTAATAAGTCTCAAGCACTTAGAATAATGTCAGATACAAACCAAGAACTATTCGCTGCCTGCATGTAACACCTTAGAGGCACGTTCAAAACTCTCCCTTTGGACCTGCCTTCCAGGGCTACCTCCTGAGAAGTTGCCGAATATCCTGTCACCATTTTCCTTAGACTAATTAGCTGTGGTACAAATGGAAATTGACTTTCATAACGTTGACTTCACTTTTGTTGAATGATTTACATAATCCTGTAGCGAGGCGGTCCCAGAACTGCATTCCTTTCCTTGGCAAATTTGTACATCTTCCTCCAATGGCAGCATTTTGCTCATCATCGTGTCTGATAAATGACTTGGGGCTGGGGCTAGGCAAAGAACATCAACCCCTTTCCCTGCCCTCAGTACCAGGGCTTGGATCATCGGGAGCAGAGGGAGACGCTGCCCACAGCCCAGGGCAGAGCCAACAGCCCTCAGTTTGGCAAGAGCATTGAGAAGAGACCTCGGTGGGGCCTGCTTACAAATGGGAGGACAGCGATGCAGTTAGACTCTGGGATCTGGAACCTCCAAGCCCCTACTTTCTGTCACAAGGGGGAAATTAAGCTGTCACGATGTGGAAGGAAATGGCAGAAATCAGTGTTTATAATCAATAGTGTAAATATGTGCTTGTCTGTCTCCTACAGCGTCTCTTAACATTATGCTCAGGAGAGCAAAGGAGGAGGCCGTGGAGAACGTTACAAAAATGCTCCCCCAATTCATTTGATCACAAAGAAGCAAGTGGAACCAAACTCTGTGTCCCTGGTGAGAAATAAGAGGACAAACATTTTCCTGGCTACTTATTTGAAAAATATACCTTTGCCACACTCAAAATTTTCACCCAGTATGTCTTTCCCTATACCTTACCTCGTTTAAAATGAACATTTTAAATTTATTTCATAGCCAAAACCGGCTTGGCTCAGTGGAGAGAGCGTCGGCCTGCAGACTCAAGGGTCCCAGGTTCGATTCCGGTCAAGGGCATGTACCTGGGTTGCGGGCACATCCCAGTAGGGGATGTGCAGGAGGCGGCTGATCGATGTTTCTCTCTCATCGATGTTTCTGGCTCTCTATCTCTCTCCCTTCCTCTCTGTAAAAAAATCAATAAAATATATTTTTAAAAAAATTTATTTCATAAAATAATCCAATTTATACACTCAAACTGGACTAAACACATTCATTCATTCAGTTATTCAGCCAGTATTTATGGAGCACCTACCATGCACCAGGCATCTTTTTGTTCCCTGCCATAGTCTCAGTCCATAAAACAAAGTTCCTGAGCTTGGAGATCTGGGTGTCAGATCTCTGGTAGAGCTTATGGGTGTCAGGCACCTAGAACCAATAATTCATTTAATTCTCACCACACCCCTGTGATGTGGGTACTATTATTATGCCCCCTAAACAGATGAGGAATTGAGGTTTCAAGAGAAGATGAGTAACTTACCCAAGGCTACAAAGCTAGTAAATCACACATAGAATTTAAATTCCGGTCCAGTTCCAAACTCATCCATCTTACTTGCTACACTACACTGCTTTCAAAACTCCTTAAATATAGTTGGCTATGATGGCTGTATTTTGTTTATAATAGCCTCCTCTGCTTTTTCTTTGTTTGGTTTGCTGCAATTCTCATCTCCTTCTGTTTGATGCTTTTCTAGTATCTAGAAAATGATCATTTAAAAGCAATTGTACCAAGTCATGGGACCATGGCAGAGCAGGCTAAGAAATGACAGCCATTTGTCCATAAATATTTAAATATATGCACTCCACTTCATTTAGTGCATTATTCAAATTCTGGGCTTTCACAAAAAAGGTTTCCGGGACTTACCAGCTGCTTCCTTTTGTGATCTCAGGGATTCTCATCCAAACAAGGCTCAAAGGACCCATCTTCCAAAATCAGCCTCCTTATATTTACACCTGGTCATGGATGTCATTTGCCTTCGCTTCTGCCAACTCTAAACTGACTAGAGAAGAGAATCAATTTGAATGCTCTCTCTCTAATTGCTTCCTTTCCCTAAACTTGCTTTTTTTTTTCTTTCCCTAAAACCCCCGAAGCCAAAACCATAGTTCAGTGAAGTGAGTGCGATTAAGCAAATTCTGAACCGGCTCAGGGAGTCGCTCTAATTGCTCTAATCAGGGATATTTTCCGGGCTCTGCTGGTGGGAGGCCCGGCTGGCCTAGAACACTGCTCCAGTCCCTGGGCGGTCCGGGTGGTGTGTCAGCAGATGGCAATCACCGCTGCTCTGTTTCCAGGTCAATGTGAGGTTGTTCGAGTCTGGAGCTTCAGACCCTAATGGCTCTTCTCAATTTCATTCATCGGTCCACTGAAAAAAAGCTTGCCTTTAATACCTGAGTGCCCCCGAAGCCCAGGCCACCACTCAGACCACAACATCAGATTCTTCAGTGGGAAGAAGAATGTGGGTGCAGAAGGAGGGGTCTGGCTGCCTCCCTGTCCCTATGCACAGTCCCTCAAGGCAGGTGTAGTCTTTCATCTCTAGCAGTGAGCTTGGCTCAGAGCAGGGGCCCAAATGTTTGCTGAATGCTGTGGAATGAAGAAAGGAGGTGTGAAACTAAAGGCGCATTTTCATTTAAGGAGCACTTTATGGGACAATGGGTTTATTTAATAATAAGAAGAAAAGTGCTTGCGTAGGGAATATGCATATCACCTACCACACTTAAATGAGACCGCTGAAAAGACTGGCTAGTACTCAGCACATATTTTACCATTAACTCAAAATAGTTAAAGGTTGCCAGTCTGTATGAGAAAGAGAAAGAAAAAGATAGAGGTTGAAATACAGTAGCAAAGCATCAAACTGACTTTAAATCAGGAATTTCTACCAGTATAACGGCAGTAGTAGCTGCAATAATTAATATTCTAACAAGCTTGATTTGGTTATGAAATCCTTCCAGGAAAATTCCAGAACCTCTGGAATTTAATGCCTTCATGAAGCCTACTAGGTCAGTGGTCGGCAAACTCATTAGTCAACAGAGCCAAGTATCAACAGTACAACGATTGAAATTTCTTTTGAGAAATTTTTAAACTTAAACTATATAGGTAGGTACATTGTTATTAACTTAATTAGGGTACTCCTAATCTGATTGAGGTATGTTCACTGAGGTCGACCCCTTCCAACTCTCCCATCCACACTGGTCTTGTATACTTGTTTCGTCTGTCTCCTTTCCAAAGACCGACTTCTGCGCATGGGCCACGAAGTTTCGATCGTACTGTACGTGCGCACCTGCATGTGGTATTTTGTGGAAGAGCCACACTCAAGGGGCCAAAGAGCCTCATGTGGCTCGCGAGCCGCAGTTTGCCGACCACTGTACTAGGTGTTTGTATATTAAAACACTGTCACCCCTGCTTAGGCTTTTGATTAACTTTCTATACATTCTGGCAATGGCAGCTCAGGAGGCAGGGGTGTGAGAGAGCTGTCACAAGAATTCCTTTGTGTCTGGGTTCACTAGGGCCTGCAGGACAGACCCAAGGAAACTGGCCACATTCCGCAGATACGGCCTGGCCCCATAGTGCAGTCCACGAATTTGGCTGCCTTTTCTGTGGGTGATTACGTTGAGCATTGGATTAGGAGTGTCATGTTTTGGCATCATCACTCCAACTTTATCTTTGGGAGTTTTCTTAGTTGAGAAAGTATTCATCAAATCAACTTTTTACATAGAAAATGCATATATTGGTTACTCATTTAATGAGCATTCTTGAACATCTCCTATTCACTATATGAGAAACTAGAAATAAAAACTTAAAAAGATATGGTCCATGACCTAAAATGATTTGACTACAGTGATGAAGGCAGTCCATGTATGAAGGCACACATGTGGCTATTGGTATGGGGACAATGGATTACAAAGCATTACTAACTCTATCTACTGCCTTTACTTTTCTAAAAAAAAGTCTTTAGCTAGTACTATATAATAAAACATAGTATTTATGCTGAAACCAGGTAGGGAGGCTTCCAGAAACAAGCAAATCTGCAAAGAACAAATCTACACACATTTAGTTTGGCCAAGTAGAGGAAATACCTCAGGGGGAAAAAAAAGGTTTATTCTTAAAAACATAAAAAAGGAAGAAGCATGCTGGCTGAGACTTTCCCCAGATTATCACCAGAATAAATTAAAGATCTGGTGAGAGTAGATATAATGCATATAATAAGGCAAGGAGTACAGGGCAGAGGGTGATTCATAATTAAAACAAGTGCTATAGGGCAAAATAAGTGATAGTAATAACTCACAATAATACCTTATTATTTAAGAACAAGACCTGAAAAATAAAGAGTGCTTAAGTTAGATAAAGGGCGTTCACATAACATATAGTATTGCTTTTGATTCCTACAGCCACACGGTGAGGTAGACAAGGGAGATATTATATTATTAGCCCCATTTTACACATGAGGAAACTGTGACCCATAGAAGTAAAGGGGCTTAGCCAATGGTGCCTTGCAAATAAGTGGCAGAACTCCAAGTCAGTGGTACTGGTGCTGTATCCCTGTTCAACATCATTCTGCCTCCTTGCTGAGTGCCAGAGGAGGGAGGCGAGGGAGCATGAAAGGACTTGAAGGGTGAGCTATGAAGGAGACAGGCTCTTCGTGAGGAAAGGACGATAAAGAGATGGGCAAAGAGCATGATCACAGGCTTTGGGAGAGAATGACTTACTGAAAAGGGATGTATATTAGAAGGAAGTGGGAAATGGGATCTGATAGAAAAATAATCATGGGACTTTCAGCAAGTTGGAGTCTGGAGTTGAGTTTTGATCTTTCAAACAATGAGGCTATTTTTTTGAAGGAGGCTGACATGATCAATACAGAGGATAAGAAAATTGATATGGTATTCATGTAGCAGAGGGGTTAGAGGTGGGGGGCAAAGCGTCTGGGTTTCTGAAATCCGGGAAGGATGGCAGAGGGCCTGGCTTAGCTCTGGGATATTGAGGTGGGTATGCTTTACAGAATCCATCACCCACATTCATTTGCACATCACTGTGTAATAACAAAGCTAAAAGTACTCTGGTTATAAGGAACAGGGCATATAAAAGAGAAGGATGATTGGTGCTTACAAAGTTATGATGGAGTAAACCATTTTGGTTGACTTAAGACTTTTAAGATATGCTATCTCCAAAATTCAGGTTTGACCTTCATTTCCAGGCCCTGGAATATTGTAAGTTCCTGCCTCAGCCAGCCTGTCCTGAGGCTGGACTAGAGGTGGCCCCCCAGGCCTGTTGCAGTTGCAACAGATGGAGGGGATTTGAGTGGGGTCAGGGGTACTCTGGGCTCCTCATCCATACCTAAATGAGAATAGGTTTAATCTTGTAAAACTGCTTTTATTAAAGTATTTTTACAAAATTTCAATTGGGTAAAAGGTTCCAGAGTGTTTTAAACATCTGAAAAGCCACTGATCTTGTCTCATTCCAGGCACAGACAAATGAGGAAGCAAGGCCTGGTTCAAGGTCGCAGAAGGGGTGAGGTCGCTTGAGGGACATTTTCAACTGCTTTAAATTTGGAAGTAAAAAAGCTTTTGTACAGCAAAAAGGAACAACAAGATGAAAGGGCAACCTAAAGAGTAGAGAAAAAATTTGCAAATCGGTATCTGAGAAGAAGTTACTATCCAAAATATATAAGAAATTTATACAACTCAATAGCCAAAAAAAAAAAAAAAAAAAATGCAATTAAAAAATGGGCAAAGGATTTGAATACACATTTTCTGAAGAAGACATACAAATGGCCAACAGGTACATGAAAAGGTGCTCACCATCGCTAATTATCAGGAAAATGCAAATCAATATCACAATGAGCTATTACTTCACACCGATAAATGTTGGCAAGGATGTGGAGAAAAAGAAACCCTTGTGTACTTTTGGGGGGAATGTAAATTGGTGCAATCACTATGAGAAACAGTATAGAGGTTCCTCAAATTAACAATAGAATCCGATACTGCAATCTTACATCTGGGTATAAATTTTAAGGAAATGAAATCATTATTTCCAAGAGCTATCGGCACTCCCATGTTCACTGCAGCATTATGCACAATAGCCAAGATATGGAAACAACCCAGGTGAATGAATTTTTAAAATGTGGTATGTTTTCTTGGTATGTATGTGTAGAATATTATTATTCAGCCACAAAAGAGAAAGAAATCCTGCCATTTGAGACAACCTGAATGGACCTGAGGGCACGACTCTAAGTGAAATAGGTCAGAAGGAGAAAGGTAAATACAGTATGATCTCACTTACATGTGGATTCTCAAAAAGTCAAAATCACAGAAGCAGAGAGCAGGGCAGTGTCACCAGGGGCTGGGGGTGGGGGAAATGGGGAGATGCTGCTCAAAGGGCCCAAACTCTCAGTTATAAGATAAGTAAGTTCTGGCGATCTGATGCATAGCGTGATGATTATAGTTAATAATACTGTATTATGTACTTGAAATTTGCTAAACGAGCAGATTTCAAGTGTTCTCACCACAAGATAAAGGTAACTACGTGAGGTGATGGAGGTGCTCATTAACTTCATTGTGGTAATCATTTCACAATGTGCATGGATATCAAATCATCACTCTGTACACCTAAGGACGGTTTTGTCAGAAAGTTTTTCTATCAATTTCCCTTCAATAAACTTGGCAAGGGGCTGGGGGGTGAATTAGGGTATGAGAACTCAGAAAACAAGAAGCAGTTCTAGATGCTCCCAGTCCAGGACTCCCTCCAGGCCCTGACTGTGCCTGTGAAAGAGCCAGCCCGGTGCCCTCAGCGGATAAGTGCAGGTGGCAGGGACGGAGACAGGGATGAAGCACCCCACACACAGGCAGCCGGCTGGGCCTCAGAGCCAGCGGGCGAAACACCAAAGCCTGTTTCAGTGTTCAGCCTCCTGCCAACAAATAAAACTTACAGGATTTCTAGTAAGGAAAGGGTCTAGTTAATACTTTTCTCTACCTCATTCATACTTCCACACTTGCTTATCTCTTTTTTTCCCCTCTCTTTTGGAGACTAACACTAAATCAAATCAAACAAACAAAAACAGCACGCACCAACCCGCCACCAATAACCAAAAATCCACCTTTAGAAAGGGATGTGTGTGTCCTGGGGGAGACAAAGAGGTGCTGCAGGTTTGGAATTCTCATGGTTACCAGAGAATTACGACCCGGAAGCAGAGAATCATTAAATCTGCTGGTCTCACCGTATCACAGCATGTAACACTGTACCTGCTCCTGCACTGCTCGCTGAATCAGGAAGTTTAGGGGAAAGCCCCGCAGAGCCTAGTAAATCTGTCCCTTTGTATTCCAATCATACCCAGGCATTCCCCTCACTTTTCACACAGGGCCTACCATCACCTGATGGGAGGTTTATCTAACAAAGTGTTTTTCTTGACACGCAAGCATTTCTCTTCTTTGACAGCAAAGCTGATTAAATCTTCCCAGAGAAAAGTTGGGCAGGTGGGATCCCACCTTCCAGCCAGTTACAACGGGCCAGACTCTCCACTTCCAATAGTTCTTTTCCTTTTCTTATTGCGAAGAAAAGTAAATAAGAGGGATACAATTTTGTAGAAAATTTCTACTGAAGATATAGTTGTTTTCATTTTAACTTGAGGTTGAAATATTTCTTACCAGTTTGGGTAATTATCTAATAAACTAACTAGAAGCACTCTTAAACTGAGTATGTCACTGCTTGTAAATTCAAGAAGACTGGAGTGAATACAGACCAACGGTGCAAGATTAGCTGCCCCGGCCAGACCGCATTTGACCATTTCAGGGTAGAGAATTCTGAGAAAACTGTGACTTTGCTTACCGGGGCATTAGTAGCAAGAGGCATTTCCAAAAAGAGCTGTATGTTATGAATTAACAACAGCTCTCTGTGAACTAATTAACTCCTCCACAGTTAGAATGCCCAGTTTAAAAAATAACACATCAAAATGTCCAGCACTCACCAACACCAGCAACAGTAATATATCCCAGTTAGAACTCTGGGGAGGAGGTTATATCTGTGGCATATGTGCTGATCCGAATAACACAGCCTGTTGTTTTTTAAATCACCCGTCAAAAAAATAAAATATCCTTATAACAAGTTACACAGCTCTCCGTGCTTCAGGAGCAATTCACCAACACAAAAGCTCCAGATTTGACAATAGTCATCAGCACTGTCAGCTAGCTGCTGCGAACCATTGAGATTGATTTGAGAGGTAAACTATCTCGGATTGCCTTTGAAAGTCATGAGCATAATTGCAGCGCTTTCTGATTCTCATCAAAGACCCATAATTACGCCAGGAGAAATGGAGGCTCTTGGATGCCCGGTCTGGTAACTAGGTGCACAAACTTCCCTTTAGATCCTTCTGGAACAACAGCCCTTAAGCCTCCCTGTGGGAGAGGAAAGCAGGCCTCCCAGCATGCCCTGCTCTCTCTAACCAGCCGCGGGTCTGTGACTCTGAAATCAATGGGTACAGCTAGAACTTTCTTTCCTCGCCCCCCTAAACTTCGATATTTACAAAGAGGTTAAAAAAGAAACAAGTAATCTCCTGACCGCTGCAGTAGACAAGAATGGAAACTGATAGATGTACACTTTTGTTGTTGAGCTGGATAGAAGAGTAATTTCCATGCCACCCAGCTCTGAAGGGCTGCTTTCCATCCCATCGTGGGACGTGTAAAGCGGGCTTTGTGCAGACTGGCCTGGCCTTTGACAGATTTATTGACAAGACCTACGTGCAGGGACACACCGTATGTTAAGAAAGAGAAGAATGTGTACCGCCAGGTTTGGAATTCTCACTATTTCCAAAGAATTATGACCCAGAAGCAGGGAGCTGTGAGATCGGCTGCTTTCACGTGTTCAGCAGCATATAACGTGCCTGCTCCTGCATTGCCTGCTGAATCGGGACCTCATAAAACACACGTTTGGCTTAGAAGATCATGGTTACAATATATTAGTATCAGGGGGGACTTATTAAAGGCATCTCTCAAGTTTCAAGGAAAACCAAAATTTCAAAAAGCAAGGTGAGTTAGCTGCCAGTGTCTGTCTGAGCTGCTGGAGAGGCAGTTCTTTAAGGAGGACAGGGGCTGCTCTCTGAACAGGGCTTCGTCTCAGTCACGTTTGTTTGGCATGTGCTTAAAGGACAGAGCATACAGGTTTACCTCTCACTTGGGAGGCGTGGGAGAGGGGAAAATGACAGAAAACTGACTTTGAGTTAATTTTGCATTGACCTCTAGATCACAGTGGTGACAAGATGCTGTCTGCAGTGTAATATTTTATAATGTCAGTAAAGCTCTGACACTCTTGGATGGCAATAGAGGGAAAGGCAGTGAACCACTGTCTGCGTGGTGCAGTCTATATAAAAAGGCTGCGCTGGGAGTCTCATCGCTTCTCAGCCCAAGTATGTGAACCTCTAGCCCCTAAAGGAACACAAGTTATCCTCAAGGTCTAGTGTGTCCTGAATGTAAGTGGAGCCAGGAAACCTTGTTCAGATCCTGAGCTTCTGCTCTGATCATCCCTGTTAGGAATCGATTAACCTGAGCAAGTTGCTTAACTTCTTAGAGTCTCAGTTTGCTCATCCATAAACCAAGACAGAAACATTTAAAGTTCAGGGCTGTGGTGAGAAGTAAATGATAAGACAGATTGAGAATTAAATGAATTACCTATAAAGTATGTTTCACAATGCCATGCCTATAGAAAGTGCTCAATAAGCGCTTTATGGCACTTGTTGAAAAAAACATAGTCCCCTTCCGTCTTTGTTCACTTTTGACTGTGGCAAAGGAGTTCTTGGAGGAAGGAGACAGGGACAGATAGCGTAAGGAGCCGATAGAGTTGGGGCTTTCTTTTGGTTCAGGGAGCAGATTTAGCTGAACCACTATCGGTCCTGTGAACAAGCTCTGTGTACCACCTGCTAAGGCACTTGGTGCAGGGACGGCGTATTGAAGTGCCCGGCCGGTGTGAGATTGGTTCGCAGAGTATTAACTGCCCATCCCAACAGCCTGCAGACCCCACGGCAAAGCTTCCTGCTGGTGGTTCCCCGAAAGTCCTCCCTCTAATTCTAAGCACAAAGTCCTCCCTCTAATTCTAAGTCCTCCCTCTAATTCTAAGCCATGCGCTGTTTCTTTGCCCTTGGTCATCTACGTGCATTTTCTATATAAAAAGCAACACTACTGGCTCCCAAAGAAACAAGGTGAAGGGGAATAAGAGACAGGAGGAAATGGCCAGATGGAAGAACAGCTAAGGTACCCAATTACAACAAAGCTCTCTTTCCTGTCAGGATACTAAAAACAGAATCCCAGCCAGCTGGGCCAGTTACTCTCTTAGCCAATTGGCTACATATTTGATGGAAAGAGAGGTCCAACGGTGGAAAAAGAAAAGCTTTTCCAACCAAATGGGGAGTGGTAGGGAATGCATTCAAAAGCTGCCACTGTGGTGTTCCAAGTTTATCCTCTCCACATGGCACGAATGGAATTGACTCAGCTCACAGGCTTGGGGCCCATCTTTCTAACGACCGATGCTGCCAGTTCCACCTGCACTCTAAAACTCCGGCTGTACATTTGGTCCCACATCTCCCCACATGCAATAACTGAAACACCATTTTTCATGCTCTAGAAAATGCAAACACAGCTGAATTGAAGCTCTTCAAATCTTCCCAAACAATTCTACTAAAAACGAAAGCAGGTGAGACATGTCAAAGTAGGGATGGTTGAATGTCTTAGGGTATGGGGATGGAAAGCATGCATAAGGGGAAGGTCTCTTTAAAAAAAAAAAAAAATTATATATATATATATATATATATATATATATATATAATTGATTTCAGAGAGGAAGGGAGAGGGAGAGATAGAAACATCAATGATGAGAGAGAATCATTGATCAGCCACCTCCTGCAAGCCCCATATTGGGAATCGAGCCAGCAACCCAGGCAATGTGCCCTGACCAGAATCAAACCATGACCTCCTGGTTTGTAGGTCGACGCTTAACCACTGAGCCACACTGGCTGGGCAGAAGGTCTTTTTTTAGGAGAGTTGTTACTGGTTTAAAGCATAGGTGTTACCCCAATTTTAAAGTCTGACAGATATGCATCCTATACAGCTACATGCAACATCTTTTGGGGTCATAACACCACTGCCTTCTGCAGAATCGGGAGGGTGGCTGCCATGCGAGGATGTGTCACCTGCTTAGCCTAACTGCGCCACTAAAATAAAAATAAAAAAAAACAGACATAGTTTGGAAATAAGTCAAATGGTTAAAAAATAAAGCCAGTAGAGTTGACCCTTAAACAACATGGGTTTGAATGGCACAGGACCATTTACGTGCAACTTTTTTCAATAAATGCCATAAATGTATTTTCTCCTCTTTATGATTTCCTTAATAACATTTTCTTTTCTCTAGTTTACTTTAAGAATACAGAATATAACATACAAAACATGTGTCAATCAACTGTTTATGCTATTGGTAAGGCTTCAGGTCAACAACTGGAACCATATATCCAGGATGATGAGAGGTCTAAAAACTCTGCTGTAATTATAATATTTGAGAGAGCTACCACTATTTGCCCAGAGATATGAAAACGTTGGTGAAGAAAGGGGAAAACTGAGAATTAAACTTCAACTGATAACTTTTCAGGTGCTTGGAGAGGAGAACGTTACTTCAGAAGATGATTTCAAAGAAGCTGTAGGAGACCCATTTGGGGTCAAGGTTTGAAATGCCCAACAAGGGACTGGCTGCCTGAGAGCAATGAGCACCCTGCCAACGGGGTTGCTCAACAGGAGGAGGATGAGCAATCCATGTGGATGTGTCAAATGGATTTCTGCACTTGGAGAGCAGGATCCTGGAAGGAAAGGACCCCGAGGCGCTTTTGATGCTATGGTCTTCATTGGAGCTGATGGTGGAGGGACGGGATGGGCAGGAGATGGACATCTCAAATCACTCAGTTGCACCACTGACCTTGACACAATCACATGCTGTATCAACTCAGGCTTGAAATCACCTATCTGAAAAGAGTTTGCCCTTACAAACCCACCCACGTGAATGAGTAGATTTTGTGGCTTATGATGACTAGCCTGAGTGAGTGTCCTGCTGTTGACACCTTAATATAAGTAGATAGAAATGAGGCAGAAATAAGCAAAAAGGGCAAAGAGTAGGGGGGGAATGAGCCCGTGAGCTGTAAAGCAGGGAGCTTGGGAGGAAGGTGTATAATTCAGAATGGAGAGGGGTAATCACAGGGCTGTGGGTTCTCACACAGACCATTGGCTTTTATTGCAGATCCTGGGAGAGAAACCACTGAGTAAATGTCAGTGTGGAGTACAGCACAACCACTTCTTCTTCACCCTCAATGGTGCCAATGTTCTCCTAGTTCCAAAGTATTGGGGGGAAAAAACACTTTTCCTTATTCAAAACCTTTCCCTCTGATCTGTGTGTTACTGCAGACATGTGCCATTTCTTGAATTCCTCTTTCCCCATCCCCCTGGCCCTCACCGCCCACCACCAGCACAACAAAAATAGGCAGGGGATATAGGACCAAAAAAATCAAACTAAAAAAGGCCTTCCTATAAGGAATGAGAAAAACAGAATTCCTATCCTTGAGTTATAAACACTGAAAGGTAAGGGGAATTTGATAGACCCAGAAGTGATAAAATGAAGAGAAAAATATCAAGCCCACCCAAAAGGTGATAAAATATTTTATTTGACTTTTGGAAAAGAAAATAAATCATTAAAATGACTGTCAGAATGCCTCAAGGATAAGGGGCAGTGAGTAGGGCTTGGCTATAAATGCTGTAGAGAGTAATAAAAGAGTTGGTTTTGTTTCCTTTGCATTTGTCTGGGCTGAGCCTTCCTATTTCAACACAGGAGTCATGGGCAACAGTAAAGTCAGTCCGCCACAGGGCACACGTTATTGCCTTTCCATCCAGGCCCTGTCCAAGAATCCCAGGGCGGCTGTCTCACCCAGACCCAGGTTTTCATCTAACATGAACCTACAAGGCATGCCCTCCAACCTCCAGGACTTCCGAATGACAAATTGTTTTCTTTTCATGGTTTCTAGTTATTTCATATTTACCTGCTTATAAATGGGTTGTGTGTGTGTGTCCTCATTTTTGTTAGTCCTTGGAACTCAACATGAAGGAAGCAAGGTTCCTGCCCCAAGGAACTCAGTCTATAGTCTAAAGGGCCCTGGATTAATTCTGATGGTCTTTAATGATGTATTTCAAGTGCCTGAAGATTGAGAAAGGTGACAGAGTGGCTGTTATAAAAGCCACTGTTGATTCTATTTAAACCCAGGAGGATTAGTTAAGAATTTGTGAAAGTACTAGGATTTTTGACTAACCCGCAAACCTGCACCCAGCATTTTGCTTTGAATATTTTCCTTTTAATTTCTACTTGTTGGGCTCTCCCATGATCGTGTCTTGGCTCAACTAAATCTCAGAAGACAGCTCCCAGTCAAAACTTAAGTTTCTCTAGATCTGTAATGAATCAAAATATTAAGAACTTGGAAATCAACTGAACTTTGGGATGAACTGGACCTAAATGTGTGGGCCAATTAATATTGATCTCTACAACTACTCACCCATTCAAATTTTATCCAGGACCATTTAGTCTCATATTTGTCATCCCAATCATACAGAATAGGACCCAGGAAGAGGACTCAGATCAGTCGCATGACAGAGGACAGGTAGGATGTGTAAATGGAAGCAACTCCAGTTGCCTTTCTGCAATACCTGTCTATGATGGCACATGTCTTCTTTTTAAAAATATATATGTTTTTTATTGATTTCAGAGAGAAGAAGGGAGAGGGAGAGATAGAAACATCGATGATGAGAGAGAATCAGCTGCCTCCTACACACCTTGCACTGGGGATTGAGCCTGCAACCTGGGCATGTGCCTTGACCAGGAATTGAACCATGGGTCGACATTCAACCACTGAGCAACACTGGCTGGGCCCAGCACATGTCTTTTTAAGTGTCCAGGCTCTCTCTGCACATCACAAGGACAGGTCCTTAAAGGGGCTTTACCAAGACCCACACTATATACTCAGTGGTCAACCTGTAGCACTACTAGGAAGGTACAGACAAGCAATAACCCCAAATCACCTTTCATTTTCATAGTCCTATCTTTGTCCTTTAGGTCAAGACCAGACAGGCTGTAGGGCCTTGTTACTTATATACTCACTCTACATTGCTCATTAAGATGGCCACTTTTGACTACAGTATACCGAACAATACAATTTCCCAAATAGACACATGGCTGAAAAGCTGGATCTATGAAATATCTTTCCACAATGAGCCATGGCTTCATGTCCAAGGCATGTTTTTATAATTCATGTTACTAAGCAGGAACCCTGGCCCTAGAGTCCATTGCCTGGAGATTCTTATTCAGTTGAAACCAATATGAGCCAACCTGGATGACTCAGGGGAAATGGAAATGATGGGGTAATTGTTCTCTTGAAGTCACTAGTTGGGTAAAAGCAGTTGTTCATTACCTGACGGGACAGGTTTCTCAGGCTGGCCAGGAACAAAACAAATTAATCAATGTCACTTTCCTCCCTGACACCTCAACATTCTATATTTGAAATCTCCATTTCAGCTCACAGGTCAAGGAAAAATACCTGCAGAACTACGCATTTAGCCTCCGAGGATAACAGGGATCAACAAAGTAGGGGAGAAATGGCTGAGAGGACATTTGTAACTTCAGTGGGAAGAAATCCTAGGGGAACACCACCCGGGTCTCTGCTCTTGGTCACTGCCTCGGTTATGGAATCCTATAAAGAAATCCTATAAGACTAATACGATGCCTTATTCTAACAGGGTGAGCACACATGTTAGCAAGAGAAAGGTAAAGACTCTATGGCAGTTCATTTTAAAGACTTGAAAATGGAAAACCTTTCCCTTCCAGTGTCATAGTCAATCTTAGGAGCAAATCATGAATGCATTAGGGATCCTCATCCTATATAATAAAAGGCTAATATGTAAATTGGCAGAACGGGGGAACAACTGGTCACTATGATGCGTATAACCACTAGAGGGCAGATGCTCAATGCAGGAGCTGCCCCCTGGTGATCAGTGTGCTCCCACAAGGGAGCACCCCTCAGCTAGAAGCCCTGAGCCGGGCTCACAGCTGGTGAACGCAGTGGCAGTGGCCTAAGCCATCAGTAAGACATCCCCCGAGGGTTCCCAGACTGCGAGAGGGCGCAGGCTGGGCTGAGGGACTCCCCCACACACACACCCAGTGCATGAATTTTGTGCACTGGGCCTCTAGTTTGTAAATAATCAGAATCTCCACTATGTTCCATATTGCATTACTCTAATTTACCCTTTTGGGAGAGATACGTTAAAATACTGTTTCCTTGCACGTAGTAGCCAAATCAGTTCTGAAGAGCTAACACACAGTATAGTGAACATAAACAACAATACTGTATTATCACCATCAAACTTGCTGAGAAACTAGATCTTAATTATTCCCACTACAAAAGGAAATGATAATGATGTAATATGATGTGATGTGATGTGATAGAGATGCAAATACTAAAATGGCAATCAAATTACAATATGTACCAAATCAACATGTACACCTTAAATTTATACAATGTTATACACCGACTATAGTTCAATAAATTTAAAAATACTGTTTAATTACAAATATAGTGCTACTTAAAAATATAGAAAATAAACTGATTTAATAGGTTTCTCCTACATTATTGCCTCATCTTAAAGTTCTGTTAGGTAACAGCTAAACAGGCTTATGCTATGTGCCATTTTGGCACCAATCTGATTGGATATATTGTGGAGGCTCTGAAGTAAACTTAGGTAAGAAGGCTTGCCCACACATCTGATCTAAGTATACCTGAGGTTTAAATACAAAAGAGAAGCAAGGCCCCCATGATCAGAGTCTATGCTGCAGATAACACTGTCCAAACACACTGATTCACTGTTCGTCGGGTGTTGTCCTACTGGGTGGTAAACACAGACCTAACATCCCAGGTTTAACCGCTTTTGCCCTCTTTATCCTAGTAGGACCCACATTTTGAGAAGCAGGGCAGGGAAACACAGCTAATAAGTAGACAGGACTCAGTTCACAGGTCACACATGGAAAGTAGTCGTGATGAGAACAGCAGTGTCATGTGTAGGTTTGTCATGTTTAGACGCAAAAGAAGTTTTCATCTCTATCCTAGAAAGACTTCCTGAAGATGAAATTTCGAGAGCTGTCTGAGGTTGAATTTGAAATGCTGTGCTTTGGTTAGATTGCTGGAGGCAGCCTTTCAGGAAAGAGCCACTGAGGGTTGTAAGAAAGTTGCTGAAGTGCCTGCTCCTAAGGGCAGGGGGCTGGGGACTGCTGGGCAGATGTGTAAGTACCCATTCTAACCATTTAAAATGCCTTCTCAGCTTCAGCCTTCCTTGCCTAGAGCCAGCCTAGAGCAAAGTTATTTTTGTTAACTCCCTTTCTGTGTTTATTGTTAAGCAATCACCTTTACTGCCAGGAAAAAAAAAAAAAGAAGGGGCTTACACAAACATTCAGGTATTGTCTTCCCACAATATTGGTCATAAAATCAACAAGATAGGGGAACAATGAAACCCAGCAACCACAGGGTGAGTCCAAACTGCAGAGAATTCAAGGAAGTACCATGTCTGAACCATCCTCTCTGGGACTAAGGGGAGAAACCCTCCCCTTCAGGAGGCTTGAGGACTTCTGGGTGCTCCCAAGGGCCCACGAGGAAGCACAGCTTTCTAAGCCCAGTCATCCTGTTCACTGTCCCTGAGGCGTGGCTGCCTCTCACCTCTTCTCCCTCCTCCACACATAGATCACGCCCTCCTCCTGGGGACGGCCAGTTCCAAAATAAGTGATGTTAGCCAAAGCCAAAGGCAAACTAATGCCGATGACGGAGAACCCAAGATGCAGGCTTTGGTAATCCTGGTCCACCACAGGAGGCAGTGAAAGCGGGATGGCCAGGCCGCCAGACCATCACAGGAAGCAATTATGTTTATGTTTATGGCCCGGAAAGAACAGCCCCAAAGGCCTCGGAAACAAAGGGAGCTTCCTGCCTCTGTTCTGTCCTCTCATCCTGTCGTAAAAGGCAGGCTGAGCTATTCAGCAAAGCACTGTGGGAGAATCACTGCTGCAGAGATCTGCCTGGCGTCTATGGCAGGGGATAAGCTGTCCCAGCTGGTTGGAATAAGAAGAAAAGTAAGCAAGCATCCAAAAAGGAAAAAGTACTTAATGTAGGTAGGACAGGATTATAACTCTCCAAGATGAGCTGAAGGAAAAGATGATGAAGGTAAAAGAGTTTCCGAGAGAATGAGGAAAGCATCTCTAGGCTTTTTTGTTTGACAGTCAAGAAACCTGGCCTTCAGGGAGGTTCCCGATGTGGGAAGCGGGGAGGTGATGGAAGGGGCGGGGCAGCCAGCCCTCTCTGGTGGGGTTGCGCACACCCAGATTGCCTGGCTGCCAGTTCAGATTCTATCTGGACATCCTCAGGGTGAGCATGCAGGTTCTTATGGGCACATAAGTGTGCCCAAAACCTCCCAGCAGCAGGAACAGTCACTGAGTCAACATAGGAGAATGAGGATGTCAGAGCAAGGAGGCTAGTTGGCTAGTTGTGCAGTTAAGAGACAACAATGGGCCTTAGCTGATTTGGCTCAGTGGATAGAGTGTCAGCTTGCGGACTGAAGAGTCCCAGATTCGATTCCAGTCAAGGGCACATGCCTGGGTTGCGGGCTTGATCCCCAGTAGAGGGCGTGCAAGAGACAGCCAATCAATGATTCTCTCTCATCATTGATGTTTCTATCTCTCCCTTCTCCTTTCCTCTCTGAAATCAATAAAAATATATTTTTAAAAAATTTCTTAAAAAGAAAAGACAACAATGGTATTTGATGGAGCAGAGATGCAGATGGCTACAATGACTGCCCATAAGAATTAGACTCCAATACATGCTTCACTCTCCTCAAACTGAGCAAGGGGATGTAGGCCAATTACTAAGACTTTGGTGCCAGGGGTTGCTTCATCCATGGTTGCCAGGGTGACCTTTAAATGTCAGTAAAATTTACCACTTTCCTTAGCTAAACCACCTGGTACTACCTGGAGAATGGACTGAATTTAGTTCCACAAATGCTGTATAAAGGAGGCTGTTAACCTACTCTTAAACAAAAAGTTAAATAACCACATTTTCTTTGGAGCTGAGGCTTTCTGATGACTTGAAGCCAAGAACAAGAGGCTCTCTGAAAGGCCAGGGAGGGGCACTATTATATATTCTCATTCTTCAAACACTTAACCCACACAGAGTATGACAATGATACCATGACAATGACCATCACCAGACACACCCACACATTTACATCCAGGAAAATTACTCTCTGTTGCATGGGATGACAAGTGTCTTTATTATCTCTATAAATAGGGTCTCCTACAATGTGACCAGCACCATTTTTGGCCAAATGAGTGTACCCAAACTCTCAGTGTTCCTCTCCAAATAGCCAATCCCCCTGCCTCTCAAAAAACTACATGGTCCAAGAGAGAACTCTACTCAGAGTCAGGAAGAATTAGTTTCCATTAACTTGAGAGGCATTTGGGGTTCATGTGCAGACTCTGGAGGCAGTCTGCTGGGGTGAAACCTCAGGTCTGCCACGTAGTACCTCCATGACATTGGGGGAAGTTACTTAACCTCCCTGTGCCTCAGTTTTCTCACCTATAAAATGGGGATAAAAATAGTACCTACTCATAAGATTTTTGTAATGACCAAATGCATTATGATATGTAAAGAACTTAAAACAGTGCTTGGCATATAGTAACAATATTAACATTATTATTACTATCTTTATTATTATATTCTGGGGTATGTTCCAGACGACCTCTGTTTTCCAGACTTCTCTCAGATATGATAACACCAACAAAGTTTAAAGGCAAAATAAAAATCATTTTAAATGAAAGTAATTTGGGGTTGCTTTCATATCCAAGTTAAGAGCCTATGGTAAATTTTAAGTGGTCATGAATTCTTTGCAGCTATTCCATTAATAGGTGAAGCCTATTTTCAGCCCCCCCTGTGGGCTGGCCCTATGACATTCTTTGACTAACGGAACGGACAGTTTCTGCTCTTCTCTTCTTGCTGAACAGCTCTGTCAGGTGACGGAGCCTGAGCTAGCCTATTGGAGGATGAAAGCACAAATGACAGAGATGAGTTATCCCTGCTGAGGTCTCCTAGGTCACCAGGCAGCAGCTGCATACAACAGGGGAGAATGGCTAAGCCAAGCCCAAACTGCTGACCCACAGAATCATGAGCAAATAAAATGGTTGCTGTTTTAAGCCACTAAGTTTGGGTGGTTTATTATTATGCAACAAGAGATAACTGCTACAGAGCCCTAAACAAATGAGGCTTTCATATCAGTAGCATTTCAAATGCACTAGCACACCTATGAAACCAGGCTGCTTGTCTCCTTGCCAGCAGGTTCAGCACCCCCACATGGTGCTTCCAAGTTCCCATCTCACCCACCTGGTAGCCACCTAGTGAGGCCACCACTGTCAGCATATCAACTTGGGAAAAGCTAAGAGTAATTGATGATCAAATCTGGGAGATGAAGGCAAGCTTTCTGTGCCAAGGTAAGTGCCAAATTGGGTCTTTGCGGGGGCAGCGGGGGTGGAGAGGTATGGGAACACATGCTATTGTTCCTTTTAGTCTGTGATAACTTATAGGGCCAGACCTGGCAAGATTTGACCTCCTTGGAAGTAGATTTACATCATAGGTCTTAAATATTGCACAACGGTCCAGCCAGTATGGTTCAGTGATTGAGCATCGATCTATGAACCAGGAGATCACAATTCCACTCCCAGTCAGGGCACATGCCTGGGTTGTGGGCTCGATCCCCAGTAGGGGGCATGCAGGAGACAGGCAACCAATGATTCTCTCTCATCATTAATGTTTCTATCTCTTTCTCCCTTGCCCTTCCTCTGAAATCAATAAAAATATATGGGTTTTTTTTTAAACGTGTTTTGTTTTGTTTTGTTTTTAAAAGAGGTCACCAGTCTGATTCCCAGTCAGGGCACATGCCCAGGTTGGGGGCACAATCCGCAGTAGAGGGAAGGCAGGAGGAAGTCGATTAATGATGTTTTTCTCTCATTGATGTCTCCCCCTCTCTCTTTCTCTGTCTCTCTCTCCCTTTCTCTCTCTCTCTAAAAGCAATAAAAATATATTTAAATATATATATATTGCACAATGAAGTGAGCAGATACCTTCAAGTGTGAGCAAACAAATTCAAAATCAGCATCACCAGGTGAGAACCAGGGGGAGCCAGTCAGAACCAAAAATGTAATCTGCATGGCCCAGACATGTGGCTCCAAGAATGCAGGAAGCCCCAAACACCTTCATTTTTTCTGCTGTTCACAGCAAAAAAAAAATGATACATTTTAAGCTTTGATTTTTTCCATGACCTAAGCAAAAAGAAAACCATACTACACATAGTACAGGGAAAAATACACCAAGTTCCATAGACCAGTGTTCTTTCATCTGTAACGTGCAGGAAGAATTGGTAATCATCTTGGTAGGAAAATCACTTGAAATATGTTATGAGAGATTTTGGAGGCTTAAAATTCCGTGTGTATTATAAACACAGTCACCACATCTACATGAAACAATCTTACTAATTTGATAGGTTGGGTCAGCCTTGGTGCTAAAGGTTCTTAGACCAAGACCAGTAGCCTCAGTCATGCATGTATTTGTTTGTTCAACTCATATATTTGGTGAGCACACACTTTGTACTGTCTATTCTGGAGAGAGGGTATATAAGGAGAAAGTTGGTGGGGTTGGGCAGAAAAGTGGGGATAGCAAGAATGATAGAAAAGTAGCTATGACACCTCACGTTTGAAGAGTTTACAGGTCTGGTCATCTTGAAAAACTAAACTCCCTGCTTGAAGCAACTTCGAGTAACCCAGCAGAGTTCAACCAAAATTGCTGCATCAATTGGAACTGATCAGGGTATAAGTCAAGAGAGTTCAGAAAACTCCTGATTTCATGGAATTATAGAGCTGACTGGATATAAGTGGTCCATGGATGAAGATGCAAAACTGAAGTAATTTACCCAAGGATGTGCAGCTAATTTCAGTACAGAGCCACGTCTAGGTCTCCTGGGCTCCAGGCCAGTAAGACTCCCAACCCCATAGAGATCCTGCTCAAGATACAGGGTGTTTACACTGTGAGGGGACATAGACACCCCACAACTCCAAGTCAACTGTCAGGAGACAGAAATTGGCCATCCCATTCCGTGAGCAGAAGCTCTGCACTTGTCACAGGGGAGCAACTCAAAGATACAACTTCTTGTGGCATCAACTTAAGGGCCCTCTAACCATAGATAGCAGTTAAAGTAGGCTTATGAAAGCAAAGGCACAAGAAAAGACTTGTTAAATTTAAAATTCAAAACGTAAACAGACAGTAACTATGTGAACGAACTATACACACGGGGAAAGGCAGAGCAAAGCGCACAAACGTGTTCATGACTTACAGAGTTGGCATCTTTTCAAATTGGGCGCTTTTTAGTCTTCATTATTTCCTCTGTATTCTCTATAAGCCAAATACCCTTCCACAGTCTTGAACTACATATATATATATATATATATATATATATATATATATATATATATATTAGTTAATGTTTGACGACATCTGTGCAGAAGAGACAAAATGCTAATGGTAGGTGGACAGAGGGCAAAGGGCATGTGAGTAGGGTAGAATACCAGCCATAAATACGTGCACATGGGTCTAGACTACAGCATGAGTGACCCCAAGCTGTGCTGTTCAGTCAGTTACATCCCTATTTGCCACTTTTTGCTGGGCTGTCTTACTTTGAGCAACTCACCTAATCTCTTTAAACCTCAGTTTCCTTGCCTGTACAAGGTAGAAGTTTATAGGACCTTCCTCATAGGGATGCAATGCAGGTTAGAGAGAATAGTGCAAATAAAATGCTTAGTCTAGTGCCTGGCAGAAAATGGAGCCAGTAAATGTTAGCTGTCATGATGGTGGTGACAGAGACGATAAATATTAGAGTTATTATTTTTTATTACCATCGCTATCATTATTATTATGACTATCATTAGGATGCTGCTGCTGTTCCTGACATGGTGTTTAACACTATAACTAAGAAGCCATTAAGTTTCCTTGCTTTGGAAGATCACCCAATACTCTCCATATGCCTCATTGCTGGACCCTCACTTCTCTGATCTCCTTATACTTCAGGTTTATTAATAGCAGACTCACAAGTTGAAGTAACAGCTCGCACACCTCCCAATGTTCCCTGAGGGGTAACAATGATGATAACATACAGATTGCTACTTGTTTTCTTGGACCTAATTAGGGTAGTACAATATCATCCTTTTAAATAAACCAAGGAGCAAAGAATCTTAGTAGACATCTACAGAATATGGCTTTGTACTTGAAACACATAATTAGCACTAATAAACACAGATGCTAATAATCCAATCTTTAGACAAGAAACAGGAAGGTAAACATGGCCCAGGCCCCATCAGCTCACAATCTCAGACACCTTCCTTTGGAAGCGGCCTCCTTCACCCTTCAGATGCAAGGTGGGAGGTCTGTTTGCAAGCAGAGGGCCTCTGGGCTGGGCGCTGAGAGCCCACGCCAGGGAGATTACTCAGCAGACCAGGCTCAGGTCCCTGCAGCCTCAAAAAGACATTCCTTGGTTTTAGCAGCCTGATCTCAGAAAAACAGATCCCAGATTCAGTTTTCTCACTAGGAAAAAGGAGACATGCCTAACAACTGAACCTGATCAGCCTGTGTCTGAAGCACCACACCTAAACCAAAAGAACAAAACGAAGTAAAAAGCAGTCATCAGTAAAACACAACTTTAAAGGTGTCCGCATGGATGCCATTGCCTCTTCTCTGTGAGAGTAACACGCTCATCCTATTTCAGATCAGGAGATAGTTTCTAATCCTTAACATTTAAATGTCCTCTAATCATGAATGCTCAATAATCAGTGCAGACACTTACTAAGTAAAGTTAGCAATGTATTTCACTTGACATAGACACTAAGTGAAGTTAGCAATGTATTTCACTTGACATAGACACTTTTGAGCATCACTTCCTACCTACTCCCCAGCTAGTCTCACCCCCATACCTGAGACGATTACTCTAGAAGGTTCTCTTCTAACTGACCAAATTAGAAAAGTCTGTGATCCCCTGATCATCCCCTGAGCATGACTCTCTCCTTGGGTTCACCAGAAATGGAAATAAAGCCAAGCCAGGCTTTGAAATGCCAGGACCGCAGAGAGCAGGGAAGGGTTAGAATGGGATAGAAAGCCTGGCACATTACCAAGGTGATGGACTAAAGACAGAGTCTCAAGACACCCAAGAGGGCATGTGGGTCCCTGACAACCTACTCCAAAGCTTCCAAATGAAACGCTGAGGTCGTCTGTAATCACTTCAATTCTTACCTTGAGAGAGAGCGTGGTGTCGGCCTCCAGCAGTGAAGAGGTCTGTGCCCAAAGGAAGTAGCCGCCAGTCTGCCAAAGATAAAAGGATAAGGTAAGAGCCAGTGCTGGCAATGAGTTAGATTCCTGAACAGCTGGAATGCTTCCTCGCAAAAGGCAAGTGTCCAGATGTTTGAGGGCTTTGCAGAGTTGAACAGCAGCAATGTAACCAATTGAACAATATCAAATGCATGAAATCCTCAGAATCAAGTCAGGAACTGCTGTTAAGAGAGGGAGTGAGCTAACATTCTATTACCACGCACCTGGGCCCTAACTAATTGGGAATGGTAATAATTGGTGAAATCATATAGCTCATCACGTCCCTCCACAAAAATGGCTGATTAGCAAGGATCTGGCAGAACTCGGTATAACACTGACCTACATCAGGGTATGTTGGCAAGTCAACACATTCACACATTCAACACATCCACAACAATGCAGACTCTATGCTGTTGAACCAATCTGCTTTGGAAGGCAGCCCTACAAGCTGATGAAATAATGACAACATGAGGCTTGAATCTGGATGAGGAGGTGAGAGGAAATTGGAAACTTTTTCTACATGCACTCAAATAAGCAAATGGAAAAAACAAATAACAATTATGCCCAAATTTTAAAAAATTATATTATATATTTACACTGAGTGGCCAGATTATTATGACCACCTCATCAGTACAATGAAGTGCATTAGTTATACAAATAATAATAATAATAAAAAAAAAACTGTGAGAGTATTTGCTTAGGAAGTTTTCAATATTCAGTATTTTTGGAAGTGTCAATGAAGTACTGATGGGATGGTCATAATAATCTGGCCGGTCATAATAATCTGGCCACTCAGTGTATATCACTAACTGTGATGGTTAATTTTTTAATTGATTTTTAGAGAGAGAGGAAGAGAGATGGAGAGAGAGAGAAACATTGATGTGAGAGTGAAACATCGATCAGCTGCTGCCTCTTGCATGTCCCCCACTGGGGATCCAGCCAGCAACCCAAGCATGTGCCTTGACCAGGAATTAAATGGGCAACCCTTCAGTGCACAGAACAACGCCCAACCAACTGAGCCACACCAACCAGGGCTGCAATGGTTAATGGTATGTGCTTATTCAACTTGGCTGGGCTATGGTACCCAGCTGTTTGGCAAACACATCTAGATATTGCTGTAAAGATATTTCTTAGATGTGATTAACTACTTTGAGTAAAGCAGATGACCCGCCATATTGTGGGTGGGTCTCATCAAATCAGCTAAAGTCTTAAGAGTAAAGACTGAGGTTCCTCTGAGTCTCCAGCCTGCTGGTCTGCCCTCAAATTTCAAACCAGCCAGCCTCTACACTCATGTGAGTCAATTCCTTAAAATAAACATCTCTCTCTCTCTCTTCTCTCTCCTCTCTCTCTCTCTCTCTCTCTCTCTCTCTCTCTCTCTCATATGAGCATACATATACACCATCTAATGTCACTTATAATACATGTATACTACATAAAGAAGACAGCATTTAAAAAAGGAGTATGAGGAAAAGTTGGCCTACAGAAATGTATGTTATAAAGTAGTAAACTGTTACTTGACATGGTTATAACTTGGGCTCTGAGTATCCTAGTGGCCAAAGCAAAGAAGAAAACTGACGTAAGATAATCACATTGACTTTTAGATGAAATACAATGTACATATTGCCTAGCTTTTTATTATCATTGAGAAATTTCTCCCAAAGTGTCCCTTCCTTGGGTAAATTCTTAAAGTATCCTTTGTCACCCACATTGGGAGGTGTGTGTGTGTGGGGGGGGGGGGGGGTCGGTAATAATTGATAGTGCCTCTAAGTGTACACAGTAGGGAGTCTCCTATAAAGCTTCTTGTCGCTTCCCTCGGGGCCAGATACAAAGCCAAAATGGGATCCAAGCACACAGCAGTTGGCTGGATCCAGGGATAAAAAGGAGAATTTCTGGAAGAACAATGAATTCCATATCCTATGAGATATTTCCCATAAATATGATCATTTCTCCCAACAAAAAGCTGGGTGGGAATCAGGCTACAACTGCCTGAGACTTTGGTCTCTGCCACAGCCTGGAGTGAAGGTTTTCTCTGCTGCTGACTCAGGGCAGATCACAGAAAGACTGCCCTCAGAAGGTTTATAAGCTCAGGTTTAAGCTTATGTTTGCATGTAGAAGTCATATACCCTTCCTGCTTTGGAATCAATTTTTTTTTAAATGTTTTCATATGGCATAACATAAAATTATCCATTTAACATTTTAAGAGTACAGTTAAGTGGCATTACGCACATTCACGATGTTTTGCAACTATAACCAGTATCCATTTCCAGAAATTTTTCATCCTCTCAAACAGAATCTCTGTATCCATTAAACAGTAAGTCCCCATTACCCCTTTCCCTCAGCCCTTGATAACCACTATTCTACTTTCTATCTCTATGACTTTGCCTATTTGAGGGACCTCATATAAATGGAACCACACATTTGTCCTTTTAGGTCATTTCACTAAGCATAATGTTTTCAAGGTTCATCTATATTGTATCATGTATCAGAATTCCATTCCTTCCTTATGTCTGAATAATATTCCATTGCAAGTATATACCACATTTTGTTTATCCAGGAATCAATTTTTATCTAACTAATTTAACAATGATCAAATACTTACAATGTGAAAAGTTTGATTGTTTTCCATATTAACTTTATTCTAAGAACCGTGTATAAGAGGCAGAAGAGCTACTCCACAAGGAACCAATTAATCATATGAATCCTAGTTTCAGAATCAGTAGCAGCAGCAAGAAAACTAAAGCCTATTAAATGGGTTTTCTTCCCTGAGGGTTAGGTAAATCTGCCCCACAATCTTAATTAATGTTCTTTACAGTTAAAGCTGAAGTGAGATAAGAATATCCCCACTATGCGGAATTCTTCATGTTACTGTATCTAAAGCTTAAGTGCCATCTTGACCACCAACCCGGTGATGATAAGCTTATATAAATACAGCTGATGTCAAGAAGTCAGAGAAACTACTATGAAGTACTGCAGATAAAATAGCCAAACAAAGTCAACTAGAAAAGCATGTCTCCCCCAACCTGCTTGCCATCCATAAGCTTATGCTTTCTTGGGCAAATAAATAAGGTAAAAAAATAAATAAGGTAACCAGCCTTCTAGGTGGAAACATGGGTCTTAAGACAGCTTATCTCGACCAAAACAACTGAATAGTTGAAAGAGAAAGCAAGAAGCTGCGCTCCACTCTGTTTTTCATCTTCAGAGTGTATAGAAGAGCAGATGGCACAGAGGGGAGATGCCACTGTGCACTTAGATGCACAAGAGGGGCCCAGTGTGAGTCATCAGAAGATGTCCCCAGGAAGGTGATGAAAATAGTCATTTTTGCGCTCTGGCAAGGGAACTACAAGCAAAATTAAGAGCCACAGAGAACTCAGGTCAGTTTGTTCAGCATTAACTGCTCAGCTGGGAGGACTTTGCAGTCACCCAGACTGTCAGCACATGGATGAGCTGAAGTTCATTCGCTAGTTTGGTGCTCAGCTAGCCAGGAACATGTCATCTAAACAGCAAAAGATCTTTTAGAGAAGTATAGATAATTTAGTCTTGAGTTCCTTCTGTATGTTTTTTTAAGACTGATTTCAAGAGCAAGAGATTGTTGTTGTTTTAGATAAAAACAAAATGAACACTGTTAAGACTGTTCTTTTCAGTAGCTAGTTAGGGAATCCATTGCTCTAAAACAGGAGACATTTCCATGGGTTGTAGAAATTGGCCCCAACAGACTGAAACTAGGATGCTAATACAAAGGATCTCAAATTAGCCTGAACAGGAAACCACCCAACAAGAAGGTACTGAATTCTTTGTCCCAAGTAATTATTCAACCCTTCTTCTCAGGGCATCCGTCTTACACACTCTAGAAGTAGATAAGGGGCACAACTTGAGCACTAAAACTTTATCTGTGACAATCATCATGACCCTCCAAGTTGTGTTACATTCGTTCAAGCCTTTCTGATGCCACACACATGCTCAAGAACAGTTCTCATGGCCTGGATCCATTCTCAAAGATAAGAACCTCAACAAGGCAATCAGGGTTCAAGAATAGTTATAAAATTAAACTTGAACTTGGTAGAATGCCAATTCCCTTTTGCATGGGCTCAATCGTCCTTCTCATTTCAAAAGTCATTAAGTTGAAGTCCTAGCCTACAGGAACTCAGAATGTGCCTAGATTTAGATATAAAGTCTTTATAGAGGTGATTACATTAAAAGTTGGTCCTTCGAATAGACTCTAATCCAGTGTGACTGCTGTCCCTCTGTGAGAATATTTGGACACAGACATGTACAGAAGAAACACCGTGTGAAAACACAGGGAGAGAACAGCCACCTGCAAACCAAGGAGAGACGCCTCAGAAGAAGCCACCCCCTCCGAATCCTGACCTCAGGCTTCCAGCCTCCAGAGCTGTGAGAAGAGAAATTTCTGTTGTTTAACCACCTAGTCTGTGGTGTTGTTATGGCAACCCTAAATAAGCAATACCCTCCCCCTTTTCTCTCTCCTCGGAATACCATATTCCCAGGAAGGAGCCAAAAGTTTGCAGGGATACTCTGTTGCCTACCCCTCTCCAGGGTCTTAATGTCATTCATCTTCTTATCCCCAACAGGGTAATCTATAAATCCAAAGAAAGTGATGAGTAGAAACACCTCAGAAATGCCCTGAAGACCCCCTACTCCAAAACATGGAACCAAGGTCCCAAGGACCCTGGTCTCCACATGATAGGAACTTTCCCAGCCTTCCTCAAATGCTCTGTGCCGACTAGAAGCCACCCTGCTAACAGCATCTTCGGGATACTGTATCCAGAAATCGTGTCCTCATTTCTCATGCCTCCATACCCAGGGCTGGCTCAGATGCCTTGGCTTACACAACCTCAGTTCCTTCTCTTCCTAAAAAGAAAAACAAGAGTTACAAGCCAAAGTGCCTTACATGTTACTGAAGCGAGTCTGGAGCAAGAGATTAATAAAGACAAAAGGACTCCCAGTTGCTTTGAGACTTGAGTCACAAAGAATTACTTTCTCCTTCACTGGAAAAGTTCATACATGAGAGCTGACTGATGTCCTTTGTTAGTGCTGAGAGCCACAAGCACCATAGTTTAATTCCGTATTCTCCATAGATAATGTTTGTCCTACAGCACAGGTGAGTATTAGGTCTGGCTCCAGATGCTAGGACTTGGATGGACTACGCTGGATTCGGAGGGGGGTCATAACAAGATGGGCTGTCGGAGGTAAGTCACAAGGAACAGTGGGAACACGAGGGATCACCCAGCCCATCCTAGTGTCCCAACTCCATTAGTATCCCCAAGCTCTCAGTCTAGCTCACGTCACCTCCCCAAAGCCAACACAAGCTCGACATAGCTTTGCCTAGAAGCATCCAGAAACAAATGTAAAATCTCCTACAATTAGAAGTAATGCCCTCAAATACTCTTGGTGTCAGCAAACAAGGCCCCTGGGTCCTCTCTAGGCTGCAGTGAAGGGCTGGGGGTTCTTGTCCAGGACACATTCCAGCAGCAGGGGACCACTAACACCCACACTAACACTCAGGCCTGCCAAGTCCCAGCCCACGGAAGAGAGAGGGCAGACTGATGCAATTAGGCAAATGAGAACTTGTCAAACCATTTAGATAACACAGTACTTGGATTTATTCCCTTCCCATTACTGGAGGGTCATTGTGCTTCCACCCCTGCTGATTCTGAGGATTGCACAGCATTTTCCTAGCCAGGAAGCAAGAAAAAAAAGGGGGGGAGGGGTGGCTAATTTCTCAGCCTACAAATTCCAAGTTTCTGTGGTTAAATCAGCACGCATCATACATCAAGCCAAGGGTAATTTGACTTTCAGAATCAAGGGATACACTCTATGGAGTGACTTTGCCACAGAATCTGAAACTCAGTGATGAATTCTGAAACAATTCAAGTATCCAATTAATAAAATTTTAAAAATGAAAATTCCTCATTCAATTCGATCTTTCTTACACCTCTTAACGACTGATTACATATTAGCCTTGCTAATGGTTCTGTTTCAATTACTGAGCTGTGAGCATCTCAAGAGTCCATGTGGAATATTATTCTTATATACCCTTCCATGCCCAGCATAGTGTGGAACACAAAACAGAAACTCAGTAAAGGCTCAATTACTGATTGCTTCTTGCTTTTGAAATATTTTTCCCTGTAGGGAAGCAAATCCACTCTACCTGCCTCATTTAATCAACAAAACAACTACTTCCTCCCCCTGGCCCTCACCCCCTCACCAAACTAAATCAGCAACAGGCTCTTCACAATGAATGACCACGGTGATCCCAGTGCATCATACAGAATAACAAAGTTACAGATGGAGCTTCGAGGTTGATAAATTCTTGTCCTCTGTTTTAAAATCTGAGCATATCTGTGTGTTTCCTAGGACTGCCTTCACAAATTACCACAAACTTAGTGGCTTAAAACAATAATTTATTCTTTCACAGTTCTGAGGGCCAGAAGTCCAAAACTTCTCGGAGGGACAATCTGCCCCATGTCTGTCTCCTCCTAGTTTCTGGTGCCTCCAATGTCTTGTGTATAGCTACACAAGTCCAGTCTTAAGCCTCTGTCTTCACATGCTCTTCTTGTGTCTCTGAATCAAATATCTGTCTCCTTTCTCTTATAAGGGCACTAGTCATTAGACCTAGGACCCACCCCCAAATCTGAGATGAGCTCAACCTGAGATCCTTAACTTAATTACATCTGCAAAGACCCTATTTCCAAATCAGGTCACGTTTACAGATACTTGGGGTTGAGACTGAGCTATATCTATCGTAAGGGATACTATTCAATCCACTATAATATCCCAAAACCAGAACCTATCATTTTTATCACAAGCCCTCTCCTTTTCCCAATGCTCTTCTTCATATTACTAGACTCACTCCCAATGAGGGCCCAGGCTGAACTGTCATCTCTAAGGGCTCCCACCCCCATTCCCCCCCAATTCCAATCAGATCCATAATCCACAGTAGTGAAGTTGAATCAAATCTACTCAGCAGAATTGCCCATGCCTATCTCCTCTCTTCTATGCCTGCTGCCCAACCACCCTGGTCCAGCTTGGATCACCTGTCTGAGACCAGATCATGACTTCTTCTTACCTGTTCTCCCAGCTTCCTTTTATGACTATCCTACCTGTTGCTGTCTTAATAGAGCCTGGCCATGCCACAACCTTGTACACAAACTTTCAGTGGTCTCTAACCAAATAAAGCCCAATCTTTTTTATAGCCCAGCATCTGGGTCTACTAGACTGAGTCCCAAACCTCTCCCAGACTTATTTTCCACTGCTCCCCTCCATTTGGTCCAGGCTTTGGTCAAAATAAATTACTTACTGTTCTTAAATAGCTCCTCAAAGGCCTCCAAGACTTTGAAGTCCCTCTGCCTGAGATTTATTTATTAATTCAACAACCTTTTGACTATGTCTCCTTGTCAATATCTCACCCAAAATAGCTCAACTCAAAGACAACTCATCCATAAGTCTTTGTCCAGTTTCATCAACTACACTGGATTCCTCCTTCTTTTAAAATTTAACAGCCTGACAGATAAGACATTCTTGTTCTCTCCTCCCCTTAATGACTTGAGCACTTGTCATCAACCTCATGACAGAATCTGGATGGAATCCTGTTTTACTCATGTGCATCCCCCCATAATCTAGCACAGTGCCTCCATATAACATGTGCTTAGAAATATCTGATTGGTAAAATATATGTCAAGTAAGTGAAAAATACAGTCCTTGCCTGCACATAGCTTACATTTGAGGATGAAATGAGCACAAAAATGAGTAATAAGTATAAGTGGAGATCTATGGAAAGTGCAGAAGAGGAAGCTTTTGGGTTTTCTTGTTTGTTTGTTTTAATTTTTATTGATTGATTTTAAGAGAGAGGGAGTGGTGATCTATTGCTCCACCCCCACTTATGGATTCATTGGTTGCTTTCCTGCACTTGCCATGACTATTGAACCCACAACCCTGGCGCATCAGGACAGCTTTCCAAACAAAGAGCCACCCACCCAGGGGAAGGAAGCTTTTGAAAGGGGTGAAAGTTTCCTAGAGAAGGTAAAACGTAACATATATCTTGAGAGATAAACAATATTTTGATGAGGAAAAGATGGGAAGAGGGTCAGAGAAGAGAATAAAATACAGAAGAAATAGTATCTGCAAGACACAGAGTCAAGTGAAAGCAAATGGCATTTCTCAGGTTCCACGAAGAGCAGAGATTTCTTTCCCACTGACTGAGTGAATGGCGAGTAATGGAAGGCAAGGCCAAAAAGGCAGGATAACATCTTGTATGCTATGCCAAGGAATTTAAACATATATTTTTATTAATTCCACAGAGGGAGGGAGGGGTGGGTGGGTGGGAGGGAGGGAGGGAGGGAGGAGAGGGTGGGAGGGAGGGAGGGAGAGAGAGAGAAAGAGAGAGTGAGTCATCAATGATGAGAGTGAATCATTGATCGGCTGCCTCCCACACAACTCCTACAGGGGATCAAGCTGCAACCCAGGCATGTGCCCTGACTGGGAATCAAACCAGGACCTGCTGGTTCCCAGGTCGACACTCAAGCACTAAGCCATGCCAGCTGGATGCTAAGCCAAGGAATTTAAAATTGACTCTGTAGGAGATAGGAAGGCTTTCAAACAGGTGTGATGTGGTCACATCTGCATTTTCTGATGATCACTTCCATGGTATCACAGAACCTAAACCTGGATCAGCATCAGAATCATCTGGAGAGATTCAAACTTGCTTAATATGGAGAGAAAAGCACACATAATAACAGAACAATTCTCCATTCATAATAAAATCATGTTGATGTTTTGCCATTTTGGCTTAAGAATGTTTAAGAGAAATAAACTATTCCTGCCCTTGACCTCCCCTTTGTTCCCTTCCCCAAAATAATACCATTTTGGTGAGTATCCTTATAACCCATGATTCTACAAAGAAAGAAATATGTAGGTATGTTATGCATTACTACTTTAATTAAAATTATATAAATGATACACTCAGTAAATATTGTTCTAAATTTGCTTTACTCACTGTGAAGCATTTTTAAAAGCTCAGATTCCTGCATCCCACCCAGATGTAATTAATCACAATCACTGAGTAGAGGTGTTTAGAAAGATGCATTTTATAAAAATCCCATTTCACTTTGATGTCACTAGATCTACATTTGGGAGTCATTGGTGTGGAAGATGAACTGGAGAGAAGAAAAAGCAGAGGTAGGAAGATCAGTGAAGTCGTTTTGAGATAATTCAAGCAAGAGGTGGTAAGGTCCTAAGCGAGGGTAGTAGTAATGGAAATTAATGATGGGGGACAGAGTCCGAGGCCCTGTGAGGATAAAAGCAATAGGGCTTTGTAACTACAGTAATTAGGTTCTGGGGTGAGAAAAAGTGGTAGCTAAGAAATGGCCCTAAGGATGGTCACTTGAGTGAACTGGAGGACAGTGACACCATTAACAAAAACGGAAAGCACAGGAGGAAGAACAGGCTGTGAGAGAGAACACTCATTTGGTCTTAGACATGTGATTTTGAAGTTTCAGCAGGACCTCTGTGTAAGTTTCCCCAACAGGCACTTACATGTCCTGGACTAGATCAAGGGAGGAGATCCAGACTCACCGTACAGATCCAGGATTCCCTACTTAAAGGAACAGCTGTGCACATGGAAATGGATATGCCTGTTTCAGAAGAGAGAGAAGAGGGCTTAGGGAAGGTCTTTGGGGATCATACGTGTAGGAGAGAGCAGATGAAGAATGCAGGCTCAGGAGTGGCCAGAAGTAGAAGGGCCACTGCGATCAGGAAGCCACTGGAGGGATCAGGGGCCAGGAATCCTCAGTGACCAGAGCGTGACACTGAAGAGAAGGACCAAAAGACATCATTAAATTGGAGAATCAGTGACCTTTCAAAGAATATTAGCAATCATGGAGGCAGAAGTCAGACGGTGACATCGGTTAAAAATACCAGATGCAGCAACATTAAGCTACTCGTTAGTGTTGAAAAATGAGGTAAAAAAGAATGGTTACAAAATAGTCACAGGGATGTAAAGTACAGCAAAGGGAATATAGTCAATAATATTGTAATAACTACGTATGGTGTCAGAGACTTATCAGGTGGGACACTTTGTACGTTATATGAAAGTCTAACCACTCTGCTGTACACCTGACACTAATATAGTATTGAATGTCAACTATAGTAGGAAAAACATGAAAAGAATGGTTGGGGGATAATTATTTTGGGTTTAGAACAGAAGAGTTGAAAAGATAAGAAAATAAAAATAGATGAATTAAGATCCTGAAGAAATAAGAGGGAATCGGTGAAGAAATAGGAAGACTTTCTGTTAAAAATGGCAGACCAACAACACATTACTGCCCGACTCCCTACTAAAACAACTGCTAAAACTATTAAATAGCTAGAACTATGAAATAGTAAAACTATTACACTTTTCTTTAATAAGATAAAGAGGAGTAGAAGAAAATAACAGCAGAGGAGAGATTTTGGAGAATATAAAGCAGAAAAACAATGTAACTTAGCTCATGATACTCTTGGCCTTACCAACAGCTTGCAGAGTAGGATCCCAACAAGAGCAAACTAACTTGTTCTGTAGAATCCTTAGGGGCTGAGCACCAGAAGGCTCCAGGACACAAGAGGGCAGGGGAGGATGTTGAAAGCAGAGAGATTACTGAAAGCAGGCAGAGCAATTTAGACCCAGAGCTTCTCCTCAACCCAGTGTAGTAAAGCATCTAATCCTACAGAAGATGAGGGCTTCATCCCCTGGAAAATTTTCACAAGAGGATTCACTGGATTCAAAGGCATCAGACAGTGGACCAGGGGGATGAAGTGTAGGACTAAACACTGATGGACTAGCAATAATCTGCTTACTGAACTGCCTGTTCCCAGAACAGCAGCATTCAGCTACAGAACCACGTAACTTCCTCCTCCTCCATCATCCTTCACACCCGCCTCCCTCATCCCTCCGAGAGACTGAACAATCCTCCAGAAAAACTAAGTGCCCCAGAGAAATGCCCATATTTGCTCACCATCCATCACCTACAGAAAAGCCCCACCTGCTCGCACTTAACTTATAGCCCAGCTCAGCCAAGAATCAGGCTCCCACACAGGATCGTGGAGCCAAACCACACAGATGAATCCAAGGAACTCAGAGACTATAGCAGCCGTGGGCAAACTATGGCCCGCGGGCCGGATCTGGCCCGTTTGAAATGAATAAAACTAAAAAAAAAAAAAGACCGTACCCTCTTATGTAATGATGTTTACTTTGAATTTATATTAGTTCACGCAAACACTCCATCCATGCTTTTGTTCCGGCCCTCCGGTCCAGTTTAAGAACCCATTGTGGCCCTCGAGTCAAAAAGTTTACCCACCCCTGGACTATAGGAAGCTGAAGACTTTATGGCAATCTAGAGGCTCACTACAATGGCCCACAGAGATATTTAATTTGGCCAGCACAGTTATTTTAAAAATTAAAAAATTCACATAATAATCTGTACTTTTAACTTGTCTTGAAAAACCAAATCATCTGGCAAGTCCAGACACGTGTGTAAACCACATGTCTGGAGCCAAGAGCGGGAGCAAGAAAGAAACAGGCCCCTTGTGTGTGAGCCTGGACGTTCTTCTGAGGAAAGGGCTCAGAGCTATCCCTGGATTCACAAAAGGGCCCATGACCCAAAGAGAGGTTAAGAGCCTTGAAACAGCCACTCTTTCTTCCTGTCCCAACAGTTTATCATCCTCTAAGTGTTTTGCCCTCTGCACCTCCCACATCTGTCGTTTGGCCAAGATCCGAATTTCACTCCTTTAATCTCTGTTCAGTCTCTCCCTCCGGCCTTTAATCACCTTTATGACTCTTTTCTTAAGTCTTCCAATTTGTCCAAACCCAACTGTGAATTTCTCTGGGAAGGTGTAACACACTTTGCTTAGGATTACTAAGCAACCATGCACCTAAAAGCTTTCAGAAGCAGTACCCAAGATTTGACATGTTACATCAACTTCTCCCGTGCAGCTGCCCAGGTCAGAAGGGAAGAATGCAGAACACTGCAGGGAATGGGAGGAACTGGAGTCGTGCATAGATATTCCCTGTTATTTCTTGTGCATTGAAACTATACAGATCAATGGGTCGAGGGAGGTCTGCTCTTGCAGCCACCTGAAATATCCTGGAGAAAAGAGGAAGAATCAAAACTACCCACAGCTCAGAACATGTGACTACAACCATCTTTGAGTTGATTAGAAACACACACACACACACACACACACACTCTTTCTATGCATAAATTTGTAATTAGCCCAGCCTGCTCGGCCCAATCCCAAGGCTTCTTGCAGCACATGAAGCGTCAGACAATCTGCTCTGACTGGAGGTAATCACAATATGTACATAAATTCCTGCCAAATCAGAATAAATTTAAATTCCCCTCAGAGCTCTGCAAGAGACAGAAAAGCCTGCCCTTTTCCGAGACACCTTCCCCTGGGCTAATGAGTTGGATACTTCTGTTTATCAGGAGCCAAAGGGAACTTGGTAGTTGGATGGAAAAAGTTCTTTCTCAAATTGCTTCACCCACGGTAGGGTGTCCCCTTTGTAAGCGGTTTTGTTGTGAACGTGCAGTTTGGCCACACATCTCTCCCCGAGCTCCCAGAAGCCGCTTGGCAGTACTGGGGCCTTGGGCACAGGAAGGTCTGGGGGAAGCACTGAGAACCTGGGGCAGAGTCCTGGCCCAGGACTGCATGGGAGAAGCCCTCCACCCGACCATCTCCCAGCATCGCCATGTGTGGGATGGTACCTCAGGAGGGATCTGTATGCTAGACTCAGTTCTAGAACTTCCCATGTGGGCAACTCAAGTTTCTTGCCCTACCCAACAATGTTGTCAGGAAACCTTAAGAGGTCATCTAGAAAAATTTCAAAAGCTCTGCAGCATTTGAAAAATGTCCCTCAGGCCAGCAGATGAGTATGAGGGTCTCCCATGACCACCAGCCCCAAAGTCTCGAATGCCCATTTTTGCTACTTCAGGGATTTTCCTGGAGTCGCTTTTCCTTCACATTCCCTAGGGTCATTAACACTTGGGTTTCATGGGAATGGCTCCAGCAGCCAGAGTCCTGGCATGACAGTCTGAAGCTGAGAGGATCTTCACTATCTGGAGTCCTCTTGCCTAGGCCTTCCAAATTTCCTCTATCCCCACACTTCTCTACTTAAATTCCGCCAAAAAGTTTCCATTGTTCCTCAAAGAAAAGCAAAACTCCTCTCACACAGCCATCCTGGCCCTGCATCCTCATCCTCACCTCTCTGCCCTGGGCTCTGTCTCCCCAGGTCACAGTGGCCTCCTTCCTGGCATTCATATTCACCACGCCTACCACAGAGCCTGTGGGCATGGAGGCCCCCACCTAGAAAGGTCTTCCCTCTCCCATACTTGTCCTTTCTGTTTCAGTTCACAGAAGCTTTCCCCAACCTGTCTGACTAATGTACCTCCCCCTGATGAAGGCTCTCGGGCAGTGTACTTTCGCTCTCCCAGGAGCACTGAACACAGTTGCAACTGTACATTTGCTAGTGTGACTACGTGGTTAATATCTGTCTCCCACGCTGAATCTTAAGCTCTGCGAGAGAAGATACCGGGCCTGTGTCACCATTGTATCTCCACTGGCGTGGACTAGAGGCTTTGTAAATATCAGGTGGAGGCACAGACAGAAGGATGAGCACACAATTTCAGGAGGACGGTCCTCTTCCCTACTCCGTTCTCTGTTTTTACGTTTGCTCCTGTGTTTGTTCCGCTGAGAAGGTCCTGGGAGGAATGGGTCCTGCTTCTTGAGCAGTCCTTGGGGTGCAGGGTGCCAGCTTGGAGTGAGGCAGAGTTGGCACCTCCTGGGACAGAACTTTACCAAGGTGAGAAGGAGATGGGAGTGAGGTCGGCAGATAAATCCGCCCTCCTTTCTCTGTCCTAGGAACTGTTCCTAGGTGTGGCCCCAGCGTCCCTGGAGATGCGCTGAGCCAGTGAACAGGCTGCTAAGAGACAGACATGGTTCTTCACAGCTTGGGAATGGTGTCAGCCAGCTCAGTAAAGCCCATGTCTTCCCTCGTCCTGCTTCTCTTCTTCCTCGCCCTCACCATCCTGGGCTTCCTCTCCCAACTACATTTCTGACACCTGAATCCTTCTCTCAGACTCCAAGGTATGGAGCATCCAGGCAGATGCCCTCCAAAGCGAGAAACTGCACTTGCAGCTGAAGCACATAGAGCTTTGAGAGGAAGGTACCACTACATGTCTAACCAGTGGGCAGAGCTATTATAATCTTGACTGGGACTACAGAAAGGAATTCACAATCCCTCTACTTCACTCTGATCTGGTCAAAGCCCACCATCAGCAGTAACGATTTGAGTTTTCAGATACCCACTTCAAAACTGGATTTCTCAACATTTTTGAATGATGGGCTTCTTAAAGAATCTGAACTCTCCTCCCAGAAAAATGCACATGAGCATCGGTTTGCTCTCAGTTGAGGGGTGCTCAGAACCCTGAGCCCCATCCATTGATTTCATGTGAAGAAACCCTGCTTTAGGGAAGCAGGCACAGAGGACACAATGAGTGGGCAGTAACAAGGAGAGCATCAGGAGCCGCACTGTATAAAGAGCAGGTGAAGGAACAACTAACCCTTAAAGGATAAGCAATCAAGGATGGAGGATATGAAGGCATAGCAAGCAGAAGAGGAATTAGATGCTGGTTCCTGTAGGATCTCTTCTACTGTGGGTGCCATCTCTCATTTCCCTGGGCGGATTCAACTGTCCCCTCTCTGTGTTTCTGTAGCCCCAGGAGTATGCTGCAATTCAAACCCATAAAATCCTAGGCCTTTCATCTAAAGGGCCAGATAGGAGCTCCACTACGGGCATGAAAAGCCAAAAAAACAACAACAACAAAAACACAATAAAACAGTGCTAGGGAGACCACACACCCATCCCTCTTTGCTTTGTAAAAATCATTCTCAGCTCAGGTGCTGGGCTGGTTGTGGACCAGAGGCTGTAGTTTGCCATCCCCTGTACTAGACTGCAACTTACTGCTCGGTCCATCTCCACCCTCCCAGACTGTCAGCTCAGGTCATAACTTATTTCACCCTGGGGTCCCCGTTCCAACACAGTTCTGAATACACCCTCAAGTTTAATATATGCACAAAAAATCCTGCTCATCTTCCAGGACTGAGCTCAGGTGACATCTCCTCACAGTCTTCCTTCAAACTGATTTCTCCTCACCCTGCAGTACCTGCTGACTACTCTTAGGCGCCTGGTTATGCTGTGTACTGTGGTTTCCCCCCCCAGCTCAAGTGACTTAAAATGAGCAGCTAAGGAAACCAGAGAATTCATTTCTTGTCAATTTTTCAGGTTGGTTTTTCTTTCTTACGTGAAATAACCATTTACTATGGATTTCCATAAGCTAGCCTTTTAAAAGTCTTATCAAAAGTGGGAATGGCTCCAAGATATCTGTTAAATATTCTTGTGCAGCTGTTCAGATCTTAGCATTTAAGTAGTTGTAATTGCAGATAAGAAAACAATTCAACTCTGTGGGTCTTACTTACTGCATCTGTGATGACTCTTTCTTAAGCTCCTCTAAAGACTGAAAATTGGATGGAGATATCTGGGTATAGAAACTACCAAGAAAGACTGAAACAAGATTTTGTCACCCACGGTTGATTTTCCTTGCCATTCTTTTGGGGTGAGGATGGGGTAATTTGAGAAAACATCATTTTGCAATTTCAGAAGGCAGATTTCTAAAATTATCAAATGGTATAGTCAAAACTTGGTGGTGTGGAAGCGGTTTTCCTTCATGTCCTCAGCACAGGAAGACCAAGAGAACAGCCATTTCCCATGAATATCCTTGCCCAGATCATAAACTCATTGGCATCGATATTCCTCAAAACAAGGTGGAGTCATCACCAAAATGAAAAGGGAAACCTTCTATAACTTCCAAAATATATAAAGAACTCATACAACTCAACAAAAGGAAGACAAACAATCCAATTAAAAAATGGGCACGGGACCTGAATAGACACTTCTCCAAAGAGGACATACAGATGCCCAAGAGACATATGAAAAAAATGCTCATCACTAATCATGAGAGAGATGCAAATTAAAATGGCAATGAGGTATCACCTCACACCTGCCAGAATGGCTACCATCAATGACTTAACGAACAACAAGTGAGAATATGGAGAAAAGGGAACGCTCGTGCACTGCTGGTGGGAATGCAGACTGTTGCAGCCACTGTGGAAAACAGTATGCAGTCTCCTCAAAAAATTAAAAATGGAACTTCCCTTTGACCCAGCAATCCCACTTTTGAGAATATATCCTAAGAATCCCTAAACACCAAGCAGAAAGAATATATGCACCCTATGTTCATAGCAGTGTTATTTACAATAGTTAAGATCTGGAAACAGCTCAAGTGCCCATCAGTAGATAAGTGGATAAAAAAAAAAAAAAAAGCTGTGGTACATTTACATGGAATGGAATACTATGCAGTTAATGGAATACTATGCAGTTATGAAAAAGAAGGATCTCTTACCCTTTGCAACATCATGGATGGACCTGGAGACCATTATCCTAAGTGAAGTAAACCAGTCAGAGAAAGACATGAATCACATGATCTCACTTATTTGTGGAATCTAATGAACAAAATGAACTGACGAATAAAAAGGTCCAGAGGCATGGATGCATGGAACAGGCTGTGGAATCTCAGAGGGAAGGGGAGATGGGAAGATATTAACCTAAGAACTTATATGCATATATGCATAGCCCAAAGACACAGACACTAGTGTGGTGAAGGCCTGGTGTGAGACAGGCTGGGTGGATGGGGGAAAATAGAGGGCATCTGTAATAATGTCAACAATAAAAAATAAAGTTCAAAAAAACAAACCAAAAAAAGAGTGGAATGAAAATTTATATACTAATAGCTAAGAAGTTTGGGTAAAAAAAAACAAAGGGAATTAAAGTGTGTTAATCTTCTTGTCTGATATGGGGAAAAGCTACCAATTAAACTTGCTGAAAAATAAATTTAAAAGAATTTTAAAAAAGAGGTAGTCCACTCTGGTCGAGGTGGCTCAGTTGGTTGGGCATTGTGTCATGCACCAAAAGTTTGCTGGTTTGATTCCCTGTCAGGGCACATGCCTGGGTTTCGGGCTTGGTCCCCAGTAGGGGGCATTCAAGAGGCAGTTGATTGATACTTTTCTTTCACATCAATGTTTCTCTCCTGCTTTCTCTCTCTCTCTCTCTCTCTCTCTCTCTCTCTCTCTCTGAAAATCAATTTTTAAAAAAAGAAATACTTTTTAAAAAGAGGTAGTCCATAAATTTAATGTGGTATCCTAGTGGGATCCTGGGACCGATAAATAATAGTCAGTAAAAACTAAGGAGATCTGAATAAATATGGATTTTAGCTAATACTAATGTATCATTAGCTCAATAATTATTACAAATGCACCATACTGATGTAAGTGTTAATAGTGGATACTGGGCATGGAGTATATGGGAATCTTATGTCTTTTCAGCTTTTAAAAAAATCTAGAACTAAACTAAAAAGTTTATTAATTTTTTTTAATAGCAGTACTCCCTGAAGAATTTTATTAAGATACTAGAGGCCCAGCGCACAATTAAATCGTGTGCATGTAGGGTCCCCTAGGCCTAGCCTGCCATCAGGGCCATGTCTGCCGCCCCGCAATGCCTCGCACGCACCACACCACAATGCTCCCAG
Organism: Myotis yumanensis; assembly: GCF_028538775.1. Lineage (NCBI taxonomy): Eukaryota > Metazoa > Chordata > Mammalia > Chiroptera > Vespertilionidae > Myotis > Myotis yumanensis. The sequence continues at coordinate 63,286,834 of NW_027223759.1, forward strand.
CTTGCACCCTTCCCGCGCACCTCCCCAACCCCCCCACCCCCCGCCGGCCACATGAAATCCCACTCCTACCCCTGCAGCGGGAGCACCTCCACTCGCCACCTGGGGACCCGTGCCACACTCACTGCTCCTACCCACCTGATGCCCATCCCCCGTGCCTTCTTCGCCACGTGGCCCCCTTGCCCCCCCACCCGCCTTGCTGCACCCTCTTCGCCACACGCGCCCCCACCCCACCCCTGCCAGCCCTGCACAAGCCCTGCCTCGCCATGGGAGCTGCGAATCCTGGCCTGCGAGAGGTGCTCCACGCACCTCCTGGTGATCCGTTGTTTGGTCATTCCGCCATTACGGCGTCACGACCACAGACCTTTTATGATATAGATGTAGCTTTTAATCAGATGGGGAAGGAAAAGGTAAATATTTTAAAAATTTTAGTCAGTTCAAGAGAATGCCTTAAATTAGAAAAGTGTCCATAGGGAGAGAGGCTGTCAATCAGAGTACGTACCAAACAAACAAACAAAAAAGGTAAAATTAAGGGTTGGGTTTTAAGGATACAACATCTCTTGTTTCTCTAATTAAACATTGGGCTGCCACCCTCCAACTCCCTCTCTCACTCCTAACTTTTTTCACTCATATCCCAGGCAGCTTATCAGTGATCTATGAGTCAGCCCACCAGTCTAAGAAATATTAACTGAGTCCAGGTATAAGGCCCTCAGTAAGTGCTATGGGACCAAGACCTGCAGGCTGTAGGTGCTTAATAAACATTTGTGGCGATTTCTGGGCCATGCCTGGGCTAGGAAATGAGCTCACCAGGGAGCTCAGAACCACACCAACAGAGATTCTAATGTAATGGTCTTGTGTGGGAGCCAAAACATCAGTATTATTGTAAAAGCTCCCCAGGAGGTTCTGACATGCAGCAGGGTTGAGTATATAGGTTGAGTCTATAAGACGAACTAGAGCAGACGATTCCTAAATGTTTGCAAATCGATTAACTATAACAGCGGTACAGGTGTGGGAATTTCAAACCACACTACCATTTTCTCTCCCTCCAGTGGCGATTAATTCACTGTGCAGTGAATTAATTCACTCCAGCAGCTGAAATGTGCAGTCTGCTTTCAAGAGTGAAGGATGTCAGGCGGAAGGAGGGGAATCCTGAACCATCGTGCTCTAGATGGTCAATAGAAATGCTCCTTGTGAATCCAGAGAACATTTTAGTCCTCAGGGAGGAAGGATGTATTCTGGAGAGAACTTTAAAAAAATATGTTGACCTTCTCTAAACGATTTATAGAACAACTAGACAGAATGTCGGCAAGACTAAAGAACAATACCATCAACCAGCAGAATCTAATAGACATTTATAGAACACTCCACCCAAAAATAGCAGAATACACAATCTTTTCGATTGCTCATGGAGCACAGACCAAGAAAGACCATGTCATGGGCTATAAAACAAACTCCACAAATGTATAAGAATTTATATCAACCACAGTATATTCTCCAACCGCAATGAATCAAACCAGAAATCAGTAACAGAAAGATAACAGGAAATTGTCCAAACACTTGGAAACTAAACAACACACTTCTAAATAATCTATGGGTCAAAGACAAGGCGTTAAAAGAAATTTAAAACTATGTTTAACTGAATGAAAGTGAAAATACAATATATCAAAATATGTAGGACCCAGATAAAGCAGTCCTGAGTGACATTTATATATAGCACTAAATGCCAACATTAGAAAGGAAGAAATGTCTCAAATAAATAATCTAAGCTCCCACCTCAAGGTATTAGAAAAGGAAGTGTAATGTAAACCCAAAGCAGGAGGAGGAAGGGGATAATAAAGCTAAGAGTGGGAACCACACAGAGACCGATCAGAGAACATCCTGTGAACACAAAGGCAGGGACTGGAGTGGTGCAGCTGCAAACCAAGGAGCACCAAGGACTGCCAGCAACCACCGGAAACCGGGATGCAAGGAAGGACTCCCTGCAGGTTTGGGAGGGAGCACAGCCTGGCTGATACCTCGATTTCAGGCTTCTAGCTGCCACAACTGAGATAATAAATTCCTATTGTTGTGAGCCACCTAGTTGATGGTGCTTTATTCCAGCAGCCCTAGGAAACAAACTCAGCTTCCAGGGAGGTAAGAGAAAAGAAAGAACAAGGAAAAACCTGATTAATCCAACCGAAGGCAGACATTATTTTTAAAAATAGCAAAAGAAAAAGGTTGTGTTTAATGCATACAAAATAACATAGCAGAAATACTTTCAAATATACCGGTAGTTCAAAACTACAGACATATAAAACCCTACTCCCGTTGAATAAAACACATCTTTTTAAGCTCCAGGAACATGTATAAAATTATCAGGGCCCCAAGTTTCCAAGAAATCTCAAAAAATTTCAAAGAATCACACTCATACAGACAACATTCCTCGACCAAAGTACAATATTGTTTATCTATGAATTCAACTTCACGCTAAGAGAAATGCATAGTAAACTACAAGGACATATCATGTTATACTGCAAACGCGAAAGAACTGGAACATGAAGTTGTTAGGATGTGAAAGAAGAGTCGTGGCCAGGATGGGAATGTAAATTAATATAATTTGGTAATATCTGTCAAAATTTAAAATACATATTTCCGCTTTGCCCACCAATCCATTGCTGAGAATTTTTCCTATGAATACACTTATGAATGTGCAAAAAGAAAAGTGTACGAGGATTTCCATCACAGTAATGGTTGTTATAGCAAAAGATACAAAACTCTTAAAGTCCATCAGGGTGGGCATGACTAAATTGTGGTCTTCTCAGATAACCGAATATTAACAAGAATGAGGCAATGTCATATGTACTGACACGGAAGAGCTCCAAGATCTCCCAGATGTGAAACAATGTGCATAGCCAGAATTATTATTATTATTTTTGATATTCCTCACCTGAGGATATTTTTCCATTGGTTTTTAGAGATAGTGGAAGGTAGGGGAAGACACAGAGAAAGAGAAACATCAATGTGAGAGAGACATATCAACTGGTTACCTCCCGCATGCAGTCCCTTAACCAGAATCAAACCCTCGACCATTCAGTCCCCAAGTCAATGCTCTGTATTCACTGAGCCAAACTGGCTAGGGTGCAGAATCATTATTTTTTATAAATAGAGGAAAGGTATTTACATTTTAAAACATACCAGGAATCTGCTAACAGTATTTGCTTCTGAGAAGACTAACTTTTAAAAATATATTTTTGTAATATATCTGCATTTTACCTTGTTTATGTATTACTACTCTTCAAATAATAAATAGGCAAAATTACTTACTCATTTAAAATCCAGCATCAAAAATAAAATTAAGTCTCTAGTGAGAAGCTAATAAACTGAAGAAATTCCAAATTCCTTTGCACATTCCCTTTAAATCCCTTTATTGATGAACTGTCAAGGCTGACATGTCTGTGCAATTAAACCAGCAAACACGTTCAACAAGGTTTTCAAGAGGTTCTGCACCTGACTGGGACACGTAAAGGTTCTCACTCAGAGAACTGCAGGGCAGAACTTCCTCTTAGGCAAACCAACTCCATGAATCCTGGCCACTTCTGTGATCTCTCTCCCCATCCTATTCCCAAAGGACACACAAAGCGCAGCTTGGCCCAGCCTCAGGAACTTCCCACGTGCTACTCTTGTTTCCTAGGATGCTTCTACCTCCCATCCCCCCTTCTGCCCAACCCCTGGCCTCCTTCCTACATGCCCCCACCAGGCAGTCACTTGGCCTATTCCCTGGATTCACTCAGATCTCTGCCCCAATGTCACTTACTCAGAAAGCCCTCACCTGACCATCTAATCTGAAATAATACTACCCTGCCAGCCCCTCAATTCCTTCTTACACTGGTTTATTTTATTTTTTCATCACTTTTCACTACCTGACATGTTTTTCCTTGTTTATTTGTTTGCTCCCCACACTAAAAAGTAAGCCCATGAGGGCAAGGTTTACTGCTATCCACTAGTACCTGGTAGCACCCAGTAGACACTAAATAAATGTTTGTCACATAAATTAAATTAAATCTGCAAATGGGAAATCAATAGCAATAGTTTTCCTTTATGTTTTGGCCACACCCCATCTACTATAGGTTATTTTTTTAAACTGCAGTTTTTTCTCTTCTTTTATGCCTAACCAATGATCAAAGATAGGGCAAAAAGAGAAAGAACAGATTCAAGAATGGAGCAAGAACTTGTACCATGATTTTGTCAAAATTCTCCAGGCTAACTCGATACAGGTTCAAAGTCAGCATTTATTTTCTTGGTCATTCAATCATAAAAGTTAGGGAAAACCTTATTTTCAGACAGTATGAGAAATAAACACCCAATGCTACTGAAGTGTTCTAAAAGCAAGGATACATTTAAAGAAGTTATTTGATCTAAGCCAGCGATTTTCAAGAATTTTTAAAACATGCAATACCTGACTATTTAGTCAGGGGCACTGACCTCTTTTCCCTTAGATTGTCAAATAAAGAAATGACAAAAATCAACACAACAATAGTCATCTGGTGTGAAGGGCCTGTCTTGAACAATAAATATATAGGTCTTATAGTAGATTTACATCTTATTGGTCATGTTGCCTTATAAGTTTGCATCTGATTGGTTAATTTTTGGTACCAGAAATCCTTATGACACCTGATTTCTTTTAAAGTCACATTGGAGCAAAAAGGGTTGATAATTACTAATTTTTTTGTAGACCAATGAAAATTATAACTATTTTCTGTCAGATCAGCCAAAAAAATATATTGTTGGTGTGCCACAGAATTTTAGTATTTAGTGTATGTGTGCCATGAGATGAAAAGGTTGAAAACTGTTGATCTAAGCCTAGGGGAGGGACCTTGACCCTCAAGGCCCAGCAGGTACGAGTCAGATCTGGCTAAGTCCCTGAGGGTCAAGGATTCAGCTGCCGGCTCCTGGAGGGACAACCCCAATCCCTATCAGATGCATCTATTAGACTTCTCCCACTCACCTTCTCTAGGCCTCCCTTACCAGAGAAATGCCACTAACCTACACCAGAGAATCACAGGGACAGAGAGAAGTCCTTCCACCGCTTCCAGGCAGCTCTGCTCTGAAGGCACCCCCACTTGGTTCTTTAAGGGAGCCCCACATCCTGGTAAGCCTGAGTCACAAGCTCACCCATCATCCTAGTCTCCCCAGCTCTGACCAAAGAGAAGATGGTGTAAGCTGTATGGCACCAAGCCAAATGCTCCACTGTCTTCCCACCACAGTCTTGTAACCCACTAACCATAAAACACCTGGCCCACCCCTGCCACATCCACATGGGTCCCTGGAGGCACGTTATACACTTTTGTGAATTAGCACACAGCCTAGTATCGCGCCAATAAACTGTTTCTGGAATTCAATTCCAGTAAAGAAAAGAACTGCCTACTATTAAAAGGCAAAATATGTCTTTTGATAAACTCCACTAAACTTAGTAGCACTAGAAAGGACGCGGCTCATTTCCTCTCAGGTGTAGACAAAGGCTGCTGTTGCCCCACTCTACTCCCCACCCATGGGCTTTTCCAGTCTCTAGTCAGGAAGTTCTTCGTGTAGTCTAACCTAACTCCTCCTGAATCAATATGACTTATATTTCTCCTGTTTTCACTGGAAAGGGGGAAGAGTGCATAAATACTGTCCATCTTACAAATCTTCAAACACTTCAGGGCCCCACTCTAACCTTCTCTTCTCTAGAATAATTAAGCTCTCTCCTATAAGACCATGGCAATCATCCAATATATTTCATTGTCCTCTTAATTTTGAAATACTGCAAGTTCGAATCAGATATTAAAAATAGTTCAATTGCGGAAAGTTCTGTTCCTCTAATATTTAAACCTGCCCAATTACTATATATCTCTTTGCTTGTTATATTTTAAACAGAGCAGAGAATTAGGAAACAACTGCTTTTTCGAGCATCTGTCACCACTGACCCTGGGTTACCTTGGCAGAGTATGCTTACAGCATTTACCTTTGATTATTAAGTGCTCCAGTGACATTATTACAAGAGGGGGCAGGAACAGTGTCAACCTAATGAGGCGGCAGATTATATCTGATGGTCTCCATCTGAAAATCAGGGCAGGCCAGGCTGTCTGCTAATCAAGCCACCGAAGGCCCTTCACCCGGGGACAACAGCAGCCTTTGTCTACACCTGAGAGGAAAAGGAGCCGTGCCCTTTCTAGTGCTAATAAGTTTAGTGGAGACGGGTTATGTTCCATGGGAAAGGCCGGGCTCCCCGCTTCCAGGGCAAGTATCCAAAGCGAGGGGCCAGAACCCATTCCTTCCAGAGCTGGAGCTCGAACCGCTTTGCTGAAGGCTGACACTGTGTCTTTGTGCTCAAAATCACCAGCTCAAAATCATCACTTTTCACAGTGCTTGCCATGGAATAGGGGCTCCATGTGTGTTTACTGTATAAATGAACGAACGAGTTCTTAAGATTTACATTTGCCTCTACACTTCCAGGTAGCCAGAGCAAAAAGGGAAATACACTGGTTTGCACAATTTCCATGTGTGAAGGAGAGAGAAGAGAACACTATTCAGAAGGTACAGTACTGCTGCAAACACGGTTTTGGAGAATGTTGAGCACATGCTTCCAGGAGTTTTTAAAATCCTCTGCTGAAAACCCACGCAAAAGGCCAGAAATAAGTCAATGACCTTTACGGTATTTATGAGGTAGAAAGATCTGTTGGTCACACTTGGATTTCCCCATCCACACCTGCTTATGGGGCAAAGATCAAGGTCAGTAGCTTCTTCTCTGCATCCTTAACAGCCAACATGAACACACTATGGAGTCTGTTATGCTCGCACTGGCTGCTGAGCCTGGAACAAGAGACCATGCGGAAGTTCCCACAGCAGGTCATTCCCACAGTAAATGTGGTTTAGAAAGGCAGCCACAGTTTCCCAGAAAGTGGTCAGAGCCCACTTGCCAATGATGTACAACTAATTCTAGACTTAGTTTTTTCTTCCCTCAGTACTTAGTTAGCAATGACAAACAGGGGTGCAGCAAAGAGAACGTAACTTGGGGTTTAAGAAAGAATGATTTCATTGAATAATATCACATACTCTCTCAACCCAGGAGAAAAGAATATACTATATCGTCCTTGCTTCTAAGCAGGATGATAGATACCGGAGAAAGCACTAAGCCTTCCAAATTTTGGAATTTAATGATACTCTAAAGAGTGAGAAGCCTGATAACTCCATAGCAGCCAGGTTGCAATGAAACAGATCATCTTACCCGCTTTTTGAGGTAGTGTCATTGATAGATGTGCCAAAGCACCCACAGAAAGGTTGCATCAAAATCTAAAACATGTATTCCTTTGTCCCAGCAATTCCACTTCCAGGAATCTATCATAATTAAATAATATAAATATCTTTATAAAGTGCAAAGATGAATGCATAAGGACTTATTTGTAGCATCTAAAGGTATTGTTTGTGAAAGAAAAATCAAAACCATCTAAATATCGATGAACAGAAAGTTCACTAAATTAAGCATGGCATGTTTAAAGAATTATAATGATTGTTTCAGTCTTACACACACACATATTTATTGAGCATCTGCTATGCTGAGCTTGGTTCTAGGTGCTTGAGTAACCACTCAACTAATGGTTAAGCCTTTCTCTACTATTTGATTATCCAACTTAAAAGAAAATATGTCATTTAAACACATTTAAAACCAATCATTATTCTTGCTGTGTATCAAGGGATTTTTCATTGTCTTCTGTCTGTCTCAGCTCCTACACACACAGAAAAAAAACAATGAATCTTCTTTCCTGCAACAACTACATCTTTATACTTCATAGCACTGTTCCCTCTTCACAGAAGAAGCTGGTTCAAAAGACTTTTCAATTAAGCAGATATCCATTAGCTTATTCTTGCCTGTATTCTTAAATCTACACTTGTTTCCGCAAATAATTCTTTTTTCATAAAGTCTTCACATGTCAGCAAGGACAAATTTTTCTGCAGAATGTGGAGGACCCACACCTAGTAGGGCATGCTGGAATCCTACTAGTAAACTGACTGCAGCATCCTCACAAATTGTTTTCTTTTAGATGTTTTCCATTAATTCACACTCTTCACTTAATGCCTCAGCCTGCAAGCACAATAAAATATTTCAGTACAATATCTATTACTTGCAATCATGAAAGTAAAATCCAGTGGCATAAATGTGCTGTCTTGTGGGTCCCTTTGCCACCTGGGAAGGTGAAGTTCTAGCAGAGAACCCGCTAAGATGCTGACGAAGACCCAGACCCTCCAGGAGCTGAGGGTGCCTCCAGCGCAAGATGCTATGAAAAGCACATTCTTTCGTTTAGTCCAGGTAAGAGTAGCTCATGAAGTATTGCAAATAACCTTTCTTAAAACTCAGTCTTGATATTATGTTTCATCAGATGCTTTCAAGAACTTAACACCAAGAAAAACATGGATCTGAAATAATAGTTTAATCTTATATGCATATGAAAATGGTGTGATCAATATATTTTTCTTCTTGCTTGGTTAACAGGAAGTTCAGAACCAGATGTAAATCTTAAGCTCATTTATTCATTCATGTATTTAATAAACACAGATGGAGCCCTTATTACATGTCAGGCACTATGCAAAGTGCTGGTGATTCTGAGCTCAGAGACACAGAGTCATCTTTCCAGAAAGCCCTGGGCAGACTTTGAATTTATAAGTGGCCATTACTGTGACTGAGATACATAGGGAATCCTGAGCACTCAGAAGACGAGTATCTCACCCAGCCTGGGCAGTGGGAGGGGCGGTGGTGGGCGATGGCAGGGAGAACCAAGGATTCCCCTAAAAATAATACAGGGTATAATAAAAACATGGATATACTCTTTAAGAGCTGATAGCTCAAGTGATGTTTCTTTTCAGCCAGACTAAGCTTTGAACAAAGGAAATTCATCCTAAAATGCTATTGGAAGTTTGAAAATGCAGTTGAAGTACAAACACCGCCTTTATAATTATTCAAAGTGCGTATACATTTTGGGGGGACACAGGGTGATAACTCAATTTTCACTCCTTTTCAGGTTTAACTGATTTGAAATAATGGGTGAAGCCAGACTGAGCTTTGACCAAAGAAAAATGTACCCACTAGACTTTTTTATGGGGGCCCATAAAAGATAAAGTTTACAGTATAAAACTTGCAACAGTTGATGAATTGAGGGCGCACAAATACCAAACCAAATAACTCTTGATGTTTGTGATTCCATTGCTTTGTGTTATCAGCAGTGCCTGGACCAGAACAGTCATCAGTTTGAAAACAGGCATTGAAAAAAAAATTATTCATTTCTGTTGATTCTTTTTAAATTTTGAAAATGAGCTGTATGTTAGTAAACACTGACTTTGTAATCATTCAAAGTGTGTCTAAATTTTTTGGGGGGACACCCTATATATCAGTTGTGGTTTTTGGTAAATTATCTCTCATTTGATTTCTGATGTCTCTGGTTCTTTCTGTAAAATTATTAGTATTTCAAACTTTCATAGAAGTACCTGGGGAAAAATACATATTTATGTATTCATATATATGCATATTTATTTTTTTATATTTATTGATTTTTTTACAGAGAGGAAGGGAGAGGGTTAGAGAGTTAGAAACATTGATGAGAGAGAAACATCAATCAGCTGCTTCCTACACACCTCCTACTGGGCATGTGTCCGCAACCAAGGTACATGCCCTTGACCGGAATCGAACCTGGGACCTTTCAGTCCACAGGCCGACACTCTATCCACTGAGCCAAACCAGTTAGGGCAACATATGCATATTTAAATATACACACAAAACTTCCTAAACGATATCCTTTTAACCTAAAAGAATCCTCAAATTTTATAAAATATAGCTTACAATGGGGTATTACAAGGGACCCTGTGAAAATCAGACATAACTAGAAGTAATCAGCTCTGAAGAGTTGATCCTTGCCATGAATATTTTCCAGGATTCCAAAATAACTTTGGTTTCAAAATATTAAGGCATCCTCTTATTAATTTAGCACAGTCTTAACCTTGTCTGCTTCACTCCTGCTTATTCCAGCATGCCAAACCTAAAGACCTTGACCCGGAGCTCTGGACTGGTAGACAGTGACTGACAACACAGATTAACGACATGATTTCTTGATGGGTCCTGGCTTTCTTCCAGGTTTGGCTAATTCAAAGCCAGTGCATTCCTCTGCCTCCTCCTATACCTACATTTCCCTCCACCACATCATATGCTGTGAGAGAATGGGGTTGCTGGCAACATTTCAAGTTATATCATTGATTTGAATCTATCCCCAAGCAAACCGGCTTTTATTTCAGAAGAACACTCTAGCGATCTGAATTGCAGGGGCAGTAAAGCAATTCTACATTTATGTAGCATTCCCATCCCCTAAGGAATAGTGTTATATGCCTATAAATACCTTAGGAGCAATAATGAGTTTGGTGGGTTGGAGTCTTTTCTGTGGCTTTCTGACAAAAATCAGAATTCCCTGTAGTAGAAATATGATGAACTTGATGCTTAAAAACAACAACTGCTATAATAACGGACATTATATGCATAATTCTCATTTAATAGTAACTACTTCAAAAACCTATGGTAAAAATAATAATATTCAGCTTATAAATCAGAATCAGCAAGTCGTGCCTTTCAGGGAAGCGTGCAGGGAGGAGTAGACTCCATCCTCCCGGTACCTCTGCTGAGATCTTTCTCCAGCTGACATCCACTTGGCCTCCTCCTCCCCGCCCTTTCCTCAGCTCTCTACTCAAAGGTCCTCTTGTCAGAAAGGCCTTTCCTCCTGACACTTCTCTAAAATAGGCCCCAGCATTCCTTAGCTCCCCTCTTCTGCTTGCTTGCTTTTCTTTGGTTCTTTTATAATTTTGTTCTTTGGTCCGTCCTTTCTTCTTTCTCTTTCTTCTTCCTTCCTTTCTTTCTTTCTTTCTTTCTTTCTTTCTTTCTTTCTTTCTTTCTTTCTTTCTTTTTTTCCTTCCTTCCTTCCTTCCTTCCTTCCTTCCTTCCTTCCTTCCTTCCTTTTTTCCTTTGTTTCTTATCACTACAGAAACATATCTGTTCATTTGTTTTCCTTCTTCCCTCAATATAATTAATATATGCCCTAGAGATCAGGGGCTGTGCTTTGCTCATTAATGTATTTCCAACATCTGCACCAAATAGGCATTTAATAAATATTTGCTGAATTAATGTGTGTTTTTTTCTATTTCACTCTTTTAGCTCACTCACATTCCATTCGTGCATCCCTACCCAAAAAAGGTCGAAGTTGATTGGAGCAAATGCCCCCAGTTCTGTTCATCGTGCAGCGATACATCTAGAACTACACCACAGGGCCCAACAACTGCATGCATTCTGACATTCTAGGGACCTTCCTACTCCACATGGTTCCCAGAAATGTTCCCTGATCAAGCAGAATATCTGGTTACACCCTTGAAATAAACCAGATTTACACTGGCTCTCCTGACTGACTTTCCAGCAGCTAAAGTTAAGAGTCGGGGGTAGGAGGGAGCTATTCAGACCAGTGACCACGGACAATACTGCACACTCATGAGCCTCATTAACTTGACCATGCTGCCCCGGTCACTACTTCACACTTCAGAATCTCTGTAGCCAGAAACATTAACCTTCCTGAATATGAGTCTGTAAGACCTTTTAAGTCTTACGTTTAGCTAAAGAGGAAACAATCCAGGTAGGGGAAGACATCAGAGGCCATGAGTTACTTAAATCACAGGAGATCTAGAACCCAGTAAAACAAGAACCATAAAATACAACTAAAGAAGCAACAACGTGTCTGGTTCATAACTGCCCTTGGTTCTGTCACTACAAGTAAACATACTCTAGAAAAAAAACCTTTAAGAATAAGCAAATTAAATAAAAACATCAGGCCACAGAAGCTAAGGGACTTTGAACGAACCTTAATTCCAAGCCTCAGAATTCTGTCTTGACATTTGCAACCAAAGTGTTCTATGAAACTGCCTGCCAAGGAGCCAAGAAGCAGAGCCTAGCAAGTCTTTCAACAAGCTGCTGAGAGCTGAAGGCTGATTGCATGGGGCAGGACCCAGTGCAGCTAAAGAACTGGACTCCTGTGCATCTGTAAGATGGAAATAAGGTGTCTCGTCATTATCAGTTACTCTCCTCACTAAATAGCTCTGAAAGAGTTTTGAAGCCTTTCTCCTCCTTGTTGTGTAGCTGCCAATGAGTTCATGTCTATCTGCGGTGGGCGGGGGCGGGGAGGGGGCGCGCGGGAATGAGGCTGCCAAAATGTGGGGCTTTGCCTGGTACCTACTGGAGCTGCCACAGATGGAGAAATTTGAGCTACACCTGACCCCTTCTCTGGAGAAAAAAAAAATCCATGGAATCATGTTCGATTGGTTATTAACCTATATGCCTTTTCTAAGGTCCTTTCCTCTTGCCCAGTGGAAATCAAATCATGCTACCTGGAAGATGGATCCATTTCCATATCAGCCTTAGAGTGTGAGTCTATAGCAGGCAGCCTGTGCTCCATCTAGAATGCTTCTATTTGTTGGAAAAGATGCGTTTTCAAGACTGAAGAAAGATGAATTTCATGCCTCTTCTTTTGGTGTAATGAGTCAAACCCTTGTCTGCCCTGTTTTATTTTATTCTATGCAACAAAGCTCTGACTTGCCTTTGATTCCATTTCTAGAAAAGGCAGCATTAGTATATGGGAAGGACCCACGATGCCCAGCTTTGATCAGCCACTAACTGTACAGCGTTGGGCACATCACTTCCCCTCACTTGGTCTTGGTTTTCCCATTGATAAAACTCAAAGATGAGGCTAAAACAAAATATGTCTACACTTAGAGTCTCTGGTTCTGTGGATTTTTCTGAGAAGTATCTCTCTTTGAAAGACATACTTTCACCCTCAATTCTTTCTGACCTATCACTGTTTTTAGCTCTTATTTGTCCTCTTATTTATCCCTAAAGACTTTGCTGGTCAGGTGCCTTTGCCCTCTGCTGGAGAATTTTCTGTGAACCTCTTCAAATCTCATAGGAGACTGACCTCAGCTTCAGGGTTGCCCAGAGCCCTGAGAACTCTCCCATCCATTCACTATCCAATGGGGAGGAGAGAAGTGGCCGATAGGCCACCCAGGCCCACACACATCCTAACTGTTGGCTTATACACTGTCATGCAGGAGGCCTGCACCCTGAAGGAATGAGTGGCCTATATCACCTTCCCAACATGCTTCTCTCTTCTTTCCCTTTTCTTTAGATTTCTTATACTTTCTCACTCTTCTTTTTATCTTCTCTCCTTTCTCGTCTCTTCTCAGCTGGTCCTGTCAGCACCCTAAGGGGGTTATTTAGACCCACCGGTAATCCACAGGAAAATAAAACTGAATAAGAAACTGCTGCTTATCTGCAGTGAACAGAACAGAAGATTAGGACGGAGAGCTATGTGAAGCGCACTCCTGCTGACAGCGTTAGGGAAGCTGCAACGTAAAACCACGTGAGTTGAAATTAATGCACAATCGTGAATGAAGATTAAAAACTATCTTATTCTTGAAACATCCTAAGACACAGCTTTGTGTCAAAAGGTCTTTCATAAAACGTCAATATGATTAGGGGAGGATACAGAAACCACAGTATTTAACCAATGTGCGAACAGCATAATCCCCGAGATTAATGAAACTCCAGATCACAGCCGTTTAATACATTTTTTGCTAAGCATGAGTAGCTCGTGCGGTGAGGATTTGTAGTTCAATAAAAATATCTTCTCTCCATCCACTTGTGAACATAATACACTCAACATCCATGCGATTAACAGAAGCAGCCTCGTCCAGGAGGGCTGCCAACAGTAGGCAGAGGTGCGGCATATCTAAACAAATGAACATGGAAAGGTATCATTACGACCGATGTTGTAGACATTTGGGATAAAAGGCTTTTAAAGTAAGTAGGAGGTTTTAGGCAGGGGACAAGTCTTCAAGAGGTCCTTATGCACAATAGCCTTTCCCAGGCACAAACCAGGTACAGGGAAGACGTAGACTTCAGGACAGTGCCCTCCTGTCCCCAGCTAGAAAGATCTGGTAGGATGTAGGTGGAGCAGATACAAATTTTCAGAGGCAGCAGGAATAGCGTCACTGTGCCCCTCCCCACCCCAGTCATGGAGAATCACTAACCCGGCCCGGCTGTAATTCAGTGGGACTAGGCCAGCCGTGGGCAAACTACGGCCCGCGGGCCGGATCCGGCCCTTTTATGTAATGATGTTTACTTTGGATTTATATTAGTTCACACAAACACTCCATCCATGCTTTTGTTCCGGCCCTCCAGTCCAGTTTAAGAACCCATTGTGGCCCTCGAGTCAAAAAGTTTGCCCACTCCTGGACTAGGCCTACCTTCCTCTTTCAGAAGCAAAAACATTTGATTTTTGAAGAAGCCCCATGAACTTTCCCTCCAGGTGTAAAACAGAATTTTCCAGGTCTCTAAGATGGATAGCTACCTTTTATCCCTCCTTGATTAATCACTCCATGGATGTGTGCCTAAATAAAGACTCATTATAAAGTAGCTACAGAACACAAGCCAAACCACTCTGATGTTCAAATTAACAGAGTTGACTTTCCCCCCTGCTCTTCCCTTTCAAAACCCATTTAAGGTTTTTTTTTTTTCTTTTCCCCTAGAATAACATGAATGCAATACATCTGGAAATTTGCCATCCTCACCTCAGAACATGTTTGGTTTTTTTATTGATTTTAGAGAGAGGGAGTGAGAAATATCCATGTGAGAGAGAAACATCGATCGACTGCCTCCTGTATGCACCCTGACCGGGAATCGAACCTGAAACCTGAGTATGTGCCCTGACCAGCAATCAAATCCATGACCTTTCAGTGCATGGGACAATGCCCAACCAACTGAGCCAAGTGGTCAGAGCTTGGAAATTTATCACTTCTGTAGCAGGGGCTGGAGGACAGATCAACAGAATGGCACAAACTACGTCTTCAGCAAGAGTTTCATGGGTGGCACAAAACTCCTGGCTATTTCTTTAGATGAATCTAAAGCAGGGGAAGGCAAGGCTTGTCCTAAGATGTGGAGGAAGAAGAGCTGCTGTTCGGAGACCTGGCCCAGTAGGCCTCTCAAGGGCACGCAGGGAAGAGGGGGATGCCATCACTATACTTGAACACAAGGACAAGTGTACCCAGGCTCCTGGACTAAAGGTCAGGGCCTGGGATGGAGCAGAAGTCTGAGGAAGTAGAAAGAAAGAAAAGGCCACTTTTTCACACACACACACACACACACACACACACAACAGTAGTAAGAAGGACTGGGACCATTACAAGAGAAAGAGTGAGACAATGTTGTTCAGCCTTTTGTGTTGGCTACCTATCTATGTGGCTCTCTTCCTCCTCCCCAGATACCCTCAGCCCATTGGCAGGTCCTGAGCTCACATCCACTCAATAGTCAATATTTATAGAGCTCCTGCCTTGCACCAGCCATTGAGTTAGAAATGAAGGATGCAAAGATGAGCTCTGATAGGTCCCCTGCTCTGGTGATACAAAGCCCCATTAAGAAATCCGGATCACGTCCACCATGAATCATGTCTATTTCATTATGAGCACCAGCAGCAATGGGTGCTGCCTCTCATGACAGGAAAAGCCTTGTGATTCTAAAAAGTACTTAGCATTCCCCACCCCTTAAAAAGGTATATACCAACACCCATAAACTGGAGCTGCATTGCCTTGACTGAAAGATTATCTCCAGTTAAAAACCAGGAGGAGGAAATCCATGAGGCTTATTAGTAATCTATACCCCTGTATGAAGGAGTTAATTATATCCTTCTCAAAGAGAAGGTTTTCACATCGTTTGCAGACCAGGGCCCTAAAAGTAGTACAGAGTAGGAAATAATTGCAGAGGGCAGCCAGGCCTGGCACTTGTCCACATTTCTTCAAGCCCCACTTCCAAGAAACACCCTGCATGATATATTTTGTATATTCTCAAGCTTGGAAAATCATTCATGCTCTAAGCAATCACACATGCTATAACTCTTAGATTTTTTTTTTCTTCTCTTATTAGTATCTTAGAGATGGCTTTTTCAGGACCTTCCTAAACATACAGATTTTGACTCTTGCCTTGCAGGTCTCCATCAGATAACCAGTACTGGTCCTTCTTGTGTTTGAAGGATATCTCCTATATGCTGAGTATTAGGAGGCATTCAATGGACCCCAAAACCCCATGTACCCTTTGTTATTTACCCGCTCAACATTACATTTCACCCAATCAGGAATTATTCATCATTTGTCATCGGAAAAGAGTTGACATTCCCCAGGTGAGTTCTCCCTTTCTCTCATTTGTGAGGTTAAGGCAGGTGGCCTACCTCATTTCCATAAGATTGTCTACCGGTGTTCAATCAAGGGGATGGGAACAGTAGGCGAGATTTAAAATAGAGAGGTCTCTCAAAAGAACATAGAAGGAAAGGCGATGTGTTCTTCATGAACATGTCCTTAAGCATCTGGGCCGTGAACAGATACGTAGCCATCTACAATATATCCTGTTTCCATTTTATTGATACAAATGGCTCTGTAATTGCCTAAGAAGTTCTGGCTTGTTTTGAAAGGTTATATCTGAAAAGAGAAAATTTAGGAAATGTTTCATGTACAAAGACCCTCTTGCCACTATTCATCGGGAGCTCTGAGAACCTTACACATTGCTTTCAACAGTCTCCATCCAGATGAGGCGGCAACACTGAAGACAGCCTTGATAAACACCAAATAAAACCTAGCTCTATCTTCGCTTTCCGTCCTTGTGAGTCTCTCTCCTGTAATTGCAGCAGCTGCTCATCGGCAATGGGAACGGTGGGGTACCAATGACTAGAATTAGGACAAGGGATCTGTTTTCAGAAAACTTCCCTGAAGTCCATGGTTTGGATCTATAATTTGAACCAAATGGCCTGCTCTACTAATTAAGACTGGCCTATCAGGAGATTTCAAATGCTACTGAAAGCACATCCCTAAATGCCATACGCAGATCCCTGTCAAACCATCTGGAAAAAATATAATCCAGTTCCAGAAAAGTATCACGTGGTAGGTGTATCTAGTTAAAAAATGAAAATAAGACACAAACCTGATTTTCTAGAAGCAAGGAATGGCAATATCATATCCAAGGATAAAAAGTCATTTGAATAATAGGTTATTTTTTTTCTTTTAAGTTAAGAAATAAGTTAAATGACATATGTTAGTTGAAAATGTATCTTTTATTATTTTTTTTTTAGATACTTGTAATTTATTTCCGATAAACAGCAAGTAATTTTTAGTATAAGAATTTCCTATGCAGTACTTTTCTTTTATCCCAGTGTGCATATGCAAAGGCAACTAGAAATAATTCAAATTTAACTGGGCGTCATCTATTTTTATTTGCTAACCTGGCAAACCTAACTTCCTGTGACTGGACTCACATGAAATCCAGTCCAAGCCTGGGTTGCCCACCTGTCATCATTGCCAGTTCTGGCCTTTCCTAGAATGAAAGTATCTAGGCAGTACTGTGAGACAGTACTATTTTTAGAATTTTTAAATGAGAAAGAGGAGAAAATATTTAGTGTATTTCTCTAAGCCACTCTGGTAGGTACAGAATTATATTCTGTTGTCTCAAATGTACCTACACACCATAAAAATATGACTATAGCTTTAACCCTCCACCCCTTTCCAGGACAAATATGGCATAAAGAAACAATTAGGATGAACTTATTGAGAATCATGATTAATTACTGTGCTTCAACATTTCCAAGCCCTAGTCTATCATCTCTCCCTTCTGATTTCATTCATTCAGTGTTTACTAACTGAGACCGCCTTGTTCCGGAAACTCTGTCTGCTTCTTCCCTCGAAACCCATGCATCACTTCAGTCCTCTGCCAGGTACTGCAGCCCATTACAAGAATGGCAAGCCAATGTCTAGGGTCTTAATATCTGGGATCAGCTCCCCTACTGCCTGACTATACTTCAAACAGAGCTTGCCCTGGCTTCTGCCTTCACATTGCTCTCCCTCTTGCTGGGCCATGCATCAATCCACGCTTTCCCCTGGAGCGGCTGGCACACACTTCTCTGGTTCCCTAACTGCTGGGGTCCAAACTCAGCAGGTCCAGGGGTCCCCAAAGGTGTGGACGGAGTCGGCGAAGAAGGAATGACATGGAGACAGCCTTCAGTTGATCAGCAGCCTAGTCAGGACCTCTAGCCAGGATCTCCAGCCAAGTTCTGGTCAGGATCTCCAGTGAAGTTCTGGTTTGGAACTCCAGCGGAAGTTCCGGCCAAGTTCTGGTCATGATATCTGAAAATGTATCTTTTAAAGGAATTAAATACCCAAATGTAGGGTCAAGTGTTTTTTTTCTTTGAAAAGAGCCATTAGCCTATACCAGTGGTCGGCAAACTCATTAGTCAACAGAGCCAAATATCAACAGTACAACGATTGAAATTTCTTTTGAGAGCCAAATTTTTTAAACTTAAACTGTATAGGTAGGTACACTGTTATTAACTTAATTAGGGTACTCCTAAGGCTTAGGAAGAGCCACACTCAAGGGGCCAAAGAGCCACATGTGGTTCGCGAGCTGCAGCTTGCTGACCACGGGCCTATCCTGTATTGTATTTTGAAGACACACCTCTGACCAGTGACCTCAGAATAATCAGTAAAAAGACCGTAAGGAAGTATGTGAAATGATGGGTGATTAGGGCACCATTTCACCCATAAGCCAAAAATAGTTCCAAGCTCAGCCTACACACAGGCACAAATTAGGTATACCTAACTTGTGCCTGAGAGGAGACAAGGAACTGGGGCATCCTCTGAAGGTGTCAGTCAAATTTGCTGCTTCCAGCCCACATTCTGAGAGGCCTTCTTGCTACAATATAACAGCATCCTGGATAAATAGAACAAACAAACTCTATAATGCATTTTGAACATAAGGAAGAGGAGGAAGAAGTGGAGAAGGGAGAGGGAGAAATGGAGGAAAGGGAGGGGAAGGGAAGAAATGTAAGATAAAATGAAAAGTGTAAGTGGCTAGAATATACACAAGTCAGGTTGCCTTGGAAGCAGATGCTGCTCAGACCGGCATCAGATCCCTCACCTGGTGAGGAAGGTGAACCTGAGGCTGGTGCGATAAGCTGAGAACCTGAACGTTGCTAATGTAGTCCTAGTTCAGGTTGCTAATGTAACTCCAAGCTCTAGGACACAGAATTACAAATCTTCTCTGGAAGACAGCTATCAATGAAGCCCTTAATACTGCTTTAAATTAAATTTAATCAAGTATAAGCTCCAAAAAAAAATCCTTAAAACACAAGGAAACACAGCAGCATAAATGAGAGTTGCCAGAAACAATAAACAACAGAGTTACACCCTCAATTATCAAATATTTAACATTCTCAGATATAGAATGCTGTATATGAAATATTTCATGTAATAAAATATGAAGAAAATGGAGACTTTTAAAATAACTAAAAAGGATTTACAAATTAGACTAAGAGGATTTTTAGAAAAAACAACATAAAATCATTGAGATTAAAAACTCAATGGATAGGTTAGGGTCACAGATTAACACAGTGGAAGATAGAATCAGTCACCTGATAAGAAGTCTGAAAAAAGGTGATCAGAATGCAGCAGAGATAAAGTCAAAAATATTAAAGTATATTAAGAAGCACAAAGCAGAGAATAAGAAGGTTGAACATAAGTCCAATGTAAGTCATAGAGATATTTGACACTAGAGGAGAAACAGTATCAAGACATAATGGCCCAAGTTTTTCTCGAGCTAAGAATGTCACCAATCCAAAGATGCAGAAAACACATTATACAGTGAGCAGAGCAAATAAAAAGTATTCCACATCTAGATACACTGATGTGATACTATGACAATATTATAAGAGCAACCACAAAAGAGATCAACAGTTAGCCTGACAACAGTGAAAAGTGAAGTTATCTAATGCGAGGAAGACAGAAGTTACCTAATGCTAGGAGAAACTATTATCTAGAACCTCAGTGAAGCTATTTTTAAAGAATGAGTGTTAAGTAAGTACATATTCTTATAAATAAAAATGGATAGAGTTTACTATCAACAGAACTTCACTAAAGAAATGTCTAAAGGATGTAATTTAGAAAAAAAGTAAATCCAAAGGAATATCTGGCATGCAAGAAGTGAGCAAAAATGTTGGTAAATATGTAGGTAACTGTATATAGATATTTTAAACTATTTCTGTAAAATAATAATAGAATTAATAAATACTAAAACTTGTGGTGGCAAAAGGTCAGAACTAAATATTAGACAACAGTCGCATGTAACTGAAGAGAGGGTAAAAATAGAATTATGATAGGATCCAGCAATTCTTCTGGATATTTATCCAAAGGAAACAAAACCACTAACTCAAAAGGTATTTGCCCTCCCATGTTATTGCAGCATTATTTACAATAGCCAAAAAACAAAAGCAACCTAAGTGTCCATCGATGGACAAATGGATAAAGAAAATGTGTATATGTGTGCACATGTATGTATATACACATACACATACACACAATGGAATATTATTCCGCCATTAAAAGAAGAAAATCTTGCCATGAATGAACTTTGTGGCCATTATTCTAAGTGAAATAAGTCAGACAGAGAAAGACAAATACCCTATGACCTCACTAATAGGTGGTATCTAAAATAACCAAACGAACAAAAAACCAAACTCATAGATACAGAGAACAGATTGGTGGTTGCTAGAGGTGGGGCTGGATGCTGGGCAAAAAGAAGTGAGAAAATCAAAAGGTACAAACTTCCAGTTATAAAACACATAAGTCATGGAAATGTAATGTACAGCCTTATGACTATAATTAATACTGCATTATATATTCAAAAGTTGCTAAGAGGTTACATCTTAAAAGTTCTCATCACAAGGAAAAATCTTGTAACTGTATGTGGTGATGGATGGTAACAAGACTTCACTATGGTGATCATTTCGCAATTTAGACAAATATTAAATCATTATGTTGTATACCTGAAACTAATACAGTGTTCTATATCTCAATAGGAAAAAGAGAGGAAGATTAAAGTACTGGTGCTGTGTGGTTTGGAAAAGGGTTATGATGCTGATTCACTTCACCCTCAGTGGGAGAAACTGTCACCCTGGCCCTAATCTGCCTGGACTATACCACACCTCACCATTTTCCCTCCCACCCTAGACCTGTCCCTCCCCAGCTGTAATCCTGGCAAGAAGCAGGGTATGGAAAGAGATTAGCAAATTTGATGTTTCCTGACAGAATGAGATTCCTACCTGGGCTCCCTGACCCCCGGAGGCAGAGTGGCTCCCGGAAAGAGGAGGAGCTCTGAGCAAAGCCAAGGCCTGGAGGAAGAGGAAACGCAGCCAAACTTTCAGTTGTGTCTAGAAAGTAATCTACTTCTCCTAACTCACAGGCCAGGGCATGGCTTGGTTTGTGGAGGGCTTTGTTGGGGCTGGGCCTTGTTTGACTTTAGCAAACAGGCTTAGAGTGTGGTGACTGGTGAAGCCACTGCATTAGCAGGTGAGGGTGTGTTGAGTTCCTGGGCTTTGCCAATCTAGAGGTCTGGGGTGGAGGAGAAGTGATGTGAGAGGGTTAGGTTTGATTGAGGAAGTCCAATTTCCTCCTGGAATTTTTCTGTTAGAGGCAGTCTGACCTCATCAACCCACATTAACTTTCTTCTTAGGAAAACAAAAGTCGGGGCCAAACCTTCCTTCTTCAAAGGCTTCCTTTCAGCCTCGTTACTGAGCCTAGGTCTTCTTGATTGTTGGGGTTGACTACCAAGAAAATTACCAAAGAAGCTTCCAATGAACTTTTCTTCATCACCTTTCATAACAACTTGGACAATGGGGTTGGTATGGGGAGAAGGAGGTGGGAAGGGAGCTGGGGAGGGGCAGGACTGTAAATGGAATCCTAACTATGGAACGTAGGCTCCTTCAAACATAATCCTAAAGCAAACAGTAGAAAGGTCTATTGGCAAAGGAGAAACTGCAGGACACATTTCAGCACCGGTGACAAATTATTTACGAACTATCTATTATTTGGATACCAGTAAAAGCCCCCTCTGATGAACTCCATTAGAAGAATTAGTCAGCGGTGGCAATAGTTGATAACTGCCCTGTTCTCACCACTTTAGAAGCATTAGAAACGGTTCTACTTTCAAGAGTTGCTAAGGACAAAAGGTGTTGCCTAGTTGAGAATAACGGACCACTCCAACATGCACACCTGCTCACAGTATCATATGATCCCTCAGTTACATAATGTGTTTTATAACCTCTGCCTAAAGAACAGACCCATCCATGTAATACCAAACACACCATAGTTTTCCCAGGTGCATGTAACTACCTTGAGTGTTGACATGAATTATCTGCTATATGCACAGAAAAGACAATATCCAATGAAAAAATTGTCATTGATCATTACAAGGAAGTTTCCCCCAGCCCCAAAGAGAAATATCTATTGGTATCCCCTAAGAAGTGTTGCATTCAAATTCCACATTATTGGAGGGGTAGTACAGTGAGGAATTAAAAGGAAGAAACATTCTTTAATATTTTCAACCAATGAAATTAATACTTCAGAAAAATCAGTGAGCAATATTTATGAGATTTCACCATGCTACTTGGTTCTGGCAGAAAAGGTAGAACCACCCTTGAATTCCATGGGACAGAGTCCTGAAAAGCATAGAACAAAAAAGCCAGGGGGATCCTGTTGGCTAGTACCATGAGTATTTCCTAAATATGTGCTACTAAATCACCCAAAACCTCATGAATTCTTGGGGTAAATATTCATAAAGTCTTTTTAGAACGAAAAGATATTTTTTTAAATTCCTTCCCTTCCTCTCTCCCTCCTTCCATCTTCCCTTAATCAGTTCACAGAAGCCGAGATTACCAGTCTGGTGTTCTTAACTCCACACAGCAATTGTGCGCCTTGAATTATACATATGCAGCCCTTTCTTTAAGAAAAATGTTCCCTCACATCCCCCGGTGTTAAATTTATTGTTTTTAATGTTCCTTAGAAAACACCACTTTGAAACCAAAGACAACATCCTTAGAAGTATTGCCCTTGATCTATACAAACCAAAGCACATGTATAGATAAATGCAACCCAAACTATACATCAAATAGCATTCAGATTAATAACATTAATATAACAAGATGGATGATGTTCTGCTGAAACCACTGTTGCCCAAATGAGGATATATGTGGTGCTGGTCGCTGGGTCCTTTTAGGTCGGCATGGACTTCCATGTTCTCTGCAATGACTGGGTTCTCCCACCAGTTCCCCTGCTGAAACTACGGTGACACCTGTCTTCATCAGCTTGCCCTGGGGCTTTTGGTCTTTAAATATTGCTTAGGCACCAAATTGATTCTTGCCTGATTTTTCTTAAGCACCCTCTACAGTTAAATTGGATTTACTTGACACTAACTTGAACACAAACAAGAATTCAGGTGCAGACATTGAAATCATGTTGAAGTGTTCAGTTACAAGACAGTTATCCAAGGATTCAGTATAAGTGCACATTAAATTTTCATTGTCATCTGAATGAAAGAACATTTAACATTCCTATACAACATTCACAATCCCAGGATGTCCACAAATGCTTAGAGGCCCTTAGGCCCCAGTGTGAGAAACTGCCCTGTGGAATGCTGTCTGTGACCAGGTTCTTAATAGACAATCTGCCCTTGGAGTGCCCTTGAAACTAGAAAAATACTTGGATCAAAACCTTGTGGGGGAGTTTCGGAGCTGGAGGAGATGTGGAGCAGCTCCTCTGAGGAATAAAAATCAAAGCTGACATATAGCTGTAAAGACTGCCAAGAAGCAAATACAGGGCCCAGCACACATGGGGCTTACCAGTGCAGAGCACTCTCGCTGAGCCCCCTGCTCTCTCACTGTGACCTGGTTTTCATCATAAAGGATGTACAATGTGGAAGGCCTTTCTCAGAGACTACAGTCCAGATAGATGAGAAATATCATCCGAACTTGAGATTCTAAAAATAAGACTGTACTCTCTTGAAACAGGCTTCCCATCATCACAGTTGCCAGTCTTTTTGTCATTTGCATCCCCACCCCCACCAACCCAAGATGAACTGTCTGTCCTGCTCTGTGCCCCAGGAGGATGACCCCACAGACCATGTCACCCAGGTTGGAGGGCCAGCTGACTTCTGGTTGGGTCTGACCAATAGAGCACTGGCAGGAGACTGAGGGAGGGAGGAGATGTTTCATCCCACTCACCACATGCTTCAGCTCAGCAACCCTGGTGGAGTTGGACCCCTCAGACCCAGACTCAGCAGGCACTGCTTCCTCCACTGCAGCTCTAAGTGCTCATGAAACACTGTTTTCTCCACTTGTCCCTCCAGTCTAGGGCTGGCCATGAACACGCATAAAACACTATTTTCTTCTCTTTCTCTTCAGCTCAGGGCTGGCCATGACTTTCCACTGTGTGTACCTTGTTTGTTCTCTCACCCTGCACACACTTCTGTGGGAAGCTCTTACCTGGATTCTTTTCATTTGAACCACTGGGACTATTACTGATACAACCATCAAACTGATCAGGAAAATCCATACTATGTGAACTCTTAGGTGAAGATTAGACTCTCAAAAACTAACACTGTGAAGAGGAGGAGGAGAATCACCACCACCACCTATCAGGGAAGCAAACCCATGAAGATAATCATATATATGACAAAAGTAGCATTAACCCTGTAAGTCCATTAGTGAAAATTTTAGCTTAAAGAAACAACCCCGCCCTGGCCCATTTGCTCAATGGTTAGAGTGTTGGCCTACGGACCTAAGGGTCTCAGGTTTGAGTCCCAGTCAAGGGCACATACGTAGGTTGAAGGTTCAATCCCACTCCAGTTGGGGTGTGTGTGAGAGGCAACCAATCGATGTGTCTCTCATCTCTCTCTCTCTCTCTCTCTCTCCCCCCTCTCTATTTCTCTTTCCTTCCCTTCCCTTCCTTCCACTCTCTCTAAAAATTACTGGAAAACATATCCTTCGTGAGAACTTTTTTTAAAAAACCTTAGGAAATAAAAGAGCTGTATTTATGAAGAAGTTTATTACATTATCGGCTATAGCAGAGGAAATTTCAGAAACAACCTAGATGTCCAACAGTAAGGGAAAAATTAAATCAGGACACATCAATTTGATGGACTTTGATGCTACCATGAAATATTAGAAAGATTTTATAGCAGCAAAAAAACATTTCATTATAATAATAATGGTAAATGAAATGGATATTTGGAGAGATATTTGAACATATATTAGAATTTTAATTATGTAAAAATAAAAATGCATGCACCTAAACATCAGATAAAGCTTCACAAAACTAAATCCCATGTTAAAGGATTCAAATTCTAAGTACATGTTTCTTTTTTAAAGTATTTCTAAAAATAAAACAAAGAGCATAATATCCAGAGACCACATGGTTACAGCTAGTGATGGGAGAGGTGCATTCTGGGAGATTAAGGCTCCTCCAGACTTTGCTGTACCCTCCAATCAATAAACTGCCCTCAGCAGGACATTTAGCTTCGGTCTCCATTGCTTTCCTCTGCAGGAGGGTGGGTACTGTCCCTTTCACAAGAATGTAAAGTTAATGAAACCAAAGAGGTTTTAGAAATATTTTGTTGCTTTCCTATGGCTGCCTCACTGATGATATATGCTGACTCTAGCATTTTCCTAGATACATTTTGTGGTGTAGTGCTTGTAAGTTCTCTTTCATAGACTGAGCACTTTCGTTAGAAAGCGGTAAGATGAACATCGTCATTTGGGGGCTTTCATTGGAGGTTTTAAAATATGTTTCATGCTCCTCCTTAAAGAGATCCTATCTAGCAGAGTGATAACAGATTGATGGTCGTGACCTTCTTCACATTCTTCTAACTCCTTTTAAAATGAAATCAAGGCTCTTGCTGCTGGTGTCTGTGGGCCGGGTGCCAAGGCACTGTAATGAGGGATACATGTCACCTCAAGATCATCATCTGAGTTCACTGTTAATGTGTTAATGCCACCAACAATCATGTCAAAAGAGGGGAAATCCCAGAGGAAAATGCTTTCCCCATCCCCAAGGCTTATTTTCTGTAAACAGTAGTTTTCAGAAAGACAATGTCTTCACATCGAAGACAAATATGACACCATATCGGCATTACCACAAAATGCTTTTATAGGCATGAAGCTCTTTGTGCTTTCATTTTAAACTGATGATTTGATATCTTTCTAAATTATGCATTTTAGCAGAGTTTCCTAATCTAAAACATGTATTGGTCTAGAATGTATATTAACTTGAAATATTGCCGTCCCTATTTCATAGCCGAGCGGATGATCGTTTTCTTTAATTACACATTAATTCCAATGCATTACCTGGATAGGCACTTTATGTTTTAGCAGGGTAAAGATTAATGGGCAGGTATTCGGCTATAATATGACTGAAGAAGAAATACAGGGATTATACATGATTCATCTAATTAGTTCTCTGAGCTGAATAATATTAATCACACTGCCACCTTACATGTATAAAGCACTTTTCATTCACAAAGTGCTTTTGTATCTGGGATTACATTTTCCTGGGTCTTCTATTTTTAAAAGATCCTTCCAGATAACACACAGCTCTACAGTTAGTCACATTTCTGATGCCGAAATATTTTATGTGGATATGTTTTCTATCAGTTGGATATGGTTAGAGGTAGCAAAATGACCATGGCCTTTGAAGGCTCAATCACTTACTGCAAGACCTTGGACAAATTAGTATGAGCATCAGTTTTGTTCTATTTAAAATGGGGATAGTATTATTTTCCATCAATGGCTACAGAAGGACTAAATCAAATGTAACTTATGAAAAAGGTCAGTTATACAGCTGGCACATAGCAGGAGCGCGATAAGTAAAAAGTACTATTACTGGCAGCTATTTTGTTCTGTCTTAACATTTCCCTTGCCCTACATTATTTATATTATTCAAAATATTTGGATTCAGAGAGATATAGAGGAAGTAGAAAATCAAGAATAACAGTATTAGCCTCAGAAAGTGTACCAGAGGCACAATATCAAGCAAACAGTCTGCAAAAACTCATCTATCTCTTTCCTACTTGAGTAGCATGTAAGGGTTACAGTGCTTTGGATAAACCCCAGTACCCATCAGTTAGCATCTTTGCATTCTAAGTTTAAAAGTATCTCAAACAATTAATATTCCTTAGTTACTGTGGTCCCTTCACAATGATCCCTAATGATCTCCCCTCCTCATAGCCAAACCCTTGGTATTGCCCTCCCCATCCCCAACACACACATTGAAGCAGGGCTGGTCTATGATGCAAGCAATAGAGTTAGATGGAAATAACACATCCCAATAAGGTAAGTAGGGAGGTTATTAGAATCTTCACTTACAGATGTAAAAATTAAGACAAAAAAAGTTTAAACAACTTATCTAATTAGTGGTGATATCTAATTTAAATCGTGGTAGTAAGAATTGCCTCCCAATTCTATGAGGTTCCCCCCCTCCCCCAACACACACACACACACACACACACACACGTCCATCCTGCCATTAACTTGGGGAAAATTCATTAGGACTACTGATATTTGTAGTCATTATGGTGTATATAAAATATGCCACAGAGTAGAATACTGCATGATTCCCTAAGTATCTTATACAAAAGAAGGCCCTTTGAAATAGCTGGGCTCAATCCCTTCAGACATATTTCTGGCAGTGACTGGCTGATGCCTAAAATGAAAGCTAAAAGGGCTTAAAATGGAAGGCTTGGGTTTTTCTCATAACACTTGAGTTTCCTTTCTCTGCATCTGTCACTAAAGATTAGCCCACAGAAGAGCATGTGTGAACCCTCTTCATGTTAAAGATGAACTTTAAGTTTCAACATTCCCTACAGTTCTGATTTACAGACTGCTGACAGCCCAGCTTCAACAAAGGCCAGCCTTAAGAAACAATTTCCTTCTCTCAGATATGTGGGGTCTTGATATGGTTTTAGGACAGCAGGGAAGAGCTATATTGGGGGTTTTCTTTATCAGCAGTTACTTAATTTAGTAGCACAAAATGCTAACATTGTTTTTCAAAAAGAAATATATATATATCCAAACCTTGGATTCCTAGATCAAAATGAAATATTACTTGGCACTGAGATAAAAGCATGACTTACAATGATAAGACT
The DNA here is from genome assembly GCF_028538775.1 of Myotis yumanensis. Taxonomy (NCBI): domain Eukaryota; kingdom Metazoa; phylum Chordata; class Mammalia; order Chiroptera; family Vespertilionidae; genus Myotis; species Myotis yumanensis. Next base: position 63,314,921 of record NW_027223759.1, read on the forward strand.
TTTCTCCAAAGGTTGTGTGTCCAGAAAGAGTTGAAAGAGCTATTAGCTATCAGCTCTTATTTTTTCTTTCGGTCCTTAAATCCCAAACTGTAATCCTTAATTTAAAAGTTGGTATGTGCGTAAAGTACTAAATAAAAGCCTCAGATGGTATTAGGTCAACAACCCCTTGAAGCTCTTTCAACTGTCCCATCCACAGCTTTACTTCCCTTTACTGGGTTTTGCAAGGGAAAGAGAAAGGGATGAAATTTCCAATGTCGAGATAAAAGGCACATACCCAAATCTGACAGCAGCCAACCAACTACTATTCCATCTTGGAAATAGACAAGGATTTTTCAGTGCAAGACTCTATACTTCCTCAATACCTTCTGTAGCAAAGGCACCTTACATAGTGAAGACAACTCAGTTTCCTGAACAAGTGACCAGGCAGTTTACTTCAGGAAGCCATCTATGCTCACTCTTTGTCCTCAGCAGAAAAAGCCCCACCTGGAGGGTGTGGGAAAGACTCTCAGATGTGTGTTATAATGGAAGAGCATAGGGAGACATTAATTTTATCCCCAGATCAATCAGTTACTAGCTATTTCCATATCTATTAAAAATAGAGAACATGATAGACTCAAATGGAATGATACAAATAAAAGCACTCTACATTTGAATAGAGCCTTATGATTTGCAACATATTTTACTTGATATTGCTCCCCCTGGCCTATATTAAGAACCCATACTTATACTGTCCAACCAGCAAGGACAGAAAATTTCACTGTAGAATCTATCTGCCCATCCTGAATGTTGTTTATTTTTCTCAACTTCATCACAGAATTTAAATCTGGTAGTTGACCTTTTAATGTCAACTACCATTAGACTAAACCATATTCTCCATCCTGGTATACAAATCTTGGAGCAAAACTATCCAAGAGTGTTTCTGAATCCTGTGATAACTTTTAAGAGTTCTACATCCCTTAAGTAGGGGGATCACATAATATATCCTCCGAATTGGGACACTACTGGAAGGGAAAGGGGGAACTTTTTAAGTAATGACTCCAGGAAAACAGTTACAAGAATCACAGTAGACCTCAAGTTAGGCAGGAGATTCAAGCCTTGAAGGCTATGTATACATGAAATCACCTTTTCATTAACCTATTTTGCTGATGCATTACATTTTCTCCAGCTGGTTTTTCAGATGGCAGGTACCAACTGAGCTTTCTCCTATACACCCTCTTCTCTTGTTCAACAAAATAGTCAGTGAACTGGGGAGAAAAACTCAAATCACCTAATCACCTGATGTTTCTATTTAAAGGAACTCTTTATTTGTTGGATTGTTGGTTTTAAAAACACACAAACTATACCAAATGGAAAATGACCTAGAACCAAACACAGCTAACTTTTAAGCAACTATTGTTCCAGTCTGTTTTCAATGTTTCTGACTTTTAATTATAATAGTAATGTATAAATAGGTATTAATATTTTTCTCCCTTTAAAACACTGAAAAATTATAAGGAATGCGAATAATGGCCCAAGAACCTATTAATTTCCAGGCATTTAATATATATTATTGCAGATTCCAAAGTTAGTTCCATTTATACCATATAATATTATTTTTAATAGTTTATGTATTTTCTTTTTGTCTTTTCTCTGCATAGTTTTTGTTTGTTTAATGTAATCATGCCATGTATACCACAGTCGATGTTTATGTGCATTTTCATATATTAATATAAACCTTATAAGGATTGTTTCTTAATAAGAGCAATGCAAGTTTGATGGGGGAAAATCTTCCTCAATCTCCTTTATATCAAGTCCACTCAATCTCTCTTTCAGAGGTAGCCACAGGGAACCCTTTCTTGTGTCTCCTTTAAGACATCTAAGCATCTCAGGCATGTGCATTTGATTGCACTCTATTCCTTTAAACACCATTCCAAGGACCATCCATGCTCACTGTCATCACTCTTGCCTACATTCTCTCCTGAGATCACCCAATCACACTTTCATTTCTACCACTTCAGCAAGACTGCACTTGTCCAAGTCACCAATGTCCTCCACATTGCCAAATTCCAGAGTCAATTAATTCTAAGACCTCATTTTCCTCAACTTGAAGAACAACTGACATTGGATATTGCATCTTCTTTCTTGAAACACTTTCTTCTCTTGGTTCTTAAAAGGTCACTCTCTGCATTTCAGCCTGCTTATTTAGCCATTCCTTGCGGGTCTCCTTTGATGGCTCTTCCCCGTCTTCCTGACCTCTAAATGTTGGGCAATCCGAACCCTCAGCTTTCGTTCCTTCTCCATCTATACCTACTCCCTAGGCGACCTCATCCAGGCCTGTGCTTTAAATGCCTGCTATATGTTGATGACTCTTAGCCCAGACTGCAGTCCAGACTTCTCCCATGTATTCCAGACCTGTATGTCCACCTTATAGAGGCTCTAACTTAACAGGTAAAAACTGAACTCTTGCATCTCCTCTCCCAGTTTTCTCCATACCCATAAAAAGCAACTTTATTTTTCTTATTGTTGGGATGGGAGAAAGGGGGGCAGAAACTAATAACAACAAACCTTCTTAATTTCATTCTCCCTCCCTTAATCCCTCCTTCTCATCATCATAAAAGAAAAAAAATTGATAAATTGGATTTCATCAAAATTAAAATTTCAGTTCCTTGAAAGACATTGTTAGAAAACATAAGCCACAGACTAGAAGGAAATATTTGCAAAGTATGTATCTGATAAAGGACTTGCATCCAGAATATAAGAATGCTCAAAAATAACGAGAAAATAGTCTAACTTTTTAAATGAGTAGATACCTCATCAAAGAAGATATATGAAGGGTAAATAGCATATCAGGAGTGTTCAACATCAGTACTCGGTTAGGAAATGCTAATAACCACAATGAGATTAAATGGCTTACATATACAAATGTTGGCGAGGATGTGAGAAACTGAAACTCATACCCTGCTAGTGGGCACTTAAAATGGAATAACTTTTTGGAAAACAGTGTGATGATTTATTAGGTAAACATACAGCTACCTTATGACCCAACCATTGCACTCCTAGGTGTTTACCCAAGAGCAAAGAAAAAATACATCCATACAGATACTTGCATACAAATGTTCATAGTAACTTTATTTGTAATAGCCCAAAGCTATTAACAACCCAAATATCCATCAAGAGGTGAATAGGATACAGAGCTGAGGCATAACCATACAATGGAATGTTATTCAGCAGTAAAATGGAATAAATTAATGATATATGCAACCTACATGAATCTCACAATAATGCTGAGTAAAAGAAGCCAGATGAAAATGAGTTCATACTGCACTCTTAACATAAACCTCTAGAAAATACAAAGTAATCTCTAGTGGCAGAGGCATATCCCCGCCTGGGGAAGAGGGTGGCACAGAGTGGTGGGAGGTGGGGAGTACCGAGGAGCACAAGGAAGCCCTTTGGGGTGAGGAGTGTGTTCATTATCTTCATTATGGTGATAGTTTCACAGATATGTCCGTTTCAAACGTAACAAATTGTACACTTTAAGTATATGCGGTTTATTGTAGGTCAATTATATCTCAAAAAAGCGATTTAAAAAAGGATGAGATTGCCCATTTGAGGTTGCCCTCTTGCCAACTTAAATTTTGGCCTCATTGCAAAAATTCTCTTGCAGAGCATTTAGGAACAGACTGACATTGTTAAGCTTAATGCTCTGTGAAATCGTCTAAACTAATTGTTTCAAAGGCCTGTGGCAGCAGTTTTCTGAGATTATATCAGAGGGCACTTTTTGTCTTTGTGTAAACATAAACTAAGGCTGCCACTGGATACCAAAGAATGCCTTTACTGCAGTAATCTCAGCCACGTGCATACCGACAGCTGAATGTGTTATTTCACCCAAAGATGTCTGAGAACAATGTCATTAGTTCCCTGTGTCCTGTGTTACTTTACATGGTGGTTCCTGCAGGGATTTCTACAAGGGAGATAGCAAATCTGAATCACTGGTGGATTGTGTGTGTGTGTGTGTGTAGGAGGGTACTCGTGTATGAGAGAGACTGAGAGAGAATGAAGGAGACAGACACACACAGAGGGACATATGAAGGGAGACCTTGAGTCAAGTATCAATAGATGTGTTCCCCTTCTGGAACTTTCTGGCTTTAATCCAGCCATTTCTTCCCTACAGAAAAAAACATGGGGTCAATTGTTTGACTTCTAAATAGCTCTCGTCTCTCCTACAACTTCTTGCCCCACCTTCAGGAATGCAAGGAGTCCACAATTTCTCCGCCTTCATCTCTGGAAGAAGTACACACAAACACAGGGACACACGTGCACACATGCACGTTGGAACCCAAATCCCTCCAACAACAGTGCAAATGTTCCTTTTTGTTCTCTTCTTAGCAGAAGTTACCAAAAACCTGCATTCCTGTGAAGGCTTCTCTTCCTCAAACAATTCCACAATTTCATCTTACATTTGGTCCCTTTACACTAAAAAGTGTTTCCTTAATGCAGTCTGAGCCAGTGACAACTTGAATTTGACTGAAAGAGTGAACAAATCAACTCATCTCTTTTATACAGTTATATTTTAAATGTTACTTCACTGCTTTGAATAGAAAATCAGTATCCCTTGGCAAAGGCAGAAGATAATTTCAAACATAAATACAATGAGCACTAAAAATGTCAGGAAATGCCTGCAATCACTCCCTGCAGAAACCTCGGGGTCTCAGTCAGTTCCCTCTTTGGGGCTGATATGGTTGACAAAGGCATCTCTAGCACTTGCTGATATCTTATTTTAACAAACTGATACTTGCTTCTTTTTTTAATTTATTGATTGATTTTGGAGAGAGAAAGAGAGAGAGAGAAACATTGACTTTGCTGTTCCACTTATTTATGCATTCATTGGTTGATTTTTGTATGTGCCCTGACTGGGCATCAAATCCACAACCTTAGTGTATGGGGATGATGCTCTAACCAACTGTTCTACCTGGCCAGGGCTGATACTTTCTTCTTGACTAATGAGTAGGACTGAAAGAGTTGAAAGGGAACAACTTCATACCTGTGTTGTGTGTGTCCCTGAACTAACCTTGTGCCAGGCAGTCCCTGCCCTCTGAGATCTCTGAGAGCCCGTCCGCTGAGCCAGGAGGCCAAGGTGGACTCAGAGTTCACATACAAGTATGGCCTACTCTGAGGACCTGGGGGAAGCATGAGAGCCTCTATTAGCCCATATGGCACCTTTGGGGAAATTAGGCAAAGGCCCCCACTCTGGAGATGGAAGCTACATGTGTGCAGGGCTTGGTGAGGGGATGGTGTCTGTATGAGCATTTGAAGAGGCGTCCCTCTGTTCAGGCCAATGTAGCCTTCTGCCAGACAGACAATGGGTTGGATTTTGGCCCCACTCAACCCCCTGGCTTGGTGCCCTTGTGCAGTGAACAATAAGCACAACTGTATTAGAGGATTTGCCAAGGACTACCTGAGCCTTGGCATTTCCACTAGTTAGTACCAAATTCATAATCCAGTGGCTGACCTTCTAGGCTTATCTGTTGCCCCCCCCCCCCCCCCCCAATTCCCAGCTCCTTTTAATGTCTAGGCTTTGGGCTGTGCAGTGGCTTGGGAATACTTCCATGGGGAAATATGTTGCAGAAAACAGAAGCACTAACAGTTCCCTGGAGGGTTCCAGATTGCCCCTGGTTTTGTCATCACCGGGGCCCTGTCCCCACCGCTGTTACACCTGGGGCTGGCTCTGGCCAAGAAGCACCCTGCTGAGGGGGCTGGCCTGCGGTCAGTCCTGTTGGTAGTGGATAGCTGAGTAATTAGTTGAGTTTGGAGGCATGCCCCTTTTGCCAAAGGCATGCACTAATGAGCATCAAGTCCAGGTAACTTATTGAAAGCAGCAGAACTGAGGACAAGAGGGTCTATTGTTTAAGCACATGAGTTCTAACTGTCTGAAGACACAGCTCTCCCTGCAAGATTTGAACTCTGACAAGGGTGAGTTCAAGCAACATGAGTGGCGATTAAAAATGCCACAAAGAGCTAGGCAACAGGGCGGGGGCCTGGGTTCATATTAGCGCAAACAGGGAGCAGATTTCTATTTGTTCTGCTCTTTGTGCTTCAAATTCTGGGTGACTCACAGCCTAGTCTACATGACAATTTTGAAAGGAGAATTCTCAAAGTTAGTAATTTCAAGGATGGATTCATTTAGGCTTTACAATAGTTACACAAAGCCACCATTTTAAAAGTCCATACGAATAAGACAGACTTGGTTCATAAAGCCTTCGGGGGAGGGTAGTGAGGAGGAACTGAAACTTTCCAAGAAGGAATATTGGCCCTTTAGCTCTCTTTGAAGGTGAGCCTCTACTAGGTCCTCTAGTCCAGTCCAAGGACCCTCTGCCCATTGGTGACAGAGCAGGGGGGCTGGGGGAAGACTCACTGCGTTTGAACATAAATTTCTGGAGAAAGAAGTGCAGAAGGCAATCTAGCAAAACCACGTGTGTCAATGCCAACTGACCAGCAATGACTGCTTGACACTGAGTCAAGAACCATTTTGGAGTCACACCCAGGCTCAAAGGAAAAGGAGCTAGAACTGTAGAATGGTTTTAAAACACAGTGTGATCCAGTTTAGTTACCACGGACTCCACCACTCCCTGTCCCTCCCCAGCAATTCCTGGCAGATGTCAATAATTGATCTTTTCCTAACAGGAAGTAAGTTGGTATAAAATGGTCCTCTTTAGAACAAAAGTGTGAAATTCCTCAGACTGAACAGAATGAGGACACACGGCTCCTTGGGAACAGCGGAGGGGCCACTGCTGCTGAGAACAGCTCTGTGCAGCCTGTGTGAGTCTAGGACCGTGGTCGGCAAACTGCGGCTCGCAAGCCACATGCGGCTTTTTGGCCCCTTGAGTGTGGCTCTTCCTAAGCCTTAGGAGTTCCCTAATTAAGTTAATAACAATGTACCTACCTATATAGTTTAAGTTTAAAAAATTTGGCTCTCAAAAGAAATTTCAATCGTTGTACTGTTGATATTTGGCTCTGTTGACTAATGAGTTTGCCGACCACTAGCTAGGAAATGACTTCTGACCAAAGCCCTTGGCCACCTACTTATTAAACACAACACTGCTGTGCCAACAAACTTACAAGTGGTCTAACCTTAGGCTGGGCAAGCAGGCATGTCTCACCTTGAGGGCCCGCTCTCCTTCCAGTCTTTGGGAAATGGGGTTTTAGAAGGCCCTAGGTTTAAGACTTGCATTCCTGAGGACGGGCCATTAATGTAAAAGGAGGCATTCAGTCCTGGACTCGGCATTCTCCTGGTCACGGAGCTTTGGAGAACTCTGAGAAGCCTGGGGTGGGGCTAGCTCCATCCTGGTGACCAGGATTGACTTCATTATTCAGCGATACGGTATTCAACAGTCAGAGTTCTATTGGGTTCCAAGCTTGGGGGATCTTGCAACATGGACTGCCTGCTGCTGGCACTCCTGGAATCCTACCATGAGAGTCATCAGGCAGCTCAGAGACCCACTCTGGCCCCTGAAGAAACAGATGAAAGAGAAGCGCTTCTGTCCCTCTGAAGGGCTTTCTATACCTGCCCGCCCTAGTCCAGTGGACCACAACGGCAAAGCTTCCTTATAGATTTCACTACAGTATAGGCAGCCCACCTTCAAAAACTCAGCTCACATGCATAGACCTGGAGAGTATTATGCTAAGCAAAATAAGCCAGTCAGAAAAAGATAAGTTCTTTCTTTTGATCTCACTCATATGTGGAATCTAATGAACAAAATAAACTGATGAACAAAATAGATCCAGAGGCACAGAAGCATGGAACAGACTGATGAATTTCAGAGGGAAGGCTGGGTGGGTGGGTGGGGTGGGTGGGAGAGATTAACCGGGGAATTTATATGCATATATGGACACAGACAATGGAGTGGTGAAGGCCTGGGAGGGGTGGGTGTCGGGTGGAGGGTGTCAATGGGGAAAAAATGGGGGGACATCTGTTATACTTTCCACAATAAAGAAAAAATGGGCGGAAAAAACTCAGCTCATCACCAGTTGTATACGAGGGACATTAATGATCACTGGACATCAGGAAACATTCACTTACGCCGTTGTTTTGGCAGCCAGTCAGGAATGCAGGAGGCGTTCGGTCACTGCTGTGACAGCTCACTGTGTGGGAAAGGCATTTGGGAGTCTTGTAAAAGCGCAGGACGTGGCCGTGCATCACAGTCCCATCATCTCACATCTGTCTGAACTTCCCACTGTTAAAGCAGTACGGCAAATCTGTGTCTATATCTGTAACATCAAAGTCACAAAGTACTCATAGAGTAGATAAACTGAACTTACAGAAGCAACGCAAAAAGCAAACCCATATTTAAATCTCTATGGTCATGTGCTACACAACTCATACAGGACAACTGATTTTGACCACGTGGATCCAAAACAGGTCAGAACATAACAGTTAAGATAACCTCAGAAAATTTAAGTCTCAGGAATTCACAATGAAACTCAGGATGTACCCACATTGGCACCCACTCACAAAGGAAATAATTCAGGGAGAGCACTGGGACTGGGTCTTTTAACTCCTAGGATTTTCCATCACTCTAACTCCCTCAAAAGGCGAACAGACAGCAAAGTTATAATAAGTAAGCAATTATTTACAATTTTCATTTGCAAGATCTTTAAAAAACACTTTCCTCAAAGTAATCAAAAGTACAATATTTGACCCAATGACTTTTAAAATTTATACTCCCTTCTATTTCCTCATTAAATAAGTCTTGTGTCTGTGCATTAAAAATCATGTAGGGTACATGATGGAAGGACCAAATAGCCCAAGAAAACTGCTGATGTTTAGATTCAAGCCCACGTGTATTTTTCACTGACAGATCAACAGCCATTGACTTTTCCCAAAGTCAGTAAAACAACCTAATTTACTTAAGAGGCTTGTTTTATTGCCTACTCTAACTCATATAAATCTCTGATGATATCTAAACCAAAAACTCTGCCTCCTCCTTTAATAGTTATTCTCAGTTACACTGAAACTACCTTCTGCAAGATGGTACAAGGGTCCTAGAACATATGAACACGTCACAGCCCTGGAAATGAAAGACTCACTCACTGCCCAGCTGAGATTGTTAGGGTCTGGTAGCCCCCAAAGGAGGCGATGCAACCTGGGTTGCCACGTTAGCAAATAAAAACACAGGAGGCTCGGTTCAATTTGAATTTCAACAAATAATGTTTTACTCATTGCTTTTATGGCAACTCTACCTCCCTCCACAATGAGTTCCTGTGTATGGTTTGCACAAGAAGTGACTCCTTTCTAACATCCTGTTGAGACTGCAACTTTTGCAGATATAAAATTAAAGAACAGCCTGGCTGGTGGGACTCAGGGGTTGAGCGTCCACCCAGGAACCAGGAGGTCACAGTTTGATTCCCAGTCAGGGACATGCCAGGGTTGCGGGCTCAATCCCCAGTAGGGGGCATGCAGGAGGCAGCCCATGATGATGATTCTCTCTCATCATTGATCTCTCTCTCTCTCTCTCTCTCTCTCTCTCTCTCTCCATCCCTCTCTCTCTAAAATCAATAAAAAAATGTTGTGAAGAACAGTGCCTACATATACACCATGTCTGTGAAGCCTTCATACTTTAAGGACTTTCAGAGTGGCTGTGCCCTGTTCTGCTAGTTCAGAAAGGCTTCCTTTGGGGGGGGGGGAAGGAAGTGGGGAGCACAGGGACAATGATGCACAGTGCCACCAGAGCAGCGTGCCTACAAACCTTCCTCCTCTTCCGCAGTAATGCACATGGTCCCATGGCACTGCATAGATGATAATGATAATTATTATTATGTGTTGCTATTTTTGAGCACCTGTTTACTAATTGCCAGACATTAAATTGGCAAGCAGGTTTGGCTGGCTCCCACTGAGGATGGAGATTAGCTCCACATTTTGAAATCTGGCTCAAAAATACTCCTGTGAAAATAACTGGAGTTTTAAAGGTTCTCTTCCCACTTAAAAACTAATCATCTTTGCTTCAGACCAGAAGAAAGCAGCTGATCTTAGTCATCAGCTCTAACACATTCCGCTCACTCCCTTCTCCTTTTGATGGAACCTTATCCACCTCAACTAACGAATCCCTCAGTCAGCAGGAACTCGCCATCTTTTCTCACCTGCAGAAAATAAGTTTAGGAAAATAAACAACTTAAGAAGAAGAAAAAATCAACCACCCAGAGATGGCTGAGAGGTTTAATGATTGCCTGCAAGCAGCACCCTTTCACGGCATCTTTAAGACTAATTTTCATAATTACTTACTGATTGAAACTGGGACTTGCAACAGGGTAAACTCATTTCCATATTAATATTAAGTAATGATTAACACAGCTCAGGACCCAAGCTCAATATCTGAAAGCATGGACTAAGTGGAAATAAAGATATTTAACCCATAAGGGTAAATTTGCTACTTGTCTCTCAAATGATTTTCCGTTCATTAACCAGCATACAACAAACTTACTGACATTGGCTCCATGATAGCTCACAAAGGGAATTCTGGCCGTTACCGGGGTCCCCAGCAGACACAAGACCTCCTCAGACTTGACTCCCTACCTCCCATTTTTCTCTCCCTGACCTCCTCCAATCTGATGGCTTCAACACCAGAGAGCAATAGTTAACCAGATCAGCTAAGAGTAAATGATTTTTATTGTTCTGCTCAAGTGCATACAAACCACTAAGCACTGCTGTGCTTTAACAAACTCCCATGGGGAGGGGGCGGGGGAGCCCAGCTAGATACACTAATTTTCACCTCGAGAACAAAATGTCTTCATCTGGGAGCATGGTATCACGTGGGACGGCATGCCATCCTTTGAAAAAGAGAAAAGTCCTTTCAACTTTTGTCTTTATTTTATCACAACAGCTATGGTGTCCCTGCTATAATCCTTTAAAACAAAAATTCCTAAACATTGTCACACAAGCCAGAATAACGACATAAATGTTAATCATTTTTTATCGCTTTGATAGCTATTTTTGGTGCCCTTCCTCCTTAAAAGTCCTTTGACAAGTGACTAAGCAAAGATGCAACAATATGGTGGTGGTTTGAAGCCTCTTGTAACAACTAACAAGTTAGTTGTTATTTACTGACAAGGATCAGACATGAACACAGGAATTGGAAACGGTGCTTACATTCTTATTGTCTACATATGTGGTTTTGTTCTAAATAACTTAAGTTTAAAGTAAAATCTAATTTTTTCATTCTTCTTTACAAAATGGAATCCATCTGAGAGTTAATGAATGCTGTCAGCAATTCCAGTCTTATAGGAAATGCGTAATTACTCTCCTGGCTCTAGTAAGGCACCATATCCAGAACTTAATCCCAAGTGGTTAACCCCAGGGGAACAGTCTCCTAACTATTCATTTCCACCTGCCTGGGGTTCAATAGCATCTTTCAGACAATCCTTTGACTATTTGGTTCAGCAAGTCTAATTATGATCTTCCCATGCCAAAATATGTCTCCAAGATTATATCATGTCCTTGGGATTCCATAAGTGAAGTTACAAGGCTTTATTCAATTTCCCTTATGGGAACAAAAATCCAATCATTCCTATGTCAAAAGTTCATTTACATTTATTTAGTGAAATCATAGCTCGTATTCAAATCCTTGCTTGAGCATTTAAAAAGAAAGGAAAAAACGATTTATACTCTATGTACTATTTATCATGTCTGTTCATTCACTCACAGGGATCAAAAACAATTGTCAAGGGCGGGAAAAAAAAAAGAGTAGAGATCAGGAACTAGCAGGGATTGTCCCAGAACAATAGACAACAGACTACCCTTACCTCCTTTTTGAATGCTGTTCTGAGTCTTACTCATGGAAGTGATAGTAGGGTATTTAGTGAGTCCATCCTGAGATCTCATTAGACCAGGGCTCCAGGCCCCAGCACCAACAGATTTTACTCTCCATTGCTATGTTCATCGGGCCTCCTACCTGTTTGAGTTGATTGTATCTACTAGACCAATCTAAGTTGCATGTGGTCCGACATAGACCACATCAAACATCTGCTGGAATTTTGAGTCAGCTTCTATGACCATACCTCACATCCTTGACTTCTTTGATCTCTGCCAAATGTAAATTCCTACCTATGGATTTCTAAACTCTCTTCCCCACCTTGTTCTCCGTGGCAGCCATCTTTTTCTGCTCCCTGCCCCTTAAAGCTTTCAACTGTACCTTCTGGCAATTTATTTCCAAGTAAAACAGTCCTTCAGCATCCATAGCTCTTTTCAGAATCCAACTTTCTTACTTCAATTGAAATCAGGTGCCCTAGCCAGTTATGCTCAGTGGGTTAGAGTGTTGGCTGACAGCTGACAGTTGCAGGCTCAATCCCAGCCCTGGGTTGGGCACGTTGGGGAGGCAACCAGTCGATGTGTCTCCCTCACATCAATGTTTCTCTCTGTGTGTCTCACACCACCCCCGCCCCCTACTCACCCCCGCTTTCCATTCTCTCTAGGAATCAATGGAAAAAATTTCAAAATTTCCTTGGGTGAGGATTAACAAAAAACAAAGAAAAAAAATTAAAATCAGGCTCTCTCTTAGAGTACTGCTTCTTCCCTGCGATGCCAATGACCTGCTCTTCCCAATCCTAAACAATGGTGGTATATTCACTGGGCCATAAGTGACAGAACCCCAGAGCCCCAAGAAATTAATGGCTTTAGAAGATAAAACAATATATTTCTCTCTCACATAAGAAATATCTAGAGGTAAGCTTCACATCAGAAAGAACCAGGTTATTTCTTATCTTACTGTTCCAGACCCTAAACCATAGCTTTTGCCTCAGAGTACAAGAGGGCTGTTATTTCACAAGAGAGCATAAGCATATTAAAGTTAGCCAGAACACAAAAGGCTCTTTTCTCTCTAAGGAAGCTTTGTGTCAGTTATAAACACCACCTCCATTTATATTCTATTGGTCAGAACTTGGTCGTGTGACCACACATAGGCCATGTGCTCACATAAAATTCATGAGTATGTTGTCAAGGAAGAGCAGAGATCACAATCTCTGCTTTGGATCTAAATCTTTGGTTCTAGGGCCACTTTCAGAACTGTTTGCCTATCCTGGTTTATAGAAATTGCTTAGTCACTTCCACATTCTCAACGACACCTGGCTCATGGTCTTCATGACATCCCAAGTCCTCCTATCATCTAAGAGGATTTTTATGTACATTTACTAGTAGATAGCTTACTCAGCACCCTACCATCACAATTATTTGACTTCCTCAATGCCAACACTTTCATCTTTCCTCCAACTCTGCTATCCCCTCTCCCATCCACATACTTGATCTTTGACATCTTAAACTCAACCCCCCACCCTACTATCCCAATTTCCTATCATTCCAGCTTTCTTACTTTCCTGTTCTGTCAAACATGAAGACTACTAGTCAGTCCCCTGAGAGCCACACTTTTCCCAATCTGTCAGGCTTTCTCTATCTCCCTCAATAAATCTCTCTCTCTCTCTCTCTCCCTCTCCCTCCCTCCCTCCTTCCCTCCCTCCCTCCCTCTCAATTATTCTTTCTTTCCTTCCCTTCACCAATCTGGACACCATAGTTGTTCACACGAACTATCAACCTACCTCCCTGGCAAAGCTCTATCCTGAATCAATTATTTCCAAAACAATAATCCTCAAAATTGGCTTAAAATTGTCACATAGGTTTAAAATGTCCTTTAGTACCATCCCCCTCTACTAGATTATGGCCTCTGCCTTCTCTATATTTTAGTTGCAGAAGTGGCACAGAATGTGATTCACAGGAGTCCCCTGGTAAATGTTAATTAATTATGGGTAGAATGATGGACAGATAAATAACTTGATGATAATAAAAATATATTCTGGGATATAGTAAACATAGATAGATTTATAGCCAGTTAGAGAAACAAATATGCCAATTATACTGAGCATAAGCCAAAGGGAAGCTCATGAAAGGCATAGTTCAAACTTTTATCTTGGACTTGTTCTGTTCAAAATGAATGAGGACATAGTTAGCATAATTATTAAAAATACAAAAGGCTTGAAGCCAAAAGAATAAATAAAATAAATATGACCCTAACCAGTTTGGCTCAGTGGATAGAGCGTCAGCCTGCAGACTCAAGGTTCCCAGGTTTGATTCCGATCAAAGGCATGTACCTTGGTTGTGGGTACATCCCCAGTGGGGTGTGTGCAGGAGGCAGCTGATGGATGTTTCTCTCTCGTCAATGTTTCTAACTCTATCCCTCTCCCTCCCTCTTTGTAAAAAATCAATAAAATATTTTTATAAAATAAATATGGTATGCCAAAAACAAGATCCAAAGGCTCTCGATAGGCTAGAATCAATCAAATTACATAATTACATATATATATATATATATATATATATATATATATATATATATATTCTGTATGTTTGGCTTTTTGTGTGTTTAAATAAGGACAAAGGTAAGCCTTCATTTCATTTAGGCCCTTTCCTTAGATCCAAAACCCCAACTTCACAGATGCAGAGATAAAATAGAATAGACAAAACTGTATTGCAAAGCTGTCTGAATGAAAAGCTCTCCCAAAGCTAATGCTACTTCATCGTAGCTTACAGACATCAGGCATCAGGAGATGAATCCTGATTCTGTGTGCAATCACACTGCGACACTGTACTTAACACAGGGCACCCAGATATTTTCAGAATAATATGGACCAACCAGAACATATTCAAAGAAAAACAACCTCACAAAGCTCATGAGAAAGGCCTGTATCTTAATCCATGCATCTGCTCCCATGCTTACCACGCTGATGTTGCCCAATGCTATCATTTTACAGCCTCAGAGTTTCAAAATGATCAATGCCTGTCATATAATAGGCACTTAGTAAAGATCAGCTAAATAATTAAATGAGTAAAGACAAGCTCTTATTGCTTTGTATCAAGTTTTAAAGATTTAATACCCCTTCATTTGCTTCACATAACCAATACCATTGGGTCCCAGTTTAAGTTATCTCCCCAATGGTCTGAGATTAGTTTTTTAACAAATAGGGTATGCTTTCAAAAAAACTAAAAGATTTGTATAGTATCTCCATTTATGCCTTATATGTACAATTTTGTTAAATCTGGTTAATATGAATAATCCTGTTTGAATAAGCTAAGAGTACTGACAATATCAATAAAGATCATTTCCACTCCTAACATTCTGTGAATACTTCTGATCTCTGGCTTGAGCCAAAAGAAAAGAAGTCTAAAATGGAGAGGAATCATCCAGCAAGATAATTTATTCATATCATTTAAGCGCATGTTGATTTCATTTTGCTTGTAATTCTAGGGAAAAAAGTCCATCTCCTAAAAAGTCTATCTAATTGCATGTGAGTCTATGTTATGTTAATACCTTAGGGTATATTAATGCCCCTCGAAGGGTGAATTCATATATCTCTGAAATTAGTCCTTTATCATGCTATTACCTATTATTAATTCAACATCTTGCGATGACACAAAGTCCTCACCACACTGGAACAATGGGAGTGTATGCAGAGAGAGCCACAAATTCCCTGACCCCTCTAATATGCAAATCAATGCAGAGTCATGAATTTGGGGTTCCCAGAATAGGTCGTCTCCATCCCCATCACACACTTCGGTGCATATTGCAGAGAAAGAACATGGGGTAGGATCTGAGCATGAAGGGCTGGGATTTCTACCACAGCTTTGGAAAATAAGTGCAGCTGACTGCAGCAGCGGAGTTATATACTCACCCATCCAGCCTCTGCACAATTATGGGATTTTGATTTTTTTAAATGGATTTGCTTTTTTATTGAACCACTTAAAATTTTTGAAATACATATTTTAAAAATCTCACAACAATTAAAACTAACCAAATGGAAAATCAGGAGTTGTTAGTAGACAGCATAAGTCAGTAATGTACTTCCTCTACTTATTCAAAATGATGCTTTCTTAAATTTTCTAGCATATCCATTGAAGCACAATATATCCAAACCATAAATATAATGTGGATGATCACCCAGGAAAAATATTAACACCAGATTGAAGTATTTTAATTATCTTATAGATCATTTGTTAATATTTAGTATAAAAAATGGAAGACATTACTGGACCAAAGAGATTGGCTATAATAGAGGATTGACAATATGTCATCAATCTTCCCTGTACAGAAACATTTAACCCCAGCACTTCCCATGGTATCCAGACACAGCCTCACCATCCCACCAGCTTGAAATCAACCCCTTTCAAACTTAAATTAAATATATTAACCAACCTTTAGTTGAATTCATAATGAATATATATATGTATATATATATAAACTGAAGGTGAACTAATTGCCTAGAATGTTCTCTATCCATGTTTGCTATGCTACATGCCTAATAACTACCTAAGTATTAAAAATAACATCCATACAATCTTGAACATGTGCACAAATGCACTTATAATATGACAGGCACTATATGGCATGCTTTACATGTCTTCCACCTTTTTAAAAATATTTTTTATTTATTTCAGAGACAAAGGGAGAGGGAGAGAGATACGGAAACATCAATTATGAGAGAGAATCATTGATTGGCTGCCTTCTGCACGTCCCACACTAGGGATTGAGCCCACACCCAGGCATGTGCCCTGATGGGGAATGAAACCATGACCTCTTGGTTCATAGGGCAAAGCTCAACCTCTGAGCCACCAGGCCAGGAGTGTTCTATCTTTTGATCCTCACTATGTTAGATACTGTTATCGCCATTTTAAGGGGAGGAAACTGAGCCTTTGGGAGGTTAAATCGCTCCTCTAAAGATGCCCAGGAAGTATGTGGAAGGTCTGTTCAGTTCTCACTTCTAAAACTGTGCTCTTAGCCACTGCACTGTACTATCTCCCCTGTTCTTCTCAACTATTAATACAACTAGTTACGTTTAACAGAAGAATTTCATACTCTTTGCCCTGGTGTCTTGGCCCTGACAAAGTTAATGACTACTATGAAAATTCCTTAAACTCTGGACTCCACACTGTTTAACCATTGCACATGGTCCTAACACTGAACACTGAACATTCCATTTAAATCTTATTAATATTCTTGTATGTACTGTCCCAAATGGAATACTGCTTAGAACTTCTTCACTAGAAGATAAACTTTAAGAGGGATGTCAGTGTGGTAGAGCTGTACCTGGTGATCCTAGGCTGTACGAAGTGGAATGGGGTCACCACCAAGAAGCAAGAGAGAGGGCAATGTGTCTAGGATTTGCTCCTGGGCATCAGAATTTCCAAGTAACCAGTGGTCCAAAAAACAAATTATCAAGCCAAAAAGATAGCATGCTCACATAATTAAATTTTGAAGCTAAAAGACCAACTTTAGGTCAAAGAACGTTTATTATATTAATTTATCTGTTCATATTTTACTCCCCCTGCTAGGATAACCATATTCTTGGATGTTATCATGTAGCCGCCTATAATGATCACAGACCACAAGTAATTAGAAAAATATCCCCAAATAACCTTGGTCCTAAGCATTTCAAAGAAATCCCCTGAAAGATATATGATTAGTCTGTTTTCTAGATGTCCTAGATGTCTCAGAAGGTTCTAGAAGCTACCCACCATCACAAAGATGCATGAACCCGGAAGACACATGACACACACAGAAATGTAACAATTCAGAGTATGGTTTAGTGGGTGAGCAAGGCTCTCCACAGGTGTGGGGACTTAATACAACAAATCCACAATCTGTGTGCCAGAGAAGTATATTATAACTCTTAAAGAATAGTATACCCATAACTGATTTCTCCTTTCCTTATGCACCTACAAATTGAATATAGAGTAACAGATGCAGAAGAAAAGGAAACCATCAATTAAATATTTTCTGTGACTAAACTCAGTCATTATAGACGACACCTTAACTGTGCTTTTGCTCTTATTTTTGGTTGTGTTTTGTTTTGTTTTTTGTCAGATGGGAGAAGAATAAGTTGCACACCAGAGCAGCATTCAGGAAGTGTGCTTTTAAGAGATTAAGTTACAAATATATTAATGATTTTCAATATTGAAATCAGACCCTATGATGTATTTCTGTTAGGAGATATAAAATTCATATACATATTCATTTACTTTTGAAGTCCGAATATCCAGGACCTTAGAATGTGACTATATTTGGAAATAGGACCTTTAAAGAGGTAATCACATTAAAATGAGCTCACTAGCGAGGGTCCTAATCCACTATGACTGGTGTCCTTTTAAGAAGAGGAGTTGGACACAGAGAAGATAATGTGGAGACACAGTGAGAAGGAAGCCATCTATAGTCCAAGGAGAGAGACCTGAGGGAAAACAGCCCTGCTGACACCTTGATCTTGAACATCTAGCCTCCAGAACTTTGAGAAAAAAAGTTTCTGTTCTTTAGGCCACCCAGTCTGTGGTACTTTCTTATGGCAGCCTTCGCAAACTAATGCATTTCTCCAAACAAAAAGCAAGGCAATCCTCTTCCATCTGATACCTTCCTTAAGACAGTGTGCCTTATCCCAGCTCTGAAAGGAGGCCAGCCTTGTTCAGAGATGACACTCTGGGCTCAGACTGAGAAAAAGGAGGGAGAGAAGGAAGCACTCGATTTCAAATGTACCACTTGGTGATCCCTTGAAACTCATGGGAGCACCAGAGGTCATTTCCTGTGGCTCCTGTCCCCTCCTGTGTCTGCAGGAGCAGAGTGGGGACTGGGGAGGTGAGGGCTGTGCAGGGAGAAGGTAATATTCACAAACTCCGAACCAACCGGCTTTCTCCTTGCTTTTTCATCAGGGAGAGAACGGATGGTCCCTTTGGAAGAAAAAATTGGCTGTGTTCCGCCCTGATAAAAACCCTTCACTTAAGGTGCATCCAAGCATTGAGAAGACCCAGGCCCTCGGCCGAGAGCAGCTTCCTGGCAATGTCTTGATTTTGATGGAGCTGTTTTTAATGGACCTTTCTCCTGCTGCCTGCATTAACCCAGAGGTACTGATAGCCTAGCTTCCTTTTTCAGATCATTCCAGTCCTCACTGACTAGCCTTCTGAATAGGGCTCCCTTCCTATCCTCTCCCAGTAGTCTTTACTCATTTTCCTTCCATATTAGTGATAGAAACGTTGGAGTAGAACAATGCTTCAAATCAGCCAAAAAAGTAAGAACAGTCACCTTAATATAAGAGTTACTAGATGAGTTCCTTCCTCTCCTCTCTGCTTTAGCAATACTCAGCATCGAATCCCTTCTTAGGTTCTACAATTTTCTAATTGCCCCCAAAAAAGCTAATTCTGAAAGAGAACTAACCCCCTGACAGATATACTTCCATTGCTGGCACATTCTAAATACTTCTGAACATAACCGGTTTTTAAGCCAGTTGCCTATAGTTAAGAAACTACTTTATCTGCCCTATTTTTACACAAGAGAACTTGTCAATAAACCAACTCAACTTCCTAATGTCCTTCAACATGAAGGACAACCAGAGTATCAGAAAGAGTAATGGCCATAATTGTTGTAATGTATTAAGTAAACAAAAACCCATGAGTCTGCATCAATGCTCAGAAAATGGGTGAGTGAGGAAAATTCTCTACAGAAAAATGCCAGCAGCTCAACATAGAAGCAATGAAAGAATTACAACATCTCCATTCTGCAACTCCAGTGTAATAGCTGATTCAGGGAGGGGCCAAAGGAAGCATAAAACTTGGTTGAAAAGTTGCTGGGAAATAGCACTTTGCCAGAAATCACCCCACAAATTCTCACTGACTGCAAAGGAAAAATGTTCTTGTATCATCAGCCTCTGCATCAGTAGTACTGAGACAGCGGGATATTATGCGACATGAAATTCACAGCGTAACCTATGAAGTAGTTGGGGCAAAAACGTTTGCTATTGTCTGAATGTTTGTGTCCCCCCAAAATTCACAGGTTGAGATCCTACCCCAAGGTATTAGGTATTAGGAAGTGGGGACCTTGAGAGGTGATTAGGTCATGAAGGTGAAGCTCTCATAAATGGGATTATTGCCTTTTAAGAGACTTAGTCCCTGGGTCATATGAGGCTGCAAGGAGAAGTCTTCCCTCAGAAGAGGGCCTTCACCCAACCATGCTGCAACCCTGATCTCTGACTTCCAGCCTCCAGAACCGTGGGAAATAAATTTCAGTTGTCTATAAAACACTCAGTCTATGATACATTGTTATATAACAGCCAGAATGGACCAAGATGATATTCAACCTGATTCTACTCACACTTCTAAACATAACTTCCAGTTTACAGGATATACACACAAAAGAGAATAAGTCAATGACTCATGAGGAAACGATCAAGAAACACAGAATATGGGAAAAGTTCTCCAAGACAACTAGCCCAGACTCTGTAAAACAATAGAGAAGGTAAGGAAGACAAGTTCAACTAAGAAGACAGAGCAACCAAATGCAATATGTGAACCTTGATTGGATCCTAATGTTGGAAAAAGCTACGAGGAAAAATTGAAACTACTGGATATTAGGTCACAGAACAATAATTTTTAATTTTCTTAGGTATAATATTATAGTAATAACGGGAAAATGTCCTTACTCAGGGGTGAAATGCTCTGAGGTCTGAAACGTGAGGGAGAAAGAATAGCAGATAGAGCAAAATGCCCGTTGTCCGCTGTGCAGTCTACCGGCAGTGTATGCATAAATTCTTAACTTTTACAATTGGGCCCGACTGTCCCATTTTATTCCCATTCAAGGGTACTTCATCCAGTGTCTCCAAACTCGAACCTGGAGATTCGGGTTTCTGCACTGGCTTCGTTACCTGCAGCAGGAACATCTGTTCAGGGTGGCATTGGGTTTCCTTTATGAAGTCATACCAGGAGCACCCAGGCAGGCAGAGAAAGCTGTTCTACACCCTGAATTCCTCATTTCCTATGGGCAATGAGGTAGAAAGGGAGGCCTGAATTATGGCTATTCCCAGCCCGGTTCAGCTGACAAGGTTTTCCAGCTGCCTAACTCCATGGTATTTATTAACCATGCAATGGAGACCAGCCAACCTGGGCCCTCTGCCGGCACAAGGAAAGTCCAAGATAATGATGATGAAAATCCCAGATAATGATGATACCGTTGTAATTAACTAGTTATTAATAATAGGAAAGGACCAAATGGAAGGCCAGATATTGCAGGCATGTCATTTAGGCAGCTTCACCAGGAAGCTACAACTTTACCCTCTCCCAGGGCCCAACAAAGGGAAGACAGACGCATGCCCAGTAACACTGGGGGACTAGCCAAGTTGTTTGCTGTCAATCACACCCAGGGATAGAGATGGCTGGCCAGTATGGGCATGGCTCCTGCAAGCACAGCAATTTGGGATACTTAATTCCCTAAACAAAGAAGTTTGCCTTCTTGTGCTTTTGGTTCCTCTTGGCACGCGTGGCTCATGGCTCCCACCTGGCTTCCTGGCACTCTCCCGTGTGGCCCAGGGCCATGGGGACCCCCACACACAATGGACCAATGGACTGCAGCTAGCCTGATGCTGTACTGGACCAAGCTCCAACATGGAACGGAAACTCTGGACTCTGGCTCTGCTTCCAGCTTTACTGAAAACGGAGCGACATTTCTTCTACGACTGGACTAAGAGAAATGGGACTTTGGAAACCCAGGAATGTAATTCTATGAAAATAAAGTTCTCTACCATATCTCATCCTCCCGTAGCGACCTCTGGAAACGCTTATTCCAGAGGTACCCCAAGAACCCCACTTTCACCAATAACAATTTCAAAGAAGAGCCCTGACAAGCCAAGTTTGTGAGTACTTACTATGTGCCAGATACCATTCCAAGTGCCTCACATGGACCATAATGTATGGCTTTCCAGACATAGTCCATCTCTACCACATTAAGTTCTACACTAAAGTACTGACTAAAACACTCGCTGTAACTAAAGGCTAAAAGGTCATTTGCAATATGATTCACATTCAGAAGGCTAAGTTGTCATTGCTTCAAAAAATGGGAATTGGTATTGGGGAAGGGGGGAGATTCACTGTTTCTCTCCAAAAACCATTAATGTAAAATATCAAATTCTTGCATGTCTAGGCATCCATAACCATTTATCATGAGAAAGAATGTATCACAATCAAAATCACAGCTTGCCGCCAGCTGTCTACCATGGCAATCAAAGCAAGAGAAGCAAAGATATATTACCTCTATCCAGTTGAGCCTCTCGGGCCATGCTAATCAGCTGCTGCTGTTGCTCACAGCTCTTTACACGTTAGTGTTAGAAGAGTCAAAAGACTAGAGCAGATGTTTCCCTCCCCAAAGTTACCGCAGGGAGTTATTAAGGGGGAAATTAAGCTTCAAATATCCCGTGGGGATAGAATTAAGGGGAAAGGGACCTTCCAACAGCAAGGAAGATGGGCAGGCATTCGAATCCTGGAGAACAGCAGCTGAATTACATGAGCGTTTACAAAAAAGAAGTGTGGCAAACCATTCAGCAAGTGACTCTGGTAGTTAACCACATAGTAACTACATAGAAGCAAGCAATTTTTATTAGTAAAATAGAAAGGCTACACTGGCATATCATGCAGCAATTGTAATTGGAGGGCAACAGAATATGCCAGACTAAAATCTGACTGTAGAGTTCAGGACATGTTACCTGAAAACCTTTGGTGTGCTGATTATTTTGAGCTGTAGGTATTTGAAAAACAACAAATTCTGGGAGAGGCCGTCTCTGAATTCCCCTAGCTGCTGAAAGACAGATCCTCCCAAAGAAACTCAACTGTCATGAATCCCTTCCCCATGAGTTTCATCAACCAGGGAAGACTGACATGTCACAGGACAGGAGACTAGAAGTCGACACCACTCCCAGAAAAACCGTCACAAACTATCATACCTCCCATCTATTCTTCAAGGGTCCATCCATTTTCCCCAAAAATCATTTACTTTTCCCTATGAGGCCTACATCCCTCCTTCCTGTCCCCTATTAAGATGGTATTTAAGCCTGAATTCCAACCATCCCAGGAAGCTACACATTTTTCCCTAGGTATCTCTCATGTATACATGAAGTACACATTAACAACTGCTTGTTTTTCTCTTGTTCATCTGTCTTTTCTTACAGGGGTCTTTACCAAGAAGAGTTAAGGAAAAATTATTTTTCCTTCAATACAATGAAGGAATATGACTGCAGGCAACAACATGGATGAAATCTCACATGTTGACCAAAAGAAGCCAGACACTAAACAGTGCATACTATGACTACATAAAATTTTTTTGTATAATTTATTAAAATTTTTTCATTAAAAAAAGTTTTAAATATATTTAAAATGTATGTAAAATTCAAATTAAGCAAAAACCACCAATGCTGTTAGAATTCAGAATAATAGTTACTTTTGGAGCCGAAACCGGTTTGGCTCAGTGGGTAGAGCGTCGGCCTGCGGACTCAAGGGTCCCAGGTTCGATTCCGGTCAAGGGCATGTACCTGGGTTGCGGGCACATCCCCAGTAGGAGATGTGCAGGAGGCAGCTGATCGATGTTTCTCTCTTATCGATGTTTCTAACTCTCTATCCCTCTCTCTTCCTCTCTGTAAAAAATCAATAAAATATATTTTTAAAAAAAAATAGTTACTTTTGGAGATAGAGATAGTAACTACGACAGGGATTGTCTCTAGGTGATGCCAGTGCTGGTTACACAGGTATGTTCAGTGTATGGAAATTCATGTGCACTCTTCTACATGTATGTAATACTTCCATAAAAGTTTAATTTAAAATATGAAGGTAATTTAATACTTCTACAGCAAGAGAT
This sequence comes from Myotis yumanensis, assembly GCF_028538775.1. NCBI lineage: Eukaryota > Metazoa > Chordata > Mammalia > Chiroptera > Vespertilionidae > Myotis > Myotis yumanensis. Next base: position 63,338,587 of record NW_027223759.1, read on the forward strand.
CTCTAACTTCTACATTGGAAACTACTTTAGAAATGGCGGTGTTATATAAGAAAAGTGAGGGCTCGAGGCAATTAGGAACCAACATCTATGTCTATATGTAAAGTAAAATTAGACATGGTCCCTGCAATAGCATACAAATAACTCTGCAGGCATTAGCAAGAATTGCTGGGGGGAAGTAATTACCAAGGCCTTTGATCTCCTAGTATGTCTTCTATCTGGGATCTCAAAGGGGCCAGGAAACAAATGAGGCCCAGCAGTGCTCTGACTAGCACCCGTGTTTTCATCTGTTTACGGCACCAGGGCCAGATCCTGCACCTTTGCATGGGAAGAAGGGCTAATTTCAGGAGAGGGTCTTGGTGCTACAGTGTCCTGAAATTAACATCATGATTAAATCAAGACTCCAGGTAAGTCAACTTCTATCTGGTCTTTGTAAGCAGGTTCCCAGTCATAGAGCAACTTTACCTGTCTCGGGTTGGCATTTTTCCTCATATACTGGATTCCTAAAAAGGAAGGAACAACAGAGAACTTAAAAGAAATAGCACCCCCTGTTGCTTCAGAACACCTGATTCTATTCGACCTTCTTGCCTACTGTTATGGGTTGAATTGTGTCCCCCAGACTTCACATGTTGAAGTCCTAACCCCCAGTACCTCAGAATGTGACCTCACCGAGCAACAGCATCATTGCAGAGGCAATTAGTTAAGATGAGGTCATACTGAGGTAGGCTGGGCCCCTAAACCAACAAGGCTGGTATCCTTATAAAAAGGGAATATGTGCACACCCACAGGAAGAATCCGCTGTGAAGACTGGAGTTATGCTGCCACAAGCCAAAGAAGTCCAGCAGCTGGGAGAGAGCCAGGAACACATCCTTCCTTAGCGCCTTCAAGGAGCAGGGCCTGCCTCCGGTTTAGCAAATACACTTCTGTTGTTTAAGCCACTCAGTTTGTGTTGCTTTGTTCTGACAGCCCTAGCCAACTAGCTCCTTTACACAGCCCAGGCCTGGCAGTGTTGGTCAACAAGGCAGTTGTAGTCTCATCTTGGAGATGAAATAACAAATACAGAAAAATAAAGCAGACTGCTTTACGTCCCAGAGCAGGGGACACGAACCGAGATTAGAATTCAGGAATCAATAAAAAGTGGGCTGCAAAAAGCTGTGAGAGGTAAAAGCATGAACGAAACAACAAGCTCTCTCCCCTGGAGGCCTGCTAACTCCTCCATCTGGGATGGCTTCGCATGGTTCTATTCAAAGAGAAAGGTGGCTAATGTAGGTCCCCAAAGCCAACTCCAGCACACCTTCCCCCTAGACTGGTAACTCCCACTGCAGGAATGAATGATTTGTCAAAGGCCTGAATCTGCTCAAAAGAATGTGATTACTGAAAATAAGGCAGGAGAAAAAGAGAATGTGAATAGAAATGGCATTTTAATAAGTAATAAGATTTCAAGGGAGGCTCGTGGTTCAGAATCACTTCTGAACTTTAATGTCGAATTAATGTACATTGTCTTCCAACAACGTCGGTCCAGCAGAAACTTAGCACAACAGTGTCTATTTCAAAGCAGCCACAGAAAATAAAAATGAACCTCTGGAAGCAATCAGCACTAGGAGGGGATTTTGAATTGATCTCCAGTATGTGCCAGCTATGACTAAGGTCCAAATGATGGCAAACATCAGTCGCATCTACTAGATTAAATTTTAAGATTAGCTTGAAAAATAGGACTAGAGTGAATTTTTATGCAATGGAAGTCTATTCACTTAAGAAATATTAATGGAGCGCCCACCACATACTGGGTACCAGGCCACACACTGAAAGTCAGATCCCGCAGTGAGCAAAGTAGATATGAGCCCTGCCCTCAGGGGGTTTTGAGGGGAGCTCACAACCTCTAGTTCAGAGGTAACTCATGCAGTGATAATACCTGATGGTCTTTAAAGGATAAAATTTTGTCTCAACAATCAAAAAATTTCATTATTGTTCTTCCAAGTTTGAAAATTAGCTAGGCCTCCATGACTCTCATTGAAATTAGTACCAGAGGCTGAGCTTTGGAATCTTCAGAGGTACAATGTAAGGGAGGGAGGAGTGCTCCCTAAGTGTGTGCACCAACCTCCGAAGCAGACCACTGGGTAGCCTGAGAAAGCCAAAGTCGCTGATTTCCTCCCCAAGGTACCTGGTGACTTCAACACATTGTACTTACAATCCCGGTTGGCAACCCCACATTCAAATCATTGGATTACAGAAAGGAATTGTGCCCGCCAACACACTCAGATGTGATGTGGGCAAAGTGGTTCATGAACAGAGAGGGGGGGAAAAAGGCCAGTTCAAAGGAAAATCAGTTATGGCAGGAAACAGGCCTCCTTCCAGGGATGGTGGCACCTTCCCAAGGGCAGGCAGGGGTGCAAAGTGAGGTCAGCATGCCCTGCACCTCCACACATGGGGTTCCTGCCGTCCTTCCAGGACCCTCCTCTGGCCGGGCATGTGGCACTGTGACCTGACATTGTTAGGTCAGCCTTCCAGGCAAAGTGATGATGTTGACTGTCACGTTCCTCTTGTGAATTCTGTGATATCCCCTTAACAAAGCCTGCCCTTCCTGCAGCAGCAGGGTTTGCTTCAAGGAGCAACAGCTGGGTTTTAACCCAAAGCTACACCCCTGGGACTTGATGCCCTTCCAACTCACCTTCTTTCTCAATGACACCAGCTCACTTTAAGGCAAATGACAAACTGCAAGTTAGACCCCAGCATGAATAACTTCAGTTTTTACATTATTAAATTCCCAATTTCTTCACCAAAAAGATGCCTAGCACAAATACACACACACACACACACACACACACACACTAGAGGCCCGGTGCACAAAAATTTGTGCACTCGGGGGGTCCCTCAGCCCGGCCTGTGCTCTCTTGCAGTCTGGGACCCCTCAGGGGATGACCACCTGCTGGCTTAGGCGCACTCCCCAGGGGATTGGGCCTAAGCTGGCAGTCAGACATCCCTCTGGCAGCCCGGGAGCCCTCAGGGGATGTCCACTTGCCAGCGGGGAGCAGGCCTAAGCTGCAGTCAGACATCCTTAGCACTGCTGAGGAGGCGGGAGAGGCTCCCACCACCACCACTGTGCTGGCAGTTGTCAGCCTGGCTTGTGGCTGAGCATAGCTCCCCCTGTGGGAGTGCACTGACCACCAGGGGGCAGCTCCTGCATTGAGCATTTGCCCCCTAGTGGTCAGTGTGTGTCATAGTGACCAGTTATTCCCAGTGGTTCTGCTGTTAGGGTCAATTTGCATATCACCCTTTTATTATATAGGATAGAGGCCTGGTGCATGGGTGGGGGCCAGATGGTTTGCCCTGAAAGGTGTCCCAGATCAGGGTGGGGGTCCTGCTGGTGTGCCTGGCCAGCCTGGGTGAGGGGCTGATGGCTGTTTGCAGGTTGGCCACAGCCCCTTCAGGGTGGGGGTCCCCACTGGGGTGCCTGACCAGACTGGGTGAGGGGCTGATGGCTGTTTTCAGGCTGGCCACACCCCCTTCAGGCTGGGGTCCCTGCTGGAGTGCCTGGCCAGCCTGGGTGAGGGGCTGAGGGACGTTTTCAGGCTGGCCACACCCCCTTCAGGGTGGGGGGTCCTCCTGGGTGCCTGGCCAGCCTGGGTGAGGGGCTGATGGCTGTTTGCAGGCTGGCCAAGGCCCCCAGCCACCCAAGTTCCCAATGGAGGCTGGCTGGAAGCAGGTATCTGGGATTTATTTATCTTCTATAATTGAAACTTTGTTACCTTGAGCGGAGGCCACAGCCGGCAAGAGCAGGCAGGAAGCTTGGCTTCCTCCATTGCCGGGGCAACCAAGCCTCCTGCTTGCTCCAGCTCCGGCCACCATCTTGGTTGGGTTAATTTGCATACAGTCGCTCTGATTGGCTGGTGGGTGTGGCTTGGGGCGTAGCAGAGGTGCAGTCAATTTGCATGTTTCTCTTTTATTAGATTTTATATATATGTCTAAACCGCTCAGAAATGTAAAATTTAATAAAATGTACATACACACTACAGAACATACACTCAGGTTACTCTGCGGCCAATGCTGTGACAACAATACACACAGTGGCTCTCAAACTGATATGTGTTTCTGAGTTACCTGTGAATGTGAGAAATGCTGATTCTGATTCAGGAGGTCCGGGGGCATGGAGCCCTGAGACCCTGCGTTCTAACAAGCTCCCAGGTCTGAGGACCAAACTCTGCGTAGCAAATGGTCTTCAGTACCTAGGAATTTTGTCATCACTGGATTTATAACAAAAGTTTCCCAAATACAGCTATCAATGATTGACTGGATCGATTTGGTTTATTAAACACAAGGTCTTTAAAGAGAGAAAAGACACCTTAGTTTTCCATATTACTAATACCCATTGAGCAACAATAGAGTCAATATAGACCATTAACAGAATATATCAGAAACTGGTAACATGAGTTGTCTTAGGAAGGAACTGACCACCTAGAGGAGAAAAGGGAGGATTTTCACTGAACATTCTTTTTCAGTTTTTAAATATTGAACCACGTGAGTAAATTACCTATTCAAAAAATAAATGGCGTTTTAAAATTTTAAAACTTTTCATAGGATATTCTGGAAACTCAATAAATGTTCATTCAAATTAATCCATTTCCCAGGAAAGTAAGTAACAGGCCTTACTTTAGTACCTTAAGTAAGTTAGCACTTTCTTCAAAAATGAAATATCTCTTAGTTTCACCACCTTCTAGGATCATGCCAATATTATATTTTATAATAACATTTTCAACACAATTACTCTTCTTTGGCACTGGATGGAAATGCCCAACAGCACATCTCGATGCACAGGAAATTTTAAAAAGCTTTGATGTGCCCCTCTAACAAGCCAGGCTCTTGCTGCTGAGAACAGGAGGAAACTGCAAGGAACTTTCTGTAATTTCAACCTCTAGTCCATAAATTTGAGAACCTGGCCTATTTGCATTTTCATTGTTCCTATTAATGGCATTCAAGTTGTTTTAAATCTACATATACAGAAGTAACTGCAACTGAAAGCAAACCAAAGGAGGGACTGGTTAAGAATATGTGTGTACGCGTGTGCATGGTGTATGTATACATGGTGTGTGTGTGTGTGTGTGTGTGTTTGTGTGCATGGTGTGTGTATACATGGTGTGTATGCGTATGTATAGTGTGTGTGTGCGTGTGCGCGCGCGCGCGCGGGCATGGGCATGTGCATGGGTGTGTGCACAGTGTGTGTGCACGGGTGTCTCATCATTAAGAGACCCCACAGCTGATCCTTGGAGTAAACGTTAGCGTAGCCCTCTGACCTAACCTTAACCCATACTGACCCAGCCCCACCTGGACACTCCCAGGGTCTCCACAGCAGACACATCCTTCTTAAATAATTTAGTTGTGACTCCGGTGTAAGACTCTGAAAGTACTAGTTGCATTTGCAACTTCTGAATTAACATTCACATGTAAACCCTTAAACAGCTTGTTTGGTTCCGCTTAGTACTGAGTCACCACAGCAGACTGCACCACGTTCTGTTGAGGCTTCCTTCCCCAGACTCTCACTTCTGCGCCCCCTCAACTCACACTGCCGGTGCCCTGGCTGGGGTTCATCGCCGCCAAGGTCCCCATTCTCTCCCTTTGTGGCATAGCTTATAACTGAGTGGATGGGCTGCATAGGCTAAAGCAGTGGTTCTCAACCTTCTGGCCCTTTAAATACAGTTCCTCATGTTGTGACCCAACCATAAAATTATTTTCGTTGCTACTTCATAACTGTAATGTTGCTACTGTTATGAATCGTAATGTAAATATCTGATATGCAGGATGGTCTTAGGCGACCCCCTGTGAAAGGGTCGTTCAACCGCCAAAGGGGTCGCGACCCACAGGTTGAGAACCGCTGGGCTAAAGGATCAGAGACAGAGAAACCCAAGCTAGAGGGATCCACCTGTCATAGCCCTGCCTGGAGGAGTTTTGGCAACAGTCCAGCACATGTGTCTAAAAAAGCACAATCAACCATGCCTAATTCCAGTCTCCGTGTCTGTTATCAAAGGAGCTGCAGCCGTGGTAGGAAGATAAGCAAAAACTTGGGGTGAGGAAAGGTGACCCAGCAGTTCAGTGGATCTTCCTAACTCTCCCAAACAGCTACAGATACAGCCCAGAACCAGCAACGACTCCCAGCAACGCGGGGTGGCCTGGCAGGGAGGATGGCGAGAACTAAGCAGATCCAAGGGCCCAGCCAAGAGGGCAGCGGTCCCAGCAGGAATGGCAATGCCAAGCAGGAAATTGAAGAAACTCAGAATTACAGGCCAAGAAAATCCTGTGAGGGTTGAGGCGAGGGTTCATTCAGCTCACACACCTGCTCTCACCCAGGGCTTGAGCTGTACCACCAGTTTCCTACCTGCCAGGTGACGGGTGTGAGGCTGCCAAGGTGCCTCTGCTCACATTACAAACGGATCGAGATCTGAGAGCTACTGAGCTGGGGCTGCCAGTGAAAACCAAGAGGTGCTACAGCTGCTCAGGGCTGGAGAAGGCAGGTATAGCTTCCAAACTGCCATGCCACTCACTCCAACACTCTCAGTAGCTCCTCCTCCAACACCAGCACCACCACCATCATCACCAAAACCAACAGCGACTGAGCATGCACTGCCTCCAACGACAGGACCTGCAACCATTCTCCTCCCGGCTCAGTGTTCTCCAGCCTCTCTGGCCTCTTTAATGTTCCTGGAGCAAACCACGCAAGTTGCCACCCCAGGGCTTTGCTTGCCCTTCCTTCTGCCTCAGAAAGCTCTTCCCATAGGTACCTCCACAGCTCGCGCTCTCTCTCTCCTGCAACCCTCATTCACTCACATGTCTCAGCTAGCCTTCCCTGACCACCCTATTTAAATGGCCAATCCTCTCCTCTACCATCTTGGTTGGCACTCTCCTTTCCCTGTAGCTGTTTCCCTCAAAGCACTTATCACACTGACATTCTGTATGTTTTACTTACATATTTGTGTATTGTCCCCTTCACCAGAAGCACCTGTGCTGACAGTCTAGGAAGGATAAAGCAACCTTCCGGAGAGAGAAAGGGACAGTACAGGCAGAAACAACGAATGTCCATTAGGTCCCTTTCCTTCTTCCCACTGCACAGCCATTTGCTTCTTGATCTTTAAGATCTAGAGTGAGAGTCCTCCTCCTTAAAGTTGTCCTTTATGTCTCTCCACTTCCCTGGTCTCCCCTGCCTTCACGCTCCCGCTGTCTATCTAAGCCAGTGATGGCGAACCTATGACACGCGTGTCAGAGGTGACACGTGAACTCATTTTTTTGGTTGATTTTTCTATGTTAAATGGCATTTAAATATATAAAATAAATATCAAAAATATAAATCTTTGTTTTACTATGGTTGCAAATATCAAAACATTTCTATATGTGACACGGCACCAGAGTTAAGTTAGGGTTTTTCAAAATGCTGACATGCCAAGCTCCAAAGGTTCGCCATCACTGATCTAAGCAAACTTCACACTGACCAAGGGCATCTGCCTCCCTGGGCTAATCATCCCCTTACTGGGAGGATTACTGAGTTACTTCCTGCTTAGAAAAGCACTAGGACGGTGCTTAGTTAAGTGTCATTAAAGTGTAGCCATTGTTATTATTTAGTATCTGTATCTTTACCGCGCATACTGATTAAAATCTTATTTCTACAGCTAAATTATAAGCAAATTAAGGGCAAAGAATTTATCCTATATTTTGGGATCCCCCAGAGTACTTAACAGGTTTTTAATAATTATTTGTCAAGTGATTGAAACACAGGATTTCTGTTTTAAAGATTCATTTGAAACCCCTTAGAACCTCTACTTAAACAGTGATTCCAATCCTTTACCTCTTCCAGGACTGACCTGGTGTGCAAACACAGCAAATCTCTGAAAACGGCATTTATAATGGGAACTTCGCTATAGCATGAATAGCAGAGCCAAAATACTACATAAGAAAAAGATCAAACAAATATTGACTCAAAAGAATTTTCCCCAAGGCAACTGTTATAGTCTTATCTTGAATAGAATGTTTGCACAGTTAATTAAATATTGCCATGGACTCAGCAAAATCCCAGGCAGACCCTGCCAAGCCGAGTTTCACATTCCCACCGTCTTATCACTGTGTAAGAATCCCTCTCCTCACACCCTCACTGATCACTGCAGCTAATGCTGCCTGTGGGATTAAATGATAAGTCAGTCACACACCTTTTAGCCCTGGACAAAAGACAATGGAATCTCAGTGCCAAAGACTGCATTTACCTATCCCACAGCAAATATGTTCTGTCCCTACCCTCCCACAAATCAATCAGGCTGCATCTGTTACTACCTGTTGACTTCTTGGAAACGTATGAAATAGAAGAACTGTGTGGAGAGAGAGGCATTTACTGGTTTCACAGGACAAGCCTCTACCCACCAAATACTAACAAGAGTTTACTTCCTGTGATTACCTATGGTAAAGCCTGCCAGAACCCAGGAGCCTCAAAATCCCCCTCAAACTCGCAGGCCATTCTCTGGTCAGGGAGTGGGCTAATTGCTAGTTTTCACTGGGTTGTCTAAAATGTAGGGGGTCAATTAGGACAGGTAGAAGCCAAACAAGAGTCATCCACAACCTTTCTTCTTCCCCTCCAGCCATTATTTATTGAGCATTTTTATAGGGTAATTTATTTAGTTATATGATGCTCCAAGCTCTCCATTCTAGGCACTGGGAGTACAAGAGGAAATAAACCCTACCATGCCTTCGGGAAGGTTGTAGTTGAGAGAGAGAGAGAGAGAGAGAGAGAGAGCGAGAGAGAACAACAAGATATGTAAGTAAAATTTATACTGTGTTAGATATTGGTAAGTGCTAAGAAGAAGAGAAAAACAAAAGGCAAAAAACAATATAGGAAAGCAGAATATGAAATGTCACAGAGAGGGAGGGAGGTTAGAGGTGGGTGACCAAGAACATCCCCAGTGAGAATTCACATTTGAGTCTCAGGGGTGGGGCCAGCCTTGCAGATAAATGGGGAAGAGCATTCCAGGCAGGGGAGACTTCTGTGCAAATGTCCTGTGGCAGAACATGGCTGGCATGATGGGGAACATCAAGGAGGCCAATGTGACTGGAACCTAATGTTCACAGGGAGAAAGGCAAGAAATAAGACCCGAGAGGAGCAGAGAGCAAGACCATACAGAACCTTGCTTCCAAAACATATGCCTTTTCATCAAGTACAGAAAGACCAAACATTTACCAAATTTTCATTTACTCAAAGCTCTCCAGTGGTATTTTTTGAAGAACTTATGTCTCCATATTTCAAGTGAACAACCTGCCCCCACCCAAAGAAAAATGTTATACAGCAAGCCAACATATTTACCTGGGGGAAAAACCTAAGTTATATTAATAAAAATGAAAACCGTTTGTGGTTTTGCATGCAAGCTTCCATACATGGGGCTGGGACCAGGCATCACAATAGAGAACACAGCCCAGCACCATGGGCAACTGGACGTGCAATGATGCTATAAAAAGATGCCATGCTGGTTAAAATGAATAATGTGCAGAACTACGGGAGTCTGGAGCTTGAAATTTATCACAGAGGCATTTTTTAAATGTTTAATGCCTTAAGGTCTTTGGCAAATTTAAATGGCAAGCTGGCTAATGTAATATCCAGACCACACATACATCCTGCCCAACCAGCTTCTCCACATGAATAAGATGCTATCAGCCAAGATCTGAGACACAGCAGGGTTTGGGGGTGCTACCTGAAGGTCTGCTATCTACCAATTCAATGAAAACCTGATCAACCAGTTTCATGCATCACATAAACAGTTTTCCAATTCATCAATACGCATAACAAATTCTAAACAACTGACTAGTGACTCCACTGTTCGTTTTTTATTGTTGTTGTTGTTGTTGTTGATTTGAGAGAGAGAGAGAAACATTGATTTGTTGTTCCACTTACTTATGGTTTCTTTGATTGCTTCTTATATATGCCCTTGACTGGGGATCCAACCCAACACCTTGGCATATCAGAATGACGCTCTAACCAACTGAGCTACCCAGCTAGGGTGACTCCACTGTTCTTAAGAACACAGTCTGTGTTGCCAAGACAACAAGTATGGACTGCCAGGCATGGCCTGAAGGTTGTATAACAAAAAACAGCTATTATTATTAATGACCAAGTAGTGACAATCTTTGACCATCAGGTTCTACTGGGGCTACTCCCACTGCCCCTCCTACAAAAATGAATAAATTGCTGTTGCTGGGTCGTTTCATGGCTCTCCTGGGTTGGAAATTATTTTTTAAAAAATAAAACTAAAAGAAGTCAATGGGGCTAAAGTGATTTACACAGGAAGAACTTTGGGGGAAGAAGTGCCTGGAACTTCAGAAAGGTATGGACTGGAAGAGTAAAAGTACGTTTGGAGGAGAGGAGATCCAGAACAGTGTGAAGCAGGAGAGAATTTCTAGAGAGATTACTTAGAATGTTTAGAAATGTACATTGAATCCCTCTTCATTTTCTCTAAAAGAGACAAATCAAGTTTGAAATATGGGAAGCAGACGTTAGTTACTGGAGATTCTGAGCTGTGTTCCCCTGACTGGTAAAATGCAACAAGTCCTCTTGGGACAACTGGAAGTGGGGAGCCTCGTCCATGACACAGACGTGGTGCAGTCCGTTATGGAGGGCGATGATGTATTCCAGAACAAAGCCTGGCGGAGATGTGGCAGGGCAATCACCCAGCTGTCTCTGCCCTGCCGCAAACATTGGAGCCAGTCATTCTATGGATGTTAAAGATCACATGCCAGTTTCCCCCCAAACTACCTAACAAGCAGAGATTAGGGGAAAGATTCATTCTGTCTTGCATTTTCCCAGTCTCAGCAAAGAGCTCAAGAAACAAAACCAGCTTCCTGACATGGTGTTCCCCAATCATCTAGAAGCAACTGACCTCAGGAAAAAGGGAGTTTCTCCAGGGATCTTTAATCTAATCAGTCTCCCCCTTCACCTTCCAGAAGACAAATTAAAAGAAGCGTGGTCATGCACCCTTCAAAAGTAAAGGCTTTCTACCTCCAGGAAGGTTCTGGTCAAAGAGGAATCATACATAACATAGAATCTGTCCCACTGGTGAGTGGGCAATTAATTTTTCAGTTTCACAGAGAAGTTAATAAAGTCTCCATTCTGACTGTACATAACTATTTGAGACACTGATGATTATACCCGGAATCTTTTTAAATTGCATAAAATAATGGAGAAACAGGACTTGCAAGTAGCATAAAAACTAAAGACAAAGACTATCTGAGAGGATCCTCTACAAGCAAAGACCATGAAGTCCCATTTTATAGCACTATCTAAAACTCCCAACCTAATTATATAGGATGGTTTCCATTCTCTGTTTTATGCTTTTTCTTGATTTTCTAAAAAATAATATATAATTTCTACAAGTCAAGAAAAAAACCACTTTTTAAATTATACACAGAAAAAAAATTAAAAATGGACCTTTAAAATGTTACCATTAAGTATACTTGATGGGGTAAATTGCTCTCTACTTTTCACTGTATTTTCTGAAGCTTTTATAATGATAATGTAGTCATTTATACTTAAAAAACAACTTTTAAAAAGATGTTTTAAATTATAAAAATGTCAGGGGACTCAAATATTTTTGTCAAGGGTCATAAGTGTATAACTTCAAAATAGTATCAGGAAGAAGCGTTCACCACTGACCAAGTTCCTTTTACAGGTAAAGAATTTACATGACACAGTGCTTCTCGAACTTGAGCCTGCATGGGAACCACCTGGGCAGTGGGGGAGGGGGGGGGAGGGGAGGGTTGTTAGAACCCAGGTGCTGGGACCAGCGCAGCTGCTCTTCTAAACAGCTCCCAGGTGATAGTGATGCTGCTAAGCAACGGCCCCAGTTTGAGTAGCCAGGCTTGATGCCACGGAGAATGAGTTGAGTCCAGCTTGTGTTCTCCCAGGAAGCATGTCCAGTTCATGTAGACTGGGCAGCAGAGAAAGTGAACTCAGAATTCCACCTTCCTTCAACGTTCTAAAGCAGGAGCACCGACCCATGTCCCTCTAGTTAACCCTTGGTGATTAAAGACGTGGTCCTGTCCTTACAAGGGGATCGAAGAAATGAAGATAATCGAGATTCCAGGACCTACTGAGTTTGTTAGCACATCTGACGGAACCAGCCTTGGGAGGCTGTTTCTGGACTCCCTAGAATTGTCCATAAACATATCAAACCTCCTGGCAGTAGTTTTCAAAGACCATATTTTTTGTTTTTGCTACAATGATTTTGTTAGGTGCCTGAAAACAGGAGGCAGTCGGTGGACTCAGTATCTTCCAGTCATAAGGGGACAAAAACAAAAGGTGAGCTGACCAAGCACCACCAGGTGACTCTGAGAACACAGGAGTGCGGGGAAGGAGCGTAAACTTGTAAAGAGTCAAAACAGTCGCCGCCCTTTCACTCTCAACCTCACACTCCCAGTCTCCTCAGGGTCCATCGGGAGCTAAGACAAAACCACACTCAGAAACTCCACAGAACCTCAGTAAGACACTGCACAGGGCACATCCAATCTCCTCCACCTCCACAGCCCATCAAAACGCTGCAGGTGACGATGTGTTTCCTAAGGAAGAAGGTACCTGGCCGAGAGGCCTCCAAGTCTATGCAGTGAGAACACTCATAACTAACTTAATTAACCATTCAGAAGAGCACAGAATCCCACCAGCCTCCAGGTCCCCAAACACCACCTTTGCCATTTATCCCCAATGCTGTCATTTCCTGCCCACGGTGAACTAATTACACACAGTGGGAATTCTGGAGCTGCCAGTTCCAATGTTTATCTGCTGTTAACTTGTTGTGCGACCTCAAAGATATTTCTGCAGTGCCTGTATGTCCTCTGCCATAAAAGCAAGATAAGGGAATGACATGCTTGACAAAGTGCCCTAATATAATACCATAGTCATCCCTATCCTAGAGATGCTTGCGGGGATGCTAATTAACATATCTCTCTACTAAGGCCTTTAAAGATAACTGATGACATGTTGTGAAAAGCATAGGTTCTCAAATGATATTTCCTCTTTTGCTAAAACAGGTTTCAGTGGCAATTGCTACCTATAAAGTTGTTGATAAAAAACAGTATGAGGAGGAGGGACGGGGACTGGGTGAAAGAAAGTGCATAATGCATGGACACAGATAAGAGTTCGGCCAGAGGGAAGAGGAGGTGGGGGCTGGGGGGAGAAGGAAAATTGAAGGGGGGAGAATGGGGACATCTGCAATAGTGTCAACACTAAAAATAAAGAAAAAAATAGTATCAAGTGTGCTTCTTTGCAAATCATTCAGTTTCATTCAATGGTATATATTTTTCTATGCCCATATCTCTAACAAAAGACCCTGGCTTAAGAAATCACGTTAAATTACATTTCTATAACCTTACCCTCCAGCACTGAGAACTTAGGTAAGTAAAAGTGGGTTGTACTTCCTTACCCATGAAATATTTTGCAACCATGTTTTAGAAGACTAGTTAGTAACATATTCTGGACATGTGAGAAAATTGGTTATAAAACATTCAATATACAAAATAACCAGTATAATCTGCTTTTGTAAATCTATGTGGGCACAGCAAAATATTCAATAAATGGTAGCTATTATACTTTACATCTACCTACTAGGGTTCCAGCCCTTTCCTTATATATTTGAGTAGGCTATATATTGAACTTATAGCTCATATTAATAATTTGAGTCACAAGTTAATGCAAATTTTCCCAGTCTGTTGTCTCTTCATTTGTATAGAAATGTTAAATTTTAACATATTTAAATCTGTTCATTTTTTTCTTCATTGGCTGCTTCTTTGTTTTAAAGCCATAAAAATTCTCATTCCTATGCTGACCTAATAAATATTTTCTACTAGTTTTTCTGTAATTTAATTTGCAATATTTAATTCTCTGGAGGTTATTTTTGAGATATGATTTGTTTGGTGGGATCCAATTGATATTATGTCCAAAAAATTTTATTTAAATATCTGTTAAATCATTCTTCCACATTGTCTTATTCTGGAAACTTTAGCCTTTTTGTGTCATATGTAATTAGGAAATTATTCCAATTCCCTTTTTTAATATAAAGTACAAGAACCTCAAAGTAAAACCCAAATAAACATAATAGTTCTGTAAGAAATCTCAGTAAGAAACCATGGAACAAATAAAATCCTCCTCCTCAAGCCATTTCACCTTCAGTGGGGCACCAGGCAGGTAAGCGATAATTCCTGCTTAAAATCAGTCTTCCTATTCAGTAGAAGGCTTTGAGAAAGTAATTGTAGGGTATATAAGTATATGGTAGCTGAGTCACCAACTGCTATTTGAATTCTCTGCTCATTTCATGGGGAGGGGTTCTTCTTGGGTGGCAATGTTATTCTAACCCTGACACACCTGGAAATAGCACCACTCGGTCTGAAGAATGTAAAAGAAGTTGAAGAATTCATTGTTTAATTTAATCAATTTTAGAACCATCATTTTTACTCTATTTTTTCCCCTTCAGATATATTAGAAATCTACCACACACAATATGTACTATATAAATGTGCACGTGTGTGTGTGTGTGTGTGTGTGTGTGTATGTATGAGTTTCAGATTCTAATGTATGCATCCTGCCATTCCCATTAAGATTTAGTCTCCTGCCTTGGCTAATGTGGCTCAGTTATTAGATCATTGTTCCACGCACCAAAGGGTCTTGGGTTAGATTTCCAGTCAAGGGCATGTACCTGGGTTGTGGGTTCACTCCCCACCCCTGTTTGGGTGCTCACATTGATGTCTCTCTCTCTCTCTCTCTCTCTCTCTCTCCTCCCTCCCTTCCACTCTCTCTGAAAAGCAATGGGAAAAATATCCTCCTGTGAGAATTAAAAATAAGATTTAGGCTCCTGAAAAGCAAAGGCTGTGTTTATCAAGGAAGGGAAGGAGTTGGGAGAGAGAGAGAGAGAGAGAGAGAGAGAGAGAGAGAGAGAGACGGAGAAAGGAAGGACGGAAGGAACGACCCATCTGCAAACCTTCTGGCTAAGCCCTGCCCAGAGTGAACACTCAGGAAAGGCTGCCAATGGATCAGCTATTCAGCATTTCAGCCATAAAGGATGCTTAAGGAAAAAGAAAAAGAACATATATCACTGAAAGCTTTCATCTGAATTCATCTTTCCTCCTAAGTCATATGGACAGGTTTCTGCCATCCACTCACACCCTGAAGCACAAGATGGGATGATCTGTCTCTGCATTTGCATAGCTACCACTCGTCATTACCCAGCCCTATTTTTTGACTCAACAAAGTAGAATTGCACCATTAGGACTTCAGCGTGTCTATTCTTGCAGCGACTATTTTGAATTGTGCCTTTTAGAAGCAACCACTTGCAGGAAAAAAAAAAAAAAGAATTGTAACTCCTTAGGTATATCCTTGGCTTGCTTTTAGAATCTGAGCTTCCCGGGCTCAATTTCCTGTTGCTTTCCGTGTGGGGAGGGAATGGCTGAGGGAGGGTCCTCTAGGGCGAGGCAGCCGAGGGAGTCCTCAGCCTTGTAATCCCTGTGTTTAATCCCCGGCACCAATAAATGAACCAGAGAAAGCACTACCATCATCAGTGCTACAACTTCCTGAGCAGCCTATAAACATGTTCTACTTGTTATTTCCAGTGCTGTGTTTGTTACCAAAAAAATTCTAGAATGTATTCCCTTCCCATCTCCAAAACAATTGCTCAATTTAATATTATACTTAATTATTAAGTGTCATTTTAGAGCTCTTGCTTAATTTTTTAATCTAATAAATGACTAGCATGTTAAGAAATCTGATATTTAATTTCATAATATAGTTCTAGTCTCATACATAAAGTAGAAAAGTCTAACTTATAAGAATGTCCTCCCTGTCCCTGCTCTCTCTTCTCCGTTGGAGAAGAATGGCTACGTTTGTCAGCAGCATAAAGTGGCCAGGGAAGAAGAGAGAGATTATCTTACATGCTGGCAAAGTGACCGTATTTGACTCCTCCCATCGCCGTCTGCATCCTACTCCCAAGCCCAGAGGAGCCTGGGAGAAGGAGAGTAGAGTTACATACCAGTAAATACCATCCAGGCTGCCTCTCCCACCCCTCTCTCCCAGCATTTGCTCAGAGGTGTCCACTGGAGAGTCAGGCACAGGAGGTCAGAGAGTAAAGAGCAAATGTGGGAGGTGGGGGGGGCATTAAAAAATGCAATTCCTTCCACTGTATTGGGAAAGGCATCTAGAAACACATGTAAACACACACATACTTTACCCTTGTGTTTAAACAGCAAGTCTTATTGCAGCAGTTCACGCCTGCTACAAACCATGTTCAAGAATGTCACTGCAGCCTGGTAAGTCTGAGAGGGAGGGCACCGAGCATCCTGCAGCCATGGCCCCTGCTCCTCTCCAATCTTCCCCATAAGTAGTATCTGAGGGTATTGCCCCATTTCATTCCAGAGTCTAGATTTCCCCCTAAAATGTACGGTCTCCCCCAAAGTCTCTGAGAAGCAGTAGAAGAGGCATTTGCAAGGTCTCAAGGTCAACACTGGGACAAGTGCAGGAAGGTCACTAATTGAGGCCAGATGCTGGGGTTTTAGACTTGGCAAGCTGAATGCTGACCTTGCCCCTCCTGGAAGCTTTCTCTTAGGAGCAACAACGTTGCATTTATAGGAGACACCAGTGCAGCCTGTGGCACCTCACATTACCGGCTGCCAGCCTTCACCCCTGCCTGGACATTTTATGGCAATAACTGATCCGCAGTCTAGGGAGATTGCTGGTGGAAAATAGAATATGCCCCATCCCCAAAAAGGATAACTACCTTTTAATAAGTGCTTCCTATGAACCTATTTTTGTAAGAGCCTTAGGTAAATTTACATATTTCTTCTTCACAGGAATCCCAATAGGACTTTTATTCCTACTTTAAAGATGAGGCAGCCCAGGTAAGTAACTTGCCCACAGCAGGATTCAACCCCAGTCACCTGGATCCAGAGGCCCTGGCTACGATGCTTAACAGCCTTACAAACCTAGCCCAGGCAGCCGAAAATTCTGCTGTGGGGTCCCATACCTTCGGGGGGAAGTCCAAACTCATAACATACCCAAGGCCCTTCACAGCCCCATCCCTGCCAAGGCCGCTGCTCCCTCATCCCCACCCCTGCCTCATAATTCGCTCCAACCACACTGAGCTCCTACACTTGACCAAACCTATCAACTCCCTCTCCCCAGTGAGCCCACTGCTCCCTCCACCCAGGATGCCCACCCCTCCTTTTTGGGCCACTTCGAGGTCATCCTCAGGTCACAGGCCCTGGGGTACCTCCTGCAAGAACTACTCCCTGACCCAGCTGAGAGCACCCGGCTGCTCATCCTGGGTCTCCCCTCGCTTCCAGGCCCCTCCGGGAGGGCGCTTTGGACAATTACCATCTGCTGAGCTTTCCCCTGAGCCTGGCCACCAGCCCCTTGAGGGCCAGGCCCAAGTCTTATTCATCTTTGTCAGCCCCGTGATTCACAAGGTGTCTGGTCTCCTCGTGGGAACGCAATAAAAGTTTGCTAAATTAAAAAGCGGGTGAAGGGAACAATGACATGATGGAGAAATGGATATGGAGACAGGAGGTTTGAATTTTCATTTTTAAATGGCAAGTCTTCATTTCTAATAAACATTAATTAAACTGCTCAACACCCCTGAGTCTCCAGCTATATATTCTTCAATTAAAATAGTTCTTTCATGACGGTTTCCTGTGCCAAACCTTTCCTCGCAGGCTTATGTGTTCACCAGAGCATCCTGGGACGAGTAACAAAAGGCATTCTCTCTGCTTGCAACAGGAGGGAAATTGAAGGCCTACTCCCTAAATGTTCGCTCCTGACAACACAAAAGTATGTGCACTATGATTTCAAAAGAGATGGAGGAAAGTCTGTGGCAGAGGAAGGCATATTATTAAGGAGGAAAAGAAAGACTCCCAAGACAGGGCAGAGATAAGAGATAACTCCTTATTTAATAGGAACTAGCAAGTGACTCCTAGGGAGGCCCAGCTCTCAGAACGCCCACATGCAGATGACAAGGGGTGATTATGGCCTTGACCTCAGAGACACACGGTGCAGGTGTGGGGCTCGGCCGCCGGACAGCAGACGAGGGCTACAAGTCCCTGCCATCCACATGGCTCCCAGGCGACTGACAATGGCCAGGTCCAAACCTCAGAGCCAAGAGAAACTACACCCACTCAGAGGGAGAAGTTCCTGGAGTCGGAGGCTGAAATCCTACACACACAGACTCCTTTCCCTGCGGCAGCTTCAAGTTCACAAGTGAGCACATTTCTGATGCTGAAGACGCGTCTCTGGTGTTTCCTGAGAAAGACGGAGAGGCGGGATCATGGTGTTCCTTGATCCCTCTCACCTTCAGCACGGACTGGGTGTCAGCGTTATAGACAACTGGAATGTCAGAGCCAGAAGATCTCTGAGATCAGGCCTTCTAGTAATTTTCAAACACTTGCTAGTGACTGCTCTGGTCAAACAGCAGCTTGCAGAAGCATAAAGACAGGTCAGAAAACTGAGGCTGCTCCCTTTGGGGGACAGGGGCCAGGAACCCCAAGTGTGTGTGCAGGGACAACCTCTGAGGTGGCTTAATGGAGGCTTGGGAATTTGGCTGGGAAATCAGATTCAGTCCAAACCTGTATTTTGCAGTACGGAACCCATAGTGCAGGGGACAAGGTGACTCGTCCAAGGCCGCAGGGTCCGAGTGGCAGAAGGCCCAAGAACAGGACTCAGGTTCCTGGCTGTCAGGTCCCAGGGCCACTCTGGGGCTTAGACAGAGGGGAAGAGTAACTCAGTGACGATGCTTTACTAATGCATTTATCACACATACTCAGGAAAGCTCTGCTACAAACACCAATGCACCCTCCCCACTCCCCACCCCAACTGGTCCCCAAAATGGGTAAACCTTTGGAGGCTTTTAAATGACCTAGAACTTTCTCAGGATCCCCTCCACACCCCCTTTCCTTCTCTGTTGCATTCTGAGCAGCACTGCACCAAGGGACTGCCTGCCACGCTGTGGTTCTTCAATTTGCTGGGTTGGTCCCCACATAGTGTTTGTGGCTGCTTTTCAAATGCTGTTTGTGCCACTTTTTAATTTCATTTTAGAAGTCTGCAAGGAGAGGAGGCAACATTAAATCACAGGGACTAGAGGGGACTTTTCAAAGCGCTTGCAAGGCACAAATAGAGTAGCTATTTTCCCATTTCCCTTTTGATTGAATCGGCGGCTGTATCATATGCAGTAAACAGTGTGAACCAGAAAGCGGCTCTGCATCCTTATCTGGCCCCTCACATAATCAAAGGGGAAAAAATGCAGTGTAATAAAAAAGAGAAAAGGAAACCAGAACTTCATATTTGTTTAAAAGTTAATTAAACTTGAAAGGTTTGTGGGAACAATTCATTTTCTTTTATAGCCCAAAGCCATAAGGTTTCAGTTCCATTTACCAGTGAAATGATAAAAAAGTAACAGTAACCTGATGTTATTTTAATCATAATAATAAATAACATATAATGAAGCCAGAACCTAGGGTTTCTTTTTAAATAGAAAAGTAAAAAATGGAAACACATACTACTATACAATTCTGAATTGACTTATTAAAAAAAACACTCTATCACTCATTTGAGATATACAATAATTTAATTGCTTTTGTTAATACCACTTTCATTCTTTTCTAGACAGATGACTACAGTAAGCACACAGGTATGACTTTATGTGAAGACTAATTAATCCTCTGAACTGACAAGATTAAACTGGAATGAGTATGCTCTTTACAAACAAAGTTGACTGTAGAGCCCTGGCCAGTGTTGCTAAGTGGTTAGAGCATCGCCCCCTGCATTGAAGGGTCTCGGTTTCAATTCCCAGTCAAGGGCATGTACCTGGGTTGCAGGAGGCAGCCAATCAATGTGGCTCTCTCATCTCTCTCTCTCTCTCTCTCTCTCTCTTCCCCTCCTTTCCCTCCCTCCCTTCCTTCCACTCTCTCTGAAAAAGCAATAGAAAAAAATATCCTCAGGTGAGGACTGACAAAAAGAACTAAGCTGGCTGTTCAATAAACCAGAACAGAAAGCCTTCCACAAGCTTTCTGGGTAACTCAGATTTGGAGTTGGATGACATGTAGTCCTTGTCAGGTTCACATCAAAAAGCACCAACGGGCAGGACAATGCTGAGTAGCCTTCGCAGGCAAGGTGAGGCAGGAACCCCACAGGTGTCACACTGAAGATGAACACGGGGGCTGGTGTTATATAACCCCAACCAGACACAACAAATGGAGCCAGGAAGTGGGCTAAACGTGGATAACCTCCCTATGGAAAAGGCCATGTGTGTGTGTGTGTGTGTGTGTGTGTGTGTGTGTGTATGTGTGTACGTGTGTGTATATATGTGTGTGTGTGTGCGCGTGCGTGCGTGTGTGTGTGTGTGTGTGTGTGTGATATAAAACATTTCAGAGAAAGAAGAGTTCCTAACGAGATAGAACAGGAATAGTTGCACAAGGTAAGAGGTTCCTCCTATCAAAAAATGTGAGACTGGATAAAGGATTTCCAAGCCTTCATTTCTAAAATTCTTTGGTTCGTGGGGTAGAAAGTGAATGTTCCATCAGCAAACTGAGACCCAAAAACTCCCAGGGTGAAGCCCACATCTGGCACCGGTTCTCTTCTGACGGATCTCCCTTTGCTGGGAGCCACTTGCCAGAGTATTAAACTTCCTGCCCGGTCTGTCTCCCCCAGAAGACTTCTCCATGAGCACCCTGAGGACAAGGCTTGCATTTAATCTCTCTGAGTCCGCCACGGTACCTGCAGCATGCAGTGGGCAATCAGAAATGTGCAAAGGCAGGATAGAAAACAAGTAGGGAAAATTGAAGTTTTATTTCTAAATAATGAATGCTTATATCTTAGAAAATGCTCATCCAACTCCTTGGCACCTAGATGTCACCTAAATAGATTCTTCCATTAAAATTCTCCTTTTCTGGTCACTGCGACACCAAGCCTCCTCCCAATGCACAAGACAAAGGGAATTTTTATTGTTTGATTGACCCTTTCCAGGAGGAACCAGTCAGCAACTCCTGCTCCATCACTCAGATTCTTAGAGTCTAAAAACAGCCATCAAAAATAGCGCAAATTATACTGGTCATCTCGTTAATCAGGAACATCAGAGAGGAACAAGACAAGGATGTGGGCTCTCACCACTTTTATTCAACATTGTACTGTCAAAGCAATTAGCCAGAAAGAGAAATAAAAGACATCCATATTGGAGAAAAAAGAAAAAAAAAGTAAAACTCTCTTCATGTGTAGATGTCATGGTCACGAATACAGAAAATCCTATTGAATTCACTACAAAAATGACCAAAGCTAACCGAGTTCAGAAAGGTTCCAGGATACACAATCAAAGCACAATAATCAATAACACTTCTATGCACTACCAGTAGTCCAAAAATGAAATTAAGACAATTTTATTTACACTATATCAGAAATAATATAATGATTATTAATAAATTTAACTTTTAAAAATTAACTTTAACCTTTTTTGATAAAACAAGACTTGAACACTAAAAATTATCAAACATCATTGAAAAAAATTAAAGACCTAAATAACTGAAGAAATATCTCTCAAATTAATAATCCTCAAATTGATCTACAGATTCATTAAAATCCCTATCAAAATCCCAGCTGGCTCTTTTGCAGAAATTAGCAAACTAATCCTATAATTTGTATGGCTATATAAGGGGCCCAGAATAGCCAAAACAATCTTGAAAAAAAAAAGAACAAAGTTGAAAGACTTATAATTCAAAATTTCAAAATTGCTACAAAACAACAATAATCAAAGTTGTTTGGTACTGGAAAAAGGATAGACATATAGACCAATGAATAAAACTGAGAATTCAGAAGTAAACTATATATTAATGGTCAATTGGTTTTTGACAAGGGTACTATGACAATCAACGGAGGAAATAATACTCTTTTCAACAAATGGTGCTGGTATAACTGGATAACTCTGTGCAAAAGAAATAAATTTGGAGCCCTAAATCATACCATATACAAAAATTAACTCAAAATAGATCAAATAAATATCTAAGTGGAAGAGCTAAAACTATAAAATTCCTAGGAAAACCAGGATGTCAACCTTTGTGACCTTAGATTAGTCAATGTTTTCTTAGACATGACACCAAAAGCACAAGTAAAAAAATTAGATTAATAAGATATCAAAATTAAAACTTCTGTGTTTCAAAGAATACTATCTAGGGAGTAAAAAGATGACCTTTAGAATAAGAGGAAACATTTGCAAATCATGTATCTGATAAGGATCTAGTATCCAGACTACATACAAACTCTAACAACTCTACAATAAAAAGACAAATAACCCAATTTTTAAAAGGACAAATAATTTGAATAGACATTTCTCCAAAGAATATATACACATGGCCAATATGTGCATAAAAGATGCTTAACATCATTAGTTGTTAGGAAAATGCCAATCAAAACCACATAGAGATACTATGCCCTTCCCACTAGGATAGCTATAGGCAAAAAAGATGGACAGTAAAAGGTATTGGTGAGGATGGAGAGAAACTGCAGCCCTCCGAGCTCGCTGTGGGAATGTGAAGAGGCACGGCTGCTTTTCAAACAGTTTGGCAGTTCCTCGAAAACAGAGTCACCATGTGATCCAGCAATCCCATCCCTAGGTATGTACCCAAGAGAATAGAAAACATGTCCACAAAAAGACTTGTACTTAAATGTTCACAGAAGCATTATTCATCATAGCCAAAACATGAAAACAACCCAAATCTCCATCAAGATGAATGGATAAACAGAATATGGTATATTGATATAATAAAATATTTTCCAGCCATAAAAGTAAATGAAGTACTGGTTTATGCTATAACCTTGAAATCATTATGAACCTTAAATTTTGAAATCATTATGTTAAGTGAAAGAAGTTAGACACAAAAGGTTGCATGATGAATAATTCCATTTATATGACATGTCCAGACTAGGCAAATCCATAAAGATAGAAAGTAGATTCGTTGCTGCCAGGGCTGAGGAAAGGAGGGAAAGGGAAGTGACTGCCAATGCGTGTGAAATTTCTTTGTGGAGTCATGAAAACGTTCTGGAATTAGATAGCGATGATGGTTGCTCAACTCTGTGAATATACTAAAAACCACTGAATTCTAAACTTTAAAAGGATAATTCTTATGGCATGTGCGTTTATCCCAACTTTTAAATAACAATAATAATGGTGAGATAGTTTCAACCCTGCTCACAGGAAGGACCTCTTGGAAGAGAAGTTTGGAAATGGGTATCAAAGTTGACTCGATCATTCAAATTCTAAGAATGTATCCTCCATAAATAACTATGAATGTCACAACTTTAGCTATAAAGATTATCTGTCATTTATAATATCAAAATATTGAAAATACCCTGAAGGCACAACAGAGATTTTATCAAACAAATTTTGGTACATTCATTCAATGGAAAATGCATCATTCAGCTATTAAAATTATGTTTGTGGTATATTTTTCACCAGAAAAAAGGAAATAAAATATATGTGACATGCTCACATCTTTGTTTTTTGTTTTTTTAATTAAATATGTATGTAGGCCTCCATCTTATAGAAGTAACCGAACTAGGCTGTCTAACACTATAGCACTTGCCACATCTGTATATTTAAATTTAAATAAGAATTAGTAAAACTTCAGATCCTCAGGTGCTCTGGCCACATGTCCAAGTGCTCAATAAACACACGAGGGCAGAGGCTACCGTACCCAACAGCACAAACATTTCCATCATCACAGCAAGTTCTATGAAAGGAGCTGACACAGAAGAACACACACCCAGTGGGCTGCAATTTTCTTCTCTTTATGTTTATTTTCCCTTTTTATACAATAAATATCAATGCTTATAATGAAGAATATTTTATATCTTTTAAAGATTCAGAGTAAACGGAAATGAGGGAGGAGGGATCTGGGAAAACACTCCCTGGGTGCAGGCACTGCCCACCTCTGCAAATGGAGTGAATCCCTTTGACCTTGGCAGCCAAGGGCTGGTTCTGAGAGCCTCCCTTGCTGGGACCACTCCTCTGCACCACTGAGCTGGGGGTGGTGAGGGGCGGGAGCACCCACAGACTCCCCCTGTGCTTTGGCGAAGTGCAGCACTTTTTCAAGAATAATGCTTCGCAGTTTGTTGTATGCCTTTGATGGATTACCAGAGTGATGAAATGACGGTTTCTGCTCATTTTGTCCAGACTTATAGCTGCTTTCTGGGGAAAGGATTTGCAGCCTCCTCAGTTGGCCACAGCCAGAAGCCTCCTAATACAGATTTTAAGAAAAAATAATCTTGGTGCTGCAGGAGGCTTGGGGAAGAGGCCCTCTCAAGCTCTAAAATAGATTAGTTCATGCTTTCTGGTGGACAGAAATGAAGTATATATCTAGAGCCTTGAAAATATTATAGCCCTTTACTCAATTATGTCACTTCTAGAAGTTCTCTTGTAAGGAAATAATTGTGGATGTGCTTCAGAGACTTAGCTACAAGCATATACACACATGACAGCATTGTTTATGACGGCAAGAGCTGAAGTCAAGCTCAAAGAATAAGATACACCTTCATGATGAAATATTATACCAACCACTAAAGATAATATTTAATGACATGGAAAATGTCTGTAAAGGCTAAGTTGGAAAAAGAGCTTTAGCCCAGTTGGAGTGGCTCAGTTGGTTGAGTATTGTCCAGTGCACTGAAAGTTTGCCAGTTCAAATCCCAGTCAGGATACATATCTGGATTGCGGGTTTGATGCTCAGTTGGAGAGCATACAGAAGACAACCAATCTCTCTCTCTCTCTCTCTCTCTCTCTCTCTCTCTCTCTCTCTCTCTCTCCTCTTTGTAAGCATGTCCTCAGGTGAGGATTTTTTTTTAAAAAAAAGAGAGATTTAGCCCAGCTGGTGTGGCTCAATGGTTGAACATCAACCTATGAACCAGGAGGTCATGGTTCGATTCCCAGTCAGGGCACATGCCCAGGTTGTGGACTCAATCCAAAGTAAGGGTCATACAGGAGGCAGCCAATCAATGATTCTCTCTCATCTTTGATGTTTCTATCTCTCCCTCTCCCTTCCTTTCTGAAATGAATAAAAAAAATTTTTTATTTATTTTTTTAAATATATTTTATTGATTTTTTTTTACAGAGAGGAAGGGAGAGGAATATAGAGTTGGAAACATCAATGAGAGAGAAACATCGATCAGCCGCCTCCTGCACACCCCCCACTGAGGATGTGCCCGCAACCCAGGTACATGCCCTTGACCAGAATCGAACCTGGGACCCTTCAGTCCGCAGGCTGACGCTCTATCCACTGAGCCAAACCGGTTATGGTGTGAAATGAATAAAAATATTTTTAAAAAGAGTTTTAATAAAGTGTAAAAAGTATCATTTCACTTTTGTAAAATATGTATGTATACACACACACACACACACACACACACACACCTATGCCTAGAATAAATGAGAACAATTAAAACGTAAACAGTGACTACCTCTGTAATGGGAAAATGTCTGATGGGGGAGGTATAATATCTTCTTTTCCACATTTGCTATAATGAACATGTATCATTGTGGTAATAAGAAAAAAGTACAAGTTATTGTTTTTAAAAGATGAAATCATATGATTTAAGAAAGGGAATCTTTGTACTTAGAATTTGAAATAAAATTATCACTACAGTTGAGTATTTTTACGTTTTGCTCTGGGCTTCCTGGCTGCCAAGGCACAAAGAGAAATATAAACAAGTATATAGGTCTCCCGGGAGATCAGTGGCCATTGTGGCCCTAGATTCTAAGAAAAAAGCATGATGTACGTTTCTCAGTAACACTAACACCTCTCCTGTAATGTGGCACAGCTCTCATCTTTGCTTCAGCTATTCTTGTAGCTGCCTTTAAGAACTCTGGCCCTCAGACCTTGCTAACGGACAAATACCACACACAGGGTGCCTATTTTTTTTTCATAGAGCACTTCCACCCCTATTTAGCAAGAGAGCCCCGAAATAAATGATTTGTTTTCAGTAAGACATCAATGATGCAATATTTTTATGATGTCACTGTCTCACTCAGAACACTCAGAAGATAGTCTCGCAGATGAAGTGGATCATGAAGAGTGATCAAGGCGGTATACTTTGAGAATGTACATTTCTTAATAATGCATCTGACTAAGAGCCCTCTGAGAAGAGAAAGTAGAAAAATTAGGGCCCTAGCTGGTTTGACTCAGTGGATAGAGCATCAGCCTGCGGACTGAAGGGTCCCAGATTCAATTCCAGTTAAGGGCACATGCCCAGGTTGCAGGCTCAAGCCCCAGTAGGGGACGTGTAGAAGGCAGCCAATCAGTGATTCTCTCTCATCATTGATGTTTTTATCTCCCTCTCCCTCTCCCTTCCTTTCTGACATCAACAACAATATATATATAATAAAGAAAGAAAATTTAGGTAAATGGCTATGCATGGCTGCTCTAAAACCTGATGGAAGTCACAAAGAGGTGGAGCCAGAGCTACCAGCCCTGAAATGGTCCTGGCCAGCTGAACCCATGACAAGAAGTAGCTTCCAGAACAGCACACAAACTACACCTGTGAGAGTCAAAGTCTCCAAAGGCACAGATGTTGGGGGCGGGGGGGAGTTAGGGGGTAATTGAGCTTATTACCTTCTGTGGATATCTATCCTGCTATAGAAAGAATTTAAATTCGATTTCCCTCTGTATCTTATTTTCTCTCAGATCCTATGGATCCAAGTCACTCCTAGAGATAGCAGAACTTGCAATTTCATTCAACTTGGGAGACTCCGAAAATAGCTTTCTTCTTCCAAATCTTCCTCACCCACAAATACCTTCCACTCCACGTCTGATGTTGACCTTCAAAGTCAAAATCAATTATTTCCTGACCACCTGTGTGACCTCTAAGAACACATACACACTACATGAGTCATTGACATTCATCTTGCATGCCATGTGCTCCCAAGCAGGTTGCAAGCTGTGAAATACTGGCACCTCACACAGAACCTGCCACAGTGTCTCGTGCATGAGTACTACGGTGACAAGGACATCTAGGTTACCCTGCTTGTCCACTTCCCAAAGTAAATGCAGGGCTATCAAGCTCTTGTGTTGGTAAGTTATAGAGAAGTAGAAGCACAACTGTTAGAAAAGCAATCATGCTAAAGGCCAAAGTTTCTTGACTGGGAACACAGTTTTCTAAGATTAATTCAACAAATTAACATTTTTGCACTGACCACTATGAAGAAAAAGAATGAACTATTCTTCTGGACATCTAAGGATTTCACAGTCTATTGGTAAATGAAGATGAATATGTAGCTAATTAGGGTAACATGTTATTAATTTGAAAAAAGTGGGACACATAAAAATTGCCCCAAAAAAGCCATCAACAATGTTCCTCAAAAGATGGTTTCAAGTTACATCCCTCTGAATTTGGGCCAGGACTAGAAATGGTGTCTAGAAAAAGACAAGGAACCCTTCCTCTACTCTGAATGGATCTGCACACCTGCACAGCCCTGGCCACTGGACTAAGCCATTAATATGCAGGACTGAAGGTCACCTTGTGCAGGACACTGGCCAGAGCAGTGAGGAAGCTGAAATCGCTGAAAAAACCAGCACTGCAGCAACCCAAGAAAACTTGGAGGTGCCAGAGGTGCTGTCTTTAAACCTTTGAAAGCTTGTCTAGTGGAATACGGGCTGGGGAAGCATTTTTCATACTGCAAGAAACAACCCATTGGTGGGTTATAAAATCAATTTAGAAGTACAAGACTCACGATAAATGCCGTTTCATAAAATGCTTGTTATGGGTATGAGAGAGTGTGTTTATGTTCGCACATGCACACACACTTATGTGCACACATGTGCACTAGCTCATACAAATGGCTTTCTCTCAAAACAGTTCGCAAGGTAGACAAGTTACTCGGTAGATTATAGAAGGACACATTTCAATTCAATGGAAGAAAAACACCTCCAGCAAGTAAAACTATCTCACAATGGGGTGTGTTATTTTGAATGGCAGAGAGTTTCCAGCATCTGAAAGATGGCCAAGCAGTGCCAAAGCCATAGCTTGTCGTGGAGGGTATTCACGTAAGTCATGGCAAGTTAAATGAGAACTCCAAGTTCCTCCCCATTCTGTGAGACTATCAGCCCATTGCAGGTAATTACCACTAAATGCATAATTAGGAGGGAAACAACTCCACAAAGTCACAAGGGTGAATGCATACAGCCTAGAATTTTATTTAGTCGTTTATGTTGGAATAGCACCCCGGTGAAAGGAAAGGTTGTAAGTGATACTTAAACCAGAGTTCTCAGCCTCCTTGATGTATACATCAGAATCACCTGGGGAGCTTTTAAAAGACACCCAGGCCTGGATCCCAACATATATCAACTGAAACACTGGAGCCCAAGATTTTTATATTGTTTAATGTTCCCCAGGTAAGAGTTGAGAATCACTGATTTATATGCATAAAATGTATAAATAACATTGTACAAAGCACACAGGGAAGGAAAACAGCACAAGGATTTTACAAGAAGATCATAAAAAGAAAGAGCTAGAAAACATCAAATCAAGGCTGCTGAATTCCGCTCAGGGCTGAAAAGAGCATCACTCACATGCTTACACCAAATAAAAAGCCAGATAAACTGCCAGTTCACAACTTTCTTAAATCCCTTAGACATCCAAGGTCACAGAGGAACACACCAGCCCAAAATCTAAGAGAACCAGGCACCTGCAGGAAGAGACAAGACATGAGCACTGTTTACCTGAGGCAAATACACCTGGACACTGCCTAACAGCATCAAGTAACAAATAATAACGTGATGTTTCTGGAAAAGTTGAAGGCGCATGGAGGCAGACCACTCAGAGGCACAGTGCAAAGGGAATACCTAAAGCTGACACTGAAACAGATACTGAGAAGAGCCCTTCAGCAAACCAGCCCCAACTCTGAATTCAAGGTAACTCAAGAGGAGTTTGGAGCTGTGGTGCGCTGAGGGTAACCATAGCAACAACAAACTTCAAATCCAGTTCAACTCCTGACTAGACTGATCAACCTGCACACTAAGGCCTAGCAGAAACAGAAAGGCTTACCCATTTCTAGGCATAAAACTAGTTAGCTCAGTCTCTAATGTTCTACACAAAATGTCCAATTCTCAACAAAATAATGGCAGGACATACCAAAAAATCAAGAAAAAAAACCTACACTGCCCCAAAACATAGCAATTAACAGAACCAGACTCAGATATGACTCAGATGTTGAAGCTATCTGACACAAAAATTAAAATAAGCATAATTAATTGTAAAAGATCCTAACAGAAAAGGTGACTAACATAAAAGATTAAATGTATATTTTAAGAGAAATAGAAACCATAAGAATAAAATGGAAATGCTTGAAAGGCTAACCACAGTAATAGTAATTAAGAATACTTTCAACAGATATTCTTCATTAGATTTTACACAGCCAAGGAAAGAATCAGTGAACTTAAAAATAGGTCAGTAGAAATTACCCAAACAAAAACAAGAAGGAATAAAAGGATGAAACAAAGCAAACAAATTTAAAAAGTGTCCACGAGCTGTGGAATAATACCAGAAATTCTAACCTAGGTGTAATCAAAATTGCAGAAGAAAAAAAAAGAGAGACAGAAGAAACATCTAAAGAAATAACCTCAGAATTTTACAAAATTTCTGACAGATACCAAACCACAGATCCAAGCTCAATACCCAACCACAATCCCAAGCAGGTCAAATACCAATGAAACAAAGATAAGAATTACAAAAAAAACTTATCAGACTGCAGGCAAATAAGAAAACAATAAAACAATGTCTTAGTATTCTTTTTTCTGCCAACCCAGAATTCTATATCCAGTAAAAATATCTTCTTAAAATGAAGGAGAAATAAGGACTGTCATAGGCGAACAAAAATGAGAGAGTTCATTGCCAGGAAACCTATACTATAAGAAATGTCAAATGAAGTTATTCAAGCAAAATATAATGCCAGACAGGAACATGGATTAACACAAAGACATGAAGTGCTAGAAATGGAATAAATGAAAGTCAAACAGAATTCATCTTTTTCTTACTTTAATTGCTCTATAAGTTAATTAAATGTTTAAAGCAAGAGTCAGCAAACTATGGCCTGAAAGCCAAATCCAGCCCCATAGTCTACTTTAGTATGATCTATGCGATAAGAATGGTTTTATGTTTTTAAAATGTTTTTAAAATGAAAATGCACAACAGAGACCATATGTGGC
Organism: Myotis yumanensis; assembly: GCF_028538775.1. Lineage (NCBI taxonomy): Eukaryota > Metazoa > Chordata > Mammalia > Chiroptera > Vespertilionidae > Myotis > Myotis yumanensis. The sequence continues at coordinate 63,368,806 of NW_027223759.1, forward strand.
CTCAAAGCCTACACTATTTTCTGACCCTTTACAGAAAAAGTTTGCTGACCCCTGGTCTAAAGCAACAACAACAGTAGTAAGTTTTTTTCACAGTATGTGTAAAGGAAAAATTATAACAACAGCACAAAGGGGGAAAAAGAAGGATTTGGGAACATACTGCAAAGGTCCTTTACACATGAAACAGTAATTTACTTGAAAATAAACTCTGGTATATGTATATAGCTATGTCTCACTAAAAAATGTTAAAGAAGCATAATTAAGAAGTCCATAGTAAAGATAAAAGGGAATCATAAAAAATTCTCAAGAAATAGAAAAAAAAAATCAAGCCCTGGCCAGTAGCTCAGTTGGTTAGACGTCATCCCAAACACCAAAATGTTGCAGAATTTGCAGATTCGATCCTCAGTCAGGGCACGTACAGGAGGTAGCCAATGTTTCTTCTCTTCTCTTCTCTTCTCTTCTCTTCTCTTCTCTTCTCTTCTCTTCTCTTCTCTTCTCCTCTCCTCTCCTCTCTTCTTTTCTCTCTAAAAACATCCTCAGGTGAGGATTTTTTAAAAAGGGCATATGGAACAAAATAAAACAGCATGGCAAAATGATAGGCTTAATTAAACCATACCGATATCATAGTAAGTATGAGTGATCAACACATCAATTAAAAGACAGATATTGTCAGATTGGTTAAAATAGCAAGACCAAACTATCTAAGGTCTATAAGAAACCCACCTTAAAACTAGATAGCTGAAAAGTAAAAGAACAGAAAAAAGTATAGGATGCAAACACTAACCAAAAGAAAGCTGGAATACCTACTGTATTAACACACAAAGTAGACTCCAGAATAAGGAATATTAACAAGGATAAAGAGGATATTATACACTGAGAAAGTGATCAATTCTCCCTTTCTTAGGACATAACAGTCCTAAATGTATATGCACTTAAGAACAGATGGTTAAAATATGTGAAGCAAAAAGTGATAAGCAGAAAAAATCTATAATTTTAGCTGGAGACTCTAGCTTTCCTGTTATTGATAAAACAAGTAGAAAGAAAATCAGAAAGAACACAGAAGACTTGAACAATTCTATCAAGCATCTTGACCTAATATTTCTGGGACATTCTACCCAACAATAGCAGAATGCACATTCTTTTCAGTACATTTACCAAGATAGACGATATTCTGGGCCATAAAACAAAGGTGAACAAATTTTAAAGAATAGAAATTATGCAAATTATATTGTGAAAAAACAATAGAATTAAACTAGAAATCAATAACAGAAAGACTTTTGGGAAATTCCCAAATATGTAAAAATTAATTTACATACTTTCAAATAATACATGAGTCAAGAGAAAGTCTCAATGAACATTTTAAAATATTTTAATTCTAAATAAAAATACACATCAAAATTGTGGAACATGACTAAAGCAGTGTTTAAAGGGAAATTTACAGCATTAAATGCTTATATAAAATAAGAAAAAATCTCATCATATTAGTAATATAAGCTTACACCTTAAGAAAACTGGCGAGTGAATTAAACACAAAGCGAGGAGAAGGAAGTAAATAATAAGAACAAAAATCAAGTAAGTTAAAAATAGAAAAATAAGACAAAATTAATAAAGCCAAAAATGGATCTTTGAAAAGATCAATAAAATAGATACATTTCTAGACAGACTAAGAAAAAGATTGCAGATGCAAATTACCAATATCAGGAATGAAATGGGAAACATCATAATAAACTCCACAGACATTAACTGGATAATATAACACTACTTACAAACAAGTCCATATCCATAAAGTTGACAACTTAAGTGAAGTAAATGATTTCCTTGAAAGATATAAACTCCCAAAACATATAAAAAAATAGGTAACCTGAGTTGTAAAAAAAACCTATATATAGTAAAGAAATTAAATTTGTAGTTGAAAACCTTCCATCAAAGAATACTCCAGGCCCATTGGTTTCACTAATTGGTCCTACCAAATACTGAAGGAACAAAGAAATACCAATCCTATACATTCTCTTCCAAAAATACATCACAACCAAGTGGAGTTTATCCCAGGAATACAAGGCTGGTTCAACATTTGAAAATCAATCAGTGTAATTCACCATATTAAATATAAAGAAAAATCACATGATCCTGTCAACAGATGGAGAAAAAGCATTCAACAAAATTCAAAACCCACCCATAATAAAAACTCAGTAAACTAGAAATACAATGACATCTACCATAAAAACCTCAGCCATCATCATAATTAATAGTAAAAGACTGTTGCCCCCCATGATAAAAAATAAGACAAGATATTTTCTCTCATCACTCCTATTCAACATTGTATTGGAAATCTTAGTCAGTACAATAAATCAAGACAAGAAATAAAAGGCATCCAGATTGGAAAGGAAGAAATAATATTGTCTTTATTCACAGATGACATCATTGAATCTATAGAAAATCCCAAAAAATATACAAATAAACCTCCTAGAATAAATAACTTTAGCAAGGTAACAGAACACACTGTCAATATACAAAAATCAATTGCATATCTACATGCTAGCAACAATAGCAACCCTCAAAAATGAAATGTTTAAGTATAAATATAATAAATCATATGTAAAACCTCTATCCTAAAACTACTATACTGATAGAAAAATAAGGGAAAAAACTGAAATAAATGGAAAAATAAGATATATTGTTTTCATGGATTGACTCAACATTGTAAAGATGTCTATTCTTCCTAAATTAATCTATAAATTCAATGCAATCCTATTAAAAGTCCCAGCAGGAGTTTTTATACATATTGACAAGCTGTTTCTATAATTTATAAGGAAAGGCAAAGAAACTAGAAGAGCCAAAACAATTTTGAAAAATAATAAAGTTGGAGGACTTAAACTATCTACTTTCAAAACTTACTATAAAGACATAGTAATCAAGACAATGTAGTGTTGGCACAAAGTAAGCATATAGATCAATGGAATAAAATACGTACATTTATGGCCAATTGATTTTCAACAAAAGTGTCCAGACAATTCTATAAAGAAAGGATAGTCTTTTAAACAAATGATGCTCTTGCCTCCTATGTCAAATATTAATTGAGCATAGTGGTTTGATTTCTAGGTTCTCTATTCTATTCCATTGGTCTATATGTCTGTTCTTGTGTCAGTACAAGGCAGTTTTGAGAACCATGGCTTTGTAATACAGCTTGATATCTAGTATTGAGATCCCTCCTACTTTGTTCTTCTTTCTCAGGATTGCTGCAGCTATTCGGGGTCTTTTATTATTGCAGATGAATGTTTGGAGAGTTCGTTTTAGGTCTGTGAAATATGCCGTTAGTATTTTAATGGGGAGTACATTAAATCTATAGATTGCTTTGGGTAGTATGGACATTTTAATGATGTTGATTCTACCAATACATGAACATGGTATGTTCTTCCATCTGTTTATGTCTTCCTCTATCTCCTTTTTCAGTGTCCTGTAGTTTTCTGCATATAGGTCTTTTACCTTCTTAGTCAAGTTTATTCCTAGGTATCTTAATTTTTTTGGTGCAATAGTAAATGGGATTGCTTTTTTAGTCTCTCTTTCTGTAAGTTCACTATTGGTGTATAAAAATGCCATAGATTTCTTGGCATTAATTTTGTATCCTGCTACATTGCCGAATTCATTTATTAAGTCTAATAATTTTTTGATGGAGTCTTTAGGGTTTTCTGTGTACAGTATCATGTCATCTGTGAATAATGACAGTTTTATGTCTTCTTTTTCAATTTGGATACCTTTTATTTCTTCTTCTTGTCTAATTGCTAAGGCTAGTACTTCCAGTACTATGTCGAACAGGAGTGGTGAAAGTGGGCATCCCTGTCTCCTTCCTGTTCTCAGGTGAGATGGCTTAATTTTTTGCCCATTGAGTATAATGTTGGCTGTAGGTTTGTCATATATGGCTTTTATTATGTTGAGGTATGATCCTTCTATTTCCACTTTGCTGAGGGTTTTTATCAAGAAAGGGTGTTGGATTTTGTCAAATGCTTTTTCTGCATCAATTGATTTGACTATGTGATTTTTATTTCTCAATTTGTTTATGTGATGTATCACATTTATTGATTTACAGATGTTGTACCATCCTTGCATGCCCGGGATAAATCCTACTTGGTCGTGGTGTATGATCTATCTGATGTAATGCTGGATCTGATTTGCTAGAATTTTGTTGAGGATTTTGGCATCTATGTCATGAGGGATATTGGCCTGTACTTCTCTTTCATTGTGTTGTCTTTATCTGGTATGGTATTAGGGTAATGCTGGCTTCATAGAATGAGCTTGGAAGTGTTCCTTCAAACAATGGAGTCAAGACAGTCTAGTCAATAAATGGTGTTGGGAAAATTGGACAGATACATGCAAAAAAATTAAACTAGACCACCAACTTACAGCATATACAAAAATAAGCTCAAAATGGATAAAGGACTTAAACATAAGATGGGAAACCATAAAAATATTAGAGGAACCCACAGGCAGCAAAATCTCAGACATAAGCCGAAGCAATAGCTTCACTGATACAGCTCCTAGGGCAATGGAAACTAAAGAGAAAATAAACAAATAGGACTACATCAAAATAAAAAGCTTCTGCACAGCAAAAGAAACCATCAACAAAAAAAACAAGAAAGCCCACTGCATGGGAGAATATATATGCCAATGTTATCACCAATAAGGGTTTAATCTCCAACATTTACAGGGAACACATACAAGTTAACAAAAGGAAGATAAACAACACAATCAAAAAATGGGGAACGGACCTAAATAGATACTTTTCGAAAGAGGACATAAGGAAGGCCAAGAGACATATGAAAACATGCTCAAAGTCACTAATCATCTGAGAGATGCAAATCAAAACGACAATCTCACACCTGTCAGAATGGCTAACATCAACAAATCAACAAACGACAAGTGCTGGTGAGGATGTGGAGAAAAGGGAACCCTCGTGCACTGCTGGTGGTAATGCAGACTGGTGCAGCCACTGTGGAGAACAGTATGGAGTTTCCTCAAAAAACTAAAAATGGAATTCCCATTTGACCCAGTGATCCCACTTCTAGGAATATATCCCAAGAAACTAGAAACACCAATTAGAAAGGATATATGCACCCCTATGTTCATAGCAGCACAATTTACCATAGCTAAGATTTGGAAACAGCCTAAGTGCCCATCAGCAGATGAGTGGATTAAAAAACAGTGGGAAGGCTGGGGAGGGTTGGGGGGTGGGAGCGGGGGTAAGAGATCAACCGAAGGACTTGTATGCATGCAAATAAGCATAACCAATGGACATAAGACACTGGGGGGTAGGGGAGGCCGGGGGAATGTCGGGGGGGGGGGATATATGTAATACTCTTTGTAATATTTTAAGCAATAAAACAAAAATTTTTTTAAACTGTGGTATATCTACACAATGGAATACTATGCTGCGATAAAAAAGAAGGAATTCTTACCATTTGCAACAGCATGAATGGAACTAGAGAGCATTCTGCTAATCGAAATAAGCCAGTCAGAGAAAGATAATTATCACATGATCTCACTCATTTGTGGAATATAATGAACAACATGAACTGATGAACAAAAACAGATCCAGAGGCAGAGAAGCATCAATCAGACCGTCAAACCTCAGAGGGAAGGTAAGGGAAGATTGGGGTAAGGGGAAGAGATCAACCAAAGGACTTATATGCAAGCATATAGGACTAACAAATGGACACAGGCACCAGGGGAGTGAGGGCATGAGTGGGGGGTTGGGGGGGCAATGGGAGGATTAGGACACATATGTAATATCTTAATCAATAAAGAAAATAATAATAAATATAAATAAATAAATAAATGGTGCTGAAACAATTAAATTTCCATATACCAAAAAAAAAAATTTCCTTGACTCATATCTTACTCCTTATATAAAAATTAGCCCCAAATGGGCCATAGACTTAAAAATAAATCTATGAACTTCTAGAAGAAAATAAATAAAATTTTAAAGACTTTTGGTTAGGCAAAGGATTCTTAGATAAAACAAGAGTTTGATTAATAAAATGATTGATAAATTGGTTTATCAACGTTTAAAAAATTCTGCCCCTAAGAAAGATACTGTTACAGGAATAAAAAGATAAGGCACAGACTGGGAGAATTAATTTGTAAATCACATTTCTGACAAAGGATATATATCCAGATTATGTAAAGAACTCTTAAAACTTGACAATAAGAAACAACCTCCAAAAAAATAACTAATCAATATTATCCCTCATAACATTTCTCTGCTATAAGTTTTTATTTGAATTTGTACATTTTTTTCCCAGTCAGTTATAGGTCCAAACTTCTCACCAATTTTCATTTGTACCATATTATTTGACAAGAAAACAAGGCTTTGGTCTCTGTTAACCTTTGATGTAGTTTAGATTAATCTAAAAAAAACTATTAGTTTGTTGCTATTTTTTTAACTCAGGAGATAAATTTTATATAAGTCCTTAGTAAAGAGACTCCTTTTCCTATCAAATAAAATTTGTTCTTTAAACAGCAGTTGCCAACCGGTGGTCCGCGGAACACTGGTGGTTCGTGAGGTCTGACAGGTTGACGACCGCTGCTTTAAACAACAACAAAAAAAGTTATAACTTTCTGAGTCATCAAAATTTATTTTCTCACCTTTTAAATAATGAACCCTGAACATGAATCACCACATTTTTAATCACCATACTTCCTCCTTCCCCTGCTACGAAAACTAAACAATTCTGGAACACAAAGATGAAAGAAATGACCCTTATTATCCCTTTGCTCATATTTCTTCACTTATTTCTCATCACCTGGTACCATGTTTTCTAAGTCATTGTAAATCATGTTTGGGAACAATGTCAGGTATAACAAACAGATTCTGCATGAAAGAAATCCTTTAAGATCAAGTTATCCAATATGTAACCCTCTTTTTCTAAGTGAACGTGTGTCTTTTTGTCTTTTTTTTCCTCCCCAATGCCATACCTGCTCAGACTACTATATTTCCCTGCTGGCAACCAGAGAGACAATAAACCTTTAAGATTTTCCCGCTATGCCCAGCAAGTTTCTTCTCTTAATCTGTTTTATTTTTCATTATAGTATTTCACACCACCTGACATATGAAATAAAACATAAATAAATGTCTCATTGCAGTAAATTGCAAGCTCCATGAGAAGAGACTTTGTCTTTCTTATATACTCTTTTATCACCAGCACCCAGAACTGTGTCTGGCACACAGTAGATGCTCAATAAATATTTATGGAATGAATGACTACCCAAGGTATCTCTCTACCTCATTCCCTCATAATCTCCCAATGATCCTGGCCAACCCATGGCAGAACTGCTGATGGAAACAACACAATATGCTCCCTGTTGCCCCCTCCTTTCTATGAGGATTCGTGACAGGTCTTTCTGCCAGTTTCTGTGCTGCCTAGATACTGAGGATGGAGGATCATGAGCAGTAGCACCCCTGGTTGTCCAATCTAACCCCAAATGTCCACCAGTGTCCACCATATCAAATGGTAACAAAAAGCACACTCACCTCATACTTCAAATGAAAACAGGCTGAATACTTTCAAAGCAATAGATGGGCTGGTTTCCTATTAAACACACCTATGGAGTATTCACTCGCTGGACTTGCTGTCTGCAAAATCGTTCTCTAGTCCAGGATCTACCACTAACTGCACCTACAGCCAGTCCCCGCCCATTCGTTTAAAGGCAGGTAACAATACTGAAGTGAAGACATGACACAAGAGGGCGTGAGGAGGTGAAGCGGAGGCACAGCAGAACCATCTGTGAAGCTTTTTCAAACTACACAGGGCCCGTCCCTAAAGCCCTCCACCCTAGTCCGCCCCGGGAGAGTTACCACCACAGAGGGAGTCACTGTTGCTGTTACCAATGAAAGTCCAAAAAAACTCAGAAAAACTTCCCCAGGTTTTGAGTGTAAGTTATTTGAAGAGTGGGAACAAGATGTATGCTTCTTAGTGACACCCAGAGTGGTACCTAACGTTGGGGACTCCTGTCTCTACCTGCGTCTCCAACAGCAGCTCCTTTCTTCCCAGCAGCCACACCATATCCTGCTATAGGACTGAACTTCCGATTGCCCACAGAGGCCATGCCTTTCACCGTCTGTCCCCACCGGTGGGAGACACAGTGGACTGCCTACCTAATAGCCCGCTGAGCAGTCCCGCTTTCTTCCTTGCTAACAGAATTCCTATTTTGTTTAAGTCTGGAGCATTGATGTGTTCAGGGGAGGTGAGCCGTCCCCCAGCCCCAGACTGCTTGCCCAAACATTCATAGCCACTGGTTTAGGGTGGCCATGTGACTCTCCTTGCCAATGGCACATAGAACTTCTAGGAAATGTTGTCCTTTGTTATCTAGAGAAATACGAGAAGCAACCCCTGTCCCTTCCTTTCTGTTCTAGATTCGACCCCATGAAGGCAGCATGGAGTCCAGTCCCCCTGTGACAGGGCAGAGGAAACCAAGGGAATCTTCCAGGAGCCAACCTAGAGCTGTGACTACTTTGAACTGCCTGCCTCCAGACTTCTTACACAAGAGGGTAAGGTCACCTAAATAATGTTACAATAGAAAGCTCTATATGATACCCTACCACATGGTCTGGGAAGTCCCTCCAACTTTTTCTCCTACTCATCTCCAATTTAAAGGACAATTACAATGTCCTTGGGAAGTCTTCACTCTATCCGCAGGAAAACAGTCCCAGGCACTGCCTTTCCAGCTAGACTCTGAGCTCAAAAGCAAGCAACTTCACCCTTGGCAGAGGCCTTATCATATGTTGGGCACTAATTAAATGTTGAATGAATGAATGAATGAATGAACAAAACAATGAATGAAAGGATGAACATGCAAGATGCCTTCATGCTTTGGATAAAGACTTGATGACTGACAGACAGAATAGGGCATCCAGGCAGTGTGCACTCTGCTACAGACTTCTCCAGATGGTGGTGAGCAAAGGCTGGGATGGTACAATGGGCATGTCCTATGATTACCTGCCCAGGATGCAGCCTTCTCATTGGGGACTGCCCCTCCCCAATCCCCAGCAGCCGGGGTGGCACTATCCTAGGAGCTAAACTAATCTCCCCAAACACTGGTGGGACCTGAGTAAAGTACCACTTCTATGGTGGAAACCTGCTCCCTGTCCACTGAGATGGCCTGGCCTGGCCTGCTTTGGTCTAGTACCGTGGTTGGCAAACTGCGGCTCGCAAGCCACATGCGGCTCTTTGGCCCCTTGAGTGTGGCTCTTCCTAAGCGTTAGGAGTACCCTAATTAAGTTAATAACAATGTACCTACCTATATAGTTTAAGTTTAAAAAATTTGGCTCTCAAAAGAAATTTCAATCGTTGTACTGTTGATATTTGGAACTGCTGCCTAATGAGTTTGCTGACCACTGCTAGGCTAGTATATAAGTAAGAGGTGCTTAATAACAGAGGAGATGGAAGAGACTGCCCCCTCCCACACTCCCTCTGAAGAAACAGGTAAGCCTGAAGGTGCCATGCTATTTATCACTCCACAGTAAGAACCCATCAACACGGAGGGGAAAGAGCCAAGATACAAATGAGAGAGGAGCAGCCCTGCAACCTGATAGGAGCTCCTGGATCTAACTATGCCTGAAGCAAAAACCCTCAGCCTTTCATTCATGTGAGCCAGTCAATTTCTATGTTGCATAAGGCAATTTCCAAGTGAAGAAAACAACTCAAAGAATTCTGACAAACGTAATGAGCAGGCTGATAACACCTTCTGTCCGCAGGGCCTGTGCACCCCACCTCTCCATCTTGGCCTCTGGAATGGTGTCAGGAAGTAAGGCAGCTGGGAGGAGGCCTAGCCACGAACAAGTCAGAGGGGTGCAAAAAGAGAAAAGAAAGAGTGAGCCCTGGCCTGCTTGCTCAATGGTGAGAGTGTCGGACCACAGACCCAAGGGTAGAAAGAAGGGTCGCGGGTTCAATTCCCGGTCAAGGGCACATACCTCTGGGTTGCAAGTTCAATCCCTGAGGCTACCAATCCTCCTCCTCCTCCTCTCCCCTTCCCTCCACTCTCTCTAAAAAAGCAATGTAAAAAATATCCTCACTCCTCAGATGAGAAAAAATAAATTAATAAAAAGAAAGAAAAATGCCCACTCCCCTCAAAAAACACACTGTCAGCACCCCCGGGGCCCCCCCCAAAGAGAGGGTAATCTAAGCCTCCTGGCTCTGCCTTCTGTGCAGAAATGTGGGGGCCTCTGGAAGGTGTAGAGTGTTGCACCAACACCTAGAGAGTGGAGGGAACTTCTTCACCGAGCACTGTGCTGTGCACTTTGGGAACAGCATATAGCTTAGGGCTCTTCTGAAGACTGTAATACCCATTGTACCTGTGAGGGAACTGGGGATCTGCGAAGTTAAGTAACTTGCTCAAGGCAACACAGCTAGTAACTGGAATTTAAGTACTATTCGGGACTTTTTCCACTTTCGGCCCCGGGAAATGGTGAGCACACCTCCATCTCTCACACTGCCCAGGGCGCAGAGACCCGCACCTTAACCCCTAGGCCCCCGGGGTCGGAGCAGCTTCGCACACCGGGTTCTCGGAAGCCCCAGGTAACACGGTGCCGGTCGGCTACTCAACACCAACTCCAAGAGTAAAGAGCCGGGCGGAGGGGCAGCAGCGCCGGCGCGGGGCCTGGGAAGCGCCGCAGACCGGGAGGCTGAGCTCCCCGGCTCCTGCGTCCTGAACCCCCGCACCAGCTCCGCTCTCCCCGCAGCAGCCCGCGCACCCCGCCCCTCCCACCCGCTGGGGTGTTTGCGCCGCCCCCGCTCCGGCCCCGTCCAGATGTTCGCAGCTGTTCGCCGTAAGCCAGCGGCCGGACGGACCCCAAGGCTGTGCCGCGGCCCCGCGCGCCTCGCTCCTCCCGTGCGCCGGAGAGAGGCGCCCCGCACAGCCCCCCCGCCCCGCAGAACCCCGGCGCGGGCTCCGCAGTCCCCACCCCCCACCCCTCCGCCCCATCCGACCACCCTCCCGGGCCCGCAGCGCCGCCCGCTCACCTGCGCCGCCCGCGCTCCCGGCTCCCGCCTCCCGCCTCGGCTCCAGCGCCCGCCGGGGGCCCGCTGTTGGCTGCGGCGCACGGGGCGGGGCGGGGCGCGGCTCCTCCCGCCCTGCGACACCTGGGACACCCCGAGGGGGCCGAGGCCGGACCCGTGGGTCCCGCGGGCCAGGAGCAGCCCGGCTCCAGCTCCGCGGGCAAACCTCGCGGATCCTCTGCGGGCGGAAGGGAGGCCGGGCGACCGCGTTAGGGGACACCTGGGACGCTCAGTGCCTGGGAGGCGGCGGGGAGCCAGGGCCCGGCTGCTCCCACCCCGCCTGGCCGCTCAGGAAATGAACTCAGAGGGAGGGAGCTGGACGCAGCGGAGCTCAAAGAGGGGGAGGCCACCCCTTTCTTTGTAGAACATGGAAACCGAGACCCTCGGGGTGAAAATGACTGGGCCAAGGGCATGGGCGAGTTAGTTCAGAACTGGAAGGACTCAGAAGGCCTTTGAGATCATTCCACCCTACCCCATGCCACCTCACCCATCCCCCCCGTTTTAATAACGGCATTAGGCTGTAAATAAATTCATTCCCGAGGGTGCTATCCTCCCCACCCCTAGACTGTAAGCCCCAGTCGGGCAGGGACCGTGCCTGTCCACTGTTCAATCACCTGAACCTTGAACAAACCCAGCACCGAGCAGGTGCTCCATTAATACCGAATAAACAAACAAGGTGTGGCCGGGTCTTTTGCGTCCAGCCTTATGCTGGTCATTCACGTCAGGCCAGAGGCTCACTCCCACTTCAGCAGCGACAGCCCACCCGGCCTCTGTACTGCCGACATCCCTCCCCCGACAAAAAGCGGCCCGGGGAGGTCTACCCTCCCAGGGCAATTTTGTCAGCTGTCCAGCAGATCTTTAACTTCTGAGTGTCACAGACAATGCCATCCTGCCAGCCCTGCTGTGGAAACATTGTGGCTACTGACCCCAAATCCCAGCGCTGGTAGTATGAGGTGCTGGTGCGACTGTAGCTGGGAAGAATTGGTGGGGACAGAACTGGTGCAGAAATTCTGCTCGGCTTTGGTCCTCTGCGGAGATCTCTAATGTGTGGTCTTTCCAAGCTCTCAGAGTCGTTTGACCCAAATCACTTGCATTTACTGAGTCCCTGACAGTTTCAAAAATAAAGACACATCAACCCTGGCTGGTGTGGCTCAGTTGGTTGAGCATCGTCCCATGCACCAAAAGGTCACTGTTTCGGTTCCCAGTTAGGGCACATGCCTGGATTTCAGGCTCCACTTGATGTTCCTCTCTCACATAAATGTTTCTCTCTCCCTCTCTCTCTCTCCCTCCCTCCTTCCCTCCCTCTCTCCCTCCCTTCCTCTCTCTCTCGAAAACCAATAAAAACAATAAGTTTTTTTTCTATAAAAAGAAGGAAAGACATACCAAAATAGGATAAAAGAGTGTGGGATGTTGGTGTGTGTGTGTCCCATTGAACAAATGAATGGGCTTCACACACATACACACACAAGGTAATGTGTGATGCTGCTAATGTCGAGATTCATTAAAGAAATCCATTTCAAGAGCAGTGCAGGGAACGCTGTGTAACTTTAAAGCTGCAGTGGAGAGCACTCTTATAGCTACTGCAGGAGACGTCTATGACTGCATGTGTTAAACCTCAAAGGCCATGATTAGAGACTGCCGAGGTGAGGTCATGGTCAAGTGGCTTGCTCCTTCCTTTCCCAGCGGTACTCTCAGTGCTCTCAGGCCTGGAGCCCTCATCCCCTCCGTCAGTGAGTCCTGCGTGGATGGGTGTTTAAGAACTGGTGGTGCCTGGCTGGGCACGTCACACTGGGCCAGACCAACCTGGAAAAGAGTGGCAGTGGGTGCCCCACCTAGGTGTGCCCTACTCGGCTCGTCCTCTGTTTGTGGCAGGTGGGGAGGCTGATGTCCCTGGGTGGGGCTGTGGGAGGGCCTGCCCATGGGGACAGCCACTTGCGCAGCAGGTGGGGCTGAGCTTGGGAGCTGCTCTGAGTCTCACCCACGTGAAGTGGCCCAGCCCTTGTTGTGTGTTGGTTTCAGTCAGCAGAGCATGTGATCCTCGGTGATTTAGGATCCTCCTGCTGTATGTGACCTGGGCTGGGCCAGCCTGGTAAGTGGATAAGTGATGCCACCCAGACTGGCCTGGGAATCATCAGGAAGCCACAAGTTCCACCCTGGCATACACATGGTCTCCTCTCTCTCTCTCTCTCTCTCTCTCTCTCTCTCTCTCTTCTCCCCCCCCCCCCAATCTCCCCAATCTGTGCTTCCTGAATATCCCTGGCTGTGTACTTCAATTATGCATTTTTGCCACTTGGGAAATGTGCAGGCATCAAATTGGGCAAGATCTCTGCCCGAAGGTCTTTGCTTGAAAGGGGCATCTGAACGTGAGGGTCTGATACCACTGTGAGGTTCGGTGGAACCGTGCACGTGCGGTGCCTGAGCTCAGCCCCAGTGGAAAGCACCTGCGCACCCAATGGTGCTCTCCCTGTCGTTAACGTGGCTCTGAAGGGCAGCACACAGAGAGCCAGCTGGTGTCTGATAGACACTAAAGTGCGGAACATGGAGACAAACCCATTGCTGGACTCTCAGGGATCTAGAATGAATTGATCCTTGCAAATAACTGTCTTACTCTTCTCTGCTGGCCCCTAAGAAAACATTTGCACTGGAAAATCTTCAGTTTCTTGTCTATTTCTAGTTCTCTGATAATATCGTGAAAGAGAAATTATCCAAAGAGGAAATAATCCAGAAAGTTTCTAAGCCTCAGGAAATACTTCCCTCCCTAATTTTTTCTACATTTACTTAGGACTCAGTGTGTACAATAATACTGTATTTCCCTTTCTGAGCATATCTTTTAACAAAACAATGCATATAAAGTTCCTACGATCATTCCTGGCACATAACTTCTCAACTAATTATAACTGATATAGGGGAAATGTAGGGCAATGGCCATAAATATCAAAGTCAGAAAGAGCTATGACTTCCGGTAGGCAAATCTGATAATTGTGTGATTAGGTTACCCAAAATTTTAAGTTCACTGGCTCTGGAATAAGAATATTTGGGCTTAAATCCAGCCACCACTTACAAGGTATGTTAATCTCTCTATGTCCCACTTGGCTCATCTGTAAAATGAAAAGAATACTAGTATATCATAGGAAAGCTGAGAGACACAATAGAATAACCTTCAGTGAGCAGCTGCTTTGCAATAGTCATAGTCCTAAATTCTTGGATTCTTTTTTAAAATATATTTTTTATTGATTTCAGAGAGAAAGGGATAGGGAGAGAGAGATAGAAATATGAATGATGAGAGAAAATCATTGATTGGCTGCCTCCTGCATGCCCCACACTGGGGATTGAGCCCGCAACCCGGGCATATGCCTTACCAGGAATCAAACTGTGACCTCCTGGTCCATAGGTCGATGCTCAACCACTGAGCCACACTGGTTGGGCATTTTAGCCTCTCTTTTGCCAACTGACTTTAGAGTAGGAATTCTTAATCAAGGGCCAGAGACCCTGAAACTGGATTTAATATTTTGTGTATGCATACATTTCTCCTAAAGAGAGCATCCACAGCTGTCCTCAGATTTGCAAAGAGGTTTGGGTCTCGAACATAATTAGAATTCACTGCCTCCCAGACTTAGCCAAGGGTTTCCGAGCTGGAAGGCTAGAGATCAGGCAGACCACTGTTCCCAGGCACCTCTGGGGAGCAGGGGCACCTGGGAAGCTCGCTCCAGACAAATCCCTCTGCTCCTGAGAATTCAGGCTCAGGAGGGCGGGAGGTTTTAGAATAAGCACCCCAGATGCTACTTGCCTCCGGGCCGCCTGAAGACTGACCTTATCCCACCTTCTGCTTTCTCAGGTGAAGAAATAGGCCCAGAGATGGTTCCATTTGAAACAGCTGCCATCCCACATCTGCAAGGAGCCCCCCTCCCCTCTATGTGAAGCCCTCATCCCACCTGAACAAAGGAAAAATGTTGTTCCTTCCACAACCTAAGTTCCCATGAGGGGCACTCGAAAGACAAAGTCAGGCTTTGCAAAGAGGAAAATAAAATGTGCGGCCACCTTTGTGTTAGCCCTTTAAGTCCCAAAGAAGATGAGACCTTTCTTGCCAGGACTCCTGACACCTCACTCCAGCACCCACCCCCTCCACACCCCACCTGCGTCTCGCTTTGCTGTTTGAACAGCTGAGGCTATTCAGCTAACACGTTCAAGCGACATCTTTCAAACACGTAGAGGTTTTGTTCTACTTCCTGAAGCCACAGGCTAATTAGGTACTGAACAGCCTGCTTCAGCCTGGTGCCATTTAGTTGTGTGAGGCCCACAGTGGGAAGCACTCCTCTCCTGTCAGATCTCGGCAAGAACAGAGTCTGAGGCAAGACCAGGGAGGCAGCGGCTGCAGCAAGAGTGGTTATCAAAGTCATGTTTCAGGGGCGCCCAGAAGTGTCAGCTCAAGCATTATCAGGCAAATCCAGAATCCTCTCTTTTGGACTGGGGACATTCTCTCCACACTGACCAAGGGCAGCCAAGGAAGTATGTGTTTCGTTGGGATATTGATGCTCACCAATCACAGAGTCCTGATGTAGCAAAAAGTGGAAATAGCCCAGAGTGTGTTCAGCTCACGTCTCACACACCAGGCCGGCAAGCAAAATTTCCAAGGAGACACACTGCCTGCTGCAGTTTCGTTTTCCTGAAAAGAGGACCATGAAAAGATGCAGATGGCCCCTTTGGCCTGTGCTTGACCCTGAAGTCAGGCAGCATGTCAGCTTTTCCAGATTTATCCCTCAGTATCCTCCACACTCTCAAACACTGTGGTGAGTTTGCCGGGCAGTCTAAGACATCCGCTGGGCAGGTGCTTGCCCCTTTCACTTGGGTTTCAGAGCAAGCACTGAAGCATGGACTACATTCTGTGGGTCTGCTTACAAAATTACTGGCTACAAAAATGTCCAAATGGCTTTGCTGATGTATTTCTAACCCGGGGAAAGATCTTGATGCTCCCAAATTTACTTCTTACTTTTGAAGGTAACCAAACATACTTATCATCTCATTCATCTGCAAGGTCACAAAGGAGCTGAAAGACCCATGTGGAGAAAGTTCTTTGCAGAAAATCACAGTTCTGTTACCGTTAACCCACCAAGCGAAAGCTTCCTCATGACCTTCGCACTTGCTGGTTCTTCTGTCTGGAACTGTCTCCAGATCTTTGCATGGCCGGTTCCTTCCATCATTCAGAGAGGCCTCTCCTGGCCACCAAGTTGCAGTAGACCCATGACACTTGCGATCAGGGTGTCCTGTTTCTTTACCCAGCACTTGAATGTACTGAGTCCTCTTAGAAAGTGGTGTTCACTGGCTTATAACTTGCCTCTAAGAAAATGAAGACTTTTGTCTGTTTACCACTGCTCTCCAGCTCGGAAGCAATGCTGAATACAAAGGAGGTGCTCAAGTACAGGGTGTACACACACTTTGAATAGTTATAAAGGCAGTGTTTATTAAAATACATTTCATTTTCAAAATGCAATAGACTCTACAGATACCTTGTGTATACATTTTGGGGACACCCTGTATTTGTGGGGAGAATAACTGAATGCTAATATTTTTGCAGAACGCTTGGAGTTCATCACATGGAGATTTCAGCTGCAGAGGCCAGATAACTCGTTGGAGGCCCCCGTTGCCACGGGGAGGAGTGGGAACTACTGGAACTCCAGTCTATAAACTGTGACTGTCCACCCTGGATCACCAGGGCCCTGGCACATAGTACACACACAACAAATGGCTGTGGCAAAACATTTTCACCCAACTCATAACAAGCAGTGCTTGACAGCATGTCAGAGAGGCTCCCGCTGCTGTCAGTTACGGTTGTTTGCAGGCAGAGGGGTGATGCGGCGGAGGGAACCCTGACTTGAGCAAGGTCTGGACTCGGTCTCTCCATGTGACTAAGGATGGTCACTTTACATCCAGACAATCCCCAGTGTCTCTGCACCTTTCTCTGCTACCCCGGGCATTGGTGACATACACTTTATGTCTTCAAGAATGCCCCAATGTATTGGCTCAAAATAGTGAAGCGAAAACCACCTTAAAGGGCACTATTTATCTACAACAACTCTTAGGGGGGAACGGGGAATGGCAAAAACTGAGACGGGCAAGCGGAGGGCTGTCACGGAAGGAACCTGAGTTCTAGAGGCAAAACAGCCGCGGGCGGGACCTTGGGCACAGTACTTCACCCCTTTGGACTTTGGTTTTCTCCTGGCCTAAGGTCTGAAAAGAGTTGAGCACAAAGCGGAGGCCATGATCACGGTTCTCTCGTGTTTAGGAGCAGCCGGCCCCCGTGCAGAGGACAGACCTGCCTCCAGGGTACGGCACCAGGAGGGCCTTCACACAGGCTCTTTAGCAGAGGAAGCAGACAGCTTGTTTCCAGGCGCTGGCACGAGCCAAGGGTGCTTTTGTGTAGCAGCTTGGCTAAGTGATCCCGTGAGCTCCTCTAATCTCTCTGTGGGGAACTTGTTAAGCGGCTGCAAGGATGCGGTGGGGAGCAGGCTCTGCAACAGCTGTGGCTACTGGGAAGCCAATGGACCCGACTCAGGATCCCACGATCCCACGATCCCAGGCAGGGCCTTGCAGGAGCCCCGGTATGAACAGCCACCAGGCACACAGTATGGGCACTGGCCCCAAAGCCCCTCAGCGGGGTTCCTGGGAGAGCAGGGTATGTATGTGGAGAACAAGGTAACAATGAGGGATTCTGTGGTCAACCCCTGAAATAACCTAAGACGGCTTTTCCCCAAGAGGAAGGAGGGTGGAGGAGTGGGAAAGGAAGAACCCTAAACGGCGAGCTACGACAAGGTTTGACCTCAGGGGCAGAAGCAGGCGATCCTGTCTCCGCACGTTCTTGCTCCTCCTACTGGAAGCAAAGCTGCTGACGGGAAGGCACAGCCCGGGTCTGAGGCAAAAACATCTCTGGGACGTTTCTGATGATTCGATCCTGACACGTGAGTAGCACTTTGCACAGAGTTTCCCAACTGATCCTCATCACAAACGGTGAGCGGCAGCAGGCCATGGGATGCGGGGCAGTTAACCCTCCACCAGCCTCCTACAGCCGCTCGATGGGAATTACAGGTGAACCCAGGTTCCAGCGTCATCATTCTTCCCACTTTGGAGTTGTGGACGTAAGTACACCTTACAAGCTCAGGGGAGGCCTGCAGGGCAGGCCTTACACACGCAGAGGCCTCAAGTACCCACACAGGCTGGCCTGAGAGGAAAATGCCTAACCAAAAGGGAGTCATGGCGGGCAGTCATGGCCTAAGCTGGTGTTTTCCTTGACAAAGGTCAATCCTCATCGTAACTGAGCCTGTCTACTGTTCTGCTGCATCTACAATAACATACCTTGGAATGTCAGAGTAATCCCCTTTTCCCAGACCCCCCAGGGCACAACTCCCACCAGAGCATGAGGCCCAAGAATCCCTCACTCTTACCTTGTTCTCCCACATACCGTCCCTCTGTGCTGTAAATGTTAATTGTTAACTCTCCTGTACCCACCAGTGTAAAAGCAGTATGTGTCCTTCCGTTTTACTTTTTATCCAATCCTAGAGGTTTCTCACTTTGCTTTCTCTGCCTCCCTAATCTATCACCAATGGATTTCAAGTAACTCCCTTACATCATCTTCATTCCGGTGTGTAAAATAAATGGTAAAACTGCCATTTTCCGGGGCATTTTCTCCATACGCTGAGATTTTGCTTCCCAGCAATTTACTGTTTGGACATTTCTTGCCTCTAAAGAATCATAAACTGTTTCCGACTTACAGAGGTTCAACTCTACGATCTTTCGACTTTAGGATGATTCGAACACCGTGCCATGATCTTTTCCTGGGCTGGAGACGCGGGGCACCTGCTCTCCCCTGATGCTGGGCAGGCACAGAGCCCGGAGGATGAGCACCAGTACCTGCAGTGCCCTGTGCTCAGCAGGTTAGTGTGTAAGTGTATTTTTGACTTATGGTATTTCCAACTTAGGATGTGTTCATTGGGATGTGACCCCTAGTAAAGAGGTCGAGGAGCATCCGTACTCAGCGGTGTCATGGCCTGATAGCCAGTGTGCAGGGGTGTCCCAGGAGGGGGCTTTGCAGGGCAGCAAGGACACCTGGGGCACCTGGGTGGGGGGCAGGGAGGAACCTGTTGGCACTGGCTGAAGGTTAGCATCCCTTGGCCTATAAAACTCTGCCATCAACCTGTCCCTCCAAGCCTGCATCATCAGCACCCTCGGACAGGAGAGGTGCCACTGGAGTCTGGCAAAGCAGGGCTCCTAGGAGAAGCCGCCTGTGCTGTTCCCATCCCTCCTGCAGCTGGACTTGCATGTGCAGGTGTGGTATGACTGGCATGTTTACTTGTTCTAAACCCACAGCACTAAAATGAGACCCTATTCATCTTCACGATGGGGGGAAGGGAGGGAGGGGCAGTGATTACCAGCAGGGTTCCCTGAACAGCCTCCTCCACGGCCTCACACAGACCTGGGGATGAGAGAACCCAACCAGTGCCGCCAGACCCCTGGTGGAGCGAGCTGAGATGGGGCAAGGGAACCCTGCTTTATTTTTCGCGTAAGAAGTAGGGGGATATAGGCTACGTACTCAAACAAGCAACCAGAGATAATGTCCTAAAGAGAAAAAAGTTGACATGGATCATGATCGGTTGAATTCTCACTACACAGTCTGAAGTGTCTGCCTCACGTCTAAGTGTCTGTTACTTTATGGAAAAGCTTTTGACAAATGTGCGGCCACTCAGCCTTGCTTTAGGAGCCCCCCCCCCCCGGCCCCCCACTATGAGGCATCCTCTTTCATTACTGGTTCCATGATTCTTGCCTAGATACAGCTGATGGCTTAAAGGGACTCAGACATTGTCTCAGAGTCCAATCAAAGGAGGAAACAGAAAAGTTGTGAAGCTATAAAACTTGGTATCAATTCTTCACAAAAGGGTTTTTTGAGGCATTACACACACACACACACACACACACACGCACCATTCTGAAGTGGTTACTACCTGCAGAGAGTGCACACCTTGGGACCAGACCACCTGGTTTTGAGTCTTGCCCCCCCCTCCTCGTCCTAGCTGTGAGACCTTGGGGAAGTTACTTAACTTCTCTGTGCCTGCTTCCTCCCGGGCAAAGCGGAGATAATGGTGCCGACCTCGTGGGTTTATTAGGAGGATTAGCTGGATTAATACATGTAAAGCACTTAAAACAGTGTCTGGCACCCAGCCAGAACAGGCTCGCATGAATTGTTGGTTGCCGCTTTCTGAGCATGAGGAGGTTCTGGTGCTGCTACATGTCGTTCAAAACAAGTTTGCCAGTGGCTCTAATTTCATGTGTACGTTCTGAAGGCGTAAAGCACGGCTGTAGGAATCACTTGCAGTCTGAGCATGGAGAAGGGAAGGGTTTGGAGGGTGCTGAGCAGGGAGGAGCTCCCAAACAGAAGCACTGCGTTGACCTGCAAGTCTCCTATGATTTTGAGCCCGACGAACTGCACAGAAAATGGTGTTTTCTGTGCCAAAGGGAAAGTAAAAATCCCGTGGCTCAGGGTGCCTTTTGCCAAACGAGCCCACATTTTCATCTGATGTGTCACCCAAGAGATTCCTCCTCCTCCTGTTATTTTATTATGTACATAAGACACAAGATGAAACCTGTCACAAGTGCTAGAATTAAACCTGCCAATGCACACATGTCACCGGTAATTGCCTTAGCAGATTACAGCTTCAGTTCCACCTTCTTCCAGAGGCCCCAGCCCTGGACTTCCGAGGCGCAGCCCCCACCCTGTGCAGCACGCGGCTGACGGAGCCCTGGGAACAGCGCAAGCCTGCAGCTCTGGGGCCTGTGGGCATTTCCCATGACATTGAACCCTGCCTTGTAATTGGGTTCTGGCAGGGGACTGCCTTCCCATTTTAAATAAGCAGGCTTGGGCCTAAAAACTCACCCATCCCATTTGTAGTTTTACTACATAAGTCACCTTTAACAACTTGGTATCTGGGAACTGACTCTTCCAAGTGCTTTAGCATTTGGAAGATGGGTAAGACATCATAAAAGCACATTATGCACATTGCCCTCAATCCCACTTATAAAATGTTCATTTGGCACCCATCCTTCCCACTTGTAATTGATTAAAGCAGTATACTGCCTGGCTTGCATGCAACATTAACCAAATCAAGAACGAGAGGCTCCCAGCATCCCCTCGAGATCTCAGCACTGCATATTAATACTAATAATCAGTAGGTTAAACAGAAATACAAACACCCAACCCTTCTCCAAAAATGCCAGTGATCTTTCAACATATACAGGGCTCCACTGCATTAGCTGAAGAATGCCAATGCTCCAAAACATATTGTTAGAGTAAGTGCCCTTCTCGGGCAAGAAGAGGTTCAGCTAAGACACTGGTGTGTCTCCTGAGCTTTAACTCAATCCTGCTTTAACTCAAAGTTAACACGTTTATTTACATCAGTCGCTATCGCTTGAGTGCTGAAGGGACAAGTGTCAGGTTTTCTTGGTTTTTCAATGAAAAAAAAATTTTAAACCAGATATTCAGCCTAAGCAAAAGGCAAAAAGGCCAAGGTTGACTTTGGTCGTGCGCTGAACTTGAGCTCCAGGTCACTGAAATGAATTCCTCTGAAGCCAGAAAATGGCTCACACAAACACTGGCATTGGACTCAAATAAGGGAAAACAGACCAGCCAAAGTTTAAGTCAAGTTTATTTTCCACTTTTGGTATTTTTCAAATTATACAACATGCAGTCTGCCAGAGTATCCATACGTCTTCATTTTAGAACCCAGAAGAAACCAACATTTTCCATGGGCCAGGGCAGGGTTACTTCCAGATTTTTTGTTACATGTACTATATTACAGCATCGTTACTTGATATAAACTGCATTCTCCCCTTCAAACCACCAAGTTTGCCCACAGTTTTTAAAATGAAAGCTACTGTACAGATACACAGAGCCCAGCAATCATACATCTGCAGTACATACTACATACTTTACAAACTAGACATGAGTAATTCTACTGCTGCCCTCTTCCCCTCACCTCCACACCCAATGGCAACTGGTTAAGACGGATACATAACCTGCCATGTACAGTCTGACTCCACAGAGCAGTGCTCCCTGGCCCTTGCCCATAATGTTTCTAAAAAGTCTAAGTTGAATGTTAAGTGAAGCTGTTGTAGTCTATGATGGTTCCTTCAACTTGTTCAAGATATGCAGGGTGAGCCAACGAAGGGAATGAAGTGAACATGCCCCCTTCCTCGCCAATGAAAAACTTCCCCAACGTGTCTTCTGTGCTGCTAAAAACATGCACTGCAAAGAGGGGACTGTTGAGAGCTTTGATTTGCTTTCAGTTGCTCCTGCAGGAAAGAAGAACCCATAGCTCCTCCTTGAGTCCTGGTGACGGCTTGGTCTGGCCTTGGGCAGGAGTATCAGTTTCTTGTGTGAACTTAGGGCTTCAAAATACATTAGATGCTACGTTCTAGAGAGACATTCTTATCTCTCCATTTATCCCAATATTTCTATGAAGCCTAATTTAATCATATGATACTATTTCTTTTAAAACCCTTAATCTATCTACACTTAATGTTCTCCTTACCACTCGCCATTCAACAAAAGCCAACTGTACAGTGTTTAAAGAGATGATGCGCTTGTACAGAAGTCTCTGGTAAGTGGCCAGAACACATTTGGCATTAATATAGTTTAGTCTCCAACCATACCTCTGATATCCCCAACAGCATTCCTCTAAAGTAACAATCCACTATCCTGCAAGAAGAGATTATCTGAATAAACCACCTAGTATTCTCTTCAAGAATCAGAGTAAACATTCAAGAAGTAGCATGAAATATAAAATTATTTAAAGAAAAGCACACGTGCACATGTACACACACACACCCCACAAACACACCACTTACACACACACACACACACACACACACACACACACACTAGCAAAAAGCAGCATACAACCAATATATAACCATAGGCTTGAGCTTCAGAAGTGTGGCTTTTTACATTTAGAATCCAAGTGTAATGGAGTAATAGTCTAAAAAAATTAAAGTTGCATACATGTGGCTTTCTAAACAAGTGGCCTACAGAATATATGATCTCAAAATTAGCTTATTAATAAAGTAATACTTAAGAATCTGCTTGAACGTACTGTATGATCCATTCCAATAATCTGCCTGCTGGTCACAGTGAGGAAACTTAGTTTCGAGGTCCTATAAAGATCAAAGCTAGGTGAACTGACTGGCTGATCAGCAACTAGCGGAAGTATCTTTAAGAGACATCAAAGCCAACTTTCTCTGTGAATAAAAGTGAAGTGAATTTTGTGAGTCCCTGTGGAGATCAAGAAATACGGAACTACAAGTGACTGTTTCTTTGAAACATGAAAGGGCCATGCAATTCTTTAGAAGTAGAAAAGGGGTACCCAGGAAAAAATTACCTTGGAAAAAAACCAAAATAATCTATTAACAAGAGAGCCAAAAATAAATTATTGACCTTGGTTTAATTTCCCAACACAAAGTAATACAGTTGCATAACAGACAGTAGTGATATGACAATTAGTAATTGGTAATCTTCTCAAAGACCAATGTTTTAGCATCTAAAATCAGAGGCAAGGTTATAAATACGGCATATGTTATCACCTGGTAAGGGCTGCAAAACCTGTCCTACAAGGACCCTACTATCAGATTGCAAATAGCAATTGGGCAGTTTATACTGCACGAGTGCTGGCAACAACAGAAGAAAATCAAACAGAAGAATTTTAAAGATGCAAAATTGTCATCTTTTTCAAATAAATACTTCAGGTAGAATTCATCCTCTTCTCTCCTTACTCCTCTCACCCCCAAAACAAAACACACACACACAAAAGGCAACATTTAACAAATAAATTAAATAAAGCAGCATTGCTTTGTTAGGAAATTTTATACAGGATTTTGGAGGTGAATTCAGTCCTTAGTGCTTTCTCCTCTCTCTCTCTCTCTCTCTCACACACACACACACACACACACACACACGCACACGCACACGCACACGCACACGCACCTTGAACAATCTTCTGTCCACACAGCCACTAGAAAGCCCAACATCTCCCCCACACATTTCATTCCGGGGTGACAGCAGCAGGGCAGTGCCAGCTCACTCCTTTTGGGCAGGCACAGTAGCAGGAGGACGGGTGCCTTCACCGAGTTTGGTTGGTTGTCATGGACTTATCCTCAAATGTGTCAAAATAGTAGCAGCACAGAAGAACAACTTAATTGAATCCTTGTCATTTTCCCTGAAAACTTTACTACTTGGAAATCCATCATGTTCATATGCACACCAGGGAGAGTTGATTCAGTTTAGATTCATGTATCTGAATATAGCAACAGGTATATATTTTTTAAAATCCATCCATATTGATTTCTTCTAATTCTGCCTAAGAAGATAAAACCTATATTTGATGCCAAAAAGAGGACCTAAACAGTCAGAATGATGAGTTAAAATAACTTATTTGTGGCAACTTATTCATAGGCACAAAAATTTGTCCATTACACTCTCCCCGGGGCTTCCTCTTCAACTGCTGAATGATCCTGGATTTCGGCAGCAATACCCCCTCGAGGCTTCAGATGGTTCCCTAGAGAAAGAGGCCATCCAGATGCCATTCCAGGTGGATCAGGGCAAAGGGGGCAACCCCACTTCCACTCATCCAACTCTGCGGCATTTCCAGCACTTCTGAAGGAGTGATGCTCACACCGAGCTGGCTGAGACTCGTCGCTGCCGGTTCAATAGCAAACAACTCAGAGGTGAATTTTATGACTTTTCACGTTCACAGAGATGTGTTTGAATGAACAAATTCTACACTGCTGCTGTCAGATTGTTTTTCTGCCTTGAAGAAATTTGCTTTGCATTTTAACGGATGTCATACTAAAAGGTGTACTTTACAGATCCAAAGATGTGACCAGGGTATTCAAAATGCTTCCTAGGAGTAATTTGTTTTGGAAAAGTGTTCAGAATGAAAATTTTGAACCCTATAGCAGCACTTTTTTTGTTCCCTAAAAATATAAAGTGTCTATTTTACAGGAAACCAGACAGTTTCAGCAGAGTGTGATCACCTGCCTCCACGGCACTTGGTTGTCCCCCCGCACCCCCCTGAATGGCAAGTTAGGGCGTTTGCTGGACAGTGCAGGGGCCGCCCGAGACCACCCGAGGCCCGAGGCCCGAGGCCCGAGGCCGAGTCCGAGTCCGCAGCGGTGGTTCCCAGGAGTGAGTGGATCTTCTGTAATCACCCCTTCAGATTTCTCAGGAAGAGAGCGGTCCAAGCACACGTCTGCACACAGAACTTCTACACAGCTCAAATACCTGAAACGGGTGTACTGCAGATGGCTGGGTAAGCAAGTGGGAAAGAAAAGTGTGTAGGAGAGGGATTGGGGCGGGGGGGGGGGGGGGGGCGGGAGAAGGAATTGGTGATTAATTTCGTCCTTGACATGCTATGTGGAGAGTCAGATCTGTTGAAAGAGAACAAAAGAGAGAACACAGGTGTTAGAAGACACAATGGAAATTCACTCCTCAGCAAAAAAAAAAAAAAAATTGTTTATAGTTCTAGACATTTCGACCAGAGATGTCTAATAGAAATACCATGCGAGCCAACTAATTTTAGTTTTTGAGTGGCCACATTAAAAAGTAAAGAGAAACAGGTAAAATTAATTTTAATAATGTAAGATTTCCTTTAACCCAATAATTCAATATATTATCCTTTCAATATGTAAGCAGCATTCCGTGGTGATGTTGTACATGACAATATTATTACTGAGATGTTTCACAGTCCTTCTCCCGGTGTTTTCAATCCTCTGTATACCTGACCCCTTCAGCACACCTCAGTTTGCACTTGGCCACATTGCAGGTGCTCAGTCACGCGTGGCCAGTGGCCAGCAGATTGGACAGCACAGCCTCCTACTTACTGCTCTAGATTTAAGTGTGAAGCCCTAAAACATCCTCTCCCAAAAGCCACCATCTATTGAAACTATAGATAATCAGAGAAACAGGACGCACTTCCTCATTCCCAGGGGAACTCACACACCACTTCTCACCTTGCCAGCACCTGGGATCCCAAAGCAGGTCAGACACAGCCCCGACCTCAGGCTCTCTTGCCAAGACAGAGGTTCCCAGTCCTGAGAGGGATGCTTCCCCTGCCTGGGGTGACGGTTAGGCAGTGGAGCACCCGTGATTTCACTCCACTCGCCACTGGATGCTCGTCAGGTCTCCAGGATGGAAGTCTGGGCTGGTCCCGACCCAGAGGCCGGCCCTTTGCACCAACGCCCATGAGCTCAGCTTTCAAGAAGAAACTGAAGGGCGGCTTCCTCACCCCGGTGGAAGCCCCGGGCTGTCTGTGATCTTGCCTATGAGTTTTGGGCAGAACTCATGGTGGATGTTGGGAGGGTCGGGAGGGGAGAGAGAGAGGGATGGGAGCCTCATCCCTGTGGGAATACCTGGCACAGGAAATATGAGACACTAAGAAAACCCAACTGCTCTTAGGATAAGCAGGAGCAGAAGAAAATGGAAATCGTGTAGAAGGGGGAAAAGACTTAAAAAGAACTCCACAGCCTAACAAACACTGCTTTCTGTTTTTGCCTCTAGAAAGCTGTAACCAAATTTAGTGCTCGACTGTGGTAAGTATCTCGGATTCCTGCGACAATGCTCTCTTCTTCGCTAACCTTTTTCTCTCCTCTCCCCTGATTTATAAGTTATAATAATGTAAGCAACCTCACATATTTTGTATAAATAAGCAGGATATAAATTATAAAAAAGAGGAAAAATCAGGGCATGGAAAGGGATTATAAAAGCAGATAAGATCAAAGTGCATAGAAAAAAAACCCACGAGAAATATAGAATAAAAACTGAATAGGAAAAAGAGAGAGAGAGAGAGAGAGAGAGAAAGAGAGAGAGAGAGAGAGAACACAGATTCCTTTTAAGAAGATCGCCTCCTCGCTGACACAGAAGACACCCAGGGAGCTTATCTGTTAAGTACCTCTCTTGCTCCAACAGTATAATCATAGCGATTACAAAGCTCCCAATTAAAAGTGGTTTGAACAGCCTTGTGGGGTGATGCTCACACCGTGTTTAGAATCACAGAGAGGTTTTTCGTAGGGAAGAGCATCTTCAATGGCTAGCCTTTCTGCTGTTCGCTCATGTTAGGACCAGAAATCAGAAACCTCTGAAAGCAAGGTCATAGTTGTCACTTAAACCCATTGAGCTGAAAACCAGTAGCCCGGGAATGCTTTCTGAGCACCACACTGAATGCTCCCCACTCCCACCCCCCACCCAGTTCCTTTCTCCAAAACTATCCCAGAACCACTGATGGGTCCCCGTCAGGTGAGATGGTCTTCCTGCGTGCCTGGAGGCAGGGAGGTGATGAGCACATACCATAAACTGTAGGATTATGGCTTAACGTGACGATCGCAGGCAAGCCATGTTGACAGAGCCAAACGTTAGACACACAGACTCAACAGGGCGCCTCAGTAACTGCAGCAGACCATGAAGGGGCACGGTTTCCACGAGGCCTTTCATGAAATCCCCGCTCCCACCACGTGCAAGATTCAGCACGTTTGGCTAATAGCTCAGAAGGAACGGGGGGCCACAGAGGAGTCCAGTCACCTCCAGGAGGGCAAGAGAGAACTGAGATGGTGACAGGTGGCCAAAAGGAAAACACAGGCCCGCGACCAAGAAAAGGCCCTTCATTAGGAAGAGGCTGCTCTTCGCCCTGAGTTAGGCAGCCTTTCCAGCAGGCCCAAGAAAAACATACTCCGCTAGGATACTCCCATCTCCTCCCAACTAGCTGGATGCTCAGGTCCTCGGGTAAATTTAGGAGAAAAATGGATATAACTTATAAAGGTAAAGGTTAGTCTCAGCGGAAGGTGTTTCTGACTGTTGTCATCAGAGAGGGGCCATTAAGGCAGGCTGGTGAACCCTGAGGCCATTAAAAACCCAGTTCTGTCAACTCTGAGATGGTTCAGATCATCATCCACTCACATGCATTCATGCACTCATTCATTCATTCATAGCAGCATACTGGACCAAGTGACCAGGGTGGACTGTCCCTAGGTCTGTGCCAAACTAGAGATGGTGATTCAGAATGGCAATGTGTGACCAGATTTAGACGGAAATGAAACCACCTCCTTTAGAAGAGGTGGGGAAGGCTGAAGAAAGAAGCTAATTATATAAGGATTTTGCAAGAAGTATTTAGAGACACCCCCCCAACTTTAGCTTTTGCAATTGCTTGCAGTGGATTTACACTTAATCCAAACAGTACATAGTCTTAAATTCTCTTTTGCCTTTCTACAATTCGATCCCACGTTATAAGAATTACCGATCGTACTTTCCGCATCACGACTGAATACAAGTGGATTTATCTCACAGGAGCACTAGTGCAATCTGCTGGGGAGGAACAATTTCAGTTGCTCTGAATTTATAACTGAGAAACACGGCATTGGGAAGAATTCAAGTAGAGCAGCCCACTGCCCTGCGGATGAAATGAGGACTTTCTCCCCGGTCCTCCTGAGGCCTCCGAATCCGCAGCGCCAGACTCATGCGCCGCAACAGTGCCCCTGCAGCTACTTCTGTCCTCCCCCTCAACAGTCCTGCCTCCTCTATTCTCTCCAGGCCTGTCCCACAACCAAACACTGGCTCCTATTGTGACGGGTAACTTGTGCCAGGGACTCTGAGACTGTCTCTTCCATCACTCCATCTCATTCAATTCCCAGAGCAAACCTGTGAGGACAGGACTATGAGCAAAATTCTCCTGGGTCATAGTTTTCCTCGTTGTTAAATGGCCAAGAATCTTGTCTGCAGTGACAAGGCTGCGTTTTCTTCATGTAATTCAACCAAAACAACACTGCAGCAGACAGGACGCAGAGGCAGACAGGAGCACCCAGCTGCCATTTCTTAAGCCAAATTGTAGAGATTTGTAAAACATGTAAAACAATGCCAGTCTGCTGAATTTTTTTGTTTTGGAAAATAATTATTTTTCATTAAAAATGGCATTTCTGTTAACAATAGTAACATTTCAAATTTTCAGTGGTTTTTTTTTCTTTTTTGTTGTTGTTTGTTTTATTTCAGAGAGGAAGGGAGAGAGATAGAAACATCAATGATGAGAGAGAATCATTGATCGGCTGCCTCCTGCACACCCCACACTATGGATGGAGCTCACAACCCAGGCATGTGCCCCAACTGGGAATCGAACCGTGACCTCCTGGTCTATAGGTCTATGCTCAACTACTGAACCACGCTGGCCGGGCTAAAGTTTTTGTTTTAATTTCCAATATAAAACATATCAATAGATATAACCTACAAATATAAAAGCTCTTTGATGTCATTGGTACTTTTTAAGAACATAAAGGGTCCCAAAGGCAGGAAGTTTGAGAAGTGCTGCACAGCAGATCAGAGGCCTCAGTTCAGGATCTGCCCCCGACAAGCTGTGCGATCCTGACGGCTCACTCTGCTCGTCAGGAGGCACAAGGTAGGATGAGACCGGACTAGACAACGACGATGACATGGTGAACACGGTGCTCACCCTGTGCCAGGCCTCAAGGTCTCCGTCTAAGCCAGTGATGGCAAACCTTTTGAGCTCGGCGTGTCAGCATTTTGAAAAACCCTAACTTAACTCTGGTGCCGTGTCACATATAGAAATTTTTTGATATTTGCAAACATAGTAAAACAAAGACATATTTTTGATATTTATTTTATATATTTAAATGCCATTTAACAAAGAAAAATCAACCAAAAAAATGAGTTCACGTGTCACCTCTGATACGCGTGTCATAGGTTCGCCATCACTGGTCTAAGCGCTCTGTAGCGCGCATCCACGTGTTTAGTCCTCACAGCCTCCTGTCGGTAGGCAGTGACATGGGTCACTTTCTACAGAGGACACTGAGGAACACAGAGATGAAGTAACTTGCCTGGTGTGTGGCCACGCTGGGATGCAACCCCAGGCAGTGCACCTCCAGTCCCTGAGCCCACAACCACCCCGCTGCCCTGCCTGTAGCAAAGAGAAGCCCTGCACACACAATCTCGTGACTCAGTCTTTAATTGCTAGGGCTGTTGGAGCAGCAAGGTGAATGGCCCAGTGGATTAGATGTAGGTTGTGTGTGACTTAAGGACACCATGGGACCTGCTGTGGGTGAGGCTTCTCGGCTTCACTGCTTTGTTGGGCTAAATCTGAAAGCAAGTCCCTGTCTACCCTGCATACATGGAGTGAACCTGGTGCATCTAATATTCATATAAAATATTTTTAATTTGTGATTGAGTGTCAAAACCAGGAGAAAGGTCAAGGTGAACCCTAACAACAGCACAAGATAGGTTGGATCCAGGTATCCTGAACAGAGACAAGAGTAACAAGAAAAGACAGATTGAGTCAGAAAAGTCAATAGAGTGTAAGTGAGTAAGGGCCAGCTTGGGAGCTCGCCCTGAACCTGAGGATTTACCAAGGACCAAATAGGAAGGGCCTTGCTGCTCCAGCAGCCAGGGGCTTAAAGAGAACCCCATTCTGCCTGTGGAGTGGGGGTCAGAGAAATTGGAACTTTCTCAGTTCAAAGAAAGTAGAGCCAGAGACCCAAGTGGGCTTTAGTAGTGGGTAGTGAAAGTGGGGAAATGGCGGGGGGCATTCAATGCACAGGAAATCTGAGGTTTAATGCTAGGCTAGAAAATGTACCCTTAGAATTTCCCTCTAAGGGTACAGCTCACTGTGACAAGACTTCTTGTAGTAGAAAGTCATTTGCACATTCTCAAGTCTGGGCCAAGTGTGATAGGCTAAAGATCCTGGAGCAGGCACACGGGCAACACAGGGTCCAAGATCTCAGGCCCTTGGTCACAGCTGACTGGTGGGGCAGCAAAAGCCCACAGATCTTGGCTATGTGTCTGCTTCATCCCATCATGTAAGAAGTTAAAGACATTACTTTTATTAACAAAACCGTATATCTATATATATAAAAGGCTAATATGCTAAGTGTCCAATTGTCCAACTGGTCACTATGACACGCACTGACCACCAGGGGGCAGATGCTCAATGCAGGAGCTGCATGATGCGCACTGGCCATTTACAGAGAAATGGCACTGCATACCTGGCACCAGCAAAGCAACCCTCAGCTTCCCCCAAGTGAGACACAGGCCCCGCCACCACCTAGGAGCGACAGCCCACCAAATCATGGCTGACGCTGCCAAGACCCCATGGCACAAAATGCAGCCCACAGCCCAGCCCAGCCCAGAAACGGTGGATGTGGCCGCCAGGTAATGACATCACGTAGCAACACCCAGCTTCTTCTCCCTAGTGACTAGCCTTCTTACAGTTTCTTCAGCCCAGGAACACGACTTGCTTTATAGCCAGGTGCAAACATTTTACACTTTAACCAAATGTCTGTGAAGTGTTTTCCCGTGCCTCATCTCATTTGATCCTCACAGAAGTCCTGGGGTAAGTAGATAGGAGACTCGGTAGAATCCTATTTTCTTTTCATTAGCCGGAAAACAGAGATTTAGAAAGCTTAGACACTTGACCCAACTAAAAAGAAGTAAGAAATGGTGGACCTTGAAAATGACTTTAGGTTTTCTCACTGCGCAGAATATAGTCAAACACTGCTGCAGTTAAATATTTTACCCTTTGTTCCCCCCGTGTGAACTACAATAATAATCTGATTCATGTTGATATTTACTGCTGTGTTGCTCATAATTACCTGAAAGAGAAGTTGGGGTGCTTCACTGGGCTGAAAAAAATTTAGCTACATCAGAAAGCAGGTCTAATTAAGCAAGTTTATCCTATATAATAAAAGCAGAGTATGCAAATTGTCCCCTCAACTGGGAGTACATCTGAGAGTTTGACCAGGGGGCAGGGCCGGCTGGGGGAAGGGAGGGAGGCCCCAGTGGTGGCAGGCAGCCAGGGGAAGGGGGGCCCCGGTGTGCGAATTTTGCGCACTGGGCCTCTAGTTCTATATATATAAAAGGCTAAGTTGACTGACGCATGCATGATACATATAAAGCTCTCACTGGCACCAATCGCACACATGTGTTTCCATCTGTCATTGTCGATCATGAATTTGGTTGACACTTCTATTATAAAGGAAGGGCAGGTTGTAATACTAAAATATTTCTTCTAATTAATTTCCTTTCAATATGCACAAAACCGTGCACTGGGCCATTAGTTCATAATAAAGGCCTAAAGCAGTGACACCTGAAGCAGACAGAGCCACCTGCAGTGACTGTCACTGGTCCTGGGAAAGGCGCACCCAGGCTCCTCCGATGGCTCTTCGTAGTCACGCCCCCTGGGTGGCCCTGCCATAAACCGCAGAAGTCCTTTTCCAGGGCCGTTTTCTTTATGCTTCAAAACATGAAAAACACCTTCTACAAATGCGAATTGCTTCTTCAAATGTCCTAGAAGAGCCCCAATTGGGTCCCTTCTGACTCTACTGCTGTGATTTTACCAAATAAACGTTGATAAAAGTTTATCAAAACTTTATTAAATAGGACATGGTTTCTAGACTTAATATGTATGATTTTAATAAAAGCGCAGTCCTCAGATCAGGCTCTTCCTCTATATCAGCACCGTGAGAGGCATCCTGGGTCTTTGGTTAATTTTATAATATTTCCACTTCTATGCTTATCTTACCACAGAAATCTGAAGCATCACTATGTGCTACTGCCAATGGTCCCGCCGACCGCCTCGTGGCTGGCATCCTGTGCAAGCCCACACTCGCCTCTGCTCTGCCCAAGTTGGTGCTACTCCTCGCGACTTCAACTGTCTTCATCTAAAGGGGAGGAGCTCTCTGCAGGAAAATGATGTGCTCCAGCCCCGGAAGACAGAATGACCCGCAGGCATGCTCTGATTCTGCGGTGGCTTTAACAGTGAAAGGGGGTGGAAGAGTTGAGTCACGCCATGACACACGGAAGCAGCACAGGCGTGCCACACACTCAAAGTCACCGCACTGCACCTGGCTCTTCATGCTCGGCAGGATCATCTTTCTCTCAATTATATTAACTTTGGTGATTTAGAGTTTTGATTTGTGGCTTCATTTTAATGTACCTTCTAAATTTGTTTTGACTTGACGGTTGTGTAAGATCTGTAAGTATAAGGAGTGTATAGTGTTTTAAATTTTCAAATATTGACATGGCGTACTAAAATAACTTAAACTCTGGGACTGTGTGAGAATTTTATTTCTTTAAAAGTACTCTACTTACTATTCAAGTTTGAGAAATAATGGTCCAAACAGGAAAACCAAAAGAACACCATTCTGCCATAAAACCTTTCAGAAAACAGCGGTTTCAGCAATGCCCCACTGGCGCCATCTGGTGGACACATTTGAACAAGCGCCCACTGGCTTGCTAAAGCGTGGCCAGGAAAGGAAGACAACTGCAGGGCTCTCAGAACCAGGGAGCTAGACAAGTATTCCAATGCTGCTACGTTAAATGTGGGGCCTCGAATAATGCCTGAGAGGCCTATCTCACACCTCGTCTCCAGCTCACAACTCCCACCTCCCTCTCAGCCGATATCCTGGCTTACCTGCAAGAAAAGGCATGCACTAAGAGAGCCCTATTACCTCCCTGTGTGCCCTATCCAGCACCTTGGGTGCAGTGTCACCTCTGCTCTGGACCCAATACTCCGTACCTGTAATGCTCCTACATTATCCATGTCCCCTCACAGCTGGATCAACACCATCCGCATACAGATAAGCTGCAATAGCTCCCATCTTAAAAAAGAAATGCAAACCCCTTCTTAACCCCACATCCTCCATTCCTCTGCCCATTCAAATAAAACTTGTCTGGCCAGCATGGCTCAGTGGTTGAGCATTGACCTATGAACCAGGAGGTCCTGATAGGATTCCAGGTCAGGGCAGATGCCCGAATTTCAGGCTCAATCCCCAGTGTGGGGCGAGCAGAAGGCAGCTGATCAATGATTCTCATCACTGATGCTTCTCTCTCTCTCTCTCTTCCTCTCCCTCTCTGAAATCAATAAAAATATTTTTTAAAAAATAAAAAGTAAAACCCCCTTGTAGTCGCAGCTAATTGGGCCACACCCCCTTCTGCTGAGCAGCTCAAGTCACCTCCCTCTGACTTTCACCAACCATCCAGTCTCCGTCGTCATCTTCCTCCGGCTCTGAGCAGCCTTTGACACACCTGACCATCTTTTTCTAAAAACTGGGTGTCCACCTGACCTCACATTCTCCTTTGGTGGTGCCACCTACCTTTTCCACAGGTCCCCAGGGCCTAACTCCCCCAGGCCTCTGCCTCTGTCCACGCTTCCTCCGGGCTGCCTCCTCCAGACCCACTGCCTTACACACAATCCCCACCACCTCAACCCTGACTTTTCTCCTCAGCTGCAGACGCACCAATCCAACAGCCTACACAACACACACACGTGGACAGTGAGCTGGGCTGATGTCTAAGAGGCATTTCCTAATCAGGATGATAAAAGCCAAACTTGCAGTTTTTCCACAAAAACTGCTGATCACCCAATTTCCCGTCATGCTAAAGGTAACACTTACCTGGTTGCTAGGGCCCAGACCTAGGAACCACCTTTGAGTTCCACCACACAGCCCTCTCCCCTCCACCCTCAGCTCTCACACACGGGCTGACTCTACGCACTTGCTGCCACCACATCGGCTCAATGCTACCCCTTCCAAGTGGACAGCAGCAACCGCCGCTAAGAAAGCCCCTACTCTCAGGCCCCCACCCTTTCTCCGAAGCCCAGCCCATGGTGGCCCTTTCCTATCATGAACCAGGTCCCACCATTTCCATCCCAAAGCCCCGACACCTAGATTCCACTCTAAACTGCTCACCGGAGCCTCAAAGCCTCATTTATCAAGTCCCCACCTCCCTTCCCAACAGCCCGAATTAAGATGGTCTCCCCTGTTCTCTGTGCTTTAGCCTGATCAGCCTTCCTTGGCTCCTCAGATATGCCAGTCACTCCCACCTTCCACGAGTGTCTGTGCCACTCTGCCCCAGGCCACTGGGTGGCTGGCTTTTCATCATTCAGTTCTCAGCTCAAATGTCAGCCCCTCTTTCCACATAAGCATCCTCCATCTCTATTCCATGACCCTGTTCTTTACTTTCTTCAGTGCAATAACCACTATTTGAAGTTACCTTGTGTATGTGCTATGTCTCTCCAAACAAGCATATCACTACACACGAACAGAGCCCTCTGTGTCTCACTCCCTGTTAAACCAAATACAGAGCAGGCTCTCTATGCCCATTCCCATTCTTTGGATGAGGAAACTGAGGCTGAAAAAAATCATCCTCAATGTCACATAGGAGTAAAGTCAAGGCCAGGCCTGGAACCCACATCTGGCCAAAGCCATGCCCCATGTCCTTAGCTTGCTGCATGTACTGCCCATGTCCAGCTTTTGGTCTGAAAAAGAGGTTCCTCGTCCCCGAGATTTAAGTTTGATTAGATAAGAGCCAGCATTGCCCTGGGTTCTTTTGTTTTCTAAACCTTGATTTCTACATCTTCAGTTCCTCCGAAACCTTGAAAATAAACCAAAATACTTATTGTGATTCTAGTTCTTGAACCTTAACATGAAGCAGAAGAAATTCCCAGAGATATTTAGAGCCATCCGCGTGCTGTTCTGGCCCCACAGGACTGGGAAGAGGGAGCAGGTGAAGTCACTCCACCCAGCGCACACACGTTTCAGAGCAAGAATCCCAAGGGTTCGGAAAGGCCATCGCAATGTGATCTCATCTAAACAATGAATTTCACATTTCCAATTATTTCTTTAAAAATGATTTAGCATTTCCTCACTTCCAATTATAATTCTCCACTCCATTGGATATTATCCTTTTTTTTTTTTTTTTAACCTCTGCTGACAAATGCCAGTCTTTTCTTACAATTGTTCTTTCCTTAAAAATAGTCAATGTTCTTGCCTGGCTGATGTTGCTCAGTGGTTGAACGTTGACCCATCAACCAGGAGGTCATGGTTCGATTCCCTGTCAGGGCACATGCCTGGGTTGTGGGCTCCATCCCCAGTGAGGGAAGAGAGGTGAGGGGGTGTGCAGGAGGCAGCCGATTGATGACACTCTCTCTTATCATTGATGTTTCTATCTCTCTTTCCCTCTCCCTTCCTCTCTCTGAAATTAATAAAAATATATTTTTTTAAAAAGAAAAATAAAGTCAATGTTCTTGTTTATGACTTTCAGATAAATGATAGTATCTTTAAAATCCTTTATATCTGCTCATAGCAGCAAACAGGCTACTCAGACATGGGCCTTCCACACCACACTCAGTGGTTATAATCTACTACAGAGACTAAAAATTATTTTGTAACAACTGTGTGAAATAAAGGAGATTATAAACCAACATTTCCCAACTACCTACTTCGTACCCAGTACTGCACTGCTCATGAATATTAGAAGCTGGCGTTTTAACTGAGCACTTGTTATACGCCAAGCAGCTTAGAAGCCATG
The DNA here is from genome assembly GCF_028538775.1 of Myotis yumanensis. Taxonomy (NCBI): domain Eukaryota; kingdom Metazoa; phylum Chordata; class Mammalia; order Chiroptera; family Vespertilionidae; genus Myotis; species Myotis yumanensis. The sequence goes on from NW_027223759.1 coordinate 63,405,244, forward strand.
ACCTCATTTAGTCCTTGCATCAATGGCAACGGCCCAGGGAAAGGACTCTCCCCCTTCCACAGAAGAGGACACCAGCTCTGAGGTGAAATAACCTGAAAGAAGCAGAGGACCCGACACTGACCAGGTGTCTAAGGCCAGACCTGCAACCATACCGCCTCCCGGTAATGGGAAAGGGCCTGTTCATGACGTGGTGAGAAAAGCACCCAACCCAGGAGTTGTACATATTTATGAAGCAGGTCGAGGAGCTTCCAATTTCAGACAAAATCATCAAAACCACTCATAACACTTTGAGTAAAGAAACAAATCGCCATGGTGGGTGAGGGCATTCTGTTACTTTGAAAGTCTCACCCGACCTACTGCTTTTCCATCTTCAGGGTGAGAAGAGGGTATCCAGGCAATGAATGGCTAACATGCGCTGTGGGTACCTCCCACACAGTGTGGGTCTGGCAGGCCTCTGTGGGACAGCATTAGTGAAGTGACCACTGCACAGTCTCTGGACCCGGAGAGCACAGTCTCTTGCTGGGAGCCAAGCACAGACACCTGTCTGCAAGCTCACCTCAAGTGGGCAATGCAGGTACTACATCCAGCACAGCTCTGTTGCATGCGAGGTGTTCAGCAAATGCCGAGTGCTGGGTGCCCACAAGCATTCATCTTCCTGTCCTCAGCAAAGAAACACTAGTCCTACTTAGGGCGGTGATGCACCCAGCTAAACGACCACCTTTCCCAGCCTCCCTTGCAGCTAGGCATGGCCGTGTGCCTCAGTTCTACCAGAGGGATGTGGGCGCCAGGACTGTATGGCTGCTTAAATAAGGAAGCTAATTCAGTGGGAGAGCTGCTTTTGCCTCATCTCTGCTTCCTTTCTGCTTCCTATGCTTGGAACGTAAATTGTAGCAGTCATTTTGGTGGCCTTGAGATGACCTTGAGAAAGGGAGGAAGGTATTTGCTGAGGACAATGAGCCTAAATTTAAGAGGCTAGCTTTCTGTTGTGACAGACCACTTCAAATTCCTTATGTAACGGAAATAAACATCCATCTTATGTAAGTCATAGTAACTTTAAGATAGTAGATCTCAAGCTTTGGTGGCAAATGAAACACCTGGGGTACTTGGTGAAAATACCAAGGTCCACTACAGCAGGAAGCCCGGGGAGGGTTGGTAGGGGGGGAGAAGGGGGGGAGTGGTGGTGGTAAGAGATCAACCAAAGGACTTGTATGCATGCATATAAGCATAACCAATGGACACAAGACACTGGGGGGTAGGGGAGGCTGGGGGAATGTCAAGGGGGAAAAAAAAAGGGAGACATATATAATCCTCTTTGTAATACTTTAAGCAATAAAACAAGTTTTTTTTTAAAAAAAGAAAATACCAAGGTCCAGGTCCCTATGCTACCTCGATGAGCCTGGGTCCCTGGGTGCCAGATGATGCCAACACCCCCCGAGTTCAAGAACCAGTGCCGTAGGCTTTTCTGTGCTAAGCAGCCCAACTTGACCTTCCAGGTCCATTCCAGTGTTAACCCCGACACTGACCACATGGCAGGCAAAGCAATTTTATAATATCTGATTTTATCTGCTTCTGATTGGAAGTGGAAGTCAGATCTGAATGGGGTGGGCTGCTGCCAAGTTCATGTCCTACCCACCCTTCTCGGACATGGCAGATGGCGGGGGGCACGCGGCCTGCTCACAGCTGCCTCAGCCTTCCCTGCTGTTCCTGCCCTGCTCCTCGAATAGTGCCCGGGTGGGGCCGCCAAGCTTCCTCCTCGGAAGTTTTAGTCTGAGCCTGAGCAGTGCCATCATCTCCCGAGTGAGGGCTCCGGCCTCCCTCCGTTCCCCGTCCTTACCGTGACGCAAAAAGGGCTGAGGAGCTGCTGCTCTCCTGAGTGGCCGGTCACTGAGGTTTGCTGTGCAAACCCGCCCCCTCGCACACTAGCTTCCTCTGTGGGGGCTCAGAGGTCAAGGCCAGCATCCACACGTTACTGGTTCAAAGTCAGTTTTCTGGCCACCCTGTTGTCTGTCTGCTCTACTAACCAGCAGCCCCTGTTCTTCACCTCGAAGTACAGACGGACAGGCTTGTGCTCTTTTCCTCTCTCTTCCAAAGTTTATTACCTCTCCCCCCTTTTTTGCTGTAGAGCCATATTGGGCATGTGGGTTGTAGAAAGAGTCATTTACAGTCCACTGTCTCAAAGGAAAAACTGGCCTGGATCCACCCAAATATACTAGTCGATTAGCATAGTTCTTAAACACTCCATTTGTTGAGTTCAGATAGTAACTGTAAAAATATGACTGTCATTATCTGGTTCTTGCTTTATATTCAGTTCCTGAGACTTAATCACCCATGTCTGTCTGTTCTGGGTACGAGCAGTTGACAAACGGGTAATGCCCTTTTGGATGCCAGCTCCGGCGGGGAGTCCCACAGACAAAAGCAAGCTCGGGTGACTCATTCACCACACCCTCGCCTGTCTCTGGGGGACCCGGCGCCAGGTGGCTCAGCTAGAAGACCCCGGGGCACTAGATTGAGTTGAGGATAGGCCTCGGTCCCTGACACCTGAACCCCAGGGCCTGTGGGAGCAGAGCTGTCTCCTGTCTGCTGCAGGTCCACACACACGTGGGAGGAAGCCAGGCAGGGGCAGGGCTCTGCCCCAGACAGAAGCCACCCAGCACCAGGGACTTACTTATTTATTTCTGGTAATGAGTGGAGCTTGATGAGCCGCCTCCTCCCCCTCGGATGGCGTGAACGGCTGTTGGAGATGACGCTGGGTAGTGTCCGGGCCGGATGGGCTTGGCTGTGTCAACCAACAGAAAGGAGAGAAGAGGCGTCAGAAAGGACTCAGAGCCACGCCCAGGTACCTCCAGGCCACAGGTGAAAACCAAGGCAGAATTCTTGTCAGCATTACTGTTCTCAGCCACCAGAGCCTCTGAAAGCAGGTTTGCCTCCTATTAGTGCAGGGAGCTAACCCAGGACACCAATGTTTAGGGGACAGAAAGAACTTACGTAGCAATCATTTTTATTCAGATCGAGGAAAATGAGAAACAAAGGACTTTCAGTTTGGGTCTGAGGCCGACCCATAGGCCCCCATGGGTTCCGAGGGCATCCGTGAGCCCCTAAGTTAGATGCGGAATTCTGCCTGATATCCCTTTTCTAGGGAGAGGGTCCATAGTTTTCAGTAGGTTTTCTAAGGGTATAAAATCCAATAAGTGCAAAGGGTGAAAAGATCCAATGAGCCACTAATCTAAAGTATAACCTGAAAACTAGAAACACGAAGGTGCTGGTTTAAAAACCTCTGCACAGCACTATCTGATGGGCAATAATAGTACATGCTGCTGGAGATGCTTCAGTTTTCTAAAAAGCCCTCCAGAGATCGTCCCTAAATCCTGTTTATTCCTACAGCTCTGTCCTGGGAACATGACTTAGCAGCTATACTCCTTCCCTGTGTGGGGAGAATGCCCCAACCCAGGCCTTGCACTTAGAACCGGGAGCTCACTGACGCCAGGCCTGGGAGCCAGGACATCCAGACCTGCATCTGCAAGCAGCTCTGCCTGAGGCCCTGGCTCCCTACTCCTCGTAGTTCCACCCAGGACAGGGGCCTTCAGGCCTTGCTGAGAAATAGCTGTATATTCTGGTATGTCTGACAGGGTATCCTTTTACAGCCCAACACTTCTGCCTAAGCCCAGGCCAGCCTGCCTCTCAGCTCAGCAGTTCTGAAGACCACAATGTACGCTGGGATCTCAGTGTAAGGACACCCCCTTCTCCGGGATGGGTGCAGGTGCTGGGATGGGCACAGCGGCCTGGGTCCTGCAAGCCTGACCATCTGTTCCAGAACCACCGCCAGGTGGCCTCAGAGCACCAGGGCTCCTGGCCGGTGGAGACCTCACCTTTAGCAAGGGCCCAGGTGAGAGGCACATACCAATCTGGGCCGAGTGGGCCCTCCGGGCCATGTTCTTGGCGCGCACGGCCTCCTTGATGCGATCCACCTCCTGCTGGTAGCGCTTGCGGTCCCGCATGGCGTTCTCCTTGGCCTCCTTCAGTGCGCTCTCCAGGGCCTTGACGCGCTCAGCCGTGGCGCGCAGCCGCTTCTCCAGCTTGGGCAGCTCACAGCGCAGGTCAGCGTTGTCCCGGACCAGCTGGAGTGGAGGGGGAAGGGGCAGTTACCAGGGAGCACCCACCTCGGGGGACAAAGACTGTGACAGGAGCACAGCTAGAAGCAGACTCTGCAGCTGAGTGACCACCCCTGCTGGGCGCAAAGTCCACATGACCATAACCTCTGGGAAGAGCAAAGGGATCCAATTACTAACTATGCGATCCACGGTGCGAGGGTCTATGTAAAGCCAGTCCCGCCACAGGAAACTCAGGCTCGGGCAGGGTTTGCTTCCTCTCTCCTGGGAGAAAGCATGCTCCGATGTCAGCGTGTGAAAGCTGAGAAATGCCCAGCAAAGGGCTCCGTGCAAGGCGAGAGTTAGGCCCTCGCAGGCCTCCTTCCACCAGGACCCACTGTCCACAGCAGCGTGTGGCTGGGACCTGCTCTGCCACACATCCCGGGCTAACAGGCAACCCGGGGGGACTGCTCTTTTCTTTCACCTGTGAAGACACTCCGTTCAGAAGCAACAGGCTCACTCTGGGCCCAAGCTCTATCATTCCCTGGCCGTGTAACTGGGGGTAAGTCATTGGGCCACCACGGTTTCTCATCTATAACAAAGGGCATAATAGGACCAAAGCGGGAATCTAAGTGGATAAAAAAAGTTTTGAAAATCGGAATGTGCTCAAAGAAGCTGTCACCGTGTATGCCCAGCGCCCGTTCTGGGGCTGCCAGGGAGCAGTAAACATTCATTGAGTCCATAGTAAAAATGTTCATGAATGTCAGAGCCCTGCTCCCTGACAGTGTTTACGTTTGTATTTCTGTCAATAACTTGCTTCAATAACATCAGCCAGACTGAATCTGCAGTCCTCCCTCTGAGGAAAAATGACAGCATCAGTAATGGTGAAGAGCCGTAACAAGTCAAAGAGAAATGACATCCCCTCGGCCATCTGGCACTTGCATCATGTCCCAGTGTTTAGGATTTAGGGAAAACAGCATGAACATTCCAGCATTCAACAGAAAGGAGGCAGCTAAGCCCTAAATCACCACTGCTCTCTGCGACTCCAGACAGACTCAGGGCATTGCAAGAACCTGAGGGGGTGCCCCAGGGGCAGCAACAGAGCAGAGGGGCCAGCGATGCTCCCAGCTCCCCGCCCAGGGCCAGTCTGCCTCCTTGTCTGTGAAAGCAGCCGGCCCGGACCAGCTGGGCGGTGCCCGCTCTGCCTTCTGTGGAGCTCTGGGGCATCCCGGGAGACACCAAAGCCCGTTGGGGACCAAGGTTGGGGCTGTAGGTGGCGGGCAAACACAGAACTGAACATCCCACTCCCCACACCCAGAGCTCGAACTCAATTCCTCACATTGGCTTTGATGAAATACAGTATCTTAGATAGAAGGGAAGCCATGGAGGACTGAAGGATTTCACGGGCCTCCTGGCTCTCCAGCTGTCAGAGCCTCTGCCTGCAGTGTGGCCAATGCAGCGGGCTCCGCCCAGGAGAGAGGGCCGCAGAGGGACCGGCACAGCTCTCCTACCTGTTTGTGGACCTTCGTGAGCTGCTCCAGGTTATTCTCCAGGAAGGAGATTTTCTGCTTCTGGGCAGCGCTGCCCCCGCCATCATCGCTGTCCAGCTCCACACTCTGCGTCAACACCAAGGGTCAGCAAGACGAGCCTGGCACTGCCCACCCTCTGCCCAGCTGAGTGCATGCCAGACTTTCTAAATCTCCCTTTAAAAACTCCCAGTCCCTAAAGGCTATTCCGGAAATGAAAACAAGCAGAGGTTCTAAAAGTTTAGACTCAACAGCCTCTCAAATTAGTTCTTTGGTTGGTGTCAAAATGTTAAAATGTTATTTTTTAGAGGTCTGAAAAACAACTTCAAATCTGCTCTTGAAAGATACAGATTAACTCTCGGTCATATATATACTTCTCCCTTGCAGGTAGATAAATACTTTTCTTTTCAAAAGTGTCTCGCATGGCATTCTCCCTAAGACTCATTAAGAAGAACCAATGTGGAAACATAAACCCAAGACCTAATGCTGATTTCAAACATCGCAGCTGGGCAAGTGTCCATGCCCAGTGGGAGGTCTCAGTGGCCTCGGCTGTCCCTTCAGCTTCCACTTCCATAAACTTCCTTAATGAATTCACCTCCAATGTGTCACTACTGCATCCGGGCTCTTACATGATCAGAACTTGAGATTGGCAAAAGCAGTGCCCTGCTGGCAGCGCCAAGCTGAGCAGCCAGGCAGGTTAGGAAAAGCGTGCAAACACGAAACGGGAAAGCGTGCTTGCTTCGTCTCATTACACATCCTCTCCTCCTGAGCGCATCTCAAACCTGGGTGTCCTCAGTCTGAAACTGAAGGAGGATTTGCTAGAACCCAGATTGCTGGCCCCACCCCAGCCTCTGGTTCAGTGGACTGAGTCTTGGGTGGGTCTGAGAATCTGCTCATCCAGCAAGTTCCCAGGCGATGCTGACACTCCTGGCCGATGACCACACTTGGGGAACCTCTGCTCCTTCCTCGATTTTTATAGCATGAAATCAGGGAGGTCTGATCTCAAGCTCTTCGCCCTCCTTCAGACCACTTTCTCCCTCAGACTGACCCTCTTCAGCTCTTGTCACAACCTCTCGTCTCACTCTCCATCACCTCTGCTCTGCCCTCTCTCCCACACCTGGTCTAGGTCTTATGGCCATTTCTAGTCTGATGATTGTGGTCTCTACCTACCTGCCTGACCACTGCCATGCAGGCCCTGAAATCTCCCATCATCCTCTACCCCCTTTTCTTTATTTTTATTTCCAGGCTTCCAAACTCAATAGAGCCATGCTGTCAGGGCCACGGCAAACGCCTGCTCTGACTCTCAGCTGGACACTCACACCGCTGCTCAGCAGTCCTGTTCCTCCTCCCTGGCAAATCCCCCCGCAGCTGCCTGAGCCTTCCCTAGTCTCCTTGCTTCCCCACGCTCCTCCTTTTGTATTGACACTGAGGACGGAGCCTCCACATGAACTGAGATCAAAGCTGTCAGTGCATCTCTTTCTACTGTTACTACTTCCTGCCAATGTCTCCACCTTGGCTTCTCCACTTCTCTCTGGGAGAATGTGCCCCTTCCCCTTAACACATCCATTATGCTAAGATTCTGACCCTACCAATGACCTCCTTATTTATGTATTTCACTTCTTTCCCTTGGTTCCTTCACATAGACATGCATGCACACATACACGCACACATGTGCCTACACAGGCACATAATGCACACACTTTCTTAAGTATAGCTTCCTCCCATCCTATGAGGCCTCTGGATACTACCCATGGCCCCTTGTCCATCGCTTTTAAACATCTTAAAGAATAGCCCCATTGCTGCTTCCACTCTCCTCCCTGCTTGAATCTCTTCCAGTTGCTCTTGGGGTTCTCCATGTGGCAACTTCCCGAGATCAGTGTGTAGAAGGCGCACAGATGTGCATTCCAGTCCTGCCTCTGGCTCTCCCCAGCTGTGTGATCTTGGGTGAGGCATTTAACCTCTGAGCCTATCTCCACATCTGCAACTCAGAACACTAAGCACCACACATCTGGCTACTGGGAAGAGCACATAAGACATCGGGTGTTACCGTGTTTTAGACACTGTGACCCCGCCCCCAGGGGCCTCTGCCTTCTCTGTGCTGTCCCTGCAGTCTGCACTCTGGCTTTCCCACCGCAGCCAGATACACACACGCACTCACTTGAAATGAAGGCCAGAGAAAGGATTACAACCGCCTGTCACTAAGGAGGAAAAGTCAGATGGCAAAGCGTTCCCGAGTGATTTCTGCCTCTAGCACATTCTTTTAATAACATTCACTGCCATGACGTAATTAATGTTTAAGCATAGCCAGCTCGATTTAAGCAATGATACTTCATCTGAAAAGGATCCTCTCCGGCACCTTTTCTTCTCGGTCCCATTCCCACAAAACAGGCTCACCTTTTTCACCCGGGCAGTCAGGTCCTGGACGAAGAGCTTGCGGAGGTTATGCAGAGTCTGTAGCTCCCGAGACTAGAAGGGAAGTTGTGAATAAGACGCATGAGCGGGGACGCACTGAGGTATAGCACACTGGCTCTCGGCCACCCGCTCTCAAGCCCACGGTCAGCAGCCATGGTGTCCCTGCACCTCCCCTGGCTGGCCCACCACGCACGCCCACCCCACTGACCTGGCGTCATCTCCGCAGCACCCCACGGTGCAGAGACTGGGAACTCGCACAGCGAACTACAAACTAGAGCAATGCCAGCTCACTTGCTGTGTTCTAAGTGGGACATTTTTTCCCCTCAACCACAAAAATTCAAAAGTTTTCTCACCAAAATTCCTGGGGGCTATGTGACCAGAATGGATTCCTTTTTCCCTCTAATTTCTCACTGTTTTGTCCTCACATGCACATTATATATAATGTCAACAAGGTCAAATGAAAAGTTAGCCACACATCCTCCGACCCTTACCGACAGTGGTCATGTTTCTGCGCGCACCCCCACCTCCCACCGTGACCCTGGTCCGTTTGCTTTGCATCCCTGAGCGTATGGATGAGGCAGACTTTCTGCTCAGGTGATCCCAGGCAACCTATCTAACCTCTCTGTGCCTTAGTTTCTCAGTTTTCTTATTTGTAATGTGAGGACAAAACAGTAGCTGCTTCAGAGTTGTTGTGATCAAGATGAAATGAGATGATCTTTATAAAACTTAGGACAGCTTCTGGCACACAGTAGGTGCTCAGTAAACAGTAGTTAGTATTAATTTATTGATGCATCGTACTTGACAGCCATTTCCTCGTTAGGCTCTCATTGTTTCCTTTCATTGTGCTGGTTCTTCTTATAATTTTCAGGGTAACTAACTTCGTAGGGGCATTTTTTCTTCATTTTGGATTATTTTCTACAAATGAACCCTTAGGAATTTGATTGCTGAGACAAGAGCCTGAGTCGAACCTGGGGATCTTTGCTAAGATCAGAAAATCCTTCCATTCAAGTCTCCAGGTATTGTGATTAGTTCCTTGCAAAATATTTTCCCATAGGGAGAAGAAAGATAAACTCGCATTTATGTTTTTCTGTTTGTCTAAGTTGACCTACTTTGACAAAAATGTCAAGGGATGAAGCTCATTCACGATCACAGAAAAAAAGGAGACAAGCTAAAAAGCTATGGAAACACTAAGTTTCTTGGAATAAAGGTTCTACGTTAATTTAGGTCTTATTATTGGGTCCAACTCTGCCATTCTGTGTTGAAATAAGAAGCACTGAAGTCAATTGCTTCCTCCGATGAAGTAAATTGCTTTCCCCAGGAAGCTAACGGGTCTGTCATGGTGACTACTGTGCACATCAGACCTGTCCCAGGCTTAGCCACCTCCCGGCAGGTGCAGGGCGCAGACAACTCCCCACTCCTGCCCAAGGAGCGAGCCCACAGCCCCGCCAGGCACATTCTCCCTCCCACGACAGGGATTTTATTATTGACTGAACCGTAATCACAGAAAAATTTTCCATTAGAATCGCTACCACATCAAAGGGAAATGAGAAGGGACGGCCTGGAGCCCGGTGAGCATTTCCATGGGCATAAGTGCAAGTGTCACAGAACCAGAGTGTGGTGACGTTCCCTCTGCTTGTCTTTCAGCGAATGCAGCAGTTTGTGGGGAGCAGCTAAAGACCTTCAAAGTAGTTAGAAGTTATGCTTACACACATGCATGCTTAGGCAACTGTCATTCAGCCCCTTGGCAACAGCTTTTCCTCCATCATCATTCCCCACCTGCCCCGACCTGCTCCCCTCAGGACCACTCCCCACCCACAGGCCACTGCCCTTGTGTGAAAGCTCAGAGCTCAGCTTCCTGTCACCGTGGACAGTGAGAGTGGGACTGTGAGGTGGAAACAGGAGGCCCATCAATGGGGCAGGAGGAGGTCCAGCCCCAAAGCCCAGACAAAGTGTCCTATGAAAGCCAGAGGGCTGCCTGGGAGCCAGGGACGGCCTGTCCAGCGTCGTCCCCTGCAGTGGGCTTCAGAGTCCCACCCTGGACACAGGTCCCATCCCCGGCCCGGCCCAAACACTCGGGGAGACTGACAGGCCTTGAGCAACTGGACCTTGACCTCTGGGTGCCACCTCCTGCCCCTTTTCCACTGGACCACAGCCACTCCTCTCCCTGCTGCCTCTGCCTGGAAGGCTGTCTGTCCAGACACCCCAAGCCCACTGCCTCCAGTCCCTGCTCAAACGTGGCCTCCTCCTGGAGCCCCCACCCTCAACCCCCAACCATGCCCCGCGCTTTCTATAACCGTCCAGTGGAGTTCGTCATTTACTTCCTATTGTTTGCTGTCTGTCTCCTCCAGATTAAAGTCCGCTTCACGAGAGCCAGGATCGTATCTGTTGTTTATCATGCAGCCCAAGCCCCCAGAATGCCAGCCCTCGCAGGTGCTCCACAAGCATCTGTTGGAGGTTGAGTGGATGTAGCCACAGGGCGCAGAAGCTATAAAGTTGCAGGCAGTCATTTGCAACTTTGTTCAATTCTTACACAGGGGTCCCAGGGTTACAGTACTGAGGACAGACAGATGGACGGATAGATGGATGGATGGATAGATGGATGTTTAATCATTCTGTCAAGAGCCAGAGAACAAATTCTACAACTCTCACTTTTCCACAGTGTATTTTATGTCTAAAATGATACACTAAGGCATGCCCAGATAAAACTGTAGGATAAAATAATTCAACAAATCATAAACTAATCTGGTCTTTAAGACGAAAATGAGTTGGCAAACTTGTTGACATACCACTGTCTCCTCCAGCCCTTTGAGGTCCTCCCTGGCTTGTTCCCTTTTGTCATTGAGCAATCTAAAAAACAAAAACAAAAAGGAAGCATGAACCACCAAGGGGCATCAAAGATCTGCGTAGACACCACCGGCACCTGCAGACAAATCAACAAAACGAACCAACTCACACACAGCCATTGTCTGCTTTAAACTGGCCGGACCTTGCCCGGATATTTGAGTATCGGAATCACAAAAGCAGACTTCGCAGGGCTGTGCTGGGGAGAGAGGAAACAGAGGAAACGTGTACAGCACACTCACAGGAGCTTTTCCAGCTTCATCTCCCTCTCCCGGTCCTCGATCTTCAGCTTGTTATAATCAGAGCTGAGCTTCTCTTGTTCCAGTTGCAGTTTCTGATTCAAACTGAAATGGGCAGGAAAAAGCAATATGTTCTCCATCAATCTGAAACCCCGAGTCCTCCAGCTAAAGACATGGTTCTGTTCCAACCCCATTAGTTCTGTGCAATCAAGGCGGCAATTCTGGAGGACTTTGAGGGACCGGAGAGCAATTTCACAGCTCCCTCCCTGCCCAAGTGAAGAGTTTCTGGGGAGCGCCTGAGGCAGGAAACATTCAGCTTTGAGGATATATTTATAGTTGGCTTGGGTGAGAGCTTCAAGGGGAAAATAATGAGACGGGGAAAGGGCTGATACTTTGAAACAGAGACAGAGCGCCCGTCAGAATTCTACAGACAGCATGCAGCACTCAGGGAACTTTATTTGGCCATCTCGACCTTCCCTTCCTCTCTGGTCCCATGTTCTGAAAACATCTTCTAAATCCAAATTCCTGGCTCACACTGTGGCAGTTCCACTCAGTGAGGTCCTCTCGGAGGGGGACAGAGGGAGGAAACAAATCAAGTCTTGGGTCTCTGCAAAAAAGAAACTGGCCATCTGGTTGGGGCATCTGGTCGACACTGACAGCAGCCCAGCACTTGCAAACCCTCTCATGTGGCCCGCAGGACTGTACAGGCAGATCGTACGCCCCCTGAGGAAGGCACAGAGGCCCCCTGGAAGGAGCAGGCCCAGGAAACGCTCCCACCTGCTAACTCAATCTCCAACCCTCCCTCTTTCTCGCCTTCCTTCCCGCCCTCTTTTCCCCTCTCACTGAGCATTGTGAGGGTGACTAATCAGGATAATGAACATGAGACACGCCGGGGGAGAAGCACAGCATGAATGCTGGCCTGGCATTGGCCCAGAGGAGCGGCAGTCCCTCTACCTGCGCTCCTTAGGGGGAGGTGTGCAGCCATCACGCCACTGACACTTGCTCGGGTTACCTCTCTCTCCTCTTAAAATGCAAATGTGTGTGTGAGCAGCTCGCACGCATTGAGAAGAGATGGGGATCAGTGGTCTGGAGAATTAAACTCTAACTCCAGTTTGATTCCTACTTGGCTGCGTGACCCCGAGTCCATCATTTCCCTGAGCTTCCCACATAGAGATGGTTCTTCATTTACAGAAATGGGAGGGGACGGAACCGCTGGTCCACACCTGGGGGCAGGGGAGGTGGCAGTGGAGAGGACTGTATTTCAACAAAGTTGGTTTTCTTTGTTTTCCTTTTTTTTGGGGGGGGGGGGGCATTTAAAAACATGACTCTATAGAGTTCAAAAATTAGCAAGAAGCTCACGGTGCAAAAAACGTTAAGAACTCCCAGGAGAGGATCCTGAAGGCCCCGCCAATGTGGTGACCTGTGTGATGAGGTGGACGGTGAGCGAGGAGGAGGGAGAGGCAAAGAGGGAGCAGGGCTTGTCAATGGCTGGGCCGTGACAGGAGAATGGCCTTGAGAGGCGTTACCAAGATGAGCTGCAATGATGCCATCCTGGCGAGCGCCAAGGAACCACAGCTCAGACGCTGGCACCAGGGGCCCCTGAGAGGCGTGCATGTGCAACTGGGGGCCTTGGAGTTGTGCTGTGGGCACGCGGGTGCTGGGGTGAGGAGGCAGCTGAGCTGCCTTCTCTGGGGTGTTTTTTAATCCTCACCCAAGGATATGGTTATTGATTCAAGAGAGAGGGGTCGGGAGAGAGAAAGAGAGAAACATCGATGTGAGAGAGAACATCGATTGGTTGCCTTCCATATGGGCCCCGACTGGGGATCAAACCTGAAACCCAGGTATGTGCCCTGATCAAGAATAGAACCGGCAACCTTTCAGTACACAGGACGATGCTCCAACCACATGAACCACACTGGCCAGGGCCTGGAGTATTTTTTAACTTATGTTAACTCCTGAGACCAATTTAGGGTTTTGGGTGTGTGTTTTTTGTTGTTGTTTTTTACTTTCATAGTATCCCCACCTACTGGGACATGTGTCTGCCTGCCTGAGTGACCAATATGACCCTGTTCCGGGGGGACTCGCCTGCCACCTGCCCCACCAGCACCCCCTGAGGCTCAGCTCCAGATGGGGGAACAGACCTGGGGAGCAGCATGTCTAGCCACTGTGGCCCAGAGAGGCACAGAGCCACAGGCCGAGAGAGCAGAGGCCCTGGCTGACAGCCGCGTCCTTCCGGGCTGGCCCATGCACCAGGCCCACCCCACGCCCCCGAGCCCTGTGCCAACTCACTCCCGAATCTCATCAATGATTTTCTGCTTCTCCTCAATTTCATCGCGAAGTCTGGACAGCTGCTTCTGGTGAGCCTCCCGGTGGCTCTCCATCTGCTGCTCCAGCGCCTTCTGCAAGCCAGGCCGAGAGAGTGTGTCATCTGCGCTGGCTCTCAGCCCGCACCGTGACAGGTCCTGGATCCTTCTACCCCTCCCCCCACCCCTCGCTGTCAGATCCCAAAGCTGGGGCCCCAGAACCCGCCCTGCTTTACTGAGACAACAAAACCCAAGGATCTGTTACAAAACTGAGTGGGTCTTAGTCCAGATCACCCAAGCCACATGGCGTCTCTAGCCAGGTCAGTCGGAGGGCACAGACCTACTACCCGGGTGACCTCAGACAAGCCGTGTCCTGTGTGAGCGACACTTCCTCACCTGTTCAGCTTAGATACTTGCCCCCACCCTGCCCCCTGCACGAGTTAATGGTGATGTTCAAAGGAGACCTTTTCCGCAAAGCGATGTAGAATCAGGAGAGGGGCCATTGGTGAGGCAGGGTGTGCTGTTGGCTGGAGCAGGGTCCTGCCTTGGACATGGCTTTCACTATGGGCTCATCCCCAGCGGGGCTCAGGGGTTGCCTAAAACTAATCAAAATGATGTATTTTCTCATATCTCATCTTATTCACCTAAAAATCTTATTTGCCAATCATATTTGCTGCATTTTTCTTTACTGTTTAAAACGTGACCAAAAATAAAGATCTCTATGTTTAAGGTGGAAATTCAAACTCGGGGTGTTTCTTTAAAAAGGTAGAGGGGGGAGATGTTTTCTTCCGTTCAGAGGAAGGACAAGCATTTCTTCAGGGGTTAACTGACCGCGTGGCCCAGGCAGTGGCTGGGAGGGCTGCGCTCTCCCTCTTCATCGGAAACGGGGGAAAATAATGCAGGAATACAACAGAACTATCTACAGACAGCTCAGGGCTGCTGGACCCCTCCACCTCCCGCTCATCTCTAACCAGGCCACACTCTGCGATGGGCTCCGACTGCCCGGCATGGGTGCCCCACCCCTCACCCTACTCTGCCACCGCATCTCTGAGGGAGACAGGTTTTCCCAGGACAAGACGGCCCAGCCCAAGTGCGCGCTCACCTTCATCTCCTCGGCATCCTGCAGCCGCGTCAGGTGTTCCTTCTCCTTATCCTGGAAGCTGACTTCATGCATTTTTTCTGTTTTGAATTTTAAATGATAGTTTCAGATTTAACTGGAAGGTCTCGCACCCAATAGTAAAAATTACAAAACCAAACCAGAAGAATGGCAATGGCAGGAACATCAGCTAAATCACCAATTATAAGCACGGCACAGAGGAACGTCTGTCAGGGGAGGACCGGCTGAAGCAAGGCTGGCCGCTCTTGGGACATTACCTGGGGGGAGGGGGACGTTGTACAGGGCAAGGTGCTCATTTGGAGCAGGCCACTCTACCACTGACTCACACCTCACGCCTCCGAGTACTGGCCCCCACTTGGCCTCGTGAGTGACCCCCCGGGGCAAAAACGTGCTTTGTGGGTTATAAACACGCCCTGTAGATTACACCGCACTCTGAGAATCTGAGTGGCATCTGAACCGATGCCACTGTCCAGAAGATCCACTTTACCTCCCAAGGGCACGCTGTCTATTCTCTAAGATTCTGGGGTAGAAAAACAATCTAAAGACAAGAACAAAGACATTAGAAATATAAAATACTCTCCGGATTAAATAGGAAGGCCCCCTATTTGGGAAGGGCTGCTGTGTGTGTATGGGGGGAGGGGCGGTCCCAGCCTCCCCTGGGTCCGTGGCCCCTGAACACATGGTGCAAGGGGCAGCAGGAGTTGGGTTAGGGGAGCAAGTGATTTAAGACAGCAACACTCAGCCATCAAGCTTCCTCTCTGGTCTGTTTCCCTTACTTCAGGTTCTCTGGCTTCTATTTTATTTCCACTCAGGCAACAACACAGAAGCCCTTTATAGGAGGGAAACGTTCTTTGCAGTCTCAGGTTTTGGGTGGAGCATTCTATTCCTAACGTTCATCCGTTATCACATAAAGAAAATATGACAAGGTCACTGCGGGGGTGGGTATATTCTCTTTCTTTTTAAAATTTGCCTTGGCTTTTGAAACAAAATGTACTTACTGAACAAACAGCTACATGATAATAAAGGAAATAAAAAAAGGATAATATTGCCACCAGTCCTATTATGCAAGCAAAACCATTTTCATTTCAAATATTAGTGTGTAGGCCTTGGAACACAAACATCCATTGATTTCTAAATGTTATAACCACAGTAAAAATAAGATACACTTTATGATTTTTAATCTAAGGTTACATTGTAAGCATTGAGCAGCCTTGGTCTACTTCATCTCCAATATGAAAATAATGTTCTGTTGAACAAGATACCATAGTTAATGTTGGGCATTTAGGTTACTTCCCTTTTTTTCACTAATATAAGTAATTCTGTAACGAATATTTGTGATTTAAGGATCAAAAGTATGAAAAATGCTATGATTATTAATATGTTTCTCAAAATGCTTTCCAAAAGGCCTCTAACAATTTTCATTGCGACCCATAATATGTGTGCTCCGTTTCATCTCCGTGCATATATTTTAAGCCTGTCTGGTCTCTGCATGTCTAGTCAGCCTCCTCCTGTTTACTCAGATTACTGAATGCTTCCTATGGCTCAGTACTTCCCTCAGCAAAGGCAGCGGGAGGCTGCCTGGCAAAGGGAGGGGCCTGTTCGAGGACGGAGGGCACAGTGAGCCCCTGGTGGAAGTTCAGACTTGACCTTAAGAGCCACAAGGTCAGAGGCATGGGGTTGGGCACGAGGCAGATTTGACTTTAGAACAGTCCCTTGGGTTGCAGCCCGGTGGCCAGCCTGGAGCAGACTGGGGCGGGACCCTCGCTAAACAAATGTCATCACAACTCTTAGATTAAGGCAGTGACAATGGAAGATGGAGATGAGCAGGTGGAATAGACAGGCCTTTGATAGATGGGAAGCAGGAGTAGGGAAGAGGGGATTCTGAGGTGGCCGGCAGGGTGGGCTCTGGGAAAGTGGGCAGTGGAGCAGATAGAGAGTGAAGGCAGTCTTCTGGATTATTCTCCAGCCCCCCCGCCCGCCAATGATGCCATTGTCATCAACAGACCGAGAAATGCTTTAATTGAGCAAGTGGACATCTTGAGTTCAGCAATGCAGACAGTGCCTGTTTAGGCCGAGAGTGTGACACCTGCAAAGTAGTCACTCATTTACCTTGGGCTCGGAGCTTGGCCAGCTCCTCATTGAGCGAGTCTTGGGACTCTTCCAGCTGCCTCCTCTTCTGCTCCATGTTCTGCATGTAGTCCGTCAGGGATTTGATCTTGGCCTCGTGCTTGAAGCAGCAAATAGATAAAAAGAATGAATGACTAGAAGTGGTCACCTCACTTGCCCGGGACTGTCCAATGGGAAAATGCATGGACTAACTAGCAGGGTCCTCTGTTTTTCCATGTGCTTCTCTGCCTCTCACAGACACCCCTCAGGGCCACGCCCCTCCTCGCCATCCACAGTGCTGAGACACCAGGGCCCAGTCTGGTTTTCTCCTCACAGAGAACAGAATGCTGGAGAGAAAGGGGTGGGGGGGTGTCTGGGCTGAGGGCTTCATTCTTTGAACCCGCACCTGTGGACTGCATCTTTACAAATCAAATATTATGGCTTTTCTTTTTCTGTCTCTCAGGCTCACCAATTCCGGTCTCACGGACTTTACATTTTACATGTTCCTCTCCCTGGTAAGCACTCCCCCATCCCTCCCAGACATGGACCTTCACGCAGACCATCATCTTCTTATGGCACTGAACTTCTACATGGCTTATCTCAGCCACTTTCTTACTTGTTAGCTCATGAGGGCAGAGTACATGCTTAGTAACTATTAGTGCTGCGGTTCTCAACCTGTGGGTCACGACCCCTTGGGGGTCGAACGACCCTTTCACAGGGGTCGCCTAAATACATCCTGCATATCAGATATTTACATTACGATTCATAACAGTAGCAACATTACAGTTATGAAGTAGCAACGAAAATAATTTTATGGTTGGGGGTCACCACAACATGAAGAACTGTATTAAAGGGTCACGGCATTAGGAAGGTTGAGAACCACTGTATTAGTGGGATGAATGAATGAATGAATGAATGAGAGTTCACTGATGAACAGGGCCAGCGGTCACTTCTAGCAGATGGAAATAAGCAGGCTCTTCCCCCTCCATGTCAACAGGGATCCCATTTAGGTGGGAAGACCCAGGAGACTGAGCTCGGTTCTAATGAAGTGACCTCTGGGGGAAGGACTCAGCTGGAGCAGTGAATTCATAAGCATAGCGTGTGGTGAAGAGGATGATTGTAAACAAGGAAGATAGCATTTTAGCTGGCAATATTTTGTCAGATTCCTTGGATCATGTTGAAAACCAGACAACCAAGGTTTCTCTTATGTTTGAAACCAAGGAAATAATGATTGAATCTTTAGCTCTGTGTAAATTGTAGCAGAGTACAAAACAGCACCTAATGGAAAACTATTGCTAATGTAGAAAACCCTGCCTGACACAGGGATTCTTTAACCCCAAACATCCTAATATTCTTTTTTTAATATGTTTTTATTAATTTCAGAGAGAGGGAGAGAGAGAGAGAGATAAAAACATCAATGATAAGAGAGACTCAGTGATTGGCTGCCTCCTGCACATCCCCTACTGGGGATGGAGCCCACAATCAAGGCATGTGCCCTGACTGGGAATCAAACCATGACCTCCTGGCTCATGGGTCGATGTTCAACCACTGAGGCACACCAGCCTGGCCCTAATATACTTGACTACCATCTCATATTCCCAAAGTCAGTGTTCTCTAAGACCTGGGTATCTGGACCCCGGTCGTGGGCTCCAAACTTTACAGCACCCCACTTAGCCAATGATCTGGCTGCGCCCCATTCCAGTGAGCAGAAGTCACAGGCTAAGGGAGCGTGCCCACCTGGACCACGTCCCCTTCTATCTGGGAAGCAGTTCCTCTCTACTCCAACAGCCCCACGGCCACTCCCAGGGCCAGTGCTGCTACTCCCAGCATCTATTTAAATAGATTACAGATGCAGTTACACAGCTCCCTCAGTGCACAGGGAGTGCAGGAGGGACTCAGGCGTGGAGGCTGGTACCTCCAGATGGAAAGAGAAGACAGTGGGCTGCGGGGCCTCTATTTGGACTCTGGCTTTGACCTCTAATAATAGGCTCAGGGCTCCCCAAAGCACATGCCATCAGTATCATAGGGGATCTGGGAATCATACCGGGGGGACACTGAGCCCTAATGTTTACCATTTCTTATCTCAATTTTTAAGAATTATAAAAGGTAAACTGTAAAGCAAGCTCAGAAAGAAGTGGTATAAATTCTACCCATAAACCACTCTAACTTATCAACTGTTTCCCCCTTATATACCTGGTTTTATCTATATGAACACATATTTTACAAAGTTGCAAAGCACAACACAAATACTAATCAGCATTTTCATTTTCACTATCTTCATGTAATTATACTTTTCAAATGGCCATATTTAATAATTTTTTGGGTAAGAGCTACATAACATTCTTCCATATAACTTCATGTTATTAGTCTATCAATAAATATTTGGGTATTTCACCTTAATGTAAGAAATATTGCACTCAACCACTTCCATATAACGCCTTAATATTTTTAATCAGGAAATGATAATGCTATATGAAATGAAAATTTTTCATTTTTGTTACCAATGAAAAATACCATACGTGAAATTACTGGACCAAAGTACACTTATATTTTTCATGGCTTTTGATTCCCAAAGTGCTTTCCAAAAAGACCGACCAAATCATACTTTTTTCAACAATGTGTATAAATGTCACCATCACACACTAGCCTGGAATAATCTTTCCAATACCTTGTTGATCATTATGTTGGTTATAAAATGGAACCTTGATGTTTTAACTGCGTCTGTTAGATGATTGTGGTGGCAGAGAAGGAGGCTGGAGGTGGTTCTATGATCAAGTATTATCATCACATTGAAAAGCACACCAGAACGAGGTACGCGTTTGTCTGTCTCTCAGTGTTATCTGCGGCATCACTCATGCTGACATGCATCTGTTTCCCCCAAATGACTCCAGCTGATTTATTGCCTGGCACGAGGCAGGGGCAGCGGCGCACACCAGCAGCCACAAAACCCTCACACCAAGCTCAGGTTAACAGTGGTAGGCCAGAAACCAGGCCATTTTCTGAGACCGCCTTGCTAAAATGAAAACGCCACTCCAGTGGGAACAGAGCAGCCCCTCTCCCTGAGGAATGGAATGTGCCCGGGGCTTGGAAACCCCTTCCCGGCTTCGGGTTCAGGTACGCATCGTGGGGAGTCCCAGCTCTGCCTTTCACGGACGCCATGACTTTGGACACTATGTTTAATCATTCTTAAGTCTCAGTTTCCTCACCGGAAAAACAGAAACAAAAATAAAACCTACCCACCAGGATTTTTTTAAAGATCAAGTGGGTTAGGCATATAAATTGCTTAGCACAGCATATGGCACACTGTCAACACTCAATAAAATGTCACTAACAACAGTAGTGGTAGCTGTCATTTCTGTTTTCAACCATTAAATTGCTTCTATGATAGAAATTAAACAATGAAGAAATATTGCCTTAACTCAGCAGTTCTCAACTGTGGGTCGCAACCCCTTTGGCGGTCGAACGACCCTTTCACAGGGGTCGCCTAAGACCATCCTGCATATCAGATATTTACATTACGATTCATAACAGTAGCAACATTACAGTTATGAAGTAGCAACGAAAATAATTTTATGGTTGGGTCACAACATGAGGAACTGTATTTAAAGGGCCAGAAGGTTGAGAACCACTGCCTTAACTGATAGGAGATTTAGATTCCAATCTTATCCATTTATTATATATGTATCTACCTACCAACCTACCTGCCTATTTACTTATCCACAGATAGCAAGATAGAGATATATAGGCACATCCTTTAAAAAGGGACTGAAGGTAATTCGCGTAACTCACAACAAAATCTTGCCTGGGTTAAGAATAAGCCTGGACCACCACTGCCTGGGGAGGCCACCGGACAACTACTACACAACGCAAAGCTCATCAATACCCCCTTAGGCACCATCAGCCCTGATTAGAGCACGGAGGAAGCAGTTTTCGAGAACGCGGGTGTGAAGGGAAGAGGAAAGGTATGGCCTACCTGGGAGATGAGCAGCTGGCAGGCGGCCAGCTCCCGCTCGCTGGCGTTCATCTTCCTGTTGGAGTCCATCTGGGCGCTCTCGAGCTGCTTGCTGCGGTTCACCAGGGACTTGACCTCTGACTTCATCTTGCTGATGTACAGACGGGCCATGGTGAACTCCTCCTCAATGACGCCATTCACGTCTGCCAGCTGGGCACAGGAGGGGACACAGCTACTGCCTGTAATTCCCAGAGGTCCTTGGGGCCCCTGAAACCCGCCCACGGGTCCTCAAGAGGTCTGGGGGTTCCTGGTTAAGAATCCCTAATTATAGGACCCCAAGCTGAAAATGGTCTTAAAAAGTACTATACGTTCAACCTCAAGATCTCAGAACCTCAGGTGAAACTTTCAACGAAAACCTCTACTAAATGTAATCCTCAATTAACCAGGCTTTTCTTTCTAATTCATTATTAGGGTGAAAGAGATAATATCAAAAGAAAAATACACTAAAAATTAAAACAAGAGATAACTTTTAAGACGTGTTCCATTCAATGTCTTATATCTTATATTCCTAGACCAACAGAGGCCCAGTGCTTCAAAGGGTGACTCTGAGCCCCTATAAGAACTCCGGCCAGAATTTCAATTATGTTCTCTAGACTCTGCTATTCAGAGAGAGGAGTAGTCTAAAGGCTTGAATATGTTTCTACAACTAAGGATTGAAAAATAAAAAGGATTTTCTATATAGTCCTCAATTAAACAACAACAAAATCTATTGAACAAGAAGGTGCCATTACCAAATCCACGTCTTCTTGCCTCTACCTGCCTGCCCCTTCCAGACAGACCCGCATCGACCTTATTATTTAAGATCACTGAGAACAGCAGTCTAAGTGCCCCTTTAGGAGAGAAGAGTCTGACAGCCAGCATTCCTGCATGAGCTCATGTTTGGTTTCTAGGTTTCAGGGCTCTACTGCAAATAGAAATTGACACAAGGTACTTGGGATAGAAACCCATTTGCTGAGATGCAAACATGCTCTTGTAGGGAAGTTGACCAAATGAGCAAAGTGACTGTGTGCATATTTTGTTTAACCACCAGAGGGCATTCTAGCACCTCAGTCCAGAACCAGCCCATGAATAGAGGCTTCAGCTCGTTTTAAAACAATGATTCTAACTATGTTTTTTTTTGATGTTCCACAGTATACTCTAACAGCCCACTTTTGTCACTGATGTTTTCATTAATTCAACATATGACTCTTGTTTCAGTAAACATTGAAGAGTTAGGAAAGGAATTATGTATCAGCCCTGAAAATTGGTAGCAGATAGGACACAAACTAGACAGCAGGCTGAGCACCTGTAACTTAACTTGGTGTCAACCTTCCCCTAAGAATTCTCCAACAGTATTAGTTACATCAGTGTCAATCAACACAACTTAGGATCTATATTAACAGCAGGAAAATCTACAAGTATCAACTTTTGACTCCGTTTTAAATTAATGGAGGTTCTTGCTTAAGCCTGTTATATTTCTGACTGCCAACAATAGATCTACCAACACCCCTCTTCCTTGTGTATTCCCTTTGTCATCCTCTAGCATGGAGAAAATGAGTAAGAGAAGCCTGCAATCTTTACATCGTTTTGTTCTTCTACCTTTGAAGACTGGTCAAATGTGGAACAGAGATAAGAAACTCATTGTTTAGCCTGACCAGGTGTGTCCTGCATACTGTCAGTTTCAGTAGAAAGGGACGGGAACATCCGTATCTTCTATGTGGAATTCACAATCTGCACCAGTGCCTGGTGGATAAACATCGCTGAGCCAACAGGCAGGGCATCCTGGGAGGAGACAAACCCCTCCTCCGCCCCAGGTCTGTCCTTAGACAAGGACGCTTTCTACTCTGTGCCCAGATCCCATGGGTACTGGGAGAATAAGAAATGTATATATAATAAGGGGCTTCCTCCAAAACGATAGTTGGATATTTCTTCTCCCAAAACCGGACCCAGAAGCACTGAAGCCTACCCTTGTCCTAGGAGATCTAAAAAGAGATTTGAGTCCATGTCTGGTAGAAGAAAACACGATTTCAAACAAATGACTTTAACTGAAAGGTTTCTTACCCCTTAAGAATTCATATATTTAGTCGTGTAAATTCTAAGTTTTAACTAATTTTAGAACACTGTTATTTCGAAAAAAAAAAAAATCCGAGTTTGCTGCTGAGATGTTATTTATAACTCTCCCAAGTCTGACAGTGACTCCAACCGTAGACACTAGACTGTGTGATCTAGTACAAATGACTAATCCAGGGAAAAAGGGCTGCCTTCACTTGGAAGACAGATGCTGCCTGCCCCTCTGCTCTGCCCACAGAGGACGAGTCACCCACACACCCACCACCTGCCCCAGGAGCATGGGCTGCTGTGCAAGGTGCCATTTCTAGGCCAAGTAAAGGTAAGTAAGGTGACTGCTCACCCTCTAAGACAGCGGTTCTCAACCTGTGGGTCTCGACCCCTTTGGCAGTCAAATGACCCTTTCACAGGGGTCGCCTAAGACCATCCTGCATATCAGATATTTACATTACGATTCATAACAGTAGCAACATTACAGTTATGAAGTAGCAACGAAAATAATTTTATGGTTGGGTCACAACATGAGGAACTGTATGTAAAGGGCCAGAAGGTTGAGAAGCACTGCTAAGACATAAAGTCAGAGGAGACTAAAAGAAGTAGTCAGTGTGGGTCCAACTAAAGTCAGGCAGCTAATCCATCCATTTCATGTACTCTAACCTCTATCTTATTCGTTTGTGGTTGGATTCCTGGAAATCTTTGTAGGGAAAACCCAGTGACGTGGTACATGAGAAAAAGAGGCAGTTCATGAATAAACCTGACAAAGTCAACACCAGGCTCATCTTGTCAGGAGCTGGTCTCATCTTGTTTTGTTGACTAAACAAAATATTGCCTGGACTCTGTTTCAAGACAAGACAGAGCTGGAGAAATAGGGGTTCTTCCGTTTCCACATGGTGCCGGCCTGCTGCATTCTGGAAGTGATGCAGAGGGGACTCCCACAGCCATCCTTTCCCTCACACCAGTACTACAACAGGGACCTCATGGGAACTAAAAGAACAAAAGTTCCCTCGTGGGAACTTTAGGAACAAAAATACAAGGTCACTGGAAATTTCCTAGATTTGCTCATTTTTTTAGAGCAAAATAACTATGTCAACTGAGTAGTCCTAACAATAAGGAAAGTGTCTGTAATAAGTGGGACCTAATCAAACTAAAAAGCTTCTGCACAACAACATCAAAATGCAACCTATGGAATGGGAGAAAATATGTGCAAGTCACATATCTGATAAGGGTTAATATCCAAAATATATAAAGAACTCATATAACTCAATAGCAAACCCGAAGAATCTAATTAAAAAATGGGCAGAGGATCTAAACAAACATTTTCCCAAAGACATACAGATGGCCAACTGGTACATGAAAAGATGCTCAGCATCACTAATCATCAGGGAAATGCAAATCAAAATCACCTCACACCTGTTAGAATGGCTGTCATCAAAAAGATGAGAGCTAACACATGTTGGCAAGGCTGTGGAGAAAAGGGACCCCTCATGTTAGTTGGAATATAAATTGGCATAGCCACTACGGAAAACAGTAAGGAGGTTCCTCAGAAATGAAATTTCTTAAAAGTAGAACTACCATATAGCCCAGCCACCCTACTTCTGGGTCTACAACCAAAGGAAGTGAAATCAGAATCTCATAGGGATATCTGCATTCCCACATTCATTGCTGCATTACATACAATAGCCAAAATATGGAAACAACCTAAGTGTCTGTCAACAGATAAATGGACACAGATGGGGGGGGGGGGGGGGGGATATTCACAACGGAATGTTATTCAGACATGAGAAAAAAAGAAATCCTGCCATTTGCAATAAAATGGATGGACCTTCAGGGTTCACCCCTCAAGTGAAATAAGTCATACAGAGAAAGACAAATACTATATGATATCACATATATGTGGTAGCTAGAAAAGCTAAGAACGTCAAACTCAGAGAACAGTGGTTACCAGGGATTGGGGGTGGGTACATGGGGAAGTTATTGGACAAAGGGTACAAATTTCCAGTTATAACATGAACAATTTTGGAAAGCTAATGCATAGCCGGGACTAATATTATAGCTAGTAATACTGTATCATATATTTGAGTGCTGCTAAGAGGTAGATCTTAAATGTTCTCACCAGGAAAAATAAATGCTAACTGTGATAAAATGAAGGTGGCAGCTAATACTATCATGGTAATTATTTTGCAACATATAAATGCATCAAATCAAGATACTGCATACCTTAAATTATACAATGTTATGAGTCCATTGTATCTCAAAAAAGCTAGGGGGCAAAAGTATCTGCTTTCATAATGATACATCTAATAAATATCTGTATACGTCATGTAATTTCTGAGCTGACAACCTTTGAGATAACCTGGCTCACCTTGTCATCTTACAGAGAAGCAAAGTGACTTGTCCAAAGTCACATCACTCCTCCGTTTAGCTCTCACTGTCCTAATAATTAAATCAGAATTACAAGAAAAAGAACGAAATGATTAAGAGTATGATGCTCTACAAATGAGAGTTATCAATGAAATTAACCAGGGCAAAAATATCTTTAAAACATCCAGTAGAGTTATTTTAAAATAATCTCAGACTTCAGATTCCCAGAGGTAAGGACTCTTTTTTTAAATGCTGAAGCACCCAGACATTCCTTGATTTCATTAGCATTTTTCATCAGCTCTATTTTAGAACTTAGCATAAAAATATCTTCCTTTATCGTTATCAGCAGCAGGCGCGAACTTGCCATAAATCAACTCCATCTTCATATTTCCAGGGCCATTCAATCACCCAAACGTCAAAAGTTTATAGCTCAACACCAGTGTATGCTTCTAAAAATTCTTCTCAATCCTCAAATATAAAATCACCAAACTGGAACTTAATAGCGTTCATCCTATAGTATCTGAGAATTCTAGCTAAAATTAGATTCATTCATAAAGTTCACGCAATATTCAATTACAATAGAGGTTCAATGAAAGAATGATAGGTTTACAAGAGCTCATATACGCTAAATCCGGAGCTGTTATATCATCCAAAAAGGGCTTTCTACGTTTTCAGAAATGTCTATAAACAATGTTATTTGGGAACCCTTTTCTAGTACAATCCCAACTAAAAAGCTGAGAATTCACACTAGCAGGCTAATGTAGAATTGAGCCTTTTAAAAGTCAAATGGCTAAATTCAAAGATTTTGTTTCAGAGACTTGTGAGGTAGAAGCTGAGCAATACAGCACCATTCCCTGGCTTGACTAACCCACACATTTATCAGTGGCTACTCTGTACAATGTACTGTATTATGATAAAGCTACTACAATCAAAACAGTGTGTTATTGGCATAAAAGTCAAATCAATGAACCAAATAGAGACCAGAAACAGTGTACACACTTTGTGTGTGGTGGATATGTTCATTCTCTTACTGTGGCTTCATAAGTGTATACATATGTCAAAACTTCTCAAATTGTGCACTTTAAGTACGACTAACTTTATATCAATTATACCTCAATAAAGCTATTTTTTAAAATATGTCTATCTTATTTTTCAATGGCATCTCTACATTGTGGCAAGCTGTTAATTTTTCTTGTCTGATAACTTTGTTTATTCTCGCCCCACCCCCCATTCCTAGCTCATGGACAACTGTATACCACACCCATTCTTCCCCCCTCCCTTACTCCTTGCCATCAATGGCACCAATGTGCACAGCCCCAGGGGATTATTGATGGTTGGTTTAAGCCCATGATAGTAATCCTAATTCTCTACTTTCCTAGCTTCCCTTGCAGTGTGGGGTGATCATGTACCACACTTCTGGCCAATAAGGTACAGGGGGATGTCAAGGGGACTTTGGGGATACAGTTCCCTCCTGGATGAAAGCTGGCTGCGTTTCAGCACAGCCTGCCTTGGATGTAGTTGTGTGAGGATGTGCGGACTGGTGCTATAGCATCTATCTTGCTCCCATGAGACAAAAACCTACAGACATGAAAAAGTAACAGGCTAAGGAAAACATAAAGGAAATAGAGAAAAGTCCTGGATACTTGACATTGTTGAAGCACTGCACCAAACCAAAACTTGCTTCTAAAACTTTAAAAAGCTAAAGAATGGCCTGAGGAATCTTGTTAAAATGCAGAGTCTGACTCAGTGGGTGTGAGGTAGGCCTGAGATCTATATTCCCAACAAGCTCCAAGGTGACGCAAATCATAACCTGAATAGCAAAATTCTAGACGTCTCATACGGAGAATAATTAAATGTGGCTTTGTTTTTCAAGCCACTGTTAGAATCCTATTACTTTCAGCTAAAAGCTCTCCTAATTCATGCTGATTGGTGGGGGAATTTTCACTCTGCTGGGTTCTCCTAGAAAAGGAGAAACACAATTCTGAGACCAGAACTGTTGGTTAACCTATCTGATTCCAAATTTCTGTGACAATGGCATATAAGTGTGAGGAATAAACCAATTTCCATCAGGTCAACCAAGATTTGAAGACATTTCCTACATCTGAAGGTAATTATTTTCCTCCTCCTTACTCAAACAACCGTTCACTTAGTCATTCATCAGCCCTTTGATCATCCTTATTCGAATATTACAAAGCAGGTGGCAGTGGCAAGGCACTGCACTAGGCATTGGATTCTCGGGAGAATCAAGCACAGACCCCCTCTCGGATCGCGCTGTTAGAAGAGCAGGAGGGAATGCGGGGCTGACTTACAGTCTTCACGTCGTTGGTGCCGATGATGCCGCCTATCTCCCCCAGGTCCTTCAGCAGCAAATTCAGGATCTCGGTGGCTCGCTTCTTCTGGTGGTTGCTGAGCTCTTGCAGCTGGCTCAGCTCGCGCTGTGTGGTTGTCAGTGTGGTCTGAAAACACATTTCCACAACAGATTAAAAGGCTCGCCCATCGATTTTATGCACTCAGCACCGCAATGAATAACAATATGACGTACGGTGGAGTTCTGTTACCATTTCATGTGATTTCCATATAAGGGTTCCTTTAAGTCAAACAATAGCATAGCGCTGAATTCTTTGACAAGAAGAGAAAGTCGGCTTAGCCTGATATGTTATGGCTACATATCAGATGACAATCTCCAGGTTAGTGAAATAAGTTATTAAAAATAAATAAAGTCCAAAGGAACCCTGAGGTTCAGAACGTGTACTCACATCTTCCTACCTACCAGATGTTCTGTGTCAGTTCACGTCCTCAAGGGTCTAAACATACCTGCAGGCACCCCCACCTCAACCTCCAAACAAACCTGCTCCCTGGACCACTTCCAAAGTCCCATCTGACTCCAGTCTGGAAGGCCCAGAGGGGCATTAATGCGTTTAGAAAACAACTTAGAGAAATTCTAATCTTCACTGTGAAGCTGAACTGAACACTCTTCGCCTCTTTTCAAAAGTAATCAAGTTCAACAAGATCGGCCTTCTTAATATATAACAGAAGCTCCATTTTATTGCCAAACATTAACAAACCCATACCTTTCCATCCTTCATGTGTGCTACCAAGAGGTATGTATTTTTAACTAACTAACCAACTAACTAACTAACTAAAACTCTCAACATCAAAAGAATAGTCATCTTTTGGTGTCTTGGTATTAACTCAGCCAACAACAAAAAATAATTTCCCTAAATTATGGAGCTCTGGAGGCTAATACAAAGACATTTATTCAATTCTTCCACACGCAGCTATTTTATTAGAGCACTTTTTAATGATCTTACTAAAAATAGTACTCTAAATGAGTCCAGTAATCCTTCAGTTTGACAGAAAATAAGAACTGTATTGTGAAAAATGTTCCATTGTTTTGAGAAGCAAATACCAAGGACTAGTTAAGGACCCTGTAGAAGAAAACAAGCAGAGGAAATCGAAGTCTCCTCCTTCCCTAAGTGACTGCAGTCTGTCTTTCCTTCTGTTCCTGTCTTTGTTTTGGTATTACCACCACTGGTATCATTGTGTTTTAAAATCCACAGGAGCAGTAGATCCCATCTTGGGAGGCCATTTAAAAAGTCCGCCTCATGCAGCTGAATGCATGGAGCGAGGAGCCTTTTCCATCAGCTTTACGGTCAGCAGCCTAGAGCTTCCCTGTGCCATCTGCTGCTCCCCCTTGCCCGGGAGGACAGGATGCTTTCCACAGAGCAGTCTGGGCACAATCTCACAATACCAGACCATTGGGCTGAGGTGCCAAGGGCAGCGATTCAGCTTCCTACCACCCATTTTCCAAATAGAAAAGGACAAAATGGACACATCCCACCACCAGCCACCTCGCCAAATGCTCACTGGCCCTGATGCCATGAGCTCACTGTGCAGGGCCGGCAGCATCCTTCACTGGGAGCATCTGAGAATGAGAACATGTGCAGACTAAAGCACTGGATGAAAGCAGGACAACAAGCAAACCAACAGCGCAGGCCCGGGCTAGCACGGGCGCTGTGGGAGGGAAGGGACTTCATTTAGGAGGACATAACAAGAAGAGTGAAGTCCATTGCCTGCCAGGGTCACCCACTCTCACCTACTGATTTAACAGCTTGAGATTTGCTTATTGAAACTATAGCAAATGCACAGTCCATGCTAAGTGCTTTATGTGAACTGCCACATTCTCACACCCTGAAAGAAGCATGTTATTATTGCCATTTTTACAAATAAGGGAACGAATACTCAAGACATTTAAATGTTTTGACTAAGGCCTAACAGTTCTAAAGTCAAAAGTTTAACCAGGGTCCTGGCTGGTGCGGCATCCCGTACACCAAAAGGTGGTGGGTTCAATTCCCGGTGAGGGCACATAACCAGGTTGCGGGTTCAATCCCCAGTTGGGTTCATGTGGGAGGCAATCGATCGATGCTTCTCACATCTCTCTCTCTCTCTCTCTCTTCCTCTCCCCTCCCCTTTTCCTCTCTGTAAAATAAATAAATAAATAAATATCAATAAAAACATTTTTTTAAGTTTTTAAAGAACTTTTTAACCAGGATTTTTCTGGCTCCGAAGTCTGCACTCTCTTAACTGTTCCACAAGGCACCCCTGCTAACGTTATAAATCTCCTGAATAGAAAACAGTTGTGCTACGCAGTTCTAGGATGACTGGACAAGAGTCACACAAAATATTTCAATTATTGGAGGATTTCAGAGAATGCATCTAAGTCTAACACTGAAAATCCATTCAGGCAACTGCCTTCCTTTATACAGTCCATCAACAACCATGGATATATACAAGAGGGACCACCGAGGAAGTCCCCCCTGGACAAACGCCCCCACCGTTTTCTGGGCCAGCTCATCAGTCAGCTGTTCATTGGCCCTCATCTTGTCCTCCACCTCCTGGGACTTCTGGTCATAATTGACGGCCAGCTCCTCCAGGGCCTGCAGGACTTCTTTCACCTCGTCTTTGGCCGCCTCGTTTTCAATCTGGAGCCGTGTCAGCTCCTCTTGGATCTTCTCATAGTCTCTTCTTGTGGAAGCTAGAAGCTGGGAAATGAGTTGGCACAGGACTGGTGAACCTAATGTTTAAATGTTTGTGCTCTGTTCTCTATCCAAAGTAAAGTAATTTTAAAAAACAGACACACAAAAAACGAGTTGGAAAAGTACGGGATGACGAGAACCCCTACTGTATATCCAGATGCTAAATTTAAAAATAGCATGTTATTTCAAAAATCTGTTTCTTCCTCTTTCTTTACTTTCTCACTTTTTTTTCTTTATTCATTTTTGTTTAAAACTGCATAGGCTTACCTCAAAGAATTTATTACACATAAAAAATTACCACACTTCGTAGCTGCCTGGCTATCTCACATGTCTAACAAAGTTTGGGGGGAATCATTTCTGAGTACATGAATACTTACATGGCTTTTTAATATTATCATTATTTCACATTGTAAACTGGTAAATTGCAGAGTCAACCAAGACAGAATAAAAGGACAACCATTAATTTTTTAATAGTCATCATGGACATAGAGAAGCATATACCCCAAACATTAAATGATTTACAAGTGAATGGCTGGGCATGTAGATGCTTTCATTATCTTTGTGCCTCTTGTGGTTTTTTTTTCCTGAAGTAAACAAATATTGCCTTAACACTATAGGAGAGAGGTGGGGAACCTTCCTTCTGCCAAGGGCCACGTGGATATTTATAACATCACTCGTGGGCCACACACAATTATCAACTTAAAAATTAGCCTGCTGTATGTGATCAAACATCTAATTAACTCAGCATTAATGCCTGGGCAGGGCCAGACCAAATGATTCTACAGGCCTTATATGGCTCACCGGCAGGACCTTCCCTACCCCGGCTACAGAAAAAGTAAAATATTAAGAGCTTTAACTGCCCTAGCCAGTTTGGCCCAGTGAAGGGTCGCAGGTTCAATTCCAGTCAAGGGCACATACCTCAGTTGCAGGCTTGATCCCTGGCCCCAGTCGGGGCTCATACAGAAGGCAACCAATGGATGTGTCTCTCTCACATCAATGTTTCTCTCTCTGTCTCTCCCCCTCCCTTCCACTCTCTCTAAAAATCAATGGGGAAAAAAATCCTCAAGTGAGGATTAACAACAACAACAAAAAGGAGTTTTAACTGTAACCAAAAAAGAACATTTACCACAGGCAGTTGTACCAACTTGGAAATGCAAAGGACTAGAATGGGAGAAAGAAGGCAGGAAACACTAAGCAAATGGAAGGCTCAGCTGGAGTTCAGAGGAAAATCAATTAAATATGGTCCATCTCACGACAAAGGCATGCATGATCTCCCTGCCAAGGGAAGCATTTGGGCAGGGGTATAATCCTTGTCCCGGAGAGATAAAGGGGAACAAAGAAGAAAGGAGGGAAATGGCTATGGAGAGCATATCTATGGGAAGTTGGGACTGGGGACATGAACCCATGGCACCTGCTATAATTGCATCGCCTGATTCAATCCATAGCATTTTAGCAACAAAGCGGAAAGCACCCTAAAGCACAAAAGAGAAAAAAAGTACTTAGATGGTCCTCAAAAAGAGAATTACGAACCATCTATACTTGATAGATTGTCTCTTCTTTGCTTAGGTCTCTGTTTTGTAAAATACTTGGCAAAACGCAATGCAATAAAGACACTTACTGGAGAATTGAATGCCATCAGGGAGACTGAAAACAATTTGCCTCTTTTTTATTGTATCACATGTACTAGTATACGAATACAGCATTTGGACCCCTTTCCACTCTGGGTTCCCTCCTCTACTTTCTAAATTTTCATTTGTTTGCTTCTCCTACAAGATAGCATGAGAACATGGTGTGTGTCACATACCTGAGCCAGCTGATTTGCAAAGCTGAAAAAAGCTAAAATGGCAAAAAACAAGAGTGCTGAGCACTGGGTCTGAGGAATTAAAACCACCCTTGTCCACTTATCAAGCTCCCCTGTCTCTGCTCTTTAAACACAAGTGTAGCAACCAGCTACTCCCTCTCAAATCCCCGGGCTCCACCAAGTCAGACATTTATCTTCTAAATTCAGGCAAAACCAGCTTTTAAAAGAAATCTACCGATAAATTTCCACATGATTCAGTGATCTTGAACAAATTCTTTGCAAATTAAAATTCTGGAACAAACATCAACAACAAAGAGTAATAAAAGAACTTTGTAAGAAAAAATTTATTATTATGAACTTTACCTCATCCTGATCCAACATCTGTTGCTTTAGCTTTTCAGCCAGCTGGCTCTGCTGGTTAATTTCATCATCCTGAAATGAAACATCATGTTTAATTCTTTTCGGTTAGTTATGTCATTTTTGATATTCGAGATAGTCCGATACCAGGATGCCAGCTGTGAGCTTCCTAATAAAATGAAGGGAATGGTGTGGTGTGGTGCTTCCCCACGGAAGAGAGACTGGCTCTGGGATCTTGATTTGGTTAAAATATATCTCACCCTCTTTTGTCAGCAGATGAAACATCTGGATATTATGGAAAATATAATATCCTACATATTAAACTCAACCCTTGCTCTTCCAGAAATCAGAGCTCCAGGGCGTGGGAACTGAAAGGGACCGGGAGCTCTCTCCCACAATGCAAAGATGTTAACAGTGAATCCCTAGCTCAAAAAGCAAGGCAGTGAATGTCTGACCATCTGCACTGTAATATATTCATGTCCCACATCTCGTCAAACACATCAGTGACCAAGAATGCAGACACGTGATATGTGGGAGAGACCAGTATTTCTACTTCAAGCCTCTTACTTAGAGAGATTGGAAAAATATTTACTGGAGAATTGATCTTTAGCATGAGCAGATTTCCCTCTTGATTGGAAGTTAATTTTCTTACCGGTTTGAAAAAAACAACAACACAAAAGTGCAGCAACAGTAATTCTTACTTTCCAGCCTGTCACTGACATGGGAAAGGGTCTTCCCACAGGCAAATTCGTTCTCGCTCTCATGTTCTGCCACTAGGTGTTGCTGCACAAAGCCAGGGCTGCCAGCCTCACTGCCCATGCAGTCGTCTCTGCCTCTCCCTAGGCACATCTACCCAGTGTGGGCAACGCAGCTGGCCAACGACACCAACGACACCGTCTACAGGAGGCTCGGTGTTCACTGTGAATGCGTCCATGAGTTCAAGTGCACATCTGAAGCACAGCCTGTGAGAACGCCACCGTGGCTTCACCTGTGCCTCTCTCCCTCAGAAACAGCAGGAAATCCTCTGATGACACTTCTGGGGTCTAAACCCCAAGTAGAGGCCCCAAGCAGAGACAGATTTAGTTCAGTATTGGGGTCCCTCTTCTTGCAGGTGCTGCCCAGGAGTTTTCATCAACAGCCAGAAGGGAGGGGAGGGGAGGGGAGGGGAGGGGAGGGGAGGGGAGGGGAGAAAACGGCACTGTGCTCTCTACCTTTTCTAGAGGGGAGGGGAGATAAATTCAAGGGCCTCCTTGGCAAACCTTATTAGCAAAAGCTCAGTTTTCCACGGGATATTTCCAGCCTTCTTGGTCGTGCCTGTGCATGCATTTAAACCGGATTAACTCATTGTTTGTCACAGCTAATGCTTTCTGTGGAGCGAGACAACTCTGAAATCGATGTTACAGGATCTGCATCTCCTTTTCCTTCATGCAGCACATCTTTTGGCCTTAATTCTCTCCTCAAGGAGACCCTTTTCTATTGAACTTTTTACATTGGTGTTTCTTTAATGCTTCTACAAAATACTCATGACTTTCCTCCCAAACCAGATTTCTGGCAGGAGAATTAGGCAAATTCCACCAAAGTGAAACTGCTAAAAATGGTACGTCCACAACTGGGAGACTATTTTGTAGGACCTTTTTTCTCTTCTACTTTATAAACTTAGAATGTTGGGTACCAGGAACAATTTTGAGTTATGTTCCTCAGCACCTAAATATTAAACAACATAAAAGACTCAGGATGTTTAACATCAGGAGTTGCATCTTCCCCTGGGACATATAAACACCAGCTACACGTGATATAAATCACAAGAGAAGACAAATAGTGCAACAAGCGCTTTGTTCTTATCCTGTGTTCATTTCAGAGCCTGGAGACTCGGAATTCCTCCCTGACAGGTGACAAGTGGGACGATGAAGTGATTCTTGGGGTGCAGTGAGAAGCCAAGGGCCCTTCTCCCCATCTGGGAAGGATGAAGAACAGGGATCACATTATGAGGACATACATCACTGTACCAGAGACTTTTCCAAAACTACAGTTACCCTTTATTAAGGCAACTGCTCTAAGGAAGGAACACAGTCTATTGTGATCTTTAAAAAAAGTCTTAAAACTTTCAGAATAAGATGTGCTGTGTCATCTATATCTATCATACGTACATCTCGCACACCATGTTTATGCATGCTCTCTCTGATGCTATTAAGATCTCGTTCAGGAGATTTTAAAGCACTTTTTAGAAAATAATCTTGTACTTGAGTTTTCTTATCCATGAAATAGGTGAGTTGTCAACAGGTCATTTATGAAGATGCCTTTGTTGCAATGGTAAACAGTGAAATAGAAGTTCAACTTGTATTTCTACTTACACTTTGTTCCTTCTCACGTATCTCCAATAGTACAGTAGCACTGGAGAGGTGAGGGGGGATGAGAGACAGTGCCAACCCCAGTCTGCTCATCTCATAACTCCAAGGTCAGCCCACCTGTGAACCATCACCCCTCTGATACCACATATGCTGTGGCTTCTCCCTTAAGCAAACAGAAAGGGAGAAGACAGAAAAGCATCTGCTCTGCACTAGGAACTTTTATTCCCCATCGCTAACTTTTGAAGTAACAGATGTGAGCCCCATGCTGCCGACGAGAAAAACATCTTCAGTGGGCCTGGTCACCAATGCAGGTCTCAGGATTTTAAGTCACAGACCAACTCTAAAGAGCAAGATTGCCGTCGCACAGCACTGCCTTGGGAGAGCACCTGTCCTCAGATCCCTGAAGGGACAGCACCGAGGGACAGGGTGGGCAGCTGGGAGGAGACTGTGTAGCCTTTCTCCCACCACAGTCTACCTGGGTTCATTAGAGCCGGCATGTTCCTCACTTAAAGAGTAAGGTCAACATGGGGTGAGTCAGAAGTTGTATAATCTCATTGCAGCTCTGCCACCTATAGGTGATGCCAACTTGGGTAAATCATGGAAACAAGCTGGGCTAGTTTCTCATCTGGACCCAGATACTTTCAGTTCCACCACTCAATAGTCTATGTTGGTAAATCCAACTCATGAATTCTCAAAAGTACCAAGCCACCTTCACCATCAGAAGCAGGAAGTACTTTCTAAAACCTTGAAGGCAGTCCATGCAGATCAAACCACCAGCTGTGGTGCCATCTAAGGCTGGGGCTTTGGGGCTCTGTCTTCTCCAAGATCTCTCAGCATCACCCTGTGATGGACTGCAAATGCTAACCTTGAAATGTGTACTCTACAGGGTTTTCAAGGCACAAGCTAAAAGGAAATAATGTGACAGAAAATGTGCCAGGCCGGTCATCAGGAGACAGACTCCAGGGCTAGCTCTGCCAGCTGCCTGCTGAATGCCCCAAGGCGTGGCATTTGCATCACTCTGAGCTGGGTTCTCATTATCCCCTTTCGAAAGCTGAATTCAAAACTCTAAACTCTTTTTCAGATCAATGAAGGCACCTCGAGCAGCAAAGGTAAATGATCCCAATTCCAACCATGGCAGGTGTCTATTCATAGAGAAAAGAGGGTAGAACCAGGATATCATCCCTCATCTAAGATTATTTGGGAATTATTAAAATGAAACCAAAAATTCTAAAATGAGAAAAAAAAACACTACCGTATGTTTAAACAATAGCATTTCTTTGGAGAAATCAAGAAATTGCCTATACTGGTAACTTATTGTTCTCATTTTTCTCCTTTTTACTTTGAAGTTTTGTGCAAAATCCCTGGGTAGAAATGGAAGGGTAGCAGTAAGTCAAGGGCCTAAAGGGCAATTAACCCAGCTCTCACCTGTGTGAAGCACTTATTAAACATGTCACCAGAAGGGTAGGGTGACCCCAGTTTAACACTGCCATTATAATGCCAACTCCCAGAGTCACAAACTCAAAGCAGAACAAGCTTCCTTAAGGCAACCAGTCACATTTCCCTTGTAAAGGTGACACCAGACTCTGAGTTTTACTCAAAAGAGAGGCCTGTGAGATTAATGGCAAAGTTAGCATAACAAAGCTGTTTCATTCAAGCCAGAGGTGTCCCTGAGCACTCTGAGCTGAACTACAGCAGAAAAGATTAAATCAGACTAAAAATATCAGCAACCCTGATGAAATGAACTGAAAGGATTTCGAATATTCCAAGGGCAGCATGCCAAGATCATGTGAAACATCAATTTAATTTCCTGTGCCTCTGGGATTCCTAACCTGACCTCCACTGGGATGAATGATACACAATGTACTGTGACATCTCTTTTCCTCTGTTCCAACTTGTGCACTGACCTGACTGTGTCCCAAAAAGTTTGCCATAAAAAAGGACATCCCTAATCAGCATGTTCAAACGACTTCATTCAAGACGATGCCCTGAAAACAGCTCTGCCAATAACATAGAAGCAATCAGACCACACACCACACTGTGGGCTCCATCCCCATGAGCTACACGATTAAAGCACACACTTGTGGTTTGGGAGCCCCCACCCTTGTCCCCATGGCTGGAACCACTGTGGGAGTTCCACAGAGGTGAGGAGTATGCCCAGAGAAGAAAAGGAGAGAGAATTAAACAAAGATCATGCACACTTTCACCGCTAATCCTTCTCTCATGCATGACCAGCCCCAGTCCAGTTTCTAGAAGTGAAGACTGTCTGTGTATAGAGGCCAACACTCCCCTCTTCCCATCAAATTTCCATGGAAGTTCCAAAGTTCCCTAACTCTGCCCAATCAAGAGCTGGGCAAACACTGGGAAGCTAGACATAAACGTCAGTCTGCAGCCCTACCTCAGAACACAGGGCTGGAAGCGGCTTCTGGTCAGCAGTGCGGGGACCTGCCACCGTTAGCCTTTGCCCCAGAGCGAAGACTAGAGTCTCTGGCTACAGACCTTATCATCCAGTTGCCTGTAGAGACTGGAGAGCTCCTCGTCATACTTCTCCTTCTCCTCAGCAGAGATGCTGGCGACCACAGCATCGACCCCGGGAACAATGTTGTCGATGATGGGGGTGTTATCACAGGGCTCCAGGGTCTTCTGGTCCTTAGCACTGATCTGCTCATCCTCAGGCACCGCTTCTCCTGCAAAACACAGCCCAAAGGGGTGGGGATTGAAGAAATTCGCACGCAGCCCTCCAGGGGGAGTTCCCAAACCAGTCACTCCCATGAACAAGACTAAAGGACACAATGAAGAGCTCTTATATAGAGCGATCGTTCACATTCTTTCCATTTGACAAGAAAGATTATAATTAAATGACCAAAACTGGTTCCACCACAGAAGCTCTTAACTAACCCAATGTGCAGCAATGCTCAGAACTGTCAGCTACACTTTACTTCTGAGGAACATGCTGGGGCTTTACTAGAATCATGCGTTCTCTAGTGACTGACTCAAAGGGAAACGGACCTCTGAGGCATCCTAATTACCAATTAATTAGGTTACTGTTTCATTAATGGAAACAGCCACATCAAGGAACAAATTTGCCATTGTTTAAAAGAACATTGCAGGGCCCAAATTCCCTAACTTTCAGCTCTCTGAATCCAAAGCAGGTAGCCAGGTAACCATGGACCCAGGGACCCAGACTGGCACCGCACAGTCACATATTCCACCATCAGCCACTCTCTCCTGCAGGAAGTCGGAATTAACTGGCTCTACTGGAAAGTTCAAACAGAATAATATCCTGCAATGCCAGGTTTTCCCAAGAAAGAAAAAGCAGCCAATCTAGAGTATCATGCAGAGACCTTACATACTACTTCTCAGTCTGCAGATGGTGTTGTTGGGCTTTCGAAAGAAGCATTACCAAGTCTGACCATGCAAATTGAGGAAAAAGGTGAAGTTCTCAAGCTGGCCAATGGCTATCCCCACCAAGAAAATCACCTTGCAGAGATGCGCTGCATAAAAAGGATGCTATGAAAACCATGTGGCCCAACGGAGTCTCTCAAATATCTTCTTGGAAAGCAAACCAAAACCAAACATACTTTCCCCATCACAATGTTTACCATCAACTTCACACTCAGTTTGCTACCATCAGTGAGTGTCTGCAACGTTCCAAGCCTCACTCCACTTAGCCCATAAAATGCATTTTGTGGAAATTCCCCAGGAAAACTGTTCTGCGCCAGAGGAAAGTCCTTAAAAAAACACACACTACAGAACTGAGATCCTAATCCGTAGATTCATAAACAATATAAATCATGTCTCCAGGAACCCACCTGAACACTGTATACATGTATCTCAATATAAACAAAGCACTTTGTGATGTGTAAGTTTTGCTGCTGAAGATTCCATTATCAAACTGATAATCACAAATGGCCTTCATACCCAATAAAATTAACACCAAACGACTTCACTTGTATCACAGTTCTGTTTTAAGCAGAAACTTGAAGCAAAATGTAGAATCAACTATTACTTTGTTGAATATAAAACTGAGCCAACCCTTTTTCCTCCTAAAGCTCAGCTAGACCCAAACCTTTTCCTAAAATTATTGACCTAAAAGCAAAACCAGAATATCAGAGTAGCCTTTGAACTGAACCTGAACCAGATCAATATTTCATTCAGTTTCAACCCTGGTTTAAAACATCCCCCAACAACCTTAGTGTGCTGACTGAATTTCACCCAATTAAAGGACTTATATTCGCTACAGTCTGCTAAACCCCGGGCCATAAAAGCAGTACCATGTTTTAGTTCTTAAGCATTTTTTTTGCTTTAAAAAAATTGTACACACACACGTGCACGCACACACACACACACACACACATCATTTCTAACCACAGTGTATACAGTAAAACTTGACATCCCTACCTCCCAATTTCTCCCTCTCCAGATGAAGTCACCACTAACACTTTGGTAAATGTCCTTTCTCTGCTTGGCTCATGACTGTATCTCTAATTCTTCAGTTCCAGCTTATGAAATTTGTGAACATGGCAACCTAGTACAGTAGGAATTTGATCTTTCAGCTTAAAATGATGGTGAATTCTTAACTGTGCTAGACCTCAAGCCAGTCGGATGTTGGTCATATTACCCATAGGCCAACTCGCCCCAAGTCCAGAAGTGAGATACAAAAATATCTGGAAGAGACACGTGTCGCTGTGTTATTTGGTTCCAAAAAGCCATAGAGGCAGTGCTCTTCTTATAAGGCTGGTGTGAGCTAAGGAGCTGCCCTGCGTGTGTTTCAATTCCTTGGGGCAGGCAGGAGCCAGGAATGAAACCCCACAACCTAGCACCAAGTCACCTGCTCCAACTAAAGCCACAGGTTTCACCCCGCCTCCTCCCGGAGCTGCTCCCATCTCCCACGGAGGAATCAGAACAACACCAAGTGCCAGGTGGTCCCAGGCGGGAGAGGTTCAAGCTCACCCACGCTGACACCAGGTCCCTGAAAGGGATCAGCCGACTGCATAAATGTTTCCAGCGCTTGTCGGGACACTGAGCCACATTGCTCCTTTCACAGACTAATTAATCACAGGCCCACCGCCTGCTTAACCTCCTGGCTTGCTTTTTACAAAGGAGAGGAAATGATAATGCCTCTAATACAGCATTGCTCTAAAGATTAATTAAAATAGTATCTGTACAACACAAAAGGTGTTATTGTTTAAAGTCCATCTCTTACCCCTCCTCTCCCTGACAAATTGTCAATTCTTTTAGGCTTTGCAGATAAATTACTATTTTTAGTTATTCTGAGATTAGTTGTTTCTGGGCTCATCACAATACCTTTGTGGTTAGAGCTCATTTCCAAAATTAAAATGCAATATATCTATGCAAGCCTCTTTCAGGTTTACTTTCATTGTTATTATTAAAACACATTTGAAACCTACAGCAGACTTTCTGGTTTCTCTTGACGAATTCTCTGAATCGAAGCATCAACACATCCCCCAGAAAGCTCCATCGACACAACAAGTCCTTCTAAAGGTCAGGCAGTCGGAATTATTTTTTGCAGCAGCCGTTCGGGCCAAAGAGAACAAAGCAACACGCAGGAACAAAAGCAGCAGGCATCGGTGGAGAGCACAGCTCCTGCCCGGAGAGGACCCGGAGCTGATGTTCCCAGCACCACTGCCCTTCAAAGGGCCGAGAAAATGACTTCCAGAAGCGTCCCTGGTAACTACACTGTCCGGCTCACAAACACGTCTGGGGATTATAAATTCCCAACTCTGTGCACGGCCTGACACTAGGCAGTCTGTCTCCATGGCAATCTCACCACCGTCATCGAGAAGATCCCCTGCACTGCAGACCGGCTCTCCCCAGAACCCCCGAGAGGTGATTAAGGAGTAACTGATTGTAACAGGAAGACAGCTGCGCACAAACCCCGAGAAATAAGGCCCTAAAATCTGGTGGCGGGAGAACAGAAAAGGACTACCAAATGAAGATTAGCACCTATTTTATTTTTATTCTCCTTCTTTGCATTAAAAGCAAATTTCTCTCAGTTTATCCCCTGAGGCTTCATGCCTGTCCACAGGGAAAGAGCTTGTAATATTGTAAAGCACCTGATTTTTTTGAATGAAAGCTCCCCTCCCCCTCCCCCTCCCCCTAGCCCTTCCCTCTTTAAAGAAGCACTCTGGCATTTCCTATTGTCAGCTGTAATTACCTATAAGGACTAAAAAGATGTGTCTGTACACAGAGCACTGACTTGGAGCACACCTATGAGGTTTGCAGAGCATTTTAATTATAAAATGAAAACCCCCAGAGGGTACAGGTAATATTTCTACAAAAAGTAGAAATCCATCAATTGCAATAAATAAGAATAACAGACTAATCAAAAATTCCTGTTATGGTTATTAGTTAAAAACTCCAAAACAGGCTTTTTGATTTTGTGTTTATGAGAGAGAGAAAGAGAAAGAGAGAGAGAGAGAGAGAGAGAGAGAGAGAGAGAGAACCATTAGACTGTCAGTAATTCATTAAAATTTCACACGTGAAATGGCAAGGAGCTAGTTGTCCTTTTCATAGGTCGAGTCCCTGAAGCCTGTAAGGACACAGGAAGGTAACTGCACTCTCGCTAAACTCCAGGACAGGTTGTGCTGGTCCCTCCCAGCTTCTCCCGGAAACCACAGAGACCTGCTGGGGGGGGGGGGGGGGGGGGGGGGGGTGTAGACCAACAGGGCCAGTGGCAGACCTAGTGGTAGGACATTTCTATATCAAAGAAACTTTGATATAGAAAGGAAAGGAAATCTTTAAGTTGCCAGACAGGTAAGAGCAGCTAGCCACAAGATATCATTATATAAATGTGAGGTTTTAAAAAAATCATTCCTTTATGGGATTATTTTTCACGAAAATAGCATCCATCTTTTACCCTAGTTCCTAAAAATATTGTAAGCAGCTTAAGACATTCTCTAATCCCTTCTAGAGAAATTTTCTAATAAGCTGGTCACCCAGGACTCTGCACCTTCTTTACAGTCCTGACTCCTGATTGGCCGCACCATTCTTCTGGTGGTCAGGGTTTCTGTCAGAGTTTGCTTGTGCCCAAAAGAAGCAAGAGGCACAAGCAAACACTGTGCCTAACAGTGTGCCTACAAGCTCTTATGCCTAGCAAAGCAGACCTCTCAGTGAAATGCTAACTTCTGAGCATCCACTCTGGTAATCAGGAACCCAGGCAGGGGACCCGCACCTTCATCGTAATTAATGCTAAATGTGTGCCAACCATGGGGGCCACACAGTTTCCCCAAGCCCCAGTCAGACCCAAGGTTACAGACTTAGCTCGTTAGGGAACCAAGCCGGCTGGCCTGGCCGGTTTTAAACCTGGAGAAATCTGCTCAGGAGACTGCCAATTTTTCCATGCCTTCTCAGCCTGTGATGACGTGATTTTTGCATGACGTCAGCAGATGGGGAAGTCTACATCTGCTCTGTTGTTTAATATTATATTTTATTCAAGAGATGCTGCAGTTATGCCACCTTGTCAGGTCATTTCCCGGCCCTGTGACACCTGGATTTCAGGGCCTCCTTTTCTGACGTAAGCCCCTAAGGTATCATTTTTCAAACGGCAAGATTCCAAGTCATACCTGAGGAGAGGGCCTGTGTGAAAACTAACCTGGCAGTTCTCTCAATGGGAGAGCTATAGACCCACCCAACCCTTCTGAACATCACATGCCCAGTCCTTCAACACCCGCCTCCCCATCCTATGTGGTCTTCTTGATGGGTTGGGGAAGTGGAAGCCGAAATTCACTCTGAACCCAACTACCTAAATCTATCCCCATTTCTAGGATTGTTTGAGTCCTTCCCATACATATGATCAATATACAACAAAATCTTATTTCTGATAGCTGCCCACATTATCTATCTGTCCTTAAGCAAGTAGCTGAACAAATTTCCATGCGGCTGAAGCTGCCACCAGAGCCTCCAGATGCGAAGGAAGGCTGTCACTAGGTTTCAGCCCACAAGATGTCACTAGCAGACAGTGGTGGACGTGCGTTGTTTTTCAGCCCCTCAACACCCGTTCTCATAACAGGGCCTCAAGTTCCTCATGAGGAATGAGCCTATCCAAGGCGGGTGGCCTGGGTCAGACAGCACATCAGAATGCGTCCTGCCTTCCCCAGGCAAGCACAGCACCACGCGCTCTATCTCCTTCTCTCTTGGGCCCCTGGGTCTGAATCACAGAATGCAAAGAGGAGATGACATTCCCAGGGATTCACCCGCATGCACCCCTTTATGAACCTGTCGATTTTCCCCTGTTGCCTGTGTCTCAGCAGCAGCCCCAGCTTCACTGTGTGAGGCTGGTTCCTCGGCTGTTGTTTGGTTCTGGGGTCATCCAGAGCCTTCTAATGCATTGTCTTTCTGTGTAAACCACCAGGGTCAATTCCTGTGGCTTGCAACCCCAGGACCCTCACTGGCACAGTGGGGAATGACACCAGGAGAGTGGGTGGCTTTGCCCCTTCCTTCTTTATAAAAACAAGGTGTGGCCTCTCCTTAAGCCACTATGCACATGCCCTGAACCATCTGCCTTGATGGCAATGGCAGAAATGACTTAGGCTTGGTGTCATATATACATTTGCAATTACAGGCCATATTCGGAGAATCCATGTTCTCCTCTGCCCAGAGGAGCAACTGACTGCCAGGCTTGCATTCTGAAGTGGCCCATTCAGCTATGAGAGGTTGAAGGGGGTAAAGGCTGGGGGCGGAGGGACAGCCTATAGGCAGCAACAGGATAGTATTTCTCAACCTGAGTGACTTTGCACAGCACAGTGCCATTACTGCTAACTTATTTCCTCCCTTCACTTATTTCCATTATCTGCCTGGACCTGGTTTGCTGTTGGGGCATCAGAGTATTTTACCTTTCCTGCTCCTTTGTGTTCCTACCTCACTCTACAGAAAAAGCACACACATGCACACACATGCACACTCTTTTCTGCTACACTCCATCTCTCTCGCTTCCCACAGCTGGAGGACAGCAGGGCAGCCACACTTTTAAATTATAAACACACCACGCAAGGAAAGAAATCTCCTCTCCGGGGAAGGGCGAGTGCTACTGACAATGCTCTCATAACTTGTTCAAACCATAATGCGTAATGTCAGTATCGGGAATCAATGAGGTGAGCTTGGTGGCCGCTCCCACAAGTTTAGAACCAACGTGTGTGTTAAACTTCAAAAGAATGTTGGAACTATCGTATCACTTCGGTTTTAGTGGAAGGCACTCCACTTTCAAAACCCCAGTTCCCTAGTTGACACAAGCCAGCCATGCCCTCATGATGACGAGGCGTTAGAGCCGGTGCCCGGGACACTGTGGAGTCCCTTCCTTTCTGGCGTGGTCCATCCAGCTGCTCAAACACGAACCTCGAGGAGAGTGCAGGCTGCACCACAGTGGGAAGAGGATGAACTTAGGAGTCAAGCTCCTCTGCTCAGATCCCAGCTCTCCCAGGGACAGAGTCACCTCGGGCGAGTCTTTCAACCTGTCGAAACCACAAGGGCCACCTGAGGGTTACACCCCAGCCTAGGACTGTAACAACAAGCCT
Source organism: Myotis yumanensis (assembly GCF_028538775.1). NCBI lineage: Eukaryota > Metazoa > Chordata > Mammalia > Chiroptera > Vespertilionidae > Myotis > Myotis yumanensis. The sequence continues at coordinate 63,449,364 of NW_027223759.1, forward strand.
GGGGGTTTGCTGCATGTGTGATGTAGTTAATCCTTGAGCTAGCCCTTCCCTCACAGCTGGACAAGGGACTACTCCACCAGCCTGAAAGTTATATTATTAGAGCTGGTTGTCTACATTCAAGAACTTTTGCTTTCAGAAAAATCGCCGTTAAAATGCTGTGTGAGCTCTGACGGACAAGAGAGCTCTGCAGAGCTCCCTCCCCCCAGCACAGCCACTCAGGGATTCCATGGTAACAGGAGGCGGGAGTCTCACAAGACCACCTCCCGCTGCTCTTCTTCCCGCTCCCCTCTCCCTAGTCCACAGGGGACCTTCAGTTACTTCCTAGAGATGGATGACACTCCAATTTCTCCCTCTAGTTCAGGCAGCTCCTCTCAGACCTGACTTCTCACCTGATATTTTAACCTGGCATGTTCCACAGGCACCCGCAGTCCCCTACTCCTCTCCCTGGTCTACAGCCTGGTTCTCTGGTGCTTCCTGTCTCAGTACACGGTTCCGCCCTCCACCAAACTCAGCAAGCCAGAGACTTGGCATGCTCTTTACACAGCCCACTCTTGGCCAAGCTGTGTGATTTCACCTCCCAAATACCTCTCTCTTTCCAATGCCCTGTCTCTCCACTCAGCTATTGAAATCTCCCCCCTGGATGACCATCCTGGTTCCAGACCCTCCTCCCACCCTCTCCAGTCCATTCTCCAACACAATCAATGGATCTTCAAAAGGCTAATTTCTTAATATCCTTGAATGGCTTCTCGCTGCTTCCAAGATAATGACCAACATCCTGAACAAGAGCTGCCCCGCCCTACACAGGACAGGCCTGCCTACCCCTCCTGCCCAGCTCAAGCCAGTGCTCCCACCTTAGCTCTCCACACTGGCCTTCCTGCCCCACCCCTCAGGGACACTGTAACCGTGGCTGCCTCCACTTTCACCCCAACTTCCACCTTGCACCTCCTTGCACCTGGCTTACTGCTCTGTCTCTCTTGGATCTGATTCCCTATGTCGCTTATTGGGGGACACCTTCACTGACTTCTTGGTCAAGGTTAGGGCCTCTTGTTGTGATAACTTTTAGCACCTTAGACTTTCCCTTTTGGCATGGACTACCAACCACCACAGGTTTACTGATTCTGGCTGGAATCTACCTCCCACTTTAGACTGTAAGCAGGTGAAGGCAGAGACCGAGTCTGACTACTCAACTTTAATCTCCAGCACTGCATTATGTTTACTTGACATACATTTATGAAAGCCTACCATGTGCCAGAAATCAGTCATACATTCATTTCCCCAAATTATGGAACTTAAGGGCATACCTAGGATCTCACCCTACAGAGCATGGGCAACAGTAAATTTCTGAGTGGACCCGCAAGGTAGTGGAACAAACAGTTAAGCTGATGCCACATGCAAAGTCCAAGAGCAGGGGGAGAGCGGGCAAGGCATGAGGCGGGTCAGGTAAGCAGGGCAGCGGGCAGGCCCAGAGGACAGGCTGACTGAGGGGTGGGAAACTGAAAGGTGAGAGCTTGGCAAGGGACAGGAAAGAACAGAAAAAGGTTAGTTGCCTACTCCACAGTATTTCCGAGGCCAGTCCCCCTCCCTGTACCAAAGGCTTGATGAAGTCCCAGTCGCCCAGCAGAGAACTGACCCAAGAGCATCCCAGAAATAGAACCAAATTTAATGTGGCCGCTCCCTGCTCTGCCAAGCATCCCTCCCACTCTCCTGCTACTGCCAAATCACAAGGAAGCACCCACCAGCCCAGGTGCTGAATTATTCAATTATTCTAGCAGCTTTCAAAACACGTGTGCAGCTAGGAAATCTCCCAAAAAGAAAAGAATCATGTTATTTAGGCTACTGGGTCATTTCTTGAACCGCTCTTGAATCCTGCTTTGCTTTTCAATTGAACAGAAGCTCAATGACACCCCACCCTCCCTAGCAAAAAGCAGTGGCATATAATCGCAAGACGATCTGCTGCTGACTTTGCAGTGACAAACAGACAGGTCACCTCGAGAACCTGCATGGCAGCCCCTGCTCTGAGTCACCCACACTGAGGTCTGCCGCAGCACCGAACACACATGGAACACAGCAGCAAAAATCCAACTAGCCACTATCCCCACACACACCAACCTGCCTTACTACAGTTAAAAAAATAATGAACTTCTACCTTTGAACTTCCATCACGATGCTGAAATTTCAGTGGAAGTAATCTGTCTGCAGTTAGATCTGAAAACCCCTCTTCAACGCCTCACCCACAACCCACCCGCCCACTGCACGTCAGCTGCCTGAGATATTTTATTCCAGCAGAACGAACCAAAGAGAATGTTTTGAGGAAAAAGAAAAACGAGTCACGAAACAAGCCTTTAAGACTCCATTTTAGCGCCAAGCTTTCAGGAGCCTTCTATTTGTGGCTCTGAAGAGGCAGAGCATGAAAATGAAATGGGGGAAAAGGACAAAGAAAAAAAGCAAATATTTACCAGAGGCAACTTTAACCTCAAATCAATTATAGAACTGGCATGGGCGAGAACGACAGTTGTCATTAATGAAAGCGATCTGAGCCACAAAGTCTCAGGCGCTGCCCTCTGACCCTCAGACCCGGCTTCCAGAGGGTGAACTACAGTAACAGACAGAGGGGCATCTCATTGGAAACAGATTAAGGCAACCTTGCAAACAGTCACTTGCCCACCCTAAGAACGCACATCAGCCAAGTGACAGGGTGGGCTGGGAATGAGAAAACATCTGCCGGTCACGCAGGTTGCTGTAAGACAGGACAAGCCACGCCCCCCCACCCCCACCCCCCACCCCCCGCCACCCCCCATCATCGCTCTCTCCCAAGTGCCCCGGATGCCAAAGGCCGTGGTAAAAGCAGCACACACTGTGCCTCGCTCCTCCGCTCCATGCCTCACCGTTTCTCCACCTGTTTAGCTCCACCTCCAGATGCTGGATAACATTCTTCAAAGTCTTGTTTTTCTCTTTCTCTTTCTCATATTTCTTCTTCCATTCCTCAGCGGTCAGCTCCAGGTTCACAGAGACCGTGTTCTTGATGGTCTTGGCCCTGGGTTAGAGACATAAGGGAAAGGCTAAGCAGAGCCATCAGCATTAGCTAAGTCATGTATCCCTTTCACGGCAAAAGACTGGGACTGGGGAGCAGGAGGGACTGGCGGCTTTCACCTACCACCCTCTTGCCTGGCTGTATTAATGGCGCCGCTTACTGCTCAGGCTCCAAATGCACCTTTTCCTTTTCCTCATTACCTCCTGTCAGTCTCTAAACCCAATGGATTTTTATGGAATTGTCTCTCAGGGTCCTTTCTCTAGTCCCTGTCTCCATCTTGATCTGTGTTCTCAGTCCTGACTTATGGTTAAAGCCTTTTTCAAATAGTCACTATTCTCCTTTAAACACCTTCATACCACTGCCAGATTCCTCTTCCTAAGTAGAGCTTCCTTCCAATTCAATTAACATGTATGAAACATGGCACATACCAAGACAAATGAGACCAGGCCTCTCGCTTCTTAGAGCTTGCACTTTCTCTTACCAATAATATACAGACCGAAATAACACTAACTGTTTCTCTTCCTCGCACTACCTGGAGTCACCCCTGATGTGCTGAACACATGTCACACACACCTCCCTGGCCAGGCGGGTCACTAACCAAGCATGGCTGGTCAGGTGAAACCACGGCTCCCTGCAGGGCACATGCCCCCATCACAGCCAATTTTTGCCACAGAGGAATGGAGGGCCACTATTCCCAGGTCATCCCATTTTTCAAAAGTCAGAAATTGAGATTTTTATTTGTGTCTCTCAGTTCGTAACTATTTTTCAAAATAATGTGCGAGACTAACAAACATATCTAAAAGCCACCAATTTGCCATTTCTACTATAGAGACCTGCTAGGACATATGGCTGGGGTCGGGGTGGAGGGAAGCCACAGTGGATGTTTGGGCAATAACTCAAGGGAGCAACTGGGGAGAGCAAAGGCAATGGCAGCACTAGCCTATACTAAAAAATACACAAACAAACAAACAAACACGACAGCAAGCTACAAGTAGAATGAACACATAAGGCTGGCCGATGTGGCTCAGTGGTTGAGTGTTGACCCATAAACCAGAAGATCGTGGTTGGCATCCCAGTCAGGGCACATGCCCAGGTTGCTGGCTCGATCCCCAGTAAGGGGTATGCAGGAGGCAGCTGACCAGTGATTCTCTCTCAACATTGATATTTCTCTCCCTCTCTCTCTTCCTCTTGAAATCAATCCTATATAATAAAAGCATAATATGCAAATCGACTGAATGGCCGAACAGTGGAACGACCATCTGGACAACCATCTGGGACCAACATGACACCCACTGGCACCAGGCCAGCCAAGGCGGGTGCGATGCAATTGGGCAGGGGCCGGCCGTTGCCCCATGATCGCCCGCAGATGGAGGCCCAGGCCACCAACCAGCAGGCTGCAGTGGGTGGGCGGAGTCTCCCTCTGCAAGGGAAGCGTGGGTCCTGGGTGCCAGAGGGAAGCCGGTGCTGGCAGCCAGGGGAAGGAAGGCCTACCCTTGCACAAATTTCATGCATCGGGCCTCTAGTAAAAAAATAAATAAAAAATAAATGAACACATAAACAGACATGTCTAATCAAAAGGTAAATTGTCCATGCAGACAATTACTCACTTTTTAAGGAGGTAAAAACTTCATTTCAAAGTATGTGATATCCTGTTTTATTTGCTATTGCCTTTTTCATTTTAATCTCCCACTAGTTCTTGTACTGTCATACTTGCTAGCACGAGCTGATGTGATTCAGGTTAATTACTGTTGTCATCAAATGACATTTTGGACAGGATTTCTATTTCCATGAAGGAAATTTAGCAGTGCTCACCAGCGCTACCGATGTCATCCCAAAGATTAATTCCTAAAGCGACAACTAAATAACCCAACTGTCAAAAGAGGAGTTAAGCAATTTCAATGAAAGACTCCACTTAAGAATTAGTGTAATTCTCTCTCGCATTCACTGTAGCTTGAGGCTGTGGTCCCCATTCATGATTCAACTGATTTTTCAAACGGCAGCAGTTGTATTACTATTAATTCTGTGCCCGGCCACACTCTCACCCGCCTTCTAACACCCCCAGGCGGTGCCCTGGATGTTCCTCAGACACAGCACACACACCGCAGCATCCATTAGCCATTATCCACTTAGTGAGTCAGAAGGTGAAAAGTAACCTGTGGCTGAAAATGCTTGTGGACATTGAAGGGTGCGCTGTGAGGCTACTAATCTCACATTTTAAATCGCAAAGAGTCTCTTGAGGTTTTCTAATGACACTAGAACGAGAGGAGGAGAGCCTCGCAGCTACACTCAGGCAGGTCCAGCCGAAGGGCATGTCTGTGAGCAGACCCAGCAGGGCTATCCCTGGTGTCACTGGTCTTCGTTTTCAAAGTTCCTTTAAGTTCTTTTCCTCCCACTCCTGCAGTAGTCAAGGTCCTGGTAAGAATCTAATGGCCCACTAATATTGCATGATTTGGGAAGATTTAACAAAGGTATGGGAGAGTGTTGGGAAATAATGAGATGATGCATACCCCACATTAGTTATGGGGAGCCATTACCACCCGTAGGCTGAGGGGGCCCGGCGGGAGGGAGCTAAGAGAAGCAGGCTGCCAATGGGAGCAGTGACAGTCTTTAGTCTCGGGACACAGCCACCCAAAGAGACCCTGCATGGAAAGAGGGAGGAAATTTAATACCCTTTATGCGTCGATGGGTCAGTCTCACTGTGACGTTTGATTAATCCAACGTGACCTGATCGCTCACAAAGGAGCACAAAGGTTTCTGAGGTATTCAGTTCCAAAGACCCTCAGGTTTTCAACCAGAGGCTCCAAGATGCACAAATAAATGCCTGCTCCACAGTTACAACCACAGCAGACACTGAGTAAACTCCTAACCAAAGGCCACGCAGGAAAAGAACCTTAATTAATCTTAGGTTTTTAACCTAACAGCAAGACTTAGCACAAATGAGCCAATTCTTAAAGGTGTAATTATCAGAGATCTGTTTTGTCATTTTCTTTGTTTCAACATGCTTCAGAAACACCACTTAGAATTTAGATAATAGATCATCTAGGTTTGCCCCAAATATCTTCTCCCAGTAGGGAGGGAACTAGGACCCTGTTTTTAAAAGACCTCAGAGCTAATGAATGCTAACCTTTGGAGAAGGAAGGCCAACCACAGCAGACAGGGCAGAAGTCACAGAACATCTTCCACCCAGACCCCCATACGGCGACAGTGAAGCCAGCAAAGGACTCTGCGGACGTGATCACGGAGGAACAGGAGGAGGGGGGCCTTGCCGCCCTGCCCGTGAGCAGCATTGTTATTTCCTCCCCAGCATCTGTGGGTCCCTCTCTCACTGAATTTGTGGTTTACATGTTCAGAAGCATATGGCCAGGCTTCTAAGACTGCTGATCGTGTCCACTTCCACCAGCGAGGTTAAGACCCCTACATGATGGCCCTCTACAGGCATCCTCATAGCTGGGCACTTGAATCAACCCTGTAGAGGAAGGGAAGTCCTAGAACCACTTGATTCGCATCCCTCTGCGTCCTGATTAATCCCATCTCCACCTAATTCCTCAAAAATTGCCTATACTCGTACTTTCTGGCCATAGTCAGTCCTAAACAATATACTGACTATGTATCATTGGAGCTTCTTCTAATTATCTTGTCCTGGAAGAGCCAGGAAGACATTTGTTCTTGGTACTTTCCTGTCCTCTTGTTCTCAGCCTTCTCCTTCCCTCTCCAGATGTTCAGGACAGTGCTGGCATTTCAACAAGGAGCTCTAGACAAGCCCTCACCTGCAATGCACAGGATAAATCCGTAATGTGTGATTCTGCACTGTGAATGGTGTATGTATGAGAGAGACTGAGAGCCTCCCACTGTGGGGTGGGAGAGGGTGGTGAAGCAGCCTTCTCTATCAGTCAGGGTTCTCAAGAGAAACAGAACCAACAGGACAGATATAGAGAGAGATGATGGGTGGGTGGATGGATAGATAGATAGATAGATAGATATCATATACATATCATATACTCTATGATAAAAAGCTATACCTTACATTTCTTACATTTATTTACTTATCTAAAGAACTGGGCTCACATGATTGTGGGAACTGGCAAGTCTGAAAGCCATAGGGCAGGCCAGCAGACTGGACACGCAGGCAGAAATTGACGCTGCAGTCTCAGGGCAAAATTTCTTCTCTAAGAAACTCCCATTTTTGTCCTTAAGGCCTTTGACTGATTGGGTAAAACATGGAGGGTAATGTGCTTTACTTTTTAAGTTTTTTTAAAAATTGAGGTAAGATCGTTTTATAGCATTATTTAAGTTTCAGGCATGCAACATAATTTGACATCTGTACTGTGCTCACCACACCGAATGGCTCCATCCGTTACCACAGCTGACTCCCTTTACCATTTCACCCTCCCTCCAGCCCCCTTACCGATAACCACCAATCTTTTATCTGCCTGTTTGTTTTTTATTATTTTTTGTTATTTATTCGTTTTGTTTTTGTTTTATATTCCACATATAAGTGAAATCATATGATTTTTGTTAATTTTTGTCTGACGTAATACCATCAAGGTCCATCCACGTAGTCGCAAACGGCAGGGTTTCTAATGTGCTTCTACTTTGTCAACTGATGGTGGTAGATGTTAACCACATCTACAAAATAGCTTCATAGCAGCACCTACGTTAGTGTTTGATTGAATAATCGGCTACTACAGCCTGGCCGAGTTGACACATAAAACTGTCACACCTTTCAGTTTGCTCTGAGTCCTAGTTCCCAGATCAAACTCCTACCTTCTTCTGGAAATGTGACTGCTACATGTTGCCTTCCCATTTCCTGGTAAGGCCATTTCCCTGCTTGTAAGTAGGGGGGACGTAGGGAAGGGGAAATTAAAAGCTTTAACTTTTATCTGTTGAAAAGCTCTAGTCTCCAAGAAACATCAAGAAATGACCAACCTGGATGAGAATCTGGTCTCTGCTTAAACTTGTCATCCACAGTGTCTGTCGCTTCAAGAGCTGTAATTAACCCTATTGGTGCTTCAGCAACAGGGCCCCAACAGGGCGTGATTTGGGTCTTTTTTCATTTTATGTCAAAAGTGTATTCAAGTGTCTACATTGGACAAAGTGCTCGCTCCAGCCCTGCAGAGAACCTGCTATTGAACTCTGGTGACATGAATTTTGCATGCACCCCACTCAGGCTTTGGCTCTGCCTGATCCAGCTGCCATTAAACTGAGCATGCAATTAAAAACATAGAGCACATCAGGAAAAGAAGAAAGAATATTACTTCCCCTAAATTATCAATTCTTCCACATTGCACATACAAATAAACCTTTAAATTATTCATACTGGATCAATCAAAACTCTTGGTGCCAAAGATGTGCTAATTCTCCAAACTGATTGGCCTGTCCCCTCAGGGCTCCCTTTTCCCTCATTACCACCCCCAATCAAGGTACATTAAATAGGCTTCCCAGATAATTGGGTAATTTCAGCGCACACTTCTCTTTTTTCATTATTCTTTATTGTTTAAAGTACTACATATGTCTCCTTTTCCCCCCTCAGCTCATACTTCTAAAACTTATAAATATCCTTTTCGAATAGTGCTATAAAAGTACTTGGGAAGAGTAATTAAAGACTGAAAAATAAAAGGCTGGGAGCCAGAAGAATAAAAGATCAATGGGAGTGCTCTAATTTGAGTGCCCTATCCCTCGAGCAGGAACGCTCAGCTTTCCCGCAGAGCCCAGCTTTTTGACGCTCTGCTGTCTGGAAATTCACGTGTTGCCTCCTCCACTAAATTCAAAGCTCTTTGAGGACACAGAGAAGGGCTTCTACAGCTTAACTAACACAATGCTGGGCGTTCTGGGACTGAAGGGGACAGGCCTGACCATACAGGAGAGCCAGACTTCCTCACTGAAAGCAGGAAACAGACACAGGGAATTTTTCCCTTTAAATTCCAGGACCTAATCTAGGATCTTGGAGAGTGCTGACTTGGTAGGCTGCCCTCGGGCCCCTGTGGACTCTACCATGTTCCTACCGCTTCAAAGGCTATACTATTGTTTTATTCAGAGCATCAATACAGTATAGCCTAGCAACAAACATGGACTTTCTTCCTGTCCTTGAAAGACTGCGGAGGAATAACTGTGGCATCTCATGCTGCCCTAAGGTTTGGCCATCCCTGCAACAAGAATATAATGAACACTCGTTACACTGAATTTGAGATGTGCTCGGCAGTCTTTCCTGAGTTCAAAGTGTTTAATCTCATTAGCTATCAGATGCCATGTCTAATCCGATGTTCAGACTCGTGTCTGCTGTGTAATTGGGTTCAATGCATATATTTAACAATAAAGCAGGTAGTGGCCCCACAGAGAAGTTAGATGTCCTTGAAGAATCCATTAAGCAACTCGGAGATAGAGGGCATGGAACAAAACCTCATACATTTCTAATTATAGGCTGGAAAACAAACCAGATCTAAACACAGCCAAACCTCTGGACACAATGGTGTCACAGTTCAGCAAGTGCCCTCGTGTTCTATGAATCCTACACAGTCCGCATTAGATTCATCTGTTCATTCATTTGATAAGCACCTATTCATTGACCATCTAGTGCAGCGGTTCTCAACCTGTGGGTCGCGACCCCTTTGGCAGTCGAACAACCCTTTCACAGGGGTCGCCTAAGACCATCCTGCATATCAGATATTTACATGACGATTCATAACAGTAGCAGCATTACAGTTATGAAGTAGCAACGAAAATAATTTTATGGTTGGGTCACAACATGAGGAACTGTATTTAAAGGGCCAGAAGGTTGAGAACCACTGATGTAGTGTGTGCTGCTGGTGCTGGGCTCTTGTTGAGACAACTGAGGTCAATGATAAACCTAGTTCCTGCCCTCATGGAGCTCAATATCCAGATGACCCTGACAAAAGACTAGAGGCCAACCTATTTCATTTGAAAATATAATTGGCATGCCTGGAATCCCAAATTATCAGCAGTATTTACTTCATCTTTCATTCTGGAAACTTAATTCTAATTCCACATCATTCAGTCCTGTCCGTCACATTACAGTCCTACCCGTCCATTACCGTGCCTTTCCCAAGCCTCAGCGCATCCGGTTGTCGCAGACCATTGAAGACGGAGGGGAAGGGGAACTTGCCATCACTGAATGCCAATTACATGCCAGCCCTGTGCTAAGTAAAACCTGAAGCAACTCATTTAATCCTCCCAACAATTCTCAGAAGTGGGTGTTACTACAGTTCTTCCTACAGGCGAGGCTGACACAGAAGAGAGAGAGAAAGAGAGGGAGTGGGGAGAGAGAGAGAGAGAGAGAGAGAGAGAGAGAGAGAGAGAGAGAATGGGTCAACAGAACTTAGTTTCAAACCTGGAGTCACTGATCCTGGGGGCCCACGCTCATCAAGGTTCCTGATCAGCACCCAGGATGTAAGAGGCTGCGAGTCAAATAATACAGTCTCCACTCTATGATATCCGACATGTTAGTCATTTACCAGCTGTGTGGCCTCAGGTACCGCACCTAATGGCTCTGAACCTCAGCCTCAATTTCCTCGTACCTAGTAAAATTTCTAAGAGGATTCTGACATGCCTGGCAATACCAGGCCCTAATAAAAAGTGCCGGCGATGAGGACTATGATAATGACTGTCTCACTAAGATCAGAAGAAAGAAACTAACCATTTGGACTTGCTCCTTAAACTCTTCCTATCGACAGCTGCAAGTGCCCACTGACAGCAGCAACCTTGAGAGAGACAGCCCAATGCTCCAGCATGACTCTGGCTTGCAAAGGCTCAGGTGATTTTTGCCTTGCAGGTAAAAATTTCTTTTAAAGAGATGTTTCCTTTCTAAATGCAGTTGGTGCTGGTTTGCTCACACATGTCTTCAGAGGAAACTGTTAAAGCTTAAGTTTAAGAAGCTGGGGGAGCAGGGCAGGCAGGATGATCAGCATAGCATTCTACGTTGCCCATAGCAAATACTCATTTATAAAAGAAAGTGCTCTCCTTCTGCAATCCAGTGAGCTAAGCATTTGGCTAATCAAGGAAGTGATCTGAGAGGAAGTAAAGGACCCAAATCCAGTTTAAAAGATATATTAGTTCTACAAAATTTCAGTGTAATTATTATTTATTTAGACAGCCCACAGGTGCCATGACTGTGTAATTCTATGTTCTGTTGAGGGCTCAGGAAATGACTGGGGTTTAATGCAGTTTAAACAAGCCACAATTTCCCATACAGAACGCCCACCCCCATGTGTGCTGTCTCTAGGGATCTTAAACTATTTCTTGAGTGTAACTAAACAATGTACTCCCAGGAGGAAGGTAGAGGGAGTGCTCTGTACATCCATCTGAAAATGAAGCTGCTAAAGCCCACAGGGAGCTGGTCACTAGTCTAAAGATCACACAAGTGTTCTGAATTAAAGGGAATGCCTGCAGTGGAATTCACATCTCCCAACCGGAGGTCCGGGCTCAGCCCACTGAGCACTAAGGATGCTCAGATGACCCAAATCCATAGCATCCAAACATTCTGGGAACTAGCACCTGAGGTCACTAGGCTGAGAGGATGGGGGTGACACCTAGAACGGAGGGACCATGACTGCAGGTCAGGCCTTGGGTAACGGGGGTGGGGGGGTGGGGTGGGGGGGCAAGAAAGGAAAGGATGGTTTGAACTAATCCACACACGTGACTGTTGTTTCAGGGCTACTGAGGTGTCTCTGCAGCCTGCCTATTACCATTGCCCAGACATCTAAGAAATTTCACATGGACATTTTGAAGGTGAAAAGATGGCTGCTGTTTTGCCCTTTCCTCGACATATATTCTGTGCCTCCTACCCCAGGGTTAGTATGAGGCTTCCTTTCCCCCATTTTAATACTTATGCAACTACTCTACATTCATCTAAGTTTCTGGTATGCTATCAGCACCTCTGCAATGAATTTCAAATATTGGAGTTAAAGGTAGTTAGTTACCAGTCTTGAGTTGTATACCTTTGAAAACCTGTAATACCGAGAGGCAGATTTTTTTTCTTTTTACTATTGATTTTAGAGAGAGAGGGGAAGGGGCAGGAGGATAAAGAGAGAGAGGGGGGGAGGATTTTTGTTGTTCCACTTATTTATGCATTCATTGATTGCTTCTTATACGTGCCCTTACTGAAGATCAAACCACAACAACCTTGGCATATCAGGATGATGCTCTAACAAACTGAACTACCCGGCCAGAGCCTGGGATTCAGACTTAATTCCAAGAAGAACAAAAGCAACACTCCACTGAATCACCAACAATCTCATCTATCGTAAGTTTGAGTGTTGTTTTTTAACATCATACCTTTGATTGGCATATTCCTGCCCATTATTTTAAAGCATGATTATGCCTTTGGCTTCAATAAGTGATGCCTCAAGTTTACAGATCACCTGTTAGATGCAATTTAGTAACAAGCTACTTGCCCCTTCACTCTATTTCCTGTCCGACACTAGCCCTTGCCACTCTTATGACCCAGCTCCCAGCATGAGTAGCAAGACCACACCCACCTTTGTCCAAACATCAATGTAGATTTGGTCTCAGCTTCATTGAAGACAGAAGGAGAACAGCAAATAACAATAGTAGTTCTACAGTTCCCACCCAGAGAGTCCTGAAGAATCCGAGTCATCTTGCTGTCCCGATACGGCACGTGTGTTTTCTATTTAGGAAAAGAAAAATCATTGGTTGTGACAGTCCATTCAAAGAAAAAACACAGAGGTAAGCAAGTTAGTTTTGAGGACACTGGGCTTAGAAACACGTGTGAAATAAGAATTTGTTGCCGGGTCTTTGGATCTTGCCAAAGTTTAGCGTGCCCATTCGGGGAAATTAGCATTTCCATTCACACGTTTTAATGGACCAGATCCCCCAGCAAGCAAGGTGCCCATCACCAAGATTCAAGATTCCCTCCGGCCCTTCCAAACCAAAACAAGCAAATCTCTGGAGTGTGTGGCAAAGAGCACACGGACCCAAAAAGGCAACTTCTCATAATATCATTTAATAGATGGGGTCAGGATTACTTACTGTCCCTTCTGCCAAGGCAGAGATCACGTTTCCAAGAGCAGACAAAGACTTATTGATATTTTTAGCTTCGTCGAGAACGGCTCCCTCGGCACCAGTTTTGCTGACCTATGAAAGAGAGAGCAGTGAGCTGCACAGGACAGCAAAGCACAGTCGAAAATTCCAATTGACAGGAGGGCAAATGGGGCAGGTGGGGGCGGTGAATCCTCCTGGCTCCTGAAATACAAGGAGAAGGAAAAGTAAGTAAGGATCACACTGGTAAAACCTTCCCTTGTGCCAGAGGCAGGGGATTTGCTCTCTCGCTTGTCATTTTCCTCTCGATTAGCTTTAGGGGAACGGCTGGAAAGCCTCCAGTGGTAGAGCTGCGGATGCTTCCCCGGGGACATCATCCAGGAAAAGCAGGCCCGAAAGTGCTGTCACTGGGAAAAGGCCTGGCCCTGCGACACTGAGCCACAGCCTCCACTCTGGGGGGAGCTGGGGGAGCTGGAGGAGCAAACGCTGTCTGGGCCACAGTGAATGGACATGTTGGGAACGTGTAAACCATGAGCTCCAACTTCAGGCAAAGGACAAGGGGTGGTGTGGATGGCTGTCCACACTCTCTCTGTTCCTTCCTCACTGAACCATGGCAAGGAAAAAAGGTACAATTATCCAAAAGAAGAAAAAAAAACTGCCCTGGCCAGTGTGGCTCAGTTGGTTAGAGAGTCCTCCCATACACCAAAAGGTGGCAGGTTCGATTCCCGGTCAGGACACATACCCAGGTTGTGGGTTCCGTACCTGGTCAGGATGTGTGCAAGAGGCAACCGACTGATGTGTCTCTCTCACATTGATGTTTCTCTCTCTCCCTTTCACTCTCTCTCTCCCCCTTCCTCGCTCTAAAAAAAAAAAAATCAATAAAATTTTAAAATAAGGAAAAACACTATCTTTTTAGTCATTAACGCAACTTTAATTAGAATTAATAGTTTAGATAAAGAGCATTAGAAGAGTTTAAAATCAACTTCTGAAAAATCACATTTGCATACAGGAATTAAAACAGGCCAGCAGAAGTCCAAAAAAAGGTGCAGCTTGTATTATTGCACTTGGATGGAATACACTGGCCAGGGCAGTGTGATACCTGGGCCATGCGAGACCAGGAAGAGGGACAAGCACAGAGGACAAACCCCCAGGCAGTAGGTATCCCGCCTTCCAAACCCTCCGGTGGCCTTGAAAATAGTCAGCATCTTCGAAACACTCAACTAGAGCCCTTTACAAAAATGGCTACTGTGTCATCAACATTTTTAGTTTAGGTATGAAAAGTCAAGAAAATGTATATTACATCGAGAAGTTGTCTTTTTTCCTCTGCAGCCAGAGGGAGCACACACAGTTCCTCCTCTGCTGTGTTATTGCTGGTAATTTAGTATTTATAGTATTTGCTGTCGGGAGAGAGCAGTTCACAGATGCTAGAAAAAAGGGGAACTCAACATGATTCATAGCTCTGCTGACTGGACGGACGATGCCAGGTCAGCAGCTGCTGTCTACAGAAAGAAAAGTGGGGAAGTAATTTTTAACTGCACAAAGACGGGTTTCAATTATGTATAAAGGAGAAACTCCTAACAACAGAGATGAATGAATGCATGTCCAGGGGTAGATTTTTTCAAATAGGATAGATTCTCATCTCCGTGGGAATTGTGTGTGGGGGTACCCCTGCTTACAGATAGAGAACTAATACAGCTGATGGGCCACAAACAATACAGTCTATTCACTTTGGTTGTTTAACACTCTTTCATATCGGAGCGTCTTAACTCCATGAAATATGCAAGACAGGTACAACTCCTTCCTCTTCCAGAAAAGAAAAATTTAAGTTCCAGGGATGTCCAATCGCCAGCCTAAGGGAAGAACACCACTTAGAGGAATCGGGGACTAAAGCTCAGAATTCTGTTCTCCTAGATCACACTGACACATCCGTGTAGATGCATCTAGGGCAGCCGTGGGCAAACTACGGCCCGCGGGCCGGATCCGGCCGTTTGAAATGAATAAAACTAAAAAAAAAAAGACCGTACCCTTTTATGTAATGATGTTTACTTTGAATTTATATTAGTTCACACAAACACTCCATCCATGCTTTTGTTCCGGCCCTCCAGTCCAGTTTAAGAACCCATTGTGGCCCTCGAGTCAAAAAGTTTGCCCACCCTTGATAGAGCAAAGGAAAACATGTGTGAGCAGGAGAAAGGGCGTGGGACCACAACTCTCAAATGTCTCGTAATTGCCCTAACTGGTTTGGCTCAGTGGATAGAGCATCAGCCTGCGGACTGAAAGGTCCCAGGTTCGATTCCAGTCAAGGGCATGTACCTTGGTTGCAGGCACATCCTCAGTAGGGGTGTGCAGGAGGCAGCTGATCGATGTTTCTCTCTCATCGATGTTTCTAACTCTCTATCCCTCTCCCTTTCTCTCTGTAAAAAATCAATAAAATATATTTTTAAAAAAAAAAATGTCTCGTAAGTATCATAATGAGCGAGAACCACCAGCCCTGTGCAGAGGACAGTACTTGGGCCCTAAGTGCTCATCCCTATGCTCCAAAGGGAAAGAGGACAAGCTCGGGAAGAGCGAAGGGTGACTGGACTCCTTGTGGGGACCCAAACAGTTGGTGTGGCAATAAAGTGGAGCCTGGCTGCCAATGGTTAGTTGGGAACTAAGCAATGCTGCTCTGCATCCCCGTCTGGTGCGCCTGTTTAAAGGTACAGACCCATGCCAGTAAAATTTTAGATTTCCAACCAGGAATATCCAGGTCATTTTCTGCTCACGGCTTTACAAAGGCATACATGAGAACAACACAAGTAGCCATCACTTACGGGGATATTAGTGGCCATAAGGTGGCGTCCGGCCCCTCAGCAGCGGGGTGCAGTTAAGTGGGGATCAATGACACAGTCCAGGAGACTGACAGCTCCAGGGTGAGCCCTGATTGGGGACAGTCAGCACAATGGCAGTGATGATGGACAGGCCACTCCCCCCGCAAGGGGGCAGAGTCCCCAAGCCAGGGTGTGGCAGCAGGAGCGTCTGGAGCTGCCATGGAAGTGAGGCTGGTCGGGGCAGGTAGAAGGTTCTGGAAGCTTATTCGGTCTGAAGTATGGCCTCAGCCAGGGCCTGGGAGAGGATGGGACAGGATACAGATGCCAAAAAGAGCCCTGACAAAACCAGAGAAAGGCTGGGGCTCGTAGCCCCGTAGCCTGAAGGAAGAAGTGAGGCTGCCACGTGAGGCACCGTTCCACACCACTGCAGAGAGAAGCCGGGAAGGGGGAGAGCCCAGGTTCCTGATCTTCCATCAGCAACACACCTGCCGAGGCAGGGCCGCCACATTCCAGCGCAATGCCCTTCCCTGGCCTATTTGCGTCTGGAACAACGTGGAGCTCTTCCCTTTTCTCAGAAGGGCTTGGCAAAGGCAGATTTGCAAATGCTCACTGCCAAGCTAAGTTTACCCCAACACTTGCCTAATGTCATCTTCAGAGCCCATTAGGCATAAATCAGAGCTGGCATTCAAAGCACCCCACGACGTGAACAGGGACTTCAGGACCGGGAATGAGGAGCAGGGAAGCAAAGGTTAAATTTAATAACATCTTGGCACAACATCAGAAACTTTAAAAGCTCTTTAAAACCAGGAAATAGAAAGGCATAAAAATTATACCATTGCACAGTGAAGCAAATAACAGGGGGAAATTATAGCTAATACAAATAAAGAACCAATTACCTTTTCGCTCCCGGCCAAATCAACCAGATAAAGCTTCCCACTGAGTTTTTTCTCAGTCTCTACATTCTCTTGTTTAATATTAATCAGGAAGATACTGTGACTTCTAGAGCTGTGTTCGTTCATGTCTAAAAAGGAAAACAGTTACTGTTCTACAAAGAACACATACATTTAGGTAGCCAGCCACTCATCTGAAAAGCACAAGTCATTTAATAGCTCCATTTCTTAAAGTCAAGCCAATTTTAAAAATGATCTGAGACCACCATTTCTCCTTAAAAGCAATGCTCATTCCAGAAAGGAAAGATGTTAAATACCTTTAAGTGGCAAAGAAATTAATCTAAAATCTTAGCTGATGGGACAGTGGTTCTCAACCTTCCTAATGCCGCGACCCTTTAATACAGTTCCTCATGTTGTGGTGACCCCCAACCATAAAGTTATTTTCGTTGCTACTTCATAACTGTAATGCTGCTACTGTTATGAATCGTAATGTAAATACCTGATATGCAGGATGTATTTTCAGGGGCCGCGACCCACAGGTTGAGAACCGCTGGTTTAAGATAACAGATTCTCTGCTCCAGCGGAGAGACCCACCTCCAGCACCCACACTAGCTGACCCGCTGCCGGGGGAGCTCACAGCCTCCTTCCCTGCCTCACTCTAACCCGCTCAGCCTTCATCATCATGATCAGTCCCTGACGTACTCTATCTTCTTCATGTGCGTAGTGTGGCCTTATCAGTAGTATCATCAACTTTCTTTAGGAAGTATTATGGATTAAAACATACACCTCTTCTATAACCCATGCTATGCGCAAAGATTAAATATGCTGCATTAGGACTGAGTACTGGAAATAAATATCTTTTTGTTCCCTGGTCTTCGTTCACCAGGCAGGCAGAGACCCCAGTGACTGTTTTATTCAACCCCTACTCACAATCATTTCTTAAAACCACCTCACCACATTATATGGGAAAAAACCCTGAAGATTCCACACACAAAGAAATGTTAGAATAAACTCAACAAACTAGCAGGATACCAAAGCAACACATAAAAGTAAGTTGCATTTCTACATACTAACAATGAACATTCCAAAAACGACATTAAGAAAACAATTCTATTTAAAATAGCAATAAAAAAGATACTTAGGAATAAACAACCAAGGAAGCAAAAGACCTGTACACTGAAAACTACAAAATGTTGCTAAAAGAAATTAAAGAAGACAAAAAATCAAGACATTTGTGTTCTTGGATTAGAAGATTTAATATTAAGCTGTCGATACTATCAAAAGTGATCTTCAGATTCAATGTAATCTCTATCAAATCTCAATGATGCTTTTCTTTTTTATATAAATATATTTTTGTTGATTTCAGAGAGGAAAGGAGAGGAAGAGAGAGATAGAAACATCAGGGATGAAAGAGAATCATTGATCAGCTGCCTCCTGCACACCCCCAGAAATCAAACCATGACCTCTTGGTTTCTAGGACAACGCTCAACCACTGAGCCACACCAGTTGGGATCAATGATGCTTTTTATAGAAATAGAAAGGTCCATCCTAATTCATATGGAATCTCAAGATATCCCAAAGAGCCAAAACAATCTTGAAAAGGAACAAAGTTGGAGGTCTCTCACTTACTGATTTCAAAATTTACTACAAAACTACAATAATCAAAACAGTATGGTGCTGGCATAAAGACAGGCATATGAACCAATGCAACAGAGAGCCCAGAAATAAACCCTCACATAATACGGTCAAATAATTTTCAACAAGAGTGTCAAGATCACTCAATGGGGAAAGTACAATCTCTTTACCAAATGGTGCTCGGAAAACTGGATATCCATATGCAAAAAAATATATTAAAAAATGAAGTTGGACTCTTACCTTAGGTCACACAAAAAATTAAGTCAAAAAGGATCAAGGACCCAAATGTAAAAGCTAAAACTATAAACCCTTAGAAGAAAACACAGGGGCAACGCTTCATGACACTGGATAGGCAATAATTTCTTGGGTCTGACAACAAAAACGCAAGCAACTAGAGAAAAAAATAAATTGGACTTCATCAAAATTAAAAACTTTTATGCATCGCTAGATAGTTTGGCTCAGTGGATGGAGCATGGGCCTGTGGACTGAAGGGTCCTGGGTTTGATTCTGGTGAAGGGCACGTGCCTGGGTTGCGGGCTCAATACCCCATAGGGGGCGTGCAGGAGGCAGTCGATCAGTGATTGATGTTTCCATCTCTCTCTCCCCCTCTCCCTTCCTCTCTGAAATCAATAAAAATATATTTTAAAAAAACAAAACTTTTATGCATCAAAGGACATTATCAACAGAGTAAAAAGGCAACTCACAAAATGAGAAAAAATACTTGCAAATCATATATCTGATAAGGGATTGATATTCACAATGTATAAAAAACTCCTACAAATCAACAACAAAATAACCCAACTTAAAATGGGCAAAGGACTTGAATAGACATTTCTCCAAACATGTACAAATGGCCAATAACCAAATGAAAAAATGCTCAACATCACTAATCAAAACCACAGTGAGATACCATTTCACATCCATTAGGATGGGTACTAAAGCAAACCAACCAACCAAACAAAAAACAAACAAAAAAACAGAAAAGAATAAGTGTTACCAAGGATGTGGAGAAACTGAAACTCTTGTGTACTGTTGATATGAATGCAAATGATGCAGCTGCTATAGGAAACAATATGGCAGTTTCTTAAAACCTTAAAAATAGAATTACCATATGATTCAGCAATTCCACTTGTGGGTTTATACCCAAAAGAACGGAAAGCAGAAACTTGGACAGGTATTTATACATCCATGTTCAAGGCAGCACTATTCACAGTAGCCAAAAGATGGAAGCAACACAAGTATCCATCTATGGATGAACGGATAAACAAAGTGTGGTATATACATGCAGTGCATTGTCATTCAGCCTTAAAAAGAACAAATTCCAACATGATACAACATGAATGAATCTTGAAGACATTATACTAAGTGAAATAAGCAAGTCATAAAAGAACTTGTATCATTCACTTATATGAGGTTCCTCATCAAATTCATTGAGACAGAAAATAGAATGGTAGTTACCAGGGGTTGGGAGGAGAAAGTGTAGGGAGTTATTATTCAATGGGCATATGGAGTTCCAAAATTCTGTAAATAGTGGTGATGGCTGCACAACATTGTGAATGTACTTACTGCCACTGTACATTTAAAATGGTTAAAATGGTAAATTTTATGTTATGTTTATTTTATCACAATAATTTTAAAAACCACTTTACCAGAATGATAAGAAAAATAGTAATGTTCTGGACCAAAAGTTCTGAACCAAGGGGCCAACATGGCTTGTCATGAATAATTCATGACTAACAACAGCTTAAGAAACCAAGTGAGTAATTTCTTTAAAAATGAGTGATGCTATTACCATAAGAATATGAGTCTTACATTCTTTCATGTACTAGTATGTGTATCAGTGTTGGTGTGTGTGTGTGTGTGTGTGTGTGTGTGTGTGTAAGCAGAAGAGAAAGAAGTACACAATTATAGGCTCCCCTGTGAAATTTGCCACATATATGAATAACACCTGATATGTTTGTTGGGGTAGAGAATAAGTAAAGAATTACAGTGCTGGATCACAGAATAATAGAACCTTGGGTGGGAGAGACTTACAGAGGCTAGATCAGTCAATCTGTCTCTCTTCTACCTATACAGGAACTCACACCTTCTCCAGATGGCAGGCTTTATCTGGGGCAGGATTAGAGTTCCTGTGGTAGCTAGGCCAAAACCTGCCGCCCTGTAGCTTCAACAGTCCTGCCATTCAGATCAAACAAAGCAAGTTGACTGTCTCCTAATATCAGTCCTTTACATATGTTAAAAATAGTGCATTGCCCATAGTCCTCCCCAGATTTATTTCTCTCTTCTAAGCTAGAAAGCCTTAGCTCTTTCAGCTCGTCTTCATAGGAAGTCACTCTCATTCATCCATATCCCTCTGAGTAAGACGGACAGCCCCCATTTTTCATGGAACCTCTGCCATCAAACACTGTAGCTCTGCTTCCCTGACGTGTGTGCACATGCAAGGAAGGAAAGGAAAAGTAACCAAGCTGGCCTGAATGTGTTATTAACACGGCATCAAAAAGGTTTCAGTAATGCTCTCCACTTTCTGAGATCCTCCTTCCTTGTCCTTTTATACAGAGGGCAGGACTCTAATATGGTTTCTTCCCATGTGTATGCCTGTAGAATTTGTCAGTTTGGATTTTTAAAAAATACCTGAACAATAACATAGCTAAAATAAGTAAACTTAGAAGTTTACTTTTCGCCCTAACCGGTTTGGCTCAGTGGATAGAGCGTCAGCCTGCGGACTGAAGGGTCCCAGGTTCGATTCCGGCCAAGGGCATGTACCTTGGTTGCGGGCACATCCCCAGTAGGAGGTGTGCAGGAGGCAGCTGATCAATGTTTCTAACTCTCTATCCCTCTCCCTTCCTCTCTGTGAAAAATCAATAAAATATATTTTTTTAAAAAAAGAAGTTTACTTTTCCCCCACTTTGGTTGGTAAGTTGGTTGGTTGGTTGGTTGGTTGGTTGCCCCAGGGTTCAGGCTTAGGCTGTTGCCAGGTTCCAATGAGTCCCACCCAATAGTGCCAAGAGTACACTGGACAGCAGGAGGCGCTGTTTCCCACAGCCTGCCTAGATACACTGCACTTCCCTCATGTTTTCATCTCAGTCACTGCTTTCAACTGCCTTTATTTCATATGGACCTCCTGGTGGGTAGGCAAACATTTGTATCCAAAGTTGGAGGGGAGGAAACACCACACCATGCTTACTTGTTACAGCCACGTGTCGGTTTGCTTTGCCTTCATCTATCACATCCATGACTTCCTCAGGGCTGGATACAAACCGCTCAGTGCATCCCTGCAAGACAATCAGTTCAGGTTCACTGTTAAAATACTGAAAAGTAACAATACTTGAGACAGCTAAATATATTCCCATTTCTCCTCGAGATGTGCAGAGAAAGAGAAGGGCTGCAAGGCTGATCCAACAACTTTCCTCCCCTTGCCTAAGGCTTGAATTCTACATTTAAAAAGAAGGCTGAGCAATCCCTAGGAAACTCAGAAATAAACCAGAAAAGAAGCCAAATTTCCCTAGATTTCTGAGTACATATTCAAACTCAACAGCAGCGAAGACAGAAATAAAGAAGAAAATCAATGACAGAAAAAGAAATAGATGAACTTTTGCTTTGTCTTCCATCTTTATTTATTACCATCTAGCCACCAACTTTAATTAAACACTTTAAAGTGCTACATAATGCTATAATAGGCTTCCCTTAACAGCAAAGTATAAACAACTATACTCAATACCAAAGCCCTTTTAAATGTAAATAATAAATGTTTGTTCACTCTGCAGTTCTCAGCATGGGATTAGACATCTGTGATACATTCACATAGAGAGATATGATTAAAGACATTAAATGTCTATTTTTTAACCAGGTGAATTTTAAATGTAAGAAACATGATTAAATAGCTGTATGTGCTTTATATATGTAATATTCTGGGCATCTCATGTACTGATTATAATGACAGTGACTGGAGATAAATGAATTGCACATCAATCAAGTTTTCCTCATACCTTTACATATGGGACTCTGTTTTTATCTTCATGAACAGCCAAGTTTGTCTTGGATACTATAGAGATAATAATGATGACATGCAAAGAAGAAAAGAAAAGTTAAAGACCCTGTATTGGTGGAAAAACAGAAATTATTACAAAAGATAGGCAAACCTATCTCTTTGCAATATAAATGAAAAAGTTTAAGGCTTGGACGAGAACAAGCAGACAGTCTGAAGGCCAGAGAACACCTCTAATACACTTTCATTAATTCCTTAAGCAGAAATGCTATGCATCAGTTCAACCTCCCTACAGTATAGTTACAGAACAAATAAAGGACAAGCATTTGGGTTGCTTACCGTCGAGTAAGTCCCTGATTTTGTCCAAGTAGATCTCAAAATAGGAAACCTGTTAAAAGCAAATTAAGTTTGAAATAGAAATGCCACACTATATTACAAAAATATCATTATTAGAACTTACAAAAGCTTTTTTCATGCATCAGTTAAGAAGAGTAGGAAGGGGTCCAGAGTGAAGATTCAGAGCCACAGCATGTGGAGCCCCAGCCCTCTCTCCTGTATCCCCTGCTTCCCGCTTTGCCAGCTTGCTCTAGGAGTCCCAGCTCAGTGTGGCCACTCGCCATCCCCGCTCATCACAGCTCCCTATGGTTCGAGCCAGGTGTTATTTACATCATGTACTAGACAGCCACTTACAGGACTCTAGCCTTTACTTTAGATGAGCACCAAACAAACTTCTGGAGATGACAACAGCTGGAATAGAAAACGTTCTTTGCAAGTAATTGCCAGAAATCAGTAGGCCTTAGCTTATGCCTGATATTGACAGCCTCATCTGACTAGGGTGGGAGCATGACCGAAACATTCAAGGAGGTGGGGAGGGTGGTAAAGGCAGTTTACTTAGAACTATAAGAGTTCAGAAAAGTAACTGGGAGAGAAATCATGATCGTGGCAGGTTTAGGGAGTCCAGGAAGGATTTGAACAAAAGCTGATTTAATGAAAGACAACTAGCCTGTAAGAGGGAAAGAAAGCCTTCCAATTAATTACTCTCAAATTAATTACAGCTCCAGCACCACCTACATCAGCATCTCCCATAGCATTTGTTTAAATTGCAAAGGCCTGAACCCGACTGCAGTCCTCCTGGAGCCGAATTTCAAAGAATAGGACCCAGGAATCAGCTCCTCAACTCCCCAGGTTGTTCATACGATGGCTAACGTCTGAGAACAACTTTAACCAAATGTGATCTTGAAAATTTAATTCACATGTAACCAAGATCTTAGGCCTCAATTTTCCCATCTATTAAATGAAGCCATTAGACTTGATGATGTCAAAAAGTCCCTCTAGGACAGTGGTTCTCAACCTTGGCTGCACATTAGAATCACCTGGGAATCTTTTTAAAATCCTGATTTCTGGGCCTCATCCTCCGGAAATTCTGTTTTTGTTATGGGGTGGGGCCACAACATTAGTAACAAAGAAACAGAATTTCCAGAGGATGAGGCCCAGAAATCAGGATTTTGAAAAGATTCCCAGGGGATTCTAATGTGCAGCCAAGGTTGAGAACCACTGCTCTAGGATTTTCCATTCTGCCTACACGTGCCTTCTGCCTCCCAGGCCAAATGTTCTCTTTTATGTTCATGGGTATTTTTGGAAATCTAAACAAAGGAATGGACAAAAATTATTTTAAACCAGGCATATGAGCATGACCGATGGACACAGACAATAGGAGAGTGGGGGCATGTGTTGGGTGGCGGGAGTGGGCGGGGAGAGGTCAATGGGGGAAAAAGGAGATATATGTCAAACTTTCAACAATAAAGAATGTTTTAATTATTTTAAAAAATAAAGTTGAAAAAAATAGTTGTGAAGTTGGGATGTGACTCTACAGATGAAATCTCACCTCCACATCCCAGCTCTGGACCAATCTTGCCTCTAGTCAGGCAACAAGCAAAGACTTTGTTACCTGGCAATGGTTCATTATCTTTTGTCTGCATCTCATGACTTCCTAGTATCTCTGAAATCTGGGGTCCCGACTTCAAACCCTGGAACCTATATCTGAGCATCCTCTCCAGGTTGTCTATCTCCCTAACAATCTCTGCCTGCTCAAATGTCTGTCAAACTCCTGTTACTGAGCTGTGTTCTGCTATGAATACACCTACCTGACCTTTGAAAGACCCACTGCTCCCATTCCTGGAATCTATAGGCCTGTGGCTTCTAATCTTAAATATCTCTCCTTAACCCAGCCCTTAATGCAACTAACTCCAACCCATTCTATGTATTCCAGGATTCTCTGATTTTCAATAAGACATTTTTGGTATCTTTGAAATCTTAAACATGTGCCCTTATTTCCATAGATTACTAGTATAGATAAAATTAAGTACCTCTAAAATGCAGTTTGAACTAGATATTAGCAAATCTGGCCATTAGAACTTTGTCTACATTTAATATAAGTAGAAAGAGAATCTGAGTTATTCATTTCTTTTTACCACAACAGGTAATGACCGCTTTTAACTTTGCCAATTTTGTCACTTCAAATACTTTGTGAGGCCAGGTAAAAGAAAAATAAATAGGCATTGTTTGGCAATAAGAAAACGCATAATCAGAAATGTTTGAAACCACTATGGGACCTACTTTAAGGAACAGATTTTCAATGTTGCCTTAATCAAGCCCCTTTTTCTTGATTAGGCCTGTCACTACTCAGTCCAAAATATGGCGTATTCCATAGCTAACTTTTATTTATGAAATAAGTAAGCATAACTAAAACAGAGAACAGGAACCTGGGCAGTAAAATTCAGCCCTAGAGACTTGGGTGTTGTTCCTCCTCTCCTCCCCCACTTCATGCTGGGGCTGTTTTTATCTTAATAAAATTCTAATGGGAGACCCTATTTTGAGGGCAGTAATTGGTTTAACATCTTATTCCAGGATTATCCCTTAAGAACCCCTCAGCAGTTGGAGGTATTTAAATGCAAACAGCCTTAAAGATGCACTAAGCTCCTAAATCTTGATCCCATCAAAGCAACAAGCTTCTGTGTCCTTAGATATAAAGAACCCTGGCAAGAAGCTGCTTTAGCCAACAAAGGGAACTATAAGGAAAAAGATTTGCCAGATGCAATTTATAATTGGGCAGTCATTGCCTTGTTTTTACATAATTTATGAAAGGTACTTGGCAGAAATAAAAAGGGTAGAATTTTAATATGATGGAAAAGTTACTGCATGTGCTGGTCAGATCAAGAGCTTAATCTCAACTCTGCCAATGACTTGATATGTAACTTTGGACATCTGGATCTACTGCTCTGAACTTCCATTTCCTTGACTCTAAAATGATGGGACTAGTGGAATAAGGTCTCAGCTTTCAAGGATGATGAGCCTCTTGACTGATCTGCTCAGCTCCACATCTTCTTAGAACTGCCCACCCCTGTCTACTCTGCCCCAGTCACCATGGTGGGGGCCAGTCAGCCATGTGTATCCTGGACACAGCTAATTGGAGCTGGGGGATCACCTACTGCAGGCTGGGCCAGTGAGCCAGCTTCCTGGGGAATTGGGAATTAGCAATAAGGGAATGTGGAGCAGGGGCTGCCATGGTGCACCTACCTCCCACCTCCCACCACACACACACACACACACCAAAGAAAGCAAGAAGGCAGAAATGCAGAGACTGTAATGAGTATGGCGTTTCTTTGGGGGGGGTTATAAAATGCTCCAGAATTAGGTAGTGATCATGGTTATACAATTTTGGAAAGAGACTAAAAACTATCAAATTGTATACTTTAAAAGAATGAATTTTATGGTATGTGAATTATAACTCAATTTTTTAAGTTAAAAAGAAAAGGTAGGACCTGGATTTCTTGCTTTTCCACAACCCATCTCCTCCAGGCCTGCTATCAGATTATCTATCTTAGAACCACTTCCCCTGTTTGATTAAACAAGTGGCTTTCAGTCATTTGCAAACAAAGAAGTGCCAATGAATATACCCCAAATACCAACATGAATTTAAGCAAAAACATAAGTTCTGGTTTAAACACACAAACAAAAAACAAGGGAGAGAAAGAGAATTCCCTTCCCCAACATTTCTCAGTGTGTGCTCCTCAATACACTAGTGCAAGAGAGGAAAAACATGTCCAGCCAAGCTGGGAAATGTAACGGTCTCCATGTCCCCTTTGCAGAACCGCATTACACAATAGAATATCTAAGCATGTGATAAATGTAACACTGTGCAATGAAGCATGTTCGCAGCCTATATGGCCATATAAGTATTTTCCCTGGTAAACGTAAGTATTCATATTTCTATGATTAATAAGAGGGCTGTGTTCCACGGAACACGCTTTGTGGACCCATTCCAATCACATCGTAGAAACCCACAGGGCAAAGGGCAGGAGTCGGGCAGCTATGAAGGTGATTCCATCCAAAAGAGGGCTTTTAACTTATCTCATTACCTCAGTAAGCCATCCAGACAGCTAAGCATTACCTTAATTATTAAATAAAAAATATGGCTCTGCTTACCACAGGAATGTCATTTAAATGAGAAGACCATCTTTTTCATGTGTACACGATAGGAAGAAAGCTAAGAAACATAATTTTGGGCCCTGTTTCTTTGCTTGGGTCTCAATCAATGACACTTACCTTGATGTGAAACTCCAGGTTTTCATCCATAGAATATATATGGTCAAAGATGTCATGTGCAATCCTTGGGATGATCCCCATGAGCTGAGGGTCATGCAGCTTCCCCTAGTGGGAGAAAAACACAAACACAGGTGTCAGAGCGCCAGAAAACACGTGAGATGAGAAAAGACCACACCTGGGTTTCTTAAACAGAACTCTGTGGAACAGGAGCACCCACGCACGGACTGACTACTCTCTTGGAGCCACCTGACATACCAGCTCACCAAAAGTTAGCCCAATAACTCCACGTGTTGGTTTTCTTTCCCAGCAGAGGACAGCTTGTTCTGTGAGGTTGTGAGGTTGTGAAGCCCCACAGTGTTCCTTCCTGCTGCCACTCAAATCAGTGTGCATGTGAGTCGGTGGGTAGGAACGAGGAAGAGAAGGAAGGAGGATGGCTGAGAATATATGGGTGACTGTAACATACTGAAATGTGGGTTTTGTTTTTGAATTTTTACAACCTGACCAGAACCTACAATCCCAAGTTAACCTGCTTTAATGCAGTCACCTTGAGAGCTGACAGATTCATCAATATCATCATTATTAAAAAATCCCTAAGAACCTTGTTAGAAAATACCTTCATCACTTTACAAACCAATCAAGAAAATCCATTTTATTAATTTCTTTTTTAAAATCTGTAATTCCCAGCCTGAATTGTTCCAAATAATGTTTGACTGTTTCTAATCCATAAATCCATATGTAAGCTATTCTCTTATTCTTTACCTCTTTTTTCTAATTCTATTCATTTTATCTAAGGGGTAGAGGAATAGATGGATTCTTCTGCTATGTGAACTATCACTAAATTCATTTTTAAGATCCAGACTTTCAAAAAGATACTAGTAGGATATGAAAGCAATTCCTAAAGAAGAGTTCTCAAGTATTTAAAGCAACAGCCTTAGCATGGACCTGGGTGGACAACTCCCAGAGAGATTGATTGATTGATCTTTATCCTCACTCAAGGATAAGTTCATTGATTTGAGAGAGAGAGAAACATTGAAGTGAGAAATATCGAACCTGTATATGCCCCAGTGGGGACTGAATCTGCAAACCAGGTCTGTGCCCTGACAGGGAATCAAACCCACAACCTTTTGATGAGCCACCGGCCAGAGCCCAGAGAATTTGATTTATGCCCACACTCAAATGAACTTATGTTCCCTTACATGTTAAACAAGCCTTCAGTGCACAAATAGCCTGCAATCTAAGTGGTCACTGGCAACTATATTCCCAGAGAATTTTTTCAGACCCTTTGAAAGTTTTAAAACTCTAGGAACAAATGGACCTGGAAGACAAGCACAAAACCAAGTGTGCTCTTTAGTGCTGCAGGGAAGCCCCACAACCTTTACAATCTTGACTCACATCCTTGTTCCAAATCTGCCCAATACCTGGAAAATCTGCTTTGTTTTTCTCAATCAAATCCTCTGTTTCCTTCAGGGGTTCGCCCTATAGTGCCTCGCTGACAGGTTGACTTCCAAGCCAACAGCTGAGTTACCAAAAGCAAGAAGTCATGTGGCCCGGCACTGGTTCTGGTCTCCGGCAAAGCTCTCCTACCTGGGAAATTGGGCACTCCTTGGAATGTCCTCATCTGCTAAGATTTTAAATCATTTGATGTGTTTAGATTGCTTTTTAGTTTGTACACTCCCTAAAGGCAGAGGTGACCCATGCATACAGGCTTACCCCCACTGCTTATGATACTTGGTACAGTATCTGCTGCAAAGAATTATTGTGAAATTGAAATGCAACAGTTATATATAATGTGCTCAGTGACAATAAATGTTAGCATTCTATTATCCAGTTCATAACAGGCCCTCATTAAGCAGTTGTTGGAGTTTATCTGACCTGAGGTCTGAAACATAATTCTACCCCACACCATTAATATGTATCTTATGAAACAACATCAAATGACAGAGACTGAGGGGCTCAAATGTTGGTCACTTTAATTTGCATAAACATGTAACAAATCAATACCGGACCTCATTTGGCCGGGACCGTGGAAGCGGTGGCAGAAATGACACCTGCGGTAAAAACACAGATCTCTCCAGTCAAATGCTGTCACACCATGGGGCCAATCTTGACTCTGAGTCTAAAAGTTCCCCAACCCCCACTCTCTCCAGAGCTCTTTAATAATTCATCACAATCCTTTAGCTTCTCCTCAGTATCCACAACCAAAGAAGAATGATTGATAATCCAAATATCATCTATAATGGATTCGAATCTGTTTCCCTAGACACTTTCCCTTGCAACAGATTCATCTTCCAATTGATTCTTCGTTAATACAGTACTGACATCCTTTGCTTGCCTTTGTCAGGGAAAGAACCAAGGCAGAACCAGCGGTATGTCTGGGATGTTCCCCGTTTTATTTCCCTGAAGCCTCCACCCCAACATCACATGAGAGGGAAGCACATGTTCATTTGGAGACAGAATGATCCCCAATGTACTACAAGCTTAAGGACTGGGATGCCTGGTCTAGCTCATAAGCCCAAGAGTGGTGGGGGCCTTTATGCTCAGTGGACTGAGTCTGCTCAAACAATCCGTGTGTGTGTGTGGTGGTGGGGGTGGTGGTGGGGGTGGTGGTGGGGGGTGGTATTGATTTGTGAAGTGTTGAGTGTGTGGTATGTATGTGTGGTATGGACTGTGTGTGTATGCAGAGTCTGGGTGTGAGTGGTGTGTACATGTGTTGGTTGATATGTGTGCTGTGGGGTGATGGTGTATGTGTGTGTTGGGGGCGGGGGGCAGGGGGTATGAGACAGAGGTGTTCCATTAAGAAGACCTTCACTGCTTCTAGGCTAATTACCTTGCAAATGAAATACACATGTACACACATACCACAAATATTAACCTTGGGCAATCAAAGGTGGTAAAGAAGCAGACAGCTACCAGAGAAGAGAAAGTTCCTTCAGGTGGGGAGGTGTGGGATGGCTTCCTTGAGAAACCGACTCCTGAGGGACGAGTAAGATTAGGGGCGGGCAGAGAGGATGCAGACAGAGAAGATGAGATGGGAATAACATAGCAAGGTACAGGAACCGAGAAAATATGATGCCCATTTAGAGAACAAGTTTCGTTGGCTGGAGGATCAGGGATGGACTTTAATAGCAAAGAAATGTACCACTTCATCATCATGCCTCTCCGAGAGAGCAAAAAACATTTTTTTAAATATTTGATCCTGTATAATCTTCTTCAAAAGCGTTCCCCACTTCTAAGTATGGCCTTCTAGGAGCAAGTATGAAAAAAGAAACCAGACCCAGGCCTCGGGCCACAAAACAACACTCCCTTTGTTCCAGCCCCGGTGGCCTCCTCAGCCTCCCAAGGAGGACTGTTTCCTGAAACACTTAAGATGGGAAAGCAGGCAACCATCAGCGCAATGCACTCAGACAGGCTCATTAAAACCACTTGGCAGGCTCTCTCAGCAGCAGGGCAGCCTGTACCCATTCGATGGCCTCCAGGTGTCCCTTTGGGCAGATGGAAAAACACCAGTGTCTCCATCCATCCATCCATGTCAGCGTGCTGAAGGCCACGAGGTAGGGCTGAACAACAGGCTGAACAACAGGCAGCCCTCTCCTCCCACTCAGCCAGCACCCGCAGCACCACCTCCAGCGCAGGCCCCCCAGCCCAGGCCGTGCAGCTGGGCCTACAGCTCAGCACCAGCACTGTCAAGGGTTTCATATTTTTACTGAAAATCCACCTTAAATGGCTCCATCTTCAAAAGCTAATCTTTCCAATTTTATGTAGGCTTATCTGTTTGTTCCCCTCAATAGAAGGTAATGGAATCACCACTGGATGTCAGAACAAAAATGGGGGGATTAAAATGAAAACAGCTTTAAAATGTGACAGCTCCGTCCATTCAGGGAGTTAACTTCCCCTCTCACAGCCTCTGAAGAATCACAATGTGTAACTCCGAATGGGTAACATGGCTCCTTTCAGGTGGTGCAAACCCCACAGGGTTTCTTTACATTTAATTGCATCCCAGAGTCCTAGATTTCTTGGTCTCCTGCAGTCTCTACGACTTTAGCTTGGGACTCCTCCTTTTCCTCTAAAATATCCCCTACCTTTTCTCCAATTATAATCACCCCCCAGAAAGAACCAGGTTAAATGGGGGCGGGGGCACTAGGAAAGGCCTCACGTCCCCCAACTCCTTCCTCCGGTAGGCATGAGGATGTGATTTACAAAAGTCACACTCAAATGCAATCAGCCTTTTAAAACCCACAAGGGGAGAAGGGCCACAGAATTTAGGCAGCTGTGAGCATGATCTACACAGAACCCAGTTCCCTTTTGGTCCCGAGTCCCTCTGGGGCCCCAGCACTGCTGCAGCCATTGTGGGGTTCACGCCATGAAACACAGAAGGCAGAAGGTGCTCTCATTAATGAAATGCCTCCAATTTTCGTTTTAAATTGCTGACACACCTCTTTGCTAGCATTGTGCACCCACTTATTCTCCCCACACATAAACACAACCCAGATTTTATTCTGGAGTCAGGTCTTTCCTTCAATGGTTTACAATTTAAATATCTGATATTTAGCAAACACCTTGCATTTTCCAAAAATGACTTAATCCCTAAGCTAAAAAGGTCGCTTTTGTAACCATTCTCTAAGATTTTGTAGAATTTTAAATAATGCATTTGGGGGAGGTTGTTGCTGTTTTGTAAATTATTTGGCAATTTTCCAAAGACCTAAGACTGATTGATATCCTCAGGAGATGCCCTCTCTTTTTCCTATGCCTTCTGACCTATGAAGGAGCTTCAGTCCAGGGCTACTGGAGTGGGTGGGACTTGGAAAATGCATAACCACAACTCTTCTCGAATCTAGAAGGGTAAGGGTCTGGGACCCAGTACGAGGGGCAGATGAGGGGCTGGGGCAGCAGCACAGGACCCCGGGCCTGCGTGCCAAGTTGTGCTGCTGGAGGAGGCCGGTGTCAGGAGGCAGTCCTGCCCTGCCTAGAGGAGGTGGCAAACAAGCCTCGTGCTTCCTTTCATCTGTGCAGCCTCTGAACCACTTTGTCTCCAGCAAAATGGTGAAAGTGAGTCAACACCACAGAAATGAGATCCCCAGAGTCATACCCCACACTTGAAATCAGTGTGAGCAGAACATCAGAGCCCCGAGGATTTTAGCCTCGTGCCTTTGAAATCTCCTCTTCAATAGGAATGATTCATAAGCTAAACTGATTCTGCAGCAGCCGTCTCCGTGATATTCCCAGGAGGGCACCGTAAATGGAAAAACCTAAGCTTGAAGGATTAAGGCTTCATCTTACCCCTCTTAGAAACTGAATTCCCCCAAGTTTCTCAGCGCAGTTTCTTATAATAACCACTCTTCCATCTCTCCTCCTAGGTCAGGTGGGCCCGGCCTTCAGAAGAAAGATCTGGCCCTGAAGGCCTTGCAGGAGTCCATGGGGGAAAGCAGGGAAAGAAGAGGTTCCGGGGCCAGTCTGTCTACAGATGTGCTTTGTCTGGAGGACAGCCTGAGCCACAGAGCTCCATGGCTCACAATCAAGCTGGGGTCACACCCTCAAGGGCCCACAGGGGCCAGGTGTGTAAGTGAATGAGGAAGGATGCTGACGATGAGTTCATACTCCTGGTGTGCGTGGAGTGGGCTAGGGTAGACCAGAGAGCCCAGCCCCATTCACATGGGTTGGCCAGGGCCCCCACAAGTGTATCATTTTAACAGATACTGTATCAAACCTTCCTAGTTCCACACACTAGACATGTGAATAGAAAGGTGACCAAGACAATGAAGATCCCTGCTTTGAAGTTCACCCTTAATATTATGGTGAAATTTAACCTAGTGTTGCTAGATCTTCAGAATTTCAAACCAAATTTGGACACTTAAAATTGTGTGAAATCATTTCATTTTAAACACTGCCTAAAATTAAAAACAACAACAACAACAACAAAAACCAATGGGCAGGCCAAACAAAAATATGTCTGTGGGCTGAAGCTGGTTCACAAGCTAACTTCTTTCATCTCTGACCTACAGTTTTTTATATTTCTGAGGAGACGCCTCCCCAGGGGTCCTCCTTCGGGTAAATGATTTTCACAAGAGATTTTCTGTTAGACTGAGCTCCAGCCCATACAGATACTCA
Source organism: Myotis yumanensis (assembly GCF_028538775.1). Classification (NCBI taxonomy): domain Eukaryota; kingdom Metazoa; phylum Chordata; class Mammalia; order Chiroptera; family Vespertilionidae; genus Myotis; species Myotis yumanensis. The sequence continues at coordinate 63,482,436 of NW_027223759.1, forward strand.
CACCACTGTTTAGCCTGTTGATGATTATTTTTAATAAAATTTATTATTATTATTTTGACAGAGCTATTAACAAAGAATTTTTTTAAATACTCAACTCCTGAGATTTTATTACTCACCATTATTTTTAAACTCTTAAAGATACCATAAACTGGCTAAACACAACCAACTCTATTGCCCAGTAAAAAGCCACATGCACCTCAAGTCCTGTTCAGCCTCAGAGCCTGACATCACAGCTCGCTGCAATCTTACCTCCATGGTATGCGTTTTTCCTGATGAAGTCTGTCCATAAGCAAAGATTGTCCCATTGTAACCTTCCAGGACATCTGCAAGCAAGAAAAAAACAAATGAAATTAACCCATTACTTTGATCATATGCATATTTTTAAATTACATTTTCCAAATGGCCCATCTCATTTTTCACACAATTGATATTTCAACTCCATTTGCTAAAATTTTAAGTAGAATTGTGAGGAAAAAGGCAGAAATGAGAGCCTCTCCTGCTCCACAAAAAAGAAATGGACTCACATTCCTACAGAACTTGTTAGTGTAGAGGGAGGCAGACACACTTCTCCCAGTAACATCAAAATTATAACAGATGTGGAGCTTATACTTTACTTTTAGTAGAAAGATAGTTTTCTTCTCTAAGTTGGTCTCTTGAGATCAGCCAGGGGAAGAACCATTATCCGTGCCCTGCGTCTCTGGAGTGAGGTGCAGAATAGAATTTCTTTCCTGAAGGTCTGATTTGGGTTGGTTTGAACCCTGGCCCAGGAGAGCTCCTTGGGGAGGTTTCTTGTGGAGATATACCAGAGCCCTTTCAGAGGGAGCTGGTCCAGAGCTGTGGGGGCAGGGCCCCGCTCTGTAAACTGAGCCACACAGCAACAATCCAATCAGCCCAGATGCCACCAAGGCCCTGACTCAAAGTTAATGCCTCTGTTTTTAGCGACTGAACCCATCAGCACCGGGGTTTCCTTAACGCACTGTGAGCACACTGGGCACCCGCACAGGGCGGCCGGCTCCCATGGGGATGGGGAGGGTGTGATGCACTGAAGACTATCTGTGGGAATTCTTTCAAAGCAGCAGAGGTAATCAAAATACATTGTGTGCTTGTTTCCCTCGACCCTCCGTCATCCACATGAACCTCATGGGAAGGGAATGGTGCATAATTAATATCCTGACCACCCTCTCTACATACGGGGAGGAGTCTTCATTCCCCAAAGGATGGTGCAGGGAGAGGACCCCACACCCAGCTGTCTTCTTTCAGGGCCAGGAGCCAGGCAATCAGCTCCACCTAGTTCAGGTCCTGATCAGGTGTGTTTGGTTGGTGGGTGGGTCTCTCTGAATTGTGTGATGCCAGTTGGTTTTTGTTGTTTTGTTGGATTTCCTAAAAAATATTTAATATACATTTTACTGATCTGAGGTTACTAAAGTCTGAACTGAGGCCAGAAAAGAAAGTGGGATGTCCTTTAGGAAACTCAAGAAAGGAAAATTAAGTGGCAGGATTTTTTAAATCCTAGCAGCAGCCTCAAGAGTTTGAGTCAAGCTATATTGAGAGAATGTTCACACGTATCAGACTTCTGGTAATGGTTTCCCTGGTAACAGGGAAAGCAAAAACTTGAAAAAGATGGAAGGGTTGGAGGTTCATGCTTCAGTTTTCACGAAAATGCCAACTTTCTCAGAGAAAAGATTCCTCAGGGCTGAAAACAGAGCAGAGAGCCTCTACACGTACATGGATGTGATATGCTTTGAAAGACCCAGGAAAAAGGTTCCGAGTTTCGGCTGTACTTTCATTTACTTTTTTTTTTTTTTTTTTTTGAGATTGCATTTATTAAAGCTCGGGACAGTGAAACCAGGAAGGCCTCGGATAGAAGAAGTGACAGGAGAGCCGAGGTGGGGCTGCTTTGTCTCTGGAAACCTGGGAAAGAAATGAGTCAAGGCCCGGGCTGCTCTCATCTCCCTGGGGAGTCAGAGAAAAGCAGCTTCAGGGATAAGCCCAGGACTAACTGACGCTGCCCACTGCTCCCCTGGCTGCACGTCTCGTGGGGTCCCGGAACTTAGGAGAGGTGTGCCTCTGGGGGAAGAATGGGAGACAGGGAAAGGCGTGGGTGTGCTCCGGGGAGGGAGAGCGTGCTCCTTCGGTTGTACTTTTAAATTCTATATTCATGGCACAAACACCTCCAGGCAACCAGAATTCTAGCCCCCATCACCGCACTACAGCTTCTATTTCGTAGAAATTAAACATCTCCCCCCAGACTGAAAGGGCTGCCTTAGCTTAAGGCCCCGTGTAGGAAGCACTCTGGGACCCATTAGCCCTGGCGTTAGATCAGGGCTAAGGGAGCCAGGCCAAGGGTCCAGCTGCCTCTGCTCCCGGGATCGGGCCACTGGCCACCCTACAAGTGCCCATGTTCCCAGGAGGTGGCTCTGAGCAACCTGCCACCCCCTAAAGAAAACTCACCTCAGAGCCCGAGCCCTGACAGGAGGAAACCTGTGCGGGCTTTGTCCTCTGCAGAAAAGCAATGGGGCCGGGACATCTGAACAGGCCTCCCAGGGCCCAGCCCAGTCCGCCTCTCTGAATCCCCCTCACGCTCAGCAGAATGCAGTCCCACTGACCCTAGGCAGTTGTGGCTCACCGAACGCCTGCAGGGTAAGAACTGGGACATGCATGTGAACTTGTGGAGTGAGGAGCTGAGGAGCACATGGAGCTATATACTTAGAGAACCCTGATTGCTTGCTGCTGCTGTTTCAACACTGAGCGCAATTACTTTTTTTTTTAGGAAAAAGAGAACAAATAAAACCCCATTAAAACAAACTCCACTTGGTCTTTAACGTCTTTACAATCATGTTACAATAAATTCATTGTTGAAGAAACTACGTCTAGTGCTCAAGGTTGAACGGAGTGATGGCTGCCCTCTATCAATTCAATTCTGAATTAGAAGGTAATCTAAAAAGAAAAGACTCTCTGAACCCAGTGTTCTCTATTTTCTCCCAAACTCTGCGTTGGGGAGGGAGCGTTGTTTGTTTATTTGCTTACTCTATGAGTGGTTTATTTCCTCTATGTGGAAAGGAGAGGTGGTGGAGGGGTGGGGGTGGGGGGTGCAGCACAAATAATGCATTTGTGGATGGACCGCTGAGATGACAGGAGATGGAGGGAGCCGGAGAACCACCAAAGAAAGAGCTAGCAGGCCTGTGCTAGCGCCACACGGAGACACACAGCCACCCCACCGCCTCTAGCAGAAACAGTCCACAAAAGGCACTTTCATCATGTTGAGTGACAGTTCCTGGGCCAGAGGAAAGCATTTGTTTCAGAGTCTCTACCGTGACAAAAGCCACAGCACGGGGAACCAGCTCAGCCAGACAGAACCTTTCTTTGTGACCGGGTCTGGCGTGATGTGATCTCAGCTCACACCACCCAGTCGGCGGCACCCCACAAATACAGTCCATCTGGGGGCTGAGCAAACCCCAGAGAGAGTCCACTGCAGGCGGGAAGGGACTTCTCCCCTCCCAGGAGAAGGGAGGATGGGAGTGGGACACTTGGAAAAATCTTGTTGCGTCTTCCTGCAGCCTCAAAAGCCAAGTTTTCTGTCCTAGTTTTGCTAATTCTGAGCCCAGGCCTTGCTGGAGCAGAAGAGCTAGTTCGATTGTCAGGTAAGAATTTGGGGAGGGCATCCCTATACCTACACATACTCATCAATGTTCCTGAGGAGGCTGCCGTGGCCTCCCCCCAGCTTTCCAGGTGAAATGGCCTGTCAGGGGCACCAGGGTCTCTGGCAATAGTGGCTGACACACAAGTCATCCCAGCTTGGAACCCTAAGGCTCTCTCCAGTCAACCAAAGAACACAAGTAGCCCATGTGCGGAGAACGTAGAGGCAATCGTGCTGAATGCCAGGGCCAACCAGAATGCTGGGCTAACAGCCAGCCTGCGGGGCCGACACTGTACCCAGGTGAGGGCCTGCGGCACCTTCAGAACTGAAATGCATTATTGGCAGACAGGCAGGGCCATCTGGAGGTTCTAGAACTGCATTATTTCAATGCCTGGGTTAACTGTCCATCTGGCTGATAGAAAGGAACAACTCATAAAATTATTATTATTCAATGCTCATTTGCCCTGGCCTGATAGCTTAGCTCAGTTGATTAGAGCATTGTCTGGATACCCCAAGTTTGTGGTTTGATCCCCGGACAGAGCACATACAATAATCAACCAATGAATGCATAAATAGGTGGAGCAACTCTCTCTCTCTCTCTCTCTCTCTCTCTCTCTCTCTCTCTCTCTTCTCTTCCCTTTCCTCTCTAAAAATCAATCAAATAAAAAAATTTAAATGCTCCTTATGGGCCTGCCAGAAAAGTGTGAGGAGGACAGTGCAGAAAAATCCAAATAAGTAGACAAACTCAGGCTCAAGTCCCAGCCTCACTACCCCTTAATTGACTTGGCCCAATTGCTTCACCTCAAATTCCTCTTTGGTACAATGGGGAAAATAATGCTTACACACCATAGACCTGTTACGATTTAAAATACAGTAACATATGTAAAGTGCATAGAGGGTGCCTGATAGACAACAGTAAAGAAGTAAATATATCTCCTTAAGAGTCATATATAACATAATAGTAAACTAGACCTGAAAATATTCTAAGCTTGAAATTCTTTATGGGTCTATATTGCCTACAGGATAAAGCCCACCAATTTCAACCAAACTCTGATCCTGCCAAACTTTTTTTTTTTTTAAGTCTCATCCCCCTGCACCCTGTTCCACTCTAAGTTGCCCAAACATGCCATATAATTTGTGTCTTTATGCTTTTGCTATTCCCCCTGCTTATATAGCCTTTCTCCTGTCCTGGAGACCCAACCTTTCCAAGAAGCCTTCCTTAATTCTCCAATTCCCTTCCATGCCCATCAAAATCGGTATCCGGTGACTTTCTTCTGTGCTCCCATAGCATTTGCACACACCCACCTTAAAGCTCATAATACCCATGTGAATGATGATTATGGCTGCATCTGTCTGTTTCCTTTTACTCAAAACTTCTTGCAGAGTCTTACATATCTTTGTTACTCCAGTCCCTAGCAGTATCTACCACATGGTGGATATTTAATATGCAGTACTTGCATAAGGAATGGGTGAAAGAGACAACCAAATGAATGAAGTTTAAAGAAACTAGATCTAGAAAACCACCTTCTCCAGCACTGGAGAGGCTACATCTAGTTAATTTGAAAGGCAAATGCCCTGAGTGACTTCTGGAGTCTGGGACATAGTTACTCTACTTCAACAATAGTACCCACTAACCATGGTTTTTAATTCCTCACTACTTATGGGAATCTTCCATTATACCAGGCTGGTAGTCACAAGCCCTATACCCTCTTCTAGAAGCAAATTCCACATATTCTCTCAGACAACGTTTTGAAAAGCACACTCCAGACAAAGATGAGAGTGTGGGAGATGCCAGGACTCTAGAATCAAATGTTTGAAACACTTAAAAACCCAGTGAAGTTGAAGGGAATGAGAAAAACTAAGAGAGCATAAAGTTGCCAGTTAAAAGGAGTCTTCTTGATCTCAAAATAGTAAGGGTTTAGACAGACTTGAAAGGAAAGCTCACAGTCCACGGCCTTATCATGAATCAGAGGCTATGGTGACCTTCACAGTCATCTGATTTAATTCTTAGAAAAAGGCACCCACACACCACCTCCCTTTCCTGATTTAAATAGGCTTGTCATGGCAAGAGATACCTCAGCTGTGACTGCAATCTAAGCCAAGGAATTCTTTCCTACATATCTATGTTTGAGCTTGCTGATGTGGAAATACATGGTCCTTCCCCTCATGCTAGCCTCAGTGGGGGTTAAAAAAGTTAAATCAGGTCTTCATCACTCCCCTCTTCATTTCCTTTCAAGGGAGACTAACGTACTCTTTCTTGTTACAAAACGACTATGATTGTGTAATATTTATGGTGCCTGAAAAATGTGTTTATTATATCATATCAGGGCCTAATTTTATTCTAAATGGTTTTCTTTGTGGCTCACCATATATTGGGTTTCAAGTTATCCACAGTTAGGTCACATCTTCATGAGAGCTCCCCAGGCTATTTCTAACATTTCATACTGTAGAAAAATCCAAACACCGAAAGGGACACAAGCTTCTCGAGTAAATAAAGACTTAAAGATTATTATTGCTGTTTGTTAATCACAGGATTTCTTTTAAATGGAGTTTATCTCTAATATGATGTCATCTTAGAAAGGGTGGGGATGTATTTAGATGGCCTTCATGCTTAACACAACATGTGGTAAATACTATTTGGTTCTGATAATGAAGGGGAGAGAAAAAGAAGAAGAATCTGGCTCATATGTGATTAAATATACTTTAAGAAAGACATGAACAAGTGCAATAATAGAGGGAAAGGAAGGCTGACTAGGGACAAACTAGAACTATATGCTCCAAAAAACATGTTTAGATAGAAAGAGAAACAAAAGAGTAGAATAGAAGTAAAGAGGAGACGAAAATTAGCACCAGTATAGGCCCATACTATTAATTCAAAAAGAGCTCAAATTCAGACATGTTTTTTCCTTTTAGTTTTCTCTAAAAATGTTACTGTGAAGACCTTTAAAATTAATTGATGTTTGCAAAAGGAACGTGAATAACCATACACCTCAGCAAGGAACATTACATACCGACAGGCTCCCACGCAGGTTTCCAGGGTCAGAATTAATCTAACAGATGTACCCAGGGCTGATTTTCATGAGTTCAAAGTATTAAGTTAGTCATCTCTGCTGCTAAAAATAAGATCTAACATGACAAGGTGTTTTTTTCTTACTTTGTTTTTATTTTTTGCTCTTTAAATCCAGAGCTACCTATAAAGGTGGCAGCATCAAGACATTTGACAGCACAAATGCCAAAGCATTCAAATTTGAAAGCAAGGATTTAATGATGAAAAGCAAGTAGCAGGAGATGCCCCTCAGCTCAGTGCAGATGGTAGCTCTGCAAGGCAAGCTCCAACCTGCCCTCGATTGGAAAGGGTGAGGGAGGGCGGCTTGTAAATGCTTCATCTCCCTGCTGTTATTGTGACACAAATCACTCAGGGCCAAGGCCAGTCCCAGAGAAAAGGACAGATCTCCAGGACACAAATGTAGGCTTCAGGCTGCCTATCTGGATGAACCAATGCCGGGATCGGAGTGAAATGACTGAAAGTGGGTTAGAGGAAAGTATAATTAAGGAATGCTGAATAGCAAAAACAGCTCAATAACCAGCAAGGTAATGTGATTTTACAATGCTGGAAAAAATTCTTTGATGCTCAAGAATTTTCCACATTTAAGACTTCTTTCTGAAGAGACCAATGCACAAAATAAATCAACCGAAAATGTACAATTGGAGCATCAGGAATATATATATATATATATATATATTTCTCCTTGGAAGGAAAACAGAACTCCCTTACCTGCAGCAGTATTTTAAAACCATTAGAGAAAAAGTGTGGTCCTAGTTCACCTAGCTTGGAAGCTTCTAAGTGATAAAATAGCTCCGCCAGAAAGGTGGCAGAAGAAATAAAGAAATCTCCTCGGAAAGGGGGTGTCGGGAGGTTAAATAACTTGCATGACATCCCCAGCAAATCAGGACTAGACTGCGGGCTGTAATTCGGTGTGCCCAATTAGTAGGCCTCTGCTTACAGTCAAAGCACATTGATTCTTAAGCTGCAAATATCACTTAATGTTTTCAATTACTTTGAAAGGCCCAGGAGGAAATAAAGGAATAGTGCTTACCTTTGACAATTTGCTTTGCACACGCACTGTAAACCTGCTCTTGGGTCGTGCTGGGAGGCAGCACTCTGTCGAAGACATATGGCTTCCCTTGCTAAAAAGGAAAGACAAAAGAAAAAAAAAGGAGGGGAGAAAATACATTAAAAGTTTAGGAATAAAAGCACTAATATTAGTATAGACAACAGACACTAAGTCACTGACCCTAATCTTTAAGGCAGTTCTTTCCCAAGACGAGGGAATATATGTTCAATGTTATGAATCTGAGAGAAGTAAAGGTGTTTTGTTTTTTACTTGAAATACTTTTTCTGACAAAAAGGATGTTGACGCGTCATTCACTCGTTTGAACTAATACTGGTTTATTGAGACCTTACGCTGAACCAGGCACTAGACTAGATGCTGCCCAGAAAACAGTCCTGCCCGTGTAAAGCACTCTATCAGGTGTGGCAGACATTAATACGCAAGCAAGCAAGCACACGGGAAAATGCAAAATGCCTAAGTGTGGGACAAAAGGGATGACAGAGAGGGCACAGAAGGCCTCACTGAGAAGTGCCTGTTAAGCGGACCGTTAATGGATCAGAAAGACTGCGGCAAGTGAAGAGCTATGGAAGAACATTCCAGACAGAGGGTGGAGCAAGCAGGAGGGCCTGGTGTGCTGGAGGAGCGGGAGGGTGGCAGGTACAGGAAAGCTGGAGCCAGTGCCTACAGGGCACTGCCAGCCAAGATGATGGGCTTGGATTTCACCCAATGGGAAGAGGACATGACCAGATCGAAGAAGCTGCTCTTCTTAGCAAGACATCACTGCTTTGTGTCCCAAAGAACTCTAATGTTTTCGTCACACGCCTAAGTCGTGCCTTAACTGGGTAGAGGCTCCGGAGACAAAGGAAGCCATCCTTACAGTTGACCAAGTGATTTCCCAGGTGTGGGGTCTTGGGATTTGGTTTGACTCTGGACTGTGTGCGATTCAAGGAGGTAACTGTGAGGGGAAGGGGAGAAGCACTGCGTGGCACTATATGAGCCCTGCCGCCCATCACTCAACGTTCAGCAGGAGTTCTTGTCATTTACATGCCAGGCATTGTGCTGGGCACTAGGGCAGGAGGTGGGTAAGACAGACACAGCCTCTTTCTTTTCTGCACCAATGCTGCCCACAGCCTGATCCACCAGGCAGCCCCTTCAACTTTACTTTCCCCAGGTGGCAGAGGGAAGGGCAGAAAAGAAGGTAAGACGAGCACCCAGAGCCATCCTCCCCCCCTCCACACTCACACCCTGTGCCTCCTACACATGGCTCTGGAAGCTAGGAACACCCAAGGACAAGTCTGACACCTAGAAAAGATAACTGCTCCTGAGGGACCAGGGACAAGGCTTGTTACATCCTATAACCTTCACGCAAAACTAAGCACACAGCTGTCAGACTGGCTTAGCATTTTACTTATTTATGACAAGGGCAGGTAAGGGCCTAGGCTTTAGGCATTATGCTTCAGCTATAGTCTTAGAAAATAGGATTGAGCCAACCAGGTAAATAAGCTACTTCCAGTTTGAAGTATCTTATTTCAAACTGGAGAAAAAAAATGAAGAATTTCGCCCTAGCTGGTGTGGCTTAGTGGATAGAGCATCAGCCTGCTGACTGAAGGGTCCCAGGTTCAATTCCAGTCAACGGCACATGCCTGGGTTGTGGGCTTGATCCCCAAGAGGGGATGTGCAGGAGGCAGCCAATCAATGATTTTTCTCTCATCATTGATGCTTCTATCTCTCTTTCCTTCTACTTTCCTCTCTGAATCAATAAAGATATATTTTTTAAAAAATGAAGAATTTCAAGGTGCCATCAAATAATTCCTGCTGTTTTTATACAAAGCAGCAGGAGTTATTATGTTAAAACTAGAGGCCAGGGCAAAGGACCCCACCGGTGCACAAATCCATACACCGGGCCTCTATGTATATAAAAGCCTAAGTGACCATTACAACCAAACGACCGGTCAACCAGTCATTATGACATGCACTGACCACCAGGGGGCAGACGGTCAATGCAGGAGCAGTCCCCTGGTGGTCAGTGCACTGCCACAGCCAACCTCCCTTGGCCCCGCCCCCCGGCTGGCCGGCCCCCATTGGCCCCTGCTGCTAAACCATTCTTAGAGACCTGCTCTGGGTTGGGGTTTCATATGTAGCAGGGCAGCTCCCTTGCTGAAAACTATTGAAAGTCAGCCCTCGACACAAGGGTTTGTCTAACTCCCATCCTTTCCCTTCCCCAAGGGCTGCCCACCTGCCAAAGTGGTGGTGGCGACAAGGGAAGGGAGGGGAGGAGGCGGGGAACTGCCTCCTTCTCTTTCTTCCCTGGGGGCTGCCTGCCCGCCTGCCGTGGTTGTGGTGGTGAAGGAGGAGGGGGGTGAGGAGGAAAACCTAATCCTCCTCTCCCTTCCCTGGGGGCCGCCCGCCCACCAGTGGCGGTGCAGTGGGGAGGGAAGGAGGAGGGGGTGAGGAGGGGAACCACGTGGTGGCAGGGTTCTGACAGCAGTGTCCAGCATCCGTTCCTTCTGCACTCGGCTTGGCGACCTCGCCTCCTCTCCCGACCCCACTGGGGCCTTCAGGCCTAGACTGGGACAGGGAACCGGGGGTGGGTGGCAGTGGACACGGCCCTTTCCCACAGGGGCTAAGGGCCGGCTCCCTCCTTGGGGGCCAGTGGCCAACCTCCCGAGGTCCCTCCTCCACCCACCCCCGCCAGCCAACTTCCTGCGGTCTCCCCCCTCCCCCACCCCCCATGCATAACAGGCCTCTAGTATTCATACAAGATCTTTGTTTAATCTCTTCCCGCCCTCCCCCCTTCTCCCTTCCCTCTGAGATTCATCAGTCTGTTCCATGTTTCCATGCCTGTGTGTTAAGCGTCTGCCCCCTGGTGGTCAGTGCGCATCATAGCTACTGGTCTAACGGTTGCTTAGGCTTTTATATATATAGATCATGAAAAGGGATCATTTTCTGATATTTTGTTCCCAGGAAGTTGCATTCAATTAGTACTTGGTTGAATAAGCAAGAAACTATTCCTCACCACAATCTATTGCCAACTATCTGCCCACTACATTCTTATTAGCTTTATCTATTTGTAAAATTCAACTAAATGTCAGTGGAGTAGAAGGTGAAAATAAAACACTCACAGAGTTTACCTAAGTATTTGTCATCCATGGAACCTTCTGGAAAGGAAATGCAGCTTTGCTTAGCTTAAAACAAATCCACTATTTCTCCAGACCTGATTACAATCAGCAAATAAACCATCTTGTTTACAGCATGACTCTGCTTTGGGCTTTAGAGAAAACCCACAGAATACAGCAGGAAAAAATGACCTATTACATTACAGTATATGATACAAAAAGATAGGACTCCCCAGTATTGTCCTTAGACTTAAGAAGTGTATTGGTGTGTATTATACTTTCATTATAAGAGAGGTAAACGGCAAGAAATCTCTACTCACTTAGATGTCATTTCTCAAGTAAAAAATAGATAGTATGACAATCTTCCATGAACTGAAATTAACTCCCAACAGAAGCTGCCATCAAGAAAAGATAAAATTTAGAAAATAGTTTATTATGAGACTTATCTTGCCAGGATTAGCACATGAAGTAGTTAAAAATACACAAATTTTTATGCGTCCTTTCGTGTGTGCACCGAGTTGGCTACATGCTTTTATTTTAGATGAGTCTTAAAGTCTTGGGATTAGAACTTAATGAATGATAATTTTCAAAGAACTTATTTGTGGTATAGCCATGCCAGCTGTATAGAGAACTGCCATTAAACAAGAGCAGCAAAAATCTGATCACTCTTTGGTAATAGTCTAAAAGTCTCACAGATTCTGACCAACAAGACCCATGTCTGACTACACCGTGGCTGAGGGTTTCTGTGGGCAGGTGTTGGGCTTGCTAGCTCTGGGTGTCACTAAGTTTGTAGCTACGAAATAATCTTTGGAATGACATTTGCATACAAATGCTGGGTGCTAACACTTGACACTGAATGATGAGGAAACACTCCATTCCAGCCGCCTATTCAGCACGGGCTCTCTCTGACCTCTCTGGCTACTCTCTCTCAGAGTCCTTTGCTGGTATCTCCTTCCAACTTCTAGCTAATGGTGTGTCCTACATTCAGCCTCCTGTTGTCTACATTGTCGACCTTCACGTAACTTAAATGAACATTTCAGCCTTCATATCCATCTAAGCTCCAGATTCAAGCACTCGATCGCCTGCTGGACATATTTCACTTGGATGTCCATTGGCCATATCAAACTTAAAAAGGAACCAGCAAGCCCTCCACATCTGAATAAGAACTGCACCACCAATCACCCAGTTACTCAGACTAAAATCATTCAGTATGTTCCACAGGTACCACATCTACAATATATCCCAAATTCTATCACATCTCACCATCTATACCACACACCCTTAGTCCAAGCCACCATTGTTTCTCATCTGGACAATAGCTACAGCCTCCTCACTGGTCTTCCTGCCTCCATCCTTGATCCTGACAATCCAATTTCCACTGAGTTGTCAGAATGACCTCGATAAACCTATAAGTCAGATGACAGTATCTCCTCCCTTTAAAAAGCTCAGGCGGCTCCTGTTACACTAACTAGACCAGCGGTTCTCAATCTGTGGGTCGCGACCCCTTTGGCGGTCGAACGACCCTTTCACAGGGGTCGCCTAAGACCATCCTGCATATCAGATATATTTACATTACGATTCATAACAGTAGCAACATTACAGTTAGGAAGTAGCAATGAAAATAATTTTATGGTTGGGTCACAACATGAGGAACTGTATTTAAAGGGCCAGAAGGTTGAGAACCACTGAACTAGACCCTCTCCACCCTCAGCTCCTGCATGCTCCTCCATCTCACTGGACTTCCTCCTGTACCTTGAGCAGTCCTTGGTTCAGAAACCTTGCTCTTGACTCTTCCTTTCCCTTAGCATTCTCAAACTGCAGATCTTCACTTGGCTGCTCTTTATCACCCTTCAGATCTCAACTCCAATTTTCTCTTCCTTTTCAGCTTCCATGATCCTAACTAAAGCAGCCCACACCACCCTGGCATCACTCTATCGCATTACCCTACTTGGTTTGCTCCAATTAGTATGTGACCTATTCCCAACCAATCAAATGAACCACTACAATTAAAGCATTTTACCAGCTAAGACAAGCTACATAAATCCCAAGACCTAATTACATGTAGGCAAACCTGCTGCAGTTTATGAAGGGTACCTGGATAGGACACACACTTCACGACGGAAAACACAGTAAGCCAGCTTTGCCATGAGGCCTCCACGTGGAGCAGTGCGAACTGCTAAGAGCAGAGCAACTAAGAATTTACCACATACAAAAACTAACAGCAGATGGTTCTCACACTTTTATAGTTAAAATTTTTTTAAAAAAATCAAACCACCAGAATTCCTACCAGGGCTGTTGAGAGCAAACTGTCTGTGAACCATGTGGCCTGTCTATTAATACATTTGACCTGTTAGCCAACAACTGTTCCCCAGCCAGGACGGAAGGTTACTCTGGGAGCTGGAGGAAAGCAGAAGACCCACTTAAAGGTTCAGAAGATGGGCACCAGGGGGGTGTTGAGGAAGCGGAAAGTAGTTATCACCAGGAAGAGATCATCAAGACGCAACCTAACCACAATCTCTAAGACCAACCAAGGGTTGTGGCCAAAGGTGGCCAATGATTTAAATGACTTTACTTCTATCTTTATTAAGAAAGAAACAGAAAAAAAGAGCCTTAAATTTCCACAGCAAGATTTAGACTCACTCTGTGGAATTATCTTTAGACCCTGTGGAGTATTAGGAAGAGGAACTGACTACAGTGGGGCCTTGACTTATGGGTGTCCCAACTAACGAGTTTTTTGAGATACCAGCTGTCTCTCGGCAGATTTTTTGCATTGAGTTGATAGAGTAATTTGAGTTAAGGAGCTCCTTAACGAGCTCGGTCTCGGAATGAATTAAACTCGTAAGTCAAGGCCCCACTGTACTGAGAATAATCGTTAACTCTCTGACCAGGTGTTAATGTGACTTCATTCCTGAAAGTACAGGAGAAAAGCTCTTTCAGCCTATTCTAACCACCACCTGTCCGCCAACACAATCACCAACCACTGTGGGTCCAAACTCTTTTATGTTTTAATTTAATTTTCACAGTAACTCTGTGAGGTAGCTATTATTACCCCCATTTCACAAACTGGAAAACTAAGGTCCAGTCACATGATCAGTTCTATTACGTTGGGGAAATAACTTTAAGGCTCTGGTTTCAAGTGTTCTTTCTTTAAACTCTGCTGTTTTCCTAAGTAGCTTATGATTTATTGTAAAAGAGGCATACAGAACAGCAGATGCTAAGACTAATATGAAAGATTAAAGCAAGTGATTCATGAGGTAACAAAAGACAGACACCCTGCTACCCTGTATAGCAATCAAGCAGGTGTTAACCATGATGAAGGTGGCGCTGACATGAAACCAGTGAGGAAAGAAGGGCTTAATTTAAGCTCAGGGGAGAAGGACCAGGATGGCAAGAAAAAGGGTGGCTATGCACATGGCAAGCCTTCCTGGCAACAGATGAAAGACTCACTATTAAAAGTTGAAGTTATAAAGAAAAATTCTAGAATTTTTCAGAGCCAAAAGGTCCTTCAAGGCCATCCCAAACCAACATTATGTTTTACAAATAAACAAATGAAATCTGGAGAGGGTAGATGATTTGAAAAAAGTCACCCAGACAATTAGGTAGCTATCAAATCTGTGCCTAGAACCCCGACCTCCTGGCTCCCGATCTGGGCTTCCAGAAGTTCTGGCTTGAGAATCAATTGCAATCTCCCCAGACATCAAGGAAACAACAAGCATAAGTCTCCCGTCTTTTTTTTTCTGCTTTCCTCCCAATCAATTCTGAATTATTTCCAAATATATAACTGATTCATTCAATGAATGAAGTCATTGCTATGAGAACTGGAGTCGTACAGCTGAACAATTAGAACCCCATCACCTAGAGTTAATAGGAAGTTTCGGGTCAGCCCATCCAACCTCCTCTCAATGCACAACGCCTATCTCCATGGCCTGACAGGTGATGGTGAAAGTGCTGAAAACTCAACGAGCTCTCATTATCAGAGAGCTGTGTCCTTGTGTTGGTTCTAAACCTGCCTCCCTGAAGCATTAGACCTAGAACTGTCCTCCAGAACAAGACACCCCAGGGCCAAAGACCTGCCTACATCCACATAGCACCTTTGTCTCACTTGGGGAACTAAGTATTCAACCTCCAAATTTATTTTACCTAAAAGAGAAAGAGAAAGACAAATGCATTTCCTCCCTCACAGTTGTATGGATTTGTCTTGACTTGAAGAACTCCAAGGATGTCCAAGGTTACGCCATCAGTAAAGCATTATGTTTGTTTGCACAAGAAGAAATTAAATAAGATAAACTCAGAGACCATGAAAGGCTTTTTGGTAATAAGCTGACAGAAAGTTTCCAAAACATTAACTGAAAAGCAGAAGTCCTTGGGTTAATGTTGATATGCATTTTTTATCAACACAAATATCCTGCCAGAAGTTTTGTTTTCTTTACTGAAATTTCACCCCTTTAATAAAAGTGTTCAATTCAGTGGTTTTCAGCATATTCACAAGGTTGTGCAAATGTCACCACCAATTCCAGAGCATTTTCATCACCCCAAACAGAAACTCTGTACCCACAAGCAGTGACTCCCCAACTTCCCAATTCCCCCAGCCCTGGGCAACCACTAATCTACTTTTTGCCTTTATAGATTTGCCTGTTCTGGACATTTCATATAAATTGAATTATATAATATATAGTTTTTTGTGAATGGTTCCTTTCACTTAGCATAATGTTTTCAAAGTTCATCCATATTGTATCATGAATCAATACTTCATTCCCTTTTATGACTGAATAATATTCCATTGTATGTATTTACCACATATTATGTGTCCATTCATCAACTGATGGACATTTGGGTTGTTGCTACTTTGCAGCTATTATGAATGCTGCAGTCATATAAAAGTTTTTTATGTGGATGCATGTTTTCATTTCTCTGGGCCTATATCTAGAACTGGAATGTGGGGGTCATAAGGTAATTCTATGTTTAACTTTTTGAGGAACTGACAAATTGTTTTCCAAAGTGGCTGTACCAATTTAGGTTGACACCAGCAGTATATGAGGGTTCCAATTTCTCCACATCCTTGCCAACACTTGTTACTGTCTGTCTTCTTTATTATAACCATCCTATTGGGGTATGCAGTGGTATTTCTTTGTGATGCTGACTTACATCTTGGGAGAAGTTTTTTAAATTGATATTTAATATATCATAAAATGTATTTTTACATACACATTATGGATGCAGAGATGTCTCCAACCATTTTAACACACTGTTGTGCTATTATCTCAACATTTATAAAATGGTCCAAAATGAGAGAATCATCTTATGGAAAGTAGAAGTTATACACATTCATGTGCTTTAGGAAAGAGAAGAGTGGACCGGGAGGAGGGGGCTAAAAGGGATTTCCGATAGGGTTTTCTGTGCCCCTCACTGCAATAACCAATACTGAGTATTTTTTGGGGGGGAGGGGAGGAGTCCCTGAAGTTTCCCACACGCTCAGCTCAGCTCTGCCCCTGACAGGCCTGGCGGGGGGGGGGGGGGGGGGGGGGGGGGGGCGCCTTCCCTGAGCTCAGCACTGGCTCCTTGGTCCTTACAGCGGCCGCACAGCCATTGCACTCAATACTGAGTATTGCCCAAGGAAGGCAGAAATGAATTCAAAGGCACTTGGGTGTCATTCCCATCCCTTAGAAGCTGCTTCCCCATCTGTAAAATTGAGCCAATAATATCCACAATGCAGGCCTCCTGTGAGGATTAGATATGCCCATGCAAATGAAGGATCTGGGCAGTGCCTGGTGTTACAGAAGATGCTCAAGATGTGGTCAGCACTGTTTTGCAATAAGAAATTTGGACCAATTTATACCAGGCACTTGTGTTATAATGTACCAACTCAGAAGGTTGGCATGCTGGTGCCCTTACAACATCCAAGTACCAAAGCACACCTCAGGTATCTTCTGGCCCACAGGTCTGCAACTCATGAGCTGGGTTCCCCTGAGCACGAGGCCATTTTATTTCTGAGGGTCCGAGCAAAACTTAGTCGGCTCCAAGGCCATCCTATACATGCTTTAAAAATAAATAAAATATCTATATCCAGCCATAAAGCTTGTTCAAGAAATACAAGGAGCTGCGTCCGTATAAGCCACAGAGACTCACCAGCTTTGCTATTACAGCTTTGGAGCTTCCTGGAAACTTCTGTGTTAATACCAACTACAAACCCGAAATAGATGCTTCCCGGGTCCTGACCATAACACCCTTTCAATCATCACCATTTCTTCGCAGGCCGGCCCCACCTCCAACACCTGCAACTCTTTGCCTGGCTGCTGGCTGCTGGAGCCCAGTCTATGGCCTACAGGTGGCCAGGACCTCCCAGCACCGACCCAGCAGTCCTCAAGCAATGACTGATAGGAGTTGGGGGAAATACTTTAGCTCCCTCACCCAGGAGTGGAAGTGGAGGGGTGACTCTGGCTCCCAGAGTTCCCCACCGGGGAAAAACTCCCATTGCTCAGGGTGGTAACCTGTGTGATGTCCCGCCCCACCTTGGTTCCTTCACTTTCCTGCCTCACTTCACCCTTCATCAGTGTTTCCTGGATCCGCCTCCCAAAGAAGCTTGCACTTGAATCCCTGTCTCAGTATCTGCTTCTGGGAAGCCCAGAGTAAGGCAAAACCCCAGACATGTTTTTCAGTCTTCCATTCAGTAGGTCCTAAGAGATTCCAGATTGTTAAATCACTTATGGAGCCATCACATTTGGCTGATGTCCAGAGAAGGGGGTGAGTGAAAATTGAAATCCTTGTTCAAATTTAACAAGCTGTGAGCTTGAGACACTGGCCTAGAGAAAAGGGTACCTTTTTCTTCATAAAAGGGTGCTGGTCACTTGCCAACCCTTGGGCCCAGGGGGCCACACCTGCCCAGATTACATAGGATTGCTACCGGCTTCTGAAGGCCCTGGCCTACCAGAGTGCCTGCGCACAACGTACAGGTGGGGTAGGTGCTCGGTAACAGTCTGCGGGCGGTGATGAGGACTCACACCTGCCAGAGGAGCACCTGGGAGATCAGACGCAGGACAGCATGAACTGGTGCTGGGTGCTGGGGGGAGGAAGAGAATCCATGCTCTCTGTCTCTCTCCAGTGTGTCAGAAACTTTACTAGCTGACCGTTTCGTTCCCCACCTCCAAGATTTTAGCAGTCACAGAGCTGCCCTCTCTTCTTATCCTTTCATAACTATTTACCCCACACCCACCTTCCCACTTCTCTGGAGCTGGCCTGCAAATCCCCAGAGCCCACCGTGCGGAAGCACTCCAGACCTGACAGTGACCACCAGCTCTTTCCTGTCACTGTGACATCCTCTCCCAGGTTCATCAATCTGTAAACGGAGCTGCACAAGGAAACCCTATGGCCAAGCAGCCTGCTTCCTCCCATCAGCTGAACCCTCCACTCCAGCTCCATCTTCTCACCACTCACTGCCTGCCCCCAACTGCGCTGGGATGACTCTGTGACTGGGTCTATAAATGCTAAGCCAGAGCTGGACCCAGACATTCCCATCCCATTGCCCACACTGGCTCTGTGCCCCAGGGAAGGCACTGGTGCCAGTTCTGGCCAAGCCAAGGCTGCTCCCAGGAGAGAAACTGACGTCCATAAAGCAGCAATTGGCTCCTACGGTGTTGCCACGGCAATGCCAACCTCTGCAGTCTCAAGAACGGACAAAAGCAGCACAGAAGAATGAACCTTGCAGGGGGAAACCAGGCTAGAATTCTCTCCTTCCTGCCAAGAGTCTTGCTGTGGGGACACACAAGCACTGTCAAGGCCGCAGACAGCTATGAAAAACCACTCTGGGAAGGCACCCCGCCCAAGTGATAATGAAGAAATTCAGAATTGCTGCCTGGCTAATAGGCAACATGAAGACAGAAGTGTTAAAGAAATTAATGGAATCTGTGTTTCAAAAATATGATTCGTATTTATATATGATTTTCACCTCATATCAAAATACAATGAACTCTCTCCTCCCCCCCATCTTTGCCCTTGAACTGCTCTTTACCTTAATCTACCAAGATACAGGGATGCATACAGTCAGGGGAACTGGTTCAAATCCAGAGCCTCACCCCTCACACGCCTATTTACCTACATTTTCTGGGCCTTCCCCTCTCTGTAAAGTGAAGGATTGGCTCTTTCTATGCCGCAATAATGTGCAGCACACGGGTTCTGGCTGTTCCCCGTGAGCGTGGCTTCTATAGTATCTTGACCACACACAGCACAAGAGAAGGTAAATTGGACTGAGCCCAGTGTGCTACATATTTAGAGAAATGAATGAAAATTGCTGCTATGTGATTTCAGCAGATCTGGTTTTCTGCCAAGTCAAGCCTGAAAAGAAAAAAGAAAAAATCAAACCTTCCTCACTGGAGAGGAGGCTGAAAAGCTGTTTCACTGAAGGAAGAACGTAGGACTCATTCAGCACAGACAACACTGAGCCTGCTTCTGGGGCATGTCGTCCGGTGGCAGCGTCCTGGCTCAGCTCTACGCCATCCAGGCAACCTGTCGCTCTGCAAACCTCTCCCCGTCCCACGGAGACTCAGGGGGCACCTCCAACACAGAAGCCACATGCTCACACATATACAAGTTCCCTTCTCTTTAGTTAAAAAATGAAATAGAAAAACGTTTGCCCAGAACTTCACTTGGCTAGGTATGGTACATATATAGAGGCTTCCGATAAACTGCAAATATTTACTACAAACAGAATGAAAAAATACCGGGGCTTTTTTTCACTCTACAGAAAGAGCTTTTAAAATGATAATTTTCCCATGTATTGAATAGCAATTTTGCTTTTATGGTAAGTTCAGGCCCCTCGTCTCCATTTGTTTCTCAGGACTGGAGAGGCTGGGCAGGAATATTAGCTTCCCTTCCTGGGAATGAAGAATAACTTCATGGCCATGTGAAAGGCAACGATTTGAGCTGAAAGGCAACGAGAAATCCAGAATTTCTGGTTCCCAGCTGAGCCTTGGATCCTTGACACCATATTGCATCTTATCACTGACCCTCCAGGAACATTTTTAACCCCCAACTACAGGTTGTATAAAAATGCCACGCATTTGCATTTAGAACATGACACAGTATAACCCAGAGTGCAATGACTTGCCTTTACATATTACTGAAAAAATAGCTTCCATTAATTACAGAAAAAGATGGCCCACAAGATAAGAGTAATTACATTAACCAAAACCAGCAAGGGTCATTAAGTCTGGGGTAGCTATGTCATGATTAGTGACAAAGGTGGCTCCCCCCTCCGATTAGAGCGCATTAGAGCTATAAAAGGGGAGCAGCTGATGCAAATCTAAACAGCTCTTCCAGCTCTTCCGCAGCCACTAAGTCTAGGATGGATGGGCTGGAACGAGGCTATGCGTGCTTCATACATCCCAGTCCGAGGAAACTCTGTCCTCATCCAGGAGAAGAGAAGTTTGACCCATAGAAGCAGAGGCGGCTTTCCCACTGGCAAATGAAGTACCTGGGCCCACCAAAAAAAATTCTTTAAAGATTTGGTATTTTGCTTTTACGGTAAGTTCAGGCCCCTTGTCTCCATTTGAAAGGCAACGATTTGAGCTGAAAGGCAACGAGAGATCCAGAATCTAAATTCAGCCACAATTTTGTAATCAGAAAAAAAGACTTTTAATTTTATTTGGAGGCTATGGCATCCTATTGTTTAGTGCTTAAGATACTGGAAGAGTTGGGTGGCCACAACTAGGTGGAATTTAAAAGCAAAAATCTCCCAATACTCTTCTGCCCTTCTCTCCTAACATTTCAGAAGGCTATGATCAGAAATAGTTCTCTAGTCTCTTGCTAGGAACAGCAATTAGCTTATCAGATTCATTAGTTTATAGAACAGAGATTTAAAACAATTGTTCATTTCTGAGTCAACAGTGGGTGGAGGGGGTGTTCCCCCCAGGCCAAGAGAGAGCATCAGGGTGAGGCGGGGAGGGGAGCACCAAAGGCAAATGCCATCTCCTTCACAACCAGCCTAGGATGGGCCAGCAGGCAGTCGTTTAAACCTATTATCCCAGCACTTTGGGCCCAAGATCGAGGGCAGTAAGTGTTTAATAGACACCCACACTCAGAGATACCTGAGGACTGCTTGCTGGTACCTTCTTGAGAAGGGAGCCCTGTGTTCTTCAGTTCTTACTCCACACTTCCTTCCAGCATCTCCCTTTCATAGCATTGTTTAAAAAAAGGAAGAAGCAGCCTGTGTTATCTTCTTCTATTTTTTTTTCTTTGTCCTCCCTCAAACCACTGCCGCATCTCTGCCTTCGGTCAAACCACTTGGAAGTCTGGTCTTCTCTTGCCTCTACTTCCTCACCCCTCTACCTTATATCCCACCACTTAATTTTTGCCTTCATTCAGCTGCTTTCTTTTTTTTTAAATATATTTTATTGATTTTTTACAGAGAGGAAGGGAGAGGGATAGAGAGTTAGAAACATCGATGAGAGAGAAACATCGATCAGCTGCCTCCTGCACACTCCCCACTGGGGATGTGCCCGCAACCAAGGTACATGCCCCTGACCGGAATCGAACCCGGGACCCTTCAGTCTGGAGGCCGACGCTCCATCCACTGTGCCAAGCCAGTTAGGGCGATTCAGCTGCTTTCTTAAAGAGCTCCAGAGCCTCCTAGGCCTCAAAGCTAGGACCCATGACTGGCTTCAATGTCCTCAAAACTTACAAACCATTTAGAACTGTGCACCAGCAACCTTGTTGAAACTGACCTGCTGTCTCCCTGGGCGCTGCAATCCCTGCTCAGGACTTTCCTCTTTTGACTCCTCTTTCCCTCCCTGTCACTAGTTATTAGATCCAACTCCTAATATAGAGCATCCCAGCTCTCTCACCATACCTCTTCCCTTCTCTTTCACACCTTCCTCTTCAGTACTCTCAAACACTCCTTTGGTTTCAGCCATAGCTGTGTGCCGAAGACACACACAAGTCTACCACTAACCCTGAGCCCCAAACCCATGGTTCCAACTGTCTGATTAAAGTCTAACTGGATGTCCCCGAAAACCCTAAACAATGTATGCTGAAGAGGGAGCCTTTCTCCTCCTCCCCCTCCACCTTTTCCACCACTGTCCCCAGTCCTCTAAGGACAGAGCCACCTTGCCCATAGTCCCTCCCCAGTGTAGAGTGCTTTGTAACTTGTAAAGTGATTTTTCTATGCCTTTTATTCTTTGGTTCTCATTACCACCCTGTTAAGCAAATACAATATGGGCTTTGTGACCTGGACAAGTCAGGGACCTCTCTGAACCTGACCTTGTCACCTGTAAAATGCCAAGAGTGATAGTTACATTGTCAGAGAGTAGTTGTGAGACATCTATGACCCAGGCACAGTGCAGGGTCTGGCAGGTGAGTCACTCAAATACGCTATCCCTCTCCCCTAGTGTCTGACCTCAGTGGTGCTTCAGATGACTGGTTTGTATTATGACACAGTTTGTGATCATAGCTCTCCTGGAATTGTATCAGAGTGCCTGTGAGCTCAAAGAAGGAGCAGGAAGGAGGCAGAGGGTGGAGGAGGAAAAGGGGCTGGGGTGGAAGACTGTCAGTCAGTTGCCACAGAGTGGTGGTTCAGTTCTCAGTCTATCTCTTGCTTTGCACCTCAATTATCCTTATTACTTTTTGTGCAAGTAATCTGCTTGTCTCTCTTCCCTCCAGTGCATTCTACATCCTTTCCCAAATCCACCTTCCTTTGGCCCACCTGCTAAAAGATGGCTCTGTCACTTGCTAGGATGCCCTACTGTATACAGCCCCTTAGTTAGATGCCTTCAACAACAGAAAACCTGTAGAACAACCCCCGCTGCGGGTCCCTTCCCACCCAACAGTCCAGTGCCACAGGCACAGCACCTTTCGGGCAGCTGCCTCACTGCTCTAACTACTCCCTCTAACTGGAATGGCACCTTGACACCTTTACCTTGTTATCTGTCAGATCACTACCTGTTCTTTAACACTCATACCAAATGCCATCTCTTCCAAAATGAAGCTTTTCTGGATAAGTGCTCACTGTCACAGGTTCTCTCTCTCTCTTCCCCTCTCTCCTGCTTGCTCTCTCTCTCTCTCTCTCTTCCACCCCAGCCCCTTTTCCTCCTCCACCCCCTGCCTCCTTCCTGCTCCTTCTTTGAGCTCACAGGCACTCTGATACAATTCCAGGAGAGCTATGATCACAAACTGTGTCATAATACAGATCAGTCATCTGAAGCACCACTGAGGTCAGACACTAGGGGAGAGGGATAGTGTATTTGAGTGACTCACCTGCCAGACCCTGCACTGTGCCTGGGTCATAGATGTTTCACAACTACTCTCTGACAATGTAACTATCACTCTTGGCATTTTACAGGTGACAAGGTCAGGTTCAGAGAGGTCCCTGACTTGTCCAGGTCACAAAGCCCATATTGTATTTGCTTAACAGGGTGGTAATGAGAACCAAAGAATAAAAGGCATAGAAAAATCACTTAACAAGTTGCAAAGCACTCTACACATATTTGTTATTGTCATTATAACTTACATTAACCTTTTATAAATATTTAGTTAAGAACATGTTTTCTATCTTACCCATTTTTGGATTCACTGCAGCATTTGTGATAATTATTAAAAGTTTAAATCATTGTCTGATTAAATTGGATTTCTGATGCCATGAATTAATGAATTAATAGTATTTTTGAAAATGTTTACACCAAAATCAAAGTTGCCATTTATTTCGCAGGTGCAAGTGTCAGGCATAGACGATCTCTGACCTCCACCGCAATGCTGGAAGGTTTGTATCGCTGTCCTCATGTCACATATGGGAAATAAGAGTTCAGTGAGTAACAGTCACACAGCTAATGAGGCGCAGCGGCGGGAGGATCTAATTTCAAAGCTGACGATGTCCCACCACTGCAAACTCCCACCACAATGATCCAATTCGCCCAGACGCTGTCAGAATCCAACAATGTTCCTGCATTGGAGGCGAGTCCTGTCACTTACGAGCACAGAATCATTTTCCGTCTTATAGCCACGAGCACTACGCGCTCCCTCTCAGATTCCACTCAGCAGCACCACATCCTCACGAACCTGGCATGGTCAGCAACCCTCCCACACAACTGGGCGATTTCACACATCCCTACAGACTGAGAACGTCTCTTCTCCCTGCTTTACTCAACAGAGGCTGACGGGACCCTTCACGTGCCAGGCACTGCTCCGGACACCGGGAATGCAGCAGTGATGAGACAGGAGCCCTGTTTTTATGGAGCTTACATTCCAACGGAGTAGGAGGAGACAGGCAGTAAGGAACCAAATCATAACAAAGCTGGTTTCTCCTCATGTTGGGTGTGATGAAAATAAAGAGGGACGGGGAGGGTGGCTCTGAGCACATGACACCAGAGCAGAGGCTTGGAGGTTCGCCAGCCATGGGAAGAGCGAGGGCAGAGTGCTCCCGGTAGAGGTCACCAGAAAGGTGCAGCCTCAGGTTAGGAAGCTAGCAGGTCCTGGAACGTGGTCAGATGTAATGGGAGAGAGCGAGGAGCTGGACGGCAAGAGATGATGCAGGAAAGCCAGGCAGAGGCCTGGTGCTGGAAAATCCTTGTAATGTTCTTTTAAGCAAAGGAATGGCCTAATTGGGCTTCTGCTTTAAAACAGTACTCTGGCTGCTCTGTGGGGACTTGGTATTTGGGGAGGGAATGTGAAGACAAACATGAAGACCAATTAGGAGACCATTCAGAAGTCCAGAAAGATATGAGGCAGCTTGGATTAAGGAGAGGGCAAGGGAGATGGAAAGAAGAGGCAGATTTGGGGTACAGTTGGGAGGTGGGCCCATGCTGCAAACAGGAATGAAAAAGAACCACCTGTAAAATACCTAAGAAAAAACTTCCCAAAGGATGTGAAGGACCTATATACTGAAAACTTACAAAGCATTATTAAAAGAGATTGGAAAATGACACAATGAAATGGAAAGATACTCCATGTTCATGGGTTGGAAGAATCAACATGGTTAAAATGGTCATATTACCCAAAGCAATATACAGATTTAATGCAATCCTCATCAAAATCCCAATGTCATTTTTTAAAGAAATAGAACAAAAAATCATCAGATTTGTATGGAACTACAAAAGACACCGAATAACCAAAGCAATCCTGAGAAAAAAGAACAAAGCCAGAGGTATCACACTACCAGACTTCAAATTATATTACAAAGCTACGATAATCAAAACAGGATGATATTGGCAGAAAAGCAGGCAGACAGACCAATAGAACAGAATTGAGATCCCAGAAATAAAACCACATGTATATGGGCAAATAAGTCTTTATAAAGGAGCCAAAAACACACAATGAAGAAAAGAAAGACTCTTCAAAAAATGGTGCTGGAAAACTGGAAAGCCACATGCAAAACAATGAAACTAGATTACAGTTTGTCCCCATGTACAAAAATTAATTCAAAATGGATTAAAGTCCTAAATATAACATCTGAAACAATAAACTACATAGGACAAAACATATAGACTAATAAACTTATGGACCTTGGACTTAGAGAACATTTTATGAATTTAATTCCAAAGGCAAGGGAAGTAAAGGCAAAAATAAATAAATGAACTAAAAGCTTCTGCACAGCAAAAGAAACCAACAACAAAACAAAAAGGCAACCAACTGAATGGGAGAAGATATTTGCAAACAACAGCTCTGACAAGGGGTAATATCTAACATAAAGAACTCATACAATTCAACACCAAGCAAACAATCCAATTAAACAATGGGCAGAGGACTTGAACAGACACTTTACCCAAGAAGACATATAAATGGCCAACAGACATATGAAAAGAAGCTCAACTTCACTAGCTATTAGGGAAATGCAAATCAAAACCACAATGAAATACCACCTCACGCCTATTAGAATGGCTATTATCAACAAAACAAGTAATAACAAGTGTTGGAGAAGTTGTGGAGAAAAAGAACCCACAATTCACTGCTGGTTGGAATATAAACTGGTACAGCCACTATGAAAAACAGTATGGCAGTTTCTCAAAAAATTAAGAATAGAGTCCCCCTGTGACAAAGCAATCCCTCTTCTGAATATCTACATGAAAAACTCAAAAACATTTATTTGCAAAAGTATATGCACCCCTATATTTATTGCAGCATTATTCACAGTGGCCAAGACTTGGAGACAACCAGTGTCCCTGGATAGAGGACTGGATAAAGAAGATGTGGTACATATATACTACACATATATACTACTCAGCCGTAAGAAAAGATAAAATGCTGCCATTTGTGACATCATGGATGGTCCTTGAGAATATTATGCTAAGTGAAATAGTCAGTCAGAAAAAGCTAAGAATCATATGAGTTTACTCATATATAGGATATAAAACTGAAACTCATAGACACAGACAACAGTATGGTTGTTACCAGAGGGAAAGGGGGTGGGTGGATAGCAAAGGGTAAAGAGGGGCAAATATTTGGTGATGGAAGATGATTTAACTTTGGGTGGTGGGCACACGATACAATATACAGATCACATATCATAGAAATGTACACTGAAACCTATATGATCTTATAAACCAATGTCACCCCAATAAATGTAATTTTTAAGAAAAAGAACCACATGAAGAACTCTATAAATACCCATGAGTCTGATAAACTGGTCTGCAAGCCAGTCACAGGCCACATACTACTTACTGAAGTCAGCCCCACCTCAAGGCTCACAAGGCCAGAAAGGTCCATTCATCCTTATTCTCAAAACAGTCTTTAGAGATTGCCTTCCCTCCTTTGACCTCCAAGTTCAAGCATGCCAACTGTGGAGTCATTGAATGGTCCAGAAATCAAGGCAAAGAGAGAGCCCGAGATACCAAGTACCTCATGTCAACATCTTGCATGCCCTCAACAATCCCACAGATTTGGTGCTATCACCACCCGATATGACAGGGAGAACACACTGACTTCCCAGTGTCACTTAACTGGTAGTTGGCAGATCCACAATCAAGTCCAGGTCTGTCTGACCCCATGCTCCTTCAACCGCGGACAAGAGACTCCACCAGAGGGAGAGTAAACCGCAGAGGCTGCAGTACTGTGAGCGGATCACACTCGCTCCTGAAACTAGTCTGGTTCTACTTCTTAACTTCAGTTTCCCCTTTTTTTCCCCCAAATTTCTCTAAGTAAGAATACTTTCATTTATTTAGCATGTAATTATTGATGCTTCCTTGTATCAGGCAACCTGATAGATCCTAGGAAGCCAATAGTGAGGACACCATCCCCAAGCACCAAGAATCCAGGGTCTGATGGGGGAGGCAAAGAGACAGGAAGGAAGGTGGCTTTTCCCTCCTAGGTCCTTTAAAGCTCAATAAATGCTAAGGTTAAACTGACATGGGAAATTTGGCCGCTATTTTCAAGGACTTTGCTGCTTTAGTGCCACACTGGCCTCATTATGTAGATAACTTCACAGATAAATTCCATTTTATTATACTCTAAGAGTACTGTCTAATAAAAAAAAATGTGTCAGCTTAAAAAATGCAAAGTCTCAGGCAAAGTAAATAACTTTTTTCTATTTTAGGCAGCAGTGCTAATCAGCACCTCACCAGAGAGCTGAGGCGGATTCTAAGTGCAAGGTGGGGAATGATAGTAACAGAGAACAATCCTTGGCTGCCGGAACCAGGCACCCTGGGGAGTGTGCTGCAGAAATCCTCTCATTGAATCCTCAGGCGACCCCATGAAGTGGGTAATATCAGGATGCCTTTTTTATGGGTAGAGAAACCGAGGCTTAGGGCAGTTAAATGACTTGCACGAGGTGACCCAGAGATGTCAGATGGAATGAAGGCCTGTGTTGTTAGCCCCTCTTCTGTTCTGCTAAGGCCAGGGTGGGCCTTTAAGATGGCTGAGGTGTCAGAAACAAGAAAGTGGTCTAATGGACCCAGCTTTATTTTGTTTAGAGGGGAGGAATCAATCGTGGAGGGTGATTAATTATCACATATTCAGGGTATTTTTTAAATAAATTGAGACAACTGCATCCCATCTCCCCAAGGGCAGATGACAAGGCTTTCACCCTCAGCCTGGCCGGTGAGGACAGAGATACAATGTGTACAGACAGTGGGGGTCTTGCTGGACCCTGGGGAGCTCTGCTGTCTCCCATAACTGTTTGCCAAGCCACAAATGCGAGGACCATTTCAAATCCCCGCTGCTGAGAAGTCTTTTTTCTCTGGTTAGCTTCTTTTGGTGGAGAATATATGTCTTCTCCCCAACTGAATGGCAACTCTCTGGAGAGGAGCCAGGCCTTGCCTACTACCCGTCTGTCTCTGATGCATTTCTCTGGGAAATGCAAATTGACGGTGATTCTGAAAGCAATCATCTGAGCATCTGGAAAGATCTGCTTTCGATCCTGGTAAACACTGGAATGCCTTTTCCAGACCAATTCTATAGCTGTGACTGTGGGCAGTGCTGAAATAAAAGAAAGCCAGGCCAGCCACAGCTTCAGTGTAAATGAGAGCAACAGCAGCTGAGTAGATAGGAAAGATCTGAGCCACAACAGGCCCAGAGACTCCCACAGGGACTTCCAACCTGGAGACTACAGACTAGATCTCCAAACAAACCAAAAGACAGGAAATCGCTTTTACCCTGAGGGCCCCAGTCGCTGCTTTTAAGTCTTAGATCCCCAACCACTTCAACTGCCTTGAGCCACATAGTGAGACAGGAGGGGAGGGCCATATGGATGCTCTCCTCTCCCTACCTCCCCACCTTCCTCCTTCAGACCCACCTGAGCCACGAAGGCCAGCTCACACCAGCTAACTGCTCACCTTGGTCTCCCCGTTCTTCCAAGGGTGCCCACAGACCTGGATATGAAGTCAGGAAGCACTGGGCATGGAGCCATTTGCAGAAAATGACTGCCTTTCTCGCTTGATTAGATGTGTTCGCCCTAGATTAAATGACCTACAGCTGCAGTGGTCACTCTGCTGCCACATGGTCCCCCTCACTCAGGAAAAAGATGCAAGAGGCCACAGCCTCCTGAGCTAATGGGCAAAGCTCGGGGCCCAGTCGTGCAGTGAGTGGGCCCTTTTCGTGCCCACAATTCCACACCTGGGTGCCTGAGTGCCACGGTGTCTGAAGCCCAAAACCTTGACAACAGGCAGCCAATGCCATGAATGCAGCAACAGCAGGCTGTCCTCACAGGCCACACCTGAGGAGAAGGTGGTCTGTGCGGCACAGGTGGGACTTCCCCTCCTCCCCTCAGTTCAGACAAGCCCCCACAAAGAAACCTCACCAGAGCCAGAGGACTCAAAAAGGGAGACTTTAGGCTACTTCCCCTTCAATGGGTCTGAAAAGCAGCTGCTACTGTCATTGTCCATCTCAGTTTTCAGGTTTTCCTGAACACCAAGCCCTTCCTGCAGTAAAGCTGTCAGTTACAAACACCTCCCTCCCCAGGGCCTGCCAAAGGCTCAGCGAGGCAGTATTAGCCTAGCTTCCCTCGGTCTCCACTTTTGCAGCCATTTGCTGCCCTCTAAGCACTTCTACTTATCTCTTCCCTTCTTTTCTGTTGACTTATTTAAACATCAAGAATTGGCTCAATTTTACTTGCAGAATGTACTGGTAGGAGAGGCAACTTCTCCCTCTCTCCTCCACCTCCATCTTTCCTCCAGCACGGGCGAAGTCTTGCTCTTTCTCCCTCCATCCTAGGTGAACCCACCTTCCTGCATCCCTGACCCTGGCTCCCTCTATCCTCTCTCACACGCATCTTCTCCAATTCCTCCTCCATCAGCTAAAAACAGGCCCATGTTCTTGCTATTCTGAAAAACAAAACCCTTCCCATCCACCTTGTTTCTGCGTCATCTTCCTGTGCCTTCGTCACACACCAAGCCTCTCAGAAAAAAAAGCAGAACATACTCCCTGCTTCCTTCCTCTAACTCCCTCCTCAGTCTATGCCGATCCGTCTGCTAAACCAGCGCCCGCAAAGGCCTCACAGTCATCCCATCAGCAAACCCAGCTGCCTCCCTCAGTCACCTTATGGCCTTCTCTGCAGCATCTGCCCCTGCACCTGCCTCCCTCTTCCAAAAAGATTGCCCCTGCAGCTCTAAATTCCCTCAGTGCTCCTTCAGCTCCGCTCACTTCTCTTCTTTCTGAACACTGGCCTTCCCTGCAATAGAGTTTTTGTCCCCCTGCCCTCTCTAAACCATCGTTTCCCCACTCAGAGATTTGTGTGCTACCATCACAATCTTTGCCATAGCCATGTACCATCTGCAAACCTGTAATTTCGCATTTTTCTTTAAATCGATTCATTTTTCCTTTACTATACTTTCCACAAATCTTTTACATTACTATTATGCATAAAAAATTACATATTATAAATAGAAGGCAGTAAAAATAAATACAATGAGTATTAATGAATTCTAGCTGGATACCAGAGCCCACCAGGGGTTCCAAACCTAAGACCTCCTCTTTCCTTTTGTTAAAAGAAAAATTCCAAAGTATTAGAGATTAAAGACTAGCACCAAACTGAGCCTTTCTCTGACAGAATCACAAGAAATGAAAAAGGGAATGAAAAGAAAATAACTTTTCATTGTGTGACTCCATGTTATCTAAGGCCATGTCTGTGTACTGCCTAAAATTATCCAGCTATGAAAATAATTCCCCGACTAAATACTAGGATTAGTTCTCATACCCCCATGGTTCTCTTCAGGAGACTTACAATTGTGACTTCTTTGATGGCTAACCATACTTCCTTTCCATCCCACATGTCCTTAGAAAATGAGATTATAGACATAAATTGAAACAAGATAGACAACAAACGCCCAGATGTCAGAACTGGTGCAGAACATCAGCCATCCACCCCAGATGGAGTTACCCATCAGCGCTAGAGCCTGCAACGCGTCCAGAAACTGCCCATCCCAGTATGTCTCATCAATCAGTAACAAACAATAGGACAGCCAACATCTGGAAGGTTTACATGCCCAGTGCTGCACCACACACCTCACAGACACGCTCTTCAATCTGCACAATACCCTTATGAGGTGCTGGCATTGTTATGCCCAATGTTAGGAACCCAACATTCAGGGAAGATAAGGAACCTGCCAAGGATGTCCAGGAAGCAGCAGGTCCAGGATCTGCACCAAGCTTGTCTAACTCCAGACTCGTGCTCCTAACTCTTCTGCTCACCGATGCTGAGGCACAAGGCAATTTTAAACCTCACGAACCTCAAAATAACAGCCTGCTGCTTTTAAGCACAATTAAGACAATGGGTTGGCACAACAGGAAAACCGTTCAATATGTGATTAAACATAATTACTGGTGTCCTCTAATTGTTTAGGAAAATAAGTTTCTCTCCGTTGACAAGCTGTAATTCTGGTGTGAGCTAAGAGAACGTTCAAGTCTTCGTTTCAGTCTGTACATCTCCAGCACATGCACAGATTACTGGTGAGTACTAGAGTGGCTCGAAGATGTCTTCAATATGTAACTTAGAATCAAATAAGCTAGGGCATGGAGGGATTTTAGCAATTCTACCCAATCCTGCATTTTAAAGATGGGAAATCAGGGCCCAGGGTAGTAATTTCCCAAGAACATGCAAGTCTCTGCCTCCCACTCAAGTGCTCAGTGTACCTCACTCACTGATTAGACAGGTTAAGATCTAAAGCTGAAAACCTGGATTCACCACTTGGCAGCTGTGTGATCTTAGGCAAGTTACTTAACCTCTCTGAGCTTGAGCCAAGAAGGTAATAGTAATTATCACATAGGGTTTTATGAGGCTTAGATGAGTTAATATATATAAAACACTTAGAACACTACCTGGGCATATGGCATCTTATTAATACATTTAGCCATTAACAAACACTCTTATTTGAACAGTAAGCTACACATGGACGACAGCCTTGGAAGGACTTCAAGGTTCTAATCACTGCTAAGAACAGTGATATGTGTGTGTTCTCATCTACCGAGGAGCTGTTAGAGTTCATCTCCAATACCTACAGGAAGCTCAAACAATGAAGCAAAGGAGTCTGGCTCAGGAGGGAGGGAGAAGGGCACTAAACCTTAGTGCCTTGCTCTGTGCTTCTTCGACTGCAGGAATGAGCTTCAGTGTCAGCAGCCATGCTCCTGTGGGTAGACTTGGTTCTTTGGATAACCATGACCAGAAGAGCAAATAAACAAACAAAAAAAAGTAACATGAGCAAATGTTTATGGAGCATATACTTTGTAGAAAGCACTAGACGCAATATGAGAAACAAAGAAATTTAGGTAGCAATATCTAAGGCAAGCTTAGCAAATACCTAGAACTACACTCACTTCTTTCTTGCACACCATGGTAGACATCACTAATCCATCACAGCACACTTGCCCAAAAAGCTCAAGTACAGCCGTACAATTCTTCTTAACCTGGTGCTCCAAAAGCCACTGCCAGTACACAAGCATTGAGTATTAGGGGATGAAGGTATAAGCAGGCCACCCAAGAATGACGCACGGGACTAAAACTCAGTGGAGGCCAAGAATTATTTTTACTTACATTCTTTTTATAAGATGGTTGCATTTAAAACCACTAAGGATACAAAATATATCTTATGTGTACTGCAGTGAAAGGTTCAAAGCATCCAAGAGATAATACACATAAGCAATGTGAGATGCTCTTTTTATAAGGCTCTTTGTCAAAATACACAAGCACTCCCGAAACATTCTAATTCTCCCCAGATCCCAGCAGAAAAAATAGCAGCATCTCTCTCCCTCTCTATGAAATCAGTAAAAACATATTTTTAAAGAAAGAGCCAGTCTCCTCCATGTACAGCCCACCCATTTTGAAGAGGCAAGAAGTAACAGACCCTGTTTAATTCAAGTAAAAAGTAGTGTTTAAAAGTATACCTTGCTAGGCACAAAATATTCAGTGTTGAAAAGCAAGGACCTACAACCAAGATTATTCTACCCAGCAAACCTATCATTTAGAATCAGATAGCTAGAGCTTCCCAAACAAGAAAAAGTTAAAGAAGTTAATCAAGAAATACTTAAGAAGCCCTGGCCGGTTTGGCTCAGTGGATAGAGCATCATCTGGGAACTGAAGAGTCCCGGGTTAGATTCCGGTCAAGGGCACATGCCCGGGTTGTGGGCTTGATCCCCAGTGGGGGACTTGCGGGAGGCAGCTGATCCATGATTCTCTTTCATCATGGATGTTTCTATCTCTCTCTCCCTCTTCCTTCCTCTCTGAAATCAATAAAAATATATTTTTTAAAAAAAGAAATACTTAAGAAGAAAGATAAAAAACATGAATAATAAAACGGCAATAACTGCTTATGTACCAGCAATTACTTTAAATGTAAATAGTTTAAATGCTCCAATCAAAAGACATATAGTGGCTGAATGGATAACAAAATAAGACCAGTACATATGCTGTCTATAAGAGACTTTTCGGATGGAGAGACACACACAAACTAAAAGGGAAGGAAAAAGATGTTTCATGAAAATGAAAACAGGAAAAAAAATAGCCAGGATCAATACTTATACCAGATAAAATAGACTTTAAAACAAAAGCTATAACAAAAGACAGAGGACTCAGTAATCCTACTTCTGTGTACATATCCAAAAAGACTCAAAACATTAATTTGAAAAGATATGTGCATTTCATTTTTTGTAAAACTGTAGACAAAGCAAATTGGTCTCTAGTGACAGAGGACAGATTAGTATGTTTGAGAATGGTGGGGGGAGGGTAAGGGTGGGAGGGAGGGAGAAGTGGGGATGATTACAAAGAAACACTGGGAATCTTTTTGGGGGGGAATGGATATGTTATTCATTATCTTAACTGTCATGATGGTTGCATATATCAAAACTTACCAAATTGTACACTTCAAATATGTGTAGTTTACTGTATGTCAATTATGTCTCAGTGAAGATATTTGAAACAAAACCAAGTTTTTTAAAAGTATACCTTGTTCACGTTTGTCTTAAGTATCCTGGTCTCTGTAGAGGCAACAGACCCGTTAAGAAAAGGCTGTGACTGAGGTCATGTCTCACAGAAGCCATTATCCAGACTCCTTAAGGCAGGACAAATAATGTTTCCTCTGAAGGGCCCAGGAGATTGATGGGAGGAGGTTTCCAGGAGCAGGAGGGAGCTGGGAAGGAGCAGGGGGAAGGCGCGCCGGAGCCGGCTGTGGGTGTGCACGGCACGGGGGTGGCACATATGCCTGGCTAGTTGCCAGACAGTGCTGAGAGGAAGTTGCTTTAAAAACATTTAATTGGTAAATAACCTGCTATTAAGGATGAAACCTGCCAAAACCGGTTTGGCTCAGTGGATAGAGCGTCGGCTTGCGGACTGAAAGGTCCCAAGTTCGATTCCGGTCAAGGGCATGTACCTGGGTTGCGAGCACATCCCCTGTGGGAGATGTGCGGGAGGCGGCTGATCGATGTTTCTCTCCCATCGATGTTTCTAACTATCTATCTCTCTCCCTTCCTCTCTGTAAAAAATCAATAAAATATATTAAAAAAAAAAAAAAAAAAGGATGAAACCATTTATATCTTCAGTTTAAAACCTCCCTTGTACTATTTCAATGTTTTCTTGTTCATTTTTTTAATAAGACATGTTTATATGATTCAAACACTAAAAGCATAAAAGGGTGTACAATGAGAAATCTCCCTTATAACCCTGTCCTCCCTTCCCCCAGCAGCCAGCTACTCCCCACCTCCCAAGCCAACCACTGCTGCTGGTTCCACGCCTATCTTCCCAGAGTTCTTTGTACACACAGAAGCAGACAGACACAGATTCTTAGTTTCCGCCTTTATGCCATAAAGAGTGGCATGTGATACACACCTGTCTCTACCATGCTTTCATCATTTAATATATCTTGATGATCTTTCCATCTATTACTACATAGAGAACTTTTGCATAATAAGTTTTCTTTAATTTACATATTATTTACATAAATATAAAGTATTCTACTAGATAATTTTGAAAATCATGTAGTCTTATGTTACCATGACCTAAAATAAGATATAAGAAATTCGCAATGTCAACCCCACCTCAGTAATCTCCCTTTTGATTTGTCACCAGGATGAGTGATTTTTTATACATGTTCTAAGGCTATAATGATACCCTGTTCCTGTTAGAGACTCATGATGAATTTCACGAGATATTTCGCCCCTCCAGGAAGGCTCCTCCAATACCGCTCTCCCCCACCCCCCGTCCCATTCTGGACAAGGTGCCCTCCCTGTGGTCCCACACCTGTATTGCCCTCCAACACTGCTCAATGGCCTCTGAAATGATTTTTCTCTCCCACTTAAGACTGGGGTTCATTCTTTGTCACCAGTGACACTCTGGTATCTATTGAGAAAGCACCAACTAAATATTTGTTAAAGCCTTTCCCCAAGGCAGTTTGCAATTAGACAGTTAAAGTATCGATTCCCAGACCCATGTTGCTATGGAAGTGACTAAATGCAAACTCCATTTCACAATGAAAGTGACTGTCAGAAAGGAGGCAGGAAGCTTGTGATGAGGCAAAGGCAGGCCAGCCCTGTGATGGAGAAGCGGCAGTCAGGATTCTGGTAGCAGACAGGGAAGAGGCCTTGCTGTCAGTTATCTGCCTTTGCTGATGAAGGAAAGAATGAGGGACAATTTAAAAGTTGATTTCCCAGGTTTTGAAAACAAATCAGAGGCCTTTACTGGGCTTAACATGAAACGTTCACAGAGAAGGCATTCCCTGCACCCCCATCACTGGACTGTAAATTTTAAACAGAAAAGGGAGGCAAGGCGGGGTACGGGACAGAGTGTCCACAATAATGTGGGGTAGGAATGAGGAGAGATAAATTATCAGGAAAACCATCTGCTTCGAGGTCTGAGAAGTAGAAGGTGTTGTAAAAATAGAGAACTTTGGGGAATACTGAAAATTGAGCTGCAGAGAAGGCAAATGGGAAAAATCACCAAATCAGCAGAATAGCTTTCCAAGGAACAAACAAGGTACCTGAAGAGTAGGAAAATGGTTCAATAAAGCTGACTGAGGAGCCAAATTCTGGGGCAGCTACCAACCTTAATTGTTTCTGTACTGGTCTCAGCCAAGCTTGATGCAGGGCCCGGTTGGACCACTAGTTTTCTATGGGATCTGAGCTCATCCTGCTGCCTCCAAGCCCCAGGACCACCTCACCCTCAGCCATGAACGCAGGAGCTGGACATGAGGGTACAGTGGAGAAGTGGGGACACAACGTCACGGAATTCAGGAGGAAGAAATTCCTATTACTTGGTAGTGTTAATCTGTTGAACCAGTTTTTAAGGAATCTCTAGGTAAATGAGGAATATTAATCAGCCATTTTTTATGCAAAGCACAAGCATGTCTAGGATGTTCTCATTTCAGATAATAAAATAAATCCCTTTAATATGCTTTACTTCACCTGATTTCTGTTTCTGAGGAACGCTTCACACAACCATCCACCTCACTGTGACAGCAGCATCTGGCTGTCAGGGAGGCCACATCCAGTACTCGGGACTGAAAGCCCAACAATGTCCCCACTGCAAAAGGCTGGCATGCCTCGTACTTGGACCCGCTATTCCCTTGTCTTCATGCTCCCAAAGCTCACTCTCTGGGAGGGCTCCCCAAGAACTCTGCTCTGGAGAATATTGTAATTAGGAAAAAGCCAGGTAACCCACCACGGGCTATAACCTCCAGAGGAAAGGTCTGAGTGTTGTGATCCCTGAACTCCCTGCAGTGTGGAACTACACGTCGCCCCAAATTCATAGGTTGAAGCCCTGACCTCCAATGTGGCAGCGTTTGGAACTAGGGCCTTCAAGGCAGTCATGAAGGTTAAATGAAGTCATAAATGTGGGGCCCTTATCCAATAGGACTGGTGTCCTTGTGAGAAAAGGAGAGAAACCAGAAATCTCTCCTTCCATGCTTGCACCAAGAAAATGCCATATGAGGATAGATACAGTGAGAAGGTGCCATACACAAGCCAGCAAGAGAGACCTCACCAGAAACCAACTCTGCTGGCACCTTGATCTTGGACTTCCAGCCTCTACAACTATGAGAAAATGCATTTCTGTTGGTTAAGCCACTCTGTGTGTGGTATTTTCTTATGGCAACCGAAGCAGACTAATACACCACCTATACCAAACTGGATTTGAACAAGCTATGTTTTGCTACCATCAGAATTCACAGCAGCTTTAAGTAGTTATTTTGAAACATAAATGTTAAGAGAAAAGAGCTAGTCACAGAAAAATATACATGGTATATTTATAAATATTTTATAGATACATGACCGAGCAAAATTAAGCCATATATCATTTAGGACTAAAAAAAATGTCTGCAGTAAAACCTTAAGGAATATTAGAGGCTCCTCCTGGAATGAGAGGGTGACTGCAGGGACCAAGGGAGAGTCACACCGGTAACGTGCTGTCAGGTGGACGGTGATCTCAGAGTATTAATTTTCTTAGCATCTCTCACAACTTATTTGGTTATATATATTATCTTATGTGTATTAAATATTTACAATTGAATTTGTAAAAATAAGGTGCTGGAGTAATAGAACACCCATCACTTAACAGCAGTTATTCTGGAGGGAGGGGATATGGGACATTTCTACTTTCCAAAGTTAGCTCCTTAAATTTTATTGATTGTCCTAAAGTGTCTACATAATAGTTATATTTAGAATAAAAAGTCAAAAAGTAAAAGAAGTAAAAAGAAGCTACTGAACATTTGTGATTACTTTCACAGTCTTTTCAATCATCCCTTCCCTGTTTCATTTTCTTGAGTGATAAAGTCAGATGAACAACTGACCATCTTTACGACAAATTTATTGGCTCATCTAAAATAATTTTGAGCCCTGACCGGTTTGGCTCAGTGGATAGAGCATCGGCCTACGGACTGAAAGGTCCCAGGTTCGATTCCGGTCAAGGGCATGTACCTTGGTTGCGGGCACATCCCCAGTAGGAGGTGTGCAAGAGGCAGCTCATTGATGTTTCTCTTTCATCGATGTTTCTAACTCTCTATCCCTCTCTCTTTCTCTCTGTGAAAAATCAATAAAATATATTTTAAATAAATAAATAAGTAAATAAATAAAATAAAATAATTTTGATCCTCAGACCCGATGGCTCAGTATTGATTTATTATATATTTTACACATATGCTTACTGTATTTGACATGTAACCTTCAGCTAAAATTAACCCACACTCTTTGGAAATGAAAATTATAGCTATCGGGTTATAATAATTCAATCACTCTATATAGCCTAGTTATTAGGAAAACACCAGGAAACAGACAACCAAGGAAGGAAGTCTCTTATTTCTTTTCCTTTCAAGGGAATTTAGGCAATTTCATCTGCTTAAATGTAAAGACATTTCCCTTTCAGAGATGAGGACTATCAATAGAATTTTAAGTGTGGTTCATTTATATTTATATCTTTAATTTTGAATTTCTTTGTGATGCTAGTTTTCAGTTCAAATTAAAATAATTTTATAAGTTGTGAATCAAGAGAAAAGTATTTTGTGTGTGGCTTCTACATTTTAGTAGAAGAGGAAATCATTTCAACACAACCATTTTCTATACTTAATGAATCTCTAATTTCTTTCCTTTTTGGCGCTGCCAACTGACTAGCTAAGTAGAATGAAACATAGTTTGGATAATAAATACAAAATAAATTTTATCCTTTGGAAATGGAGCCACTTTATAAAATTTCCCCAACTTTAAATGTGTTTATGCTCAATAAGTCTTCAGTATTATTTAATCACTTATCAGCTATATTGCCATTATTTGTCTGTGCGTGTGTCTGTCTATCTCTCACTAGACTGAGTTGGCTGAGGATAGGATAAATGGACTGTGCTCCATAAGGAATGCCTGTATGCAATCTGGTCCAATGATGCTGAATTTCACAAAAGGAACATGTGAGTGAGCAGCTCCCTTAGTCCTCAGGTGGAACTGACAGGAGGGAGAAAGAGAGGGGCAACAGAACAAAAAAATAATTACAAAAATGAGCAATAAGTATCACAAGAAATATTCTTTCAGTCACTCATTCATTCCATCATGTATTGTGTACCCATTATTATTCATATGGTGAGAATATGCAAATAAATCAAACAATGCATATCAGGGTTGGGTGGAGGGGAGGCAAAAAGGAGAAAATGGGAGACATTTAATACTGTTAACAATGAAGAAATTTTCGTAAAAAAATAATGTATATCAATTATGGCTCAATAAAGTTATGAAGGAAAGAAAAAGGAAGGGAGGGAGGGAAATCAAACCCCCTACCAATAAAGTTATGAAGGAAAGAAAAAGGAAGGGAGGGAGGGAAATCAAACCCCCTACCAGAGAGAAACTCGTACTCTTAAGTGGGGCAATTCCAAAAAGGGAAGAGCTAAGGCAAAAGAAAATGCCTCACAGTGAGTTTCGAGGGTGAGCATTTCAGGAGTCAGAGACAAATGGGAATGGCACGCCAAGAGATGGAAACCTCATGAACAAAAAGCTGAAAGAGTGAATGAAGGTACAGACTAATGTTGGGATATAGTATCTATTTAGGCTTGAGAAAGGCAGAGAAATGAAGTAGAGTGATCATGGCAAAAGACTGAAGGGAATATATTGTGGAGGGTTTTACTGAATCTCAGGAACCAAGCTGAGAATTTCAAATTTATTTTAGTGAGCAAAGGAGTGTCTTAAAAGTTTTTGAATAAAGAATTGACATATCCTGAGTAGTACTTCAGAAGGAAGATTTTAGCTAAAGTGTTCAAGAGACTAGAGGGAGTGAAGAGCCAGCAGAAAACGTTTTCCAGGTTACAATCAAAGCAAGAAGCAATCAAGGTCTTCAACACCTATTCATGATTTTAAAAAACATACAAAACTAGAAATAGATGGTACTTCCCTTACCTTGATAATGAATATCTAAGCACCTACATCAAACATTGCTTTAAGAGCAAGAAAAGGACAGGATTCCTGCTATCATCATTGTTATTTTACATTGTCCTGGAGGTCCTATCCAACACAGTAAGAAAAGAAATAAGAAATAAAAAGTATATGTTTTGGGAAAGAAGAAAACAAAACTGTCATTATTTGAAGTTGATAAAAATTATCTTCATGATGTATCTTTTAAAATCTGTCAATTTTTTAGAAAACAGTTTAGTAATATGATTAAATGTACAGATGGATTTAGAAATCCAAGAAGTAGACATAAACCTCTCCCCTTTTAAGACACAGAAGAGCAGGGTGAACACATGTTTTTATAAGAAAAGCATCATAATCCTTTTCACTGGGGACAGATCCAGGTAGGTTTATAGTGCACTAAAACATCCAGAAGTCTAGCCTAGGAAGTTCCCCAGCAAATGCACCACACCCTGAGAGGACTGGCATCCTGTTCTATGCCGTGACCTAAAGAGTCTTTCAGATGGAAATCATAGCAACAACAAGAGAAGCTAAATGACCTTTGTACATAATTTGATTTCAACGCAAGGGCAATCAACAGAGAGAAAAATATCCTCCATTTCCTATAGCCCAAGTTTACATCTCTCTTCTCCTATAGCAGTTCCCAAACTACTTCTCAGCACAATGGGTTGCTGATGGCAAACACCAAGTTAAACAATGCTAGGAGTGCGTATCTACTGCAGGATTGTTGATGCAGCGGCAGAGCGAGTCTCCAAGAGGCAGGGAATCTGAGCCACTCCCTACATTAAACTGACATCAAACCCTTCCATCAGGGAATAACTCAAGGGCTAGTGGCCCAGAGGAACTCTAATTTAGAACATGTGGTGCACCTGAACATTCTCAGCTCCTGGCAGTAACAAACATGTAGATGCAACATAGCAAACAGTTAAAAGCAAGGACTCTGGGGCTACATTGCCTACGTTTGAATCCCAGATCCACAACTTACTCTTGTGTGACCTTGGGAAATTTACTTAACCTTTCTGTTCTCCAGAGTCCTCATCTGTGGAATGGGGAGAGGGGTTGTGACAATAGTAGCTACCTCATCAGATGGTATTTTTAAAATAAATGGGTGAATATATGTAAAGCACTTACATAAATGTTAAGTCAAGCAGATTTCATTAGATGCTATCATTACTCTGTTAGAATTATATTTTACAAGCAATCGGGGAAGAATATACCCTCATTGGTTTGAGAAGAAAATTACTCTTCATCAAATGGTCTGTGAGAAGAACAGTAACACACATGCTATCTGTAGTTCTGCTAATCAAGACACTCTATTAACTAATATTTATACTGAACACATTGATGCCTAGAGTTGTGTTTGGGGTGGGGTGAGGCAAATAGAAAATAAAAAAGAAATTATCCTTAACTTTAAAAAGATTAATACAGGCCTGGCCAGTGTGGCTTAGTTGGTTGGGCATTCTCCCATGCACCGACAGGTTGCTGGTATCCAGGCACATACTGGGCTGTGGGCTCAATCCCCATTAGAGGGTGTTGTCAGAGGTAGCCGATTGATGTTTTGTTCTCACATCGATGTCTCTCTCTCTCTCCCTCTCTCTCTCTCTCTCTTCCTCTCTCTCAAAAAATCAATATTAAAAAACTTAAATAGTGCCTAACCGGTTTGGCTCAGTGGATAGAGCATCAGCCTGCGGACTGAAAGGTCCCGGGTTCGATTCCAGTCAAGGGCATGTACCTTGGTTTCGGGCACATCCCCAGTGGGGGGTGTGAAGGAGGCAGCTGATCGATGTTTCTCTCTTATTGATGTTTCTAACTCTCTATTCCTCTCCTTCCTCTCTGTAAAAAATCAATAAAATATATTTTTTAATAAATCTTAAATAGTAATAAAAAAGATTGATACATTTTCACCAAATATGCTCCCCCTAAGCATCTAAGTTGAAAAGCACCTGTCTGCAACTTCCCACACTCACTTTCAGAGTAAGTTCTATCTTCAGGAAGGAAATTGAGTGCTAACGAATTTCTCCCAGTATTAAGCCACTTTACACGGTTGTTTCCTATCACCTCTACCTTTAAAATAAGCAAGACCAATGGACATGAAACTACTATTGTACACTGAGGAGCCTCTGACATGCACAATATTCAAAATTGGATAGTTATTAACAGCAATGGAAAAATCTTCCAGGAAACAGCTATATTATCAGAAAAGCATTATGTTAAATATGGCTTAAGTTACTTTACTGTGCATCAAATCCTTGAAATTTGGTGATCCATATATGATAACCAGTAGCAAGGAAAACTTCTTCCCCCAACTATTGGGGTTAAACAAGATGTAAGATATTAATCCTTTTGGGTGATAAATCAAGAGCCCGAAACAGTTGGATCGTTTGGAATGGACAAGAACTGCATATTGAACTACCAGGTACAGAGCTGTGAAAAGCAAACTGCAATAGCACCTGCCTCTGTGGGACCCAGAAAAGGGTTGTTTGGGGGAAAGGCTCACATGCATTTAAGGATAAATGATTTGTAGAAGCATTTCTGAACCAGCTATAGGCTAGAGTATGAAGTCCACCAAATCACATTTCAATTCCTCTAGCCCACTTTAAGTCTCCACATCTGATTCCTTCCTGTCTGGTCTAATCTGACCACCTTATTACTCCTCCATACTCAGGCCTCATGAACATGGCCCTCAGGCTTGCTCCCTCCCTCGAACACACAGTGATCACCTTACATATCTCTTCTCTCAGGTAAAAATTCTACCCCGTCCTTCCTTTTCTCTTTATCTCTTTCTGTGTTCTTTAATTTTTATACCATGAGTGTGTACAAGTTTATCATATTTTTAAAACCTATGATTTAACCAGACT
The DNA here is from genome assembly GCF_028538775.1 of Myotis yumanensis. Lineage (NCBI taxonomy): Eukaryota > Metazoa > Chordata > Mammalia > Chiroptera > Vespertilionidae > Myotis > Myotis yumanensis. The sequence goes on from NW_027223759.1 coordinate 63,524,929, forward strand.
CATAGGTAAAACTTTCACAAACCAATAAGTTTCTTAAATAAATGGTACTCAACACAATAATTAAGGCATCAAAAAAGAGTGACAAACTATGCAATAGAGAGCAGTACTTTGTATTCAAATTAAATAGTGTAAGAAAGGAAATGTGTCATGTTTTCTATAGTAAGTCAAGAGAACAAAGACACCAAGGAAGGGGACCTACAGCACTCTTTTCTCTTTTTTCTGCCTGACCCAGGTTTCCTCTTCATATTGCCTTTCTTTTAGTTTATCTTTTTCAGGTTCTCTGTCCTAGGCCTGGCTTTGCCAGTGATGCCCATAGGATGCTGAACCTGGTTGGTGGGCTAACCCAGAACTAAAGAGCTTATATACAGTAAACTTAGGTAAAAAGAAAGAAAAAAGGCAGAATGTATGTCTGTAATTATACTTTTAAAAAAAAGTTAAGTAGTAACCAACAGGCCCTGACTGGGTAGCTCAGCTGGTTAGAGTGTCGCCCACACACCAAGGTTGCAGATTCCATCCTGTCAGGGCACATACAAGAACCAACCAATGAATGCATAAATAAATGGAACAACAAATCCATGTTTCTCTCTCTTCCTCTCTCTCTAAAATCAATAAATAATTTTTAAAAATTATTTTTGTATCAAAAAAGAGGAAAGAGGGGGGTATAAAAATTAAAATGGATGATGTAGGATGGTGAGATTGTGGCTGATTTTGTTGTTGCTGGACTTTCGTGTTATCACCATGGCGTTTTCGCCATTTACAAAGGAGGAAAAATCAATTTCGTGCCAATCAACACAAACAGGGACCTGAGTGGGGGTGGAAGGCAGTTTCCAGCACAGAACCAACTCCTCTAAAGAGCTGTGTGGCCTTCACCTGCAAGGCAACCTCCCCCCACCCGAGCCCACCCCGAGAAGCCAGGACAAAGGCACCTGCGAGCTACAAAGGCAGCGTTTCCTAGGTTTCCCACAACAGCATCGCCTCCCACCACGAGTCCTCCTAATGGGCGCCTTTGTTGCGCAGGGTGGAGGGACCTCAGTAGAAGGCGCCTGTGCTAAAGGCAATGCATTCCCAGGACTAGCGGGTTGTCATTCTGAGCATTAGCGACAGAATGGAGGCAGAAGGTAAGTGGCAGATTTGCAATCACAGAGGTGCTCCTTGCCTGAAAATGAAAAACCACCGACCAGCCCCGGGGAGGCCGATCCAAGCGTGGGGAGCAGGGCAGGGGCCCGCAGGCCTGGTGTCCTGTCCCCAGGCGGGCTGCGGTAGGACTCAGGGAGCAGGGTGGCATTGTGACATTTTTCAAAGACAATGCACAGGGTCACCTCTTGGTGTTTTCAATGTCAACCACTACAAATGCATCACAAACCGCATATGGCTGGTACTTAATTACAGGACTGGGGTGGGCTGTTCCTCCCAGGAGCTCCCAGTGGCAATCCTCAATGTCACAATATTTGAGGGGGAGAAGGGAGCAACAAGAGAGACAGAGGAGGCTGTGGCGCACATCCCTTCTCACATCTTTTCTCAACAATATTCAAAAGCAGCTCCCTAGGAATGCAAAGTGACTGAAGATAAAAAAGCAAATTTTATATTTGCATCAAAGTAAGGATCAAATGGCCCCTCTGCCTGAGGTTTGTTTCCATGGACACAACTAGACTTGCTTTCTCTCTTTTTAACTCCAACAAGACTTTGTTTCCTCTTTTCTTCGGACACTCGGCATAATAATTTTTTTTACTTGCTTTCTACCACTGAGTTATATATATGGTTACTGATGGCAGGGATCTCATCTTATTAGCACATACAATAAGTCTGCTAGTAAAATGCTCAGCACTGAGCTTAACCCCTAATAAGCCCTCACTCAACACACCAAAATGGAATGGAAGTTAACAAACGCGACAACAATCTGAATGCCAGTGTCTTAATGTAAAAGCAACACTGTCCAATAAAAAAATAATAACAGCCAAAAATGCAACTCACACATGTAACTTTAGATTTTCTAGTACTCACATCAAAGTAAAAAGGAAAATCTCATTTTATTGATGTTTTTAACCCAATTTATCCAAAATATTATCATTTCAACATGTAATGAATACAAAAAAATGGAGATACTTTACATTCCTTCTTTTGTACTGTCTTCAAAAACCAGAGTACATTTTACATTTACTTTACATCCTAATTTGGACTAATATTTCAAAGACAATGTGCCGGGTAACAGTCACAGGTGGCTAGTGGCCACTGTTCTGGACAGTATAACAGCACAGTATTCCAGTGAAGCCCCCCTCCTTAGTCATAAAGAACTCGTTTAACTTTAAGCTTTCCGTTAATCTGTATATTACCTCTTCATATCTGTGTTTCATAGAACTAAGGAAACAAAGTATTAAATAGGTGTATATTTTCCCCTTTATAAGCTGTTTTGGATAAATGTCTAGACCAGAAAATACTGCTTAAAATACTTCTTCAAGCCAATCTTTATCAAGAGCCATATTTATTAAGGAACATTTAACAAACACATGAACAGTAGTTTTCTCTAGAACAGTAGTTTTCAACTTTTTTCATCTTATGGCACACATAAACTAATTACTAAAATTCGACAGCATACCACAAAACATATCTTTTGCTGCTCTGACAAAAAAAATAGGTATACTTTTGATTCATTTACATTGGATGGCTATTGTTGTGTTGGCTGTTATCATTTTTTAAAATATATTCTATTGACTTTTTTACAGAGAGGAAGGGAGAGGGATAGAGAGTTAGAAACATTGATGAGAGAGAAACATCGATCAGCTGCCTCCTGCACACCCCCTACTGGGGATGTGCCCACAACCAAGGTACATGCCCTTGACCAGAATCGAACCCAGGACCCTTCAGTCTGCAGGCCGACGCTCTATCTACTGAGCCAAACTGGCTAGGGCTGTTATCATTTTTTTATTTGACAATCTAAGTGGGGAAAGGTCAGTACCTCTGACTAAATCACTGGTTCTCAACCTTCCTAATGCCACGACCCTTTAATACAGTTCTTCATGTTGTAGTGACCCCTAACCGTAAAATTATTTTCGTTGCTACTTCATAACTGTAATTTTGCTACTGTTATGAATCATAATGTAAATATCTGATATGCAGGATGTATTTTCATTGTTACAAATTGAACATAATTAAAGCATAGTGATTAATCACAAAAACAATATGTAATTATATATGTGTTTTCCGATGGTCTTAGGCGACCCCTGTGAAAGGGACGTTCGACCTCCAAAGGGGTCGCGACCCATAGGTTGGCGACCCACAGGTTGAGAACCGCTGGACTAAATAGTCAGATATTGCACATTTTAAAAATTCTTACGGCACACCAGTTGCATATAGTACTTTGGGTGTAGGTGACCATGGTTAAGGGAGATGGGCTGGAAATCTTGATTAGCCTTGATTGTTCTGTATGTTTCTACTGCCGCACATGACTCTCCCACTTGTTTGAACAGATAATTAGTAGGTTGTGTTGCCTACTAATTATTATGGAAGAGCTAAATACTTCCCTTCTAACGTCTACTTTTCACAAATATGTAAATAAACTATTAGTAGTTAGGAGAAGGCTTTGATGTCACCATGATGACATTAGTATCAAGGACCCAAGAATGCCAGGGACCCAGACTCCCCTAACAGTCACCCCTCCTCTTCACTGGGTGGGCAAGTGTGCTCTGCACAGGCGCAGCACAGCAGGCATAAGGCCCCACCTGGGTAGGGTGCCAGCCCATACTGAAGCTGGCCAGTGTCTCAGGTAAGAAGGCTTATGTGGTCTTCCTACTCTCCTCACCTCACCTCTAGACCATCCTGCAGCCCAACCTCTTCTGAACCTGCAGACCAGCCCACCTGGGCCTGAATCTATGCATCCAGCCTCACTTGTCCACTCAGCAGCAGATAGAGCGATTTAAAAAGAAAAAACAAAAAAACAGCCCCTGGAAGACAGCCCAGGAAGCCAGATCCTGCTGTGGTTGGCTTACAGAGGCCAGACACAGGAAGGAACTGCCTGCCTCCCATGGGATCCCACCCACCAGCAACCAGGACCAACAGAGGTCTGGACACTGACCAATCAGATTGGCATTTGTTCCTCTCTGTGGGGCAGGAGGTGACTGACTATGAAAGGGAAATACAAGCTCCTCACCCCCAAGACTAAGCCAAAGTTTCTGATGTCAGATGAAGCTATTTCCCCAGGTCCCCAGATGAAAATCAATAACCTTTGAGGAGTGAGGTGCCAGACAGTTCGTTCAGAAAAAAAAACTATGATATGACCTCCTCAGACAATTGAAGCAGACTGCTCTTCATTTCCTCATGAGGCAAAATGAGATGTTAAGAATGGGAGAGATCGCTCTAAAAGAGATTCCGGGAAAGGAAGAGTCCCTGGGACTTGTCAACCCAAAAGTGTGTAGCCAAGATCTTTAAATAAAATGCTTCTAAAATGATATTATTGATCTGCAGCTCTTCCGACCATACCATATCCTGCAGTCAAGGAAGTTACAGCATAAATTATTGGGATGTTTGCACTTTTTCTACACTCACATCCTCCTCCAAAAGTTTTTTTTCTTTTTTAAAAAATAAAATGTTTTTATTTATTTTAAAGAGAGGAGGGAGAAGGATAGAGATAGAAACATCGATAGGCTGCCTCCTGCACCTCCCCTACTGGGGATCGATCCCGCAACCTGTGCATGTGCCTTGATCAGGAATAGATCCTGTGACTTCTTGGCTCATAGTTCAATGCTCAACCACTTGAGCCACACCAGCTGGGCAAAAGTTTGTTCTTTTTTTATGAGTAAAGAAAGAAAAAATAAAAACAGAACTACAAACCTCCTTCCTTAAAGAGCTGTGTTGCACCGAATTCTGTACTCACCTCTATGTTTTCCCGTCAGCTCTGTGGACTAATTTTCTAGTATTCAATTCACATCGAGGATGGATATTCATTTATTCATTGACTGAAAAGGTAAAAAATACTAATACACGTATACACACCTAAAAGAATTGCTCTAAATGTAGTTGTTACTGAGCTAATAAGGGTGGGCACTGATCTTGGAAGACAAATGAATGATGTATCTGCTTGCTTTCCTGAAGCTGATGCAAGGTGACTAAAGTGAGGGAAAGCAGCAGCAGGAAGAAAGCTATAAAACATGAAGCTCTCTAAATAGCTTGTCTGCCTGACACTGCAATGCCAGCCTTGGTCTATTAAAAAGATAACTGGACGTGCCCATGGTTAAGGGAGATGGGCTGGAAATCTTCATTAGCCCTGACTGCTTTGTGTGTTTGTGAGTCTATACCAACGCCTCCTTCTTGTTTCCAGAGGAAAATGTATGAGCATTCCTTCCTCTCCTCACTTGCAATTAATAGTAGCTGGTATTCTGATGTGAGCAAACCAAATGTAGAAGAATTTATGAAGCAATGGGGAGGGAGGGGTTTGAACTTGGACATTTGGCATTAAGGAATTGTTCCTATTTTCATTTGATAATGTTAATATTGTTTTAAGAGTCCTGATCTTTTAAAGATACATATTACAATTTAGGGATAAAATAATTTGAGATGTTTCACTCTAATCAATGTCACCCCAATAAATTCAATTTTTAAAAAGAGATTTCATTTTAAAACAATCAAGTGATTTTGGAGGGAAAGGTTAGGAAAATAGAGATACAATAAGTTTGGCCAATTTATTGATGATGGTTAAAACCAGCTCATGGGGGGGAGGTATATTTTGTTATTCTTTCTATTTTTGGTATAATTTTAAATTTTTATATAATAAGTTTTTTAAAAGAGTACCTAGTAATCAAGGGGGAAAGCTCTTTTTAGGGCACTTTTGAGGGGGACTATTTTATCCCTTCTCAACTTACCACTGCCCAGAAGATACCACAGGCCATTCAATGTCAGCGCCAAGAAGAAAGGCATAGCTACCTTCCTTTTCTTGAAGATTACAATCTTGGCCTCTTATCTCTCTCTCTGCCTCAAGAGACAGATTTAGCTTTTGATCACCACCAAGAGACAACATCCTTCAGGATATTGAAACAGACAAGAAACAGCCTACAAAATCCTATGGTTTACATTACAAGTCTGAAGGCATTGCCATGTTCTGCACCTGTGGGTTAAAGTGTGTGACGACGCACACTTTCTGTAAGAATTTAGTTTAACTCGGGTATGAAGGGATGGATGCCTTGTGAGATCTATAAGCAAAGAAGTGAGAGTATAAAACAGAAGACAGTTCATCATCTCTGAACTGCTCCCTCTCAAAAAACAATGGACGCCTTAAAACCATCTGTATCCTTTGACCAGCCACCCCAATTCTAGAAATGTATTCTAACAAAATAATTGGCCAAGTGCACAAAGAAATGTGGGCACTGATGTTTATCACCCTTTTGTTTATAACAGAAAAGAAAAACCCAAATAGCTATCAGTAGGGAATGGTTCAATGAAGTATTGACAAGACATATGATGGAATGACATGTAACCTTTAAAAATGTGGATTTCTGAGTATACTGTAGGTTTCAAAACAGATTTTGTAAAGTCACATCTTTGTTTTAAAACAAAATGTATTATTTTATGAATAGAAAAGAGCTGGAATAAACAATAGGATGTTAACAATGGTGTTTTCTAGCTCATAAAATTAAAAGTGATTTTTGCCTTCATGCTTTCTGAATGGTTTAAGTTTTTCCCCCCAATGAGCTTGCAATCTATCAGGACCCCTGAAAAAGCTATTATTTTTAAAGCAATAACAATAAAACCATGAAGATGCCCAAGTAGGAAAAACAAGTTACCAGAGCTGGAAAGACGCCAAATATCTCCAGGCTCTGACATCTGACAGCCTAGAAGAAACAGCATTCTTCCATCTCTTTCAAAAGACATCATGTACTGAGCACCTACTCTGTTCCGGGCACTGTTCCAGGCATTGGAGATGGAAATAAATGGAACTAAATAAATAATAGCTGAAAATCACATTAGCTCTCAGTCTAATTGGAGGAAAGGATACACATACCCAAAGAAATGCAGTTCTTGGGAAGTTCAGCCAGGAGCTGTTCATGGTACAAGGGGTTCACAGCAGGAAGGGTCTAACTTGGCCAGGGGTGAAGGGGAGAGGGGCCGATCAGAAAAATATCAGGGGGGCACCATGGGATGAGGTTCTAAAGGTAAAGGGATGCTTGCCATGCAGTACGCTCAGAGGACCATCATCCTAGGCATGCGGGGTGTGAGCAGCTGTTGGTAGGGAGGTACTTAGATGCTTAATCTTTTCAGAAGAGGGCAGCACAGATGGAACATGGGGTGAAGTTAGGAAGACAGGCAGGCCCAGAATATGGAGGGCCTTGAATGCCCCCCACGGAAGCATCTGGATTCCATCTGACAAAGACTCGCTCCTTAATCAAACTTGAGTCAGGCTCCTCTGAGAATCTCTTCTCAACTGGGCCTCAATCTTGGACTTCCAGGTCTGTCCCTGCAGAGTCTAGTTTTAACAAGAGCCCTGCTAAGGCAGTGTAGAGAGAACCCTCACCCTGAATATCTCATCACCCTCTATTCCTCAGTACCAACATCTTAATACCTTGGTTATCTGGCCTGCCTTCAGGAAGAATCCTGCTAGGTCAGTTCAGCAAGAATTTCCCCCACCCCGTATGTCCCCTCTGAGTAACTGTCCACCCACCGACCCCTCATCCTGCTTCACTTGTATTTCCATTTGGAGTCGAGCCTGATTTCTCTCCCCTGTTGCAACAGTGTTGACACCAATGGCAATCACTTCAGTGTTGACACTAATGGCAATCACTTCCTTACTATGTTTACCACTGTCACAATAATTTTCTCTTAACACAACCTGAGGGTACTGGGGAAACTGTGAAGGATCTGGACCTTCGCAGATTAGTAAGTCTGACAAGAGTACAGAGAAATCCCCACTAGTGGGTCCCAAGTAGCACATTTTCTGAAGGCCTGCGACGGTGCCAGCACCGTGCTCAGCACTCTACAAGCAGGGTCTCCTATCAACGTCACAACCCCAGAACACGGAGAGTGTTGTTCCCCCCATCCCCCAGGCCAGAAGCTGGAACTCAGTGTGGGTTAGCAATCTGTCCAAGTTCACACAGCCAAGAAGTCGCAGAGCTGGGAGTTCATCTTGGGCTGCCTGACTGGTATCCAGGTTGGGTGCTGGGGAGGTACATTATAGTGAATCTAAAACTCCACTTTCTCTCAGGTTCTGTAATACTTGCAAATAATCACAGACTCAACAACGCAATTCCTACTGAAAGGAACTTGATTGATGTGCAGCAAATGGGTTAAAAGAGGAGCTTTCTTCACCAAAAAAAATTAGGACTTCATGAAAAACCTGAGAGAAATAAGGTGAAATGGGATCTGTCAAGGGGCTACTTTTTCTTTAATTAGAGAGAAAGCATTAGGAGATAGGTGGCTTTGTTTTTGCTTGTTTAATAAGGAGACACAGGTGATCATTCTGAGGCAGGGACTAAAGGGGACCCAAAGGTGGAGGAGGCTTCCTATTTTGAAGGGGGGAGAAGAGCCGAGAGTGGAAAACATAGTCATTAAACAGGGGAGTCGGGCCAGACAAGCACAGGTGGAGGCAGAGGGAACTCCCCAGCGATGCCCAAGTTACTTAAGGTAATTCAGAAACTGGCAATTACGGAGACTTGATTCCAGGCAGGAAACAGGAGGGAAAGGAACCCTCAATAATCAAGATATACTGTACTTACTAAACAACTACAGTAAAAGAGACAAGGATGTTTAAAAAAAACACAAAACAGTTCTGTGTCCCTGAGAAGCTTATAATTTACATGGGGAGGACATGGACACACACACACACACACACACACACTCCACACACACAATCCTATATATGATCATTGTAGATAAAAGGAACAGCTGATAAGTCTATAAATAAGGAAATGGGAGATGCATTCTGCCCCCATGGATGGTTAGAAATTCTACAAATAAGCTGAAGAGTGGCTATTCTGAGCAGGAGGATGGAGTGAGCTGGGTGAACAAATGCCTAAGAAATGAGGGTTTTCAGGAGCTAGTCAGAGTTAAAGGCAATAATTTGAGAGACAAAGATAATTCTGAAAATGAGGAAAATTACGAGGGAATTAGGAAACATGGGAGGTAATTAGCATGTATTGAGCATTTTCTCTGTGCCAAATTCCGTTTTGACCACTTCATTTCATTTCATCGAAATGACCCTATAACCAAAGTAATTATCCCCACTTTCAATGAGTGGGTTGAGGCCCAGAGAAGCTAAGGAGCTTTTAAAAAGCCTTACAGCCAGCTAGTAAATCCATACTTTCTGTCTGACTCTCCCTGATGCCTCCATCTACTCCTCTCATTTATGTAGCACCGACTGTGTGCAGAGTAGCCTCCAGGGACACATGACAGATTATGGCTACGCTCATGTGTTCCCTCATTCCAGGGTTTCAGAGGGTATATTTACAGGAAACCACTAATCCCGTTTCAGGTGATGTAAACATCTCTGAATTTAGGGCACCGAGGAGTGAAGAACTGATATATTTCAACACTACTAAACACTATTAATATTCACTCAAAGTGTCAACTGAATAAACTCTTTAAAACCTAGCTTAAAATGTTACTGCTTTTAAATGGGAATGCAAAATGGTACAACCATCTTGGAAAATTGTTTGGCAGTTTCTTTTTTTTTAATTTTTATTGATTGATTTGAGAGAGAGAGAGAGAAACTTTAATTTGTTGTTCCACGTATTTATGGGTTCAATGGTTGATTCTTGTACGTGCCCTGACCAGGGAGGGATCCAACCCACAATCGAGTATCAGGATGATGCTCTAACCAACTGAGCTACCTGGCCAGAGCTGTTTGACACTTTCTTAGAATTAAACATAGAGTTAAGATATGATCTACTTAGCAATCCCACTCCTGGGTACTCATCCAAGAGATATAAAACTTTATTCTCACACAAAAACCTATATACATAGGCATAGAGCAGCTTTATGCATAATCGTCCCAAGCTGGAAACACCACAATGCCCTTCAACAGATGAATGGATAAACAAACTGTAGTGCACCCATCTAATGGAATACCACTAAGCAATAAAAAAAAAGAACTGTTGATACATGTAAGAACCCAGACTAAAAAAGATACTTAATATATGATTCTATTTTCATGACAATTTGGAAAAGGCAAAGTTACAGAAGAACAGATAAGTGGTTGCCAGGGGTTAAGAGAGAGGAGAAAGTTTGACTACATGAGGGTTTTTTTTTTTATGGTGGTATGTGGTAGACAGAATAAGGGGCCCAAACCATGTTCACACTCTAAACCCTGGAAATCTGTGAATATGTGAACATTAAGGGTAAAAGGTACTTTGCAGATGGAATTAAGGTTGCTAATCAGCTGACCTTAAAATAGGGAGATTATCTGATTATCGGGGTAGGCTCAGTATATTCACACGGGCCCTTAAAAGTGGAAGAGGGAGGGAATAACTAATGAGAGAGACTTGCCATGGAAGTAGAGACAGGAGAAATCTGAAGCATGAGAACAACTCAACCGTTGCTGGGTTTTAAGTTGCAGAAATTGGCTAGAACCTGAGAGTAGCCCAGGCTGACAGCATGGAAATGGGAACCTTAGTCCTACAACCACTAAGAACTGCGTTCTGCCACCAACCTGAGTGAGCAAAAGCATGGATTCTCCCTTAGTCCCTCCAGAAAAGAACACAGCCCTGCCAGCACCACCTTGGTTTTGGCTTTATGAGACTCTGAAAAGAGAAACCAGCTGAGCTGATGGACTTCTGACCCATGGAAACTGTAGATAATAAACTCACATTGTTTAAAGCCTCAAGTGTGAGGTAATTTGTTACAGCAGCAACAGAAAACTAATACAGCATAACTACATAACGCTGTATTTGTCAAACTCCCTACAAAATACACACTAAAAGAGAGAGAGAGAGAAAGAGAGAGAGAGAGAGAGATTTGACGGTGCATAAATTTGCAAAGAAAAAATTTTAAGGCTCTTGCTTTTAAAGACCATCAGTATAGACAAGAGAAAAGTTCTAGCCATATTTCCTCACTTCTTCAGTCCTCAATCACCACAGTGATAACTGAGGTTTGGAACTTTGTCTCTATCCCAACTCCTGCCTTCCTTGCTCATCCACTGCCCAGAACTAAGCGAAGCTCCTGCAGACAGAGGCCCCTTTCCACACCACTCACCAGCTCAGATCTGTGGTAGATGCTTTGCTTTGGCTCTCAAACAGGCTGGGACGTACAGGTCTCGGGAGGAAGCACCCATCTTTAACAAGACCCGCTTTCCCAGGACTTGGAACCAGAGAATGAAAGGACAGCTCCAAACTTAAGTGTGCAAGTCCATTTCAAAGAAGCTGACCGTGGACTCTCCAAGACCGTTTCCATCATCAAAGATGCATCAAAACCAACAGGCAGAGTCCAAAGTAATGGATGACTCGCCAGAATTTTCAGCAGATAATGTAGGAGTACGCCAAGAAATGCCATAAACCCAATCTATTTCTCTGGAGAATTAACGTGGTGTCCCTTTGCTAATCACTAGGCCACCCCACCCTCTACATCTAGGTCACCGCCAGTGTCCTTAGGTCTCCTACTTTATAACAAAGCTGAACGTAGTTCTCTCACAGCATTTTTAGTATAGTATATGCTATTTACCTGGCCTGCTCAAAGGAATAGCACTTCTCTTTAAAATTGTTTCTTAACTACTCCTCACAGTCTACAGCCAATTAAAAGTCCATAAAATAAGTTAAATATGCCAAAGTAAAGACTGCTGGACTCAACAAAGAGATCAATAAACATTTGTTAAATGTCTTCTGTGGAGAAGGCCCTGGGAGTACAAAGAAGCAAAACACAGAAGGCCCTTGTTTCTCTCTGCAGATGGCTTACAATGCATTCAGACAGATGACCAAAATTAATATAACCTAAGGCAAAAGATTACATGATCATATACAAAATAAATGCCACAGGAGTTCAAAGTGGGGAGAGAGAGTGGCTGGGGAGATCAGGGGAAGAAAGCTTAGCACAGGAGCTGAAAAAATGCAGGAAAATAGAGATGATTCCTGCAAGACAGGACATTTTTCTCAAAATGAGAAATCTAGAAACACTACCTGCAAAATCTCCCTGTTAGCATACATTTCCCTAAGATTTTAACAGGACTCTAAAGAGGAAAACAAATTACCCCAGTTTCAAAAACAGAAAGAATTTCTGGGATTCTGAATTTAGACTAACAGCTAACTCCACAGAAATTCATTCTTTACTGGTCTCTGTTGGGGGTGAAAGTTACTGGCATTTCTGGATGGTTCTGGGCTTCTTGGGTCATCCCCACAAACTACACTCCTGCAGTGAGGAAGGGAGGACCCACCTTAGGCAGTCTCCACCTGAAACTGAGCTACCTGGGCTGGTTCCAACTGAACTGACGGGGGAGTTACTCTACTCGGTGTACAAACCCTGACACAGGCTGCCAGAACTGTCATTTCCCTTAGTTACACGTTATGAATGAGGAATGGCAAGGGTCCTAGCACGTGCCAACCCCAGTCCCAACACCCTTCAGCGTCCAGCAGTTTTGTTCTGTACCCACACCCACCAAAAGAGATGTGTAAGAGAATGTTTGTAGCAGCTCTGTCTACATTAGCCCCAAATTGGAAACTATCCAGATGGCTACCAACAGTTAATGAACAAACTGTGCTACATTCACATGGGATACTACAGAACAATGAGGATGAACAAACTGCTGCCACACGCCACAGCATGGATGAATTTGACAAGCATAACGTTGAGCACAAGAAGCCACACAGAAAAGCGAACATATTGTTTGGTTTTATGTATGTAAAGTTTTTTTAAAAAGGAAGCAAAACTAATCTATGGCATTAGAAGTCAGAACAGTGGTTGCCCTAAAGCAGGAGGAAGTAGCCCAGGAAGGGACACAAGGGGGACTTCTGGGGTCCTGAAAATGTCTGTTTCTTAGTTTGAGAGGTGATTACAAGGGAGTGTTTATTTTATAAAAATTCATCAAGCTGTACAATTATGATTACACCTTTCTATAGGAATGCGCTATTTCAATAAGAAATTTATCTTAAAACTGGAAACTGTTATATTAAAGGATTAATACAAAAATTTAACTTTATAGTTGAAGAGCTACATGTGTATTCAGACACAATTTTTTTGTTTAAATTACTTCTTTTATATGGTGACGATTTTAATGGTAAAATTTATTTTATATCATTTGCTTTCATTGATTTGGTCAAGAACATACACATTTAGATAGGAAATACAGTAACGTCATAATATTAAATAAATATAACCCCAAAATTAAGGATCTCTGTTTAATCTATGGCTTACACACAGATTAAACAGGGTGATATACAGTGTGGGACAAAAGTAGATTTACAATTGTTTGTATGGAAAATAATAATACAAGAATAAACTCTGTTTTGAGTGCTCACAACTGTAAACCTATTTTTGCCCCACCCTGTATTCTCCACTTTGTTAGTCCTGGTCTATCGCTTTTAGAAACAAAGAGGAGGAGGAGGAGGAGGAGGAAGAAGAGGAGGAGGAGGAGGAGGAGGAGGAGGAGAAGAAGAAGAAACTTCTCCAAACTATTCTTTAAAACTTCTGAGAAAGGAAAAAAAAGGTCACCAGACATGTTCTAGTGCTGCACAATTATTTGTTTTAAAAAATTGTTACAAGGCAAGGGGCAGGGACTGGATGTCCCCAGTAACTCCCACTCTAAGCCCAGACTGTAGGCTGATCCCAGCTTAGGGGTGTAACCCAAACAACTTACTATTTGCCCCATGCACCGGCCATGGATAGATCAATATCCCCTATCTGCCGTTAATTATAGAATTTTCCTCCTCATCCATAGCTGCAGCATAGACCTTCTCTTCAATTTAACATGAAGCAGAGAAAATTCCTCTCTCCAACCCTCAGAGGTCACCTCTCAGAAAGCACCCCCAGCCACCAAGCAGTTAGCAGCCAGTGTCCTGGTGACTGTGAAAATGAGGACTGAGAAAGGGTCATCGGGGGAGCTGCCCTCCTTAGGGAGGTACATGACGCCCAGACGCCAAGGTCGGAGCCTTGCCGGGGTCCCCTCCGGAGGAGAGTGCCCGGCCTCCTGGTACACTTAGCACCTGCCAGTCCCAGGGGCCCTGGGCGGCGCCACCGCCTTGGCGAAGATGCAGGGAACGGCCGGGGCAGGCAGACGTCGCCTCTGGTTTGAGAAAGGCCTGGCCGACTCTGGCTGAGACCCTCTATAAATTGTCACCCGTCAATCACTGACCTAAATACACCAGCCACTGGGGGAATGGCAGGGAGGGGGGCTGGTCGGAGCATGCTCAGTGATCGGGATGACATCACTTAATCAATGCCGGGCCGGGAAGGCTGCATCAGCAGCCGCGAGCGGAGCGGGCTGCCAGGAACGTGTGTCAGCGGGGATCGCGAGGCTCCCATTAACTCGGTCTCTCCCCACGCGGCTCGCATACAAAGAGGGCACCCGCCGCTACACACTCTGGGGACCGGGGAGGGGGGAGGGGGGCGGCGGGGGGGGAGGGGAGAAGAGTGAGACACAAAGCTAGTTTATTTCAGTTGACATATTCCTCTAAGAACTAAAAACTCAGGGTATTCCCTCCCCCCACCAGCAGCCCCATCTGCAGGGGAGGGGGTCGGCGGGGGAAGGGGAGAGTGAGGGAGATCCAGAGGGAAGGGGGCCCTCGCCACACAAAGTAACTTCTGCTCTCTGCACAGTGGGGCTGCCGGCCTGCGTCCTGGGCCGCCTCGCCCCACAGATGTGGGCACACAGTCCTCTCCACTCAGCACCAAACACATCCGAGGGGCGGTGGGCACCGTGCAGGGGAGTCGCCTCATTTAGGGAGGGGGTCAGGCCCGGGCTCCACGTCCGAGGCAGCCGGGGTGGAGAAAAAGCAGGAGGCACAGCAGGCCTCCCGAGGACACCAGGCCGCGGGGTTCCCTGCACCCCGCCTTCAGCGCGCAAAGCAAGGTGAAACGCCGGGGGGAGCCGCGTCTGCACGGCCGTGGGAGCTCCGCGTCCAGGCCACGGTTTTTTCAGTACCTTTTTTCTCCTTCTTTTGCATAGATGGTGAGAAAAGGTAAAAAATGTTCGCTAAATCGAACTGACCCTTGGAATCATTTGCGGGTTTGCAGAGCTCATACTTTGAAGGGGAGCCTGGACATCCCGACCTGGGGGTACCCTGGACCCCCTCCCCACGCGGCATGAACAGGGAGGGGAACAAAAGGCCCACCCGGGCCCCCACCCCGCGAACAATGGCGACGCCGAGCCCTTCCTCGCCCCCCACCCCCATCCTCCCCACCTGGGCCCGCCCCGCCGCCTCGACGCCCCTCCACCCGCCCGGGAGGGAACTCCGGTGCAAGGGCAGGGGGTCTCCGGTCCAGTCCACCCGAGAAGGCAGCCCGCGGGGGTGTCCGAAGGGGCTGCCCGAGCACCTCTGGGCTCGGTCTGGGGCGTCGGGGAGCCGGTCTGCGGCGCGAAGCAGGAGGGGAGGCCGGACGCCCCAGCCACTTACCCCGATGACCACGGTCTCATCGCCTTTAAATTTGGGGATGAATTTGTCCCCGCGGAGGATCTCCGCTTCGTTGAGGGGCCGGAACCGGCACATCACTTTGATGCTGCATTCAGCTGGGTCCGCCATCGCGGCCGGCGGCGGGGAGGGGGCGCGGGGAGGGTGGGGGGCCGGGATCGGCGACGAGGGAGGAGGCCGCGAACCGCGCCGCCCGCAGCGAGGCCGCCTCCAGCAGCCGCCACGGAGCTTCTCAGCAGGTCATCGCGGATTCGGAGGATGGGCAGCTCCCGCCGCTCGGAGACCGGGTGGGTGCAGCCTCTCAGCCTCCGGCCCCGCCGGCTGCAGACCTACCTGCCCGGCCCCGCGCTGCGCCCCGGCCGGACTGCCCGCGACCACGCGGCCGGCGGACAGGCGATGCGCAGGCTGCGAGGCTCGCCGGGCTCAGAGCTCCCGGGCCCCTGCGCGCTCAGCCATCCCGCATCAGCACCAGCGCGCTCCCGGCCCGCCCTCCGCCCGGTCCCGCCTCCCCCGGCCCTCCCGGGGCGAGAGCCGCAAGGCTGAGACCCGCCCGCTCTGAGCGCGGAGCATCCTGGGACCTGTAGTCGTTCCACCTGCAGGTGGAAGGACAAGGATGCTTGGAGTGGGCTTTGGGGGTGCCCGGGTGCAACCTCCAAAAGCCTGCGGTCTGGTCTGCCTGCCCAAGCCAAGCACAGGATGGAGGTCATAGCCACTACTCCGGGTTAAAATCTCTATAAATAACCAAGTCTATATCATCTCTACATCTCAACACAACAGTTATGGAGCATTTTTTTTTTCTGTGCTAGACAGTTGTGCAAGAGTTGAAAGGAAATTCAGGGTGAAAATGAAATTTGGATGAGTATTTTAAGCGAGTTATTCCTGAAGATGCCTGTACATAAGTAGTGGTTCATAACATATTTTGGATTTGAGGTCAGGGATTAAGAGAGGTCAGTTGGGTTTCTAGCACTTTCCACCGTAAGAGCCCTAATACTTAGTAAGAGGCATGAATGGGTGACTCCAGGAGAGCAAAGGGCTTAAATAAGATATCAGAAGCAAGCAGAGCAAGGGGTGAAGTTAGCTATCTGATGAAGTTAGCTACCTTTTCCATTGCAAAAACAAAACAAAACAAAAAACACCAAAAACATGAAGACAGCCTCATACACACCCACAGATTTTTCATACTATTCAGAGGGTTTGAGAACAATGGGAGCCTGCCTGTGACTCCTGGGTTAAGAACCTCTTAATTACTATTAATTATAGTACAGTTTAAAGAACCTCTGCCTAATGCCTACTTAGAATCCCATAATATGTACAGAATATATACAGAATGAAGTCCAAAATCCTTTACAAAATACACCCAAGTCCCATGATCAGATTTCTTCCTACTTATTAGCTTCGTCTCTTGCCACTTCTTGTCTGGATATTTACACTCGACTAATACCAAATTACTTGTGGCTTCCTCCATTCACCCCTTGCTCTGCTTGCTTCTGATATCTTATTTAAGCCCTTTGCTCTCCTGGAGTCACCCATTCATGCCTCTTACTAAGTATTAGGGCTCTTACGGTGGAAAGTGCTAGAAACCCAACTGAAGCCATGGAGGCAAAAGGAGTATTTATCAGAAGAATACAGATTTATCTTGCATGTTCACGAAACTATGAAACAACCGAGTCAGTGCAAGGGCAAGCTACCTAGACTCACTGTTTCCCTCTCTCTCTTTCTCTCTTCTCCCTGTTCTCTCTCTGTGTTGGCCTCACTCATTCTAACTCTAGATCATCATTCCAAATGTCAGGAGACCCAGCTGCCAACAACCTCTGGGTTTCATTCTTCAATTTCTACCACTACATAAGGAGAGATATTGTTTCAGAGTTTTAGTTTTAAAATCCCAGGGAGTCTGTGATTGGCCTGGGCTTAGGTTAGTGTTTCCCCCTAGACCACTCAACCAGAGGCAGGAACTCTGTAAGATCAGGAGAATCCCATGGTTGTAAGGTTCCCAAATGAAGAGGATGTCATTCCCTCCAGTAATCTCCATCGGTGAAGTTTCTGCCCTCCACAGTCTTGTGTCAATGGTGCTTGGAGGAATTGCAGCCCAAGGTGGGCACAAAAAGAGCCACCTGCCCCGCCAGCTACTGACTGAGGCCCACTGACTGGAACAGCTGCAGCAGCATGTTGCAGGTGCACCAGAATCCTGGAGATGCAGGTGGTGACCAGAACAGAGGGGGTGGAGACCCCACAGCAGAGCTGAGAGAGAGTTTAGGAGTGAAACAACTGATGTGAGGTGGTCTTAGAGGAAGGTGACCCTAAAAGGAAAAGGGAAAAATAAATTCTGCTGTTATACAAGGAAGAGCCACACGAGTCACCCAACCTTACTGCTCAGCTCAGTACTGTCCTTCACAAACCTCCACTCCTCACCATTCTCCAAGCACTGGACACATTGTCAGCTGTGACTCTTTACACATGCCCAGTGGATTCCTCTCACATCTGCATAGATAGATAGATAGATAGATAGATAGATAGATAGATAGATAAATAGATATATAGATATATATGATTTCAGAGAGGAAGGGAGAGGGAAGAGAGAGATAGAAACACCAATGCTGAGAGAGAATCATTGATTGGCTACCTCCTGCATGCCCCCCACACTGGGGACTGCGCCCATAACCTGGGCATATACCCTTGACCGGAATCAAACCCAGGACCCTGCAGTCTGCAGGCCAATGCTCTATCCACTGAGCCAAACTGGCTAGGGCACATCTGCCTCTTTAAATCCTAGCTATCCCTCAAGAGTCTATAAGACTTTCTACAAAACCTCCCAATACAGGGTTTCCATTTCTGGTGATGAAAAAATTCTCAAACTAGATAGTGTGATGGTTGCACAACATTGTGAATGTACTTAATGCCACTGAACTGTACACATTAAGATGGTTAAAACAGTAAAATTTTATATGTGTATTTTACTACAATAAAATATGGAATTATCTGCATCCCCATGTTCACTGCATCATTGTTTACAATAGCCAAGACATGAAAACAACCTGCATATTCACTGACAGATGAGTGAATACATAAAATGTGATACTTTATACATAATATATATTTGTATAATGATATGCATATATGTGAATATTGTTAAGTATATATAATACTAGAGGCCCATTGCACAAAGAGATTCGTGCAATAGGCCTTCCCTTCCCCTGGCTGCAGGCACCAGTTTTCCTCTGGCACCCAGGACCCAGGCCTTCGCTCCAGCCGGAGCCTTCAGTCTTCGCTCTGCCGCTTCACATCTACGTATGCAAATTAACCACCATATTTGTTGGGTTAATTTGCATACTCTCCTAATTGTCTGGTGAGCTTAGCGGAGGGATGGTCAATTTACATGTTTGTCTATTATTAGGTAAGATATGCTTATATAATAATGTGATTATATATACATATAAATATTACTAAGCCATAAAAAAGAATGAAATCCTATCATTTGCAACAACATGGATGAATCTTAAGGGTGGTATGCTAAGTGAAATAAGTCAAACAGAGAGAAACATATATCATATGATCTCACATATGTGGAATCTAAAAAAATACAAACCAAACTTATAGACACAGAGAACAGATTGGTGTTTGGAAGAGGCAGGGATGAGTTAGGGCAAAATGGGTTTAGGTGGTTAAAGATAAAAACTTCCAGTGATAAGAAAAATAAGCCATGGGGATGTAATGAATAGCGTGGTGACTATAGTAAATAACAGTACTTTATATATTTGAAAATTGCAAAGAGAGTAGTATTTGGAAGTTCTCATCATTAGAAAAACATTTTGTAACCATGTGTGTTGATGGATGTTGACTAAACACCCATTACTTCACAATATATACAAATGTCAAATCATTATGCTGTACATCTGAAACTAATACAATGTTATATGTCAATTATATCTCAATTTTTAAAAATATGTAATATTGGCCCTAACCGGTTTGGCTCAGTGGATAGAGCGTTGGCCTGTGGACTCAAGGGTCCCGGGTTTGATTCCGGTCAAGGGCATGTACCTTGGTTGTGGGCACATCCCCAGTAGGGAGTGTGCAGGAGGCAGCTGATTGATGTTTCTCTCTCATCCATGTTTCTAACTCTCTATCCCTCTCCCTTCCTCTCTGTAAAAAAATCAATAAAATATATATTAAAAAAATAAAATAAAATAAAAATAATATTGAAAGAAAAAGAAACTGAATTTAAAAAAACACCTCCTTGCACAGCTCTAGTTCATGGGGCTCTGTGCCTTCTTAGGCTAATGATCCTTCAGATTTGGCACATGAGCACTTGCTGCCTTGCAATGACATTCCTATTTTTGTCCAGTACTGTTCCGCAGTTCTTTCCATGTCATGGTATTTTTCTTCATGCTAATTGTCTTGTGTGTATGTCTTGCTCTTTTCTCTATGTTGTGGGGATCCTGTATTATCTACATTCTTGATAAGTATTTTCTGAATGATCAACCATGTCCATCATGAGCATGATAATAGCAAGGACAGATCAGTGAATACATGAACCTGAAAATAATGACACTGCATTATCGATGGAGCCTTGGGCTCAGGATCCTACATATTTCATCCCAGCTCTGCTGCTAACAAGTTCTGTGACTTCGGAAAATTTATTTAACTTCTCTGAACTATTTTCTTTTTACCCCATCTGTTGAAATGTTCCTAAAAATATTACGGATTCTAGATAAGTGAGAATTGGAAGAGAAATGTGTGAGAAAATACTATGGAAATAAAATCTGGGGGAGGCTGTGAAGAGACGGAGGGAATCACCCCTCCCAGAAAAGCATGACAGAAAGAAAGAAATCATAGGGTTAATTATTCCAAGGCCTGGCATAATGCCAAGCACAAAATAGCAACTCAACAAATGTGTTTCATGCATTCATGCATCATTCATTCATTTGTTCAACTGTGGATTTTCGGTCCCGGAAATGAATCCCCAGGGTCCATATGAAATGAGTCATTTGCTGCCCAGCACTTTGCTCACGGCGGAACTAACAGGTGTGGTGGGTTCTTCCAGGACAGTGCCTTCTCCAAGAGGGAACTGACAGTCATCAGTAATGAACTGAGGAATTTACCCACCAGCACAGGGTGAGGGCCTCAAACGGATGCCAACTTCCCTGGCCAAGGTTTCTTCTGACACTTCAGCGAGCAACACTTGCATGGCCCTGTGGCTTCATTGTTGAGATGAGAGAGAAAATGGACAATTATCTGGGTCATTCAGGCGACAATGAACAGTCTCACTTTGACTTGCTTGCGACTGGCAGGAATCGGGGCCAAAGCACGTTCATTTCCCCCCATTATCCCATTTTCTCCCCTGAGCGAACAGAACCATTTTCTGAGCACTCTGCTTCTCTCCCTTCAGCCCTCTCCTAGAGAGCAGTTTCTGCCACAGTCTCTACTGCCAGTAAAAAGTGTAAATTGGTGCAATTATCTGGATTGTTCAAGGAAAAAAGCCTCAGAAATTCTTCTGCCTGAGTGATCTAGGTAATTGCTTCAATTTTCACATCAGCTCCCCGTCTTCAGCAGTCACTGGGATAGCCATTTAACTCCAACACTGGGGTCTGCAGGTCCCGTGTGGGTTTAATCATTTCTGATTGCCTGGGCCCAGTTCCATTCCTATAAGAACAAAAAAATATCTGGCTCTAGTGAAGATTAAAAACCAAATGAACAGAAGAAATGTTTTTAAAGATGTTGAAAAATCCCTTTAAAACTTGCAAAAATAATCTAGTGCCATGGAATGGAAAATCTGGATGTCTGTTAAAATGTGTCTCCTCAGTTCAAGATGTCCAGGTGACCCAGCTCAGTGGGGAGAGGCAAAGACCATCACGCCCTGTGACATGGCGTTAGCTGGTCTGACGAAGGGAGCCCTTTCTTTTCTAGGAGAGCTGACCCATGGGCTGAGATCCATTTTACTGGATTAAACCTTTAGTGGTAATGCAGAAAAATATTCAGGCTCTAGACCAGCCGTGGGCAAACTACGGCCTGCAGGCCGGATCCGGCCCGTTTGAAATGAATAAAACTAAAAAAAAAAAGACCGTACCCTTTTATGTAATGATGTTTACTTTGAATTTATATTAGTTCACACAAACACTCCATCCATGCTTTTGTTCCGGCCCTCCGGTCCAGTTTAAGAACCCATTGTGGCACTTGAGTCAAAAAGTTTGCCCACCCCTGAACTAGACAAATAAGACGGAGAACAACTGAGTCTAAGGAGGGAGAGGAGAGGAAAAAGAAAAGCCAAACTCTGTTCTGGGGGTGGGGAAGGGGTACCTGTGAGTGAGCACTGGCATTCACAGGGCAGCATGTGGGTTCCAGGCACCAGGCCCCGGGTGGGTGGGAACTGAGGTGCAGGCCCCCTGTCCTTCTCAGGGCTGACTCAGCACAATCCCAGGCATATTCTCATGGCAAAGCAGAGGTGTGAATGAGCAAGCCCAAATGTGCAAGAGATTAAGTGAGAATGTGCATGTGCTTCTCTTTTTTCATTGACTTTATTGGGGTGACATTGATTAATGAAATTATATAGGTTTCAGGGCTACAATTCTAAAATACATCATCTGTATATTGTATTGTGTGTTCACCACTCCAAGTCAAGACTCCTTCCATCACCATTTATCCCCCCTTTACCCTCTCCTACCTTCCCCCACCCCCTTTCCCTCTGGTAATCACCATAGTGTTGTCTGTCTATGGGTTCGTTTTGGGGGTTGTTGTTTTTTGCTTAATCCCTTCACCTTTTTCACCCAGCCCCCCGCCCTCCCTCCCTCTGACAGCTGCATCTGCAGCCAGCTAGAGAGCTGCCATCAGAACCTGCCCCTGTTGGCACCTGGATCTTGGACTTTCCAGCTCCCAGAACTCTGAGAAATACATTTCTATTGTGTGAGCCTCCCAGTTGGTGATGTTTTGTTATGGAAGCCCAAGCCAAGGCAGGTGTGGGCACATGGAGGCCTTTTACTACCACAAGAAGGAAGGGAGGAAGAGAGAGAGGTTTATCTATTTTTAAAAAATGTGGATTGTTGAAAAACATGAATACACTCCACTCTCCTGCATCTGAAAGCGGGTTGTGTGTTGTGACTATCTGCAGTCTCCGTCTGTGAGCAGAAGGCAGTCAAGAAGGTGAAGAGGATTGGGATCGAGGAGATAGAGAGTGGGACCCGCTCACTTTCTCCCGAAAACAAACAGAAATGGTGTGGGGATTTTCCACGCTTGGGACAAAACACATTGTTGTGTGAAAGATTCTGGTTCCGCCTGGAGGACTCTCAGCAGAGCCCACTCCCTATCTCCAAATGTCAGGCCACCTTTAGGAATAGATTTAAAAAACAAAAGCTCTTCCGAAACTCAGACTTGCGATTCATTCCCTCCCTCTTACCTCCTTTTAGGTGGCCAAACGTGTCTCCAATAGACACTAACGTCTGTCACCAGCAGGCAGAACGTGAGATTTCAGGTAGGAAGTATTTATTTTATTGCTCACCCACATCACTAAGTCCAGTGAATTCTTTGTCTAAAATATAGCTCCTGTATATATATTTTTTGTATGTCCTTAATATCGTTCTAGACCAGTGATGGCGAACCTATGACACGCGAACTCATTTTTTTGGTTGATTTTTCTTTGTTAAATGGCATTTAAATATATAAAATAAATATCAAAAATATAAGTCTTTGTTTTACTATGGTTGCAAATATCAAAAAATTTCTATATGTGACACAGCACCAGAGTAAAGTTAGGGTTTTTCAAAATGCTGACACGCCGAGCTCAAAAGGTTCGCCATCACTGTTCTAGACCAAGCCATTATGACATCACCCCTTAATTACTGCAGTAGCTTCTTAGCTGCTCACTCTGCCCCATGTACTTTTATCTCGTATTCATCTTTCCAATAGCCATTCTAAAACCTAATTCCATTTTCATTATTCCACAAACTATAGCCAATGTGGGAAGGCCAGAAACAGAAATGGGAGGAATAGCTGTAGGAAAAAAGTGGAAACAAAACTATACATAACTGTAGGAAAGGTGATTACCATCCCCTTAAATCATAACAGTTAGGTAAAAAGCTAATAAACTTACTATGACAGTTCAGTAAAGTGACCAGATGAAAAATAAATAGATGAAATCACCCGTTTTTCTGTCCATCGGGAACATTCAGCTTCATAGGGAGATGAAAGGCAGAGGTGGAGAGAAATGGACACTTTCTCTCAGTGCACAGTGAGGAGAGTAAGGGCCTGGGTGCCGGAGCTGGACTGCATGGGTTTTCATCCCAATTTCACTTTTTCATTCTTTTTTTGTTTGTTTTGTTAATTCTCACCCAAGGATATTTTTCCATTGATTTTTAGGGAGACTGGGAGAGAGAGGGAAAGACGAAGAGAAACTTTGATGTGAGAGAAACACATTCATTGGTTGCCTCCTGCATGAGCCCCAGCCAGGGCCTGGGCTGGGTAGGAGCCTGCAACCAAGGTATATGCCCTTGACCAGAATCGAACCTGGGACCCTTTGGTCCGCAGGCCAACGCTCTATCCACTGAGCCAAACCAGCTAGGGCCACTTTTTCATTCCTGAAGGATTTGGAACAAGCTACCTAACCTCTCTGGCCTGAATTTTCTCAATGGCAAAATAAAGATGATGATTGTACTACCTTGGAGGTATATGTGGATTAAAGAGATAATACACAGAAAGTGTAGAACAGTGTCTGGCATGGAATAAGCACTACAGAAGGGCTTGCTATTATTGTTTTTAATTTATTATCAGTAACTCTTAGTCACACTTTGTCACTTGCCCTGAAAATTTGCCTTAAGCCCTGAATCTCACAAATTCTTCCATGAAGTCCTGGCTGGATGGTTCAGTTGGTTAGAGCATTGTCTCAAAATAGCAAGGTTGCAGGTTCAATCCCCATCAGGGCTCATACAAGTATCAACCAATGAAAGCATAAATAAGTGAACAACAACTTGATGTTTCTTTGTGTGTATCTCTCTCTTTCCCTTTCTCTCTCTCTCTCTCTCTCTCTCTCTCTCTCTCTCTCCTCTCATCAATAAAATAAATTTAAAATATTCTTCCATGAAAACAATTCCATTATTTCCTAACCTCCATTCTTTGATTAATATGGGGGTTTGGTGCAATTCCAAGACTCAAGCACTGTGTTAGCTTTCCCATGATTAATGACCCCTCCTTAGCTAACAGCATTTTCTCCAAAAGCAATCGAAGTCTGCAGAAATACAACTCAACATCCAGCAAGGACAACATTTCTACTATCTTAAATTCCAAAAATGTTTAGCTCCTTGGAACTGGTCTCACTGAGAAGAGGATCATTGCTTTGTATTTACATTACTAAAATTTCTACTCAGAGGTAACTCTAGAACCAAAAGAATTGCCTCTAAAAAGCAGCTTACAAATAGCAAGAGCTGTTTGTTTTTATCTTCTTAATTATCAAGGTTTCAAAAATATTAGGATTCAGGTCTCAGCTAGAGCATGCCAGATACAAGTGTCCAGCATACCTTCATGTTCCAAAGGTTTTAAGATAATGTAATGGATAGAGTGGGATGGTTTTGCCTTGGATCTAAAGATGATAAGGGACTGAAAGTATCTGCTACCCGGAGGCAGCAAAGCAGACAGCTGGGACTCCAGGCTGCAGAGGAGTAAGATAGATTACCCAGTGTTATGTTACTCTTTTTCTTTATTTCCCCTTAGTTACTCTCAGCTTTCAAGAACCTTTTATTTTTTAAAAATATATTTTATTGATTTTTTACAGAGAGGAAGGGAGAGGGATAGAGAGTTAGAAACATCGATGAGAGAGAAACATCCATCAGCTGCCTCCTGCACACCCCCCCACTGGGGATGTGCCCACAACCAAGGTACATGCCCTTTACCAGAATCAAACCTGGGACCCTTGAGTCCGTAGGCCAATGCTCTATCCGCTGAGCCAAACCGGTTAAAGCTCAAGAACCTTTAAAAAAAAATCTTCTAGCCTGTGTTCTTAGCTGTGCTAAATGGAATTAAGGCAGCAGTTCTCAACCTGTGGGTCTCGACCCCTTTGGGGGTCGAACGACCCTTTCACAGGGGTCACCTACATATTGTTTTTGTGATTAACCACTATGCTTTAATTATGTTCAATTTGTAACAATGAAATTGGGAGTCACCACAACATGAGGAACTATATTAAAGGGTTGTGGCATTAGGAAGGTTGAGAACCACTGAATTAAGGGAAGCGTTGTATCTTGTATGTTCTCATACTTGGGCTGAACCCTCAAAAGTAAAGCAGAGGTTCCCGAGGTCAGCCTGTGGGCGAGAGGAGCAATTAGCGAGAGATCCCCAGGAGAGGAGTGGATCTCAGAGCAGGAATGAAAGCTTTGAGGTCCAGCCAGCAGTCCTCACCTGGTGATCCCTCCCACATTGCCAGCCTCGGAGAATCTGGGCTAGATTTCATTAGGCTAGCCATCTGCTTCTTTTCACTATGAACCCAAATAGCACCAGCACAATGAGGGTAGTTACATCGTGTTCAGTGCCACAGGGAGTTAGAAGCAGGTGTTATAAGAATTCAAAGGAAAGAGAAGCCATTTCTAGCTGTCAAAAGGTCAAGCAAGACTTCCTAGGGGAGGTGACACTTGAGAAAAAAAGAATAGTGGCTTAAACACACCAGGATTTATAGTCTTTGTAAGAAGGTAATCCAGAACTGATATGGCAGCTCCAGGACGTGACAAAAGACCCAGTAATCAAAGCAAAAAGATTTTCTATGTTTCTACTCTGCCATGCTCCCTGTGTATTTTGTATTTGCATTACTAAAATTTCTACTCGGAGGTAACTCTAGAACCAAAAGAATTGCCTCTAAAAAGCAGCTTACAAATAGCAAGAGCTGTTTGTTTTTATCTTCTTAATTATCAAGGTTTCAAAAATATTAGGATTCAGGTCTCAGCTAGAGCATGCCAGATACAAGTGTCCAGCATACCTTCATGTTCCAAAGGTTTTAAGATAATGTAATGGATAGAGTGGGATGGTTTTGCCTTGGACCTAAAGATGATAAGGGACTGAAAGTATCTGCTACCTGGAGGCAGCAAAGCAGACAGCTGGGACTCCAGGCTGCAGAGGAGTAAGATAGATTGTGCTGGAAGCCACTTCCAGCTTCTTGAGATTGCCTCACTGTCCAAGATGACTGCTGGCACACCAGCCATCAAGTCCATATTCTAGGAAACAAGAAAGGCAAAGGGCCACAGTCCTGACCAGACAGTTCCCTTGATGTAACACTTCCACTTACAACTCATTGACCAGAACTCACCACACAACCGCACCTCGTTACTGCAGTGTTTTAGCTGGGTGGATTGCTGCCCACAATAACATTGGGGTTCTGTGCCGGAGGTGGAAGGGATAGTGGATATTAAATCTCATGGGAATTTTGAAGGTTTCTAAACAATTAAGTTACTAATTAAAATGCCCCAAAGAAAACCACTGGAAGGGCGAGGGCTATGCCCTCCATCTTACTCTGGATCCTCCATTTTTTGGGGGGCAGCAGCCATTAGCCATGTGCTCAGCAAGGAGCTTCTTCCCGGAAGCCCAAGCCTCTGCTAGCCACACCTAGGATTTCTTTAAACTAACCAATGACAATCAAGGGAAGTGCGCGCCATAGACACAACCACATCCTGTGTAACAAGACCCCGACTTGCACCTGGCCAATCGGCAGGGCCCACAGTCCTCTCTCCTCCCCTTACTCCACCCCCCCTATAAAACCCCTCTTCCCACAGGGCTCTCTCTCTCTGCCTCCTGCCGCTGCATCGGCGAGTGTGGTGGATGGAGAGCTCAAGCTAGCTCGAATAAAGACTCTTTTTGCTTTTGCACCGGACTCAGCTGGCTCCCTGATGGTCTTTTGGGGATCCTGAAATCTGGGCAAAACAACCACCTGATCAGTGCGGTGAAAGATGGATTGTACTGGAGTTCCACTTCCAAGATGGTAGCATGAGGAGCTCTCTGCAGTCTATTCCTCAATAAAACAAGCAAAGCTGGTGAAACTATTTTAAAAACAAGCATTTGAAGTCTCTAGAAATTGTTCTAAGGGCATACAACAGATGAAGAAACATTTATTGACGGAAACTTATTAAACTTGATAAGAACAGCAAGCATCTGTGGCATTTGAGCCACGACCCACTTCCTCCCTCTCCTTACCCCATCTCAGCTTCACGGAAGCTACACTCCAAGCAGGTGTGGACAGGAAGACAAGGCTTCCTCCCCTCCCCTCCCCATCGATGGTTACTACGTCTCACTCGGAGAGGCAGGCCACTAGCATTTCTCCTCCCCTCTCCCTCCAAGCTAAAGAGGCAACATTTCTGGTGAGCTCTCTTCTTCCATCCAGCCTAACGCATAGGATAGAGGTTATAGTCCAGGCATGACAAACCAAGAACACTGAGGCCTCAATTACCTTCACCCAAGCATGCTCATTTGTAAGGTAGAAGCAAGTCAAGAAGACCAGAGGCTACCACACCAACCCATGCTCAGAGCTGTGGCTCAGAGGTTTTGCCCAAGTGCCGGAAGCCACTTCCAGCACGTCAGCAGGGCGGAATCATCTGGAGATGGCTAAGGGCATTTCCCCAAACCTGAAAAGGATGCATAAATGATGGCTTGCTGCCAGACACCTGAGGGCATTTAAATCTACATGTTATTGCCTCCTACTGGCCAAACACCTGAACAGCCGTAGGCAGTTTTCCCCTAATCTGACAATGGATTCTGTATACTAAACCCTGGCCTTTGATATGTATATCTACCTTGCTTTAGGACAATTTGTGTTAATAAAAAGCAAGGGGTCCGGAGATTCCGGAGAACTTAGTTCCTTTAGCTAAGTCTTCTCTGGCTCCCCAAAATGCCTTTCAAAATTATGTTTCGTCTCTGGACTCTTGATTAATTTACACACAGCGCCTTCTCCAGATTCCCGAACCCTTCTAGATGCTGGATTAAGACCCCCGGCAAGGAGAATCTGAAAGTGGGGAGGCTATTGCAATGGTCCAATAAGAGACTGAGGACCTGAACTGGAGGGAAGAATGAGAATGGAAATCTAGAGGAGGGACCAGATGCTGGTCTTGGGGCAGTAGAAGATGAGCCACTGCATACTCGAGAAGGCAGAAGTTAAAACCCTTCTCTGGCAGCATTTTAAAGGTCAAGGAAGTATAAGAAGCTTCCTGGAGACTGCTTCACAAAAGTCATGTTGGAAATACGAGAAAATGTCAAGGATATACACACACACCCCATGCATTTGAAATAATTCACTGCATGGCACATGGCAACACTGGAAGGGCCCTGGGGAAAGTGGGGAAGGTCGAGCATGATGAAGAAAAGGAAAAGATGGCCCTGGTGAAGAAAACAGGAAGATCACCAACTGAGGCGCGTGTTCATTAATCCATTCACCAAGTGCTGACTGAGCATCTGCCATGATCCATGCTCTGTGGAAACAGACATGTTGAGACCTTGTCCTCCCAGTTCAGTACGGGAGCAGACTGCAGTGCACAAAGCTGTGATATATGACATCAACCAGTGATGCGTGCTGTGGGGAAAAAGCCGGTTAAGAAAGTAAGTGACGGTATAAATAAAGCAGATGACTCTGAGGAAGTGGCACTTGAGGTTTAGAGACTTGAGTGATGCAAAGGTGTGAGCCCTGTGGCTATGGGAAGGGAGAACACCTCAGGCTCAGAGGCCGTTCGAGGCTGGAACAACCACAGGAGTTTGAGGAACAGCAAGACCAGTAGCTGGGGTGCAGTGAGCTAGGCGCAGAGCGATAGCAGGCCGAGAGCCATAGGAGATGGAGTTGAAGGGGTCAGCAGGGGCAGGGGCACACCTTAGGGTCATTAGCCATGGTAACAAGTATTCAGTGTTGAGTCTATTTTAAATGGAGTGGGAAGCCATGGAAGGCTTAAAGAAGGGAGTGTCGTGATCTGATTCGAATTATAAAACGATGTGTGGAAAATGAGAGGAATTAGGTAAATCTGGAAGCAGGGTGTTATGGCTTGAATTGTGCTGCCCCCCCCCCCCCCAAAAAAAGAAAAGATATGTAGAAGTCCTACCCCCAGTGCTAGGGCCTGTGACGTTATTTGGAAATAGGGTCTTTGCAAATATAATTAAGTTATGATGAGGTCACTAGGGTGTCCTTAGGCAGGGAAAGAAATGTGTCCACAGACACACAGGGAGAGGGCTGTGTGAAGACACGGGACACCCAGAGGAAGACGGCCATGTGACGGTGGAGGCAGAGACTGGTATTCCGCTGCCAGGCCACAGTCCACACCTGGGTTAGCGGACAGTGACATTGGCAAAGAAGGCTCCTGCCCTGGAACTTTCAGAGGGAGCAGGGCTGACCCCTGAATCCCAGACTTCTCGCCTCCAGAGCCGTGAAGCCACCAGTCTGTGGTGCTTTCCTACAGCAGCCCCAGCAAACGCAGACACAGGGAAACCGATTGGGTGATTCGTGCCGAGGCCGGAAGGAGAGAGGGGCAGGCCCATGGGCAGGGAGATGTGCGAGAGGATCTGATTCCTGATACATTCTGACAGCAGAGCTGCCAAGGATTTGCTGATCCGCTCGGTTGCAGAAGAGAGGAATTCGTTGGCCAGAAACACACTTGAGGAGCAGTTTTCTAGGCCTGCCAAGACCAATGGTGTTTAAATTCTGGATCTCAAAGGGAACAGATGGATCAGTGAAACTTCCCGATGGCCATGGGGACTTGGGGACAGACAAGAAATAGCAAGGCGGGCAGCGGAGGCCCAGTGCTTTGCCTCTGTGTCTGTGAAGCAGCTCTAAGAAATGGGTCAGGCTAGGCCTGTGGTCGGCAAACTGCGGCTCACGAGCCACATGCGGCTCTTTGGCCCCTTGAGTGTGGCTCTTCCTAAGCCTTAGGAATACCCTAATTAAGTTAATAACAATGTACCTACCTATATAGTTTAAGTTTAAAAAATTTGGCTCTCAAAAGAAATTTCAATCGTTGTACGGTTGATATTTGGCTCTGTTGACTAATGAGTTTGCCGACCACTGGGCTAGGCGACCTTTACACCACATTGACACACTCGCCTCTCGTGCATCACTGCGTCTGCAGACGCTCAGGAGCTCCACTGGGAAACGCTGGGTCAGGGAGTAAGTGAGGGCGTGTGGGAGGCCTCCTGGGAGAGCAGGGGTCACAGGCTGGGAGGGTGGCCTGCAGGAGCGCCAGGGCCACCTGCGCATTTACTCACCCCAGGCCAGCCCGAGCCACACTCACCCCGAGGCCAGCCTGAGCCACACTCACCCCGAGGCCAGCCTGAGCCACACTCACCCCGAGGCCAGCCTGAGCCACACTCACCCCGAGGCCAGCCCGAGCCACCATCGGGATGTTTAATTCAGAAGAGCTCGGGGCAGATCCTGCCCCTTGGTAGCAGCCAAACACATGCGAAGTCAACACCATGCACCCAGACCCAGGGACTTCCCCTGGGAGGCCTGAGAGCTGAACAGATGCTGTGTGTGTTCAGTGATGGTGGTGGTGGTGAAGGTGTGGAGAGGTCCCTGGGAGGGAGGGGCGGGGAGCACCTGTCAATTGTTGGATGCTTTCTACATACGAACATTATGTGACCCATTTTGCAAACATGATCTAATTTATCCCACCACACAGGAGGGTGAGTGGGAGAGTTTGCACAAGGAATGAGGCTCCAACAAGGAGGGTGGTATTGTCCCCATTTAACAGATGAGAAAACTGAGCTTCAGAGACGTTTCCGAATGTGTCCAAGACCACACAGAGCAGCACTGGACTTCAAACGCAGGGCTATTTAATGGAAAGCCTTGCATCTTCCCACTATATCGTGTGATGTGATCTTTCCTGCTACTCAAAGTGCAGTCCATGGAGCAGCATCAGCATCGCCTGGGACCTCAGCCAGAGCACAGACTCTCAGGCCCAACCAGACCTACTGAGTCAGAAACTGCTTTTTCTTTTCTCTGTTAATCCTCACCTGAGGATATTTTTTTCCCATTGAGTTTTAAAGAGAATAGAAGGGTAGGAGAGTGAGACAGAGTGTGTGTGTGTGTGTGTGTGTGTGTGTGTGTGTGTGTGTGTGTGAGAGAGAGAGAGAGAGAGAGAGAGAGAGAGAGAGAGAGAGATGTGAGAGAGACACATTGGTTGCCTCCCTCAAGCGCCCCAATTAGGGCTGAGGATTGAACCTGTGACCCTCTGGTGTGTGAGCAGATGCTCCAACCACTGAGCAACACTGGCCAGGGCAGAACCTGCATTTTCACATGAACCCCAGGTGAGACAACTGCATGTTAGAGTATGAGAAGCACCGCTCTCCTAGCCTTTAAAAGGCCTTTGATAAGATCCACTCAAGAGTCCAACTGTCTTGCTTTACAGATGAGCAAACTGAGGGTCAGAGAGGATGAGTAAGTTGCCCAATGTTCCTGCCCCGATGCTTCTAACGACAGTGTGGGCCACTAAGGACCCTGTCCAGCATGCTGCTGTGGCCAGAAAAAGCAGTCACATGATGGAAGCGGTCAGCCAAGAACAATACTGAATGAAAGGCAAAACACTGTTCCGTCTGTTACACAAGGCAACAGCCGCAGCAACAACATCCAGTCCCTCACCTAGACCTGGTCTAGGCTCCCTTGTAAGAGTTACATTGACTCCTTCCTATCGCAACTGTGAGTCCCTTGAGGGCAGGATGTTCTCACTTCTTTCTTTGCATCTTAAGTGTCTGCCTATATGCTGCGCACAGAGTAGGTGCTCAACCCATGTTTGCTGATGTCACTGACGCTCATGGGTGGGAGACTGATGCAAGGATTGAGGCTCCAACAAGAAGTGGTGAACTGAAAACGAAGCCTGCATATTTGCCTGGGGGCATTTCCTCCCCTACTTTTCACTCTCCCAATGACCTCCCTTCAATATTTATTACAAAGTATTAAACTGCTTCAGCAACGCTTGGACTTTTCCAAATTCTTTAACAGGAGTGCTAGTCAGTGTGCCAGTACTTTACTCTCTTGCATTGACCCCATTTTCTCTTCGGTACCATTAATACTGCTGAAACTGCCAAGGCACTTTGGCTCTGAGCTCTAATGGACATTGGGCAGCTGAGCCCTAGAGGATCAGCAAAAATTCTTTCTGGACACAGCTGGACACCAGTGTCCAGCCCTCTCCATCTCTGACCCCAGGCTCTGCTTCCACCTTCTGCTGGCACCTACCAGCTGCCTCCTTGCAAACTCTGCCCACCTCCAGACAACAAACGGCATGGCCAGACACAGTAAGCTGCCCAGGAGAGGTCTCGGTGGAGTGAAGGACAGACCAAGATGTCCAAGGAGATGAAGAAGCCAAGAAGACCCAAAGGCCTGCAGAGCCACAGGCCCAGCTGCCCTCTTCTCTGCCTGAGTCAGGGATGTCCCCCAGCTCTGTCTCTGGTTGCAGGCACGTGCTGGCCAGCCCATCCACGCCCCTGCAGAGGAGGGAGCCATGATGAGGGGCCTTTTCGCTCTGCCCGTCTGTCTAAGCCCATTCCTTATTGCTGCTCTTGTTGCCTGTCTCTAGAATGCTCTGAATGCTGACTCCAGCTGCTGGCTGGAACCTTGTTTTGTTTTGTTTTTCTGTTGCCTCCTTTCTGATCTCAAATTCTGGACTCAGTTCCCTGGACTTACAGAGCTTCTCCATCATTTTCTAAGTTCCCAGGCTTTCCTACAGCAACCCTTATTACTCAGGCCATCAGTTGTCCCCCTTCCTAACTAACTGCCCATGTCCAAGCCCAGTGGGTACGAGCCATCCCTGTTCACCTTCTCGGCCAGTGAGTGATGCAGGAGGCTGCCACACGTCCCCAGACACATGTGTACTCAGACCTCACCAGCAATCACACTTTGGGGGCAGAAAGGAAGGAACACATCCATGGTTATGCAGCTCAAGGAGCTGATAAAATAGACACTGGACCAGGGACAGTCCTGTGTATCATCTGATACCACAGCCCCAGCTGCTGTACCTCTCTGTCCACTGATTCTTGACCCGACCCAGAAAATTTGACTCAGCTGCAGGGAGAGTCAGCAAACCTCTTCCCACTTGACTCTTGAGACAGATGCACAGAGATGGTCCATGACTTCTAGGGATTTGAAACCTAAAATGAAAGATTAATGAAGGCCAGTTGGATGAAACCATTAGACCGAGGTGGCTAATGAGGTCTGACACCACAGACAGGTCAGTGGGCGAGCGGGGGACAATGCGGACCGGACTCTGGAACATCGACAAGTGAGGCCACGGGAGCGCCATATGCAATGTGATGTGGGTGGAGGAAAGCCATGGCTCCTCTCAACCACAGGCTCAGCATTCTCCCTCCCTCCCCCAATCCGGGCAAGCTTCACAGCGCAAGCGGGAATATCAGCCATTACTCACCTGCTAGGAGACAGAACTGGCCGAGGAGGAGTGGTGGGAAGGAGCACTTCAGGACATGGCCTGTCATGACGAGGCTCAGAGGAAAGTGGGAAAGGGAGACAAATGGACCCTGAGGGCCTCGCCAAGTGAAAAATGATGGGTTCCGGCGCAGGGCCAGGAGCAAGTGCATCAGGATGAGAGTATTGAATGGAATCCATAAGTCATGAGCAAGACACAGCCAAACGGTGGACAGAAAAGCATAAAAGGTACAAGATGAATTAAAGACATGGCCTGAGTGACAATCTTGCCTGTGTGATCGTAGCTGTGTGCCCTTGGACGTGTTAATTCACCTCTCCAAGCCTCTCTTCCCTCTCTGTACGTTAGCAGTGATGTTGAAGTCTCTCACTCATGATTTCAGTGCCCGCCTCTGTTTCAGCCCCAGCTGGAGCCGAAGGTTCTTTGGGGGCTCATTCTCCTGCTAACATTTTGCTGTTGAGAAGCAGGCCAGGTGCTTCCCAGCCTCAGGCCTCCATCTCTGTGCCTCAGGCCCTTCTCTGAAGAAGCAGGGTCCCTGCTTTGGAAGTCAGGGAAGTCAATGTCCCCATCAGCAATCCTCATCAAAGGCAGCTGGGAGCCAGTGGGCCAATGGGCCATGAGATCATCCATGTCATGTCCACATTGGTGTTTCATGAGATCCTGCACGTCCTGACCTTGGTGTTCCATGAGATCCTTCATGTCCTGATGCTGGTGTTCTGAGATGGCTTCTGTCCAGCAGGATAACAACATGGAACACCAATTGCAGTCACTGCCACTCTGATACTATGATAAAGTGAGACAAAACAAGGTCACTGTGCTTGGGCAGAAGATCTGGGCGGGGAGGGGAGGGAGTGTTTTGGTGCTCCTGGTGGTCCTGGGGAGTAAAGGCTCTCTCGCCTAGATCAGCAATCTCCATAACATTCTCTGGGGCAACTTTCCCTCCTTCTCTTCTACCATCCCTGCCTTCTCCCTCCTGCTTCCTTTAGATAACTTTCCTATAGACAAGCTCCAACCACCTCCTGGTCTCAGGCTCTGCATCCCAAAGAGGCCAAACCGATCAGATGCCTTCCTCATGAGGTGGCCGTAAGGACAAAAGGAGAAAACCGATGCAAAGCTCTTGGAAGAGAAATAAAAGAAGACCCAAGTGACTGAGAAAGAAAAAGGCAGCACCTGACTCCTACGCTCTTATCTGACTCTCAGGGCTGGCCTCCAGGTTGTCAGAACTCTTCTGATGCTCACGGCTAAGGCGCGTTGTTATCCTGCTGGACAGAAACCATCTCAGAACACCAGCATCAGGACATGCAGGGTCTCATGGAACACCAATCTTGACATGAATGATCTCATGGAACACCGAGATTAGGATATGGATGATCTCATGGAACACCAATTGCAGTCACTGCCACTCTGATACTATTATAAAGTGAGACAAAACAAGGTCACTGTGCAACCCACAAAATACTAAACACCTCCCTGTGTCCTTCTCCCTCCCTCCCTTCCCCACAAAAATGATTGACCCTTGACCCTTCCCCGAAGAACCCAACAAAAGCTGCCGGCATCCTATCCCAGGTTCGTTCTCGCCCTCTTCCTGCCAGCAGAGATGTGCCTGAAGCATAAAGGAAGGAGAGACCAGGAGGAGGTGAGGCCAGGAGACAGGTCCTCTCTCATCCCGAGCCATTTAGCACCTGCTCGGCTACTTAGCAAGCATAAATGGGCACCTTCTGTGTGGAGTACTGAGCAGCTCAGGGTTGGTGCTGAGTGCAGACAAACCAATCCAAAGACACAGTCCCCACTCTGGAGGATACTGTGAGCTAATGGAGAAGAGAACACCCACGTGCAGGAAGTAGCTAGGTCAGTGCAGGTATTTAAGGGGCACAATTCCCTCCCTAGCTGGCCCTTTGCTCTCCTGTGTCTTACTGGGCTCAGGGCGGCCACAAAGCCTTGTAACCACAAGACTTAATGAAATATTGATTTACTTTATCTTGTCTTGTAAAAAGGCACTACACTCTACTAGTAGACACTTTTAAGAATCTCTTTTGGAAACATATTCTGGACGTTTTATATAATATGAAACACCACTGACAATCGAGTTTTACATCATTGCGATGAGTTGTGCTGATAGTGTGTGCCCTTGAAACGGTGTGATGAGAATGGCACGTCTCCAGGGTCTGCCTCTCAAAGACCTATAATCCCAGTCTAATCATGAAAACAGCACTAAACAAGCCCAAGTAATGGGACATTTTACAAAATATTTATCAATACTCCTCAAACTGTGAAGGTCAACACAGAGAAGCCAAGCGGAGTCTAACAAACCATGCTGCCCAAGTATCATGCAGTACCCTGATGGGATCCTGAAACAGAAAAACGACACGAGGTGAACACTAAGGTCATCTGAATATGGACTTTAGCTAATAATAATGTTTCAAGTACTGGTTCATTAACTCTGACGAATACACCATAGTAATATAAGGTGTTACCAACAGAGGACACAGGAACTCTGCACTACCTTTGCAACTTTTCAGTAAATCTAAAACCATTGTAGAAGTTATTATAAAAAAAAACCAGTCAACCACCCTATCTGGTCTGGCTCAGTGGATAGAGCATCGGCCTGCAGACTGAAAGGTCCCAGGTTTGATGCCAGTCAAGGGCACATGCCTGGGTTGCAGGCTCGGTCCCTAATAGGGGTTGTGCAGGAAGCAGACGATCAATGATTCTCTCTCATCATTGATGTTTTTATCTCTCTCTCCCACTCTCCCTTCCTCTTTGAAATCAATAAAAATATATTTAAAAAAACAAACAAGCCCTAACCGGTTTGGCTCAGTGGATAGAGCGTCGGCCTGCGGACTGAAAGGTCCCAGGTTCGATTCCGGCCAAGGGCATGTACCTTGGTTGCAGGCACATCTCCAAGTAGGAGGTGTGCAGGAGGCAGCTGATCGATGTTTCTCTCTCATCAATATTTCTAACTCTCTATCCCTCTCCTTTCCTCTCTGTGAAAAATCAATAAAATATATATATATATTTTTTTTTTAATTTTTTTTTTTAATATATTTTATTGACCTTTTACAGAGAGGAAGGGAGAGGGATAGAGAGCCAGAAACATCGATGAGAGAGAAACATCGACCAGCTGCCTCCTGCACACCCCCCACTGGGGATGTGCCCGCAACCAAGGCACATGCCCCCGACCGGAACTGAACCCGGGACCCTTCAGTCCGCAGGCCGACGCTCCATCCACTGAGCCAAACCGGCCTCGGCATCAATAAAATATATTAAAAAAAAAAAAAACCAAACAAAAAAACAAACAAACCAGTAAACCAATAGAGTTTGAGTCCTGCGTGTCCTATGTACCTAAAGGTGAATTCTGATCAGGGTAGTCCTTCCTACCATATAAAAACATTGGAGTGTGCCTGTGTTATGTGTGTGTGAGAGCATATGTTTAAAGGGGCAATTACTACACTTTAATTTTTTATAAAATGTCAGCCTAGCTATTGTAATAGTTTCACAAGTATGTGTAAGTCAAAATGTACCAAATTGTACACTTTGAATATGTTCAGTTTATTGCTTGTCCATTATATCTTAGTAAAGCTTAAAAAAAAAGTTAGTCCAATCTAAATTTTGATGTCCAAACAAGTAAACTAAATTACTATGACTTTGGAATATTTCTTTGAAGGAAAAATCAAACGAACGGACAAACCTTAGCATCTCATGGATCTTTCTCATGAAAATCAAACTGGCCATCTCAGAGTATGAATCTCAAATTCCAAATTACAGGTTTCAGCAAATCTCCATAATATTAAAAAAATTTTAATCCTCACCCAAAGATATGTTTATTTATTTGAGAGAGAGAGAGAGAGAGAGAGAGAAATAGAGAGAGAGAAATATTGATTGGTTACCTCCCATACATGCCCCAACGAGGGATTGAACCTGTAACCTACATATGTGTCCTGACCTGGAATCAAACCTGTTACCTTTTGGCGTATGGGACAATGCCCAACCAACTGAGCCACACTGGCCACAGCAAATCCCCATAATCCTAGTGTCCAAGCATTGGAAGAATGACCAGAGTGAGGATTTTGATCGTCTGTGTCACTGAGAATCAGATTGGTGATAAAGAAGGGCAGGGGGAAGGGAACCATGTCTCTGTTTTCCCAGAGCACTGACTCCACCTGCAAGCCTAACCAGTCTGACTTCCCTGAATGCTCTGAAGGGGCGTTCTTCTGTGAGGAGTTTCTGGGGCTGGGAGGTGGACGGCTTTCTCCTGACCTTGCCCTGAGGCTTCCAGGCCCTCACTGTCGACAGGCTTTATTTAAAATCCCTCATCTTTGAGCTGTTGTCATTCAGCGATCTCACCTCCTCCTGCTTGACTGCCAACACTTACAGACCTCCTGCACATTTACTGAGGGCCTGCAGAGTCAATTCAACACATTAATAACAATGCAAGTGGTAATATGAATGATACAGTTAATGGGCGCTAACCCTGCTGAGCAGTTCATACATGACCCTGTATGAAACACATGTGTTATCCTTATGAAGCCCGTGATGTGGATACTGTCCCTGTCTTTGTTTCAGAGATGGTGAAATGGAAGCTTAGCACCATCCTGCTGGCAGGGTTGTGTCTTATCAGTAATTCCTGCATCACGTGAATCTGTCCTACTCCAGGACACTCCCCTCCACTCAGCGCAGCAGTCCCCTCCTTGTCCTTATGCTGGGACTTGTAATCGCTTTCCATTGCTCCAGTTCCCACCCACTTGTTCACTTGCACATTTATTTGTATCGGCAAGAAATGTCTGTCGAACCTACCGAGTTCCAGGCTGAGCCAGGAGATGTCAGGGACCCAGGGACAGAGGGCCGGGAGATTCTTCTCTCTGCTGACAATAGCCTGTCATCCAGACACCTTGCTCCTCCCTCTTTCCCACTAACCCCGGGACTCAGTTTCCCCAAGTGCGATCCCTGATCTACCTGCATGGAATCACCTGGGGCAGAAGTGAACAGGTGGCAGCTGGGCCCTGCCCCAGGGAACGGAGTTAGAAATCCAATGCCAACCAGTCCCCATGTGTGGCTGAAATTTGTCATGTCTTTTAAATACTTAATAAAGTTCCATAAACCAATACATTCATATTAAAAATTTAAATAAGAGCAAATAAATAAGATGGAAATCTGCCTTTATTCCCACTGAAATCCTGTGCAGAGTCAACAGTCTGGGCATCCATTTTTCTTGCGTGCACAAACATACAGGGTCCTCTTTACACAAATAATCACCTGGAATTAACTAAGCACAAGAAAGCTTTCTCAGTGAGATGTTCTTGTATTTCCCTCTTTCTTTAACTGGATTTTCAAGGATCCTATATCTTTTGCCTCAGTTATCACATGATCTCACTCATATGTGGAATCTAATGAACAAAATAAACTGATGAACAAAATAGATCCAGAGACAAAGAAGCCATAGAATAGACTGCAGAATGCCTCCCTTACTTAAAAACTATATATTTTATTTCTATGTATCTAATGGTACATTTACATTTTGACAGAGATATTTAAGCATATTTTTTTTTCCTATCAATGCTGAGAATTAATCAGGATCCATAACAACTATACTCAAACAAGGTAATACTGTTATCAAAACCTTGTCCCATACCTTTTTTAAAAAATGTCTATTATGGAGAATTTCCAATACAGACAAGAGTAGGCCCAATGGAATAATGAATTCCTCTGTACACTGCCTTGACTTAAACATGAGGAGTATGTACCAGCTCATGGTCAATCTTATTTCATCCTATAACCCCATCCACTTGCTCCTCCCATATTATGTTGAAGCATATCCCACATTTAATATTATTTCATCTGTACATTTTTCAATATCAATCTCAAAAAATATAAGGACTCCTTTTTATATATAATTGCAATGTCAATAGATTAAAATTATCAAATATCTCATAAATATCCACAATTCCAATTGTCTCATAAATGGCATGCTTTTTCTACAGCTTGTTTGAATTGGACTCTAATGAAGTCCACATTTTAAACATTGCAATTGGCTGACATGTGTTTACAATCTCTTTTAATCTATAAGTTGCCTTCCATGTTTTTTTCTTACAATTAATTTGTTAAAAAGAAAAACAGATTGTCCTACAGTTTTCCAAGTCTGGATTTTGCTGATTGCATCCCATGGGTGTCATTTAACAAGTTCTTCCTTTTTCTGTTTGGGTACTTAGGTCTCTGGGCTTAGTCAGACTCAGGCTAGATATTTTCGGCAGGAGTGCCTGCTAGATGGTAGTGTGTGCTTCCATTAGGAGGTAAAAAATGTCTGGTTGTCCTTTTTGTCATGTTAACAGCTAACAATACTTTCAGGTCCCAAACTGTGATATTCAAAATCCACTATTCTTTCTTCATTTATTAGCTGAAATACTTCTTTAAAAGTAAACTTCTCCTTGTCTTTGCGTTACGCGGTAGTACAGTGAGTAAAGAGAAGGCAGGATAAATGGTTAATTCCTTCCTTTTATTTACACTTTTCAAAATAATGGCCCAGTTTCCCAGTACCCTCCAATGGTGACAAATTAGATTTACTTTTGTGGTCATTGCTGGATTAATATGATTGCGTGCTCATGCATTTGCACAGAGCTGATGTGCTTCTGTCCACTGTAGTCATCATCCTCAGCGGCTCAAATTGTCCATTCTTTGGCCAGTTGGAACCTCTTCAGGTTTGCTCGTGAGTTAACTTGCTGGCTGGGTTAAGACATCATATTTTAATAGTTCGCCTCTGGTAAATATATAAGTTGAAAACCCACATGGAATCATTTGGCCCTGTCCAAAGATTTTATTTACACAACCCTTGGGGAATGGAAAGCGCAGAAAGCAGATCACAGTCCTCTGTGGAGGGCACATATCCTTGATTAATATGACAAGTAAATATGCTTTACACCTCCCCTTAGGCACAGACACCTTCTCTGATTCAAGCAAAACAGCTGGTGGTGAGCTTGGCCGCGCATTCATCTATCTTCCGGTATCCATTCTTTGCACCCATCCACATAGGGTCTCTGGTATGAAATTTTATTGTTTCTTTTCCTCCAACTCTTTCTTATTGATGTATAACTTGCATACATTAAAACACACAAGTTTAATTGTAAAAGTTGACCAATGCCCATCTCATGTCTCTATCACCCCAACAAGAAATAGAAGATTTTATCCCCAAGAAATTTTCTCAGGCCTCTTTCTAGGTACTCCCAACCATCCACTCAGACATAACCACTGACTGGTTTCCTATCACCATACATAGCTTAGATTTGTTTGGTTTGGACTTCATATGAATGGAATCAAACAGAATAAAATCTTCAGTGTCAGGATTTTTTCTCACAACATAATGATTTTGAAATTTATCTAGGTTGTATCAGTAGCTCATTCATTTTTAAGACTGAGTAGCACACCACAGTTTATTAATCCTTTCACCAGTTGGTAGACATTGGGTTGTTCCAAGTGTTTTTCTATAAATGAAGTCAACATTCATGCAGAAGTCTTGTTGTAGACATATCTTTTCATTCCTCCTGGGTTTGAATTGGAGTTGTATTGTAAGTATATGCTTAACTTCAGGAACTGCTACCAAACAGGTGTACAAAGTGATTGTACCATTTTACATGCCTATCCACAATGTTCCAATTGCTCCACATCCTCACCAACACTTGGCGTTATCAATCTTTTGAATTCCTGCTATTGCAATGGGTGTGATCTCTCATTGCAATTTTAATCTGCATTTTCCTAATGACTAATGGTGTTGAATATTTTCATGCACTTATTGGTTGATCTTATATCTCTTTTTGTGAAGTGTCTGTTCAAGTCTTTTGATCCTTTGCTATTGGGTTGTTTATGATTCTTTCTATATTCTGGGTCCCCCACTGGATATGCGTATTATGAAAATTTTCTCCTAATCCATGGCTTGCTATTTCATTTTCTTAGATTTTGTTTTTAATTTTATCTCTCACTTCATCTCTACACTCCAGGATCTTTCCTCAATTGCTAACCCAAGCTCAAAATAGAATTTACCATTTTCTGAGCCCTTCACTCTGCTGAACTCTCTGTGCCCATGGACTTCCCCTGCTACCGACCACAATTCTGGGAGGCGAAGAACATCCACCACACTGAATCCCTGGGGAAAATGAATTTGAACAGCCTTTCAATATCACCAAGCCAGGAAGGAAGTGGCAGGGAGGCCTTAAAGCAATGGTGCTCTACGCTGGCTACACATTAGAGATGGAGGTGGGTAGTGATGCCTGGGCCCCAACCTCAGGGATTTTGGTTGATTTGGTCTGGGAAGAAGCTCAGGCATGGGTATTTAAAAAATGCTTCCCCAAGTGATTCTACTATCCAGAACCTCTCACTCAAAATGTGCTCTGTGCTTCCTGCTGCTGCTCGGTGTGGCTCCTGAAGACTGCCCTGCCCGCCAGCGCGGAAAGAGTTAAGTGACAGGCTGTGGTGGGAGCCATCTCTCTGCTTCCAGGCTTCACAGGCAGTGCAAAGAGAATGCATGCCCGGCTGAGGCGGTTTCTGCTGTGCAGACTGGAGACGATTTGGGTTTTAATTTAAGGAGCTCTTTAAAACCTGCTCTCTCCTCCTCCCCCTCCTTCCCCAGAGGCAGCATATGCAGACGTCAGTGCACAAAAACCAGGTCCAATTTGGAAGGCTGCAGCCATCTGGGGAGGCATCCAAGGTGTCCTTGCAGACAGGCAATCACAACTCGGAAATGACGATCGCATAGGGGTTTCAATGATGCATGCAAACCGACAATTTTCAACTTGCTGTCGTTTAATGAGGCTTCCCTGCTTCTCCAAGGAAAGCTGGTAGCCAGTGGGGGAGGGGCCCTGCTTTTCTTTTCAATATTCCACTGATGCTGCTGTGGCTTTCAGAAGCTGAGGTGGGGTTCCTGAAAAGCCAACATCTTAATCACCTGGGAAAGGAGAGTCAGGGAGAAATAGGTTTCTCTAAAATAAGACCCTTCTTGGGTTTTCTCCCTGTGATATTTCAGCTCAGAGCAACGAACCCAGAAATCCTTATTTGTCCTGGAATCAGAGCCCTGGTGTCACTTAGCTGAGGGTAAGGGAGAGGAGACATTTAATATAATTCTTCTGTGGAGTTTTGAACATTACCATCATCAATTGGGTGTGAAAAACAGAGGGTGCGAAGCAATATTGGATATTTGTCCCTGGCCAGTAAGCTTTCTCTGAGAGAATATCTAAGACTTACTGAGGGGAAGCAAAAATGGCCCACATCAGCGCAGACTCTCTCCCGGAAAGCTGGGGTGCCATGCTTTGCAAAACAAGGATTGCTGAGGTTGGGGAGTGGAGACTGGGTCCCGGCGGTGTCAGGTGGTGGCTGATACTGGAAGCACAACATGCAGATCAGTGGTTTTCCAAGGTTGGTCCCGGGGCCAACAGCGTTGGTTGGCAGTCATGGGTCCCCTGTCAGACCTACTGAGTCAGAAACTGGCGGTGGGGCTGGCAATCAGCATTTAACAAGCCCTCCAGCGGCTCTGAGGCACCTTGAAGTCTGAGAACCGTTCATCTAGCCCAGACTCTTGAGAACCATTCCTGGAACACCTGAGCCCTCCTGTACAGGCAGGAGGCAGGTGGGGAAGAGCCTGCTTCAAGCAGCTTTCCATACCTGCTCCATGGTGAGGAGGTGGGAGGGGGTGGGGTGGCTGGAGGTGAGAACACAGAAGCAGAAGCAGGGCGGCCTGGTCTGGAGGTCCAGGAGCAGCCTTCCTGCCTGCACACTGGCCTCGGGCAGCTGGGGCCACCTCCCTGCAGACTCCAAGTGGAAGGGGGTGCCCTCCTTGTGGAAGGGGATACTCTCCCTGCAGACTCCCTGTGGAGGGGGATACCCTCCCTGCAGACTCCCTGTGGAGGGGATACTCTCCCTGCAGACTCCCTGTGGAGGGGATACTCTCCCTGC
Organism: Myotis yumanensis; assembly: GCF_028538775.1. Taxonomy (NCBI): domain Eukaryota; kingdom Metazoa; phylum Chordata; class Mammalia; order Chiroptera; family Vespertilionidae; genus Myotis; species Myotis yumanensis. Next base: position 63,568,754 of record NW_027223759.1, read on the forward strand.
AGACTCCCTGTGGGAGGGGGATACTCTCCCTGCAGACTCCCTGTGGAGGGGGATACCCTCCCTGCAGACTCCCTGTGGAGGGGATACTCACCCTGCAGACTCCCTGTGGAGGAGATACTCTCCCTGCAGACTCCCTGTGGGAGGGGGATACTCTCCCTGCAGACTCCCTGTGGAGGCGATGCCCTCCCTGCAGACTCCCTGTGGAGGGGATGCCCTCCCTGCAGGCTCCCTGTGGAGGGGATACCCTCCCTGCAGACTCCCTGGAGAGGGAGATACTCTCCCTGCAGACTCCCTGTGGAGGGGATGCCCTCCCTGCAGACTCCCTGTGGAGGGGGATACTCTCCCTGCAGACTCCCTGTGGAGGGGGATGCCCACCCTGCAGACTCCCTGTGGAGGGGATGCCCTCCCTGCAGACTCCCTGTGGAGGGAATGCCCTCCCTGCAGACTCCCTGTGGAGGGGGATGCCCTCCCTGCAGACTCCCTGGAGAGGGAGATACTCTCCCTGCAGACTCCCTGTGGAGGGGGGTGCCCTCCCTGCAGACTCCCTGTGGGAGGGGATACCCTCCCTGCAGACTCCCTGTGGAGGGGATGCCCTCCCTGCAGACTCCCTGTGGAGGCGATGCCCTCCCTGCAGACTCCCTGTGGAGGGGATGCCCTCCCTGCAGGCTCCCTGTGGAGGGGATACCCTCCCTGCAGACTCCCTGGAGAGGGAGATACTCTCCCTGCAGACTCCCTGTGGAGGGGATGCCCTCCCTGCAGACTCCCTGTGGAGGGGGATACTCTCCCTGCAGACTCCCTGTGGAGGGGGATGCCCACCCTGCAGACTCCCTGTGGAGGGGATGCCCTCCCTGCAGACTCCCTGTGGAGGGAATGCCCTCCCTGCAGACTCCCTGTGGAGGGGGATGCCCTCCCTGCAGACTCCCTGGAGAGGGGGATGCCCTCCCTGCAGACTCCCTGTGGAGGGGATGCCCTCCCTGCAGACTCCCTGTGGAGGGGATGCCCTCCCTGCAGACTCCCTGTGGAGGGGGGTGCCCTCCCTGCAGACTCCCTGTGGAGGGGATGCCCTCCCTGCAGACTCCCTGTGGAGGGGATGCCCTCCCTGCAGACTCCCTGTGGAGGGGGATACTCTCCCTGCAGACTCCCTGTGGAGGGGATGCCCTCCCTGCAGACTCCCTGTGGAGGGGGGTGCCCTCCCTGCAGACTCCCTGTGGAGGGGGGTGCCCTCCCTGCAGACTCCCTGTGGAGGGGGGTGCCCTCCCTGCAGACTCCCTGTGGAGGGGGGTGCCCTCCCTGCAGACTCCCTGTGGGAGGGGGTGCCCTCCCTGCAGACTCCCTGTGGAGGGGATGCCCTCCCTGCAGACTCCCTGTGGAGGGGATACTCTCCCTGCAGACTCCCTGTGGAGGGGATACCCTCCCTGCAGACTCCCTGTGGAGGGGATGCCCTCCCTGCAGACTCCCTGTGGAGGGGGATGCCCTCCCTGCAGACTCCCTGTGGAGGGGATGCCCTCCCTGCAGACTCCCTGTAGAGGGGATACCCTCCCTGCAGACTCCCTGTGGAGGGGATGCCCTCCCTGCAGACTCCCTGTGGAGGGGGATACTCTCCCTGCAGACTCCCTGTGGAGGGGGATACTCTCCCTGCACACTCCCTGTGGAGGGGATGCCCTCCCTGCAGACTCCCTGTGGAGGGGATACTCTCCCTGCAGACTCCCTGTGGAGGGGATGCCCTCCCTGCAGACTCCCTGTGGAGGGGGATACTTTCCCTGCAGACTCCCTGTGGGAGGGGGTGCCCTCCCTGCAGACTCCCTGTGGGAGGGGGTGCCCTCCCTGCAGACTCCCTGTGGGAGGGGGTGCCCTCCCTGCAGACTCCCTGTGGAGTGGGATACTCTCCCTGCAGACTCCCTGTGGAGGGGGATGCCCTCCCTGCAGACTCTCTGTGGAGGGGGATGCCCTCCCTGCAGACTCCCTGTGGAGGGGATACTCTCCCTGCAGACTCCCTGTTGAGGGGGATGCCCTCCCTGCAGACTCTCTGTGGAGGGGGATGCCCTCCCTGCAGACTCCCTGTGGAGGGGATACTCTCCCTGCAGACACCCTGTGGAGGGGATACTCTCCCTGCAGACTCCCTGTGGAGGGGGATGCCCTCCCTGCAGACTCTCTGTGGAGGGGGATGCCCTCCCTGCAGACTCCCTGTGGAGGGGATACTCTCCCTGCAGACTCCCTGTGGAGGGGGATACTCTCCCTGCAGACTCCCTGTGGAGGGGATGCCCTCCCTGCAGACTCCCTGTGGAGGGAGATACTCTCCCTGCAGACTCCCTGTGGAGGGGATGCCCTCCCTGCAGACTCCCTGTGGAGGGGGATACCCTCCCTGCAGACTCCCTGTGGAGGGGATGCCCTCCCTGCAGACTCCCTGTGGAGGGGATACTCTCCCTGCAGACTCCCTGTGGAGGGGGATACTCTCCCTGCAGACTCCCTGTGGAGGGGATGCCCTCCCTGCAGACTCCCTGGAGAGGGAGATACTCTCCCTGCAGACTCCCTGTGGAGGGGATACTCTCCCTGCAGACTCCCTGTGGAGGGGGATACCCTCCCTGCAGACTCCCTGTGGAGGGGATGCCCTCCCTGCAGACTCCCTGTGGAGGGGATGCCCTCCCTGCAGACTCCCTGTGGAGGGGATGCCCTCCCTGCAGACTCCCTGGAGAGGGAGATACTCTCCCTGCAGACTCCCTGTGGAGGGGATGCCCTCCCTGCAGACTCCCTGTGGAGGGGAATGCTCTCCCTGCAGACTCCCTGTGGAGGGGGATGCCCTCCCTGCAGACTACCTGTGGAGGGGATGCCCTCCCTGCAGACTCCCTGTCGGAGGGGGGTGCCCTCCCTGCAGACTCCCTGTGGGAGGGGGGTGCCCTCCCTGCAGACTCCCTGTGGAGGGGGGTGCCCTCCCTGCAGACTCCCTGTGGCCCTGCAGACTTTCTGTGGGAGGGGATGCTGCTGGGATCCTGCCTTCTGTTGGGGAGGCACATGGTCTGCAATCTCTCTGGAAGGGCTCCAGGAGGGGTGCATTAGGGAGTAGGACAGTGGGAGGGAGGATCTCAGGGGCAGTCTCTCAAGCCCACAGATAAAGGGCCCTCCTCCGCCCAGCCAGTGCAGGCTGGGGACCTAACTCCTCGCTGTCTATAACCTGCACAGCTGGCTATGGAAACAAGAGCTTAACAAACAGGGGTTTCTTGCTCAGGACAAAGAAGAGACAGGAAGAAGGATGCCAGGGTTGGAGAGGGGAGGAAGCTAAGGAAGGGAAGCTGAGCCCCAGAACAGGGTGGTTTCAGGGTACCTGGATGTTTTAATTAGGTGTGGGAAGACGTGCAGACATGGAAATGACTGTCAGGAGGGAAGCATGTGTTACACTCGCAGTTCCCAAGGAAGGGCCATGCTGCCCAGACACAGAGGCCCCGCCCAGAAGCCCTGAGTACAGGAGGCGGAGGGAGTGAGGTGAGGCCTTTATTGTGGTTTCCTGGGGAGGAACTGGTGAGCAGGGTGCACAGGCTGGAATGGGCTAGTTTGAATCATTCTGGCGGGCTCTGGGGCCCAGGGCTGTCTCCCTCGTTGGCTGGGCCTTCATGGCTGGAGTATGAGAGCCCCACAGAGGAGGTGGTGGCCCCTGGGTTCTGGGTTGGGTAGCTTGGGTATGAAAGGCACGTTAGTGCTATCTCCAGGAACTGGGAGGGGAAGTCTCTTCAGGGTCAGAGCCTCAGAACCCAGAAAATAAAAGACATGGCTACTGCACGGGGATGGCAAAGTAAGATCTAGAAAGCCAATCACTCTGTTCCCGTGGCCTATGCGAAATAGTCTTCCATTACACAACTTTAGTAAGAGTGTAAAATATCTAACTATTTTAATATTGGTTACATGTTGAAATGAGAATATTTAGAACATATTGGGTTAAATAAAACATGCTATTAAAATTAATTCCACCTGTGTCTTTTTACATTTTTTAATGTGGCTACCAGGACATGTTACATTACAGCTATGGCTTGCATTAGATGTTTATTGGCCATTGCTGTACACGTATCAGTGATTGGAAGCAAAATCCTAAAGCAACAAGAAAAGAGTGGTTTTCCCTGAGCAGTGGGTGCTAACCAAGCAAGCACAGTGCGTGCCTTCCCCTTGTTGGGCTCATCAGAAGCTCGGGGGAAGCGGCAGGGTGGTCAGGATGTTGACAAGTAGTTTCTTGAGAGAGAGAAAGGAATCTGCCCGAGTTCCTGCAGCCCAGCAATGGCCCTCAGGCCCGAAGCAATCCTGGCTGCACAGGCCGTGAGGGCTGCCAGAGCCTCTCTAAGGCCCCCAGCTCCCCCTCCTCGCCCCAGGCTCACCACTCCCTGGATGGCCGGTCTGGCAGAGGCAAGGAAACAGCAAAGAACGGCAAGTGAAGGGACCGGGTTAAGCATTTCAAACGGCCAGTGCCCACCGTGCCGACTGACGCTGCCAGCAGCCTCTGCCCTGGGTGTTGCTGCCTGGCTGCCAGCCCTGGGGAGAGAGCATGACTCACAGACATCCTCAAGGTTAGACGTGGGGGCATTGCGGTTATAAATTAGTACAAGAGGGTTCTTGGCACTGAATCCAGGAGTCCTGGCCCTGCGTCAGCTGCAAGAAAGCTTCTCAGCTAATTGGGAGGCGGGTGGGGAGAGGGGTGGAGGATGGGTGTGTGCGGGGCCAAAGGTTCCTGAGCCGAGGACAGAGGCAGAGTTGCTCCCAGGCTCACTCATAGGCACCCTGCTGGTCTGAGCAGGGCCTTGGACAGAGGGTGACCTGACAGAGCTCCAGAGGACAAGGCGCCCAGCCAGCAGCCCTCTGCACCCACACGGGCTCTCCTCAGGTGGGAAAGAGAACCCCAGACGCCCAAACAAGGACTACCTTGGAAAAGGGGACAACTTGGTCTTTCCCATTAGAGCAGTGGTTCTCAACCTTCTAGCCCAGTGATGGCGAAACTTTTGAGCTCGGCGTGTCAGCATTTTGAAAAACCCTAACTTAACTCTGGTGCTGTGTCACATCTAGAAATTTTTTGATATTTGCAACCATAGTAAAACAAAGACTTATGTTTTTGATATTTATTTTATATATTTAAATGCCATTTAACAAAGAAAAATCAACCAAAAAAATGAGTTCACGTGTCACCTCTGACACGCATGTCATAGGTTCGCCATCACTGTTCTAGCCCTTTAAATACAGTTCCTCCTGTTGTGACCCAACCATAAAATTATTTTCGTTGCTACTTCATAACTGTAATGTTGCTACTGTTATGAATCGTAATGTAAATATCTGATATGCAGGATGGTCTTAGGCGACCCCTGTGAAAGGGTCGTTTGACCGCCAAAGGGGTCGCGACCCACAGGTTGAGAACCGCTGCATTAGAAGAAGCAATCCAATTCAATCCAACCCGTTATTTTTTGTGCCTAATATGTGCACCAAGGTCCCTCTCTGCCCGAAAGTAGCTGGGAGGCAGATGAGGGGGCTGCAGTGGATTAAAGTGCAAGTGTTGTGCCAGGGAAGTAAAGAGAAAATTGCTTCATCTGAGAAGGCTCCTCAGAAGGCCTGCTCTAAAAAGATACACACAAAAGTAAATGGAAAGGGAATCAAAATGGTATCCCACAAAACGTCAGCTAAACACAAGAAGACAGTAATAGATAAAACAGAGAGGGAAAGGTGTTACATACAGAAAACAAACAGAAAGATGGCAGAAATTAGGCCTTCCATATCAGTAATTACTTTAAATATAAATGGATTGAGCTCTTCAATCAAAACGCAAAGATTGGAAAAATGGATTAAAACAAATAATCCAACTATATGCTATCTGCAAGAGACTCACTCTAGAGTCTAGATCCAAATACACAAATTGGTTGAAAGTGAAAGGAAAAAATAATTTTTAGCAAATGGTCACCAAAAGAATGCTGGCTTGGCTATATCAGAAATATGAGAAAAATGCAAGATAACATCAGAAAAAAAAATAGACTTTAAGTCAAAAACTGTTACAAGAAACAAGGATGAATATATACTGATAAGAGGGTCAACTCATTAAAAAATATACTGGTAACATTATAAACATGAACAGACCAAACAAGAGAGCCCCAAAATATATTAAGCAAATATTGACAGAATTGATGTGGGAGCTCTGGATGGTGTGCCTCAAGGGATGCCAGTTCAATTCCTAGTCAGGGCACAAGCCTGGGTTGTGGGCTCTATCCCTGATGGGGGAGCATCAATATTTCAGTTTTGCATCAATATACCTCTCTCTCTCTCTCCCCTCCTTTCTCTCTATAAGAATACCTAGAGCCTGGCCGGCATGGCTCAGTGGTTGAGCGTCAACCTATGAACCTGGAGGTCATGGGTTCGATTCCCAGTCAGGGCATATGCCTGGGTTGCGAGCTCCATCCCCAGTGTGGGGCGTGTAGGAGGCAGCCGATCAGTGATTCTCTCTCATCATTGATGTCTATCTCTCTCTCTCTCCCTCTCCCTTCCTGTCTGAAATAAACTCAATAAAAATATTTTTTAAAAAGAATACCTAGATGCCCTAACCAGTTTGGTTCAGTGGATAGAGCGTCAGCCTGCAGACTGAAGGGTCCCAGGTTTGATTCCAGTCAAGGACATGTACCTTGGTTGCGGGCACAACCCCAGTTGGGGGTGTGCAGGAGGCAGCTGATCGATGTTTCTCTCTCATTGATGTTTCTAACTCTCTATCCCTCTCATTTCCTCTCTGTAAAAAAAAAAAAAAAAAATCAATAAAATATATTTTAAAAAAAAAAGAACACCTAGAAAGAAGGTCAATAAGGGGATAGAGGACTTTAACAACACTATAAACCAACTATATTTAACACCCACCTATGGAACACTCTCCCCAAAAGCAGAAATAAACATTTTCCCCAAGTGCACATGAACATTCACCAGGATGGACCATATGTTAAGTCACAAAACAAGTTTCAATAAATTTAAAAACACTGAAATTATACAGTTTCTTTGCTGACTACAATAGAATGAAACCAGAAATCAATAACAGAAAGAAAACGGAAAAATTAACAAATGTGGGAAAATTGACAAACTTAGGAATAATCAACTGTTCAAAAAGAAATCACAAAAGAATTTAGAAACTACTTTCAGATTAATGAAAACAAAAATACAATTCACCAAAACTTATAGATGTAGCAAAAGCAGTTCTCAGAGCAAAATTTTTATCAGTAAAATATTATATTGAAAAAGAATAAAGATCTCAAATCAATACTTTGACTTTACATTTTGAGGAAGTACAAAAAAAGATCAAACTAAACCCAAAGCTAGCAAGGAAGGAAATAAAGATTTGAATGGAGATAAATTAAATGCAGACTAGAAAAATGATAGAATCAATGAAACCAAAAGTTGGATCTATGAAAAGATCAACAAAATTGAAAAACCTCTAGCTAGGTTGACAAAGAATAAAAGAGAGAAAACACAAATAAAAAATGAGTAAATTATAAAGGTCTGGTACCCAGAAGATATAAAGCTCAGCATAAAACTCAACATAAAAAGGCAAAGAACCCAATTAAAAGATAAATAAAATACTTGAATAGACATTTCAAATATACAAATGGCCAAAAAGCACATGAAAATATGCTCAATTTCATTCGTCGTTAGGGAAATGCAAATCAAAACAATGAGATATCACTTCACAAACACTAGGATAGCTATAATTTAAAAAAAGAAAAAAAGTGTTAGCAGGAATTTGGAGAAATTTGCTGGTAAGAATGTAAATGGTTCAATCACTGTGAAAAAGTTTGGTGCTTCCTCAAAAACTTAAATACGTGTAGAATTATCATATGACCCAGCAATTTCACTCCTTATATACTCAAAAGCATTGAAAATAGGTACTTAAACAAATACATGTTCATAGCAGCATTATTCATAATAGCCTAAAGTAGGAAAAACCCCAAACAAATACATCAGTGAGTGAATGGATACACTGTGGTATATATATGCAATGCAGTATTAATGCAGCCACAAAAAGAAATGAAATACTGGTATATATACCACAACATAGATAAACATTAAAAACATTACGGTAGCCCTAGCAGCTCAGTGGATAGAGCATCATCCTGCGGACTGAAGGGTCCCGGGTTTGATTCTGGACAAGGGCACATGCCTGGGTTGCGAGCTCAGTCCTCAGTAGGGGGCCTGCAGGAGACAGCTGATCAATGATGCTCTCCCATCATTGATGTTTCTATCTCTCCCTCCCTCTTCCTTCCTCTCTGAAATCAATACAAATATACTTAAAAAACATTATGGTAAGTGAAAGAAGCCAAACACAAAAGGTCATATAGAATATCCAGAATAGGTAAATTCATAGAGACAGGAAACATAATGGTTGCCAGGGGCTGGAGGGAGAAGGAAATGATGAGTAACTGTTTAATGGCTATGGGGTTTCATTTTAGGATTTTGAAATGTTTTTGAACTACATAGAGGTGGTAGTTGCACAACGCTGAATTGTATAGTAAATATCGCTGAATTGTTCCCATTAAAATGATTAACTTTATGTTGTGTGAATGTTATCTAAAAAAAAAGGTGTATCTGTAAAATCCAAACATTAAAAAAGAAAAGGTTCTGCCTTAATATCAGTTGGGATAGAATTGAGACCAAAAATCACTAAATATGACAAAGGAGGGTACCCTAAATAAGATGATTTAAACTTGATATTAAAAAATAAAATAGAAAAAATAGGCAGAATAATTTATAAAAGAGGAGCAATATCTCTCTCAGATATTTATAATACTATAAAGCCCAAGTATTAAAACAATAAGATATTGGCACATAAATAGATAACACCAATAGAACAGAAAAAAACAAACAGAAATAGACCAAAATATATGTAAGAATTTAGAATATGATAAAGGCAGGGTATCATCAATGAAGAAAAAGTGTACTTACTAATAAAAGTTTGATAAAACTTTGGATAAATATAAACTTGAACCTATATCTCATATCACTTGCCAGGATAAACTGCAAATGGATCAATCTTTAAATATTTAAAAAATGAAATCATACAAGTCTTAGAAGATAACAAAGGGATAAATCCTTTATAATTTATGAGTAGGAAAAGCCCTTTTAAGGATGCCTCAATAATTGAAGGCTTTAAAAATTGATATACTTGATTACATAAACAAAAAAAATGTGATAATAAATTTATTAAGCCAAGTCATAAGACATATACTTGCAATCCTATCATAAAGTGCTATTTTTTTCTGTTTTGTAAAGTGTTGCTAGAAATTAAGTAAAGGACCAATAATCCAATAAAAAAAAATGGTTTAGGAACATACAAGTGGTCCTTAAGTTTATGAAAAGATAATCTCTTTCCCTATGAAATAGTATTTTCACTCTCAGATTGACAATCCCAAAGTCTAAAAACACTATTGGTGAGGCTCAGTGGAAATAGACACTCAAACATGACTCGTGAGAGTGAAAAATCCCAACCCCTCCAGAATTCTGGTAATACCTACTCAAATTGCAACAGACAAAAAACTCATTGACACAGACAACACAATGCAACATAGAGATGACGTATTATAATATTGTACTTTTGAAACATATCATAACCAATAGTACCCCAATAAATTTAATAATAAAAAAGAATGAGTTTTGTGGGTTTTTGTTTCTTTTGTTTTTTTGCTTATATTTGCATTGAGAAACGCTATGAGAACAAACCAGAAACTAATAAATATGGGAATATGACTATCTGTAGAGGTAGATGGGGACAGCATGGGAAACCTCTTTGTGCAATGTTTTAATTGCTCAGTCCCTGCACCTAAAAACACTGGTATTTGATAGATCTTCAATGAATACTTATTAAATGAATGAATGATAGGCCTTCAGTGAATATTTATTGAATGAATGAATGAATGAATGAATGAGACATATTCTGTATGGTCTTAAAGAGCAGAGCATCAGGAAAATCTAATAAAGCAGTCAAAGCAGGAATAGACTGCATTAGGAGGTAGAAGATTCCAAGGGATCACTTGTTAGTATTTTGATTCCTAAACCTAGGTATATGACAGATTTTTTGGGGGAGGGGCAGAATTTAAAGCAGATTTGAAATTATCTGCAGTATTAAGCTGGTGTTTAATAAGCAATAATAAAGAAATTTCTAACATTTAAAAAAAAAGCATATTTCTAGGACTCATTTAGAATGAATTAGTATCTCTGAAGGAATAGCCAGAAGTCTATTTATCTATTTATTTATTTATTTAGGCTCTCAGGAAATCCTGATGGAATCAGCATAGCATAGTCATTCACTTATTTATTCAGGACCTACTTACTGAGCCTCTGTTTACACTCCAGGCTGCTGTAGGAGGTACCGAGGACAGAGCCAGGAATAAGACAGGCATTGTTCCAGCTCTAATGAGACTGGAAGTCTAGGCGGAGAAGCAGGCAACAAGCAAGTAAATGGACAAATACACTGATAATTTCAGGTAGAATTATATGCTACGACGAAAGTAAAACAAAAGTGAAGTGATAGAGAGCTTAACTGCAGAATTTAGACAAGGTCGGGAAAGGCCCCCTGAGGATGTATTTCGGCTGGAAACTGTGTATGAAGGAGCTACAGTCAGGTGACGGTGTGAAGCGTATTTCAGAGGAAGCAGAGCACAAGGCTGTGACAGGAACAGCTTGAGAGGTACCCGGTAGACCAGAAGGCCATTGTGGCCACAGGAGAGGACAGAGACAAATCCGCTCTAAGAGCTGAGCAGGCAGCAGGTCAAGAAGGGCTGTGCAGGCCTGGGCAGAGAGCTGGATTTTTATTTCAAGAGCAAGGTGAAGCCCTGGAATCCGGGAACCGTGTTAGGGGGATTTAAACATCCCATCTGGCCCCTGCAGGAGCTGGAACCAAGCCCCACCATTGGTTGGCTGTTTCCCGTCCTCATCCTCCCCATTGGCACATGTGTATGTATTTTTTCCCACAGGGCCAAAACGTTACATTTTATATCCCCGACAGTGCCCAAGGGTGTCTTAAACAAAGCGAGTGGTCAACAGTTGTTGTTGCTTAAAATGATAAATTCAGATATTTTGAAAACTTAGTAACTAAAATCAAAAGACACTTTATCCAGATTTCCATGCGATCACTATAGATTTCTTGAGCATTACTAGCAGAAGCTTACTACTCCAGTAATTTATTATTTTTCAGTGAAATTACTAGTTTGAAAGATATATCTAATTTAAATACTTGCAAACAAATATTTTTAATCCAATGAAATTAGGCTGAATTCATGAATATATACATTTCTGAGAAGTTGGCTGGCAATCAAAATGTTTGTTTAATATGATAAATTTCTACTTACATGTAATAATCTTAAATATTACCCTAAATGCAAATGGACATTTAAAATACTAATTTCAAGGCACGCAGATTTTAACGGTCCCTAAACCCATGAAATGTGTATACTACACTCTCTAAATGTTCACTAGTAACACGGCCATTCGATATTTTCAAACTTAGAACTTAAAACTAAGAGCTAAAAACTGCTTAAGCTTTGTTGGACCAAGATGGTGAATGTTAAGTGGAAAGCTTCACCAATTCACTACATTCCTGGTAAGTGTATTGAAATCTGATATTTTTTTTTTGACAAAAATACACCCAGAAAGCATAATGCATATGGAGATATTGATTAGTCACAAACCGCAGATACGAAGCTTTCAGCAATCTTTGATGAAGCAATATTTCTAGCTCACAAACACGATGACAAAACCAGCAGCCAGCCAATCTGCTCCCAGGTTTCTTATACTCGAGCACAACTGCTAATTCTGTATAAATATAAGCAGAAAAATAGCTTTTAGGGAATCTTAAAATGAAACCTATTTTCTGCTACTACCCACCCACAGCCATCTGCTGACTACGGCTCAAAGCAGATGACAGCGACCTCCCGAGAACGCTTCACCAGGAAACGAGTTTCTGAAGCGACAGGTCCATCATTTTAAGCATAATTGAACTATTTTAGATCTCAAGTCTGTTTGGTTAATAAGTCCAAGAGAAATGAAACTGTGTGTAGTGATCATCATGTTTTGGTTTAAAATAACAATAAAAATGAAATATAACAAGGAAATCCCTTGACTCTGTTTGATGGCTCTAATTGCTATTTGTTCCCTTATTTATTCAACACATATTTCAGCAACTGCCATGCGCCGGGGTCTGTGCCCAGCGCAGGAGATACAACAGGACACAGTCCCTGTCTTCATGAGGCTCATGAAGGGAGTAGTCAACAAACAATTAAAATTATTTCCTTCATATCATTGACAGATAAGGGGCCGGGACAGAGAATAACAGAGGGGGAAGGCCAGGGAACCCACAGCTCTCTGGAGGGGTCCTCAAGGCCTGAAATAGGCAGAGAGGAGAATTCTAGGCAGAAAGGATGTCCATGTACAAAAGCACGAAGGCAGGAAATCAGTTGTGAAAGTCAGGACCGAGGTTCTCCAATGAGGCTCGCCAGTGCTGAGGCGAGGAAATAATACAGGATGCGTTTGGAGAGGAAGCCAGAGCAAGACATAGAAGATCTTGCAGTCATGGTAGAAATTCAGATTTTTAGTGTAAATGGGAAGCAATGGGAAAGGTTTTAGGAGACCATTGAGACAGTCTGACTGTTAAGGGCTATTTGCTTCCATGTGAGTGGATGGAAACGGGCAAGAATGGGAGTGGGGGGAGGGAGAGTGTCATGAGGCTGTTGTAGTGCAAAGGATGGCCATGGTGTGAACAAGGTGGTGGTCGTCTGAATAAGGGAAAAAATGGATGGGCCTAACATATATTTTGGAGCTCATGTCAAAAGACTTGTTGATGGATTGCAATGGGTAGAGGTGGGGGCGAGGAAGGGAAGAATCAAGATGACTCTTAGGTTGCCCTAGCTGATTTGCCTCAGTGCATAGAGTGTCTGCCTGCGGACTGAAGGGTGCCCGGTTTGATTCTGGTCAAGGGCACATGCCCGGGTTGTGGGCTTGATCCCCAGTAGGGGGTTAGCAGGAGGCAGCTGATTGATGTTTGATTTGGGAAATTAGATTGCTTGAAATAGGTAGGTGTGAGGTATATTTACAAATTGCTGTAGAGAATTTGAATGATCACAATTTCAATCTTGATGAACCGCACAAATTTTTTAAAGCATATGATCTCAAAACCTTAAAAGAGCAGGGAACTGCATTTGTTATATGGCGGCAATTTTCAACCTTTTTTTTTTAACATATGGCATACAAAAACTAGTTACTAAAATCCTGTAGCACGCCAAAAAAATATTTATTTTGCCAATCTGAAAAAAAAATTGGTATAATTTTGATTCATTCACCTCAGACAGCCATTGTTGTGTTGGCTGTTGTCATTTTTTAATTTGAATATCTAAGGGAAAGTATCTAAATAGTCAGATGTTGCATGATTTAAAAATTCTTTAGCCAAACTGGTTGGAAATCACTGTTACAAGCAATTCTTCGAAGTCAGTACTACAGAGCCATGGAGCTTTCTCAGTGAGAGGCATTCTCTGTGTTCCCTTGGAGCTAATGGGACTTAGGGAAATAATTTATGCCTCCTTATTTTGCAGCTAAGGAAATAAATTCTGAACTTCTCAGTACAGCTACTCGTCCACTGTCACAATCAGTAAATAGAATGATCAGACTAGTCATTCCCAACCTTAACTGCAGTGAACAAACACCATCTGGTGAACTTACAAACACAAACACAATCAACCAACCCTACAGCAAATAAACAAAAGGACTAATACAAACAAAGAATAATTTTTAAAATTAATAATTAAAAAATCTTAAAGAAGTAAAAAAAAAAATCCCACTTTTGGAGATTCAACCAGCCTGGGATGAGACTCACACATCTGTACCTGTGATGGTGAGAAGCACCCAATAGGACTTTAACCCAGAATTTCTGATCAGGTCATTCTCCACTTTTACCTCATCACCTGTATTTCCTTCCCAACCAAAACCACTCATTTCTATCCACTGGCACTGTACCTCTGCAGAGTTCTTCCAAAGGGAATTAGAAAACTCCCTGGGTTTCCAGATTCCCCCTGGATGGCTACCCTGTCTCTTCTCTGCTCCCCCTTCCCCTGGCCACATCGATGCTGAGGTTCTGCTGCTCACAGTTTCCTTCCTTCCGGTCTACTCTTGCTCTAGCTGATCTCATCCATTCCTTTCCACATGGCTTCTCTGCTAATGATGGGCAGGCTTATCTGCAGACTGGACCTCACCTCCTCCCTGACATCCAGGACTGTGGAATTTATGATGCACAAAGTAGCACAGTGTTTGCACTATACAGAGTACCTTCAACTGTTTCTATATAGGGGAAGACCGGTGAGTGGTAGTGGGATGGAGTTGATCCCATCATTGACATGTGGCAGACACACCCTGGAGTAACCCTAGTATTCCCATCTCTTAGTGTCTATGCCTTCCCTCCCTTTGAGTTTAAAGCCTGTGACTTGTTTCTAATAAAATAGGGCAAAAGGAAAAGGATTTCACAGATGTAAGGTCCTCAATCAGTTGACTGCATCAATCATAGCAGATCAGGCTGCATGGGCCTGACCGAATCAGATAAGCCCTTTACGAGGTCCAGGTCTTCCCTGAAGCAAGAGACTTCACACACAGTGGAAACGCTCTCCCACGGCTAGCTTTGAAGAAGCAAATTGCTACAAATTCTACAGCCACAGGAGGTGAATTGTCTACAACCGGAGGGAGTTTAGAAGTGAATCCTCCCCTACTTGAGCCTCCAGATGAGAACAGAGCCCATGCCACCTGGATTTCTGCCTTGTGCTATGCTAGACTCTTCACCCACATTACAAGTTGTACCAATTTATTACTCAGCAGCAGATAACTAATAATGCTTTATGTTAAAAGCCGAAATCCTGGTCCTGGCTGGTGGGACTCAGTTGGTAGGGCATTGTCCAGTGCACTGAAAGGTTGCCAGTTCAATTCCCAGAGCATATGCCCAGGTTGTGGGCTTGATCCCCAGGAGGGGGTGTGAAGGAGGCAGCCTATCGATGTTCCATGCTCACATCGATGTTTCTCTTTCTTACGTTCCCTAGAAATTAATAATTAAAAATCTTAAAAAACAAAACAACAAAAACACGCAAAAGCTGAAATCCTGCATCTTGGTTTTCCCTAATTAGGGCTCACTTAGGCTGACCAAAATCTACTCACGACAGTGAGAAGAGCACATAAAAGACAGGCATTAGTAAGACAAGGAGCTGTGTGTGGCCACGACCTTGAGTGGCCTGCCCGGGGACTGAGAGAGGAAGAACATAATGTCATTGTATACACTAATGAAAGGTTTTCAACAGCGATAAATGTCAAATGTCAGTACTCTATGATCAAACCAATAGTTAGAAGGTGAAAGAATTTCCTTTTTGTGATTGGGGTTGGTCTCTTGCTCTGGCAGTGAAACGTAACTGCAGAATCCTAGCCTTCCTTGAGAATAACAGGTGTTCATTCTGAGGCAGGGTCAATGCTCTGAGCTATCTTGTCATCTTCTTGACCTGCCATGTTCCTCTGATCAGTCAGCCAGGGAAATAAGAGTTTTGTTCAAATATGCAATGCTCTGACAAGGAAGATTTCATGAACTCTTAATCTTGATATGACATAAAAGATTCCATTTCAAGTTTTTTCTGAAAAGGGAGCTAGCAGGGGAGTGGGAGGGGGAGGGGAGACTGGATTCCTGCAGCACTTGGAGCTGGCAGAGATGTTGGAGGTTACCTAATTCCACCCACCTATCCTACGATACAAGTTTGGAGATAGGAAGGCGATAAAATCACCAGGCAATTAAATGGCAGAGGTATTAAAACCCAGCTCAACAAATTATCTGCTAGTCTAGCACCCTGTGTTGTCTGTCTTGTTCCCCGTTGATGCCTTCTCCAAAAAATATTAATTCTTGTGTCCTGAGACTTGTCACTGAAGTTGGTTAGAATTATTAGTTCTGCCCAAGCTCAGCGGCATTACACAGACAACTGTCCACACACTAGTCAGCCTAGATGACATTAATGGCTAAAAAAAGTTGTCTAGACTGTATCTGTCTTCGATCCCACATCATTTACTTCCTTGGTGAGAAATCAATGACACGAGGGCCATACCTCCACCTCCACCAAGCTTGTCCATGTGGCCTCCTTTCTGGAGTTCCAGGAAAATTTGCTTATTTTACAGATAGGAACACCAAAGTCCAGAAAGGGCAAAACTCAGCCACGTCCTGGCCCAGACCCAGCTCCCAGTGCCTTGTGTCAATTGAGCATTTACCGCCAGGTCTGACAGAACAGAAACTAATTAGTTTGGGTTTGCCGGGCAGATGGCTAGGAGCCAGTTGGATTGAATGCACTCAGTCTGGGAAGTAAAAAGCCAACATTAAGTGCCTGGTGGTGGAAGAGGGGGAGGGTGTTTTCTAAATGAATTTTAAAACCCTGCTACAGATGCTGCCAATAAGTGACTGAAAGATACAGTCAGTACTTCTTTGAAGAGCATTTCTTTCACATTAAAGATGGATGCAGTGTCTTGAGTGTTGACTACCTAAGTTTAATTTCTGGCTCAGTAACTTACCAGCTATGTGACCTGGGGCAAGTTATCTAACTTCTCTAAACTTCATTTTCTACAACTGTTGTTAGGACTAAATGAAAAAGTCACTGGGAGAGAACTCCACATGCTCCATGATGTTAGCTATTGTGCTGTGGTTAGTGATTAAAACATCACTAGTCTTACAGGATAAAGCAGTCACAGTTACTTGAGATATCCTTAGCCTTTTGAAATTTAATTTGCCACGTCAGTTAAGGGACAACAAAACATTTCAGTCAAAAGTGTGTTACTACTGATCAACAAAACTTGATCAAAATAGAGCATTATACTCAAATACAGCAGTATATACTAGGGAGAAGTTTCTGAAATGGTAGTCCTCCTTACTGCCCTCCCCCTCCCCACCAAAAAACTACCTTGGCAATAAAGAACACTATGCATAGTTGCAAATACTGTATTCCCTATTTTTAAAAAAGAATCTGTATGAATGATATGTGTGTGTATGTGTATATATTTATATAGTAATTTTAAATGTGCCCTCCAGGTATTCCCCCCCGCCCCCCCCCACTTTTGCAAAAGATATGCAACATGTGGTGAAATATACGTAGAGCTACCATCATAATCACTGGGCGTAATGATGGTCTTCAATTCCTAGGAAGGAACGGTACTCTGTTTAGGAAGGTGGGAGACTAGTTTATGAATACTTTTGTCTATACTGAATTACAAGATATCCCAAGCACAGGAGAGTTACCCCTTTGTTTAAAACACATAAACAAACAAACAAACAAACAGACCTACTACTCCATAAAAAAACACCCTCCAAGGACTCTAGGAGCTTAGTGAATTACAAGTACCAACACTAGTTTCCTCAGAAAACACAGAGAGAGAGAGAGGGCAAGAGAGAGAGAGAGAGAGAGAGAGAGAGAGAGAGAGAGAGAGAGAGAGAGATTGCCCAGTGGAGGGCCATGCAAACCTAAACTATTCTTCAATTTAATATGGTGAAAATAAAATATCTGTCACGAAAGTTTTTGAAATGTGTGTCCAAGTAACTGAAATGCCATCCATGAAATAGTTACAACCACCAAAATAATGAAGGCTTATTTTTCTATTTTACTTCAAAAGGAACAAATAAATTGGGTCATCAGTCTGATAAATTCTGGATTTGTCACATATCCAGAAACTGTACAAATGGATAGTTCTTTTTTTTTACTTAAATTATTTTTTAACATGTATATCACATAAGGCAAATTCACTTCATGCTTGGCTTTAGTAAAACGGAAAAAAAAGCTTTCTCCAAAGTTGGCACTAATGTTATTGTAAGTTCTTAATAACGAAGAGATACATTCAACTACAAGCAGAATGAAAACAGTCATGATACATATCAAACAAAATGATTTCCTTTATATCATCAGCAATGAGAACTCCAGAGGTAGAATGGCAGAAACGAGCATGGATCCTATCAGGTCACAACCAATGAAGAAATTAAATTTATTTATTTTTCTATGGTTTTGCCCATAAATCGCTTTACACATTTAGGACCTGAATAAAAACCACTCTCAGCAGAAATCTTGGCCCATTAATTCAACTGACATATCAATTTACAACTTTTAGAACTGCAGATATAAAAAATGTAAAGTATAAAATTATGTTTAAGTTTGAAATGGTTTTAATCATATTCATTAAAAATATTTACATTTCCCAGTACTTACTTCACAAAACGCCCTTGCAATATAATTCTACTCTAAACTTCTATTTATAAAATGAGGCTCATTTATGAGATTTCAATGAATGTTATATTGCAAATTACTTACATTTGTAAAATATTTCAAGAACTTTTCATATCAAAGGTAGTTTATATTGGATTATCTGAAACCCAATAGTGCCCACAGATGAGCTCCTTATAGTTCTTTTCATTAATGCTTGGAAAGCACTGTGAAAATGAAAAGTGCTGTTAAGTGCTATCGTCTCCCTTAAATTTTACTGACACTGTGTGCACATTGTGAAATAAACACATATGCAGCATGGCCATGTTTTGATATGTATTTTTATTTCCCTGCAGTTTTCACTTATCAAGAACAAGTAACAGGGAAAGTTGTCTGAACTAGTGCATAAACAAACATTCTGAAACACCACTACACGTATCTAATTTACAAGAACCGTATAAAAAAAGTCACTAAAACACTACACTATGAAGGTGTCCAACGCTTACAGTCAGACTTTTTCCAACCCGTTACTTGCCTTGTAGCCACAGGAAAACTCTCCAAAATTGAAAAGACAATCTTGCCACAACCCTCCCCCCTCCCAACACCTGGGATGGCTCGATATCTAGACTTCCAATAATTATTGCAATGATATAATAATGCAATACATACCTGGTAAAATACCCTTTATGTGGTGTGTTACAGTTTTAAAGCCAGTTAAAATATGCAGTCTTCAGATAAAATGTGATCCTTGAAAAATTTTCATATCTGCACAGTTTAAATGTGCTAGATGCATAATTTTTCCTAGTCCTTTTTTCTGTGTAATTATTTTTTATAAACTGGTATTATAAATAGAAATATACATTCAAAATATATGGAAAAGTGAGTTACTACATTAAATTTGCATGTATCGATCCATCCCTTTCCCCTGCACAGTAATAGAAAATACTATTTTGCCTTGAACTTCATATTTGACAGTGAAATGCCACTAAAGTATTTACCAAAAAGTCCATCTAGTCAAATTGTGAAACAAAATGAACCAAGTGAAAACTTTACAGTTCCTTTAGAAAAAAATTACAAGAATTTCATTTCCTAGCTATGAATCTTTAACGTTTTAGACACAAAGTTGGATTTATTTTTACAAGATACAAAATGTAAACATGGCAAAATAAATAGTTAAAACAAGTGATGTAGGATCCCATTTCATGCTCATGATCCCATTAAAGAATTATTTTTTTAAATCCATTCAGTTGCAAATTCAAGTGCAAAAGCATGATGATGAATATCTACTATTCAAGTAACAGAAATAATATTGATGATACAAATAAACTATTTTACAAGGTAGTGATTTTCCCGATTTTACAAAATATACATCATATATGGATTACACATCCGATATACTGTAGTCCATTTAGGTCCATGGTTAACCTCTGTGATCCACAGAGTGTCGCCTTTTGCATTCAGCTGGAATATGAATGACTGCACACCATCAGCACAGGTCAAAGCCACATGTTTTAGGTTATGTCACTTCCATAGCTACTGTTGTCTCTGCTAGTCCATTTAAACCCAATCTTTCTGGTTCATGGTTCTCTCTATAATAAGGCAAAGAGTAAAATAAACATTAACACTCTCTAGTATTTACAGATACCTTTTTATGTACTACAACTAAACATGTACTTCTAAAGAACATTTCCCACTTTTATAATTTCTATACAGGAATGAGAAAAAGTTTTCTTCAGCTAAGAAATCCTGTTAGTTCCTAATTACTTGATTATAACTATTTACTTAGGGAAGAAAAGTAATTTAACATAAATTTCATTAGAAGTGAGTGATAAATTACTTATGCAATATATAACATAGGACAATCCAAGTTTTTACAATAGGTGGAGCTTATGATGCTCCAAAACAATGATTATTAGGAGCACAATATTAAATTACTTTCTACTGTAGTTTTAATTTTTCAGCTTGAAGGTCGTATAGTTATTAACCCATGCAAATCAATTTTTTTGATTCATTGTTCTAATGTATTAGTTTCACAGAAAGAAGGTAAGATTTAGTTAATCCCAGAATATTCTCAATTTTAATATATACATAGAATAATTTACTTTCCTCTTGTGTTTAATGTTGAAGAAAACACAAATGTGACTTGAAAATTAAAGCTCTGACATGGAAGTTAATAACGACTCTAATCCTCCAGACTGTTTAAATTACTAATAAATCATGTAAGAGTAACTGAAGTTTCTAAAATAGGCTCTGTGATATATTTTTTTGGTTTGGTGGTTCCCAATTTGATGTGGTTTTCTCCTGTGTTTTTATAATTTTGCCTGGCATTTAAACACTGCAGTAGTGACCTCAAACAAATAATAAGTCACAGCACTTTATACTAAGCAGATATTCAATATCTGTTGAAAAGCAAGCCAATCAACAGACATCTATTACTGGGGCAGTAAAAAAAAAAAAAAAAAAAAAAAGTCTTTTCCTCCCTCAGAGTAGCCAGCAGAAAGAGATAGAATGATGCCTGAAACAAGCGCACACACACCTTGCTATGCTGCTGATGGCACTGCTAGGAGTAACCTTTGGCACTCTGTCCATACTGGCAGCAACTGTGGCAAGTTTTAAGGCTGTTGGCGATGGTGCTGAAGTCCGTGTATTGATATGCACATTGACTGGAGAAACAACACTGACGTTATTGAGGTGCACTGCATTTGTCAGGCAAGAACTGTTCATGGGAAGTGTTGGAGGACTGCTTGTGCACAAGGCTGGGATTAAGTGGTTTGTAGTGGTGTGGCCAACTGTCCTTACAAGTTGTACGGCTGAGATCCCTGGGGTGGATGATAAAGCCATGTTGGTGGAGTATAATGTTTTAGAGGTTCCTGAAGGAGAAAAAAAAATCATTCAATTCATGTTATGAGACATTAATTGAACTCTTAAAAAGACTTTAATAATAAAAATATATGTAAACATTTGTATTCTAATTAAATACCATGTCAACTTTTCACATAATGGCCTATCAAAGACAGCTTCTGATTAGTAAAGACAACATATGCACCTGTTACAACCCCAAAGATAAAGACACCCTTTTTCTACATAAAAGGGCTTTGCAAAGTATTCTGTTGCCTCCATATCTGGAAATTGTGTAATAGGACAGAGAGGTCCATTATGGAGGCGGAGGGCAGGTGAAAACTATAGTTGGATTTCTATTAGAATGTATACATGTAAGAACATCAGTAAGGAGAAGCAATCAGGATTGTGGATGCACGTAAAAGTAAGTGAAAATCCTGAAGTTTGAGCACTAGTTGAAGGATATTCAGAACAGCAAGTCTTTGAGGACTCGGGGTAGTGAGAAGCAGACAGGGTTTCAGAGCAATGCTGCACTTCAAGAGGAGGAGTCAGAGAAAGCAGGCCTATGAGTATGTAAGACTGGGGAGGTAAACCATTTCAATCTTACTGATCATCCTGCATTGAATTTCATCTTTTTAAAAAGCATGGATAATTCAGTGATGATGGTTAGTGATTAGCTTGATGCATTTCCTAAGATGTGAGGCAACTGACAGGACATGGGTAAAACCAGGCAGGGTGGACAGTCACACAAGTAGATATCCAGTGGGTGTGGTACAAGAGAAATAGGAAGCAGGCTCTATTTGGATTCTAAAAAACATCCAGCTGTTCCACCACTCATTATCCACAGAAGACGTTTGGTACATCTTCCCCTTGGATTTAAAAACAAAAACCATACCTCAAATCACTGAGTTACAACTTTGAGTAGTAAGGACCACACGAAACCACAGGCTTACCTGAAGGCTGGACAACACCGTTGATGTTGTTGTGCCCAGTGTTCTGTTCCTTGGCCGACTCACTGCGACTGGGAACAGGTGCACTGACCACTGCAGATGCAGCAAAGTGGGCGCTGGCTGAGTCAAGTGTTTTAGACATACAGTCAGAGGTGCTTGAGCCCTGTAAAATGAACAAAATTAAACCCAATTTTTTTAGATGTGATTCCATGAACATATTAAGAAATGGGCAAAACCCAAGAAGAGGCTGTTGATTTTTCATACAGAACAGTTACAAGTGTTTAGATTAAGAGACGGAGGGCTCCGGCCCTGGCCTGCGTAGCTAGGTGTTAGAAAGTCAGACACACACTGAAGGGTCATGGGTTTGATTTCTGGTCAAGGGCACGTACTTGGGTTGCCAATTCATTCCCCACACCTGAGGCATGTGTCAGGCAACCAATCGATGTCTCTCGCTCACATTGATGTTTCTTTCTCTCCCCCTCCCCTCTGAAAAAGCAATGGGAAAAACATCCTTTGGTGAGGATTAACAAAAACACACACACACACACAAAAGAAAAAGAAAAAGAAAAAAGAAAAAAAAAAAGAGACAGATCCAGGGCTCCATAGACTATTTTTGGCATATGAAGCAGAGAAGTGACTAAAAACTGAGAAGCAACTATTTCTAAGAAAAAACTAGGGGATTAAAAAACCCAAACCTTTAATGCTCTATACATTTTTTCCAATAAGTGTTTATGAATGCCTTTAAAAATACTTGACAATCTTGATACTATGAGCAAAATAAAATCACAGAGATGACTAACAGTCATCTTTGTCACAATGTAAAAAAATGTGTCTTGGCCTAATCCTGGAGTAGGCTGAAAACACTTCAGTCTTACCCAAGAGATTCAGAAAAAGCAAATAAAAAGGCAAGTTTAATGGTACTTATTATTTTTTAAAATTTATCTTTATTGTTGAGAGTATTACAGATGTCCCCCATTGCCCTCCTCCACTCCAGGCCTTCACAGCACTATTGTCTGTGTCCATGAACTATGCATATAAGTTCTTTGGTTAATCTCTTCCCCACTGCCCCTTTCCTCTGAGATGCATCAGTCAGTTGGATGCTTCCATGTCTCTGGAGCTATTTTGTTTGTCAATTTATTTTGTTCATTAGGTTCCACAGGTAAGTGAGATCATGTGATACTTATCTTCCTCTGACTGGCTTATTTCGCTTAGCGTAACATTCTCCAGGTCCCTCTATGCTATCTCAAAGGGAAGATTTTTTTTTATAGCTGTATAGTATTCCATTGTGTAAATGTACCACTGCTTTTTAATCCATTCATCTACTGATGGGCACTTGGGCTGTTTTCAGATCTTAGCTTTTGTAAATAAAGCTGCTACAAACATAGGGGTGCATATAGTCTTTCTGATTGGTGTTTCAGGACTCTTGGATATATTCCTAGGAGTGGGATCACTGGGTTGAAAGGCAGCTCCATTTTTATTTTTTTGAGGAAACTCCATACTATTTTCCATAGTGGCGGCACCAGTTTGCATTCCCACCAGCA
The DNA here is from genome assembly GCF_028538775.1 of Myotis yumanensis. Classification (NCBI taxonomy): domain Eukaryota; kingdom Metazoa; phylum Chordata; class Mammalia; order Chiroptera; family Vespertilionidae; genus Myotis; species Myotis yumanensis. Next base: position 63,592,313 of record NW_027223759.1, read on the forward strand.
GTGCACGAGGGTTCCTTTTTCTCCACATCCTCACCAGCACTTGTTTTTTGATTTGTTGATAGTAGTCACTCTGGCCAGTGTGAGGTGATTCCTCATTAGAGTTTAATTTGCATCTCTCCAATGATTAGTGACACTAAGCATTTTTCCCTATGTCCTTTGGCCATCTATCTGTATGTCCTCTTTGGAGAAGTGTCACTTAAGTCCTCTGAATGGCATTTACTCTTGATTCTGTATAAAACTGGTAGCTATTACTAACAGCCAACAACCCTAGAATGTGGGCCAGTCCCAAATCCACCAGGATGATAGGGGAGTGTTAAGGGGTCCCAGGGTCACTGAGATTTTCATGTTGCTGGACATGGGATCTCAAGGTCAGTGTACTGACCTTTGAGAAAGAGCTGAATTAACTGCTATGGGCAGATGCTAGCCTGAGATATAACAAACTAAGTAATCTCATTATTATTTTAGAATTATTTTTTAGAATTATGGTGCAACAAAATTTAAGACCTAAAACACTAGGTTTATTTTTTCAGATGGCTCAAATTTGAAATACACTTCTCAGTTAGTTTTCTTTTTAGTGGCTTAAACAACAGAAATTCATTGTCATACAGTTCCAGAGGCCAAAAGTCCAAAATGAGTCTACAGGGCTCATCTCAAGGTGTTGAAAGCTTTTCTCTTCTGGCAATTATAATTTTATAACGTATTTTTATTCTTATCCATAGTATCTTCATTTAATGGCGCTTACGGACCTCACCTGGTGGCATTTTTTTCTTCAGGAAAATATGATTCAAGAAAATATGTTTAGAGTTAATGCACAATTCAAGAGAAGTAAATACCTTTCAGCTTAGGGCACAATGACATGGCACTAGGGGTTAGGAAAAATATTTTTTTTGGGGGGGGGGGGACAGTAGGGGTTGGGGGATAATGGTTCTAAAAGTATGCAATTACTTTTATAAATTCTCAACCCTTCAAAACATTTTTTCCTAAATTAAAAATATCATATTTGGTTCTAATGTGCCTCTCATAAAATATGAACTGGTCACTTAAAATTAAAATTATGTAAATTAACTAAAAAGACACTTAGAGGTTTGATCTTAAAATCAAGGGTGGCAATATCAAGATTATTTCCTCTGACTTGACTACAAGTGAATAGGACTATATAATTATGAGAGAAAGGAAGAGAAATAAGCATGGTTGAAGATAGGCTTACCTGTGCTTTTGGATGTGTCTGTTGCGAGGAATGCTGAGATTGCTGTTTCTGCTGAAGCTGAGCAAGTTGCTGCCTTTGCATTTGAACTAGCTGCTGTTGATGTGTCTGAAACTGCTCTTCTGTGATACCCCCTGTTACTGATAAAGAACATTCATTTCAGAAGTATGTTTAAAAGTACTTTTAACAACACAAATAAAACACAACATAAAATTATTCCACAATTAAGATGAAAAGCAATTACATACCACAATATACATCATCAGCAAAGAATCCAATAAAAATGACAAATCTTTCAGCAAAAGTGGCTTATGCTAATATCTACAACCTTATGCTCAAAGTTCCTATATTTTTTACTATATAACATAGTAATAAATGAGAATTCTATCATTTATTCAGACTCATTACCTGTAATCACCCTTTTTAAAATATATTTTTTATTGATTTTAAAGAGGAAGGGAGAGGAAGAGATAGAAACATCCATGATGAGAGGGAATCATTAATTGGCTGCCTCCTGCACGTTGGACCAAGCCCGCAACCCAAGCATGTGCCCTTGACCGGACTCGAACCTGGGACCCTTCAGTCCACAGGCCGACGCTCTAGCCACTGAGCTAAACTGGCGAGGGCTGTGATTACTCTTAATTCTCTACACTATGTTAACTACAATGAGAAAACTTTATTAGTGCAAATAACATTAAGACTAAGTTAAGTTATAGCCTTAATAAGAACACAGGACCATCTGTAATAGTGTAATTGGTTCTGATTATTGGTTTTCATCTATGACAATATGAAAATACCTTTTTAAAAAAAATTTCAAATCAGAGTGGAAGGCAATGATGTTCATCTTACATAACCATTAACCAGCAATTTTCAACCTTTTTCATCTCATGGCACATATAAACTAATTACTAAAAGTCTTTGGCACACCAAAAAAATACATTAATTTTTTTTTAATCTGACAAAAAAAAAAAAAAAAAGGTATACTTTTGATTCATTCACACCACACGGCTATTGTTGTGTTGGCTGTTGTCATTTTTTTATTTGACAATCTAAGGAAAAAGAGGTCAGTGGCCCTGACCAAACAGTTAGGTACTGCATGTTTTAAAAATTCTTGCGGCATACTGGTTGAAAATTGCTGCCATAAACCATAGCTCAAGCTAATAGATTAGCTGCTTAAAATAAGTCCTATCTATAAAAATATGGGCTAGAAATCGGAGAGGTATTCAGAAAATTAAAGATGCAATGTTTCCTCAGACAGAACTGATTATACTGTAACCAACTGTGTTAAAAGTTAGTAATTTCAAATAAAAGCAAGGCATCTAAAACTTTTGTTGAAAAGATTAGCTAAGTAAAAGTAATATAAGAAACATTTTCTCAAACAAATGTATACAAACTTTCATATTAAAGTAGCTTACTGATAAAATGATTTAGGACACAAAGCTATTTCCATAGTAGTTACTATGTTATTATAGTCAAGAAATATTAAATCACATCAGAGTATATGTACCACTAGAGTAAAATTTTGCTTTTTTTAAAGTTAATTTTGAGAGGGGGGGGGGGAGAAGGGAGAGGGGGAATGGAGAGAGAGAGGGAGGGAGGGAGATTCCTTGCTCCACTTATTTATGCATTCATTGGTTGTTTCTTGTATTTGTATGTGCCCTACCAGGATCTAATCTGCAACCTTGGTATATTGGGACCATGTTCTAATCCAGCGGTCACCAACCTTTCGGACCTCACGGACCACCAGTGGTCCGCCGCTGCTCTAATCAACTGGTCTACCCAGCCAGGGCTGCTCTATTTTTCTTTATTGCTTTCCTCTCCCTGAACTAGTTCACTCAATCAACAAGTATTTACTATCTATTGTGATGCAAAGTGCTGTATTGAGTTAAGAGTGACTATAGGAAAAAATAAATTAAGAAGAAGTTCCCTGCTATGACGTCCTATAGCAGTGATGGCGAACCTATGACATGCGTGTCAGAGGTGACACGCGAACTCATTTTTTTGGTTGATTTTTCTTTGTTAAATGGCATTTAAATATATAAAATAAGTATCAAAAATATAAGTCTTTGTTTTACTATGGTTGCAAATATCAAAAAATTTCTATATGTGACACGGCACCAGAGTTTAGTTAGTGTTTTTCAAAATGCTGACATGCTGAGCTCAAAAGGTTCGCCATCACTGTCCTATAAGGTAGTTGGGAAGAAAAGATACTTATAAAGAAATACCAACTAATAAATGTGTCAACCTTTAAATGCAATCGTGCGATCTAATTAATATGACCTAAAGAAGTTTAGATAGGAGATAGATCCTTAACCTAGCTTACTTAATTAGTCCCCAAAGTATTCTGTATAGTAGGATCACAAATGGGAAATTAAAAAAAAAAATTTTGATCGTTAATCAGATATATAACAAGTTATACATAGTATAGTCTATTTTGTATGAAAAGGGAGTTAGGCATCAGAGATGGACAAAGCTTTAGATATGTCTTCATTACTATTCCACAACAATTTTTAAAAAAATCCTCACCCTGCAGAGCTGCTTCAAACAGATTGTCAAACTGCAGCGGGAAGGCCGGGGAGGGTTGGGGGGCAGGAGGGAGGGGGGTAAGAGGTCAACTGAAGGACTTGTATGCATGCATGTAAGCATAACCAATGGACATAAGACACTGGGGGATAGGGGAGGCCAGGGGATTGTCAAGGGCAGGGGAAAAAAAAAGGGACACATATGTAATACCCTTTGTAATACTTTAAGCAATAAAAAAACCTCACCCGAGGATGTTTACTGATTTGAGAGAGGTGATGGGGGGGGGGGGGGGGGGAGATATCTATCTACTTCAACCAGTTGGCCCCCTTATGTGCCACGGGGGTGTGGGGGGTGGGGGCCTTGAACCCAAAATCTAGATATGGTCCCTGACCAGGAATTGAACTCATGACCTTTTGGTTTACAGACCGATGCTTCAACCGACTGAGCCTCATGGGCCAGGGCTTCCACAATTCTAATCATCATTAAAACGTGTATTAGACAATGAGGGGAAAACAGTTCTTACACAGATAGCAATTTTATTTTCAGGTGGTTAAAAAGCCTGGGGCTATGATAATGCTCACTAAAATTTTAATATTACCTGTATTTTTGAAGTACACATTAGTTATCTTACTGAATTACCAACAAAATCAAATGTCTTTCTTTGCACATGTTAAATTCACTGCAAGTGTTCTATTTTTAAATGGAAAATAATAATTTTAATTCTAAATGTACAATCTTCAAAATCAAATGAAAATATGAAGTATTCATGAATTTCCAGCTGTTTGAAAACCTTGGGAAAGATGAAAAATAGTTCATTAGATACAAAGGCAGGAAGGAAAATTTTACCCCCCAAAAATCTGTTTAGTTCTATGTGTGTAAGGAGTGTATCAATTAAAAAAAAATTGACTTGGATTCTGGTGTTAACATGGTCCACTCTTCAAATCTAGTGTTATGCTTGTCCAGAGCTAAGGGTTATAATGTGGTAAAAAGCTGGGTCAGTGGTTAACTTTAAGTGAACAATAAACCAAACAGAGAACATACTTTTTGTGGCTATTTTAAAATTAAAGAGAAATGAGGATAATGAGTATCTTTTCTGTTTCAAAAATATTTTAAATCATAAAATCTTACTAATTCAGAATAAAGTATATGCTAAATTAGTAGAAAGAAGAAAGTGTACTTTTTTAAATTAAAAAATTACTTTTGGTTGGTAGTCCATGGCTAACAAGGTATTGCTAATTATAGGTATTCAACTTGCTTTTATGAATAATTATTTATATACACAAAAAAGGAATGCTGATAAAATTGCCCATTTGGGGGGCTATGTCTACTTATTGCTCTGTATTGTTGAGACCATTAGTTCACTCAGGAACCTCATATTTTTTCCTAGAAAACTCAGGATACAATGTATTCTCAGATGTATCCCCAACCAAAGAGCAATCCAATTATTCAAATTAATGGTCAGTGTTTCCAATTTTTTAAACTTAAGCTGACTGATTCTCATTCCTGGCTCCATTACTGGTTGAGTATCTAATATAATGTGCTTTAAAAAATTACATTCATTGTTGTTTCTCTCTTACTTCAAACTTAGCATATTATATTGATTCTTGTTACCTAGCATTTTCTTTACTTTAAGGTGCTTGTGCTTGAAACAAGCTGAAGTTCCTCATTCAGAATTTTCTAGAGCATTGTTTAGTATTATTGCAACTCTTTAGACAAAAAGAGCAACTAGTACCATGACACAAACAAAACATCCTTTGTAACTGACTCGCTTTCCTTATGTTGGGTGAATGCAAAATGTAAGAAATGTATGGCTTAGCATATTATATTGTGTTTAATGGCATAGACACAGTACTGAATTATCACTCTCAGGGTTGACTTACTGGTTGGTGGAGGATGGTAATGTGATTGAAAGTACCTTCTCTACTAATTATTTTTCCTTTCAAAAATTACTGAAATACTTCCACAAGAGATTTATTTCTTACAATGACTTTGAGTTACCAAGAGGCAAGCATTAATATAATAAGGACAAAGTCATAGTTACAGCATAAAGAAATCTGTTTAGGGATGAGATACAGGACAAGGGCCCAGAGCTTTGGGTCGGTGGTAGTGGCACAAAGGGAAAAGGGAATGTACAAAAGAGAAACCTTGTCTGTTTATGTTGCTTAGGACCAATCCAAGTTCTTTCCTCTAGTTGCTCTGAAGTTGCTAGTTTAAAAGTGAAATTCATGCTGGTCATAAATCTGCTCTACCCAACCCTTCCAAGTCCTATTAGTTTAAAAGTAACCACTGAGCTGAATGTTTTGTGAAGATGGCAGTATTTCACTATTCCAAGTCTCACCTTGGGAAGTGTTCCTTTCCTTAAGTAAAAAGTTATGCAAATCTCCCTGGGTAAACACATTCTAATAGGTAGATATCCATATTATAGAATTTTCCCTTTTATGTAAATACTAGAGGCCTGGTGCACAAAATTCGTGCACTGGGTGGTGGTGGGGGTGTCCCTCAGCCTGGCCTGTGCCCTCTCTCAGTCCGGGAGCCAGGGGCCCTTGGGGATGTCCAACTGATGGCTTAGGCCCGCTCCCTGGCAGTCGGACATCCTTAGTGCTGCCACGGAGGTGGGAGAGGTTCACAGCCATGAACCTGGCTTCTGGCTCAGCAGCACTCCCCCTGTGGGAGCACACTGACCACCAGGGGGCAGCTCCTGTGTTGAGTGTCTGCCCCCTGGTGGTCAGTGCACGTCATAGTGACCAGTCATTCTGCTGTTTGGTCGATTTGCATATTAGCCTTTTATTATATAGGATATTTTTATTGATTTCAGAGAGGAAGGGAGAGGGAGAGAAAGATAGAAACATCAATGATGAGAGAAAATCATTAACTGGCTGTCTTCTGCACACGCCATATTGAGGATCGAGCCTGCAACCTGGGCATGTGCCTTGACTGGGAATCGAACTGTAACCTCCTGGTCCATAGGACAATGATCAAACACTGAGCAACACTGGCTGGGCTATCCTAAAACTTTTATGTTTGGCAACATTTTATGGCAATTTAAGAAAGGAAGAGAAACTGAAAAAAAGAAAAATCAGGAATTTATCGTAAAACTATCCAAAATGTTAATGATTTTACAAATTGGTAATATTAAGATATTTGAAGATGGTCAAAAGGCTGCTGGTATCTACTACTCAATACACTAAGACAAATAAGGAAAGTTAATTTGCAACCATGCATTAGTCAAAACCAAGATTAAATGTAAATTAATCGAGCCCTTCAAATATAAACAAGCAAAGCTACTTTTAGATATGAAATAAATTTTCTTGAGGCCTGGATTTAAGAACAGCATATCAAAAGAACAGTTTAATGCTACACTTTCAAATGACTAGAAACTTTATCATCTTTTTATTTTTTAAAAAATATATTTTATTGATTTTTCACAGAGAGGAAGGGAGAGGAATAGAGAGTCAGAAACATCGATGAGAGAGAAACATCAATCAGCTGCCTCCTGCACGCCCCCTACTGGGGATGTGCCCACAACCAAGATACATGCCCTTGACCGAAATCCAACCTGGGACCCTTCAGTTTGCAGGCCGACGCTCTATCCACTGAGCCAAACCGGTCAGGGCTTTATCATCTTTTTATATAAAGAATGCAATATTTGCCTGTAAACTTCTTTTTTTTAAAAAAAAAATATATTATTGATTTTTCACAGAGAGGAAGGGAGAGGGATAGAGAGTTAAAAACATCGACGAGAGAGAAACATCGATCAGCTGCCTCCCGCACACCCCCCACTGTGGATGTGCCCGCAACCAAGGCACACGCCCCTGACCGGATCGAACCTGGGACCCTTGAGTCCGCAGGCCGATGCTCCACCAACTGAGCCAAACTGGTAGGGCTGCCTGTAAACTTCTTGAAGGTAAGGATTATTGTCTTGTAAAACTTTGCAACTTTTAAACACTTCAACACTTAATAAAGTGATTTGCATATATCCTAAATAATTATGTATGAAATGAGTAATCTTTGGTTGTTCACTTGCCATGTTCAACACAATCTATTTTTCCTTTCTCTGTCCTGATTCTATTCTTTGAGAATAACTTTTCAACTAAGAAAACATATCCTTATTTTACTTAATAGTTACAAGAAGCGTCTCTGCTTTAAAATGAAGTATTTAGTTTTAGTTCTTCTAATACTTAGGACACACATTTCAATTTGTATTCCTTTAAGTCCTTTATGTGATACAAAAATAAGAATTAGAATATTTATGACTCAGGGATTATGACTTAAAAAACATTAACTGGGTTATAAACAACATAAAAGAAAGAAAATTCTTTGCCACTAGACCTCAAGTTGTTTTTTAAAGAACTAAGGAACCTGTGACACCAATAAATATTACTTCCAAGTGTATCATATTTCTTTTTCGGATTAAATCTTTTATTTGCTGGATTTGCCTGCTGTGAAACAGAAAATTCAGTACTTATAATTTGTCTAGCTCAGTGATACTCTGCCAGGTACAAATATGGTCCTGTGTCAGTCTTGGTACTCTTAAACACACATGCTCTCAAGACCAAGGCAACTTAGAATAAGCAGAAGGCAACAGTGTTAAAGACACACAGTTGAAAAGAAACCACATATAGGAGGATTCAATCCTTTTGTATGTATACAGCAAATATAAAAATACAGCTTTCTAAAAACACCCTACATCCTTTGCTTTAGGCAGATGAAGGAATTTCTATCAATACTTATTGAATTGAAGTGAACCTGCTTAAAATTATCTAACCGGAACTGAGAAAATTATATAATGAATATAACTGGTACAAATGAATACTATTGCCATAGCTTTTTGGTTATTTATAAAAATGCTGTTAAAACACCTGTTTCATTATACATTTATATATCTATGCCTACAATTTTGAAACGAAAGAAATTTGTTAAAAACAAACAAAAAACTTTGTGACTTTTATGACTAGAGGATCACACTTAGCAGAGAAGGAAAACTTCAAACAAAATCCTTTAGTAACAAATAATTATATATTTGAAGAGTTCAATTAAAAAACACTGATTCTACTGTAGCTTAGCTGTTGCTTAAGCCTTGACATTTTTCAAGGGAAGAAATAAATGGTACTATGTTGAGAATACTAAAAAAAACATAAGACAGGAAAAATTACACAGACCATTTTTTTTCCAATGGTAGGGGAAAGGCAAAAATAAAAAAAATCTTATTATCTATGATGTTATAACTTTTTAACACTTGTGATTTAACATTGTACGCCATAAGCATCTGTAGACGCAAGCGGTGGACCTTCCCCAAACTTCACGCGCGTATATAAAAAACAACACTGTTTTCCCTAAGTGGCAGCCCTGACCAACTTTAAAATCATTTTTCATGAGAATTTTCAGCTGAAAATATCCAAGAACACCCAAATTGTAATATATTTATTTTTATAATATTCATTGCAGATTGATTTTTTAAGTTAAATTCAAAATGTCGTGGCACGTGGGAGTGGTTTCCATTTTGGATGTGTGGCAGTTAACTTTAAGTTCCCTGAGAAGTGTGTATTTTATTATTATTATAATATTTAAATGCTTTTTTATGCTAATGTATGATAGTGTCAGAAAATTCTAGAGCTGATTATGAAATTATTTAAGTTACATTAAGTTTTATTCTGGATCAATGCATTTGAGTATTGATGATACAAAAACATGCAACAAATATATATTTTCTGGAAAAGAGTTAAGCCAGACAGATCTAAAGTGGATTGAACTGTATAGAAGAAAAGCTGCAAGTATGTTCAGGTTGTGAAGGAATATGTTAAAATCATTTTTTTGGTTTGGTATATACATTGGTAAAGTAGAAACTCATTCTATGGTCAAATCTAATTACAAATGCCTATACTGACAGGCTTTTTAACTCTCTTTTTGGCAAAAATTGTTTTGAGCTACTTTTGGGATAGGAATTCCTGTTCAGTTATTTGAACAATGTCTTGGAATTGGCTGAAAAAAAGATCTGACCTATATTCATCAACTTCTTATTTATTATCTTTAAATTTCTGACAATCTTGACACCTGAAAATCACATTAGGTATTTATCCATTTCAGCTTCAAAAGCTCATTAAACTTCAGAGACTTATGAACTTTATATAATGGGATGCCATTTTCCCTACCTAAATTCATTTAGGAGAATATTAACCAATTAATTTGGAGACATGATATCCCAACTTCCAATCATTCAAACAAATTCACTTTCCCATTACAAACTTTAAACACATAAATATGTCTAGGTCAGTTTGAAAATAAGAGTTTAGTAACTAAAAGACTGAACATTATTGAGACCAAATTTCAAGCTAAAATGATTTAAAATCACTTTAGTGCGATGGTAAATGGGATTGTTTTTATAATCTCTCTTTCTGCAGGTTCACTATTGGTGTATAGAAATGCCTCAGATTTCTTGGGGTTAATTTTGTATTCTGCTACATTGCCAAATTCATGTATTAAGTCTAGTAGTTTTTTGATGGAGTCTCTAGGGTTTTGTATGTATAATATCATGTCGTCTGCAAATAAGCACAGTGATATTTTGGTGTTCAAAATTAATACACCTAGGAATAAACTTAACTAAAGAGGTAAAAGACCTCTACTCAGAAAACTACAGGACGTTGAAAAAAGAGATAGAGGAAGACATAAAGAGATGGAAGAACATACCATGTTCTTGGATTGGTAGAATCAACATCATTAAAATGTCCATACTACCCAAAGCAATCTATAAATTCAACGCACTTCCCATTAAAATACCAATGGCCTACTTCAAAGATCTAGAACGAACTCTCCAAAAATTCATCTGGAATAAAAAAAGACCCCGAATAGCTGCAGCGATCCTGAGAAAGAACAAAGTAGGTGGGATCTCAATGCCAGATATCAAGCTGTATTACAAAGCCACTGTTCTCAAAACTGCCTGGTACTGGCACAAGAACAGACATATAGATCAGTGGAATAGAATAGAGAGTCCAGAAATTAGCCCGAACCAATATGCTCAATTAATATTTGACAAAGGAGGCAAGAACATACAATGGAGCCAAGATAGTCTCTTCAATAAATGGTGTTGGGAAAATTGGACAGATATATGCAAGAAAATGAAACTAGACCACCAACTTACACCATACAAAGAATAAACTCAAAATGGATAAAGGACTTAAATGTATGACAGGAAACCATAAAAATTCTAGAAGAATCCAAAGGCAACAAAATCTCAGACATATGCCAAAACAATTTCTTCACTGATACAGCTCCTAGGGCAGTTGAAACTAAAGAGAAAATGAACAAATGGGACTACATCAAAATAAAAAGCTTCTGCACAGCAAAAGAAACCATCAACAAAACAACAAGAAAACCCACTGCGTGGGAAAACATATTTGCCAATGTCATATCTGATAAGGGTCTAATCTCCAAAATTTATAGGGAACTCATACAACTTAACAAAAAGAAGATAAACAATCCAATCAAAAAATGGGCAAAGGAGCTAAATAGACACCTCTCAAAAGAGGACATTCAGAAAGCCAAGAGACATATGAAAACATGCTTAAAGTCACTAATCATCCGAGAGATGCAAATCAAAACAACAATGAGGTACCATCTCACACCTGTCAGAATGGCTATCATCAACAAATCAACAAACGACAAGTGCTGGAGAGGATGTGGAGAAAAAGGAACACTTGTGCACTGCTGGTGGGAATGCAGACTGGTGCAGCCACTATGGAAGACAGTATGGAGTTTCCTCAAAAAACTAAAAATGGAACTCCCATTTGACCCTGTGATCCCACTTCTAGGAATATATCCCAAGAAACTAGAAACACCAATCAGAAAGGATATGTTCTGATATGGGATATGAACACCCATATGTTCATAGCAGCACAATTCACCATAGCTAAGATCTGGAAACAGCCTAAGTGCCCATCGGTAGATGAATGGATTAGAAAACTGTGGTACATCTACATGATGGAATACTATGCTGCTGTAAAAAAGAAGGAACTCTTACCATTTGCAACAACATGGATGGAACTGGAGAGCATTATGCTAAGTGAAATAAGCCAGTCAATGAAGGAAAAATACCACATGATCTCACTCATTCATGGATAATAAAGACCATTACAAACTTTTGAACAATAATAGATACAGAGGCAGAGCTGCCTCAAACCTATTGTCAAACTGCAGTGGGAAGGCCAGAGAGAGTTGGGGGGCAGAAGGGAGGGGAGTAAGAGATCAACCGAAGGACTTGTATGCATGCATATAAGCATAACTAATGGACATAAGACACTGGGGGGTAAGGGAGGGCAGGGGATTGTCAAGGGCGGGGGGGGGGGGGGGGGGAGACACATACGTAATACCGTTTGTAATACTTATTATAATATATATTTTTAAAAAGAATAAAAAAAAAGTAAAATCACTTTAAATAAGTTTAACATAATTTTGCATACTAAAATACACCATCCAGGAAATAGTTTAGAAATCTATACCTATAAAAGAAAGAAAGGATAAGTCAAATCACATCTATGTGGTTTCTGGATACCATGAATCATTTGTAATGCATTTGTTATAAGGCTGTTTATAAATTATACATACTCCCATAAAGAGAAGCTATCCACAGAGGAAAACAAATCAAAATTACACTTTTGATTCTCTAGATATTATACATTATTTACAATGTACATGTCATAAAAACATTAAAATATTCTGAGCACAATGTCTCTTAAAATAAAAAAAACTTTCCAATCTCAATTAGAAAGGTAAGTTACCAGATAAAAATAATAACTTTTCATAGAAAGCCTCTTTAAATATCATTTTACACCAAAAAAGCTTTCAGTGGTACTCCTGAGGAGCAATGCCTATTTTTAAGGATAAAAATAAACATTTTCTTCAACCAAAGCAGACAGCATTGTGCAATGATGATATGGTTGCAGCTTATAATCACTTTGCCCATAGGGATCCCTATGCATTCTGCTTCCATATTCACCATAGCAGGCCCACACACTCAGAATATACCTCAATAGTTTTATAGGTATCAGAACATTTTGGTTAAAATGTCAACCACAATAATTAGGTTGTTTCTTAGGCTGGAAAGAAATGTGGTAGATTAAGATAAAATTGTGGTTCTCAGTGGGATTATGAAAATAAACCTTCAAAATTTACCATGTAAGTTTACTGAGTAAATGATGAAATTTAAGGAGAAAAAACCAGCAGGATATACCTCCAATAAAGTGACAGCTTACCTGATATGCCATTCTTGCTGGTGTTCAATAAAGCTACAGATGCTGCAGAAACCCTTTTATTGTTCACAGTCTGCCCTGGTTTTCTTGAGGTACATTCTTCACTATCACTATCCTGTACATTTAGTAGCCTTGGCTGGAAACACTGTAGTCGACATGATCTGATATTGCTTAATATTTCAGAAAGGGACAGTCTATTTTCACAATGTTTACTGGAAGCATTGGTCCGAGAGAAATTAGAAGAAAAGTCTATAGTTTGGGAAGAGCTTGAAAAACCATTCAGCATTTCAGGGTCTATCTGTTTCAGGACTGGGTCATATTCTGTGGATATTCGGTCCATTATGACCCTGAAAAACAATATAAAACCAAATATTATCTGGAAGAACTTAACATCTAATCTAATAAAAGAGAAACATGCAAATTGACCGCACCTCTGCTATGCCCCAAGCCACGCCCACCAGCCAATCACAGCAACTATATGCAAATTAACCCAACCAAGATGGCGGCCAGCAGCCATGGAGCTGGAGCAAGCAGGAGGCTTGGTTGCCCTGGCGATGGAGGAAGCCAAGCTTCCCGCCTGCCCTGGTTGGCTGTGGCTTCCGCTCAAGGCAACAAAGTTTCAATTATAGAAGATAACTAAATCCCAGATACCTGCTTCCAGCCAGCCTCCACTGGGAGCTTGGGTGGCTGGGGGCCATGGCCAGCCTGCAAACAGCCATCAGCCCCTCACCCAGACTGACCAAGCACCCCAGCAGGACCCTACACCCTGAAGGGGGTGTGGCCAGCCTGCAAACAGACATCAGCCCCTCACCCAGGCTGGCCAGGCATCCCAGTGGGACCCCCACCCTGATCCGGGACACCCTTCAGGGCAAACCAGCTGGCCGCCACCCGTGCACCAGGCCTCTATCCTATATAATAAAAGGATAATACGCAAATTGACCCTAACAGCAGAATGACTGGGAATGACTGGTCACTATGACACACACTGACCACCAGGGGGCAGATGCTCAATGCAGGAGCTGACCCCTGGTGGTCAGTGCGCTCCCACACGGGGAGTTCTGCTCAGCCAAAAGCCAGGCTGCCAGCTGCCAGCACAGTGGTGGTGGTGGGAGCCTCTCCCGCCTCCTCAGCAGCGCTAAGGATGTCCGACTGCAGCTTAGGCCTGCTCCCCGCTGGCAAGTGGACATCCTCCGAGGGCTCCCGGGCTGCCAGAGGGATGTCTGACTGCCAGCTTAGGCCCAATTCCCCAGGGAGTGGGCCTAAGCCAGCAGGTGGTCATCCCCCAAGAGGTCCCAGACTGCAAGAGGGCACAGGCCGGACTGAGGCCCCTCCCCCAGTGCACAAATTTTTGTGCACCGGGCCTCTAGTTTTCCTATAACTTTCCTTCTATCTTATAAACTAAATCCAGGTCAAAACAAATAGTTTACCTTCCACCTCTGCCAATTCGCCTCCTCGCAAATCCTATACATCTTCTTGGGACTGTGAGTGTTGTAAGGCAATGCCTATATCTCAACTTATCCAGATCTGCCAATTCTGAATTTTCAAATGAATGGTTAACTTGGTCCAAACGAGGCTGCAAAGAAAGAAAAAAATAAATGAAAACTCATGGAATAAATCTGAAATGAAAAAAAGCTAAATCATGATAAAAATAAAGTAACTATAGCATTAAGAAAACAATTAAATTTAGATATTCAGAAATTTAAAAATTCAAACTGAATTTAGTTTATAAATATAAACACATTTAAGGTGTATTTTAAAAAGAAATATATCTTTAAAGAATAACATGGCTTTTAACATTTATGTAAAAAAGTAAAGATAGTGAAGTTAGTAATAAGCTTTCTATTTAGATAAACCAGAAGAAATTTTTTGGACCCAAAATTACACTTTTTAAGCATGCATGGGTCAAGTTGACACTTCTTCTTTACTTTTAAGAACATATAGTCCATTTCTTTACCTTCTCATCCCCTTTATTATTCTATTTTTCTGTGTCTTAGCACTTCTGCCCCTTTAATAATTTTCCTCTTCTCTAATTAGTATAATTTGTAAACAACTCCCTACACTTCTACATTAAACACACACACCCTGAAAAAGCTGTATGACAAAAGGTGTCCACAAGCCATATATGAAAGGCATGCTCATAACTATATAGCTATACCTTATCTGAAAACCCAAACATTCGGGAGTGAGGGCCATTCTTTGCTATAATGCTACACCAAAACTTGACTTAATAGCACAGAGTAATTTCTAAGTGTGTCAAAAAGTTACACATATAATGACCAGATAAAATACTGCCATAGAAAAGTTTAAAAATGGTCCTATATGTTTGATACTTACTAGATATGTATGCACAAAATGGGCATACATACTTGGCAGTCATCAAAGGTTCAATTGGATATTCTGGGCTTACCTAACTATAGCAATGACACTGAGTAATTTTCGTTAACTGCTGAGCTATAGCTACACTTAGAAGTCCAAAGTGAGACTAGATTTCTAAAATATGAGTCATCAATTTCCAAGTGAAGAATTCTGATATCCTTTGAAAGAACTCAGTACCTTTAAGCACCTTTTGCTGGTATCTGCACAGGGGGTATTAAATAAAAAATGCTGAAGGATTTCCAATTTCTAGATCAAGACTAAGTCACCTTGATAAGAGTTACCTGTTAATTCTAGTTCACAAAAACATCACATCACAAAAAATAAAGTTCTTACAGCATAATACTGGCATCCTGCTCGCCTCCTGAAAGCACAGGGACCATCAGGATCATTTTCTTCTTCAGGTTCTGATACTGGGGACGGTACCTGAAAAATGAAGAATGAGGCATTCTACTTAGGAGTTATCAAAAGTCAAAAGATAAATCTTTGTAATGATTTAAAATTAGAATCTGATCATAAACAATAAATCACTCCTATGTTAACTTGAAAATTTTTGAACCTAACAAATTCCTCTCTTCCTATTTTGAGAAGAAAAATGTTTTCACCACATTTATTACCAAACTGTGGTAATTACCACTGAGCAGGGTCATCCAGGGGAGAAAGGCATTTGTTTGAGGTTACAATATATCTCCACCAGCCCTGTGGAGGATACAGAAATAGAAAGCTAGGGCAGATTCTTCCTCCTGCAGAACCAAGCCCCAAACCTGAAACTTGAAAGGAAATCCCAAATGTGAGTTTTATACTTTGTTTCCTTTGCCAATCATCTACATCTTCTAAAATGCACACAGAAAGTATCACAGTCTTAGAAATTCTTTGCATAAAGCATACCACCCCTTCCTCCCAACCATCATTCCCCAGGTGTGGACTTCAGGATTTAGTCTGAGCTATAGGAAGAGATAGCCACTTTAGAAAAACCAGAAGCACGGTCAAGACGACACAGGAGTTTTATTTCTGCTCTGCTGTGAACCAGTGGGTAAGTCTGGTTAAAATGTTTGTTCTCTTAAGTCTTCCTTTTTTCCTTGTTTATTGGACAAAGAAAAAGCATGATTACTTTATTGATTTTTTTTTTTTTACCAATAAAATCCTGATTTTGTAAGAGCTACATTCGAAATAGTTGCCTCACTGAATGATGTCCAACTGTAGGTAAATACTTACTTTAGCAATATGGGGATACCATTATAAAAATGTTTGAGGGTTGTCAAAAGACCTTATACAAGGACTCAGAGGAACCTCAAAGTTTCAAAATACAATTTTCATGTGGTTATGGGAGCTGCGGACTATGTAAATAAACATGAGAATTTGAACAGATATGAAGATACCTTAATGTTTGAGGAATATATGACTAGTGTGTTAAGTGTGCCCTATTATCAGGATGGACAAACTGATGCTAGCAATAAGGGGAAAGTTTCTATAGGTCATAGTATCCCATAGTATCATTTTATTGATTGATTGATTGATTGATTGATTTCAGAGAGGAAGGGAGAAGGAGAAAGAGAGAAATATCAATGATGAGAGAGAATCATTGATCGGCTGCCTCCTGCACGTCCCCCACTGGGGATTAAGCCCACAACCCAGGCATGTGCCCTTGACCAGAATCGAACCTGGTACCCCTCAGTACACAGGCCAACGCTCTATCCACCAAGCCAAGCCAGCCAGGGCCCATAGTATCATTCTTAAAGGGACTGTATAGCAAAACATTATAGGTTCTCACAAGTACCGTCAATATAAGGCCAATATATATCTATATCTGTCATATTCTGATTTAAAATTCTTCAATAATTTCCCAATATGTATAAGATAGACAGAGACCATTTGCTATCTGGGTAGCACTCCAGGCACCATTCTGTTCATTCTTTTTCCCTTTTTGTGTTTTATGCTCCAGCAATGCCAAATTGAAAACAGTGCTCTCTAATATGCTGTTTTCTCTACCTACAGCTCTTCCCTACATTTTCTATCTGGAAACCTACTATTTGTTAAGACATTACTTCCCTCATTCTTTCAAAATAGTCATTTAATTAATGTTTCATGGCTATTCAAAGCCCTGCCTAAGTCTAACTGGATGATCCTCTGACGAAAGTAATAAATTATTTCATTAAGTGCTTTTCAAGAGTATACTAAATTAAACACATCTTAGTGCATTGGGTACAATATGTATAATGCTAATATATCATCTGGGGTAAAAAACTAAATCAGTGACAAAAGAGTGAAAAATATAATCTAGCCAAAGTAAGTATCTTATATAGTAAAAGACTAATATGCAAATTGACCAAACGGCAGAATGACCGGCAGAACAACTCGTCGCTATGATGTGCACTGACCACCAGTGGGCAGACGCTCAATGTAGGAGCTGCCCCTAGCCCGCAGGCCCCAGGCCAGCCAAGGCGGGTGCCAGCGGGGGCCCCGCTATTGCCCCACCAGTTGCCCTGCAGAGGGAGGCAACTGGCAGAGCAGCAGGGGGCAGGGCCGGTGAGCAGGTGGTGCCAGGCTAGCCAAGGCGGGTGCCAGGGGGGCCCCCTGATTGCCTCGCAGAGGGAGGTGACCAGTGGGGGGTGGGCAGCACCAGGCTGGCCAAGGGAGGTGCCAGTGGGGGCCCCCCCATCGCCCCACTGGTCACCCCACAGATGAGCCCTGATCGCCGGCCAGGCCTAGGGACCCTACCCGTGCACACATTTCATGCACCCGGCCTCTAGTTTTATATAAACTCTAGATTCTTAAATAGTTACAATAAAGGGTTTTATAAACAGTCTTGCTTCCAAATATATCTGTGACAGTGTTTTTTTATTTGTTTTGTATTTAAATATCTTTTAAAGCAAATAAGTCACAATGTTAAAATATGGGAAAGCCTGTTTGTTACTGTATTCTCTTTAGGTTGCCCATACCATATAGAAAAGAAAAAAAAAGGGGATATTGCTAGACCAGGTGCTAAACAACTTTTTAAAAATTGAACTTCTACTATATAAAATAAAGGTCTTTTTTTAAATCCTCACCTGAGGATATTTTTTCCATTGATTTCTAGAGAGTGGAAGGGGACCCTGGCTGGTTTGCCTCAGTGGATAGAGTGTCGGGCCTGGGGACTGAAGGGTCCCTGGTTTGATTCCCATCAAGGGCACATGCCTGGGTTATGGGCTTGGAGGCAGCTGATCAATGATTCTCATCATTGATGTTTCAATCTCTCTCTCTCCCTTGCTCTATGAAATAAAAAAAAATAATAATATTAAAATGCTTTAGAGAGTGGAAGGGAGAGAGAGAGCGGGAAACATTGATTGGTTGCTACCAGGGCTGGGGAACCTGCAACCAAGGCATGTGCTCTTGACTGGAAATGGAACCCGCGACCCTTTGGTCTAAGGGTCGATGCTCTAACCATTGATCAGAACTGGCCAGGGCAAAGTCTTATTTTAAAAATAGCACTTATGAAAGTAAAATTGAGATTTTAATTGCAAACATTTTTTTCTATAAAACTGTTGCAGTATAAACCAGAGAATTACCTTTACAAGTTAAAACTTGAATCAGTTCTTCTAAATCATCTTTATAATCAAATCGTTACTGCTAAACAAATTAGCAAAATTAACATTAAAAGCTGTAAACCTTAATGCTGGTAAAAAGGGAATTACTGTTGGTAAATATTTATAACTAGAGGCCCAGTGCACAAAATTCATGCACTGGAGTGGTGGTGTCCCTCAGCCCAGCCTGCACCCTCTCCAATCTCGGACATCCCTCTCACAATATGGGACTGCTGGCTCCCAACCACTCGCCTGCCTGCCTGCCTGATTGCCCCTAACTGCTTCTGCCTGCCAGCCTAACCACTCCCCTGCCAGCCTGATCGACGCCTAACTGCTCCCCTGCTATCCCGGTCGCCCCCAACTGCCCTCCCCTGTGGGCCTGATCGCCCACAACTGCCAGCCATCTTGTAGCTGTGGGTGCTGCCATCTTTGAGGGTGTGGGAGTCAATTAGCATATTCCCACTTTATTAGATAGGACTATGTATTAAATGTCTTAAAATATTAATAATCTTTGGTTCAGTAATTTCATTTTTAATACTCTATTTTAAATAGAGAGAAAAGATAGAGATGCTCATTTTTTTTTTAAAATGGAAAATCACCCAAGTTCTCCATAATAAATTTTATCCTACTGATGGAAAATAACAAAAAATAAAAACCATTTCAATGGCTATATAAATAACGTGGAAAATATTTATGCTATACCATTAGGTGAAGAGAGCAAGAATCAAAACTCTAAGATGTCAATTATGTTTTAAAATATAGCAATATAAAAGACTAGAAGGAAATGTTTTTAAAATAGTTTTAAAACAAGCACCTGTGGAAATTCATCTTCATCTGAGCTGTGAAAGTCATATTGCTTAATGTCACTCTTATTGATCACAGGCAATGTCTCAGGAGTGGGTTGCTGAGATGTTATCAAAGCCTCTGCTTTAGGCTTCTTTGGGTACTTCTTCTTTTGACGAACCACATCAGAAGCCTCTTCTTTCAAAGACAAATGATGAGGGTGCTGTTAACATGACGATTTTCCCCCCAAAGGAAGAAATGAAAATCATTTTAGAAATCATGAAAACTATACTGCTCTTTGAAAAACATACATTTTTTACCCCAGAGGTGATTTTATTTACTGCTTTTATTATGCAAAAATTATGTAATCATAAATTTAAAAATTTCTGTCTATAAGTTATGATAAAAATAATTATGGTACTTAAATTTGCTTTATTTATTGTTATTAATACTTAAACTAAGATGTTAGTGATTTAAAAAAATTGCTCTATTGCAATCCAGCATTTACAAAGTATTTACATTTAATTTTAGTTTTATCACTGTACTAATGATGAAAATTAATTACTATTTTTATTTTAAAACTTGATTATGAATTCATTAACTTATTTTTACTTATTTCCAACTTTAAAAAACTCAATTTTTTTTTAGGGGAAATAGCTTATTACCTAGAAAAAAAGTCACTTTTTAGAATGTATAATTACTGCCTCAACTGAACAATAATCAAACCGTTCTCAAGTTCCACAGAGTTCTGTTGGTACTTCAGAGGCCATATGGCAAAAGGCAGGCTGATGGGGTGGGTTTCCAGCCCCCACCTCTCCTCAACAGAGCAGCTGTTTCTGTTTTAACATACTGGCACTCTTTTTAATAAAAGGGACCTATCACTTAAAAAAGTTTGAAAAGAGCCCTGACCAGTTTGGCCCAGTGGCTACAGCATCGGCCTGGGGACTGAAGGGTCCTGGGTTCGACTCCGGTCAGGGGCATGTACTTTGGTTGTGGGCACATCCCCAGTAGGGGGTGTGCAGGAAGCTGCTGATCAACGTTTCTCTCTCATCGATGTTTCTAACTCTCTATTCCTCTCCCTTCCTCTCTGTAAAAAAAATCAATAAATTAAAAAAAAAAAAAGTTTGAAAAGGACTGTTCTGAGCACCAAAGTACAAGCAATATGAAAAGTGTAAAAATATTTAGGAAGTTATACATTTCCCCATGTAGCCCAGATTTTTGTTAAAACGACTTTAGGGTCAAAATGGTACACACAATGAAAATGTTTAAATGCCAAATTATTTAGTGAGATATAAATTGTTTCATACAATGGGTACAGTTACGCCATCAAAAAGAAAATCCAACTTCTTAGAAACTACCTATATTTTAAGGTGGGATATGTGACAAAGTAAATACAGTTAACTTTGTTATATTGTAGAACAACTATGGATGCAACCATATATCTAAAAGTAGGATTTAAATAGGCCGAGTGTTTATTCTTAGTAAGAATCAATATATAATAAAGACTAATTCTGTCAGTTATTTGGGGCTGAGATTTTCAGATTTTATGCCTGCCAATTACATACCTAAGGAAAAGCATTGATCTATATAAAATGGATTTAAAAAATAACTTAGAAAATGACATTTTTTGCATTGATAACATTTTGGCTGGTTATAGAGGCAAATGTGATTTAAGGGGTATCAGGTAAGTGGGCTAGATGCCTGTGATTAATAAGAAAGAACTTTGGTGTTTGAACCGACATGAGTTGAGTAAAGAAGGAGTAAAAAAGTTGAGTTTTCCTGCTCCACATTCTTTCTTGACCTTTAAGAATGAACCCATGAAAAACGAGGATTGTGTACATTTTTTAAAAGATGAATTTTCCACAAATACCCTGTCGCTTTTAAATCTTGCTACACAGTAAATCTTTATCGTCTAATGCTTCAGTTAATACCTGTTCCTTATTTAAATCTATGCTCCTAAAATTAAAGATCTGACTAATTTTTGTATTATCTATTGAATACTTAATCAATGTACCAAGTGAATACTGAATAAATATAATTGAATACTTTAATCAATGTGCCAAGAGAATAATGAATAAATATAATTCTTTAGTCTAAGAAACTAAAGTAATAACTGTGATTACTAGGAAAAAATTGTAGTCTAGAAGTTAGAGGACATTTTCAAATCATGAAGTATAGATAGCAACTGATAACTGCTGGTTCTGGCAATGATGATGACAACAAGAATAACTTTCAATAGTCTCCATAAAGAATGCTTTAGTTTTAGATTTGATGCCTGCCAGTAAGTTTGATGCAGGATTTGCTAAGGCTAAAGATAATAACTAAACTTTATCCTTATTCTCTACAGAAGCAGCTTGCACAGTAGAAAGCACATCGTCCTTGGTGTAAGATCTAGATTCAAATCTTGAATCTGCCACTCATTAGCTATTTGATCTGGAAGTCTCACAGAAGTAAAATCTATCTCAAAGGCTTGTTATAAGAATTAATAAGCCATATGTATGTAAAATTCCCAGCAAAGTGTTGGCAAATAGAAAGAACTAAATATATGTTAATTACTCTCTTTAACCAAACTATAATAAGATGACTGCAGAAACCAATAACTGTGAAATCATATTACCATACATGCTTCTCTCCAGAGGATATTCACCTTAGTTTTACATTCTTGGACTTTGTGATGGTTTCCATTATGAAGAGTTGCTGGAGTGGCATATAACTCTTTTTCTGATCTATTGATTTTCACTTCATTAAGGATTTCACCACCATAGTCTCCCAAATGATATCTTGAAAAGGTAACAAAATATAAAAAAGTTGCACATTTTAAAAATGAAGAAAAACCAATGATACCTCAATTAATTGGAACACAACTAATCAAACAGAGCCAACAATTAATCAAGAGTCTTAAAATTTGCATGAATAAAGAAGCTCATAATTGGGATTTAGTAACTAAAACAAATGAACAACAAAACAACAACAACCCCAAAACAAAAAATCTCTTAGGTATACATAGGACGAATTTCTTGTACATTTTATATTTTGAAGCACTGGGAAATGATAACTTCAGAAAATACATAAAATTCTGTTAGGTTTAGGGATAGTATAATTATGCAGGAAAATTACTAATAAATTAGAGAATACATTTTCAAAATGCATTAAAACAAAACATATTTCTATTTAATAAAAAATACAATAAATAAAACATTAATTTCCCTCAAATTTTGTTTAATAGAAACTTTATTACAGAGAATTAGACAAAATGATCTCTAGGTTCTTTTGTAAATACAATTCAATAATTCTGCAAAAACAAGAACAAAAAATCAGGTGTATTAGAGGATCTATACTATACACAAAAATACCCCAAAATTTGTACTCCAAATTTTAACAATCTGCTTAAAAACAAACAAGTAGCAACCACAATTCTTCAAAAAAAAAAAAAAAGATTTTGTTAGAGTATCAATTTCAACTGTCTTAAATTTAACAACAAAATTTCTTTCTCTCTCTCTCTCTTTCATCTGGTTATATTGCCCATAAGTTGGCTAAAGCTGCCACTAGTATGTAATTGTGGCAATGTTACCTTTTTTCCACAACTTCTAAGGTTAAGTGCAATAATTCTCGTTTTGTTTTCTCTCTTCTCTTAATCATTTCCAGAATTGTTATGGCTCTACTAAACTCTCGTCTCAGTTTCAACATCTTTTCATAAGAGGCTTCATCATTCTTACGATTCTATTGAAAATAAAGACAATTTAAAATAAACAATTAATCCAGTTATCCACATTTCTAGTTTCATCCAACAAATCCATTCTATAAAGTCAAAATGTTAAATGTAAAAGTTAAAAAGTCATCCAACAACCACATAAAAAACCTATCTAACTCTGAAAATGTAAGTTTAAACAAATATCTCAATTAATATTCAGAAAAAAGTGTTACCAGCTGTTGAAAAGATGGAATGGCATAGAAGGGCTAATTCCAATGTAACCAAATTTTAAAATCTGCCTGAAACAAAACCTAGTGTATTAGAAAATGCAGTCCATTTAAATTGTAACAAGGTGTTTTCCAATGACAGAGAGAACAGTTCCTTCAAATCAAGGTTACCTAAAAATAGCCAAAATGGGTCTCTATCCATCCATCCAGCTTTGTAACTGGTGGCTGGAAAGTTCAATATACTACAATGTAAACATGCACAACGACAAGCAAAGCTTCACTTCAGGAACTCAGATATAAAACTAAAAGTGGAATATAATGTTTCTCAAGGAATGAGATTATCATGATTCATTGTAATGGCACCTCATTGCACAGCAGAAAAGAGATTTAGTAATAACTATGAGTTTCAGAGTATTAAGTTCTTACTATGAAGTGTAGAAACAATTTGAACAAACTTAGAGTGACAGTTGTGTTTAATAACCAGAGAAGGCTCAGCTATAATTAGCAGCATCTCTTTGTATATAAAAGTTACTGTTTCCATCCTTGACTTAATAATGCAGTATGATTATTAAAAAAAACCCTGAAGAAAGCCAATTTTCATGCTGGAGGATTACAGAAGAGAAAATAAAACTTGAGAAAGATTCAAAGTTTTATTCTCTTTTTCTTTTATGCATAGTTTCTTGTATTTTAAAGTTGATCAGCACATACAAAACATAACCTAAACTAACTCCCATTAAGGTACCACATATCAAACATTAAGAAATACTGTGTTAATAAGTCATCCCTTTCTCTCATCAAGAGGAAAATCTTTTTTCCCTTCAGTACTATGTGTATGACAAAAGGCAAAATCTAACGTATGATTTTAAGCAATTTTTTGGAGGAAAGAGGGGTTAAACAGGCAGCAATAATGCCCTCTAATTGAAAAATAATTAACGTTATCAACAGCAAATATTAAAGTGTCCACTCTGTGCAGGATACTGCACATGTCCCCCATCCGCAGGAAGCTTAAAGTCTTGTAAGAATGAGAGACAAATAGATTTGAATCCTATATAATAAAGGCCTAATATGAAAATTGTCCCCTTGGCCAGGAGTTCGACCGCTTGCTATGACATGCGCTGACCACCAGGGGAGGCGGCACAGGACATGGCAGGCGTCGGCGACACAGTGTTGGCAGCGGGCAGCAGTGGAGGTGCTGCTGGCCCCTATGGGCCCCAACGAGAGCGGGACCATGGCGGGATGGTGGAGGAGGCAAGCAGGCAGCGCCAGGCCAAAGCGGTGCAAGCGGGGCCCAAATGCCCTGCTGATCACCCCACAGACGGCAACAGGCAGAGGCAGCAGGGGGTGGGGCTGCTGCTAGGCTCCCAGGCGCTGAGGGAGCTGGGCGGGGGCCTGATGACTCAGGTGGAGGGGGCGCAGGTGCTGCCCAGGGCCCAGAGGTCAGCTGTGACCTGCCCTTCCATGCCAGATGCTCATGCTTCCATCGCCAGCCAAGCCTAGGGACTACACCCATGCACGAATTTCATGCACCGAGCCTCTAGTAATAAATAATAATACAAGGCTACAAGTCAGCTGAACAATATCCAAAAGAGCACGAGAACCTTTTAAAATTGCTCCCTCTTCACTAGGTTCCTCTTGAATTATGTGCTTCTGCTCTGTCTTACTCATTTACTTCCTGCTCTCTGTAGGCCCAAATAACTACCCTTCCTAATTTTTCCTTTCCTCAGATTTACAAAAAAAAATTTTTTGGGGGGGAAATAATTTGATTTACAAAAAAAATTACATAGCATAAAGAATTCTCATATAACAGACAATAGGGTAGTGAAGGCCTGGGGTGGGTGGTGGGGGCAGGCTAGCAGGGGTCAATGGGGGATAAGGAGGGACATATATAACACTTTCAACAATAAAGATTTAATTTGAAAAATTCTCTCCAGAAATAGAGATTGAAAAAAAAAAAAGAATTGTCATATATCTTCAACCAGATTTCCGAAATGTTAATATTTTATATTTGCTTTATCTTTTTCTCTATGTATATAGGGTGAGGCAAAAGTAGGC
This sequence comes from Myotis yumanensis, assembly GCF_028538775.1. Classification (NCBI taxonomy): domain Eukaryota; kingdom Metazoa; phylum Chordata; class Mammalia; order Chiroptera; family Vespertilionidae; genus Myotis; species Myotis yumanensis. The sequence continues at coordinate 63,617,968 of NW_027223759.1, forward strand.
TTACAGCTGTTTGTGTGGAAATAATGCAATAATTAATAAACAAGAAAAACTCTGTTTCATGTACTCACAACTATAAATCGAGTTTTGCCTCACCCTCCATATATACACATACATGCACATATGTTATATGTTTATATATATGCATATTGTTATGCACTGAATGTTTGTGTCCCCTGAAAACTCCTATGCTGAAATTCTAATCTCCTAATGTGATGGTATTTGGAGGTGGAGGTGATTAGGTTATCAGTGTGGTCCTTAGGAATGGATTAATGATCTTATAAAGAAGACCCCAGAGAGCTCTCTGGGCACAGCAAGATGCCTGTCCATGAACCAGGAAACAGGCCCTCACCAGACACTGAATTTATTGGTACCTGGACCTTGGACTTCCGAGCCTCCAGAACTGTGGGAAACATATGTTTGTGTTTAAGCCACACAGCCAGTCTACGGTATTTTTATTACAGCAGCCCAAATGAACTAAGAAACATATACACATATGTTTATTAACAGTAGTATTTTAAAGATTTTTTTTGAAAAAAATGTAAGATAAAATACCCCTTTATTCCTAAACACGTTTAAAGTGTATATTCTAAAAATAATATTATCTTATATAATCACAGCAATTATAAAAATCAGGAAACTAACATGATGTATTCCTATTATCTATTTATAGATTTAATTCATATTTATCTAATTGTCCTACTAATGTTCTTAACAGCAACATATATAATTGTTATATTTTTATATATTTACATAACTTGTTAAAAAGGGCATTAAGTGAGACAACAGTAATTTTTACTATTAAAATTCATTAAAATATAGTAATATTTTTTTCTGTCTAGGATGTGATTCAGGATAAAACTGCATTTAATTGACATGTTTCTCTAATCTGATTGTCTACAGTGATCATGACCTTTATATATATACAGTATATATACATGTATTTAAATGTTTTTATTGATTTCAGAGAGAGGGAGAGAAATATCAATGAGAGAATCATTGATTGACTGCCTCCTGCACATCCTCTACTAGGGATCGAGCCCACAACCCGGGCATGTGCCCTGACCAGGAATTGGAACCGTGACCTCCTGGTTCATGGGTTGATGCTCAACCTCAGAGCCACACAGGTCGGGTGTGACCTTGATATTTTTGAAGAATAGAAGCCATTTATTTTTACAGAATGTTCCTCAATTTGGGTTTCTTAGATGTTTTTCCACAATTAAATTCAGGTTATATATTTTTAGTGGGACTATCACAGTAGTATTATAACCTTCTCTCACCATATTACAAGTTAAATTATATCTATTTGTCCTATTAGTGCTGATTTTAGCTTTGATCACTTGATTACGATGACGCCTGCCAGGTTTCTCTAGTTAAATTACTATTTTTCCTTTTTTTAATTAAAAAGTATGCTATAAAACTCTCTATCTTGTTTTTCATCAAATCTCCCCCCACTAGTTTTATATCCATTGATTCTAACTTTTGCCTGAAACATGATTAATATGGTAGTTGCCAAATGGTGATTTTTAAATTTAATCATTCCACTGACATTTATAAGTTGCAATTCTCTTATAAGGAAAAGAGTACCTTTCTCTTACCTATGGGTCTGTATACCAACCATCCACTCATCCATCCATTTATATCAGTACTAGAGGCCCGGTGCATGAAATTCATGCATGGGGGGGAGGGGAAAGAGGGGGGGTTCCCTCAGCCCAGCCTACATTCTCTCTAATCCGGACCCCTTGGACATCCCTCTCACAATCTGGGACCATTGGCTCCTAACTGCTCACCTGCCTGCCTACCTGATCGCCCCTAACTGCTTCTGCCTGCTGGCCTGATTGCCCCTCACTGCCCCCACTGCCAGCTTGGTCACCCCCAACTGGCCCCCCCACTGGCCTGATCGCCCCCCGGCTGCACCCCCTGCTGGCCTGGTCGCCCCATGCAGCCTGCTGTTCGGTCGTCCGTCCGGTCGTTTCGGTCATGACGGCCCCTGGTTTTTTATATATTAGGATGGACTCATAGGTTAGTTATATTCTATTGTTTATCCATTACTCTTATTTATTCTGACACTCAAACTTTCTTAGTTCTACTCAGTGGAGTCCTCCTTCTGACATGGCTCCAACATATTTTAATCACATTCTTATTTTCTGGCAGAGAAGAATGTTCCAAGCTTCTCTTTATGCTTTCTCAGCACCAGACCTGGAATCAACCATTTTTCTAAGGAGCCCTGGTTCCTTTTTATGAAAACTGGATTTAAAGTCACAATCTACATGCTAAGCATGCCCGCTGCTACTGAGTCATTGCTTCTAAACCCTCTCAGAGAACAGAGTTAGGAAATATGTATGTAATCCCATATAATAAAGAGGTAATATGCAAATTAACCCTCACACCCTCACAAGATGGCTGCCTACGACCAGCCCGGCAGGTGGGTTAGTGAGGGACGACCAAATGACTGAACAAGCAGGCTGCATGGGGCGACCAGGCTGGCAGGGGGGTTAGTGAGGGACAACCAAACGACTGAACAAGCAGGCTGCGTGGGGCAACCAGGCCGGCAGGGGGGCCATGAGGTGCGACCAGCCGGCGGTGGGGGGGGGGGGGGGTGTTGGGGGTGACCAGGCTGGCAGGGAGGGCAGTAAGAGGTGACCAGGCCAGCGGGGAGGGGGGGGGGTCAGTTAGGGGCTGGTGGGAGGGTGCAGTTGGGGGCAACCAGGCAGGCAGGGGGGACAGTTGGGGGCAATTAGGCTGGCAGGGGGGGCAGTGAGGGGCAACTAGGCCAGCATGGGGGCAGTTGGGGGCGACCAGGCCGGCGGGGGGGGGCAGTTAGGGGTGATCAGGCAGGTGAGCGATTAGGAGCCAGCAGTCCGGGATCAGGCCTAAAATGGCAGTCAGACATCCCCCAAGGGGTTCCGGATTGAAGAGGGTGCAGGTTGGGCTGAGGGAACCGCCCACCGCCCCATGCATAAATTTCGTGCACTGGGCCTCTAATGTATGTGTGTGTGTGTGTGTGTGTGTGTGTGTATATATATATATATATATATATATATATATATATATATATATATATTCCTTTCTTCCTATTCCAGTAACATATAGTTCTGACCTACTGCCAAATCTCTGGGGAAATGGTTCTCAAACTGCTTCACTTTAGAATTAACTGTAGATCTTTTTATAACCAAGGGTAATTCACAGGTGACTGTTATGTGCAGTCAGACTGACAACCACTACCATGAGACTTCCCTCTCCTGTTTGTCTTGCTTCTTCTGGTCCACAGAGAGGGAGGAGAGAAGGCACAGATGCTAACAGTTGTTTCTCTGGGGTTAAACATACTAAATGTATATTGGGATTCAAGATTTCCCAATCAGTACATTTAGACTTGCTGGTGCCTTAAGACTACCTCATTTAAGAATGGCCTAAAGTACTTAAATATTCCCAAATTAAATATTAGTTTGGTGAATTAAAATTAAATTCTAGAGTACCAAGCAAGTATTTCAGAAGTCCCTTACTTTCAGTCTTTGCATTTTGTGGCAATAGAGAAGGAAGCAGAGAATCTTTGCTAGCTGTATTCATTTTTGCATATCCCAATGCTTGCCCACCTCTTAAACACTGGGGTGGGAGTTGGGTGGTGGGAGTACTTATTGTTAACTGCTTTCCCAACTTTCTCATTTTGAAACATCAACATTTCTACCAGCAACAGCATGCATGATGGGGAATAATCCTTTGTCCCACAACTGAAAACAGAGAGGAATAAAAAGACTACTGGAAAAGAAACCACACCACAGGTAAGAGAAGGGGTTGGAATTAAGAGTTCAGGAAAAAGCTGGGCTAGTTATTACACAATGGTAAAGCACATAAACACAAGAAACCATTACAAGCAATTCTCAATACTGATTAGAAAATAGTAACTTAACCTATTTAAGAATAAAACATAGTTAAACAGTTAGAATATTGTTTAAAATGCAATAAATACTTCTTATGCTTTTCCTTGAAGAAAATGCTAAAAGATTATGCTTTGCAATATATCTAAATTAATTACATTTCTTTTAAAAAGCAACTGGCAGTTCAAATCTTTCAATGATTTAGATAAACCTTTCCTTCCACATGCCCAATAATCTATAAGTTTTATTATATTTACAAATTTCTCTCACTCTAGTCTTTTCTAAGGCACTAAATCTTCATAAAATATCTTAGATTTCCTTAATTAAGAACTAAAACACCAAACTGAAAACTCAGCTCAGGTTAGGGAATGCCATCTACACTTGGGAAATCCAAGAAAAAGTTATATAACTCTGCTTGTTAACCAGTAGGCGAGTTTCTCCTAAACTATACTATCCCTGGCAGCTGTTAAGCTTCCCAGCTGTTATACTAACAGCTGATGAGGACAAGCTTTCAATGTTAGGAAAAACAGAAATCCACAGAAAATGCTTTGCCTCCAATTATAATTCCTTACAGTTTTTACATTTATATGTTCTTAATATTTTACAATGTTAGAGAATGTGTTACCATGTGTGGTTCTTACTGTTAATTATGAGAAAAGGAAGGTAGTGAATACTCCTCTGAAATAATGCTTCCCTGTATACCATGTCATTCCACAGCATGAGACCTCTTACTTAAAAATCTGGCTCCTACTGCTTATGAACTTGCCAGTTGGGAACACGTTTATCAATCTGAAATCTGACACACCTGACAACTCAGAAAAGGAGAAAAAGATCCTCTGTATTACCTCTGACTGTTGGCATAACAGGCTTGAAAATGAATCTTTCCCTACTTCCCACGATCGTATCATAGCTAGAGGCAGTAAAGCCCATTTTTACTTGCAAGGATTAGAATATGGTTTCAAAGGAACTGTGAGTTCTTGGGCTTCCCAAATAAAGGATATGTACACATTGTCATAGTTTACTAAGAAATCAAAACATCCAAGGTACATAAAGACATATAATTCCTCATATCACTTCAACTGCAGGTCTAAAATGGTATGATCAATAGATTTATAAGGGGCATGGGATTAGATAAAAATACACAATTGGTCAATAGAATCTACTGAAGAGCGGGATTTCTAACATAAAGTTCAACAATATCATTATTGTCTCTTTATTTTCAAAGTATTGAAAATTATTCAAATCGTTAGCAGAAAAAATACTTGTCTTAAATACTATTAAGGTACATTCAATTAATTCCAATTTGCACATTACCTTTCGAGTTTGCATTTTCTCTGTTCTCCTCCGAAAGGCAACATAAGGGTCATTGTTAGTAGAGCCATCTCTTTTCTCTTGTTTTATCTGGGGGATGAGGGATGGCCCCCTGCAGTTTTTACGTTTTCTCACCCAGTAGTCATATACCGCTTTAATAAGATAATCATCTTCGTTTAGCAGCAGTTTTGCTTCTTGAAGTGTTACAAGCTAAATTTAAAAAATTACATATAATCAACTACAATGCTTGAAAAAGAGAAATCAAAAAAGTTAAAATTATACATTTGGTAAAAAATGTGATGTCAAATAAAACAATTATGATCAGATATCATGATGGCAGAAAACACAATTCAATCAAACAAAGGATTTATTAATAGGAGATTTATCTGAAAATTTATATTTTGCCCTGATAGGTAGGGAGTACCACCACTTAAAATATTTAAGAAGCTTGGATAAATGATAGTTGGGAAGACTACAATAGATTTATGCCTCAGGTAAGTCTTGAACTAGAAGACAACTGAGGTCCTTCAAAATTCTAATATTCTATGATTCTACACACTTGAGGATCTACCAATTTTCAATAGTCTAACTTCTTTCTGTGTATTTATCAACAGAAACTAGAAGCTACAGGTATCTTTTTCTCCCTCTACAAAGTAAAAGATAAATACAGGGTGTGGCAAAAGTAGGTTTACAGTTGTTCATATGGAAAATAACACAATAATAATATAAGAATTAAACTCCGTGTTTCATGTATTCACAACTGTAAACCTACTTTTGCCCAACCTTATATGTCCTAATATATTGCAACTAAATAATGCCTGTTTCAAAATTGTAAAAGGACAAATTTTGGCACATTTCCAGAAGTTTCAACACTATGTAATTTTGAATTTCTTGTACCAATTACAGATAAAAGCAATTCCTCTATCCAAGCTGGTTATATACTAGAGAATCTTTGTTCTCAACACTCGTTCTGTTACATGACAGTGTCCTAGGATGGTTTCTCTAGGAATTCTGACATTGGTATCTCAGGGATCTACTCCTTTATCAATGCAGCCAGTATAATGAGAACAAATCTCAAACTAATGTTTGTAAAAATTTGCTAGGTCACATCTGTTTCCTTGCTCCTTATAAAAATCAGGCCAATCAATGTTAGCAGAATAGACTTGGGGTTATACATACTCATTTACAGTGAATTTTAGAAAAACATCATGGAGGAGTTTTAGTGCTGGAAAGCCTCACTGAAGGATGTTATCTCAATTTTTTTACTTTTATCATTTTAGAGATTAATTTTAAAATCTCTGATATCTCATAAGAAATGTTTCCCTAAAACTTGGAAATGAAAGGCAAAATTTTCTCACTCAAATTATAATATCCACCTATGAATTGATCTGTTGCTTTTATGAAGTCATCTGAAGAAGGCATGACCCATCAAATAAATTTCTGATATGATCTGACTTACATTGGTATAACTTCATGGAATAATGCAATGACCACTTGGACTTCCAGTCCTATGGCAGTATTACTAGGGCTCATTAGTTGGTTTCTTATATAATTTGGCTGCCAAGGTAGTTTGGCCACAGGAAGAAAATACACTGACAATGTAAACTCAAGTATTCTAGTCCATGTAACAAGTGCATTAAAACTTTAAGTGTCCATTCTTTATTTTATTCAAGGTCTCAGTGGAGTTAGCTTAAAATGCACTTGAGAAGCTGAGCAATTTGGTCTTTAAAGTGGAGGGCCAGAGGCTGGAACATGAGACCAAATGAAAAGAATCAATATTTCCAAACATTAACTTTAAACGGACACTTTTTTTTTTACTGTGGGTGAAGTTCTCTGGAATGGTGATACGTGCCTCCAAAGTCTACAAGGACAGTGGCAGAGTAAGAATCAAGCTTTGTGGATGTAATGAAACTCCCCCTCATGCTGACAGAATCACAGCATCATTAGCAGCTCTCATGTGCTCTGGGGACCATTGCTGTGATTATGCTACATGTGCTTGAGCTGTTTGGTCATTCTGCTTCTGATACATTTTTATAACATTCACTCAGTAAATAAAAAACTTAATCTAATCTTAGACTGGGGAGAAGGATCGAATTCTTTCTGTCAACCAGCAGAGCAGTAGTAAGTTTCTTATATAACAATACTATCAAAATAACACTATCCTGTTGCAAGAGGCATTAGGGGATTAAAACACTGCCGCGGTTTTCCGTCTCCGATGCTTTCTTGCTCCTGCTAGAAATTTCCTTCTGCCCTTTAACTACCCTCTTTGTATTTCAGGTCATAAGAATTCAATATACAATTTACAGTTGAACATCCTGACAATTTTTTCTAGTGTTAACCGTATTTTCTTAGTCAACTGGTTTTTATATTATATAGCAAATTTTTATTTTATTGAATAATCTTGGTTTTAATCATTCTGTTAAATTATCTGTAGCAATTCTAAGGTAATTAATATCACTATCACCATTATCATTGGTGACAGCATCAATCTGAGTGGGCAAAAACTATTTGCGGGTAAAGTAGTCCCCAATTATGTCACATGATTAAAACCCCAGAAAATCAGAATTCTACTACTTTTGAACCTCAGCAAAATGTTCTGCCACTCAGAAAAACTTCTGTCTACTAGAAAGTAGTAGAAAACAGTATTTAACTGGCAAAGCATCTGGGATAAATTTAATATTCCCAAGACAGGTCTGAGTTGTTTGATTTACTTACTTTGGGGGTTTGAGAATGGGGAGATTAAAAATTATTCTACTGTATGGCCTTTTCTTCTAGACTGCTACTAGCTCCATGAGGATGAGGATCATTTAGTTTGTTTATATACAAAACTGATGATTAAGCAATTTTAATGAACACATTTTAAATACACAAATGAATAAATTACATGTAAACGTTAATGTTTTATATATACTAGTAAACTATTCAATTAAACAATAAGTAGTCAATAATTAATCACTCATTGTGTTATAGTTTGTGAGGAAGATAAACAAATTTTAAGATAAATCCACAACCTAAAGAAACTTACAATATGGCCAAAGAGGTAAAATAACACAAATACAAATTAAACAATAAGAGAACAATATAAAAACTCTAGAACTGAGTATTAGTGCAGTAAAATGCAGGTCAGAGTCACAAGAACACTATGTAAGAGGGCCTGCAGTAGTAGTTTGAGATACAATAATGAATTCAGAGGGCAGATACTGAAGAAAATAGCAAAAATAATATGTAGAGGAGCAGAGAAAGAGGAGATGAAGACGGCAAGAACCAGGAAATGTGGAGGTCAACAGCATCCAATACTACAGAGATATTAAGTAGGGTACAGGCTGAGAAGAAACTCTTGGATGGCAATTTAGAAGGTCACTCACCGGTGGACCTTATAGAATTTCTATAAACTGAAATAGATGTGGTGGTTAATCTTTTGGAAATTTAACAGTGACAGAAAAGGAGAGGCATAGGTGGTAGTTTATTAAGAAAGAAAGGGTCAAATATAGGGACTCTTGGCAGAGAATTTGGGGGCAGAGCAAAGAAATGAGAGAAGAAACAACTGAAAATGAAATATTCAAGGAATACACACAAGGAAGAATCAGAATTAGAAAGTTAAGAGACTAAAGGAAAGGAGTAAAAAAAAAAAAAATACATGATCCTGAGTTCTGAGTCACGGGAGAGATAAGGAATACAATATAGGAGGATTATCTGGAGTTGAGAGTAACTATCATGCTTTGAGCCCATCCAGTTGCTTTAGGGCCTAGAAGCTTGTCACTGAGCAAAGAGAACTAAAATAGAATAATACTGATGTATGTGTATAGTTAATTGTATTATTTACATGCTTTTTGTTTATCCTGTCCCTACTTAGAAAATAAGCTCCACAAGGTGAGAACTTTTGTCACCTCTCCTGTTCACCTGAGCACTTAAAAAATATTACTGACTGAATGAAGAAAAGCATATTAAAGAACAGAGAGGTGAAGGTTTCTGATGATATAATTTCTGCCACCTTGACTAATTTCTGAGTAATCATGGAAAACAGAAGAAATACCAAAAGATGGATTGAGCCTAAGATTGCTAGGAAAATTTGTGTATAAAGAAAAATTGAAACTATATCTGGTGCCAGTGATCAAAATCCTATAAAAATTATGAGCATTGATTACTATGAATATCAATTTGATAATTAAAACACATTTCCAATTAAAAAAACAAGACAGACATTTTCTTAAAAATTCAGTTTTCAATGTATTTCTTTGGATAGTACACTAGATTTTACTTTCCATTAAGATGTGGAAATTATTCATAAAGTAGTGAATACAAGCTAAATACAAGCAAAGTCACTTTACAATATAAAAGTTTTTAGAAATGTTCTGAAAGCTGATAATGTCTCAGGAATTCAAGAGACTTAAGTTGGGAGTTGAGAAAATGTTTGCATGAGTAAACTAGTAAAAAGTTTTAAGACTATTTTTAAAAGTTTATTTATATCTAACTTTTTACTACTTTAATAACAATTAGCATATTAATATATCACACATGTATATCAAAAATTGTTTTAAAAGATAGTTCAAAAAAAATCTAATTCCAATAGCAACACACGATTATAGTAAAATTGGAAAACAGAAAAACAGAATGAAAACATAAAAAATTACCAATAAGTCCATCACTTAAATATTATCATTGCTGCCATTTTGTTGGACTTTCTTGTTCTTTATTCTATGCACAAGTATAAATGTAAAGGCTTTAAATAAAACTCATTTTCATTTAAACAATTCTGTATCCTGGTTTTGAAATAGCTAATTATAAAATGAACTAATAATTTTGAATGGCTGTATGATATTCCACAATAAAGACTGTCTGTAAGTTACTCTGAACATCACTACTTAAAAACCTTCGATATTTTCACTAATTATTGTCCTTGAGAATAATTCCTAGAGGTAGGATTACTAAATCAAAAGGTATAAGCATTTTATACTTGACATATGCTACTTTCCAGAAAGACCATACCATTTTAAATTCTGTATACCAAATGAAGACTGTTTCACTAAGAAAAATTCACTACTTTATGAATAATTTTTCCTTCACTTAAAATTTTAATATATAAATAAATAAGACTAAAATACATTTAAAATAGTAAGAGTACCTTAATATAAATCTGAGCAACTGAGCAAGATTTGGTATGAGATGTCTGCCTTAGAGACCCAACCAAGCAAATTTAGTTACTGAAGCACCAAAAAGATAGCCCTATGAAAAGGATCAAGAAGATATTATAATATTGTAACTAGTATTATTTTATATCCAAACAATAAAAATGTCAGAACAGTACTCTTTACACTCCCACAAAAAGAAATTATGCTTAAGTATTCATATTCAGTTCAAGAAATATTATAAACAGAAATTCTAGGATGTGAGGAAAAGAAATTCATAAGACAGGAAAACGCAATATACTTTTAGGTCTAAAGAAAATGTAAAATAAAGCTACTAATTGGATTAATTATAAGACAAAAGACATTTTTACAATGTACAGTACCTGATTAGAACTGGCTTTTTCAAGTCTGTCAATCATAATTTCAAATTGCAAAGGCTTAATTTCCATCTTTCTGTTAAGTCTATTTAATAAGGTCTCATCTTCTGAATCCATATCATAATCTGGTTGCTCGTTGTCTAGATTAAAGGCTAGAAAAGAAAAGAAAAAGTGTTCAAATTCAGGAGAAATTGTTTACATACGACCACAGAATACTCTTAAACTATAAAGCATTGACCAAAGACAAGCTCATGAGCAGACATCTATAAACTGGCTTCAAAGACAAAGGAAACAATGAAAATATAAAATTTTAATTCATATATGTTTTAAAGTTTACTAAAAGCAATAGCAAAAATGATACATATTTATCAACATGTTAATTTAGTAGCACAATGAGAAGTTATGAAACAAAATTAAGAATACAGAAATAAACTCAAATACAAAATATAATGAAAATGGCATTTAAAATCATTAAGGATAAAACTGATTATTTAAAAGGGGAGGAGCTGGCACAACAGACTAATGATCTTTAAAAAATTAAGTTTGGCCAAGGCAGTGTGGCTCAATGGTTGAGTGTCCACCGGACCAGGAGGTCACACTTCAATTTCTGGTCAGGGCACATGCCTGGGTAGTGGGCTTGATCCACAGTGGGGGGCGTGCAGGAGGCAGCATCGATGATTCTCTCTCATCATTTCTCTCTCTCTTTCCCTCTCCCTTCCTCTCTAAAATCAATAAAAATATATTTAAAAAAATTAAGTTTGATTCCTGCTAGTCATCATACCAACAAATGATGTATTCATCAAATTAAAAAAAAAATTTTAAATATATTTTATTGATTTTTTACAGAGAGGAAGAGAGAGGAATAGAGTGCTAGAAACATCGATGAGAAACATCTATCAGCTGCCTCCTGCACATCTCCCACTGGGGATGTGCCCCCAACCAAGGTACATGCCCTTGACTGGAATCGAACCCGGGACCCTTCAGTCCGCAGGCTGACGCCCTATCCACTGAGCCAAACCGGTGCTGGCTCATCAAATTTTATAGTAAAAAATAAAACACATAAAAATTTTATAAGAAAATGCAAGGGAAAAAAATGTTGTATGGGCAGGTAAAAGCTCAGAAATCATAAACCCGACTAAATAAGTACAAATACAGTAACAGTAGTATATTTTACTCATTAGACAGACTACAATCCAAAACTTGGTGATAAACTACTTTGGAATGTATGGGGGAAGGACGCCTTCTCAAACACCGTGACAAGGAAATTATAAATTGATATTTACATTTAGTTTCTATTGCAGGAATTTATCCGATAAACTTACACAGAGACAAAGACATAGAAATAAGAGTTTTAGATGTGACACAATGAGAAGTAAAAAATATAAAACAAGCAATGGCCTAGAGAAATAAATGATGGTTTGTACATAAACTGAAGCCGTGACAATGACGTGTGCGTATTTATATGAAATGAAACCAATCTTTATGAGCATTAAGTAAAAAAAAGCGAAGGTACAGTTCATTGGGCACTGTCCTTAGACCAAAAGCTTGCTGGCTTGATTTCTAGTCAAGGCACATGCCCAGGTTTTGGACTCAATCCCGGGTGCGGGGATCAATGTCTCCTCATATCGATGTTTCCCTTTCTCTCTCTAAAACTCAATAAAAATACTAGGGGGAAAGGGGGCCTAAGGTACAGAATATTGTATAGTGTACTAAGCTATGTTTTTAAAAGAGGAAGGAGTGTATGAGTGTGTATAATCTTATAAAGGCACAGAATATTTTGTTATTATTTTTATTATTTTGAATCTCCACCCAAGGATATGCTTATTGATTTTAGCAAGAGGGGAAGGGAGAGAGAAACAGTGATGTGAGAGAGAATATTGTATGTGCTCTGACCAGGGATAAAACCTGCAATATAGGTATGTGCCCTGACCCGGGAATTGAACCCAAAACTTTTAGGTGTAAGGAACAAACACTCCAACCAACTAAGCCAAACCAGCCAGGGTTGCACAGAATATTTTTACAGGATACTGGTAATAGTTCTCCTCTAGAAGTGGAATTGTTAGGTAGGAAGTTAGACATGAGCTGCTGGGGTGGGGCCTGCCCTGGGGTCCTAAACAGGGGTCAGACCACATTGCCTTCAGACTGCCTCTCTATTGGTGGCCCAGCAGCCAGCAGACCACCAATGGCCAGGATGGGAAACAGCCAGTTCTTGGCATAAGCTCAGAGGAAAACAACATGACCTCAAGGTGACCTTACTAGGGTTCTGGACTAATTATAATAAAATTTGCATTGTGGTTTTGACATTAACCCCCACCCCACACTCTGCCCCGGGGTTTTCTGTATGCATTATGGGTAAGATGCACAGAAGAAATATAGTCATGTAAACCTTCCTGTCAGTCATCCATGAATGCAAATGAAAGTCTCCACCCAGAATATTTCTCTTTTAAACCATATAACCCAGGAGTTCGGGGCCATTGTCTCTCTTGACTGGCCTGCTCCTCTAAACCCCATTTGGCTTTACTTTCATTTTCATTAACCTTAAAATCTTTTCTGCATTGACAAGAAAAACTGGTAACCCCAATTGGTAACAGAATTTTAAGTAGGAGTTCAAGGAAAGGGGAGATAATTTTAAATTTCTCTTTGTTCCTTTTATACTGTCCTCTTTATTTTAAATGTAAAGCGCTTTAAGATTTAAAAATAAAGGATTTTAAGCATGTGTACGTATTAATTTTTAAAATATAAAGGAAAAAAAACCCTAAAGTGCCACAAAGTGTGTGTTGAAATCACATATCAAGAGTCAGCGCCAGGCAATTAAAGAGAAACCAATCACCAACAGGTTATTTAAAGACTAGAGGCCTGGTGCACAGAATTTGTGCACCGGTAGGGTCCCTAGGTCTGGGCCTATCTGTGGGGTAACCAGCAGGGCGACTGGGGGCCCCCGCTGACACCTGCCTTGGCTGGCCAGGCGCCACCAACTCGCCAGCCCTGCTCCCCGCTGCTGCCACCGGTTGGGGCCTGTGGGCAGCTCCTGCCCCCTGGTGGTCAGTGCACATCATAGTGACCGGTCACTCTGCTGTTTGGTCTATTTGCTTATTAGGCTTTTATTATATAGGATTATCTACATATTAATGTATAAATGAATGCCCCATATTCATACTGTGTGGAAATTCCTGGCATTCTCAGATTCAGCATAGCATTCTTAAAGTTAGTTTATAACACAGTAACAGGAACAGATGTGTATATTTATGTAATTTTAGTAAAGTCACCCACTCAACAATGGATAGTACTGATGGACATAAACTATTTAAAGGCAAAAATAACTGATTATACCTGAACTGTGGTTGTTTAGTAAAACTGTACCACTATATAAAAAACAATAAAAATAAATGTTATGTAACACTTCTAACCTTATATAGCACTTAATATGGGCCTGGCAGTGTTCAAAGGGCTTTATATATACTAAATTATCACAACCACCCTAAATCATTGGTAATATTTTATCTCTGAATGAGTCTTGCATTCTAAAATCTGTAAAAATGTTATTGTATTTAACTTGTATCACATAGTACAAAATAAAGTTAATAAGAAGTTATAACTATTCATGAAACGATACAAATTATTTTGTAAGTATGATTCATGTAAAATAGTCCTGAAAATAAAATTTTCTTCCTTATCTTGATATACTGCTTATTATATGATTAGCAATAATTCACAAGTATGCTTTAAAAAATCCAATCCAGGTGCTTTGCCCATGCTTTTCAGCCAGCAACTGAATCCTTGTGCCCAGAAGTAAATTTGCCTTGCTGAGCCATTTTTGAGTATTTGTCTCATTCTTGTTGAGCATTTCTAACAATTTGGGGGCTCGTCTGGGATTTTGCCTCTTGAGAGAGTCATCTGGACTCCCTCTCTAGGGGAGGGGCACTCCACCATTTCATTATGGTGGCCTCTGGGAGAGGGAAACCTATGGCACTCCAAGCTGGCAACAGACTCCAGATCGAAAGTTAATCGGCAACACAGGGGAAGGGCCCGGGAAAGAGAACCGCGTCAACCAGGTAACTGCATAGACCAAGGTGCAAAAACTTCAGGGAGAAGTCAGCAGTGCCTTGATGGTCTGGACATCCTCAGAGGTTGGGTATATGTCACTGGGAAGGGTCTGAGACATAAAGTGAGTGTGGAGTTCTGATCTGCACTCCCGTTCTCCCGCAAGGGAAATGGCCCGAGAGGGACAAAGCAGATTTCAGGGAGTGCGACACATCTCCCAATATGGGAGGTTGAGCATGAACTTTCCGAGGATGAGAAACAAAAATTCTAGGCCTAGGAAATACATTCTCCAAATAGTCCATGGGGAGAATGCTGAGGCTCTGGCGAAAGGCAGTCCCCAAACCAGGGACAGGAGACATTGCTCTGCTTCGGTGGTTTTTATTTTATGCAGGGCATTCTGTGGTGTCTGTGGGTTTGTGTGCACCTGTAAATATTGTATATAAGAAATAAATAAATAAATAATCCAATCTGCATCAAATTCAATGACAGATTATGTGGACCCCTAAACTATGTAGATCACTAAAAAGTACTATTCTATCTTTAAAGTGATGTTGTATTTGTAAATTCACATAGTGAGTCAATGATCTGCTTTTAGTCCACAGACTAATAAATAATAAAACCAGGGGTCTGATATGACTAGAAGACATTTTATTTATTTATTTTTTATTATTGATAGTATTACAGATCTCCCATTTTGCCTCCTTCCCCCTGGTTTCCAGGCGCCCCCTCCCCCCAGGTCTTCCCTACCCTATTGCCTGTGCCCATGGGCTATGCATATAAGTATGTAAGTTCTTTGATTTATCACAACTAGAAAACATTTTAGAGGAAGACAGGGTTTTAAAAATGTTGAGCAGAGTTAAGCCAGTACACTGAGTTTCTAAGTTAAACACAAGTTTTCGAAAGTTCAAGGTCATGGCTATCTATGCAAATTTTGTATGCCCATCTTTTACACACCTACCAACCTTTCTTTTTTTTTCAAATTTTAAAACATTTTAATGTATGTGACTTTATTCAATCTTTTTCAAGTCTTTTAAATAGTTAAAGTCAATGCCTTTTTTTTTAATGTATTTTTTATTGTTGATAGTATTACAGATTATCTCCCATTTCTCCCCCTTTACACACCTACTAAACGTATTCATCCCTTGTTCCTCCACCTGTTACCTCTGGTTCTACGTTCTTAATGCTATTCTTACAAAAGGCAGTACCCTAGCTTCCAAAGCAGGGGAAGGGGCAAGAAAAACTGGGAAACAGAAAAATTAATAGTGAGAATTGATAGGTCTTACAGTATGTTAAATCAGACCAAGGCAAAGACTTGCACTAGCACTGTAAGTTTTCTGATGCTACCTACATTTATCTTGTCATCCAAAAACTATACAAGAACTTGATTACAGATTCAGGTATTTTATTGCTTCCAAACACCTATACAGTTCCATCTGCACCTCTTTTTACCACAGATTACATTGATTATCTCCTCTAGCAGGCCAAACAAACAAACCCCAAATTCTTTAAAAATAGTGATTACTTTACTGGCTGGTAGGGCTCAGTTGGTTGGAGCATTGTCTGTACCCTAAAGGTTATGGGTTCAATGCCCAGTAAGAGCACTGGGGGAATCTCTCTCTCTCTTTCTCTCTCTTTCTACCCACTTCTTCCTCTCTCTAAAATCAATTAAAAAAAAAAAACATGTCCTCAGGTGAGAATTAAAAATTGTCATTTCTTAAATATAAATATACTAGAGACTCGATGCACGGATTCGTGCACGGGTGGGGTCCCTCGGCCTGGCCTGCGAGGATCAGGCCAAAAATGGCTCTCCAACATCCCCCGAGGGGTCCCGGATTGCGAGAGGGTGGTTCTCGGGTGAAACACCCCGGAATCAGGCTCCCTCCTCTCTGGTTCCAGGTGCATCACCTGAGAACCGCAGCTGCCAAGTCACCGCAGCTTGGCAGCTCCTGCATTGAGTAGCTGCCCCCTGGTGGTCATTGCACATCATAGCTACTGGTTGGACGGTCAAATGGTTGGATGGTCACTTAGGCTTTTATATATATACTAGAGGCCCGGTGCACAAAAATTTGTGCACTCGGGGGGGGTCCCCCAGCCCGGCCTGTGCCCTCTCGAAGTCTGGGACCCCTCGGGAGATAACGACCTGCTGGCTTAGGCCTGCTTCTGGGTGGCAGAGGGCACGCCCAATCCCTAGGTGCAGCCCCTGGTCAGGGTCAGAGCAGGGCCGATTGGGGAGTTGGGGCGCTGCCCCATCATGCACAGAGCAGGGCGGATTGGGAGGTTGCAATGCCACCCTCAGGGTAGGGCCGATTGGGGGGTTGGGGCACTGCCCCCCTGTCACACTCAAGGCAGGGTCGATGGGGAGGTTGCGGCGCCACCCCCTGTCATGCACAGAGCAGGGCCGATCAGGGGGTTGGGGCGCTGCCCCCTGTCACGCACAGAGCAGGGCCCATCAGGGGTGTTGGGGCTCCGTACCCTGTCACGCACAGAGCAGGACCGATCAGGGGGTTGAGGAGCTCCCCGCTGTCACTCACAGAGTAGGGCAGATAGGGGAGTTGGGGCACCACCCCGTCACACACAGAGCAGGGCTGATCAGGGGGTTGGTGCGCTGCACCCTGTCAAACACAAGAGCCACAGGGCAATCAGGGGATTGGGGAGCTCCCCCCTATCAGGCACAGAGCAGGGCAGATAGGGAGGTTGTGGCCCTGCCCCCTGTCACACACAGAGCCGCAGGGCGATCACGGGGTTTGGGCGCTGCCCCGTCACGCTGATCCTGGTGCCGGGAGCCTCGCTGCTCCGCTGATCTCGGTGCCGGGAGGCATATTACCCTTTTACTATATAGAATAGAGGCCTGGTGCATGGGTAGGGGCTGGCTGGTGTGCCCTGAAGGGTGTCCTGGATCAGGGTGGGGGTCCCCACTGGGGTGCCTGGCCAGGCTGGCTGAGGGGCTGAGGGCTGTTTTCCGGAAGCGAGTGACTGAAGCTTCCAACCGCTCCTTGTTTTCTTCTTTTTTTTTTATTCTGGGCCAGCTTTAGCTCTGAGGCCTCGCCGCTGAAAACATCGATACAATGTTGCTAAAGCCCGGCTGAATGAAAGCCGGTTTCTGGGGTTTTGTTTAGCTTCTTATTTGCAACATAGTACATAGTTGCTTAGAGTTGCAGCTGAGAGACCGGCAAGTGAGGCGGGGAACGTTGGAGTCCGCAGTCACTGAAGCAAGCAAGCCTCATGTTCGCTTCCAGCTGCCTGGCTGCCGGCCGCCATCTTGGCTGACAGTTAATTTGCATATCCTCACTGATTAGCCAATGAAAAGGGTAGCGGTTGTACGCTAATTACCATGTTTCTCTTTTATTAGTGTAGACTAGAGGCCTGGTGCACGGATTCATGCATCAGTGGGGTCCCTCGGCCTGGCCTATACCCTCTCACAATCTGGGATCCCTCAGGGGATGTCGGAGAGCCGGTTTCGGCCAGGCCGAGGGACCCCACTGGTGCACAAATCTGTGCACCGGGCCTCTAGTATGCATATAAGATCTTTGATTAATCTCTTCCCGCCCTCCCCCCTCCCCCCTTCCCTCTGAGATTCATCAGTCTATTCCATGTTTCCATGCCTGTGGCTTCCTGTGTTGAGTGTCTGCCCCCCTGGTGGTCAGTGTGTGTCATAGCTACCAGTCGGCTGGTCCCTTAGCTTTTATATATATAGATGTGGGGAAGCATGGGGCTTGGTTGGAAGGTCTGTAAGAAGGATTCTCTGAAAGGTTGGGGGCCTCTGAGGGGACCTTGCCAAAGGTGACAATTCGTACCTTGACTTTTCCAAACAAGTCCGACTCCCCGGGGTGTTTTGCTAGAATCTCTATGTTTAGTCTTTAAAGGCCTGACCTTGTAGAAGCATATACAGTGGGGCCTTGACTTATGAGTGTCCCGACTAACGAGTTTTTCGAGATACGAGCCATCTCTCGGCTGATTTTTTGCTTTGAGTTGCGAGCTAAAATTCGGGTTACGAGCCAGCTTCAGATACCCCACCGCTAGTTGGCGCAGCGAACGTCACAGTGAATGCCACAACATCAGCCCAGCATCACGTGTCTCACTCGTTCACTTTAAGATTTGACATACGAGTAATTTGAGTTACGAACTCTGTCACGGAACGAATTAAACTCGTAAGTCAAGGCCCCACTGTACTTTCTCAAGGATACTTACCCTGCTGATTGTATCTAGAGATTAATTTTAGTTCAAGCTGTCAGGACAATAAAAGCCAAAAAAGGCAGGTGAACAGGGCTACTTGGCGGTGACAGCCAAATAGTGCTTTAGCCCTCTCTTTTACAGAAACATGTGTCAGAGTAATCATTCACCCATCATTCAGGATCTGCTGGTCAGTCCCGGCATATACATAGATAAGTGATCTCTTAAACTACAAGCAGAACATATTCTGTAAATTCTTTTTTACCTTATTTTTTGAAATCCAGAAAGATTTTTCCTATTAAAAAAGAAACCTTACAAATACTGAGTTAGTTTCACAAGCCAGTCAACCAAGCAAAAAAAGTAAGGCATTCTCTATTCCCTCCCCCTATAAAGAGGGGAAAGAGGTACATGGGAGGTTGAACATTTCTTGATGTAGTTGATCAACAGAATCAAGATATGAACAAGGTTAAGGACAATAAGGGCATGTGTGTATGTGTAGAAGACTTCCTGTGGTAAAGTTAATTGAACAGTAAACAATTAAAGAAAACTGAGGGAACTAGAGTGTGCATGATCACTATGAGAAAGAAAAAGGAAGTGGGAAGGAAAGTAGATCAGTAAGTTTCAAAGGATGGCTACCGCTGTCCAGGGAAACTTGGTTACAGGGGGAGCAACTGCTTCTGTATAGGTAGGGAAGTGAGCATAACCTGCTGTGTTCATATAGAAGGCTTAGAGAATATATAGAACAGAGTATGTCTAAAATAGCTGGCATACAGAGATATTACTTCTAGTTAAAAGGACCTTTCAAAGTCCTTTAGATTGCATTTTATTTGGATACTAGAGGCCCAATGCACGAAATTCGTGCAAGAGTAGGCCTTCCTTCCCCTGGCTGCCGGCACTGGCTTCCCTCTGGCACCTGGGACCCGGGCTTCCCTTGCAGCCTCGGCTTTGTCCAGAAGGTCGTCCAGAGGGATGTCTGGTCTAATCAGCATATTATGCTTTTATTATTATAGATACAGGGAGGGGCAAAAGTAGGTTTACAGTTGTGAGTTGACCCTCTACTATGGGGCTGATTCTGCCCCTGTATTTGGAGATCTGCTCTGCCAGTGACCAGCCAGTGGTGAGGCAAGTTTATCTAATTCTGGGGTAAATATTAGATTGTCTGTTGAGGAATTTCAACACCATTTTTATTAATAATGATAGAAGACTAAAGGCTTCATTTGAAAAGGTTAATCCAGAAAGCCAGTGGACTCTGGAGTACAAGGCATGCTGAAGGAAGGTACTGGCTCCATACCAAAGAAGATTAAGTTAAAGTCTACAGGTTGAACCATGAACTCTTCCATCACTGCCATTCCACTATCTCATTCCCACACCCTAACTCAGCTATAAAAACAAAAAGTCAGCTACCCAGGAATGAAACTGAATTCTTTTTTTGGGAAAACTGATCAATTCCCCATAAAACATTAGATCAATGACCTTACTCAAATATGGACAGTCAAGTAATCCAAATATTTGAGAAAGGACAGCTGATGGATGTTTCTATCTATCCCTCTCCCTTCCTCTCTTATATAGATATATAGATATATAGATATATATATAGTTTCTAATATATATACATATTAGAAAAATAAAAAGAGCAGAAACAGGATACTATATAAAATAAACACTCAGACATCAAAAAATTAAAATTTAAAACTATAACAGCAAAAAGTAAAGAACAGCAGATTTCTCAATAGCAACACAACAGCACAATCAATTTTCAAAATTATGAAGGACAAAGGTTTTCAACCCAAAACTTTCTACCCAGCTAAACTATCAATAAAGTATGAGGCTAGAATAAAGATAATTTCAGACATGGCCTCAAAAAATTTTACCTTCCACTCACCCTTTCTTAGAAAGCTATCAGAAGGTCTGCTCCATTAGAATGGAGTAAATCCAAAAGGAAGAAAGCATGGAATCTAGGAAATGGGGAAATGAACACATGAGAAAAGCAAAGAAATTCCCAAGATAATGGATGATAACCAAGCATTAAGCCTAAAAGCAACCAGTCCAGAATATAGCAGCATAATGAATGGTTCTAGAAAAAATAATTTCCACGGAAGAAATAAAACTGACAGATTATCTGACTGAACATATTACAAGAGTTATACACTTCTGTGGGAGAATCTGTGATGACTTAATCAAAGGTACATACAAGAGGAAGCAGATATAAAGATACGAAAGTCGTCTCTTTTGAAAATAAAACCTAAACAAGAAAGGACATGTAATCATTGTTAAACTGTTGATATCTGCAGAATGATAATGCTGTTTCAGATGTTAGTATTTGTAGAATGATAATATTGCAAACATTGGATAATGATTTAATAATGTAACTATAGCCAAAATATGAGACATGGAAAGTATACCGAGAAGAGAAGTAAATTTTAAATGGCCAGAGTCAAAAGATAATTTATTTTTTAAAAGTTTGAAAAGACTTATATAAGCCTATTATTTAGAAATATGAAGATAAATACCTAAAAATCCCACAAAAAAACAAGTAAAAGATTTGAAGTTAGTTGCATCTCAGAATGGGGAACAACAGACTGTCCTTTTTAGAAGAAAAAGTTTTCAACTAAATCTAATGATATATGCATCACTTTGATTTTAAAAATATGTACTTTTTAAAACGAGAGAGAAAGAGAGAGAGAGAGAGAGAGAGAGAGAGAGAGAGGTAGATAAGAATAACGTTAATGATGGGAGCAACAAGGTAGAAGAATTCCACATACAATATTGTCCAAAACCAAAGCTGTGAAGTAACAGAAACTAGGAGGAAAATAGTAAAAAAATTCCAATTCCAGTTTACAGGCATTAATAATCCTTATACTAACTCCACCTTTTCTGCTTTAGTTATATGAGCGATCACCAACCTTACAATCAAAAGTGACTGTTTAAAACACTTTAGTCCTTGCAAAAAAATGTTTCCACGAGGGCCAATACAGTTTTATTTCAAGGTTTTAAGCAGAAGTTTGTTTTTCCTTTGATCTGTTTGTAGCCCTAAACATTTCCAGTTAGTTTTAAGTAGCTTAATAAAACCCTAATTCACTTGTTGCTTGAAAGTACTATAAATTACAAGTACTCATAACAATGCTTAAAACACTGATGCAATTCCTACTACCTTAAATGTATGCTTTATATACATTTTCTCTCACGGAGCACTGAAGGCATGGTACCTGTATCTTCCTTTTGCATACAACAAAACTGAGATTTTAGAGGTGGTTTAATTACTTTGCACCAGCTCACACAGATAGAATTTGAATCTAAGTCTGTTGGATCCAGAAGTCCATGCTGTTTTCCTTTTACTCCAACTTGCCTGAAAGGAGTGCATTTGTTTCTCCTTTTTTTGTTGTTGTTTGTTTCTTTTGTGGTATAGAAATTTAAAGTTTTACTATAATGCAATCTTTCCTTTATGGTTTCTGCTCTTTACCTTTAAAAAACCTGTAACTTTAGGTCATAAAGTTATCCTCACATTTTCCCCCTTAAACATGTTAACACTGTCTTTTAATATTTATATATTAGTTTTATGTTTTTCTATATGGATAACCACACTGTCCCAGAACTATTTATCAAATATTTCAATCATTTCCCCACTGATTTGTAGTGCCTCTTTGGTCATATATAAAATTTACACATATGTGTGTGGATGAGTGTGTTTCTAGCCTCTATTTTCCTTTCATTGGCATACTTACCAATCTTCAAATAAAACAAACCATAAAACTTTAAGAAATGGTTAACTATAAGAGGAGGAAGAAACAGAATTGGGGGCGGGGGGGGTGGGGGGGGGGCCACAAACATACAAGGAACAGCAACTAGACTTCTTTGACCATGCCTTGTTTTATAGGTAGTTTTAGAACCATATAAATATTTTACATAATTATGAAACAATAGAATCTTGGACAAAATTCCTAAGAATAAAAATTAAATAGAACAAATAAACCCAATTGTCATTTGAGTTCTATTGAAAGCACCTTTAAAATACAATAAAGTAATATTTCTGGTGGGAAATACTCTAAGGACTAAAAGCAAAATACAACCAAACGACCAAAAATCCTTCAAATTGCTTTCAGTAATTATATTGTTGGTGTAAGTGTTGGCATTATAATTCTGAGACTACTGTGGTGTAAAGTGAGATAAAACAGGGAATTAGGTAGATGTCCTTGAGAACTAATAGATGTGGAATAAAGTTGTAAATACGTAAGATTAAAACACTGTTGTCATGTGTTAGAGTAAGAAATATTATATAAACTCATGATATATTTTATCTTAAAAAATTTTAAGTACCTATTTCCTAGTGAGGTCCACTAAAAAGTCTTAGAGACAATGGCCAACCTAGTGCCCTGAATGTAGTCTCCAAATATAATTTGTCACTGATAGGAACAAAAGCTCTATGGAGAAATAGATACTTTCAGATCTGAGCCAGGAAATACAGGGTTTGGCAAATGAGGGTTTACAGTTTTGAGTACATGAAACAGTTTATTCTTGTATTATTAATTATTGTTTTCTTTTTATTACAACTGTAAACCTATTTTTACCCACCCCTGTACTAGGTGAGCCAATAACTGTTAGTTTTCTTGCTTTTTGGTCTGGTAATGTCAAAAAGACTCAGAAGTTAACCTGAATAACATTTTTTCCTACTGACCAAAGACAGTCATATATATGAGTATCAATGAGGATAATAATGCAGTAAATTGAAATATAATAAAAATGTGTAAGTCCATGATTCATAAGGATTCTAAAACAAAACAAACATCTTCACAATCACCTTTAGAGAGTACTAAGCAACCATCCTTCACCAGGAAGCATATAATATTTGGTTGCCTCTCCTTTTGTGATATTGGCAACCATTAATGATCACTGACTTGATCCATTAATTCACTAGGGGTTGAAAAATAGTGACACTTTATCATTCCTTTTTGTTCTACTTCAGCTGGAATAATGATATTAAGAGAAACATCCCCCTCTTTAAATATGTAGAAATCCTGAGATATAGTTCATAGGAAAGGCAAGATAAAAGTTCAATTCCCAATTAAAAGAATCTTTAGAAACTGATTAACCAATTGTAAATTATGGAAGTTTTCTGGATCCCAATTCAAAATGATCAGCTGTTATTTTTTAAATAAGATAAAAGAGAAAGGGTGATCACTTAAGACAATGAAAAAATGTGCACACTAACTATTTTGTGATATTTTTAAAATGCTGTTTTCTTTAAAGTGGTGGCGTGAGAATGGTACTGTGATTATGTTTAAAACTTCCCAGATGAAATGATGTTGGAATGGTTATAAAATCAAAGAGTGGGGGGTAAAGATGTAGAGGAACAATATTGCCAATGTTGAGTGATGAGTACATGAAAATTTATTATACTATTATTTCTACTTTTGAACATGTTGGAAAATTTTCCATAATAAATGTTTTCAAAAATATATAAACAATCTCTTTAAAAAAATCAGTAAGAAAATAACAGAGAAAAATGAACCCAGATAAGAAGAGGTCATTGACATAAAAACGTATAATCCTCCTTGTAATTGAGGAAAGGCAAATTTAAATCAGCAAATACCATCACATATCCATCAGATTGGGAAAAATTATACAGTTTGACAATAACAAGTCAAAAATATGAAAAAATAAGAACTCTCATACACTACTGGTAAAAATATATATTGACAGAATGAGTTTGGAAAGCAATTCCGCAATATGTAGTCAAGTTAAGCATGTACATTCTGTAAGACCCAGCAATTCCACTTTTAAGTCTATATTCCATAGAAGCTCTCATAAATGTGGACAAAGTCATTCATTGCTGCATTATTTGTAAGAGCTAAAAATTAGATAAACACTAACTGTCCATCAACAGAATAAATTGATATATTTACACAAAATTATTTCTATGAAATAAAAAATTATGTTGACACAAAAACATACACATGAATGTTCACAGCAACTTTACTCATAATAGCCAAAAATTGGAACCAACCCAAATGTCCTTCAATGAGTGAAGGATTAAACGAACTGGTACATTCATACTGTGGAATTATATTAAGCAATACATAGTATCAAACTAATGATATATGCAACAACTTGGATAAATCTCAAGGGAATTATGCTGAGTAAAGAAAACCCCATATCAAAAGGTCTGAATCCTTTTGTAAAATCCTATTTATATAACACTAGGGGCCCAGTGCACGAATTCGTGCACCTTGAAAGGAACTGAGAGCCGTGAGGCTGTGATGGGCACAGGGGCAGGTCTCGGCCCATCCTCTGCGCCCCTGCCCAGCTCCTCCGCCTGCGGCCCCTGGTCCCCTCTCTGTGACAGCCCAGCTCCCACCTCCTGATGGTGCGGAGCAATTGGGGCCGGTGCCAGGAGCAGGTGCTAGTGGGCCAGCACCGTCAGTGGGTGCAATTGGCAGCTGCTGCCCCAATTGTCCCTCAGGAGCAGGGGGAGGTGGAGAAGCCCTGAGGGGCGATTGGGGCCAGCAGCCGCCGCTGGTAGCAGGTGTGAGTGCCGGGCGGGACCGCAGCGCACAGGAGCAAAGAATTTTTAGTAACCACCAGAGGCTTGCCCTGATGACAGCAACCGGTGCGCCCTGCCTAGGTCTGCACATGCCCCCCCCCCCCCACCCCCGCTCATCTGCTCCACTATCCCGCTGCTGCCACCGCCCGCCATGTTCCATGTGCGCTCCCTGGTGGTCAGCGCACGTCATAGTGACCAGTTGTTCTGCCATTCGGTCTATTTGCATAATAGGGATTTTATATATATACTAGTAGCCTGGTGCACGAAATTCATGCACATTAAAAGGGAAATAATTAGTGGAGATATTTTAATATTGCTATTTGCCCTTTCTCTATAATAGAAGTGTGAGAGATGAAAGGAAATTAGTAAAATGTATATGAAAATAATATATAAATTTATTAATAAATAAACAGTAACAAAAGGACATAACAACAACAGAGGCATGATATAACAACAAAAACATGATATGAAAACAACAAAAACATGACATAAAAACAACAGTGATGCAAACAATGACTGATAAAGTGATTAAACTTATTCTAATATCTCCCTGTACACCACATTAACAGTGAAAACACTTTCAGAGTGCTTGACTAATTTCTCTTGTGATGAAGTATTTAGAACTTTAACGTCACAAGCTCTTCGAACTCGAGAGAAAGCAACATATAACTGACCATGTGCAAAAACCGGTTCAGGTAGGAATATTCCTACTCTGTCTAGAGTTTGTCTTTGTGATTTATTAATAGTCATCGCAAATGCTGGCATCACTAGAAACTGTCGTTGAATCAATTCAAATGGAAGGCCAGTGTCAGATGGGGACAAATCAATTCTTGGAATCAGAACAACCTCTCCCTCTGCAGATCCTGTTAATACTTCAGCTTCAATAATGTTAGGTCGTAATTTTTTTATAATAAATCTGGTACCATTACAAAGACCCCAGTTACTATTAAGATTTCTCAATAGCATGATGATTGCACCCACTTTCAATTTTAATTTATGACACGGCATTCCCAAAGGAGTAATACTATTAAGAAATTTGATGGCAAAATTTTCCTTTTCAGCATCTTCTGTTGAATCAATGAAATCATCACTCAAATATGTGTGAAAATCTCCATCAAGTATGTCCAAAATTTCTTAATTTACTTTTTGAATGTGCTGCTCATTTTTTGGACAAAGAATTGCATGTTTAGATATATTTTTAATATTATCTACAGACATAGTATTTCCAAAGGTAGCTTCAATAATAGATCCATTACAAATCATTTCACAGGGGATTTCAATAATATCCATTCCTAAATGAAAACTGCTATCAGGTTTGCCATCTCCAAGTTTTACTAACCATCCACTATAAGCAGAATCCTGTGATCTCATATTTGTTGTGAGATAACTTTCTGAAACATCTCCAAACATTACAGTACTTTAAACTCGTTTGTACTATGGCCGATCGCATAGCATGCGGTACAATACTGAGACATTGTCAAAAATCCCCTCCAAGAAGGAGAACTTTCCATTAAATACAACATTCAAATTCATAATTTCTCTTAGTAATCTGTCTATGGCATTTATAGCATGACTGGATGCCATGGTGCATTCGTCAATAATGAGAAGTTGGGCCTTTTTAATAGTTTTAGCAACTTCACTGTTTATATCGAGTCTAGAAGTTGAAGTTTCATTTAGTGGAATGGGTAATTTATATTGGGAATGAAAGGTGCTTCCACCGAGAAGTAAATTTGCAGCAATTCCTGTAGATGCTGTGGGTAAAACAGTACCACCACAACCTCTAATATAATGTATTAAAACTTTATTGTGGGGAGCTGCTACAGTGTTTTGGACAGGTTCAAGCCTTGGACTAATGAGAGGGCACAGTCCTCTCATTGCCACGTGCAAGTCCCAGCTTGGAGGGCAGGGCCCTCCCAGCATAATTATAGCCAACAGCTATAGTTGTAAGCTTGAACCTATGGTTTGAACATGTGGCCCCACATGCCTGAGTGATGTGGGCTCAATAGAGTTCAGGTGCATGTAACTGAGTAGGATCGAAACCCATGAGAAGGTTTTAAACATCTTGACCACGCCCTTACTTTGTCTTGTGGCATCTGCTATAAAATAAAGACACGGCTGTGGGCGTGGTCGCTGTCTCTCAGAGAAGCAGCGTCCCACCTAGACCCAGCTTTCATTCTTTTGTCTGTCTTTTCTAAGCCTCTCAGCTGCCCCCACTCAGGTTCACCTTTGGCTGTGCTGGCGTGGCACACTTTATAAAGATATGCCTCCACGCTCTGAGGGCCGTTTCCTGCCTCAAACCTCGCCCTCACCAGAAACAGCTCCGGGAGGGCGCAGTCCTCGGCAAAGTGACCCAGGACTCAGTGGGTCCACGCTCCGAGGGCCGGTTCCTGCCTCAAACCTCGCCCTTACCGGAAACAGCTCTGGGAAACAGCTTGGGGAGGGCACAGCCATTGCCAAGACAACCCCTGCAGGACTGACTTTCTTATGGTTGGTCAAGCCTCGGGTCGTGATGTTACACCCAGGATTTTTATATAAATAGATTCTTAAAATGATAGAGGTGGAGAACAGATTCGTGGCTATAAAACAAGACGAATAAATGCACCTATCTCATAAGATTCTTGTCAGGGTTAAATTAAATAACTTGTACATCATAGGGCCCAGTATAGAGGAAAAGTGCTCAATAAAGGTAGGCTGCTATAACTCAACACTACTCCATTAGTAGATCAAGACTATTCTGTAACGTAGCATAAATGAAAGTAAAGCACAATACAATTTTATAGGTATTTTCAGTATTAATGCTCTTAATGATCAGAGTATACAGAAATCAAGTTTTTAGTTTAAATACTTTAAAGTAGTCCCAACTATGACTAACTGAAAACTGTACGGTATATTGCAAAAAAGTACTTCTTTCTGTTTCTCCAAGGCTAAAACCTACTAAGAGCTGCAACATCTATTTTTCTGGCTTATTTCTTAATACTGATTTGTAGCCAATGTGAATTTTTTAATGGTTATTTTTATGAGGATGATATTGATTTTTTAAAGAGAAAGGAATGGAGAAGAAGAGATAAAAACAATGATTGACTGGCTGCCTCCTGTATGCCCCCACTGGAGACCAAGGCTGAAACCAAAACCGGGGCATGTGCCCTGACCTGGAATTGAACGGGTGACCTCCTGGTGCATAGGAGGTCAATCTACTAAGCACTGAGCAACACCAGCAGGACTAGAAAATGTGTTTTTAATTGATAAGACTTGAACTTGCAAATGGTTTGATAGAATCTGGACTAACTTTAAAAATTAACTAACTACATGTACAGTTTACAGAGTGAATCACAAAATGCCTGGCCTAACACTAGTTCAATTTATCAAGGGCTTACTTAATGTATTGGGTAGAGAGTTCAGTACAGTAGATGAAACCATGAATCCCTGTCCTGGAGGCTTTGTAGTCCCTCATTTTAAATATAACAGTACTGGCTTTTACTTGGAAACACTCTTGGATTGGAAAAGAACTTTGTAATTTTTCTCAGAAACACATATACCATGTGGTCATTGGGCTTAGAACATTGTTTGTTCATCTTCCAACAAAGTATTGCCCTACATCAAGCATGTCAAACTCAAAGGCTAACAAGGGCCAAATAAACAAGGTTTAAGTTTGTGTGGGCCACCAAAAAACAAAAACTTCAATTTTCATAGAAACGTAGGTTTATTTCAATAGAGACATGCTGAATACAAAGGGCTGCAATAAATAAGTAATCATTAACATAAAATAATAGAACATTTTAATAAAAATTAATACTTTCTTGAACATTAACTTACCAGACACTGAATAACTGCACAAATTAAGTGTAACGCAAATAAACCTATTTTTCTTGTTTTCCAAAAGCAAAATATTTCCTGTTGCGCACACCAAACAAGTCAGTACAAGACTAAGGACGTGGCAATCAGCTGCTCAAATATTCGCTGCTAGTGTTAGTGGAAATGGTGCGCCTGCGCATTAAGGTGCGTAAAGGAAATGAATGCACCACGATTATAGTAATCAGTCATTAGTGAACATTGTAGTTCGTTATTAATAATTATGCCTAACAGGATATTGTAAAAATTAAGTTACAAAATGTTTATTAAAACGTTTCTTACATACCATTATATTAACTGGGCTGCAAAAATATTCGTTGTGGGCCACATGTGGCCCTTGGGCTGCGAGTTCAACATGCTTGCCCTACATTCTTTGAATTATGTAGCCATATCCAGTTTAGGGTTTTTTTCTTTCCTCTGATCTAGAGGAGCAGTTTGGCTACATGTCACCCTTCTTTTGGTTACCTGTGATAACGAGCTTAATTGGATACATCTGAATTTTAGTATTTTGAAATGGACTTGTACCACAGCTAGACAGTGTGTGCTACTGATGAGAAAGAATCAATTTCCCTTCCAAAGGGACAAATATTTTAAAACAAATTTGGAAATAATAATGCCTCATGATCTTTTTGTCCTACCAGATACCACACAGTATGACTCCTACGAAGAGAGAGGAAAAGGAAAGGCCATCTGCCACCAGAAAAAGAGTGACCAGAGAGTACACTACCAACATTCACTATCATCTTTTGAATGTGCACCTCACATACTAAGAAATCTAAAAAATTCACAATGAGGGAGATGGAAACACCAAATGCGTACACTGCTAACAGGCTCCAGAAAGCTGTCTGACTAAAGGAACAAGAATGCACTCTAGCCAGAACCGGTTTGGCTCAGTGGATAGAGCGTCGGCCTGTGGACTCAAGGGTCCCAGGTTCGATTCCGGTCAAGGGCATGTACCTTAGTTGCCGGCACATCCCCGGTGGGGGGCGTGCAGGAGGCAGCTGATCGATGTTTCTCTCTCATTGATGTTTCTGGCTCTCTATCTCTCTCCCTTCCTCTCTGTAAAAAATCAATAAAATATGTTTAAAAAAAAAAAAAAAAAAAGAATGCACTCTAGAGCATTTAAGTACAACTGTTCAGAAAACATCATTAATATGATGATTTGTCAAAGAAGCTCTATATACTTATCATCCATGTACATATCCGCAATTTCAAAACCTTGCAGAGGCACAGGACAGCAGTTTACACAAAGGAACAAGAATGCACTCTAGAGCATTTAAGTACAACTGTTCAGAAAACATCATTAATATGATGATTTGTCAAAGAAGCTCTATATACTTATCATCCATGTACATATCCGCAATTTCAAAACCTTGCAGAGGCACAGGACAGCAGTTTACACCAGTGGGGCTTAGCATTTCTTCCTTCTACCCAGCATACAGTAATGGGCATCTTTCTAAACAATGGGTAAGACGAGGGTCATCTGTGTAGACTACAATGTATCTAGTAATAAATGGTCTGCACTAAGACCCTAATGAGAAACAGCACTGTGCTCATCCATAGCACACAATACCTAGCAATGGTACAAGGTGCCACTACACAATTCCCCTGAATCACATGGGGCAAAGCTGACTGCTGAGGAAATTTTAAACAAAAACAATAAAAAAATTTCAAGAGAAATATGATTAAGAATAAAAATTTCTGAAGGAGTTCCTCCTCCAGAGCAGAGAAAGCTTCTTAATTCTTAAGAGCACTGCTTTAAGGTCTGGCTAGTGTGGCCCAAGTGGCAAAGCTGATAACTTTGTCCTGGAAAATAAGTTGGAATTCCATCTAAGGAAGACCAACACCCAGAGAAGCCAAGCTCCTCCCTCCCATCTTAGTTCAGATAATAAAGTAGTCTATTAAAACAAAACAAAAAAAACACCTCAAGAGACAGTTCATAGAAAAAAAACTAGTTTAAAATTATAATCAAGTTTTAAAACAAGAAGAAAAAGGCTTTCAAACTCATCTTGTATACTTCCAATGAAGGGGCAGCCAGATGCATTGCTTATTTTTTTTTTTTACTTTTGTTAATATCTACCAAATACTTCTCTCACTCGCTAACAATTACCTTTACTTTTAAATTAAAAAAATTAACATAAAAATTCATTCATCTACATACATATTTTCTCTGATTTAAAATAGCAACAAACTGTAAGCAAAACAGATTTAAAACTGTTTCACAAGCGGATAAAGTGATATAAGATATGAGAATGGCAAGTCCTGATTTTAAATGTCTTTTACTATAAAAATTACTCCATTTTTATTGGGAACATTTTTTACCTAAAGTTGCTTGTCTTCTAAATAGGAATTAAAGAAAATAAAGAGGCCATAGACCAGGGGTGGGCAAACTTTTTGACTCGAGGGCCACAATGGGTTCTTAAACTGGACCGGAGGGCCGGAACAGAAGCATGGATGGAGTGTTTGTGTGAACTAATATAAATTCAAAGTAAACATCATTACATAAAAGGGTACGGTCTTTTTTTTTTTTTTTTTTTAGTTTTATTCATTTCAAACGGGCCATAGTTTGCCCACGGCTGCCATAGACACAAAATGCAGTGAGAATGGAGACAACATTTCCTATACTTTCAGAGTTTTTTAATTACAAGCTGATTTTCCTCTTAAGTTCAACCTGTATTGAGGGTCTATAACAGTGGTTCTTAACCTGTGGGTCGTGACCTCTTTGGGGATCGAACGACCCTTTCACAGGGGTCGAGAACGACACTTTCACAGGGGTCGCCTAAGACCATCGGAAAACACACATATAATTACATATTGTTTTTGTGATTAATTACTATGCTTTAATTATGTTCAATTTGTAACAATGAAAATATATCCTGCATATCAGATATTTACATTACGATTTATAACAGTAGCAAAACTACAGTTATGAAGTAGCAACGAAGATAACTTTATGGTTGGTGGTCACCACAACACGGGGAACTTTATTAAAGGGTCACGGCATTAGGAAGGTTGAGAACCACTGGTCTATAATATGTTAGGCACTAACATCAGAAAGGATGCATGGGGATGCCCAGTTCAAGTGCTCCTGAGTCTTAAAAAAATTGTAATTTATGTGCAACTTGTCAAGAGGAAAATAGAATAAACAAAATTATGCTGGGAGATCCAGATTCCAATTAGCTTTACTCAAATTACATAGTCGCTATCTCTTCTCCAGTAAACAGAGGTAAAAATCTTAAAAATTCATAGTTCCTAAGGGTAGTCAGTCACAAACCAGAACCCAGATGTTCAATTAATCACATTATTCCCTTTCCTCATGTTGGTGGAAAAACACCAGGTGTGGGGGAAAATTATATAACTAAATATGGTTACTGAAGCAATACTTAAAAAGTAAAAATCTCAATGTCATAAAATAAAACTCGGATAGTTTTCATCTTTTTAAGTTTTTTATTACTGGAATCCATTTTGAATTTTTTCCCTCTTTTAACTCCCCCTACCCTACTCCTTCCTGTGAACTTTTCTCTTTCTGGTATACCACTACTAGGGTCATTGTTTTTTAAAAACACATACACAAAAACAGCTCTGGCCCACGTTGTTCAATGGTTAGAGCAGGGGGCAGTGGCAGGATTTTGTTTGATTCACAGTCAAGGGCACTCACCTGGATTGCAGGTTTGATCCCCAGTCCTGTGCGGATCGTGTGCCAGAGGCAACCAATCAATGTATCTCTCTCACATCAATGTTTCTCTTTTTCCCTCTCTCCCTTCCCATTACTCCCTTCCACTCTCTCTAAAAATCAATGGAAAAAATATATTCAAGTGAGGATTAACAGCCACAAGAAAGCAAGCTAAAGTCAAGATCAAACATATCAGTTAATTTAGACGTATACAAAGTTACACACTGCAGAACTAGAAAAACCTTATCTTACAGATCAGAAAACTATGACTGATTAAGGACCTTAGTGAGTTGAGCACAGGTTTGAGGGCTTTGACTCAGAGCTCAATACTTTTCCCATTATGACACACAGATGTTAAATTAAACGCTTCTAATCATAACAGCAGCAATAAAAAATGCTTTCAATATTAAAAGGAACAAAAATATAGATAAATCAAAATATTGTTTTTGACTTTGGATTTAAAGGTTCAAGCTTATAAATTACATTAATAATCAAAGGTAATACAAAATAATATACAGATAAAATAATTATCAGTTGACTAAAATATTTATAAAACAAGCTATTGTGAACCTAGTGCATCAGATACTCAAGGATTTGTTAAAAACAAACGTTAAAAATTAAAATGAACAAAGACAATATTTTCTTAAAGTTATTTCAAGTCAAAATTTCCAACATTTAGCTAAGAATTAGCAATGATGATTTTTTGACGCAAAAAGAAGCAAAATCAATCTTTATACAAAGCCCCTACATTACTTTCATGCATCTTTATGTTTCCTAAATGTTTAACTTCTGGAAAGTATTTGCCAATATCCAATACCTCTTAACGAAGGCAACAAATTAGGACAGAGGTACAAGTGTACCTTGTTTGTAAAGGTGTGTTGTTTTTTTAAAAATATGTTTTTATTGATTTCAGAGAAACATAGAAACACCAATGATGAGAGAGAATCATTGATCAGCTGCCTCCTGCACTCCTCCTACTAGGGATCAAGCCCACAACCCAGGCATGTGCCCCAACCAAGAATTGAACTGTGACCTCCTGATTCATAGGTGGATGCTCAACCACTGAGCCCCATAGGCGGGGAAGTAAAGGCTCTTCTTTGAAAGTATTAACGATAGCATTCTAAGAGTTCACTGGACAGGGTAGGTCTGTATTCATATGACATGGGTTTAAAATAGCCAAGGAAGGCTGTGAGAGAACACTGTTTTGAAAGACTACAGGGTAGTTTTTTCTCCTGAAAAAGTTTCTTTCCTTTATGTTTCAACAACTGAATTGTAAGTATGTCCATTGGGGTGTCAACCAGAGACCTGACAAATGGCCCCTTGTCCAGGTTCTCTGCCACCTGCATGTTCTTGTTATGTTTAACTCTTGCTTCCTTTGTCTCCTCTTCAGGATTTCATTTAGCCATTTAATGCCCAAGAGTGGCCGAACCACTTCCAACCTTCCATGGGACTGCAGGGTACTGTTGCTTCTACATAGGCACAGACAGGCTTCCAGATAAACAGACCTTGCCTCTTCCAGCACTTCAGATTCCCCTTGTCTTGGTTTAAAAAATTATTTCCCCCCCTCTGTCCTTTGCACTAAAGGATCAACCACAAACATCACTGCATTGCCATCAGAAATTCACAATGTGCTCTTTGTTCTGAGAAGGGCAGCTCTAGGTGACAGTTCCAATCATCCCTTGGCCAGGTAAGACCATATAGTTCTGATTCAGTTATGAAGGGTGAGGGTGAGCTAGACCCAGTTATGCAGCCAAATTCTGGTTAATAAAATGTTTTCAAGCACCCCTAATTTCGTGCAGTAGGACATTCTATTTGCATGCTCTTCCCTTGCCTCTTAAGAATAAGGTGAGACTAGTAACCGAATACTGTTTAAATCTAGAAATGAGTGCATAACCTATGCTGACCGATTCAGGGGCTTAAACAGATGCCTCTTGACTGACGTTGTTGGCAGGTATTGATTGGTTGAAGACGTTTTTAGCAGGAGTTCCATTCATGTGGACCTATGGCCACCTGTAAGAAGATGGCAGGCATATTGGGAACTCGGGGATGCGTGAAGGGGGATATCAGGTTTCAGTGGCTTTGGACAGAAGAGCAGACTCTGAGTTTAAGTGGGTCATCACCTATTAAGGCTTTTACCTTGGGATTGTTATTTAACTGAATCAGTTATTTTCTTGAAATTTCAGAGTAGTGTGTGGGCCAGTGTTAAGGCTCTGGCCAAATAACATGAAATATGAAGCACATAGAAACACAGGACCACCAGGGTCTTTCTGCATGGCTGAAATGTCAATATCATGAGTTGTGATGACTTTCAACAGTATCATTAAAAGAACTGGTGTTCTTGCTGGTCTATCTCACCTTCCAACTCTTCACTTCCTTTCTTATACAATAAATTATGTTTATTAATTTTATGAACCCACTAACAACACACACTGACGATACCTCAAGTACAATATGCTTGACAGACTCCCTTCTAAATTAGAATAGATATCAATACCATAAGGCATATGCTTAAGTGCAAGAGATACAAATTACCTGTGATAGGACACTACTAGTATATAATCCAAGTCCACCTTTAAACAACAAAAATTCAGAACTGTATGTCCATAGAAGTTGTATATGCATATATAAGGAGTGTGTGTGTGTGTGTGTGTGTGTGTGTACACACACATTTATTTTAAAAAAGCAGAGTTAGCGAGTTAGCCCTGGCTGGTTGTTCAGTGGTTAGAGCACTGGCCCATGAACCGAAGGGTTCTGGGTTCAATTCCTGGTCAACAGCATGTACCTTGGTTGCAGGTTCCATGCCCAGCCCCAGTCAGGCATGTGTGGAAGGCAACCAGTTCCTGTGTCTCTCTCACATCGATGTTCCTTTTTTTTCCTTCTTCTTCTTCTCTCTCTCTAAAGATCAATGGAAAAAATATCCTCTGGTGAGGATTAAAAAATAAATAAATAAGCAGAGTTAAATGGTTTTACATATTGCACATCTAGACCTCAGTACATGGAACCTAGTGTACACGAAAATGGGCTCTGATTAGGCAGAATCATGAACTCGGAAGCAGTTTGAATAAACCATCTTCCTAAGACCCCATATATTTCTTAAACATGGGACTTGACAAAGGCTCAGAAGTCTCTCCTTGACACGAGAATATCATTAAAGCTTTTAAAAACCAGTGTTTTTCGAACTTTAGCATTCACCACAATCATCTGTTTGGCTTGTTAACAGATTACTGAGCTTGAGCACCCATTTCTGACTCAGTAGATCTGGAAACGGCTTGTGAATTTGCATTTCTAACAAGTTCCCAAGTTATGATGGACAATGTTTTGAGAACCTCTGATCTAAACCCAAGTCCTTGCTCTTAAAATATTACAAACTTTACTTATGTCTAATATAAGATAACTGGCTGAACTTTTAAAATTTGTAAGTTGCCCTGGCTGTCGTTCAGCTGGTTGGGCATCATCCTGTGCACCAAAAGGTTGCTGGTTCAATTCCCAGTCCGGGCACATGTCCAGGTTGTGGCTCAATCGATGTTCTACTCTCACATGGATATTTCTCTTTCTCCCTCTTCCTTCCTCTCTAAAAAGCAATAAAAATATTTTAAAAATAAATAAAATTTGTAAATCTTTTTCTCAGGCTTCACATAACTTTAAAAAATAGTTACTGACAAGCAAGTGTTTCTCAAAGTTCAGAAGCAACCCAAGCACCATCTCCTCTTTTATTTGGAGCTCTCCAAGGTTCTGATAGCTTCCAAGCCAAGCAGTTCTTGGATATTGTACCGAGATCATTAATGTTGAAAGTCAAGAGTGTGAACCTTGACTTTGATTCTCTGAGATTTCCTACAGTTATGACTTGGCCAGAGACCTTCCTTACACTCCCTCCCCAATGTACAAATATAAAAAGTGCAGAGAAGTCCAAGGCTACTTTCCACAAGATCACACAGTGATTCAAGTTGCTCTACTTGACTAAAAAAAGCTCCAGGTTTATACTATAAACACTCTTATTAGTGTTTTTGCTGACCAGCCAACTGACATTTCTCTCCCTCTTTGAAGAATCAACATTTGATATAAATAATAAGCATTACGAGCAAAAATTAGTAGCAATGATTACAACTATGGGAACCACATACTATGAGAATGGGTAAGTGAATTCTCTGAATCTTTCAGGTAGAGATTTTCATCATTAGAGAGGGGATATAGCTTAATTATATCAGATAGGACTTAAGTAATGCAATAGTGATTTTTTTTAAAAAGTAAGGTGTGTGGCCCGGCTGGTGTAGCTCAGTGCTTGAGCACTGACCCATGCACCAAGAGGTCAGGGCACATGCCTGGGTAGCAGGCTCCATCCCCAGTAGGGGGCATGCAGCAGCCAATTGATGTTTCTCATCTATGTTCTAACAGTATTTCATTTTATTTTTCAAGTAATCATGTAAATCAGGTATGATTTCCCCCCACACAGATCTAAAAATCTACATGAATCACATAACTTGATACACGTTAAAATAGTCAATAACTAAATAAATACCAAAGCTGCAATGTCCCATTAATATCCGGTTATTCATATATATGTTGTAAATTAACCCCTTAACAGATGTATCATTGTAAATTATGTTTTTCCCATACAGTGGGTTCCCTTTTCATTTTGATGGTGGTTTCTTTTGCTGTGCAGAAGCCTTTTATTTTGATGTAGTCCTATTTGTTTTTTTTTCCTTTGTTTTTCTTGCCCTAGATGTTGTATCTGAAAATTTTGCTACTTGAGATGTCAGCTTTTTTGCTGCCAACGTTTTCAAGAATTTTTATGGTTTCACCACTTACATTTCAATCTTATCCACTTTGAACTTATTCTTGTATATGGTGTAAGTTGGTGGTCTAGTTTCATCATTTTACATGTACTTGTCCAATTATCCCAAAACCATTTATCGAAGAGACTGTTTTTACTCCACTGTATGCTCTTGCCTCCTTTATGAAATATTAGACTCTATGTAATTAGAGCATAATGGCTGGCGTTGATTTCCAGGTTCTCTGTTCTGTTCCATTGATCTATGTCTGTTCTTGTGCCAGTACCAGGCTGTTTCTATTACAGTGGCTTTGTAATACAGCTTGATATCTGGTATTGTGAACCCTCCAACTTTGTTCTTCTTTCTTAAGATTGCTGTTGCTCTTTTTTGGTTCCACAAAAGTTTTTGGAGTGTTTGTTCTAGATCTGTGGAATATGCTATTG
Organism: Myotis yumanensis; assembly: GCF_028538775.1. NCBI lineage: Eukaryota > Metazoa > Chordata > Mammalia > Chiroptera > Vespertilionidae > Myotis > Myotis yumanensis. The sequence continues at coordinate 63,656,137 of NW_027223759.1, forward strand.
GTATTTTAATAGGGATCACATTGAATCTATAAATTGCTTTGGGTAGTATGGACATTTTAATGATGTTGATTCTACCAATCCAAAAACATGGTATAACCTCCCACTTATTTATATCTCCCATCTCTTTTTTCAATGTTCCATAGGTTTCTGAGTAAAGGTCTTTTAACTCATTGGTTAAGTTTATTTTTAAGTATTTTAACATTTTAGTTGCAATGGTAAATGGAACCATTTTCTTAGTCTCTCTTTCTGAGATTTCATTACTGGTATATAAAAATGCCAATGACTTCTGGGTGATAATTCTGTATCCTTCTACATTGCCAAAGTCAATTATTAAATCTAGTAGTTTTTTTGGTGGTCTTTATGGTTTTCTATGCATAATATCATGTCATCTGTGATTAATGATGGTTTTACATCCTACTTTCCAATTTGGATGCCTTTTAGTTTTTCTTCTTGTCTGATTGCTGTGGCTAAGACTTCCAGTACCATGTAGAATAAGAGTGGTGAAAGCAGACATTCCTGTCGTATTCCTGTTCTTAGGGGAAATGGTTAGTTTTTTGCCGAGTATGAGGTTGGCTGTAGGTTTGTCGTACATGGCCTTTATTATGTTGAGGTATAATCCCTCTAGTCCCACTTTGTTGAGAGTTTTTTTAATAAAAAATGGGTGTTGGATTTTATCGAATCCTTTTTTTCTCCATCTATTGATATGATCATGTGATTTTTTCCATTCAATTTGTTTATCACATCTATTGGCTTGAAAATATTTTAACAGCTTTGCATCCCCTGAATAAATCCCACTTGGTCATGGTATATGATCTTTTTAATATACTGCTGGATCCAATTTGCTAATATTTTGTTGAGGAGTTTAGCATTTATGTTCACCAGAGATATTGGCCTATAATTCTTCCTTTGTAGTGTTTTTAACTGGTTTTTGAATTAGGATAATGTTGGCCTCAAGAAATGAGCTTGGAAGTATTCCTTCCTCTTGAATTTTCTGGAATAGTTTGAGGATAGGTGTTAGTTCTTCTTTGAGTATTTGGTAAAACTCCCCTGTGAAGCTGTCTGGGCCAGGGCTTTTTGTTTGCTAGGAGTTTCTTGATTAGTGCTTCAATTTCATCAGTTGTTATTGGCCTATTCAGGTTTTCGGATTCTTCCTAATTCAGTTTTGGAAGGTTGTATTTCCCTAGGAATTTGTTCATTTTATCCAGGTTGTTCAGCTTGTTGGCATATAGTTGTTCACAGTATTTGCTTACAATGCTTTGTATTTCTGTGGTGTTCCTTGTTACTTCACCTCTTTTATTTCTGATTTTATTTGGATTCCCCCTCTTTGTTTTTCAATGAGTCTGCCTAAGGGTTCACCAATCTTGTTTATCTTTTCAAAGAATCAGCTCTTGGTTTCAATGATCTTATATTTTTTTTTAGTCTGTCATTTATTTCTGGTCTGATCTTTATTTTTCCTTCCTTCTGCTTACTCTTGGCTTTTCTTGTTCTCTTTCTAAGTCTTTAAGTTGTAGAATTAGTTTATGAGCAATTTTTTGTTTCTTGTAGTAGGCTTGTAATGCTATGAACTTCCCTCTCAAGACTGCTTTTGCTGTGTCCCAAGATTTTGGGCTGTTGTGCATTCATTTTTGTTTGTTTCCAGGAAGTATTTTCTTTCTTTCTTTCTTTTTTTAAAAATATATTTTATTGATTTTTTTTTTTACAGAGAGGAAGGGATAGAGTTAGAAACATTGATGAGCGAGAATCATTGATCAGCTGCCTCCTGCACGCCCCCTACTGGGGATGTGCCTGCAACCAAGGTACATGCCCTTGACTGGAATTGAACCTGGGACCCTTCAGTCTGCAGGCCGATGCTCTATCCATTGAGCCAAACCAGTTAGGGCAGTTTTTTCTTTCTTGATCTCATTGGTAAGCCATTCACTGTTTAACCCCTAGAGTGCTGGGGAGCGCGATCGCGCTCCTCCTGTCTTTCGCCAAAAGTGCCGGAGCGCCATCGCGCTCCTCCTGCAGTGTCCAGTTCTAAGTCTGCTTTTATTAGTGATGATGATATTGCTAAATATGTCAATTCTTGCTGTGAAGATGACGATTTTGTGGAAGATATTGAATACATAACTTCATTTACTTGTGACTCATAATTTTTTTTCCTAAACTGCTGTAAAATCAGCAAAAATGCCTTGGCAATTTTAGCATAGTTCCTAGGATATTGGTTGGCACTCAAAGGGTTAATAGCATGCTATTTAGCCTCCATGTGCTTGACTGTTTTGGGGTGTTTTTATTTGTTGATCGCTAGTTTTACGTGACTGTGATCCAAGTTGATGCTTGATATGATTTCAATCCTCCTGAATGTGTAGAGACTTTGTTTGTGTTCTAGCATGTGCTCTATCTTTGATAATGTCCCATGTACACTAGATAAAAGAATGTATATTCTACAGCTCTGGGGTGAAATATTCTGTAAATGTCAATTAAATCCATTTGATCTAGTGTGTCATTCAGGGTCACTGTCTCCTTGTTGATTTTTTTGTCTAGAACTATCCCATGATGTCAGTGGGGTGTTAAAGTTCCCTACTATAATTGAATTGCTGTCACTCTCTCCCTTTAAGTCCCCCAGAAGTTTTTTTTATATAATTGGGTGCTACTATATTGGGTACACATATGTTTACCAGGGTTTATTCTCTTTGTTGTATCAATCCCTTTAGTATTATGAAGTGGTCTTCATTTTGAAGTATATTTTGTCAATTATGAGTTTTACTATCCTTCCCAGCTTTCCTTTCATTTCCATGTGCATGTAAAAAATTTTTCCATGCCTTCAACTCTTCACTTTCATCTGTGTGAATCTTTTGTTCTGAGGTGGGTCTCTTGTAGGAAATACACACACGCACACACACACACACATTCTTATCCATTCAGCTACCCTATGTCTTTTAATTTGAATATTTAAGCCATTATTTAAGGGTATTATTGATAGATATTACCATTTTTACTCTTTACGCCTGTGTTCTGCCCTCTCTCTCTCTCTCTTTCATGTTACAATAGTCTCTGTAGCATTTCTTGCATTGCTGGTTTGGTGGTAATAAACTCTTAGTCATTTTTTGTCTGCAGAACTCCTAATTTCTTTCATTATGAATGATAGCCTTGGTTGATAGAGTAGTCTTGGATTCAATCCCTTGCTTTTCATTATTTTGTATACTTCATGTCATTCTCTTCTGGCCTGAAGTATTTCTATTGAGAAATCAGCTGACAGTCTAATGGGAGCGCCTTTGTAGGAAACTTTGTCTCTTTCTTGCAGCTTTTAAGATTGTGTCTTTAACATCTGCCATTTTAATTACGTGTCTCGGTGTGGGTCCTTTTGGGTTCATCTTGTTCGGGACTCTCTGTTTCCTGGACTTGTGTGACTTTTTTCTTCCCCAGATCAGGGAAGTTTTCTGTCATTATTTCTTCAAAGAGGTTCTCTATTACTTGCTCAGATTCTTCTACTTCTTGTACCCCTATTATATGAATGCTGTTATGTTTCATGCTGTCCCAACGCTCCTTAAACTCTCCTACTTTTAATATTGTTTTCCAATTGCAGCTCTGAATGGGTATTTTATTCTACCTTCTCTTCTAATTCGCTGATTCAGTCCTTAGCGTCTTCTAATCTATTGTTGCATCCTTCCAGGGTATTCTTTACTTCAGCTATGTCATTCTTCATTTTGATTGATTCTCATTCATTGCTTCATCTCGTTTCATGTTGGTGTAGTTATCATTAATTCCTTATAATTCTCATTAGTTGCTTGTAGATCTCCCTAAATTGTTTGAGCACCCTTATAACTATTCCTTTAATTCTTTATCTAACAAATTGCTTGCCTCCATTTCGTTTAGTTACCTTTCTGGCAAGTCCTCCTTTTCTTTCATTTGGGATTGTTTCTTTGTCTCCCCATTTTAGCAGTCCGTTAGTCTGGGGCACTGTTGAAGTAGACAGACTCATGGGGTTTGGCCTGTACATCCAGAGTTAACTGGTTGTGCTGGTTCGCTGTGGCAGGTCTGTGTCAAAGCAGTGGGGTCAGTCGTCCAAGGGCGTGCAGTCGTGCATTCTGGGTTGGGGTAGCAGCTCCCTGTGTCCAGGTGGTCCACATGTGAAGGTGGCAGGGCAGGCCTAGCAATGCTCAGCTGATGATAATGACAGGCCACTAGATGCTGCTCCACTGGTGAAGGGGTTGGGCCGGATGATGTTCCGCTGGTGGAGGGATTGGGCTGGGTGGGGCGCTGCTCCACTGGCCGAGGGAGTGAGCTGGGCACTTCTCTGCTGGTAGAGGAGGAGGGGTTGGTCGGATGCCCCACTCTCCAATATTGAAAACAATTATTTTAATCACTAAAATATAATCATCTTGGATTATTTAATAAACAAAATTATAAATGCTTTTGTATTCTTACATCTTTTACATCATTTCTATTATCCATTTCAGGCTCCTCTGTACAACCATGACAGATAATGTTAAACATAGAAAATAAAGCAAATCTGACCAAGGTCCTATGCAGTCCAGTTCATTCCACCCAAAGCAAATTTTATTGCTTGCCAAGCTCAGCACTTTGTTCGAGGTTTTAGAAATCAGTACCTGCCACACAGTCTTCTAAACTTGGGCCTCGCTCTATCAGGATTGCAGGATTATCTTCAAAGATGGGTTGAACTTGGAAAGTCAGGATACCCAGAGGCACCAGAAGCAATTCTCTAGCTCTGTTCCCAGAGCCCAAAATTCTTGGCTGATTCCTTATATTGCGTGTGTGTGTGTGTGTGTGTGTGTATGTGTGTGTGTGTGTACACTTATGCACATGCGCACATGTACTGGAATGGGAATTTTTCTTAAAGGCTTACCCCATATTGTCACCCTAGTGGCTTCCTCCTCCTAATATCTTTGATTGATAAAACTGAAAAGTTTTTTGTGTGTGTGTTTTTTTTAACAAATATTAGATCAGAGGCCTTTTTAAATGCTAATAAAATTCACTCCTTTTTACTGGAGCTCCACACTAACTTAAAATTATAAAATGTGTTTTTATTACTCTCATGGCTCTCTTTTCTTCAATCTTTTCCCTCTTCCTGGCACCTTCCCTCATCCCCATGCACAGTAGGCTTCATTATTTAAGCAACTCTGCCAGGCCAAACCAGAAAAATGTCATAGCAGGTGTTCACATCTGTCTTTCACATCCAGCTCTCCCTTTTCTATCAGCAGACAACCAATCATCTATCCTGCAATGTATCCATCCAAAAAAGAAATACTTTATTCTCACTGCTGATTCTATTAACCACACATGAATAGTAATGGATTTTTTTTAATGCACATCAATATTTGTATCTTATAACAATGAGGCATGACTGAGAAGCAGTATATCAAAGTAAACCATGCACCTTGTAGAGCCAGATGTCCTGGGTTTTAATTCTGACGCTTTCATTTGCTGGTTGCACTACCTTGAGCTCTTTACATCATCTTCCTTTAAAAAGAAGGTAAAGCCCTGGCCAGTTTTGGTCAGTGGATAGGGTGTGGGCCCATGAACCGAATGATCCAGGTTTGATTCCCAGTCAAGGGCATGTACATGGGTTGCAGGCCCTATCCCGACCCTGGTTGTGCATGTGCAGGAGGCAACATTGATGTCTCCTCCACACACACACACATTTCCACTCTCTCTAAAAATCAATGGGAATAATATTCTCAAGTAAGGATTAACAACATCAACAAAATATATGTATTACCTGCCTCATAAGATTCCTTTGTATTTTAACCCTTTGTAGCCATAAGCATTTATAGACACAAGCGGCAGACCTTTCCCACATGCCATGCGCGTCTATAACCGCAAACCACACATATCAACTCTGGTCGCCCAATTTTAAAATCAAACTTGTTAGTGACATCTCTGGGTTTGTAAAGAAAATTATGGTAACCTAAGTTCGTAAATATTCCAGCACATGTGGAAGAAATTCCAATATCGATAAATAGGGCTGCCACTCAGACACGTGAGAGATAAACACTGCGACACTTGAGACTTGTGTTATCATGAATTTCACACCTAAAATGGTAAACATGGTGTGTGCATTCTTCATTATTTTTTTTTTACAGATTTTGTCTTTGGCACATCAACAAAATTTAGTGTTTTCGAGGCTTTTCATGTTGACGGTTTATTTTTATTTCGCACTCGCTTTTGTTGGTATTTCCGTAGAATTAAAATTATTATTTTATTATTGAATTTATCGTTGTAATACATTATATTGTGCAAATAAAATTCAATCCCCATAAATGGCATCAGATGAAGAAATAATTGAACCAAGCGCCTCCCAAGAAGAAGATGACATCCTTTATTCAACTCCAGAATCAGATGATTTTTTAAATTAAATTCAAAATATCGTGGTGTGTGGGGATAGTTTCCACTTTGGACGTGTGGCAATTAACTGGTTAACATATGTAAAACACTATGGGATGTGGGCAAAATCAGTAAATGTTAAATATTTTATTATGCTTTTTACCCATAACTGTAGAAAAAAAACTTTTAGTCTATTAAAATTTTCAGGAAATAAGCATGAGAAAATATTTTTATAGATAGGCAGTCCATGAAATTATATTACTGGGGTCAGATGGGAAGAAAATTTAGTCTTTTATGATAGACAGGGAGACAGATAAGATGCTAAAAGGTGTCAACTCTCAGGGCAGTGTGTTGTCACTGAAGAATCTTTCTGGAGATGCTAGTTGCTAAGTGAATGTGCTGAAGGCCTATTTATGGCAACTCATATTAGCACAACCAGGTGTGCTGCTGGTTATATGACAGTATCTTTTTTGTGTGGCCCCACAGGAGAGTTCTGAATGCTTCAGTACCAGGAAACATCCACTGAAATATGCACCATAAAACCAACATTACTTTTTGGCTTTGTCTAATTATATCATGCCTAAAATATGTAACACTATGCATCAAATTTACCTCTTACTATACTATCTTTTATTTTCTCCCTGACTTCTTTTAACCCTAGTCTTTAATATATTGCACTGTGTTTTATTCAGTCACTCCAAACAACTTCTTTTCATAGTGGACATAAATAAATGCATATAGGCCCAAGGGGCACTCTCCTTGTACCCAAACTTCTCTTTGGTCTCTCTATCCCAGACTGCCAAATGATTATTTTGCTTTTGCCCAAAACACCTTGCATTATCTTAATATTTTCTGAGTTCTGGAGTTCTTTCTCCTTCCTGGATTAGTAGGTACCCAGATAATGGTTGACCATTTCAGCCCTAGTATCCACATTCACAGCTTCATCCAAAGTAAGGAGGGTCAGCTCAATCTCAAGAAAAGAGGAAAACTACTTAAAGATACCTGATCAGAATGTGGACTGCCTTCAATGCCTGGCCTTGCTAATCATCCCTGTTATAATCCCTCTAATTACCCCAAACTGGAATCCAGCCTCACCTGGAATGTGGTTCTCCACAAATTTGATACAATCAGCTTTTATACTTGTGACTGTTTTTCTAGCATTTATTTAAAAGTGTGATGTCATCTAATGGGATTTGTGCTCAATTTGACTTAATACATATCCTAGTGACAATTTTACAGGAAAATGATATTCCTACAATGCATCCTTTTCACCAAGAAGTTTTACTATATAAACAAAACAATGCTCTTCATTTGGGATCTTTTCCAACTCTTTCTAATCAAAACATGTTTGTCCTGCCAGTGCTAAGGGTCAATTACCATAATTTTTGTTTCATGAGAATAGCAAAGGACATTCCAAGATAATGAGATTGAAGCTGGGTGTTAGACCAACATGTGTCTCACTTTTGCTAAAAATCGAGTGCACTAGACAGGTTCACTTTACATTAAATAAATAGGATTTTTCTTCTTTTCCCAGTGTATACTGGTCAGCTTTATCAGACTGAGGAGGAGCCAGCTTCAAGTGTACTGAGGTATACAATAGAGTATACACACAGGCACTTTGCCAGGGTTTAAGATCTTGGCCACAGATACAAAACAGCAGAATTCAATTTACTTTGGGAGAGTTCCTCTCCCCCTCTAACAGATAACAAGAGGGCTCTACCCTACATATCCTTTCCCCTAAATTCTTCACACAACAGATTTCTCAATTTCGCTGTACACACCAATAATTTTATTCTTGTATTTGATTCTGCATACAATTTTGAGTTCTACAAGATGGACGTCAAAAAAAATGCCCTGATATGTATGCTTTTAGCCACACTATCCATTCACTCATTTATTTACTCAGCAAATAATTACATACCTAACCACATGCTAGGTACTATACTAGGCAGTGAAATTAAAAGAAAAAAATTCCCCTGCTCTCAATGAGCATTATGTTTACTGAGCAACAGAGGGCAACAATCACAACTGAAAGCGGTCAATGCCACACTGAGGGTGCAAACATGGCACAGGAGAGCTTGAGGTAAATAGTGCCAAGGACTTAAAGGGGTCAGAAAAAGGCTCTTAAAGGTAATCCTAAAGACGAGATTTGGAGAACAAGTTATGTTTTAACAAGTGGAAGAGAGAAGTAAAGGGCTATGTGAAGCCATGGAAACATTAGAAAATAAGACGTAAGTTAGAGAGTTGCAAGGAGCTCATTATTATAGCTGAAAGTATGAAGACAGAAATTGGGGGTGTGAGGTGTTGGGACTATAAGAACTATATGGTGAATGAGTTGAAGCTTCTGTTCCTCAGGAGCTTAGAGTCAAGAAAAGGAAATTCTCTCCAAAAGGTCATTTCAGTAAGGCTGGTGTCATAGTGAAAGAACACACAGGGAACTGTGGCTGGACAGGCACAACAAATGTTAAAATTTTATCCTATTCACAACAGAGTCTTTGAAAAATTCTAAATCAGTAATGATTACAACAGTGGCTGCGTGGACAACGGACCGGAAGGCACGAAGCTAGAGCAGAAGGGCCAATAAAGAGGTTTCTGCCAAACCCCAGGCAAGCAATATGATAGGGCTGCACTAGGCCACCTTACTGTGGCAATTTTGCAATGTCTTTTTCTAGTCAGGCTAATGGGGATTCTTTCAAATCTATCATAAAAGAAGAAAAAGAAAAATCCAGAGCAATATTATCTGAAGTTTCTTGTATTTAAGGGCTTAAAAGGAGTTATATAAAAAAATAACTTTTTAAGCTTTCCTGTAAAAAATAACACCTAAATAATACAAGATTAAGTTTTACTACAGATAACCTTAAAGCCAATAATAATCACAAAGGTAAGCAAATTGTGGAAAATCAATTTGATAAAAAAGTAGTATACATTGAAAATGAAAATAAGAGACTACGTAATATAAAAACTTGAGAAACTTAAAAAAAACATAAGTAGAAAAGCAGAATAAAAAATTGTATGTATAGTATGAAATTGCATAGTATATAGAATATATATGCTGATAGACTAAAAGGTTAAAATAATTTTCTGTTATTTTTATTCAAATTTCTTACAATAGAATAAAATGAAAAACAAACAAATAAACACCAATACAAAATTAATGTTTACTGTATCCAATGGGCCTGACCTGGATGGTTACACCCAATTTCTTCCTTCTTGGTTTCCTAGAATAGATTTTACAAATAGTCCTATTGTCTGGCTATACTATTATTAAAATAAAATAAAAAATGGATACTTTAGCTTGACAAATTCTTAAAATTCCAATTGTGAACAGTTATCTCCTTCCTGATGCAAAGAAAAGGCAAATTCAATAAGCTAAAGGGACTCAAAATGAAAGAACACAGAGGAAACATATCACAAATAATGTATGCATGTGTGTTTTTCTTGAGTGCTTCAGTCTCTGGAAAATGGTTATGACACCTAACAGACTTATAAGTCATTTAAAAACAACTGAATCAGTCAACAAACATGCCATTCACTGAGCATCTATAAGCCATGCACTTTATTCTAAAGATAAAAAAAACAAAAGAAAACAGTCTACTGTCCTCAAAAAACTCACAGTTTAAAAGGAGAGAAAGAATGGCTGCATATAACTGCAATGACATATGGTGAATCCTCTAATAGAGGTATGTACAAAATACTGAGATAAGCAAAAAAGATAGGTAGAATGAGAAAAGTAGGTAAACTTTATAAGTGAGTTAGGCCTTAAATGAGCTATAAGAAGGGAAAGAAGACTTGAAAAGCACATGCAAGTAATTGTGACATGTAAAGCAAGGCAAATGTGTATGATTTTTAGTTAGTGCCTATGTTGCAGAGAGTAAGGGAAAAAACAACAGAAAATTAGGTTAACAGAGCTGTCAGGGAATAAATCACAAAGTAGCTTGTATTCAAAATGGAGAATCCGGCTATTACTAAATTCTGTCAAAAAACATCAATTACAAATGCACCATGACTTTATGTACAGTAAGGAAGAAAAAAAAACAACTTTATGCTGGAGTCTATTAGGAGACTTCATAGTATACTCCTATATAAAGCTGCATGCTCTACCAAAGGGCAACAACCTCAGTGTACGGTAAGAAAATAAACTGGTCATGCAGAAAGGAAAAGCAAAGAACTTTGCATTTCTCTACTTGCCCTTAGGTAGAAGGAAGGGGAAAATCTCCCCCTGAGAACTAAACTCCAAGCAGGTCTATAGTCTGAACTAAAGCTACCAGTGTGGTACAAAAACAAACAAAGAAAACAAACAAGACAAGAATTTAAAATGCTCTCAGATTGGCAAGTGTCTCAGATGCCTGGCAGAAACAAATGTAAATTCTCTTTAGTTAAACCAAACTTCAATCCAGGTCAATAACAATTTAAAAATGCAATCTCATTTCAAAGATGACAAATGAAAACATATTCATTGTGGAATCTACTTAAAAAACAGATCTTATAGTCCTGTGACTATGAATCTGAAGATGTTTCAGAATTACCTGAGGAACTGCTAAAACATTCTTTATAACAGTTGCATACCAGAGATTATTAGATAGGTAGGCCTAAACAAAATGCTGGAATCTCTATTCTAACAAACTACCCGAGGGTGGGTGCGTATGCGTGCACTATTAGACAAGACAGTAGCATGTCTGTGAGGAGTTGGTTGAAAACTCCTACTATCCTATATAATAAAAGCATAGTATGCAAATTGTCCCCTCGAATGGAGTTCTTCTGGGAGTTCGACTAGGGGGCGGGCCAGCTGGGGGAAGAGAGGGAGGCCCCGGCGCTGCCAAGCGGCTGGGGAAAGGGAGGGAGGCTCTGGCTAGCAGCAGTGGCAGGCGGCCAGGGGAAGGGAGGGAGTACCTGGCTGGCAGCCAGCAGCCGCTAGGGACCCTACCAGTGCACGAGTTTCATGCACTGGGCCTCTAGTAGACAATAAAGAACAGTAGGATTTAGACTGACACTTCGGGAAGACACTCTGGTGGTGATGGACTTTGTGAATAGATAAATTAGAAAAGGGTAAGGAGATGAGGGTAGTAATATAATAATTAGGAGGTTATTAAAAGAGGCAAGAGATGGTAATCATTTAATTAGTAACAATGGAAAGAAACGAGTGTATAAAGGAGGCAGAATTAGAATTTTATAAAAACTAGTGCTATACAAAATCCTACACTACATTAATATCAAATGCTCCAAATGCAACTAACACTCGAAATGATCTCCAAGTTCAGATATAAGCACAGAGAGATTTTATTACTTAATGTTTTACATTTCTATTAATCAGTATATACAAATTGAAAAATGTCAATCTCTTTGGGCAAAAGAGAGAAAGGATTTTAAATTACAAACAGAAAATAATGAATTAAAAAACTTACGCTGAATATGAATGAACTGTTTGGGTTGTTTAAACTCTCCTTTGTACAAGCGATTGTAATAGTTGACGTTGCTCTCTGCCTCAGGAACTGGAATGACCATGCTCTCTTTTTTCTCTCTAAACACTTGCTGTGCTGAAATAGCTCGCTGTAAGTGATGTTCCTGGAAAATGTAAAGTAGGCAACATAAGTTGTTTTAATAATGTTACTTTAATGCATAAATATATTTAAGTTTTACTTGGTTTAATAATAGCAAGGTGCTTTAAGAATCAATTATAAACAGTTCCTTTGCTGCAAAATTAGGAAAACATTGCTGTTGCTCTCCTTTAATACTTGTGGTTCATAGTTAGATGTCACCTTAGATCAGTGGTTCTCAACCTGTGGGTCGTGACCCCTTTGGGGGTCAAACGACCCTTTCACAGGGGTTGCCTAAGACCATCGGAAAACACATATATAATTACATATTGTTTTTGTGATTAATCACTATGCTTTAATTATGTTCAATTTGTAACAATGAAAATACATCCTGCATATCAGATATTTACATTACGATTTATAACAGTAGCAAAATTACAGTTATGAAGTAGCAATGAAAATAATTTTGTTACAAACAAATATGCAAATGGCAAGAAAATAATTTTTATTGCAGATTTTAAGTGTCTTCTGCATTTATATTGCAAAAACTTCAACAATACAAAATTCTGGATAATTCAAAGAAAGATAAAATGATGCTCAACAGACAAAGTTAAACAAAAACTTCTTATAAAATATACCAGATTCTAATACTTTCAATCACCTCCCACTTAATGCATACTTTCTCCCTTGACCCACAGTGGACCATTACCATCTAACCAGCTATAACCTTGTGGAAGGAAAATTAGGTTATCTTACCCCCAAAAAATTCCCCTTCATATTCAGATTAAAGGTTTTTTTAAATCCCCTAAAACAAAACAAACTGGAAGGAGAGCAGCAAGAAAAGCCCAGATGGAAGGAAATAATAAAGATCAGAGCAGAAATAAATGACATAGAAACTAAAATACTGGTACAAAACATAAATGAATCCAAGAGGTGATAAACAAGAAAAGATAAACAAGACTGATGAACTCTTAGCCAGACTCATTGAGAAACAAAGAGAGGGGACCCAAATAAAATTAGAAATGAAAGAGGTGAAGTAACAACAGACACCACAGAAATACAAAGGATTGTAAGCAAATACTATGAACAACTACATGCCAACAAACTGGACAACCTGGGAAAAATGAACAAATTCCTAGAAACATATAAATCTTCTAAAACTGAATCAGGAAGAATCAGAAAACCTGAATAGGCCAATAACAACTGATGAAAATGAAGTAATTAAAAAGCTCCCAGCAAACAAAAGATCTGGACCTGATGGATTTACAGGAGAATTTTACCACACAGGAGATTTCAATAATAGATAGATCAATCAGACAGAATATCAACAAAGAAAAAGGACTTAGACAACACTACAGATCAACTGAACTTAATGGAACATTCCATTCAACAACAGCAGAACACTCATTCTTCTCATGCACTCACAAAACATTTCCCAGGATAGATCACACACTAGGGCACAAAACAAGTTTTATCAAATTTAAGAAGACTGAAATCATACCAAGAATCTTTTACAATCACAACAGAATGAAACTAGAAATCAACAGCAACAGGAAAACTGAAAAATTCACAAATGCAGAGGTAGGCAAGAGTAGATTTCAGTTGCCCATATGGAAAATAATACAATAATTAATAAATAACACAACAGTAAACTCTGTTTTGTGTATTCACAACTGTAAACCTAATTTTCCCCACCCTTAGACATGAAAACTGAACAATACACTTTTGGACAACCAAAGGATAAAAAGAAATTACAAGAGAATTTAGAAAATATTGACACAAATGAAAACAAAAATTCAAAATTAAACTTAAGGGATGTAGCAAAAGCAATATTATGAGGGAAGTTTATAGCACTAAAATCCTATCTACATTAAAAAGATTTCAAATCAACAACCTAACATTACATTTCATGAAACTAGAAAAAGAACAAACAAATCGTAAATTAGCAAAAGAAAGACTATATTAGAGGAGAAATAAAATAGAAAATAAAAACATAGGGGGAAAATCAATGAAACAGAAAGTTGTTTTGAAAAGATCAATAAAATTGACAAAAGCTTAGTTACTGAACTAAATAGGAGTAAACCCAAATACTAGAAATCAGAAATGAGACATTAAAAATGATGTCACATAAATAAAGAGAATTATGAGACTACTATGAACAATTATACACCAATGAATTGGGTAATCTAGAATAAACAGATAAATTTCTAGAAACATGCAACCTATCAAGATTAAATCATGAAAATAAAAAGTCTGAACAAACCTGTAACTAGAAAAGCTCATGGCCAGATGGCTTCACTGGAGAAAGAATTAACAACAATCCTTCTTAAACTCTTAAAAAAACACATTAAAGAAGCCCAGCCAGTGTTGCTTATTGGATTGAGCATCATCCCATGCACCAAGAGGTCACAGATTCAATGAACAGTCAGGGCACATGCCCGAGTAGCCGCTTGATCTGTGGTAGTGGGCAAGCAGGAGGAAGCCAATCAATGTTTTGCTCTCACATTGATGTTTCTATCTCTCTCCCCCTTCCTCTCTTAAAATAAATAAATGAATAAAAAACATTTTTAAAAAATTAAAGAAAAGGGAAAATTTCCAAAGTCATTTTATGAAGCCAATATTACCAATACCAAAATCGGACAAAAATACTGCACGGAGGAGGGTGAAGGAAGGAGGAAATGGGTTAAGCTAGTGCAAAGGTATAAACTCACAGTTACAAGATTAATAAAATTCTGGGGATGTAGAGTATGGTGACTATATATCATGACCAAGTGGGATTTATTCCTGGAATGCAAGATTCAAAAATTTATCAATATAATGCACCGTAATAAAAGAATGAAGGACAAATACCACCATGATCATTTCAATTAATGCATTAACAAAATTCAACATTCTTTCATGAAAAACACTCAACATACTAGGAACAGAAGAAAATTACTTCAACTAGTAAACAAATTAGAACTAATAAATTTAACAATGTTACAGGATATGTCAACACACAAAAATCAGTTGTTCTTATATACTAACAATGAGCAATCTGTAAAGAAATTAAGCCGAAACTGGTTTGGCTCAGTGGATAAGAGCATCAGCCTGCGGACTGAAAGGTCCCAGGTTCGATTCCGGTCAAGGGCATGTACCTGGGTTGTGGGCACATCCCCAGTGGGAGATGTGCAGGAGGTGGCTGATCGATGTTTCTCTCTCATTGATGTTTCTAACTATCCCTCTCCCTTCCTCTCTGTAAAAAATCAATAAAATATATTAAAAAAAAAAAGAAATTAAGAAAACAATCCCATTTACAACAGCATTGAAAAGAGAAAAATACTTAGAAAATAAACTTAACCAAGGAGGTGAAAGAATTATACATGAAAAACCACAAAACACTGCCGAAAGAAGTTAAATAAGACGTAAGTAAAAAGGAAAGACAAATTTGTTTTCATGTATTCGAAGACCATTTGAAAAAAAGAAATACCATATGATCAAGCAATCCAACTTCTGGGTACATATACAAAGAAATGAAAATGAGATTTCCAAGAGATATTTGCACACCCATGTTCACAAGAGCCAAGTGGTAAAAATAATCCAAGAGTTTATTGACAGATGAATGGATAAACAAAATGTGGTATATACATGTAATGGAATATTACTCTGCTGTAAAAAGAAAGAAATCCTGACACATGCTACAACTTGGATAAACCTTATGAACATTATGCTAAATGAAATAACCCAGCCACAAAAAGACCAACACTGCATCATTTCACTTATAAACGGTATAAAGTAGTCAAATTTATAGAAACAAAAATTGGTTGCCAGAGGTTTGAGGGAGGAGGAAAAAGGGAAGATGTTGTTTTCTGAACAGAGTTTCAGTTTTTAAAAATGAAAATAGTTCTAGATATCTGTTGTAATAACAGATAAAAATTTAGTGGTTTGTTTTTTTACATGTATAGAACACCTCAATTCAGATTAGCCATATTTTAAGTGCTCAAAAGCCACAAATGACTAGTGGCAACATATTGGATAGTGTGGTCCATCTTCACATGGCTTCCTTCAACCAAGACTGGAAAACTTCAGCAAAATTCTGTATAGACAAACACACATATTTCAAAGATGGGGAAAGGCTAGAAGACTAATATTCAAAATCTGCACATCAAAGTGGAAATAATGCAGCTAAAAATGGGAGAATGAAAAAAACCTTCTCAAATACCAAATATAATCCTATATAATAAATGCCTAATATTCTAAGTGTCTGGTCGGCCATTCAACCAATCAAAGCATAATATGCTAATGATATGCTAAGGCCGCTCAACCGCTTGCTATGACGTGCACTGACCACCAGGGGGCAGATGTTCCAACTGGTACGTTAGCTTGCGGCTGGGGTCCAGCCAAACGGGACTGAATGAGATGGGCCAGACATACCCTGGAGCCCTTCCATGGCACCTCCCTGACTGGCCAACCTCCTGCGTCCCTCCCCGCCCCGATCATGCACTGGTGGGGTCCCTCGGCCTGGCCTCTCACAATCTGGGCTGAGGGACCCTGCTCCCCACAAGTGCACAAATTTCGTGCACCAGGCCTCTAGTCTTTTTAGAAAAGAGCAAAAAGTAAAAACAGCCAATATAATAAAAATTTTAAAAATTAAATATGAAAGAATTGAGATCAAACATATTTAGTCACAGCAATAAATGTAAATGGTCTTTACTCATCTATGAAAACAAGATTTTCAACTTGTCTCATAACCCAAGACTCAACTATATGCTTATACAACACACACACACACACACACACACACACACACACACACACCCACACAGTAGGTTCAAGTTATTCAGAAAGAATAAAATTAAAGGCACAGATGAAAGTTTACTATGTAATAGAAGACAATAAGGCAAGCAGACCTTAATATCAGACTAGTAGAATTCAAGCGAAAGAACAATAAGCATGACCTATAAACCACAATTCACAACAGATTTTGAATATCTACGTATCATTTGTAAATATCTATATCTATGTATTGTGAGTATATACAGGGTATCCCAAAAAATGTATACACACTTTAATAGCTGATAGCTCAATTTTGAAAATGAAATGATTTTAATAAACACTGCCTTTATAATTATTCAAAGTGTGTGTATATATATTTGGGGGACACCCTATATTTGAATATCTATGTAATTTATGATTATCTATACATCAAATAACATAGCAACCATTTTACAAAGCAAAACTACAGGATATGCAAGTAGTAATAGGTAAGAAACAGTAATAATCAGTAACTTTAACACAACACTCAGCATAAGGCAAATCAAGGGGACAAAAAACAATCATGGACCTACCTATGCAACTTAATAAGGCATAATTAAACAGTTTATATCAAACTTTATACCCAAAGCCCCTTCTTATCAAGTACCAATAGAATTTTCATAAAACTAATCAGATAGTAGTTAAGAATTACAAAGATCAGGTATTACAGATGGTGTAGAAAGTATAAGGACAAAGTGAAAATTCTCTGAGCATATACCCTTTGTATTGTTTTGAATTTTAGAACCATGTTAATGTTTCATGTAATCCTATATAGTAAGAGGCTAATATGAAAGTCGACCGAACAGCTGAACGACCGGTCGCTATGACGTGCACTGACCACCAGCGGAGTGCCACTCAACCAGAAGTAGGGCTCATGGTTGGTGAGCACAGCAGCGGTGGTGGGAGCCTCTCCCACCTCCACACGCTAAGGATGTCCAACTGATGGCTTAGGCCTGCTCCCCACTGGGCCTAAGCTGTCAGTTGGACATCCCCTGAGGGCTCACGGCCTGTGAAAGGGCGCAGGCCGGGCTGAGAACCCCCACCCCCGCAAGAATTTCGTGCAACAGGCCTCTGGTCTAAAAATAATTAAAATCAAAGAGGATGTGGGGAGAACCCAAAATAGAATGCAAAGAGAAACAAATAGAAAACTCACTTATTAGAAATGAATGCCCATATACCTACCAGGAAGGGGATGGAAAAGAAAGGAATTTAAGTTCCTTTAGAAAATAATGATGAGAGACTCATCTGTAAAATTTAGTTAAGATATACTTTAAAGGTTTATTGTGATGGTTATGTAAGTTAAAGTGTTCAGAATAGTCCATGACATAAGGAATAAAAGTTTCTTGTTTTTATTAAAACATATCACAAAGGTACAATATTCAAAATAGTGGAATTTTAAGAACAAAAGCAAAACAATTTAGAAATCTTGACAATTAAAAACCTTTTTCAACACCCATTCAAAACAAAAATTTCTCTGAAAGAAATGTGTTCAAGCTAATAAAGAGTAAGCACCTATGAAAAACCTATATCTAACATCATACTTAATGGTCAAAGAGTGAGTGCTTTCCTCCTAAAATCAATAACAAACTAATAAGGAAGTCTGTTCTCACCACTTCTAGTCCACATTTTACCAGAAGTTTTAGCCAGTGCAGTAAGGGAAGAAAAAAATAAGAACATACAGATTGGAAACAAAAAGGTAAAAAACTATTTACACATGATATGATCATGTAGGGAGAAAACCCTAAGGAATCTTAACAGAGCTGATAAAATTAAAAGGTAAATTTAACAAAAGATTGCAAACCAATAATAAAAATTCAATTTTATTTCTATACATTAGTAACTGAAAAATTAGAAAAAAAAGCAGTATCATTTATAACAGCATCAGAACTGAACATTTAGGGTTTAACGAAGTATATGCCAAACTTGCACAGCAACATAAATTGAGAAATATAACATGGTCATGGACTAGAAGGTTCAATAACAAAAAACAAAAACTTTCTCAAGTAAATTTCACCCTAAACTGATCTAGATATAGACTCATCATAACCCTAATAAAACCCCAATAGGCTTTAAAAAAAACCCCACAGAAATGGATAAGCTGATTCTAAAAGTCATATGGAAAGGCAAAAGAAACAGAATAGTCAAAACAATCTTGAAAAAAAAATTTTTTAAAGAATTTGAAGAACATGCACAATTTGATTACAAGCTAAATCATAAATCTAAGTTAACAACAATGTGTTACTGGCATAAAGATAAACATACAAAGCAATGGAGATAAAAGGAGTCTAGAAACAGACCCGCATACACACAGGTAATGAGTTTTAGACAAAGGTGCCAATTACATGGGGGTAAGGAGTCTTTTCATCAAACGGTCTGGACATGAGCTGGTAAAAAAAAAAAAAAAAAAAAAAAAAAAAAGAGCCCAATATTCCTATCTCATACTACACTCAAAATAGATCACAGATTTAAACATAAAGCCTAAATTATAAAATATCTACAAGAAAATATGGGAAAAAATTCTAGGGACCCTGGATTTGGCAAAGATTTCTCAGGACATAAAAAGCACAAATTATAAATGGAAGAATTAATAAGCTGAACTTCCTCAAAATAAAAAAATTGTGCTTTTCAAATTACATTAAGAAAACAAAAAGATAAGCCAGACTGGGGAAAAATATTCACAATATATGTGAGAAAACGTGTATATAGAATATAGAGTGAGGCAAAGTAGGTTTATAGTCGTGAGTACACAAAAGATGTGTGCTTGCATGATTATTGTATTATTTTGCATACAAACAACTGTATAAAAAGAACTCTTATAACTCAATAAGAAAACAATTTAATTTTTAAAGAAAGCAGACACTTCATGAAGATACAGGAATGGCCAATAAACACTTTAAAAGATGCTCAAAATCTTTTTATCAGGGAAATCCGTATACATAAAAGACTAACATGCTAAGTGTCCAACCAGTAGCTATGATGCACCAACAGGGGGCAGGTGCTCAATGCAGAAGCTGCCGTGACTCGCACTGGCACCATGAACCTGGCACCCACAAAGCAACATTCGGCTTCCCTTAAGTGGGACATAGGCCCTGCCACCACCCCAGAGTGACAGCCCATCAAATTGCAACGGATGCTGCCGAGACACCTTGGCGTAAAATGCGGCCCACAGCCCAGCCCGGAAATGGTCGCTGTGGGAGCCGGGTAATGATGTCATGTAGCAATGCCTGGCTTCCTCTCCCTAGCGATGACTAATCTCCTTGCAGTTTCTTCAACCCAGGAACATGACTTGCTTTATAGCCAGGTGCAAACATTTCACACTTTAACCAATGTCTGTGAAGCGTTTTCCCGTGCCTCATCTCATCTGATCCTCATAGAAGTCCTGGAGCAGGTAGACAGGAGACTCGGTAGAATACTATTTTCTTTTCAATAGCCAGAAAACAGAGATTTAGAAAGTTTAGAAACTTGACCCGACTGAAAAGAAGTAATGGTGGGCCTTGAAAATGACTTCAGGTTTTCTCACTGCACAGAATATAGTCAAACACTGCTGCAGTTATATATTTTACCCTTTGTTCTCCCTGCGTGATCTACAATAATAATCTGCTTCCTGTTGATATTTACTGCTGTGTTGCTGACAATTACCTGAAAGAGAAGTTGAGGTGCTTCACTGGGCTGGCAACAGTCTAGCTACATCAGAAAGCAGGTCTATTTAAGCAAGTTTATTCTATATATATAAAAGGCTAAGTTGACTCATGCATGCGCGATACATATAAAGCTCTTGCTGGTGCCAATCGCACGCGTGTTTGGATATGTCATTGTCGATCGTGAATTTGGTTGACACTTCTGTTACAGAGACAGGGCAAACAACAATATTAAAATATTTCTTCTAATAAATTTCCTTTCAATGTGCATGAATCCATGCACCAGGCCACTAGTGTAAAATAAAACCACAGAAAGTTTTGACTACACACCCACAAAATGACTAGAATTAAGAAACTGACCACAACAAGTGATGGGATGTTAAATGATATCACCACTTTGGAAAACTGTTGGGTAGTTGCTTATAAAGTAAATATTCATTTTATCATTTGACCCAGCAATCCTACTGCTAACAAAGTATGTACCCGAGAAGTGAAATGCCTATCCACAAACAACTTGCACATAAATGTTAACTGCAATTTTACTCACAATGGCAAAAAACTGGAAACAAATGTACATCAACAGTTGAATAGATAAGAAAAGTGAGTATACTTATTCAATAGAATATTTGGTTAAAAGAAAAAAAGGAATGGAACAAACTAACCACACTCAGGATCTCAAAAGTATACTGAGCAATAACCGCACACAGGCAGCTACATACTGTGTGATTCCCTTTATATGAAGTTTGAGTACAGACAAAACTAACCAACAGTGATTGAAATCAGATCAGTAGTTGCCTGAAATGGGGGTGGAGGATAAAACCGTAAAAAGGTTAAAAGGAACTTTTGTAGGGAGTGAAAATATTCTATTCCTTGTCTGAGGTACTGGTTACACTGGTGTATTTCTTTATTAAAACATAGAACCACACACAAAATAAATGCTTTATACTATAAAGTACAAAGCCAATTTTTAAAATCTAGAAAAATTAACTTGTGTGGTAAAAAATATTTAACGTAAATAAAACATGGTGGCTAGGCAATATCTGCAATGCTGGTAAAATTGTGATGAGTAAAACAAACACTTTCAAGAATGAGTGCTAGAAAATGTGTTAAAGTGTAAATTGGCATGTTCTGGAGAACAGTTTGGTAATATATTTCTAAGCCTTAAAAATCTTCTAACAGTTAACTTATTATTTAAACAACTAGAGGCCCAGTACACGAATTCATGCATGGGTGGGATCCCTCGGCCTGGCTGGCGATCAGAACTGATCGGGGCTGTCTCACCTGTCCCAATCGGGGCCGTCCTGGCCAGGGGGAGGGACAGCGGGAGGTTGGCCAGCTGAGGGAGGTTGGCTATAGGAGCGCACTGACCACCAGGGGGCAGCTCCTCCGTTGAGCATCTGCCCCCTTGGTGGTCAGTGAGTGTCATAGCTACCAGCTGGTCATCCGGTCGTAATGGTCATTTAGGCTTTTATATATATAAATAATAATAATAAGTAAAACTGGAAGCAAGCTAATTATCTCCATCACTGGATTAATTGTAATTTAGTATATCCATACAATGGACTTATACACTGCCACTTAAAATTTCTTGAAAAATAATTTAATATTTGAAAATGTTTATGCATTAAATAGAAAAAGCAGGAACCAAAATCACACATTGAAAATAATCTCAAATAGAATAAGGTAAATAGATGATACATGATGGGATATATAAACACAGAATTAAAAAGTAAAAAAATAGAAAAAAAATCTGAAAAAGAAATGTGCCAAAGTATTAGGTGGTGAAATTATAGATGGTCTTTATTTTCTTCTCTACATTTTCTACAATTTACCCAAAGAGCAACCAGTGCCAATCTTTAAAATCACTTAAAATGATCCTTTTAGAATCAAAGAAAGGAAGAGATAAAGGAAGACCAAAAAAAAAAAAAAAAAAAAATCGTAGAGGAGTCCTTATCCTATCTATTTAAAACTGCTTCTCTTCTAATACTTCCTAAATCTGATTCTCAGCCCTGGCAGCATATTAAAATTACCTGGAAGGCCAAATATAGACTCTATGGGAGATAAAAGAGGCAGCAGAAATCAGTTAAAAGGCTTTAGCATCTTACTTTCACTACAAAGATGAAATACATACAGTGAAATATTATTCAGCCATAAAGACAAATGTAGTACTGATTTATGCTACATTGTGATCTTTATAAACATTATGCTATTTAAAAGAACGCCGCATGTATATGATTCCCTTTATAGGAAATGTAAAGAAATAGACAAAACCATAGAGAAAAAAGTATATTAGTGGTTGTCATAGAGTATTAGGGGGAGTAGGATGAAGAGTGACTAATGGGTATGAGATTTCTCTTTAGGGTGCTTAAAGTGTTCTGAAACAAAATAGTTGTTATGTTACAGAAGAGTGTGAATATAAAAAAAACCATGGAGTTGCACAATTTCATATGGTGAATTATATGTTATGTGAAAGTTTATCACAAAAAAATTTGCCCCCCTGCCTCCCCCCGCCTAAAAGATGAAGTGACAGTGGATGAATTTACACTTCTACCTGAAGCAACAACAATAAAATATGACAAGAGTTGAAATAATGGTTTTCCAGGCAGTGGACATCAGGCAATAAAAGACTTAAAAGAAGGAAAATAAAACCAGGTGAGTGAGACTATGTTAGCCTCTGTTTACTACCTTGAAAGAGTTTCCATGCCAAGGAGCAAAAGAATGAACTGAGGCAGAGCCTAGACTTCATGAGCTGCAGAGACAGAAATAAGAGGCCAGGAAGACTAAGGCACCTTTCAAGTTCATGGCAGAATACCGAAGAGGAAAGAACTACACAAAGATAGAACCCAGGAAATCTGCAGAGGGTTCCCTGGAGTATTCAGCAGAGAGTCTTCAGCACACAAATGTGACAATGAGGAACAAACTTCCCCAAAAGATTAGAGGGAACAGTGCCTGTCATTCAGGGTCAGGAAGAGTACCTGTTCCTACCAACCAGACTGGAAAAAAAGACAAGCCGTATACAGAGGAACAAAGATACAGATGACATCGGATTTCTCATCAGAAACAATGCAAGAAAAGACTGGAACATTTTCAATGAGTACTAGAAGAAAAAACTGACAACTTGAAATTCTGTATCCAGAATATCGTTCAAAAGCAAAGCAAAAATCAGAGATATGTTGTACAACAATATGCATATAGTTAACAGTACTGTAACATGTATTTATAACTTGTTAAAAGGATAAATTCATGTTATGTGCTTTACTACACACAAAAAAGGCAAAATAAAGATTTTTTTTTAGACATACAAAAGCTGAAAGTATTCCTCACCAGCAGACCAGCATTATAGGAAATGTCCTTTGGGAAAAAGGAAAATGATACCAGATGGAAGTCTGAATATAAGACAAACTGATGAAAAGCAGGAGTAGTGATAACTACAAGAGTAAATAGATACATCTTTTTATATTATTTTAAAGTATTTGAAAAATAAGTGGTTGTTTAAGTAAAAATAGTAAGAATGTATTATAGAGCTTATTATATATGACAACAATAATAAAAGGGCTGGGCAAGAGAAAATGGCAGTACACTACTATAAGGTTCTTACACTATACATAAGTGATATATCACTTGAACATAGACTATGATTAAATAAAAATCCTATCTAATAAAAAAGGGAATATGCTAATTGACCCTCACGCTGTCGCAAAGATGGAGGCGCCCACAGCCAATAAGGAGGGAAAATGCTAACTGACCCTCTGCCCTCAAAGATGGAGGCGCCCACAGCCAATAAGGAGGGAAAATGCTAACTGACCCCCTGCCCTCAAAGATGGAGGCGCCCACAGCCAATAAGGTGGAATATGTTAATTGACTGCCCCACCCTCAAAGATGGTGGCGCCAACAGCCACAAGATGGCGGTGACCAGTCCCCTCAGCCCCGCTGGGGCGGCCGCTCTGCACGCCTGCCTCCGGAGTCCCTCAGTCCCCTCAGCGCCCCATTCGCCCAGGGCCAGTCTGAGGTACAGGCAAGCCTCACATGATGGCTGCCTTGCCGCCCAGGGCCGGCTGAGACTTGCGCTGCCGGCAATGGCAGCAGCAGAGGTGTGATGGGGCGTCGCCTTCCCTGATCGCCGGGTCGCCTCCCGCCCCTGAGGGCTCCTAGAGGGTGAGGGGGGCAGGCCGGGCTGAGGGACCCTCCTCCATCAGGCCTCTGGTGTATATTATAATCCCCAAATCATGGGTTCTCAACTTTGGCACTACTGATATTTTGGGCATAAATTCTTTGTTGTGGGAGGCTGCCCTATGCACTGTAGATGTTTAGCAGCATCCCTGACCTCTAACCACAAGAAGTCAGTAGCATCCCCCAAGTTGTGAAAATAAAAAAATGCTTTCAGACATTACCAAGTGTCCTCTGGGAAATAAATCAGACCCCGCTGAGAATCACATTCCTGAAGCAATCACTAAATTAACAAAACAAAGTTATTGCTAATGAACTAAAAACAAAGGTAAAATGGAATCATAAAAAGTACTCAACTCAAAAGAAGGCAGAAAAGGAAAAAGGAACAAAGGACAGAAGAAACAAAGAGAAAACAGTAGCATAACAGAGTGTTACCTAACCGTATCAAAAAATCCTATCAAATCTCAATAAAATAGGAATAGAGGGGATCTTTCCTCAACTTGTCCCCTCTCACTACTGTGTTTCAACATCATACAAGAAGTTCTAGCAATGAGACAAAAAAAAAAAAAAAAAGGAAATAAGAGGTATAAAGATTGGGAAAAGACATAAAATTGTCTTTGTTTGCAAATGAAGTGATCATCTATGGAGAAAATCTGAAACAGACAAAAGACTCCTGGAACTACTATACCAAGGTTGCAGGATTCAAGGTTAATATACAAAAGTAAATTTCTTTCCTGTATACCAACAATGAACAAGTGGAATTTTAAATTAAAAACAATACCATTTACATTAGCAACACCCAAAATGAAATGTTTATGTATAAATCTAACAAAATAGATACAGTATCTATGAGGGAATATCGTAAAATTCTGAAGAACAAAATCAAATAGAAGAATGAAGAGATAGTCTATATTCATGAATAGGAACACCAACATTGTCAAGATGTCAGTTCTTCCCAACTTGATCTACATGGTGGGGCAAAAATAGGCTTACAGTTGTATGTGAAAGTTTAGTTTTGTATTATTATTTATTAATTACTAGAGGCCCGGTGCACGAAATTCGTGCACGGGGGGGGTGGGTTGGGGAGGGGGGGGCCTCAGCCCGGCCTGCACGCTCTCACAATCCAGGACTGCTGGCTCCTAACCACTCGCCTGCCTGCCTGCCTGATCACCACTAACTACTCGCCTGCCTGCCTGTCACCCCTAACCACTCGCCTGCCTGATCACCTCTAATTGCTCACCTGACTGCCTGATTGCCCCTAACTGCCTCTGCCTGCCTGCCTGCTCACCCCTAACCATCTGCCTGCCTGTATAATCGCCCATAACCATCTGCCTGCCTGCCTGATCGCCCCTAACCACTCACCTGCCTGCCTGATCGCCCCTAACCGCCTCTGCCTGCCTGCCTGATCACCCCTAACTGCCTCTGCCTGCCTGCCTGATCACCCCTAACCATCTGCCTGCCTGTATAATCGCCCATAACCATCTGCCTGCCTGCCTGATCACCCGTAACTGCCTCTGCCTCGGCGGCTTCGTTTGGCTGTCCAGTCTAATTAGCATATTATGCTTTCATTATTATAGATTGTATTATTTCCATTTGAGTAACTGAAAACCTACTTTTGCCCCATCCTGTATATAGATTCAATGCAATCCCAATCAAAATCCCAACAAGTTACTTTGTGGATATTGACAAACAGATTCTAAAGTTTACAAGGAGAGATAAATGACCTAGATTAACCAACACAATACTGAAGAAGAGGAACAAAGTTGGAAGGCTGATGCTATCTGAGTTCAAAGACTTCTAAAGCTACCCTAATCAAAACAGTGTAGTACTGGGGAAAGAACAAATAGATCAATGGAACAGAATAGAGAGCCCAGAAATAGACCCACATAAACAGATCCTCTTTGATGGAGGAGCAAAGGCAATGCAACAGAGCAAATCTTTTCAACAAATGCTACTTGAACTGTACACTCACATGCAAAAAAAAGTGAAAAAAGCCAATCTGAAAAGGTTACATATTGTATAATTCCAACTGTATGACATTATAGAAAATGCAAAACAATGGAGACAGTAAAAATATCAGTGGTTGTGGGGGATGGGGAGGCCAGAGGGATACATAAGGACAGGGTCGATTTTTAGGAGTTAAAATATTCTATATACCATAACGAGGGGCACATCATTATACATTTGTTCAAACCTATATATTGTATGCCACCAAGAGTGAACTATAATGTAAACTACTGAACTTTGGGTGATCATGGTTTTTCAATATAGGTTCATTAATTTTAACAAATGTACCACTCTGGTAATAGATGTTGATAGCAGGAAACCCAGCTACCATTCCAAAAAAAATCCTCAGAAAACTGTATGTGGACAGGGGTATATGGGAAATCTGTCCCTTCCTCTCAAAACTGCTCTAAAAAAGTCTTAATTAAAAAAAAAAAAACATATTAAATGTAAAAGGTCTAAACACAACAATTAAGAAACAGAGATTGCCAGACCGATTTTTAAAAACACCCAATTATAAACTACCAATAATAAATAGACTTTAAATATAAAGACATAAACAGGTTAAAAGTAAAAACATAAGAAGAGCTATAGATGCTAACACTAGTTAGAGACTTAGTGTGACCACATTCACATCAAACATAGATTTCAAATCAAAGAAAATCACAAGGGATTTAGAAGTTTATTTTATACTGCATAAAGGGGTCAATTAGTCAAGGAGACATAACAAACCTACTCAATTATGCACCTAACAACAGAGCTTCAAGATATGTAAAATAAAAGCTAATGTAACTTCAAGGATAAACAGACATATCTACAATTATAGAGATTTTACTACCATGTTCTCAATAATAGAATAAACGAATACACAGAAAATCAGCACAGGTATAATGACTCTAAGAAAATACCATCTACGGTAACTTGACCTGCCTTTTACAGAATGCTCTCTACCCATTAAAGGCAGCATACACCTTCTTTTCATATTGAAAGGGAACATTTAGCATGACAAAATATATTCTGAACTATACTGAGTGGCCAGATTATTATGATCACCTGACATTTGTAGGCAAATTAGATATAATTTCCACGCTGAAGTTGCTAGAGGGCCAAACCATTATAAATAGGGAAGCAGGTTGTTTACCATGACAGAAGAAGTGATTTTTTTCTGAAGATATGGGTAAACAGCGAGATTTAACAGCCTTTGAACGTGGGACACACACACACACACACACACACACACACTGAGTGGCCAGATTATTATGACCACCTGACATTTGTAGACAAATTAACCATACACTGCATTGTATGGGATATGGAAGCCAAAGGCCTGTTCGAACACCTTTGCTGTCTGCAGTTACCAAGATAAAACGTCTCCAATTCGCACAGGAACACAAGGATTGGACAGTCGAGCATTGGAAAAAAGTTATGTGGTCCGAAGAATCATGTTTCCAGTTGCATCATGCAGATGGCAGAGTGAGAATTTGGCGGAAACAGCATGAAAGCATGCACCCCACATGCATGAGTACAACCCTTCAAGCTGGTGGGGGCAGTGTTATGGTTTGGGCCATGTTTTCCTGGCATAGTTTGGACCCTTTAATTCGTGTGGAACTACGTCTGAATAGCACAACATATCTAAGTATCGTTGCTGATCAAGTTCATCCTATCATGTTGATGGCGTATCCCAATGGAAATGGCTTCTTCCAATAAGACAGTACGCCATGCCATGGTGCTCGTACTGTGCAGGAGTGGTTTCAAGAACATGAGGGAGACTTTACCTTGCTTAGGTGGCCCCCACAATCACCAGATCTCAATCCAATGGAGCATTTGTGGGACGAAGTTAAAAGAGCCATCAGGCAGCTGGTTCCACAACCATCAAATCTTACAGAACTGGACAGTACTATTCAGGCATGGTGTCAGATTCCTCGCATCACCTTTCAACATCTCGTGGAGTCAATGCCAAGAAGAATCGCTGCAGTATTGAAGGCAAAAGGTAGCCCAACGAAGTCCTGACAGGGTGGTCATAATAATCTGGCCACTCAGTGTGTGTGTGTGTGTGTGTGTGTGTGTACACACACACGTTCAAAGGCTGTTAAATCGCCTTGTTTACCCATATCTTTAGAAAAAAATCACTTCTACTGTCCTGGTAAACAACCTGCTTCCCTATTTATAGAGGTCTGGCCCTTTAGCAACTTCAGCGCGAAATTATAGCTAATTTGCCTACAAACGTCAGGTGGTCATAAAAATCTGGCCACTCAGTGTATATTATGAATTATAAAAAATTTACAAGAATTCAAATCACACAAATTATGCTCTCAGACTACAATGCGATCAAGTTAGAAACTGATAAAAGATTTCTGCAAAATCACTAAATATTTGGAAACTAAGTAACATTTTTCTAAACCAGGAACAAAGACGAAATTAAAGGGGAAATTACAAAGTATCTTAAGCAGTACTTAGAATTTTATAGAAATAGAAAACAAAATCAGTAAAGTTGATAAACTTCTAGCCAGATCAGTGAGGAAAAAAGAAGACAAATTACCAATGCCAGGAGTAAGAAAGAAGAGAATATTATGAACACTTTCATACCAATATAAACTCATCAACTGGATGAAAAGGACAAATTCCTTGAAAGAAACAAAGCTCAACGAGGAAGAAATAAATACCCTGAATAACATATCTAGTAAAGAAATTTAACCCTTTGAGTGCCAACCAATATCCTAGGAACTATGCTAAAATTGCCAAGGCATTTTTGTTGATTTTACAGCAGTTTAGGGAAAAAATTATGAATCGAAAGTAAATGAAGTTACATATTCAAAAACTTAAGGAAACCTTTATTACATTGACATATTTAGCAATATCATCATCACTAATAAAAGCAGACTTAGAACTGGACGCCATTTCGAAGCTTTGATAGCGCTCCAGGCACTTTTGGCGAAAGAAAGGAGGAGCATGATCGCGCTCCCCGGCACTCACGGGGTTAACTGTAGTTAAAAAACATACAAAGAAACTTTAGGTACAGATACTTCATTGGTGAATTCTACCAAATACATGAGAGAAAATAATACCAACTCTATACAGATTTTTCCAAGGCCCTGAAGTAGAAGGAATACTTCCCAACTCATTCTATGATGCCAAAACCAAAAAAAGATATTACAAGCTACTAATATTCCTTGTTAACATAGATGCAATCATTGTAAACAAAAATTTAGCAAATAGAACCCAACAATATGTTAAAAGGATAATAAATGACCAAATGGAGTTTATTCCAGGAATGCAGCATTGGTTTACATTAAAAAAATCAATGTAATTCATCATATTAATAAATAAAAGAGACTAAATCGTCTCCATATACAAAAATATTTACAAAACCCAGCTACCATTCCAAAAAAATTCTCAGAAAACTAAAAATAGGAATTTCCAAAAAGCATCAATGAAAAAAAACACAACTAACGTCACACTTATGTGAAATACTGAACACTTTTTCCTAAAATTAGGAACGAGATAGGGATATCCACTGTCAACACTTATGTTCAATGTTGTACTGAAGGTCATAGTGCAATCACCAGAGAGGGAAGCAGGCAGAAAGAATGAGTGAATGAGTAACTTGGAAAGGAAGAAGTAAAACTGCCTTTATGCACAGACCAACAAGATCTTCTCTATATAGGAAATCTGATGTAATCTACAAAAACAAAACAAAACCTTCTAAAACTAAAGCAATATTGCAGGGCATAAGATCAACATACAAATCAAATGTATTTTATGCATCAGTTACAGACACACTAAAATTGAATTATAATCAAGACAGATTCCATTTCAATCTAAAGTGATTTCAAATACAACAATGTGCTAGTTCCTTTTAATACGTACTGAAACAACCTACCAAACTCCCAACTTAGAGTTATATGAATCAGTTGCTATGCAACCCAGAGGTCTTAAACCATGACGGGTTTTAACCAGCAAAGTCTTCATCTAGGTGAGAGCAAAGTCAGGCTTCTCAGATCCATCAAAAGAATGTTAATTATGCAACCCATATTCCTAGTATCTAAAACACCAGAATCTATTTTCAGTTAGCACATATATTTTCAAACATCTCAATCTTTAATTACATGTGTTATTTCCTATCTAAGAATCCATGACAGATTTAATGTTTTAACCAACCATACCTTTCAGTCTTACAATTACATAGTTGCACTCAAAGAGAGTTTGAGACTATCCAGTTCCTCCTGAGAAAGCCCAGGTAATCAGCATTTTAGGGGGACAGCCCAAAGCAATGGCTCTCAAACTTTAGTGTGCTTCAGAATCACTTACAGTACTCATTTCAAAACATACTGCTGAGGCAAACCACTAGAATTTCTGATTCAATAGGTCTGGGATGGAACCAAACAATATGCATTTATAACAAGTTCCAATCTATATATATAAAGGAGTAATATGCAAATCGACCGAATGGCGAACAACCAGAACCGCTCGACCAGCCACTGTGAGGCGCACTGACCACCTCTAGGTACCTCCCCCCCGGCCAGTAGGCTCTGATCGCCCGATGGCAAATGGGGAACAGGGGGGTGGGGGAGTGGGGGTGGGGTCGGCTGCCAGCAGCCAGGGAAGATGGCCCTGATCACAGGACAGGCCTAGGGACTGTACCCGTGCACACATTTCGTGCACCGGGCCTCTAGTGTGGTATTTAAGCTGTAATTTGGGGACTACACTTAGAATTACCAGTCTAAAGCAGTGCTACTTAGATTGTGGTGCTCTAGAAGTTGTAAAGCAATGTGACAAAGTAATTCTGTCTGTTAAAACTAATGATCAAAAAGTAGTGGCCTTGTAGTTGCCACATCTTTCTTTGAATTTTTCTAGTAATTCATTTTTTATTACACTTAAGAAAAGTATTAGCAAGCAATGAATTATTTTTTTAAACTGGTCTTTCACCACAAAATTCGAGAAACATCAGCGTAAAGAATATGGTATCTAGCCATCCCTCTAGTATTCTAAATACCATCTTTGAAGGGAAAGTTACATTTATTTAATTAACTTTGCTTCCCAAAGAGATACATCAGGTTTAGCTGAAAATCAATGAAACAGAAACTCACTTTATTAAGCTTTCTATTGTTCTGTATTTAAGGGCATTTATTAATCAGGTAAGTGCCCCTCTCTATATATAAAAGCCTAAGCGACCGAATGACCAGTTGCTATGACGTGCACTGACCACCAGGGGACAGACGTTCAATGCACAGGATCGGGCTCCCTCCTGTCTGGAACCGGCCTACAGGGATGGGGCCTGTGTGGATAGGGCAGAAACCGGCTATCCAACATCCCGAGGGTCCTGGACTGCGAGAGGGCGCAGGCCAGGCTGAGGGACCCTAGTTTGCAATATATTCCTTTTAAAATTTATTAACAGCCCTAGCCGGTTGGGCTCTGTGGATAGAGCGTCAGCCTGTGGACTGAATGGTCCTGGGTTCGATTCTGGTCAAGGGCACATGCCGGGGTTGCAGGCTCGATCCCCAGTGTGGGGCCTGCAGGAGGCAGCCACTCAGTGATTCTCTCTCATCATTGATGTTTCTATCTCTCCCTCTACCTTCCTTTCTGAAAGCAATAAAAATATATATATTAAAAAAAAAATTATTAACAGGATAAAGATTTTTCTCTTCTGAAAAACATGTGTTAAATTTTAAATAAGAATTGGATCACCCATAGCTTCTCCACCTTTCTTAATGGCCTATGGGAATGTAAAAAAGAAATGTGGGTGAGGGGGTTATAATGGCCTGAACAACTGATATTTTAGAAAAAATCTAAAAGTGAAAGCAATCTTATTGGGTAGAAATATTTTACCACAAGCATTACTGTATAATTCTAGAACATTTGACTTACAGATCAACTTTGGGAGAACTCAATTATAAGTTACATAACACTAACTTGTTTCACTTGATAAAGTAACTAATGCTTACTTTTTAATCTAATTATTGTTTTGAAACCTTGTTTTAATTTGAGAATTTCTGAATACTGATTAAGACCTTTAACATTAACACTACTTCAGGAAGGTGACAGTAACATCAACGTAGCTTGATCTTAAATATTTTTATGCAAGAATGGAAATGAGCAGTAGTAGAGAAAATTTAAAACAGTAGACAAAATAAATTATTGATACTTGGCTTTAAAAAGCATTATTTGATATTCAGTTAACCTATTAATAACAAAATCATTTCTGAAATTACTTTGCATTCCTTGAATACTAAGAGTAGATAGATAACCCATACAGAAATTTTCAGGATACCTAAATAAAAAAATAACCAAGAATTAGATCACTGGTTATGAGAAAAAAAGAAATAACAACAAAAAAGGCAAATGGACTTATTCACCAGATAAATTACACAAAATTATACAAAAAGAAAATGGGCATTGCTTACCCACCCACACAAAAAATTGTGCCAGGCTAGATAGCACTACATTGAAGAAATGCTTGGGAAGTAATTCCTTCTTAAACTGATGCCAGAATAATTAATGAGCTAGACTCCCCAGACATGAGTGGGAGTGAGGCTCTTGGGGCACTGTGAAAAGAAGTATTTTTAAAAGGCTCCAGGGGAAGATGGAATGTGGAAGGCTTCATTGGCATGGAGTTATAGTTTTCAGGTTGCAATATTTTATTTCCCCCAAGCCAGTCGTGAAAGAGGAGCAGCTGGGTGTTCAATAGAGTCAGAAACAAGGTTAGTGTCCAGAGTTTCTATTCTATAATAGTTGGTTGTGGTTCAGTATTTAGCCCAGGTTAAAGTCCATTAGTGCAGCAGTTGCCAACCTTTCGGACCTCAAGGACCACCAGTAGTCCGCAGGCCAACGGTTGGCGACCGCTGCTCCAAAGGTTTCATTAAACCAGCGGTCGCCAACCTTTCGGACCTCATGGACCACCAGTGGTCCGCAGACCACCAGTTGGCAACCACTGCATTAGTGCATAGTGGAGTTCAACATGGCGTGTGCCATGTGGGCACAGCACAGTCCCCTGCAGTAGAAGCCCCAAGAGGGCCAGTGTGTGAGAGCCAAGAGAGAGAGAGAAAGGGAGGCAAACTCTCTTTGTTTGGAAGTTTATACATATAGATTTTGCCTGTTTGCAGTGGCTACTGACTTGGGGTTTTTCAGATGTGATTGCCTGGCAATTAGCCTCCCACATCACTCAGACCTTATTGGGCCTTTGTCTAGTCCAGTGATGGCAAACCTTTTGAGCCCGGAGTGACAGCATTTGGAAAAACCCTAACTTAACTCTGGTGCCGTGTCACATATAGAAATTTTTTGATATTTGCAACCATAGTAAAACAAAGACTTATATTTTTGATATTTATTTTATATATTTAAATGCCATTTAACAAAGAAAAAGCAACAAAAAAATGAGTTCACGTGTCACCTCTGACACGCGTGTCATAGGTTCACCATCACTGGTCTAGTCCCTTCCCCTATCAATCAGTGGGGAACACACTTGGAGAATGTTAAATGCAGCTTTTTGGCAAAGCTATGTAAATGGCATGCCTGTATCTTTTGGTCTCCCCTTTCACTCCTTTCCTGTTAAATAATAACCAGGTTATCATATCATTAGCAACGCTACTATATTTGAAATGGGCAGTAGGCAAAAAGTTATTGCCACAAGTAAATCACTATGAAACAATCATTTGAAGAAGGGCAGAACACTGAGAATTTATCAATATCATCTCGGAATTTTAAAAATGATACTGCATCTCCCAGCCCCATTTGAGAATGTCATACAAATGTGTCAATGCCCTAAGTATGGTAAAGTGAAGGAGGAGGTGGAGGAAGATGAAGAAGTAGAAGAAGGGGAAGAAGAAGGAGGATGAAGAACGGGAAGAGAAAGAGTAACAAAAACAACAACATCTGCTCTAAACCAAAGCTTCTCAAATCCTAATGTGCATTTGAATCACCCAGGATCTTTCTAATTTTTCTAATTGCACATTTTGATTCATTAGGTGTAGATGGAACCTAAAATTCAACAAATTTAACCCTTTGCACTCCGAACCATTCTGGACATTGGCTACCAGCTACTCGACGCTACTTTGCGGCGGAAACGTGCATTTACAGACCCTCGTATTATTTAGTATAATTTTGGAGCCAAGTAACGTATTATAATGATATTGGACTTATATGAATTGGGTGACATCGAGGAATGTATATTTGCAAAAAAAACAATATTTTATTGTTTATAATTTTATACAGTATGATAAGTTTTGTAACACTCCCCAATATGCATTGCAGGCTGATTAGTGCATGTTTGACAGTAATAAGTGGTTTGACGCCTGCCACCAGGTGTTTTCCTGTTAGAACACACAATGCAGTCCCGTTTTCTTTGTCCCACATCGGGAATATGTAGTTTATTGTTTAATCCGACACAAAACCCGCTGACATTTCTTGTATATATCTTAGTAATTTTACGATATTTTGATTTAATTTCTTGTGCCATTTCAAGATAAAACTTCAGGGAAACATGCATGTCTCAAAAAGTTGCGTTGAAAAAACTCAATTCCCCGTAATCACTAATAAACTGCAATGTCTCCTGAGAGGGGACATCCGAGTGATATGCTAGAATTCCGATGTCCCCTGAGAGGGGACAGCGGAGTGCAAAGGGTTAAGGAGCTCCTCTTAGGTCAGCGGTTCTCAACCTGTGGGTTGCGACCCTTTTGGTGGTCAAACGACCCTTTCACAGGGGTCGCCTAAGACCATCCTGCGTATCAGATATTTACATTACGATTCTTAACAGTAGCAACGAAAATAATTTTATGGTTGGGTCACAATATGAGGAACTGTATTTAAAGGGCCAGAAGGTTGAGAACCACTGTCTTAGGTAATGCCCAATCCACACCAAACTTTGAGTAGCAAGGTTGTAAGCTATGTAAACATCTCAAAAAAGGTGTCTTTATGGTATATAATTACTCTAAAAAAGTTTGATCGTTTTAAGTTAAACCTTTTAAAATATATATTAGTAAACCATATGATCAAGCCATTTCACCCCCAGATATTTAACGAAAATAAATGAAAGCAGATGTACACACACAAATATTCATAGCAGCTTTATCTGGAAGAGCCAAAAATCAACCAACCAATAAAAGGATAAATTATGGTATAGCCATAACATGGAATACTACTGAGCAATAAAGAGGAATGTATTATTAATAAATGCTATCATATTTATGAATCTCAAAACAATTATGCTGAGTAAGAAGCCAGACCAAAAAAGAATATATACTATGATTTCATTTATATAAAACTAGAGGCCCGGTGCACGACATTTGTGCACTGGGGGGTGTGGGGGTCTCTCAGCCCGACCTGCACCCTCTCCAATCTGGGAGCCCTCAGGGGAGCCCTCTCCAATCCGGGAGTTCCTGTCTGTCTTTGCAATCATATGAGCAAATTGTCTGAGACCCCAACTCAGTTTGGTTTGTTGCTCACAGAATAATAGAGGCATTTTTTTTTCTTTGCTTCATTGGTGGAGATTTCCTGGAAGTTTTAGGATATCTTCCCTTTAATTTTTCTTAGACACTCTGATTTTACTTATGTCTCTCACCTTTGCTTTCTCTCCATCCCCTACCACAACAGTAACTTGGTCCAGGCTCACTTTGCTCTAGTGTCTAGGAGACCCATCTGCCACCAGAAATACGATTCCCAGCATTCCAGGTGCTTCCGCGCTCTGGGCTTCTGCTTCCGGTCCTGGGGCTGCCACCAAAACTACTACTCCCAGAATTCCTGGTGCTCCCCACGATCTTGGTTTTCCCTTCCTGCTCTGTCTCTGTCCCATGGCCTCCCACTCTGCCAAGTCCTCCAAGCCACCAGCTCTCCCTCTCTGCTCTCTGTCTGGTGGCTTGGGGAGCCAATTTCCCCAAGCCGCTCCACTCTCCGCCCGGTACCTGTGTATGCAAATTAATCTGCCATCTTTGTCGGGTTAATTTGTATACTCATTCCTGATTGGCTGGTGAGCGTAGCGGAGGGACCGTCAATTTACATGTTTCTCTTTTATTATACAGGATTCTAGAAAAAGCAAACCAGAACACAATGCCCAATGCATTTCCTTCTATCTGGCTGACCCTGAGTTATATCCTATATAATAAAAGGCTAATATGCAAATCAACCGAACGGCAGAATGACCAGTCGCTTTGATGTGCGCTGACCACCCAGGGGCAGACGCTCAATGCAGGAGCTGCCCTCTGGGGATCAGTGCACTCCCACAGGGGAAGCGCACTTAGGCAGAAGCCAGGCTCACAACTAGTGAGTGCAACGGTGGTGGCGGGAGCCTTTCCTGCCTCCATGGCAGTGCTAAGGATGTCCAACTGCCGGCTTTGGCCTACTCCCCACAGGGGAGCGGCAGTTGGGCATCCCCTGAGGGCTCCCGGACTGTGAGAGGGTGCAGGCCAGGCTGAGGGACCCCCCCTCCCCCGACCGAGTGCACGTATTTCGTGCACCAGGCCTCTAGTTCTTTAATAATAAACCAGTAATCTAGCAAGTAAAATGTTTCTCTGAGTTCTGTGAGCAGCCAGATACTGATCACTAAAACCTCCAATCTATAACCAGTCAGTCATAATTAAACCCAGGTGAAGGATCACTGAAACCTCCAATCTATAACTGTCAGTCGAAAACACAGGTAGCAATCTGGGCTTTTGATTGGCAACAGATGCTATTTCCAGATAGTGTCAGAACTGAGTTGAACTGTAAGATAATCTGCTGGTGCCAGAAATTGCTTTGGGGGAGAGGGTAGAAGTATCAGAATAAATGCCAAAATCAGATATCCACAACAGTATGCCTATCTATACTAATAATAGCCTAGTTGGTCATCACGCTCTCACACATCACACCCTCATGTCGTCACAAGATGGCCACGCGCACAGCAAAGGCGGGGCCTGGCAGAGGAGGCGGGTCACAGCAGGGGAGGGCAGTTGTGGGTGATCAGGCTGGCAGGGGAGCGCAGTTGTGGGCAATCAGGCTAGCAGGGGAGGGCAGTTGGGGGCAATCAGACTAGTAGGGGAGCAGTTAGGCGTCAATCAGGCCAGTAGGGGAGCGGTTAGGGGGCGATCAGGCTGGCAGGCAGAAGCAATTAGGGGCAATCAGGCAGGCAAGTGGTTAGGCGCCAGCAGTCCCGGATTGTGAGAGGGATTCCGGATTGCGAGAGGGTGCAGGGTGGGCTGAGGGACCCCACCCCCACCTCCGTGCATGAATTTCGTGCACTGGGCCTCTAGTATTAAGAATAAAAGCCTCCCTCTTTTGGGGGAGGTGATGGTGTAAAGTGACTTAGAAATTCCAAGTAACGACTGAAAAGTATTGTAGAGTAGGTAATAAAACCAATAGTGACCCAGTGACAGAAATAATAGAAAGCAATAGTCACATGAAATAAAATTAACATAGAAATTGATAGCTTTTTAAAATACAAGCAATAACAAGTCATAAGGTATAATGAAAGAGGAGATGATATTTACAATAGCGACCAAATAGGCAGAATTCCAAAGAATAAGCTTAACCAAAAATAAACAAAACCAATAAGAAAACTGCTCCTGAAAGATATAAGTACACTTCAACAAATGAAGACATAAACCATGTTCTTGGATAGGAAGTAAACATCACAAGGATGTCAATACTTTATAAAGGTACTAGAGGCCCAGTGCACAAAAATTTGTGCACTCGGGGGGGGGGGGGGTCCCTCAGCCCGGCCTGTGCCCTCTCGCAGTCTGGGACCCCTCAGGAGATAACGACCTGCTGGCTTAGGCCTGCTCCTGGGTGGCAGAGGGCAGGCCCAATCCCTAGGTGCAGCCCCTGGGCAGGCTCAGAGCAGGGCTGATTGGGGAGTTGGGGCGCCGCCCCCTGTCACACTCAAGGCAGGGTCGATGGGGAGGTTGCGGTGCCACCCCGTCACGCACAGAGCAGGGCCAATCAGGGGGTTGGGGCGCTGCCCCCTGTCATGCACAGAGCAGGGCCAATCAGGGGGTTGGGGCACTGCCCCCTGTCATGCACAGAGCAGGGCCAATCAGGGGGCTGGGGCGCTGCCCCCTGTCACGCACAGAGCAGGGCCCAACAGGGGGTTGGGGAGCTCCCCCCGTCACGCACAGAGTAGGGCCGATAGGGGAGTTAGGGCACTGCCCCCTGAAACACACAGAGCAGGGCGGATCAGGGGGTTGGGGCGCCGCCCTCTATCACTCACAGAGCAGGGCCAATCAGGGGGTTGGGGCGCCGCCACTGTCACACTCAGGGCAGGGCCGATGGGGAGGTTATGGCTCTACCCCGTCACACACAGAGCAGGGCCCGTGGGGGGGGGGGGGGGGGGAGTGGGTTGGGGCGCCACACCCTGTCACTCACAGAGCAGGGCCCATCAGGGGATTGGGGCGCCTTCCCCTGTCACGAACAGAGCTGGGCGGATAGGGAGGTTGTGGCCCCGCCCCGTCACACACACAGCTGCAGGGCGATCAGGGGGTTTGGGCGCTGCCCCCTGTCACGCTGATCTGGTGCCAAGAGGCCTCGCGGCTCCGCTGATCCCGGTGCTGGGAGGCATATTACCCTTTTACTATATAGGATAGAGGTCTGAGGGCCAGCTGGTTTGCCCTGAAGGGTGTCCTGGATCAGGGTGGGGGTCCCCACTGGGGTGCCTGGCCAGCCTGGATGAGGGGATGATGGCTGTTTGCAGCTGGTCACACACCCTTCAGGGTGGGGGTCCCCACTGGGGTTTCTGGCCAATCTGGGTGAGGGGCTGAGGGCTGCTTTCAGGCTGGCGGTTGTTGACTGAAGCTCCCAACCGCTCCTTTTTTTTCCTCTTTTTTTTAATTTTATTCTGGGCCAGCTTTAGCTCTGGCTCTAGCTCTGAGGCTTCGTATCTGGTTTGTTTGCCGTTCTATAATCAAAACAATGTATAACTTCAGCTCTGAGATCCCGGCAGGCTGAAAGCTGGTTTCTGGGGTTTTATTTAGCTTCTACATTTGCAACATAGTACATAGTTGCTTAGAGTTGCAACTCAGAGGCCGGCAAGTCAGGCGGGGAACGTTGGAGTCTGCAGTCACTGGAGCAAGCAAGCCTCATGTTCGCTTCCAGCTGCCTGGCTGCCGGCCGCCATCTTGGCTGACAGTTAATTTGCATAAGGATATGCTGATTAGCCAATGGGAAGGGTAGCGGTCGTACGCTAATTACCATGTTTCTCTTTTATTAGTGTAGAATATAGTGAATCCCAATAAAAACACCAAACTTTTTTCTAGAGTTAAACAAAATTTATAAAGTTCATATGGGAAAATAAACAAGAAACTATCGTTAGAAAAACTCTGAAAAAGAAGAACAATAAGAATGAGAGAAGTTACTAACTCTTCCAGATATATTTTAGAATGATAAAAATAGATGAAATAATGAAATGATTAATGATTAAAACAGTAAAATTTTTTTGCACAATGAAACAAAATATAAAGTCAAGAAATAAGCTCAAATGCCTAAGAAAATTCAAATATGGTGAAAATGGCATCTTAAACCAGGGAGAAAGTATTTTTTTTTAATGATGTTTGGACAAATGAATATTCATTTGGATAAAAAAAATTGGATCTACAGAGTAGTGCACACTAGAACAAACCATATTAAATTCTAGAAAAAAATTTGAAGTAATTAAGGACCAGAGAAAAGGGGGGTGGGGGGGATGCCTTAACACTAATTTAAAAACCAGAGCCTTTTTTAAGAAATGAAAACTTTCTATTTTGTCCTTTTAATGTTCTATTTAGTGCTATGATTTTTGCATTTTAAAAATTATTTCATTGTTTACATCCCCCCCCCCCCCGCCCCTCCCGTACCCACAACTGTAGTGCTGCAGTGCTGTTTAGTGTGCCTAAGCACAAGAAGGCTGGGATATGCCTTACAGAGAAAATATCGTATGTTAGACAAGCTTTATTCAGGCATGACTTATAGTGCCAGTGGCCTAAGTTCAATATCAATGAATCAACAATATATATTATATAAAGTATCTTTAAACAGAAACATATGTAAAACAAGGTTATGTATGCATTGATTGGTTGATGAAAATACACTGAGACCAACCCTAGCAAGTTTGGCTCAGTGGATAGAGCATCAGTCTGCAGACTAAAGCATCCCAGGTTCAATTCCGGTCAAGGGCATGTACCTCAGTTGCAGGCTTGATCACGGGCCCTGGTCGATGTGTCTCTCTCACAACAATGTTTCTCTCTGTCTCTCACTCTCCTTTCCACTCTCTCTAAAAATCAATGGAAAAATATCCTCAGGTGAGGATTAACCAAAACACACACACACACACACACACACACACACTCTGAGACCAGAGGCTTACAGGAACCTAACCCTGTATTTCCTCTAGGAGCAATGGTTCATTCACTGTTCATAGCAAGTCTACAGAACATAACTACTGTGAAATATAAAAATCCACTGATTATGTACTAGTATGTGTGTGTGTCAATGTGTACTTTATTTTGGTTGTGTACACATACACACACACACACTGTCACAGCCAAGAGGTTGAAAGCCAATGAATTAGAGCACAGAAATTCTGAATGGAATGGTAAAATGGCAAGGCAGTCAGGAAGGGATCATAGGCATGCATGCTAATCATTTTTTCCTACTTAAAAAGTCAAAATCAGCCATAAAGGGTAATTCGGTTGGTAAATCTAGGGCAGTGGTTCTCAACCTTCCTAATGCCGTGACCCTTTAATACAGTTCCTCATGTTGTGGTGACCCCCAATTTCATTGTTACAAATTGAACATAATTAAAGCATAGTGATTAATCACAAAAACAATATGTAATTATATATGTGTTTTCCGATGGTCTTAGGCGACCCCTGTGAAAGGGTCGTTTGACCCCCAGAGGGTCTCGACCCACAGGTTGAGAACCGCTGATCTAGGGTAAAGCCCAAACATGTACTTTAGAAAAGCATCAAGATATTCTGACGTGTGGCCTAGATGAGAACCACTCTTCTCCCTCCTAACCTGGTGGCTCTTAAAGTGCTGTTGCTGGGCAAGCAACATCAGATCACCTGGGAACTTGTTAAAAGTACAAAATCCCGGGCCCCACCCCAGACCTACTAAATCCAACACTCTGGGAATCACCAGTGATCAGTGTTTTAACAAGCCTTCCAGGTGATTCTGATGCATGCCAAAGTTTGAGAATCCTGACCTAATCTTTTATATTTATTTTACAGATATTTTGAAAGCCCTGATGAAATCTGCTAAGATGGCTGAGGCTATCTATAATAATAAAAACGTAATATGCTAATTAGACTGGAGAGCCAAACGACTTTCCAGCCGAAGCCGGGGCTGCGAGGACCAAAGCAAGCCGTTGTGGCTGCTAAGCCCCTTGCACCAATTTCATGCATCGG
Organism: Myotis yumanensis; assembly: GCF_028538775.1. NCBI lineage: Eukaryota > Metazoa > Chordata > Mammalia > Chiroptera > Vespertilionidae > Myotis > Myotis yumanensis. The sequence goes on from NW_027223759.1 coordinate 63,697,939, forward strand.
GCCTCTAGTTTCAAATAAAACAGAAGGGTTACTGCTATTGTTACGCTATTGAAGCACCTATAATGTACAGACAAGCTTCTTTCAAGTAGTTTCTTTATGGAGAGTGACCCTGTGCTTTAAACCAAAATCAGTAAAAGCTGCAAATTATTTGTATCAAGCAACACGGTTTCTTTAGGCCCGTGGTCAGCAAACTGCGGCTCATGAGCCACATGCGGTTCTTTGGCCCCTTGGGTGTGGCTCTTCCTAAGCCTTAGAGTACCCTAATTAAGTTAATAACAATGTACCTACCCATATAGTTTAAGTTTAAAAAATTTGGCTCTCAAAAGAAATTTCAATCGTTGTACTGTTGATATTTGGCTCTGTTGACTAATGAGTTTGCCGACCACTGCCAAGCCATCCTCCATAACACCAAATTTCTTGTCCTCAGAACTCTTTAAAACACTGGTGGTCCATGAGGTCCAAAAGGTTGGCGACCGCTGCTTTAAAAGGCACTACTCTTAACACCAGCATGCCTTTCCTAAAAGGTGAATCTACACTAAATCACAAGAATTCTAATCCTCTAACAACTCTCCTGGGCATCATACACTTTCCAATATGAAAAAATATCTATTAAAAAAAACCAACAACAACAAAAAACACCCCAACAACTTACAGCATTCTGGCATATGGACATAATTTTTAAACTGATTTGTAAAAAGTATATTATACTCAATTAGCTATTATTACATGAATCCACATATACTCTTGTTCAAATTGGTCTCTTGTGTCATGAAATTCCACAGTACCATTTTTATCTTCCACATAACACATTAAGCCTCATACAGAGTTATCCGTGTGCAACTCTTTTGTATGGGACTGGAAGCTGCTTGAAGACAGGTACCACATTTTACCTCTTTCCATGTCTAAAGTACACAGCAGGTACTGTTTATCACATCAGCAAATATTTAGTGAGCAGCTACCATATCTCATTCACTGTACCACATGAGATACAAAGGAAGTACAGACAGTCCCTGTGCTCATGGAGCTATTTATTCAATGAATAAACATCACAAACATTACACTCAAAGGTTGAGAGTGTAGTCTGTAAGAAAGATCCAGTTTACGAATGTGATGCATGCTCTTTCTGATCCAAGTTGCTATTTAAGGCCATTTCAGATTGTTTAAAAAAAATTAGAGACACTTAATCAATAGTTAATCTGACTTTAATATTTTATATATAAAAAAATAAATAAAAGTCTATGCACAATGCAAGGCTTACTGACAACCAAATTCCCACATGGGAATAACAGGTTAAGGTTTGATATCCAAACTCCAAACAATTTATCAGAAAGCTACAATTTGCGAATTTCTCAGAGATTTTAGAGGGAAAAAATTTAAAATAAAAGTTATCTGACATGACTGTAGATTAAGGAATTAAAAGATTACATATCACTCATAAAATGAATACAACTAGAGAAATATTTGTCTATTTCACTGAGGAAAAAGCATGTGTTTAAAAATTTCCTAGGACACACACACAGTTACCTCTGTAGAATGTCTGGGGACATGGGGAAGATACTTTTTATGTATATCATTTTGTGCTATTAAATTTTTATATTTAAATAATGTGGATCTATTGTATTTCAATTTTAAAAAGCTAGGAATATTAAAATCTCAGGGGGACCACTTTGTAAAGTATACGGTAATAAAATCTGTAGCCTGACTATATATTTGGGAGAAGAATGACACAGAATGGGATTGTCATTTGGTTCATGGAAATTCTTCTGAGGAGTTCTGAACCACAGGTTATAGATTCCCCAAAACATTCACTGAAAAACCTGAAGAACCCAAGAACTTGGGTGAGAAAATAATCCTTTCTCTAATTTCACTAACTTGTTACATATTTAACATTTTCTTTTATTATTAACTAGAGACCCTAGTGCATGAAATTCATGCACCCTCTCACAATCCAGGACTGCTGGCTCCTAACTGCTCGCCTGCCTGCCTGCCTGCCTGATCGCCCCTAACCGCCTCTGCCTTGGCCCCCACTGCCGCGGCTTCGTTGGGAAGGACGTCCAGAAGGTCATTTGGCTGTCCGGTATAATTAGCATATTACCCTTTTATTATTATAGATGTAATTAGACGACAGTGGTATTAGTAATCCTTCTGACTAGCAATACAAAAGCCACAGATCTTTTGTCATATTACAATGGTTGCACTTGTCAAAATATTGTTTATACTCATCATTACTTCAAATTTAAGACAATTAGACTCAAGTCTGGATCCAGTTACTAATGTGTTAAATATGTAAATTAAGAACTGTTTTAATATTGATAACTACATTTCAATATAATTGGTTTATTTTATTTTATGCATTCAAATATCTTCTGAGGAATTTCACCAGACAAAGGAGTCTAAGTCACAAAACAGGTTAAGAAGCTTGGATAATAGTTCTCAAATCAAGTGCAATAGCCCCCATCTGGAAATAGATGGAGGAAACATTATGGGATTATTACAATCATTATGCTACTAGAAATTAGTGAGCAGGAGACTGATTAATAACCTTCCTGATATGCCTTCCCTGAACAACTAACTATGCACAAACATCAAAAAACATCCCAGCCAAGAACAATCTCAAGAATCAAGTAAATGTCAGCACTATCCTCTTCAGTACCATGCTTTTCAAAATTTCCAAACTTAAGTGTTCACCTCAGGCTTCACTGGTATATTAAAATGTATCACTTCACTTGCTTCTGCCCTCTAGTGTATGCCACCCACTGAACAGATTTTTACCACTAAAACCTATTTTCACACATCAAAAACTAATCTCTCTAACCTAAAACAATAACAACACAAAACCTACAAAACAAATACAATATCAATTATTCAAGACTCAATTATTACTCCAAGGATTTGTTAAAGATTTAGTTCTCTTGGCTATTAATTTTCAGTTTTTAATTTTTTAAATCAATTTGATTGTTAGCTGCTCTGCCAGAAAACAGAGATGAAAGGAGAAAAATAAAGTATCAATTTGCTAATGTCTATCAGATGTAAAAATATATTTAATTGGCAGAAGAAAAAAATGTGAAACTATACCACAATAATGTATGGAAATACTCTGTATATTTTATTCTTCCATATTATTATTTATTACTATTTATAATTCTGTATAACTAAAAATTACCAGTAATAAATAATAGCAATTGCCTGTAGAAAGTACTAACTTAGGTCTTTACAAAAAATAAAAAATAAAAAAAAAAACCTTTAAAGTTACCTTTTTTAGATACTTCTCATTAAAGTATAAAGAAATGTTATTTAAGAAGATAAAGTATTTTATCTTGCCCAGAGGGAAAGTGACAGAGGCCAAAATTGGAAACTAAATCACAATTTGGAAGTTCCAACAACTTCATCAGATTAGTAGTACCAACTTAGAGTTGCTTGCAGACTCCCCAACCAACAACTTTATCCTTTGCCCACCAAAAAAAGGGGGGTGCAATAAGAAAGCTGGAGGTAAAGATATGAGGATATGAGTTAGAGAGCAAGCAAATGGGCTGACTCTTTCACTCTGCATTCCTCAAACTGCACAGTATTACTAGCTGACAAGACAAAAGACACCTAAAAGCAGATATATGAAAATGGTGCTAAAAAGAATCTGGCAGTGACTGCCATCTTCTAGTATAAATCTCAAAAGCAGCAGTACTACATGATGAGTAGGCAAACTGAAGGCCTGTTCCATTTAAGTGTAAACAACACAAAACAAAAACAAAAAAAAGAATCAAGGATCAGTCGTAAGGTGAGATCAACTAATCAACGATGGACCTTCTGCTATCTACACTGTCTCCTTCATGGCTTATTCCTACCTAGTATCCTTTCTACCTCAGGTAGTCCCCTTTGCATCTATTACAGTTTTTCCACCTCAACTGTATTTAAAATGAAATAAAGATGCAGTGCAGTGTTTTTAGTAATACAATCAAACTCAATCCCAGTGGCCATGCCTAAATTATAAACTTTTTATCACCTAAGTGCCTCGGTAGGTATCTGAGCTGAATAAAACAAAGACATGATACCTTCCTTAAAATATTTGGTTTAATTGGAAAAACAGGTGTCTTTTCTCTCACTTGTGCTCTCATTGTCTCATACATATATCTATAGCCATACACACACACACACACACACGAGATATTAGAAAATTAGAATAAACTCAAGTAGTAGGGGTTGAAAGTATGCCAAAATTCAGAACATTTACAGCAACGAATAAGAGTAGTAAAGATAGAAAAAGAAAATCTTATGAAAGCAAGGGAACTGATTATAACCAAAACTTAAGGAGTGGACTGCCCTACTGATCTCTAGGGAAAAAAAATCAGTGTCGGATTGTGGGTAAATGTAACCGATCCTCATTAAAAAAAGGACTCTAAAGGCGACAAATGTACTACTCTTTGTAATACTTTAAGCAATAAAAAAAAAGCAAAAAAAAAAGGACTCTAAACAAAATTGACAGCATTTACAATAGTGTTAGAGTTAAACCTTACCTATTAACATATATTTTCCTAATATCTAGTCTCTCATTTGTTAGTTCTAGGTAGACATGTTGATTCACAGATGCAGTAATTTTTAGGTCACTCAGTCCAATTCTATTTCACAAATGAGAAAACTAAGAGCCAAAAAGGCTAAATAACTCCTTTGAGATCACACAAAATTCATGCCTTGCTATTTTGAAAATTAGTAAGTGTGAAAGGTTTGTTTTCTTTAAAGGGATTCTGGAGACTTCTTTTATAGTCTCTAATTCAAATTTCATCAAGAAATGTATACATTCAAATTATTCTAATCTCATTAAAACACCTTACAACCCTGGCCGATGTGGCTGTGGTTAGAGCTGTGAGCCCATACACCGAAGGGTCGTGGGTTCTATTCCCAATCAAGGGCCTGAGTTGCGGGTTCCTCCTCATGCCCCCAAATACGCCCCCCCCCTCCCCCGCCGAATCAGGATGCATGCCAGAGACAAGGAGTCAATGTGTGCATCAGTATTTCTCTTCCTCTCTCCCCCTCCCCCCCTTCCACATTCTCTGAAAAGCAATGGAAAAAATATCCCAATAAAAAAAAATAAAACACCTTACAAATTTAAGGTTTGTAAAAACACAAGTATACAAATTCACCTTGGGTCAAACCATGAATTTAAACAATTTAACTCCACAACTTTTGATTATGATGCTATATATCCACCGGAAGATCTCTCAGGGCAGCTCCTGGCTAAAACCCCATTCCCAGGAGGGTAGCTCTTAATAGCACATGTATACTAACTCCCCCTGTCCTTGACTGGTAGACTTAGAGGGAGACAGATACCTGATGCAGGCCAAACCAATAACACTCCATCTCAGGAATCTGGAATTTTGAACTTAAAGAAATATAACATTGATGATAATAATAGCTAACACTTATTATATGCTGACTGCAAGCCACCAACTATCCCAAGCACACTACAATTCATCCTCCCAATAACTCCATTAGATTTCATAGATGAAATTAACCTGCCTGGTGACTCAAACCCATACAGTCTGGCTCCAGAACACATACATGTACCTAACCACTAACCTATATTACTTCTCAAAAGATTGGGAATTATTAGAATGATATGAATGTCACCATACCTGCCCTGATTCTTGGCCTTCCCAAATCTTGACTGTTCACTTCTTTCTTGGGAGTCTGTGAAACAACCTCCACGAATGTTAAAGAAACCAGACTTGGTTTCTGTTATTTGAAACCAACCTACTGATCCCACAATCAAACATTTTTAGGCCTCATTTTTAGAGAACTGATACTGATGAAATCTAAACTTACACCACAGATAGATCATGCCTCTGAATTTTTAAAAAAGGAATGTGTTTACAAAAAGAATTCACCACAAAGTTTCTTTCATAATATTCCCTGAGGCAGAAGTTAGCACCTCCTCCATGCCTATGAGATATTAAGTGATAGAACAATAGAAACGTAATAACACTTAGATATCATCTGCTTCTCTACACACTCATTTTACAGATGAGCAGTACAATGGTGAAGAGAAGAGCCCAGGGTCATGAACCTATAGAGCCCGAGTTCAGGTACCACCTCTATCATGTTCTAGTTTAGATAGGAGCACCCTTGTGCAAGATACTTAATTTCTAAAGGCTCGGGTTCTTTTTCCGGAAAAGATATAATAGCAACCACCCATTCTAGTGTTATAATGAGCTCTAAACCATCTACTGAGTTTAAGGAAGCGCCTGGAACATGCTCAACACACTCAATAACACACACTCAATAAATGGTAGTGATGAACAACCAGAGGTTCAAAGAAGGTAGGCAACTTTCCCAGATCACATGGCCACTTAACAACAGAACTAAAACTTAGAAAACAGATTTCACACTTGTACCTCAATTCTTTCTTCTACACCATCCTACAAACTGCTGGGCCTAACATTCAAAACTCTGTATAATCTGGCATAATCCTACCCTTTTTTCAACCTAGTCTCCACTGCAACAATTTTATTCATTCAATCACCAGATATTTACTGAGTGACTTCTAGATTATAAACAGTATCTAGTGCTGAAGATACAGCAGGAAACAAACGGAGGGGAAGAAATAAAAGTCATCTGCATGTCCAAAAAAAGGAGAAAGATCAAAGAGAATGACATGCTCAGAAATGATAGACTGCAGCCCCCCTCAAGATTCTGTAAGTAGGGGAAGGATAGACAAGGATAGATTAAAAAACATAACATCCAAGAAGAGCCATAGCCAGGTGGCTTGGTTGGGTGAGGATAAAAAATATATGTAACATGCATTAGTCTGTGTAACATCCATAGAACTAGTTTTGAGTATTTCTGCACTAAATATTTGCTTCAACATACCCACACAACCAAACCTGAAAGTCCAAATTGTTAAATCCCTCTCCAAGGAGCCTTCTCTATACTTTCCAGTAACAGTTTTCTCTTACTCCTCTTAACTGCACCAACAGTTAACTTTTTCTAATGCTCTTTTAATGTCTTTCAGGCTGACTTAACCTGGTAGTTTTTGCTAACTTTCCAAATACATTTTTGACCTCAATGATTCATTTAAGTTCCCTGAAGTCAAGATCAGTATCATATTCTTCTTTTAATCCTAACATCACTTCAGCACACAGACTTACACACATTGATATACAGAACCCTTTCAATAGTTCCCCAATCTCTTATTTAGGTAACACCTGGAACTTAGATGATACCTGGCTGGTATTTGCTTTTATTGGGGAAAAAAACACCCCAAACCAAATGAAAAACGCTTAATGTTTTTACAATATCAGTTTACAAAACTGCATTTTATACCCTCTTTAGAACCCCCTATTATGAAACATGAAATATATTAGTACCAAAAATAACTTTGAAATGGTAGAAAGATTGAATATATTTCTACTATACCATTCAAAATATCACAAAATATTAAGATGACAAAAATTAGGCAACTAACATATGAGGGGAGAAATGGCAATTTAACTCAGTCATGATGTTTTTCTTTAAAAATAAATGGAATCACATGCTTCATGTAGATTTTGGTTCATTCCAGTATAAAGAGATCTTACACAAATATACCTATGAGAGGGGTAACTAACACAAATAAAGACTAATACTGCAACCATACCTATCTATAAAAAATTCTATATTTAAAGAGGCCTGACTCAAGAGGGAAAACAAATGAGTATTTAAGTGTACACAGTCCATCAAAATAAGAAACCAAAAAGAATCCCTGGGACAATACCAAAAAGAATCCCTGGGACAATAATGTACCACATTGTGCTAACGAATTTTACACACACACACACACACACACACACACACACAGTGTTTCATAAAAACCTAGCTCTTGGTATAGAAAACGAAATAGAAGCTCATTCAATACTCAGCAAACATATATCAAGCATAAGTTACGTGACAGGCACAGTTCCAGGAACTGAAATATGTTAAGGAGCAAAACCTGCAAAGATCCCTGCCCTTATAGAGATTACATTCTACTAGGAGAAAATATAATAAAATAGGATAGTTTCCTACAAGTTTATTATATGGTTAGGATAACAAACACTCAGATAAACATAATGGTGCCAACATAGGGAAAAGCAAAGTTAACAGACTTACAAAAAAAAAAAAGAGAAAATTTGAAAAGCCAAGAGCAAAAGTCAAAGTGATAAAAAAAATTACACTACTTAATTAAATATTTTAATCAAATCAATATCATTTACGGTTCCCAAAATTATAAAAAGTACTTTATTTACAAAAACTACAATTAACGTAATAATCGTTCGTAAGATAATTCGGGGTTCTGTAACAAGTCAATATGCAGCATAGTGGTTATGAAAATAACCCAACGTTAACACTAATAAACAAAATTGTGCTGGGGTTAATTAAGCATTTATTTTTCATATATTTTTCATATATCAAAAATAACTAACTGCAAGTTTTTCCCCCTAAATTCAAATAAAATACCAAGACACATGTGGCAAACTAAGGACCTAAAGCAGTAACTAAATAATAATGCTGATCACTGTTTACAAACAGTAACATATCTTCCACCGGCTAATTATTCATTCTAGAACAAATTTTTTGATTAAAGTTTTTCCCAAACCAAAATAATGGGATCCAAGTAGTTACATACAGTACAAGGTGGGACAAAGGTTTGCAGTTGTTCGTATGGAAAATAATACAATAACTAGTAAATAATACAAGAATAAACTGTCTCACGTTCTCACAACTGTACTTTAATTAAGGCTCAGAAGCCACCTTTCTTTTGGGGTCAAAACCCATAAAATAACATTAACAGAAACTTAAATTTGTGGAATCCAAAGTTGTGTTATTTAAAGTTCAATTCAATTAATTCTTGTACATACTATAACTTTATTTTAATTATCTTTCCCATGGAACACTGAGCTAAGTTAGAAATAAGTTTTATTCAAACAACCGAAAGACTTTTCACATCTGACTTAATTCTAAACTTTCAGCATAAATGTTGGGCTTTCATCTTATTATTTACTTAAAAGACGTTGGAATGTTCTTCCTGATAGTGCGGCCACATTCATTTTCTACTGAAAGTGCAAAATTTTCAAGTAATCCAACACCACAGAGAAATGCGATTAAATCACAGCAGAAAGCGATGGCAGGGTAATATCATGAGGCCAGAACTCGAGCAGCCAATCAAAGGCATAAAAGCATTTCCTGCAATATTAATAGTCAAAAGAGAAAACCAATCACAGAAACCTCGCGCCTTCTTTTGACAGGCACAGAAGCGAGGGAACCAATCCACGAACACCCGGGGTTGACAATAAGGCGGGACTGCAGGTTCATTGAAGAAATTCTGGAGGGTGCAGTTACTATAAACTTCGCATGCAAGTAACACCACTCCGGTGTCATAAACACTGTCAACCCAGATGAAATTCAACCGTATGCAAAAATTTAACCCATCGGGGAGGAAAAGCAGCCATTGCCAAAAAAAAATTAAAAAATGCAACTGTCAATTCAGACGCACCAGGTCAACTCCTAAAAGACTCCCCACCCCTCCGATGACAGTTCTCGGGGAGGCGGCCCGGGGACAGCACGCAGCCGGCGGCTCGCTGCTGCGCGTCCCCGGTTCCCTCCGAAGGCTGCGCACCCCGCGGGCGCCGTGCGCGCTGGGCAGGCAGAGCGAGCGAGCAGGTCCCGGACCCTCAAACGCTACAACCCGCCGGGCAGTCGCGGCCTCCGCCCTCCCCCGGCGCCGTGCCGCCCCGCCTCGGCCCGCTGCACCCCCACGGGCCGGGGGGACGACGATTACCTTGTGCTTTCCCTTCCTAAGTCATTTCAAAGATAACCCCATGCCAAACTAAATTTACAAGTTTGAAAAACAAAGCTTTCCCAGACACAGGATCCCTCTCCCCTTAGTTAACCCAGGGTCGCGGGTGGGAGAGAAAAAAAAAAAAAGGTAAACAGAGGCCCTACGCCAAGTGCGGCCAGAACATTTCCCTGCGCCATTCCCAGCCGCCGCTTACGGCAAGGCCCCCTTACGGCAGCGTAAGAGGCGCAGCGAGCTAATCACAACACGGGGACGCAACAACATGGCGGCCGCGGCGGGCGCTGCGCCGGCCGAGAGGCTTTACGCTACTCCGCCGGCGTAGGGGCTCCGGCGTTGGAGCGGCAGCGGCGCCCTCCAGCGAGCGTAAAGCGCGCTGTGAATGGCGAGGCCCGACTGACAAAGGGGAGGGGGGAGGAGGGAAGGGGGGGGTAATAAACACTTGAGTCCCTACCGATTCCTCCTCCTTCTCCATCCCGGTGGGCATCTGGGGCACGGCCCGGTTGATGGAGACGCAGTCGTTGAGATCAGGCATGTCCTTGCCGCGGTAGATCGGCAGCGGTTTGGCGGCGTCCAGCGCCCGCGCTCGGAAGGAGAGTTTACTCATTGTCTCCCCGCCTCACAGGAACAGCCCGGGCGGCGGCGGCGGGGCGGGTGGGGAGGGGGGGAGGACTCCCGCCGCCTCCTCCACCTCCTTCCTCAGTGCAGCGCGGCCGGCCCGCTCCTCCTCCTCCGCCGCACGGCCCCCGGCCACAGCATGGGCGCCCACCCGCCCGAAAACAGCCCCCCGCCGCCCGCGGCCGCTTCCCAACACTAGATCCGCCGCTCGCCCGCCCGATCCGCTCCCTGCGCCATGGCCAACATGGCGGACATTACCACCGCGGCGGCGAGCGATCCCGGCAGCCCGCGCGAGAGCGCGCCCCCGCCGCGGGGACGCGCCCCGTCCGCCCTCCCTCCCTCCTTCCTCTCCCTTCCCCTCCCTCGCCTGCCCACCCACTCGCTCCGCGGCGCGGCCGGCCCGCGGGAGCGTGCTCCGCCTCGGGCGCCGGGCGAGAGGGGCGGCGGCCCTCCGCGGGGCGGCCCTCCGCCGGGCGGGCGGCCCGCGCTCTCGCCGGCGGCAGGTGCCAGGTGCGCCGGTGCCCCGCGCCCCGAGCGTGCGCCTCTGCCTCTGCCTCTGGCTCTGCCTCCGCGGCCGCGGCTCCCGCTCGCCGGGCGCCCGGAGGAAGGCGCCGGGCAGAGCACCGCCGAGCGCGCGGAAATGGGCGAGCGCGCTGAAGTCTGCGAGCGGGAAGGGAGGTGACAGCCGGGCTGTCGCTGCGCCACCAGCCCGCACTCACACACTTGCTTTTGCACTTATGTGCCGACTGTTAGGACGCGGTGCAATGTGGCGCGCTCCTCCCGGAGGCTGCATCCTCGCAGACCCGCTTATTTACTTATTCGTGCAGCGCTGTCTCCAGGCGCGCCGAGCGCCGGCTGATTTGCAACCTCCGGTTCGCTGGTCCCCGGGAGGAGCGAAAGGTCCTCCCCGGCTGCCCGCGGGGCGCAGACCTGCCGAGCCCGCCGCCGCTCCAACGCGCCCGCAGCCCCGGCCCCCATCCCTGCAGCCCCCGCCTCCATCCCACAGCCCCGGCCCCCATCCCCGCAGCCCCTCTTTAGAGCCGACCGAAAGCCCTCTCCGAGGTGAGGAGCCGCTGCTCGTCCTCGCCTGCGCGGGGAGGATGTCATGGCAGCTTCGAGGGTTAATGCTGGCGGCTGCCAGACGCAACAAGTGCACTTGAGCCTGTCACCCGAACTATGTAGAGTTATTTAGCGGACGGTAGACATTCCTCTGATTTCAAAACTATTAAGAGTCCTTGAAAATTGAAGATCAAGTGTAACTAAGGCAGCGAGATTTCCGAAGTGGCAGAAGGGTGGACAGTATCAGCTACGGGGAAAGACGAAAAGAAGTTTGAGATAAAGTTCCTGCCCGCGTGGAGCTTCCACATCGGTGGGCTGACAGGTCGTTGGAAAGATGGATTAACAATAAGAGCCGCCCTAACCTGTTTGGCTCAGCGGATGGAGCGTCGGCCTGCGGACTCAAGGGTCCCGGGTTCGATTCCGGTCAAGGGCATGTACCTTGGTTGCGGGCACATCCCCAGTGGGGAGTGTGCAGGAGGCAGCTGATGGATGCTTCTCTCTCATCGATGTTTCTAACTCTCATTCCCCTTCCTTCCTCTCTGTAAAAAAGTCAATAAAATGTATTTTGAAACAAACAAAAAACAGTTAAGAGCCGCCAACGGTGGGAGAACCGGGCAACTGGAAAGATAAATGGCAGCAAAACAACAAACAAACCACAAGACGACAACAACAACAGTGTGAATACGTGGAGAAAACGATCCAGGAGATAACACAAGGCAGGAGGACATGATTAATTACCGAATGAGTTGTACTGGCAATGACTGCCGTGCGAGTTCGGAGAAAGGAGGCATTGCGTTAGCCTGAACTGATTAGAGAAAGTCCTGAAGAGGAAGGGAGATCGGGTTGCCTCAACTATACCAGCTATTGTGGAATCAGCCTCGTTTTGCCAAGTTTCTTGGTTAGTCTTGAAGCATTCCAGCTTTCTTACCAAATCCCGAGGAAGAGTGTAACACATTTTACCATGTTCTAATAGTTGATAAATACCCTGCCTCGTTCAGAGAGGAGATGGTGTGCTCAAGTCCAGACGTGTGAACAGTTGATTCCTACAGTCATTTCTATAAAAAACAAACAAACAAAGAAACTTCCTCCGTTAACTCCTCCTTCTCACCCACTTCTTCTCCTCTCCTTTTTTTTCCTCCTGCCTTTTCTCTCCATCTCCCTCCTTGAAGGCAGAATGGTGCATATGGACCCCTGGCAGTGTCTACCTAGTCGAACCCGCTTGGTGCAGCGATATTTGGGGCGTTGTTCAGCTGGGCTTGAGTGTTTTCCATCCACTTTGTTTTTGGAAACAATGGAGATGCTGTGACTCACTTCTCGTAAGCAACACCTTCCTCAGGCTGATGGGCATGTCCGGCTCTGAATGCTCCCCTCTGGAGCAGTTCCAGTTCTCTGCGAGGAAGGACAAGATGTTGCCGCCAGGGGGTCAGCCCTGTTCAGGCCCGAAGGTGGCTGAAGAAATGAGTCATCCAGAGCTTCCCATCTGGGTGCCCAGCACCTCTCCGGCTCAGAAAGGGTAGCTTTTCTCCATGCCCTATATTTATTGCTCCTTTCTCTCCAGAAAGGAAATATTGGGTATTTGTAATATACCAGCCACTATAGTGGTAACATATGCATATCCATATTAATTAAATTCCACTGAATTCTCATTACAACCCTATGAAGAAATATTTTAACTTTGCTAATAAGGAAAATGAAGCTCAGACAGATATTTGCCACGTTTCAACACGACTAACTCGCAGAACTGGGTTCAAAACCAGGTCTAGCCTGCGCTGCCCCCCAGCCCCCCCCAGCCCCCCGCCAAACTCCTGTTTCCTCTGCAGTGCCACCTTGCTGTTCGATGGCTAATGGAGTGCATGACCCAGAGCCTAAAGATGCAATGCCCTCAATGAGGGCAGGAACAACACCTGCTCTGTTAACCCTGTATCCCTAGTTCTGTGCCTCACACGGAGCAGACACCTCATATATACTGGTTGACTGATAAATCCCCTCAGGACACTCTGACACCCCACTTCACTCCAGCTTAGAGTTCATCAGACCTTATTGGCCCGCCACCTGACCTAACCATTGCTGCCAGTATTTGCCCTTATAGCCCACCCTGCTCTCTACCTTCCTACCTTGAGCATAGGAATTTAAGAACCAATGAAAGCAATTCAAAGAAACTTCTTAAAATCTGAAATTTTATTACATAAACAGGTCTTTTGCTATGGTAGTTGTTGTTTTGTTGTTCTTTTCTTTGAGCATGTAACAGATTTCTTCTCCGAGTCTCTATGTTCCTCCTGCCCTGTAGGCAATGATTATAGAGCTGGGAATAAAACGGTTTGAGGCAGGTAACACATCATGCTTTTCAAGTGAGACCCAGCCTGTGTTTTCTTGGCTTCCAACTCAGTACCCAAACCAGAATGCCTCTTTCCACATTTGGAAAGTAACTTTTATTTGTATGCACGTATTCTTTTTCATAAAGTTTACTTCTAATCTATTTGCTGAACACCCGTATACTATACTTGTTAGGGCTAAAAGCAGAAAATAGCTTTTCAACTTTTGAAGTAGATCCTGTTATAAAATGTCTTTATCAAAACCTGTTTCAAATGATTGTGCAGCCTAACAGCCTATTTTAATTTCCATGTACAATGAGCTAAGTACACTTATTCTAAAATCAGTCTACTGCAAATATGTTCTGGACCCATTAAAAAAAAAAAAGACATGCATTTAGCCAAGCAAGTGTCATAAATACATATCTAAGAATTAGAAATAGCTTTACAGCCATATCAAAAATAAAATCACACCCTAGCCGGTTTGGCTCCGTGGATAGAGCGTCGGCCTGCGGACTGAAGGGTCTCAGGTTTGATTCTGGTCAAGGGCACATGCCTGGGTTGCAGGCTCGATCCCCAGTGGGGGGCGTGCAGAAGGCAGCCAATCGATGATTCTCTCTCATCATTGATGTTTCTATCTCTCTCTCCCTCTTCCTTCCTCTCTGAAATCAATAAAAATATATTAAAAAAAGAAAAATAAATCACTGTCTAAATGTAGTTTAAATTAGAATAAAAGTCAAATAACAATAAGAATTGAGTTTATATTCCAGTTTCCACTTCCCCTTACTACCATCAGGACAGGCTGCTTCCAAATAATGAACAAATTACTTTTTGAAGAAGCTTAGAGCTAGTAAACACAGTTGCTATTCAACCATTTCAGAATTTTGTAAATGTCACGTTCTTTCTAATTGGCTCTCTACTTCAGCAAACCCAACTGAAAGTTAATTGGGTTGGTATGTGAACTGCATCCCCACCTCTCCCCCAGTGTTCCCAGGAATGAGCCCGGTACCAATAAGGCTTCGTTGTTTTCATCTGTAATCTGAATGTGGGGTCTGCATTCAGTACATCGGCCAGAATCAGCCTCCTGGTTCCAGTGCCCTCGGCTGAGGCAACTCTGGATCTTCGAGACACAGAGACGGAGACCGCCCTCAAAGGTGACATGCCAAACATCTACCTCCACCTTTATATTTGCAACAGTGAGAAAACCAAATGCCGAACAAAAACTGTGGCTGCGGCTCAGCCGCCTAGCAGCACCGCTTCTCTCAGCCCTGGTTGGAATCACAGGGTGCCACCTTGTGTATAAGCGGACGATTTACTTCCCAGTTCCACAAAGGACCCAGAGAGACTCAGAAATAATCAGCCCCAAAGCTCTGTGTTTTATTAACCAAGGAAAAATGAGACAGATGTAATCGAAGGAAACAGATTTGAAAACACACAGCTCCAGATGGTCCACAACACTCAATTTCAAATCACACCAATAGCCTGTCTCATTTGTTGCCCCACCCTGACCAGAAAACACACCCAATGGCTCAAACATGGAATAGATTGATGCCACTCATTCAAGCTTTTGGATGGGGATATGGGAAATAGGTAAAGCTCTGACAGAGCTAACAAATCTGGCTAGGACAATTATCTGTGTCCAAACAGCAAGCGAGTTACATAGGTTTAATTTCGGGACTTTGAAGTTCTGAAAGGCACCAGTTTCCATCGAGTTGATAAATATGATCCTACTTATTTTAATAAAGTGCCGAGTTTGAAACAGAGAAATACGATTGTTGAAGCAAGGCCCCGGGAGGTAAAGTAGGATCCTTCCCCATCCAGCTACCTTGCCCTTGAGAAATCCCACCCTTCTCCAAGTTCAGCACAGCTGCCATCCATCTGAAGCCACCATTACACTCAGGGAATTGGCTGGACCTGTCAGATTCTCTTCAGCAGCGAGGTGGAGTGGAGACCCGGGGGCTTTGGTGCTACAGCTGCACTTCTGCTGGCTGAGGTCTACTGAAACATCATTTCTCAGGTGCCTGCCCTGGCCTCCTCCACCAGGCATCCTTTTCTTCTCAGGCATCTCTGAAAGGTAACGTGGAAGATGGTTTCCCTCTCCCTGTGAAGACAGGTTAGCCTCCCCGGTGTGCTGGCACATCTCAGACAACTGTAGCAGGCTCCAAGCCCCGAGCTCGGGGCGGGGGGCGGGGGGAGGCGGGGGGGGGGGGGGGGGATGCGGGGGATCTTAAGTGTTAGCTTAGAGGAGTCCATCTTTAGAAACCTTGAGCTGCTATTCTAAATGTCTCTCCCCTCACCAATTTTTAAAAAATCTCTTCTACCACCAAAGGACTAATGTTTATAAACACAGGTTTGGGAATGAAATAGGCAATTGGAAGCCTAAATTAAAGAAAATCCGTGAACTGATTTAGTAAGCCTTATTGATCTTGTCTTTGTTGCCCCCAAGAACAAGCTGGCCTGTTTCCTAAGAGGTATGGTGTTAGCATAGTGAGAGCCCCTAAACTCCAGAGTGACTTGTCAGGAGGCAGAAAGGAAAGCACCTGAACGTCTCCAAATCAGAAGACGGGTCTACTTGTCTTTTGTCAGCCATTAAAGGTAACTCTGGCAGAGGAAGAGACAGAAGCCATTGAGATAAAATACACTAATTACCTGGATATTTACTGCTTCGCGTACCCCTCTCACCTTGTTTCAGAGAGACTTTGAGGTGACTTCTGAGAGCAGCTCAGTTGTGCTAGGATAGCATTTGGGCCCTAACTTTCCCAGTAAGGTGAAATATCCTCGTCATGAAAACGTGACTTGTCAGCTTCACAATGTCCATTAAATAAAACGATTGCTCAGGAGATTTACAACTGTTCCTGGTTCTGATGGGAATATCCATGAGTTCTTAAACAGAGTACCGAGGTGGTATGACAGACATCTCAACAGTATCCTGAGATACAATAGACCCGCAAGGGGCAACCCAGAGCTGTTTCTTACAGTGACCCTCTTTGCAAGCGGATGGCGTCCTCTGCAATCCCGCACAAACAATTCTGCAAGGGTTACGATGACCTGGGTGTCTGAGGCTGGGAGCCCCACCCCATGCAGATCGGGGAGTGGGAATGGCCTCCAAGAAATCCTCCCTGAATAATGTTTTTCTCTCAACTGTCACCTGCTAAACCGTGTGGCTGAGAGCTCAAAATTGTGCTCTATTACAATTGCCTTAAGTGTGGCTCTTCTAAGTGCCCAATTAAGGGCAGACCCATATGCCTTAAATGACTGTCTTGTGGAGGACAGAGTTAACTTCCTTTTCTGGAAAGAAAGGAGCTTTACAAGGACCAGTGCCTGAATAGAAAGCTGTCCCTCCTGCTCTTGCAGCGAGCTAAGGGTTTCTCTATTGGCAGGGCCAAGAGGTACATTGGCCTTTGCATAAACAAGGTGTACATTGCTCTCTCAGGATAGATGACAGTTGTGGGGGTGGGGGTGGGGAGGGTGTTTTTGCACTGCATCCACATGAGGTTGTCCAGTGGTTGGTAACTATAGATTACGGTTCCAACTCCACTTCCAGTGCCTACATTGTGCCTTTACTTAGAGAGCAGCTCCATCTATAACCGCTCCTTGCTATAAACAGCTTTATGTTCAGCAGGCTGTATCAAAGGTGGTTTTGAAAAAAAAAAACACCACAACTGAGCTTCAGAATATCTTCTTTTACAGGAAGATACCGGCTCCTCCTACTCAAAGCCATGCAGGGATGTCTTTGTACCAAGCCTCCCATCTTCCACACTTACCCACTCCAGCAGTCCTTCCCAGCATGGCATTCCCCTGCAAGGCTGGTGCACAGGCCCAGGCCCACAGATGACCCAGACCTGCCATTTTAGGACAATGTAACATGGACAAAGGGATTCTAGAATGGATGTTGGTTTGAAGGCCAATTTTCTCCATCACATTGATGGCCTCTATAAAGTTTGGAGGCAATTATAGCTTGGTCTGGAGCTTGTTGCTTGAAAGCCCTACTGAGTTTCTTAGTCCTTTCTTCTACTATTTCTCTATTTCATGGAGATGAAATGGCCTAAATAGTATGTTTCAAATATGTATGTTTGCAATAGCTCCAGCTGCTTAAAAACGTGCCCGAGTGGCTAACCAAAGAAAACATTTGAAACCTATTTTAGACACAGAGACAAGTCTGGAACATTGTATCAAAATATTCCCTCTAGTGAGGGAAATGAGATTGCAGGGAAAGGGATAGTGGTGAAGAGAAATCCTTAACTTCTCACTCCACAGACCCCTCTGTAAAGGTTAAATAATAACAATAATTCTAGAGAGATGGTTTAAAAAACCCATTTAAAAAAATTGAAGTCAGATAATGGAGCACAGTTGGGCTTTGAAGGAAGACAAAGCTTGTCTCCATGTATTCTACGACCCCTGAAACATTGTTAACCTCTGTGACTATTTCATAGCCTCCTTATGAGAACTAACAGTTAAACCGATACAACTTGGCTAACAGTACCTGGCAAATAGAGGCCCAATCAACATTAAGACTACTCTTTCCGTTCCCTTCCCTCTGTCTTTTTATTTACATAGCTCGAGGTGATTAAAATTAGATAAAATTAGAACCATAGCACACAGAAGATGAAACGTTGAGTTTCTACTCTGGTTTATGGTTTATTTTAATAATTAAATTTAGAACTTTAATTTAGAACTAAATGGAACATTCCTCCCTCCCCTCACCCCCAATAACCTAATTTTCTGGCCCTGTTTGGTTCTCATGCTTGGAGTGGAACTGTCTTCAGATCCTCATGGCCATTGGGCCCTGCCAAAGAGATAACATTAGGTGCGAAGAGCTTATCTTTATTAAGAATGGGCACAGTTATATCTAAATATTTAATTAGACTCTGAAAATTCTGATTTGTTTTTCATTTTCCAAAAGTTCTCTTTAATGACTATGATAAGATGAATCCCATGACCTTGATACTCACATTTGCGTTTCCTTCTTCTTTTCTCTTACCCTCATTTCCTCCCTTCCTTTCATTCTCTTCTTATTTTAGAAAATTCTAAAGCTAATTTTTAAAAATTCAAATTTCTGTCTGAACAGCACCATGGTTAGCTCCTATTCAAAATCAGCCAGAGATGGTCTACTTATCCATGAAATATCCGTAAGCTAGTTTCTGAGTTTGTTTACCTGTAAAATACCGCTACCACATTCACCAATGAGGTTGTAAAAATTATTAGCAAGAGTTTTAATGTAACATATTGGTAGGCCTTCCAAAGGAATTTACAAATGGTGTTTAAAAATAATGTATGTGTGATTGTTTTCAACAAATCTGTCAGAACATAGCCACCCGAAAGAGCCAGACAGTTCTCAGAGTCCAACCTGGTAACTAAAGTGAGTGAGCCATTTGAGTTGATTTTTTTTTCTGGTCGGAGAGGAAGGAGGTAATGACTCTAGTTTGCTCACATGATTTGTAAATTATCTCTGAAGGCTTTTTCAAAAGAAGGGTCCCAAGAATACAGTAAGCTTGTCCAAATCTCCACTTTGAAGGGTCACACTGATTTGGATGTGTATATATTAGCATGTTTACTAAGCCAGACCCGTCACTAACTGACCTTTTCTTTATTATCTATTGATATAATTTAGTTAAGAGGAGAACATTGGAACATAAGACTTGGTTTACCAACGTTTTCTGACCCTGAGAGATGAGAATTTTCTTTAGACAAGAGAGTTTAGCTCAAAAAGAGCAATAAATACGCTGTTCAACACTGTTCTCTGACAACATATTTATTCTATATTAGTTTTACAAATTTATGAACAGCTCTGAAGACATTCTGTTTGAATGAGAGAGTATGCAAGCTTGATTTTATTTGGTATTTTTAATATATTCTTTATACAGATTTTTATCACTTTTAGAATCACCTTACCATAATTAGAAGTAATTTGGCATTATATGAAATAGTAATAAAAAAGGGAATAGCCCCCAAAATACTTAGAATTAAGAATGTCAACTTCATCTCCAGCCCCAAACCAAATATGTGTTTCCCACCCTAGAAGCTCAGGCGTATTCTCAGCAGTACAGCGAACTTCCCGGAGCGGGCACAATTACAGACTTCTCCACTGCCCCGTTGCCTGATCTATAGCAATAAATTCCCAGGGTGGCAGCACAATTACATACAATGTGATCACCATCACAGCAGGCCCAGCTAGACATGGATACACAACGTGATCACTTACCCAGTAGGCACTGTTCAGTGTGGTTAGACAACATGATCACGACACAGCAGGCCCTTTTCAATATGGATTCTTAATATGGCCATGACTAATATACCAGGCAACGTGCAGGCTTCGCACTGCAGCCACCATCCGTCCATGCAGGAACTGCTGGACGGGGATATGTCATCGAATACCTGGCTCCACATGTGCACTCAGGTACAGACACCCTGCACAAGGCCATTTAGCACAGCGTGTTCTGCCAAACAGACATTTGACCAGAGACGCAGTGGAAACAGGTTTGGCCCTGAAGACAACATGTGATAGGGCTCCCAATTAGGCCTATTCTGACTTTAGCCAAGTGTCAATAAACGAAACCTACTGAACACAAGATCTGCGACAGAGAAAACGTCATCACAGAAGGACCTGGAGGAAAAGACAAGGGCGCATCGCACCACCTGGTGTGCAGGACTTTCCTGCACCCCCATGGCCAGTGCTTCAGGCAGAAGAGAACACATTTGACATTATCCTGCTTTCTCATTAGAGCACAGCCTTTTGATGGAAGGTGTGAAAGTACTTCCTGTAAGGTTATCAACAGTTGTATAGAATAAAAAGGGCAAGTTTTTCAGGCAAATAAATGGATACTTTTTTTTTTTTTTGCCAGCTTTAAAGAAGCAAATGGATTTGCAAATTTGGAATCAAAGTAAAATCTGAAATCAGATTTTAAAAAAGAGAGTAATTATTTTATCAAAAAGCTTTTCTTTTAGGTTTAAATGATGCTACTCCCATAGATTCCAACATGGCTGATCTGGAATGTGGCCCAGAAATATACTTTTAACAAATATGCCATGTGGTTCTGCATCAGACTCTTTTATACAGCTTTATCCCACTCTCTTTTCATGCTCATTTTTTCTCTAATTTTTACCTTCCTCTTCCTCTCCTTGTGTATCCCCTTCATTCTCTTGTCTCTTTCCTTTCTCCTATCTTATGCCCTTTTTTTCCCTCTAGGTATGGGCAGGGATAGGTAGAATAGTTGGAGGGTTATGAGGAAAATAGAAGAAAGAAAATCCTGCCCATTTTATCAGCCTCAAGCTATGCTCACAAATAGTATGAAGTCTCACTGTATTGCCTGTGCCCCTTTAATTGTAATACATAGTTCATGCCACCTGATTTTCTACAATCATGATTAATTGAGGGAGGTCTTCCGGAGCCAAGGGAAGAGAGGCAGAGATCTTATTCCGAGCCTGCAATTGTCCAAGTTTGGTTCCATCAACTAAAAGTTCCTACATTTAAAATCCCTTCGGTTGCTGAAACCGGTTTGACTCAGTGGATAGAGCATCGGCTTGCGGGCTGAAATGTCCCAGGTTCGATTCCGGTCAAGGGCATGTACCTGGGTTGCGGGCACTTCCCCGGTAGGAGATGTGCAGGAGGCAGCTGATCGATGTTTCTAACTCTCTATCTCTCTCCCTTCCTCTCTGTAAAAAATCAATAAAATATATTTTAAAAAAATAAATAAATAAAATAAAATCCCTTCGGCAAACCTGGGATTGGAGCAGCTTTTGTCTAAATTTCTCACCAGTGGCCTTTGGAAATAATGAGGCTCCAGTGTTCCCTTTCCTCTGGCCTCTGTCCCAGTTTTCCATCTATTTACTGGTAGTTTGGCTTTGTTTATTTCTGTTGTGGACTGTTTTATTGACCATGAGTGAAGCAATGTAGTTTGAAGAACCCTAAGAGTCAGGAGGCTCATGTCCACCTCTGGACCTGGCTTTAGCTAACCTGTGATCTTGGACAGATCATGCAACCTCTTCAGTCTCATTGTCCTCATTGTAAAGTGAGGGGGTTATCTGTAATGTTCATTTTATTTCTAACATTATACAAATTAAAAGATATTAATCTTCTCTAATGCTTCAAGATAAATAAGTTTTTAGCATCTAGAATAAGTGAATTTTTTGGCCTTAAAAAATTAAACTATTTTTTTTCTAACATAGCCGTACTAGAGTCAGAATTAAATGGCTGCCAAACTTGTCTGTTTGGTCATAATCAAAGTTAGCCTGAATGGTAAAATACAAACATATAAAAAACATAGCATGTAAAATAGGTTAATGTTTTAAGTTAAACTACAAGCTTCTCAAATTTTCTTGTTGTTGTTGTTGTTGTTGTTAGAGTGGAAAAGGAAAGAGAGAGAGAGAGAAAGAGAGAGAAACATTGATGTGAAAGAGACACATTGATTGGTTGTCTCTCGCACGCAACTCAACAATTTACTATATTTTACATTCACAATAACGTTGTGGGTTTTCAGGTAGATATTTTGCCATTTGCTCCAACAGAAAACCAAGAATGAGAGAAACTGAGTATTTTGACCAAATAGTCATTAATAGGCAGGACCAGGACTGAAAGCTTTGTCGACTGCGTCCTAGATCTTCCCACTCACCGTGTTTTATCCTTCAGGTTCCTGATCCTGGCATGCATCCTGTCCTTCCCCCCTTCATGTCTTTGCTCATGAACCTATTGCCCCCTTTCTACCTGTTCACATACTTTTCAAGGCTATATTTTGCCCTAAAGCTTTCTCTGACATACTCCAAGGCCATCAGTCAGAAGTTATCTCTCCACAGTTTCTTTTCCCCGTGACTTTTTTTGTTTTTGTTTTTGTAGATTTTGCTTAAGATACCTGTCACTTTCTATGTTGTGCCATAGTTAGCTGTGTACATGTCTTGTCTCTTCCGGATCGTAGGCACTAAGGGCAGATATTTTCTCATCTTTGAATCCTCATAGCATTTAGTAATAAGTCTTACTTAGTAGCAAGTAGAAAGCACAGTAGGCATTACTGAGTATTTGAATGAATGAATAACTGAATGAATGAATGAAGTGATAAAGGTACAAGTCCCAAGAACATGGTCTTTGAAAAAGAAACCATTTCCAGCACTTTCCTCTCTCCCCGGTTTACCCTGTTTATTCCAGAGCTGAGGGCAGACATATACTGTAGAGACGTTCAGTGATTTCTAGCCAATGTACCTTCTGTTTAATTTTTATGGAAGGGTCACCTAATTTCTCACACAAAGTCAACCAGGCATGGAGCATGAAACATGGGATTAATAACCATAAAAAGCTATACAAGGATAAGGCATTTTTACTAATAGATTGGGGCCCAATGATGGAGGGCCTTGAGCATTAGGCTAAGGGGTTTGCACGTGCTAACTGCATCAGATGCAGAAGGTCTTTCACCGAGCGTTCCCATCACTTCCTGGGTAAAGTCAGCTACCTCTTTTACACAATGTAATATAATCAGGCCTACTGGCAATATACACATTTGGTAACTGGTGTAGGCTACACACTTATCACTCACATTATTAAGTTAACTTGCTACAGGTTCACATTTTAAGCATAGGCTTCCAATGTTCCCTCCCCTGTAGAGTGACAGGTCTATCTTCTGGCCCGAACATTGGGGCCACCTTTCCAAATTTCTTGTTCTCACGACTCCCCCCTCTCAGGCCCACATTAGGGACAGTCTTCCCAGCTCCACTGATTCCTGAAGAATTAAACTCAATCCTGGTCTGGGGCCCAGCATCCACTACCCACCTCAGATCGAAAGGAATTCCCACTTCATGTAGGTGAAAAAAATTTAAATTAATTAAGGGTGAATATATGAATAACTGGCATTGTCTCAGAGGATCTGCAATAGCAGTTTAACACTCACTGGTTCTAAATATCTGTTGGCTTTTATGTTATGCTTAACTTTTTGGTTGTCATTAATAATAGATTATTTGCAAAATTAAAATAAAGATGAAATGAATTCCTTGTAGCTGTGGTGGCCTTTTCATTTCTGCGGCCCACCCACTAACTGCTTTTAACTGTGGCCCTATTTCTCCATGATCAGACGCTTACTGGTCTCCCAACGCCAGTGGTTTCCTAACTAGACATGCCTGCCCAGTCTTGCCTCTTCCTCTCCAGTCTCCACAGTGGTATCAGCGTGGTCACTCTGAGTGTGCAGGTCTGTTTGTGCCTTTCCGTTGCTTCCTTAGCATGGCTTGTACCCCTCCATGGCCCTTCCCTCTGCCACTTCCCCCATCACTCGAAGCCCCAATGTCTCCATCCTTTAGTCATACCACACCCCCTGCACTCCACCCCCTGCACTTCAAGCCATGCTCTTTTACAGCTTGTCTTTTCATGTTATTCCCTGGAGTTTCTGCTCAGTATCCTCATATTCTACTTGAGGTTTCATCTCTATCAGTCCCTTCTCTGTGAAGACGCTCTGATGGGGATGCCCTCCCATCCCCCCCACCTTCGGCATCATCGATGCAGGCCTTCTCTCAGCACCTGATGCAAAATGAACTCCAGTGGGGCATTATTCATACCCATCACCACTGTTTGTTGGCTCACCTGTCGCCTCACTAGATCCTGAGCCTTTTATTGTTCCAAGACCGCGTATGTACCCAATGCATAGTTGTTAAATGAATGACTAATGAGCCCACAGACCTCGACTTTAGAAAGCACTCCAGAAATTCTAGTTCCCTTTTGCCCTTTCTCCTATCTCTTATTCTACTTAGCTCCTAAAAACCATCATTTCCATTTCAGCTCAACCTAGGTCACCATATGGGGACCCCACTTACAAATGCCCACTTTTAGGGAGTCTGATCACCAGTCACAGTGAAGAGGTCATTTTCAATTTTCAAGAAGTCTAGAGGGAAAGAAAACTCCTCCCACCCATCAACTGTTATTTTACTGTCTTGCCTGGACCGAGCCTCAAGGCATACGTACACTTTGGGGGGAAAGAAAAAAAGGTTTTGTCATATTCATTCCTACACCTAAAATTCTGTAAAACAGAATTTTACCCAACAGAAGTAATGATAAGAAGGACAAATAGAGGTGATGCCCAAACCAATGTAAACTAGATGCTCCGTTAAGACTTGGACGCCTTCTCTGTGCCCGGCTCCCTGTGAGTGAGGTGCTTGCACACGTTCTCTCTGGTTGGAATCAGTGACCTGGATCGGGTTTCTCACCACTGGCGCAACTGACATTTTGGGCCAGACACTTTTCTGTTGTGGGGCTTTCCAGTGGACCTTGGGATGTTTAGCAGCATCCCTTGCCTCTATCCAGTAGATGCCAGCAGCAACCCTACCCCAACTGTGACCACCGGAAATGTCTGCAAAATGTCTCCAGACATTGCCAACGTCCTGTGGGGGCGACGTCAGCCCGCTTCAGAATCACTGATGTCCTCATTTTTATATTTTAGCTAATGTGTCACCACCTCTTAGAAGCCTTTCTTGACCCCTCAGAGTGGATTACATGTCCCATGACATGTTCTTATACATTGTACACCATTCCTTTAGAGCAGTGGTCGGCAAACTCATTAGTCAACAGAGCCGAATATCAACAGTACTTATTCAAAATAGACTCGCCCAGGCCGAAAACCGACTTCTGCGCATGGGCCACAAAGTTTCCATCTCACTGTACACGCGCCCACACGTGGTATTTTGTGGAAGAGCCACACTCAAGGGGCCAAAAAGCCACATGTGGCTAGCGAGCCGCAGTTTGCCAACCACGGCTTTAGAGTATGTATCAAGGTTTGCAATGATATGTTCATGTGTTCATGCTTGTCCGCTTATGCTTTTTCTCCTAGTCTATAAGGTCCATGAAAGTTCAGGCTGGGGCTGTTTTTCTCAGGTGGTATGGCTTAGCACAGCACCTGGCTCATAGTAGGTGTCCCTTAAAAAAACAATGTATAAAAGAGAGAATGCAGAGGTAGAGAGATCAAAGATGTAATCTCTGCTCTCCGTAACAAAATTAAAAAAGAAACAGATAAAACATACATGGGAACCATTGGCCTGAAATATGTAAGAAGCAATGTATTCAAGGGGGTGGGAGCTTATAAATAAAATTCCTTCTGTAGAACCAAGAAACAGTGGGAAGCAGCTGTACAATTAGTGTGGAAGAGTCTCTGGTGAGACACCATGGGGGGATGAAGGGATGGGCACACACCGACATCTCTAGGAACCGGGCCAGGGAGGCTAACGCCCATGGAGCTGAGGCTCACGTGATGGCTACAGGGAGGGCTTCACAATTCCACGTGCAGGCAGGACTCCACCTGTACGGAAAGCAGGAGCAGCAGCTGTGGCTCTATGGGAACCCGGACAGAGAGCCGCTAGGTGTGCATGAGTGGAATCATTGGCCGCCAGGTTCTGATACATGCTGTACCCATGGTTAAATTCAAAACAAAGTAATCATGATTCTCTTTTATATGAATGAAGATGTAAGCAAAATAGGAACTACCCTTTTTTTTCTCGTGTTGATCTGCTAGTAACACCTTCTCCAAATAAGGGGACTTAGATTGTTCTCATCTTTTCTTGCTCTAAACTCTTTGCTTTGATTTGTTTGCTGTTTGTGTATTAGGAGGGTGTTAGAAGCAGGGCCTTGACAGGAAAAGGATGGACTTGATAAAGGTGTTGTGTAGAGGATGTGTTGGGAAACCACAAGGATAGTGCTATATCTGGGGTCTAACAGGGAGGCACCCTTGTCACCTCTACACCTAAAGAAGTAAAAGAGAGGTTACAGGAAGAAAGAGGGAGAGGGAGGAAAGAGAGGGACAGACCCACGGGAGAACTATATAGGTAGAGAGGGCCACCTGCCATGAGCTGTGGCTTTGGAGGAGGATGGACCAGCTGTGGTGACCAGGCAGCACAGAAAATGAATCCATACCCACCTTTGCGCTTGTCCTCCCTCTCAAATCTGCTGCTGCTCATCATTGGTAGCAATCAAGCAGGCAAGGTCACCTGCTGATGCAGTCAACAAAGGTGAGCTTCTTGGGGCCCAGGATAGGGAAGAAAAGGGAGCCAAGAAGACGTGGAGGGCAGCAGAAAACACCCAGCACCATGTAGAATTACCATTTCCAGAGGTGGACCATCACATTACTTCAGACTTAACATCAACAGTTTGTAAAATAGCATTGATTGCGTTGCAAAGTTTTAACTGGAGATGGAATATACTTTCAAGTGTGTATGTACTTTGAAGGTAGCCACAACATAGGGCAGTGGCTCTCAATCTTCCTAATGCCACGACCCTTTAATACAGTTCCTCATGTTATGGTGACCCCCAACCATAAAATTATTTTCGTTGCTACTTCATAACTGTAATTTTGCTACTGTTATGAATCGTAATGTAAATATCTGATATGCAGGATGTATTTTCATTGTTACAAATTGAACATAACTAAAGCATTGTGATTAATCACAAAAACAATATGTAATTATATATGTGTTTTCCGATGGTCATAGGCGACCCCTGTGAAAGGGTCGTTCGACCCCCAAAGGGGTCGCGACCCACAGGTTGAGAACCGCTGACATAGAGAAAGCCTGCATGACTGTCTCTGAGGCTTGATCATTTTCAGAGTCATCATAGTGGTTCAGAATCATAACGAGGCAGGCACCAGCCTCCAAACTGCCTGTTGCATTCTTGAGCATGGCTGCATGAAAGAGGCTGGATAAAACTTAACCTGCCCCTGCCTCTCCCCGTTATGGGTGTGATAGGGTCACACAACAGAGCCTTCTTAACTTTCCCTACAAGGAAGTAGAAGCAGCAGAAGCAAGAAGAGCCATCACTAGCTCTTTGAGGAAGTGGGAGGGAGGGAAGGAGAGAGGGAGAGGAGAAGGGAGAAGGAGGGAGGGAAGGAGAGGGAGAGAGAGAGAGAGAGAGAGCGAGAGAGCTTGAAAGCTGTTGGGATGAGAGGCCCCTTGGCAATACAATAGGTGGCTAAAAAGGAATGTCAGAAAGTTTGCCTGTGTGTCATGTGACATTACCTCTCTCTCCTTAGAATTCTCTGAGTGACCTAAGTAAAAATTTAAATTGCTTCCCAATTTTTTATTTGAAAATGAAGCTGTTCAGTAGAGACCCCCAAGTCATCTCAGCTGTCTGTAGGCCGCAGAAGCAAAGAACAGATGGCCATCTGGACAGGGGCCCTAGAGCCAGAAGGAAAATACGAGGAACATGGGAACTCAGAGATGCCAGTCTCAACATGATGCCCAGGTGAACGCTCCCCTGCTCTCACCATGTTTTCCAGGAAGGGAGAGCATGTTTATCGGGGGCAGTGTGAAGGGCGCATGGATGAGGAAAGTGCAGCCTAGCTCAACAGACTAACAGGCACAAACATTTAAGAAATAGGTTGGCAGCCACACTTAACTGGACAGACCTCCTTTCAGGATAATGGCGCCTACTAGGAGCGATCCTGGTTGCTGTCTGAGACCCAGCCCTGGCTTCCGCCTGTCCCATCTCTTCAGTCCTGATCTGGGCTTGTTGCCCATGCTCCCATCTGTCTTGCTCACTGCTTGGCACTTCTTCCTGTTCATAACTTTAGCCTCCACCTGTCTGTGCCTTTGGTGAGCCCCCTCTGCAAACTCTAGCCGTAGCATGCATGTGAACTATGAGCTTTGATTAAGTGTTTTTCTCAACAATATATTTCTTCCAATCTTGTTTGGGTTTCTTGACTGTCTTGGCTTGAAATATATACTATTTCTACATCATAACGAGGACAAATTGGGGTCTGATACCAAACCGAGTTCATGACAATATCCTCAGGATATTCCAGCCTGGCCCAGGCCAATTACCTCAGTCTTTGCAAACCAATATTATATCGCTAATATTTATTAGGTGTTTTTTTTTTTTTCCTGTAAGCCTAGCCCTTTGCATGGATTATCTCATGGAATCCACAGGAAACACCTGTATGTAAGAGAAGACTACTGTTTCCATCTTATAGATGACAATGTCAAACACAGACAGGATGAGTAGCTCCCCTAAGGCCAGGTAGTGGGTGGTACAGTGGGCACTGGAACCCAGCCTGTCAGACTTCTGAGCCTCTGCCCTCAACCACTGTGCTCCATGTGCCCAGAATGCCCCTAACCCCCCGAGGGGATGCCCCTCGGTCTACACCAGCTGTACCTTCTGGTCAGGAGCCCCATCCCTTATACCGTCCAGGGTGAGCGCCTTCTCACTCTCAACTTACCGGTTTCCTCCTCAGAGAGGCTCCCTGCTCACCAGTCTAAAGACGGTCTCTCCCGCTTACATTCTCTCATGCACATTCTTCTTCTGTTTCATTTGTCCCCATAAATCTTCCTTTGTGTGTTTACTTGTTTAATGGGTTCTCTTGCTCTGTAAGGGATGGGACTGAGTCTGTTTGGCTCAGCACCATATTCCCAACATTCAGCTCAGCCACCGACCCACACTAGTCAGTATCTTTTGAATAAAGGAGTAAATGAGTAGACTTCCTTCTGGCATTCTTCACACCCCAGAATCTTCCAGAATTTCCCTCCGTTGCCTAAATTATTGAGCAAATTTTTTCTGCTCTTTGCTTCCTGCTGAGAAAGCAAACATTCATCCTTTGAAGGTAGATTTTATTTTCAGAGATAGATAAGACTTGTTTGAGGTCAAATTTGCAATGAGCAAGTTTGTCACAACTAAGTAACCTAACTTTGGTTCTAAAATGCCTTGTGCTTATAAAGTAGTAAGACTGTCCTAGCCTGTACAGCTCAGTTGGTTGGGCTTTGTCCCATGTATCAAAGTGCTAGTTCAATTCCCAGTCAAGGAACATTCCTACGTTGCGGGCTCAATCGCTGGTCAGGCCGTGCAGGAGACAGTCAATTGATCTTTCACTCTCACATTGATGTTTCTCTCTCTGGCCTCCTTTCCTCTCTCCCTAAAAATTAATAAAAATATATTTTCAGGTGAGGATTAAAAAAAAATGATGGTCAGCGTTGCTCAATGGTTAGAATGTTGGTCCATGCACTGAAGGGTCTCAGGTTCAATTCCTGATCAAGGGCAGATACCTGGGTTGCAGGTTCGATCCCCAGCCATGGGTAGGGGCACGTGTGGGAAGCAACCAATTAATGTGTCTCTCTCACATTGATGTTTCTCTCTCTCTCTCTCTCCCTCCTTTCCACTCTCTAAAAAGCAATGGAAAAAAATATCCTTGGTGAGGATTAACAAAAAAAAAAAAAAAAAAAAAAAGAAAGAAAAAGACACATAGTGTAAAGATTAAATGAAATTAATAATTTTTACTGCCCACCAAGGACATTCTTTTTTTAATCCTCACTGGAGGATATGCTCTTATTGATTTTAGAGAGAGAAGGAGGGAGAGAGAGAGAGAGAAAGAGAGAGAAACATTGATGTGAGAGAAAAACATCCATCGGTTGCCTCTCTTACAGGCCCTGAATGGAATTGAACCCGAAACTCGGGTATGTGCCCTGACTGGAATTGAAGTCGGCAACCTTTTGGTGTAAGGGATGATGCTCCAACCAACTGATCCACCTGGCCGGTGCCCACCAAGGAAATTCTTAATTGCAATAGGATTTTCTCCTTCTTTCTCTCTTTTTCTTCCCTTCCTCCTTCCCCCTCCCCCTTCCCTCCCTCTCTCCTTTCTTTCTTTCTTTCTTTCTTTCTTTCTTTCTTTCTTTCTTTCTTTCTTTCTTTCATGTGTCAATAAAGGATACAATTACTGCTGCCTGGTGCTGCTACCTTGATTTGTGCAAGGGCACCACCGGCAGGTTTGACAACCATTGCTTTCACACCACCAGTGCAAATGTCAACGCAGCAGGAAAGGCAAATAACACAGCATTATAACAAAAATAGTTTCGACCATTTAATCCCTCCAAAGCAGGCTCCCAGGAGTCTGCAGACCACTCTGCGAACTGCTGTGTTAGTCTTCCTGCTATCAAATTTTCCAAGAGCAAAGTTGTGTCATTATCTTCCTGTATAATGTGATGAGACAATCTCTCTCTATATATAAAATAGAGGAATATGCTAATTAACCGGGACGCCGTAACGGGTCGATGGGACAGGAGGAGGTTGTGTGTGCGGGATGGCAGGGGCCTCCATGTGCCTGCGCTCGGGGAGGACCTGATCAGCAGAGGCCGCAGCTGCTTCAAGGGCCAGAGTGGGAGGCAGGGCCGGACTGGCAGTGGCCGCAGCTGCTGCGGGGCCTGGGGAGCGAGGCAAGGCCAGACTGGTGAGTTGAGGGTGGGCGGTGCTGCACAATTTCGAATTGTGCACTGGGCTCCTAGTATACTCATAAAACAGTGTAAGCCCAAAACTGGAAAATGGCTCCAAATCCACAGAGGAAAAAGAATGTGGGAGAGGAAAGAGTGTCATAGACAAGAAAAGCAATTCTTGTTACAATGTGTTTAGATAACAAATGCACTACAATGGCACTGACTCTAAAATCTGCTTTCCTTTGCCTACAGTAGACTTCAAGAATGGTCTCACCCTGACTGGTTTGGCTCAGTGAATAGAGCGTTGGCCTGCAGACTGAAGGGTCCCAGGTTTAATTCCAGCCAAGGGCATGTACCTTTGTTGTGGGCTCGGTCCCCCACTGGGGACGTGCAGGAGGCAGCTGATCG
Organism: Myotis yumanensis; assembly: GCF_028538775.1. Classification (NCBI taxonomy): domain Eukaryota; kingdom Metazoa; phylum Chordata; class Mammalia; order Chiroptera; family Vespertilionidae; genus Myotis; species Myotis yumanensis. The sequence continues at coordinate 63,729,280 of NW_027223759.1, forward strand.
ATATTCCTAACTTTCTATCCCTCTCCTTACCCCTCTGTAAAAATCAATAAATTAATTAAATAAAATAAGCTGCAAAAAAGAAAGAGGAAGAAAAGAACAGAGCAGTCTCAGTGGTCACGCATCTTGCTGACTCCTTCTAATCCTACTTCGCAGAGTACAAGAACCATGAGTTTGCTTTGAGGGGGAAGACAACAGGAATTCAGGGAGGCAATGTCTTACTTCATAACCAGAATTTGCCTTTTAGCCCAAAGCTGGTGGCTTCCCACCAGTCTGACTTGAGTTGTCACTTCTAGCCAATGCCATCGTGCCTCCTGTCTCTCGGAGTGCTTATGGTTATGGGTAGTGGCTAATTAACTAATGCCTGTGACATCTGGGAGAGGACAACTTTGTGAGCAAGACATTCCTGTGGGGGCTTTATGTTTCAGTGGTTCTCAACCTTCCGAAAGCCGCGACCCTTTAATACAGTTCCTCATGTTGTGGTGACCCCCAACCATAAAATTATTTTCGTTGCTACTTCATAACTGTAATTTTGCTACTATTATAAATCGTAATGTAAATATCTGATATGCAGGATGTATTTTCATTGTTCACAACCCACAGGTTGAGAACCGCTGTTAAATGAAGAGCATAATTGTTCATTTAAATGATGTGGCAGCCCTAGAGCTGTTTTCTTAGCGGAGCAAATGGGTTTGTTCACAGCCAAAGAGCAGCAAGTAGGATCCCAGGTTTAATCCCAGCCCATCCTTCAGTCCCTGTGTGCCATGTTGATGACCTGGGACACTGTGTTTGTGTGCCTGGCTCTAGGGGAGGGGGCCTTGAGGGAGGGCAATCCAAGTAGAACCTGGATGAAGTGGAAGAGAGAAGAGGAGCACACGCCACCTGTGTCACATCAGAGCAGTTCGACTGCTGTCAGGGAAAACAAAGCTTTCTGTCCTTTGGGCATCTTCTCTGATTCTGGAAGATGCAGACAGGTGTTTCCTGGACAGGACCTAGTCCACCCCGGGGGACCAGGCTCTCACCAAAACCTCACACTAGGGCCAGGCCCGTGAGCCAGAGACGCTGGAAGTGCCTGCTGACCGGAAGGCCTGACCTTGAGACGGTGGAGGTAGAGCACTGGCAGGGAGATCCCAGAAAAGGGTCAGCAGCTACTTCACCTCCCTGCCCCTTCCGTGGTGCCAAGGATCCTGCCCAGCCTGCTGCATCCATAGGCAGAGGGAAGAGACTGCGAAATAGGAACCATCCAGGGGAAGGGGAGAGGGAGCCAGTAAGTTTTGCTTGTCAGGAGGAAAGGAGAAAGCTCAACCTGGGCGCAGGCTGCTCATGGCAACGAAAACAATGGAGCCATACATTTTCCAAAGCACTTCCTCGTTAGGGAGCCTTTTCCCTTTTCCCATTACCACCGTTGCACCGCACTACAAGCAAATGATGTAGGCAAAGGGGAATGCTGGGGAATGTTTCCATAATAAGGAAATGTACAAGTTGTAAAGCTGCCCACACAGTCGAGCCACAAGGCTGTTCTTCGGTGTGAAGTTAAAGGTAGGAATGCACGCCAACAGGAGTGCTTTTAGAAAAATTTCTTTTGATGTCACAAAAAACAAGAAGGACCTAACCTTTCTCTCAAACATAAAACATTCACGATGAGAACAGAAGGTATTCTGTTTTGGATGTTTCTGATGAAATCGTTCCATTTTTCTTTTCTTTTTTTTTTTCCTTCTCTTCAAAACAAGAAGAAAGGCATCCTGTGACTTTCAGTCTGCCCTAGTCTTTATTACTCCAAGGGCAATAAGAGTTGACAGCGCACATAATTCCAGGCATGAGAATTTGTTGGTACCCACGTGAAATTGCCGGTATCGGAGCTCTCTTAGCTTTAAGCTCCCATGGGCCTCTTGTTAGTACCTAGCGTCAGAAGACTCAGCTTCTTGGAGCCCAGGCTTCCCATCTGTGAAATGGTGATGACAATATCTACTTCACAAGGTATTATGAGTGCTAGATTAAAGGGGCAATAACACGGATAAATGTGTACAGCATAATCGTACAAGACATTAGTATGAACGTGCTCAGTGGTGTGCTGCAGTTGATTTGTATGGGCTTACTAAAGCTGGAGATTATATTTTCAGGAACTTTGCTAGCCAATCACTAAACCATGGGTAGCTTGAAACTAACCATGGTAAGAGCATTCATACCATGGAAATCAGCAAACTATAAACGAGGGTTTCTCCCCCGCTGGTGGAGAAAGATTTACAAGCACACCATAACTGCTCCAAATAAATATTTTCTTTAACATCTTGGTTTTCAATGTCCTATTTGATATTGTTCTAAAAAATAGTATGAATAAATATTTGTTGGGCATAAATATCTTGAAAATGTAATTACTTTTCTTTTTTCAATTATATTTTATTTTTATTGTTGACATTATTACAGATGTCCCCCCCATCCCCTCGCCCCCTGCTGTGTCCCCCTCCACACAGATCCTGCCCTTCCCTCCCTCTGGCCCTCACCACATTTTTGTCTGTGTCCATGGGTTATGTACATATCTTCTTTGGCTGTTCTCTTCCATTCCATCTGCCCCACCCACCTTCCCTCTGACCTTTGTCAGCCTGTTCCATGTATCCATGGTTCTGTTTTGTTTGCCAGTTTATTTTATTCACTAGATTCCACATATCAGTGAGATCATGTGATATTTGTCTTTCTCTGCCTGGCTTATTTCACTTAGCATGGTAATCTTCAGGTCCTTCCATGCTGTCTCAAAAGGTAAGAGTTCCTTCCTTTTTATAGTCAAGTAGTATTCCATTGTATAAATGTGCCACAGCTTCGTTACCCACTCACCTACTAATGGGCACTTGGGCAGTTTCCAGATCTTGGCTATTGTAAATAATGCTGCAATGAACATAGCGGTGCATATGTTCTTTCTGATTGGTGTTTCTGGATTCTTAGGATCTATTCCAAGAAGTGGGATCGCTGGCTCAAAAGGCAGTTCCATTTTTAATTTTTGAGGAAACTCCATACTGTTTGTCACAGTGGCTGCACCAGTCTGCATTCCCACCAGCAGTGAAGGAGGGTTCCCTTCTCCCCACATCCTCGCCAGCACTTGTTGTTTGTTGATTTGTTGATGATAGCCATTCTGACAGGTGTGAAGTAATAGCTCATTGTAGTTTTAATTTGCATCTCTCTGATGATTAGTGATGTTGAGCATTTTTTTTTCATATGTCTCTTGGCCATCTGTATGTTCTCTTTGGAGAAATATCTATTTAGGTCCTTTGTCCATTTTTATTTATTTATTTTATTTTATTTTTGTTAATCCTCACCTGAGGATATTTTTCCATTGATTTTTAGAGAGAGTGGAAGGGAGGGAGAGAGACAGAGAGAGAGAAACATCAATGTGAGAAAGACACATCAATTGGTTGCCTTCTGCACATGCCCTGACTGGGGATAGGAATTGAGACTGCATCCCAGGTATGTGCCCTTGATTGGAATCAAACCTGGGACCCTTCAGTCTGCAGGCCGACACTCTATTCACTGAGCCAAACCAGCCAGAGCCCTTAACCCTTTTTTAAATACAAATTTTCTTTCACTGGGACAGAGCCTCTGTTGAATTAAAGCACCAGTGGAACAATCATGGGATTCCAGGCATCAGCAAGCTCAGTAGTTATGGCAGACACTGTTGGCTGCCTCCCCAACAACCAATCTCTCGCCCTTGCCTCTCTTCCCTCATCACAGAACTCCACTCCTCAGTTTCAGAGTAGGCAGGCCCCAATCCTGATTGATGGGTCACAATTGCTCCAGCTGTTCCTGGCAATGCAATTCTCCTTCACTGGTGATTGGTCTAGCAGAGGGCGTATAACCAAGCTCCAGCTCCCTTCTCAGATTGAAAAAAAAGCAGACCTTTATTAGAAGAAAGACCTCGAGTCCTTTCCTCTCCATTCACTTTGGTCTGGCCTTGTGACCATAAGGCAACAGGCAGGCAGGAAGAAAGGCAACTTCCTGAGGATGTCTGAGGGGAAGAGTGGAGAGTGTCTATTGCTGTGTAGCATCCCTGAGACGCTGATTGAACCCTGAACCAGCCTCTGGCCAATGCAAATGGTTTAAACCACAATTATATTTTTCTATTACTTGCAGCCAGAAGCATTCCTATCTACTACAGGGAAGGCAATAGATTTCAAAGGAAGGTATCTTTTCAAAGTTCCCTAGATTATACCTATTTTGTAGCTGATATTTACTTAAAAGTCCATTCTGGCTCTAATCTCAAAGATCACAGGCCTTAGAGCCAGAGGGGACCATACTACGGCGGCGAGAAGACAGGTATGGGATGGGGAAGGAGATATCAATGGGCTTGTGGACGTCCCCAGAGCTGTGCGGGTCTGTTGGGCTATTACAATGAATCAAGTATGGATGGGCATCACTGAGAAGTCCTGAGAGGGACCCTGCGTGCTGAGGTCCTGCTCCTGAGGTGTTCCTCTGGGCACAGTATCTAGGATCGTCTCAGGGTTATTTAATTATCCTGAGTTATTGTGAATGCTTACCACAGCTGGCAAATAACGAAAGAGGTTTTAAGGGAGTGGAGGTGGTGGCAGGGCTGTCCAGAAGCTGTACCTGCTACCCCCCTTTCAAATGAAATTTGAAAAGACTGTGTCATCATACGTGTGAACAAAGAAGAACCTGAATAAGATGAGGCTAGTCTAGCAGAGGAAACAGTGAACTAGCACACGGTGTACTGCCTCCGCTCTTTCTGTGTATCAGAATCTGCTTACGCCTCCCCTTCACGCAAAGAAAAGACTTGCAGCCAAGTCAGCGGAAAGCCAGCAGCAAGGGCAGGAAGGGGGGCATTTCGAAGAAGCAGGCAATCTAGGCCTTGTTCCTGGAGGCAGCCTGGGGGCAGCCTGGGGGCAGCCTGGAGGCAGACTCGGGGAAAGCTCTGCCGGTCTAGAAAGCTTCCCCGCGGCCCCGCCCCCGCCCCAGCAGGAGGTTTCAGACTGGTTACAGGAGCATTGGGACAGGAAGTGCCATTCAGGGGGTATGAAAATAGCCTTATGTACTTCATCCCCCCCAGCGCCACAGTTCCGGCTCATCTCTTTTCTGCACAGTCTGTGATCCCATCTGATGGCTTCTTCCCATACTCCAAAGCCTTCGCGCCTCAGAGAGCTCAGCTGCCCGGCTGGTGCCCAAGAGGGACAATGATGACAGTGAGGAGCCGCATCCAGGGCCTCAGACTGGGAAATGGCAGGGGATGCTAGCGGAGCCTGTGAATGGCCTCCAAGGCTGCTTAGAGCTTATAAAGTCCTCCTTTCTCCTTTTGCTGAAAACTCCCATGGAAGTGAAAGGGACCTCTGTCTGGTTTATTTCAAAAGGGGGTTTGTAGAAAAAAAATATTCAACATTATCCAAGTAGCTGCTTACTGGATAATTTTCAGAGCTAAATATCTCAGCTGCTCCCAAACGTTTCGTTTTCATATTCATCAAAGAGACCGGTGATGGGGTCTGACATCGATGCATTTTCTATGTATACGTTCTGTTTCTCCCTCTTTAGGGAGCTGGCCAATGCTTGCGCCTTTTCAGAAACTATTTTTAGAGAACAACTGCTCACTGATAAGAGCTCATCAGAACAAAATCAACTCCAGGAAGCAGGGGAGTCACTGCAAAGTGTTCTTATAATTTGGGATCAATGAAGTCCAAATCTCTTCAAGCTGTCGCAGCCTGGCCTCCTGTGCAAACTCGAGCAGGACCGTGCCAGAGGCACTCGAGTGTCCCGACCTTCTTTTGGGGAGTGGGAAGTGGTGCCTACATTAGTCACTTCCCTTGCACCCAGAAGCTGTGTGTGTGTGTGTGTGTGTGTGTGTGTGTGTTTAAGCTAAAATCACACTACAATCACTATACGATTATGTGTAGACTTACAATTAAATTATGTAATTTAACTTCAGTGACAGAGACACACTGAAGTTACCACACACACACACACACACACACACACAAAATGTGTGTTGCAAGCAGTGCTTCTGCTTCTGTGGCTACTGCTGGTGGTTTTAAAATTGGAGATCCAGGAAATCCAAAATCCCTGGCCACAGGGAGATCAGGAGTTGGAGCTGAGTTAGGTGGAAGGGGGAGGAGGAATTCATTCAACTTGACATGGGAGTTGTTTGTGCTTCTTCAGCTCCTCTGTTGGTCAGTTGCCTCAATCTCATCATTTCTGCTTTCTCAGAGCTTTTGCTTCCTCATCTTACTCATGGTTTCTGTTTCCCCCTAACTTCTCTGGTCTTGTGTAGACCCAGTGAACCCTTTCAGCCCCCGAGCTCGCTTCTCCCACTTCATTCACCAATGTCTGCTCACTGTAGGTTCTGGGAGAGACTTGATGGTTCAGCTTATCTTTTCCTGTGCTGCTGCCTGTCCTGAGGACTGATTGCCCTTGGCATAGGACCCTGTGGTTCAAAACATGGCAGTCCTGGCAGTCTCTTGCTTAGGGGCAATGGTTGGGTCAGTTCCTATTAACCATGGTGGGTACCATGACTGACACGTCTATCTAATATGTGTGAGCATGCAGTTACAACATCCTCTTGGCAGTTCCATTTTTAGTTTTTTGAGGAAACGCCACACTGTTTTCCAGAGTGGCTGCACCAGCCTGCATTCCCACCAGCAGTTCACGAGGGTTCCCTTTTCTCCACATTCTCACCAGCACTTGTTGGTTGCTGATTTATTGATGGTAACCATTCTGAAAAGTCTGAGGTGCTATCTCATTGTGGTTTTAATTTGCATCTCTCTGATAATTAGTGATAGTGAGCATTTTTATGTTTCTTGGCCATTGGTATGTGAAGCCAGAAACACCAATCAGAAAGAATACATGTGCCCCTATGTTCATAGCAGCATTATGTATGATACCTAAGATCTGGAAACAGCCCAAGTGCCTGAGTAGATGAATGGATTAAAATATGGTGGTACATTTACACATTGGAGTACTATGCGCTCTGAAAAAGAAGGATCTCTTACCCTTTGAGATAGCATAGAGGGACTTAGAGAGTATTATGCTAAATGAAATAAGTCAGTCAGAGAAAGACAAGTATCATATGATCTCACTTATATGTGGAATCTAATGAACAAAATAAACTGATGAATGAAATAGATTCAGAGACATTGAACCATGCAACAAACCAATGTATTTCTGAGGGAAAGGGTGGGGTGGGGGGTGCAGGCAGAGATTAACTAATGAACTTATATGCATATATGCATAGCTCATGGACAGACAATAGTTCAGGAAAGGCCTGGGAAGGGGGTGGGAGCAGGGTGGAGGGGACCAATGGGGGGGGGCATCTGTAATACTTTCAACAATAAAGATAAATTTTTTAAAATTCTCTTAATTTAAACTTATATTAAAGGGTTTTAAAATTTGATTTGTCACCTTGGCCTGTGTGACCCTTTATCATCCTGTGGACTGAAGGGTCACTGGTTCTATTCCCAGTCAGGGCACATACCCAGCTTGTGGGTTCCATCCCCAGTCATGGAGTATACAGGAGGCAACCGATCAATGTTTCTCTCTCACATCGATGTCTGTCTGTCTCCCTCTTCCTCTCCCTCTCCCTCTCCCTCTCCCTCTCCCTCTCCCTCTCCCTCTCTCTCTCCCTCTCCCTCCCTCTCTCCCTTTCCCTCTTCCTCTCCCTCTTCTTTTCCCTTTCCCTCTTCCTTCCTCTCTCTAAAACAACAACAACAAAAAATTTTTTTTGATTTGTCTAATAGGACTACAATTCATATGTGGGCGTATGTTTGTGTTTTATCCTGAATGAGAATTCTGAGGGGAAAAAAATCATAAACATGCATCTCAATTAAATATTGCCTCCTCATAGAGCCTTTCTTGAGCATCCAATCTAAAGAAACCACTGAGCTGCTTGCCTGCCAGCTCCCCTTTCTTTATTTCCTCTATAGTTATTATTATTTGAAATTACATTAAAAATATAATTTATTGCCTCTCCCCCTCACTAACCAACTATAAGTTCTCGAGGGTAGGACTTGGCTGATCTTGTTTATCACTTTATTCTCCAGCACCTGAGACAGTAACTAACAATAAATATTTGTTAAATAAAATGAATTAATAAATAGAGTCCATGATGAACACATAATGGGAAAAACACTACTTAGTCTTTAGATCTCCAGCTTTAGTGCACATGCGAATCACCTGGTTCTTGTTTAAAATGCAGAATCTTTGCAGGTATCCTGACTGAGCATTTCTGGGGTAAAACCCACAATTCATCACTGTACACAACCATGCTGAGTGATTCTGATGTGAGTGGTGCCCGGACCACATTTTGATAAACACTGCTGTAATCAAACCTGTAAGACCTTCGCTTTGAAACTTCTCACCCAGTCAATACCAGAATATGGGCCAGCACTGGGAGATTACAGGGGCCAGCACTTGGAAGATCAGAGCTCGTTCCCTTTGTCATCAGTTGACTATCATGACCTATATCCCATCAACTAGCCTTTTGCCCCCAGTTATATCATGAACTGCTTTTACCAGAAGAAAGAGAAATGGATGCTGGGGAAGCGCCAACAGCAGATGTCTACTACAAATATCTTGGCAAAATAGCATCACTCCCAAACTCCTTTGCGTATAGCATTGAAACATTTCATGACCTGATTCCCAATGACTCACTCACCCACATGTGTGACACCTAACCAATCTCAAAAGCAAAAGCAGACATGCTGACCTTCTAACAGTTTCCTCTACGTGACCACGCTCTTCATCACCTCTGGGCTGTGGTGTGTTGGTTAATGTTTATCGACTAGTTCTTCAGAGGCAAAAGCCCTGATGAGTAGTGTTTGCCAATTTCTGTGGTGTAAATACTCCTCCTGTGACTGATTTCAGGCTATCAGGGTGACATCGATGAATGTAGGGTTGGAAGGAGAGGCACACAGCTCTTCTAACAGGTACTAACAGGCACCAACACCACTGCTTCTGGGCCTTCACACATTCTGTTCTTTCCTCGTAGAACCACCTTCACCCAAGTTCTTCTGCATCTCCCCACACTCTCCCAGGCTATTTCCCACAGAACTTCAATCTGTGACTCAGCTGTAGGCTCCTTGCCTGGGGGCAGTACTCTTCTAACTGCATGCAAGTCCCTGGGTTTCCTTCTAGTAGAGATGCACATGCATGTCTCCATTAGATCACGGATTCATGGCATCCACCACACGTTGCACACTACCTAGCATACAGCAAGTATTCAAAAATGTTTATTGCGTGCATGAATGAATGTACTCCTTGAGTGTCATGAAATCTCTTCATGTGGGCAGCTGTCAACTGGTATGAGGCCAGGCAGAATATATTTATTAAAGATGTAAACAATGCATCTTGGAAGTGACTTTCCAAGTGTTGGGCTAGTGGACTCATTCTCACTTCATTAAGATGCTTTGTGCCTAAGAGATCAGAAATTCACTTCTTGGTCCCCAGTCTTGCATTTGCCTTACTGTCCATGAAGCCTGAGGGAGGCATTCATTAGTGACTGAGCACCTCACGCAAGGATGGAAGATGTTTGTGGGAGCTGAGTGCCTTGCTTGTTTTTGTTTGTGAGAAAAGCTCACCAGAGGACAATAAAGCCATCAGGCTGGGTTGTGTGGCACGGCAGGGAATACTGGGACAATGGTGGGGGTTGGGGGGAGACAGGGACAAGGAGGACTCAGAAGGAAAATTGGAGCATTACTGATGCATTCTCCACATATTTTCTGAACTTGGAGGGAGTGAACATTCTATATTCAAAGGGTTTTGATATTGACCCTTTTTCTGGGAAGTTAGAGAAAACAAATTCTTCTGATTCCCAGCAATAAAAATACAAGAGCACCTTAAAGAAGGGTTAGTGGCTAAGGGTTGAACACAGTATTGGAAAATATAACAGCTGTGCTGTTTAATAATAAGTTTGTGCTATGTCGCCCAACTTTCAAACACCTTGTATATTGTCCCATATAACTCTCGCAGCACATGAAGCGAGGGAGGTGCCACAACTTGACCCAGGTAGGAAACAAATCCCTATGGAAGACACCTGTAATGCCCATGTCCCTATCTGCACCTCTGCCCCAAGGAACAGTTAGGGCGCACGTGCAGGGACACATGGTCATGGGCACAGCTATGCAGACAGCAAGCCAACAGCCAACACTACTGCCTCGCAAGTGTGCCTTTGTGATTATGTGCTCTCTGCTGAAAGCAAAGGGAAGTATCATTCCCTGAACCTTATAGTCATAACATCATTGTTCCTGGAAACGTTCTCTCTCCTCTGCTTCACCGACCCCCTTGTACTCCCTCCAACAGTTTCTAAAGCACTTTCACGTAAGTGCAAACATTTCCAGAGCAAACATGTACCAGCCCTGCCATTAGATGGAGGTAGAAAAGTGGAGGCTTCTTGCTTTGTCTTTAAGAACTTTACAGACAAAAATGTGGTTTTTACCTGGGTCCACGATCGCCAAGGGAGTCCGGGGATGGCCTTTGGGGGTCTTGCACATGTCCTGACACTGAATGCAGTTTCAGTTGTCAGGAGAGAGGGCCCATCACCTTTCTTGGTGTCTCAAAAAGTCTCCTGAAGCCTACGATACGAAGAGATGGGCACGTGACTTAACTGAATAGGGATGTGACCAAGGTGTCAGGAAAGCACCGTGGTCTCTCAACAACCCTGTGGGGGCTCAAAGCTCGGAAGGGAGGCTCTGAAGGCGAAAGCAGGTGGTCTTGGGCCCCGGGCAGCTAAGCTTTAAATCCTGGCTCTGCCCCAGAGCTGCTGGGAGACCTCAGGTCCTCATTTGATATAGCACAAACTTACTATTAAACAGCACAGCAGTTATACTTTCCAATACTGTGCTCCATATGTGTTTTTTTAAATCAATCTTCAGACACCTTTGAGGGTGAACTTAGTAAAGCAATGGGTCCAATTTTTCATTTGAAGAAGTTCAGAAAGTGCTTATTTCCTATGTGTTTCCAGACTTCTTTGAATGTTCTGTAGTGTACTGAAATTTAGAAGAATTTTGTCTGAAATGGTGTCTGAAGGTTGAAGAAAAATAATATTGAAAATGCAGTAGCACCTTGTTTGAAATGAGGTTTATCCTACGTTTGTTGGCAGGCTTTTCAGATGCTCTCTGTATGCAGGTTGCTGAGACACCATTTTATTCTGTTTGTTTTTTTTCCTGAGGAAGAAGCAGAGGTACGTGAATCCCTAAGCCACCAGCTAGCAGCACAGCCAGGGTCCCCGTAACCCCTGGTCTTCATCCCGTCACCTCTTCACCACCAGTGTTGGAGTGGGCAGCTGGTCACTGCCCGTCCTTCTGTCCCTCCCTCCCTCTCTCTGCCTCTCAACTCAGTGGCATGGAAGTGTCTAGCAGTCCTCCTGTGTCCCCGACAGGTGACCACCCTGAAGTAGTTTCGCCTAAAGGAGAAAAGATTGCTGGTTAGAGAAGCATTCAGTTGCATTTAGTCATATAAACGTGGTTGTTTTTTCCCCAATTAAATTTATTGAGGTGACATTGGTCAACATGCTCATATAGGTTTCAGGTGTGAGTTTCTGTGTTACATGATCTGTATAGTGTACCGTGTGCCCACCACCCAATGTCAAATCTTCTGTCACCATTTATTAGGCCCCTTAACATGGTTTTTAAAAATTATGGTTAGAGAATAAGGAGCCTGGAGGAGGCTCTGTCCCTCTCTCCTGGGAGGGGGGGCGGGGAGGGCGGGGGCCACACTTTCCCTCCCCAGCACTTAGCACCAAGATGGCAATCACCTGTGTGGTGGTCTGCCCTCCTCCCCAGCTCACGTCCCCACTCGCCAGCACTGTGGTGCCTGCTCTATAGCAAGATCTCCACAGTATTTTTCAAAGAAGTGCTTCTTAAAGAAACAACGTCTTCCTGAAAATACAAGGAGATTCTTACTTGAGATTGGTGAGTTACAGTTGGAGACAAATGTTCTTTGAATGAGAATAATTATAGCCAAATATCGGAGCTATAATTCCCTAACTTCTTTTCTCCCAGGAAGCTGCCATTGATGTAGATACATACACAGTAAGCAAATAAGGACATTCATGTGCTAACAGATTTTATTAACGAAGCAGGGAGTGTCTGGGTGTCCTACATCCGCGTCATAGAGGTTTTCTCAGTGTGAGTAGCACACCAAAGACACTTTTGGGTTCCCAACCCCAGCAGGTCAAAGGATCCCCTAGAAGTTCTTCAGGAAATACCTATTCCCAAACTACATTCCTGGAGATGTTGATTCAGAAGGTGTGAAGTCAGGCCCAGATTCTGTCTTCACAAATGTGCCCTGGGGTTCAGTGGGTGGGTTAGGTTTGGGGACGGACTTCTGAGGGGCCTTTCGCTGAGTAGTGTTGGAAGGCTCCTTTTTTTTTTTTTATGAGTGAACAAGCTTTTATTTTTATTTTTATTTTTTATTGTTTAAAGTATTACAAATAGTAGTACATATGTCTCCTTTTTTTTCCAGTTGACGAGGCTGGGGGAAGGTCACTTGGAAGGCTCTTGATGACTCACGCCTCTGAAGCAGCCGTTGAGTATGTGTAAGAATCGCCCATGGAGCTCTTTCAAATGCAGACTTCACATCCAGTAGAAAGTGGCAAAAATGACAGGAACAGACAACAGCAATATTGGTAAAAAGCGGGGAACATTGTAGATGAAAAGGAAAAACTGTACAGCCTGTTTGAAAAACGGCTTGACATTTTCTCCTAAGGTTAAACATAAGCAACTCTACTCCTTGGTATTTACCCAAGTCTTCCACAAAATACTACAAAATACCACGTGCGGGTATTTTGTGCGATTGAAACTTCGTGGCCCATGTGCAGAAGTCGGTATTTTGTGGAAGAGCCACACTCAAGGGGCCAAAGAGCCACATGTGGCTCGCGAGCCGCAGTTTGCCGACCACTGACCTAAGAGAAATGAAGCGTTTGTTCCCATAAAGACGATGTACTGACGGTGTTCATAATTAGTAAAAACTAGAAACAACTTCTGATGGACACACGCTCAGGTGGCCCCCAATAATCCACAGCCTGTCTAATACCCTGTCGGTGAGTCTGGGTGAAATCTGTGACTTGCTTCTAGTCAACATGTCACTCCCATGGTTATATTTGACAGAAGATCCCATTTCAGCAGACTGAGGAGGGAGACTCCTGTTGGCCTTGCAGGAGCGAACAACCACATCATGCACTGTCTCCAGAGAGGGCCACGTGGCAGAAGCCCCAGCTCCAGCCAGTAAGAAGCCAAGATCTTTAGACCTGCAGCTCCAAGGACCTGAATTCTGCCAGCAACCATGTAAGAGGACCCTGCGCTCCACCCAGCAATGCAGTGTGACCACACCATGGCTGCAGCCTGTGAGACTGAACACAGGCGCCAGCTCGACCACATCCAGATTCCTGACCGATGGAAATTGCGAGACAATAAATGTGCGTTATTTTAAACTGCTACGCTTGTGGTAGTTTGTTATGCTGCATAGCATAGAAAAGAAATGCAAAACTCAGATGTCTATCAACAGATGTGGCTGGATAAACGAACTGTACAAACACATTCCTACAATGGAATATTACCTAATAAAAAGGAACTAAGGATTACGTGTGACAACGTGGATAAATCTCAAAAACCTGCTGAATGAAGGAGCCTGGTGTAAATGAGAATAGTCATTGCTTCTAGGGAGGTGGGGTGATTGGAAAGGGCAACAAGGAAACTGGAATGATAGAAGTCTTTTTCTTTTTCTTTTCTTTTTTTTTAGAGAGTGGAAGGGAGAGGAATAGACAGAGAGAGAAACATCTATGTAAGAGAGACACATTGATTGGTTGCCCCCTGCATGCACCCCGTCCAGGGCCAGGGATTGAGCCTGCAACCAAGGTACATGCCCTTGACCAGAATCAAACCTGGGACCCCTCAGTCCACAGGCTGACGCTCTATCCACTGAGCCAAACCAGCTGGGGCTAGAAGTCTTATTTGGGATGGTGGTTACATGGGGTGTATACATTTATCAAATTCCTTTGAATGGTATACTTAAAATACATGCATTTGATTGTATGTAAATTCTAATGAGTACTCTACCTCCCAGATTCTCATTCAGTGGGTGTAGGGCAGTGGGATGTAGGATTCTTCATTTTAACAAGCTTCCCCAGACAAGTCTAAGTACACATCCTTGGACCGCACTTGGGAAAACACCCCAGAGCAGTGGGTCATTTAAGGAGGAAGGATGGAGGAGTCAGGAACATGTGGTTTCTTCTGACTTAATCTAGCTTTCTCCCAAAGGACCTGTATTCTAATTAGAGCAACATTGTCTTCATTCGTTATTTAGCCAGTCAACAGGCAATTTCATTTGGTTCTATTAATTGAGTGTTTTCCAAGTATTTGCTACTTATCTTACTCAAAGAAGTCATAAGACATAGCCATTCTTCCGAAGAGCTAAAATTTCAACTGAGGAAAAATGCTCATATGTGCATGAAACTGGAAACTGTTCAATTGCAATACAGGTAATCACCCACTCTCTCTAGTTATCAAATCCAGTTTTTCTTTGTCACTTTCCAAAGTATTCCCAATAGCCATACTTCTCTCATATCAGTATATCTTTAAAGTCAGCTTTTAATGGACTAGTTAATCATGTTAATGATCATTCAGATGCTGTTCCCCTGCTAGGTTTCCTCCATCTTTCCTACCTTAAGGTTTCTCTTTTTTTCTCATTTTATGCATTTTTGTTCTGATTTGCCATGAACCGCACTATGGGGAGATTTCAGGAGCTCTTGGTCGAGGATCATGGCAATATTCAGCCCCACCTGCCTTCCCCGGTGTCTTGGCACAACTCTTGGTCCTGCCCCATGTTCCAAGGACCAAGAAAGAAATTTTGTTACACCCAGAACAACAGATTTATCCCAGCTGGACAGAGGAAATACAACATCTTAATTCCCAGATGCTGCTGTTTTTTATTGCACTTACTTCATTTGGGGAAATTTCTGTTAACTAGCTAAGCATCAAGTCTTAATCCTAATTAAGTATCACAATCTATAATGTTCAGGCAGATTCATACTTTTGAGACCTTCCTGATAACTTTCTACTTCATTTTTTTTATTCCAGGTCATTCTAAATGATGCTTCTCTATTATGCACAATCGCATGGTTGATAGTCCAGAAAATAATGTTTACCTTTGGTGATAAAGATGGAAAATTCCTCCTTTGTAACAGAAGAGTAAGGTACTCCTAATCAGCAAAGGCTTTTCTTTCTTTCTTTTTTTCTTGGAGATCACATTTTTTGCAAGGGTTGGAGAAAAATAAAAATGCCATTTAGCTTAATAATTTGTGAGTTATGTGCAAATCAGCTCATTTCAGGAGTGAAGAATTATTGGTCATTTCTTGGTATCAAAATTTAGGCAGGTTTCTCTTTTGAATATCTTCTACATTTAAAGACCCAATCATATACTAGTAAGTCTCCTAATTTCCATACAGGATACATTCTTTGTTTCAGACAACTCTCAGTGCAGCAGCAACTAAAACAACACCATCTCCCCGGACAAAGAGCATTGGAATATTCCGTTTTGTTGACTTATATATCTCTTCATATGTTTCTTTTTCAATTTCTACAGCAGTCACAGTTTCGTCCACGTCTCCCAGTATCATATTTAAATGTTGATCATAAGCATGTGATCTACCTGGAAGCTCTCTGTCATGTCTCATTTTCACAGAAATTCCCTCATCCAGGCTGAGTCAGGATGGAGAATGCACAGGGGATCTCTGGTCCAAAGAAGGGAAGGCTCACCTAGGCTGTCTTCAAATATGGGATGGGCTGTCAACAGGGCTTCAAGAAATAAAATTAGGTCTATTGTTGGAAGGAACAATGACAGGATCTTTAGTGCAATCAGTAAGATTACATTTCCTTACAATGAGTGCTATTCAAGGATAGAATAAGCTTCTTGGGAAGGTTTATTCATTTTCTGTGACTGACATAAGAAATCACCACAAATTTAGCAGCTTAAATCAACACTTGTTAATTACCTCACAGTTCTGTAAATTTGGGATAATTTGTAACTAATACACTTAGCTTTATCCTTAATGCCTCTTTTCCCCTCACATTTCACATCTAGTCCATTAGAAAATCTTGTTGGGTTTATGTGCTTCTCATATATCCAGATCTGACCATCTCTCACCATCTCCACTGCCACCACCCAGGCCCTTGATCTCTGCTTCTACATCTGCACTGCCTCAGTCTATTCTTTCTTTTCTTTTTCTTTTCTCTGTTTGCTGTCCTTTACTGAAGGGTCCCACATCCTCATGGGACCAGAAGCCAGAAACCAGACAGGTCCTCCATTGATAGCAGGAGGCCTGGAAGGGGTGGGGAATGCCTTATGATTCGGCCACACCTCCCTGGAAACAGAAACCACCACAGAAAGACAGACAAGAGCTGAGGAGGAGAACTTGCCTCACTCTAGGTCCTCTCCCCGTTGCCCCACTTGAAAAGAAAGTCAAACACTGACTACACAGCCTCCCCACCACCACCCCACCCACAGCAGCATTTGTGGGACTCCCCTCTGCAAGGGGCAGCCCCGGGGCAGCTTCCCATCGCCCTTCCTTTGGTTTGCTCCTGGCAACTCCTTCAGTCTATTCTTAAAGGAGCATCCATGAACCTTGAAAGACGTTTAGTTAGGTCATGTCACTGCTCTGATCAAACCCTGCAATTCTTTCTCATTTCACTCATATTAAAGCTAAATTCTCACAGTGACTCTACATGATGTTCCTTTCCCCATCCCCTCCACTGGGATCCCAACTACTATTCTGCACCCATCTCTATATCTACCCCCACATTCCTCACTCACCTCTCTGCCTTTATTTAAATTTGCAGCCCCCTCTGCCCTCCTCCCCCTCTCCACATCCTTGGCACTCATCACCATCTGACACATTGTTTACAGCCAGGCCTCTGAGCCCAGGACTCCTTGGATGGGCGGTCTTACTCAGGGTCCCAGTGGGTGGCAGAGCACTGTCATGGCTGCACCACGTCCTGCCTCCTTGGCCTTACATCTTAGTGGGCATTGTGCTCAGTAATCTTTTGCACTCTGAAGTCCGTCTCCGTGTCTGCTTCCCAGAGACCAACACTAATACAGCACTGTTAGATCCACTTTACCTATAATAACTCTTTTAAATGTTTTTTTTTTTTTCCATTCTGGCTCCTGATTATGGAGCTTTCAAAATTTCCTAGGATCTAAAATCCCAGCAGCATGAAAATTAACTAAGCTTCCTAAATCCTTACTCTTTTTTCTTTTTTTTCAATTCTCACTTGAGATAGGTTTTTTTCCATTGATTTTCAGAGATAGTGGAAGGGAGGGAGGGGGAGAGAGGGGGGAGAGAGAGAGAGAGAGAAAGAGAGAGAGAGAAACATTGATGTGAGAGAGACACATCAATTGGTTGCCTCCCACACATGCCCTGACCGGGGTCAGGGAACTAGCTTGTAACCAAGGTATGTGCCCTTGACCAGAATCAAACCCGAGACTCTTCAGTCTGTGGGATGACACTCTAACCACTGAGCAAACTGGCCAGGGCCTAATCATTACTCCTTATCAGCAAAACTCTCCTGGGTCTTAACCTAAAATCGTTGTAAAATGTCCCCATTTTTCTCTTTTTTGGAAAGAAAATAAACCTTTTTGAAACTCTTTTGCCACCCTCTGATTTTCTGTCTTTTCACTGCCACACTTCCTAAACTAGCTCTCCTTTTCCTCCCAGCACACCTGTGCGTGTACCTAGCAGTCTGATTGCCCACAGCCCAAGAACCGCTCTCTAAAACTTCTGATGTAACTGGCACTCTCAACAACTCTCCTTGCCCTTCCTCCTTGCTCATCTATTTCTCCTGGACTTTCTTTGCTTTCTCACTTTCTCCCTTAACCTCTGCTTTGTATATTCCCAAAGGCACAGTACCTTGCCCTCCTCCCTACTGTCTCTGTACCCTTCCTTCTAGGGAACCTACTCTCATGCTGTCATTATCACTTGCAGTTATTTCACCATGTTGATCTCTATCACTTCACTGCTTTGTGACCACTTCAGAAGACATGCCTTAAACTAAAGGAAAGCTTGATATAGAAACCAGAAGCCCTAAAGATAGACACTGTTCAGTTTGATGAGCAAAAATGTCAAACACTGGCATGGCTAAAAATCAAACAAAGATGTGAAGTCAACCAACAAACCAACCTACCATAAGCAAAGTTAACAGACTATCGTACATAATTGAGAAAGACTATTTATAATTCATATGGCAAAGGACTAATTTTCTTATTAGACAGATGACTCTTTCATATCCATAGAACACCCCAAAACAACCCAGTAAGAAAAAATGGGGAATAGATATGAATAGAAAATTTATAGGGGTAAAAAAGGCAAGTATGTGCTGGGACAACAGGATATTGACATGCAAAAGAATGAATTTTGTCCCCCTACCTCACAATACATACAAATGTTAACTCAAAATAGAACAAAGTTCTCAGTTTAAGAGCTAAAACTATACAACTCTTAGAAGAAAAAATGTAAGTATAAATCTTTGTGTCTTTAGATTAGGCAGTTTTAGATATGATGCTAAAAGCACAACAACCAAAGAAAAAAGAAATAAAACCTTTTTACAATTCAAAACGTTTGTTCATCAAAGGACTACTAAGAAAGGGAAGAGACAAGTAACAGAATGGGAGAAAATATTCGAAAATCATACATTTGATAAGGAACTAGTGTCCAGAATTAAGAAAGAACACTTACAACTGAACAATTAAAAGTTAAACAGTTTTAAAATGGGCAAAGCATTTGTTTTTTTGCTCTTTGTTTTCTATGTCTAAGGTTTTTGTTTTGTTTTCTCAATCCCTTCACCTTTTCACCTGGTCCCCCAAAGAGCTATCAGTCTGTTCTCTGTATCTATGAGTCTGTTTCTATTTTGTTTGGTTGTTTATTTTATTCATTAAATTCCATATATAAGTGAAATCATATGGTATTTGTCTTTCTTTGACTAGCTTATTTCATTTAGCATAATAATATCTAGGTCCATCCGTTTTGTCTTAAAGGGTAACATTTCTTTCTTTTTTATGGCTGAGTAGTAGTCCTTTGTGTAAAAGTACCACTGCTTTTTTATCCATTCATCTACTGATGGACACTTGGGCTGCTTCCAAATCTTGGCTATTGTAAAGAATGCTGCAATGAACATAGAGGTGCATATATTCTTTCTGACTGGTGTTTCTGGATTCTTAGTATATATTCCCAGAAGTGGAATCCCTGGGTGGTAAGGAAGTTTCATTTTTAAGTTTTTGCGGAACTCCATACTGTTTTCCACAGTGGGTGCACCAATCTGCATTCCTACCAACAGTGCACAAGGATTCCTTTTTTCCACACTTGTTTGTTGATTTATGGATGGTAGCCATTCTGGCAGGTGTGAGGTGATACCTCATTGTAGTTTTAATTTGCATCTCTCTGATGATTAGTGACCATGAGTATTTTTTCATATGTTTCTTGGCCATCTGTATGTTCTCTTTGGAGAAGTGTCTATTCAGGTCCTTTGCCCACTTTTTACTTGAGTTGTTTCTTTTTTGGTGTTGAGTTATATAAGTTCTTTATAAATTTTGGATATTAACCCCTTATCAGATGTATCACTGGTGAATATGCATTTGAATAGATGTTTCTTCAAAGAAGATACAAAAATGGTCAATATGTACATGAAAAGCTGCTCAACCTCAGTAGTCATTAGGGAAATTCAAGTTAAAACTATGATGAGATATTACTTCACCTATACTGGGATTGTTATAATTTTTTAAAAACAGGAAAATAACCTGTATTGGTAAATATGTGTGGAATTAAAACCCTCATACATTACTGATGGCAATGCAAATGGTACAGCCTCAGAAAGTTGAACAGCGTTACCAATGACCCAGCAATTCTTTTCCAAGGTATATCATCAAAAGAATTAAAAGTATATGTCTATACAAAAACTTGTACACTAATGTTTATAGCAACATTATTCATGATAGGCAAAAAGTGGAAACAACCCAAATGCCCATAACTTGATGAATGAATAACCAAAAGGTGTATGGATAATGGAATATTATTCAGCCATAAGAAGAATGAAGTACTGATACATGCTACAACATGGATGACCCTTGAACATATTTTGCTGAGTGAAAGAAGTCAGTCACATAAGGCCATATATTACTTGATTTTATTTCTAGGAAATGTCCAGAATAGGCAATGTCATAGGGATAGAAAGTAGATTAGTTGTTGCCAGGGGTTGCAGGGGTGGGGATAGTATTAGGGGAGTAGGGGTTGGAGGAAGCGGGGGAATGGGTGTGACGGCCAATGGATATGAGGTTTTCTCTTGGGGTGATGAAATGTCTTGGAACTAGATAAAGTGGTGATTGTACAACTTTGTAAATATACTAAAACCCACTGAATTGTATACTTTGAAATGGTTAATATTATTGTATGTGAATTACATTTCAATTTTAAAAAATGAAAAAAAAGCAAGTGGGCAATAAACATGGGGATAGATGATCAAACTCACTAGCAATTTTGATTTTCAAATTAAAACAACAATCAGGATTCATTTTCCCATAATTAGATTGGCAGATTTTTTTAAAAATTCTATAACATACTGTGTTTCATGGTCTTAGAGAAACTCATATCTTGGGGAGAAAGTAATTTGGCATAATGTGTTCATACTCTTTGAAAAAATAACCTCACTCCCAAGAATTTATCCTGGGATTATATTTGCACAAATATGGAAGAACAGATGTTTAAAGCAGTTAGCTGTAGCATTGTTACTAAGAATAAAATGCTGAAAACTACTTAATTGTACAGCCATACAATGCAATGTTAAGCTACTGCTAAAATAATAAGGTAGGTTAATGTGGAAAGATGTCCACAATATAATGTAATGTTTAAACAATTTATCACAAATACATAAAGATAATAGCCATAATCTTTCAAAAGGTTTACATTGTATACACTTATATACCCTATATACATATATCCATTATATATAAAACACATCCATTTTTGTCTAAAATGTATGTATGTGTGCATTTGTAAAATAAAAATCAGAGAAACAAACACTGAAATAATAATGTTTGTTGAGCATGGGGGAAGATGAGAATTGAGACAAATTTTATTTTCTATCTTCCTTATTTAAAGTTTTAAAAATAAACATGTTTAGTGTATTCGCAAAGATACATGCACCCTATGTTCATTGCAGTATTATTCATGGTGGCCAAGACATGAAGACAGCCAAGGTGTCCTTCAATAAAGAATTGGCTAAAGAAAATGTGGTACATATACACAATGGAATACTACTCAGCCATAAGAAAAGATGAAATACTGCTGTTTGTGACAACATGGATGGACCTTGAAAATATTATGCTAAGTGAAGTAAGTCAGGCAGAAAAACTAAGAACCATATAATTTCACTCATATGTGGGATATAAAACTGAAACTCATGGATGCAAACAGCAGTGGTGGTTGCCAGAGGGAAGGTGGTGGGGGGAGGGCCGTGAAGGGGAACTAATATATCGTTGACGGAAGTTGATTTGACTTTGGGTGGTGAGCACACAGTGCAATATACAGATCTTATAACATAGAAATCCATACCTGAACCTTTTTGATTCTATTAACCAATGTCACCTTAATACATTTAATTAAAAAATAAATAAAATAAAAATTAACATGTTTAAATTTTTTATAATCAGAAAAACTAATCACTGTTTATAAAAATTGGTGAATTTCTTGAAAGCTCAAAACATAAAATGTGTACATTTGACATATTTTAAGGTATTTTAAAGAGATCATTTTGGAGAAGAAAATAAAAAATTCTTAAAATCCACCATCTAGGATAGCTTAGGATTCTTTTTTTTTTTTAATCTTCACCTGAGAATATTTTTTTCCATTGGTTTTTAGGGTGAGTGGAAGGGAGAGAGAAGGGGGAGAGAGAGACAAAGAGAGAAAGAGAGGGAGAGAAACATCGACGTCAGAGAGACTCATCAATTGGTTGTCTCCCTCATTGGCTCCCACTAGGGCTGGGGATCTAACCTGCAACCAAGGTATGTGCCCTTGACTGGGAATCGAACCCATGACCCTTCAGTCCACGGGCTGACACTCTAACCACTGAGCCAAACCGGGCAGGGCTGGAATTCATTTTTATGAGTCGTATTGCTTTATTTGTGTGTATCATCAGTTAATGTTTTCTGTTTGTTTTTTTTCTCTCACACACTTAGAAAGTGGTTTTGTCTTTTTCCACCTACAGAGAGAAGAGCTGGGACGTTGGAAGTAGGAGGCATCTCCTAGTCACTAGGACCTAGTGGGCCACGATCCTGCCACATAGAGGATGGCTATGCCCCCAAGGAATGACTAATTGCTAACATCACTGGGATTATCAATAACTTCACAGCTAGCAAAGAACCTCTGCACATCTCACCTCATTGACCTGAGGGACCTAATGCCACGCCATGTTCCTTAAGATCAGGTTTCTGTTTCATTAACCGCTGTGTCCCCAGGATCTGGCTCTGTCAATGTACACAAAAGCTGCTTTCTAAACTGAACTCAACTGAAACTGGGGAGAGAAGGAGACAGAAGGATGGAAGGGGAGAATGCTGAAAATAAGGATAACCCTGAAGCTGTTTCATAGGTTTCACATTTCTCTCTCCCACCTATCTCATCCCATCTCCAAACTCTAGAGAAGCAGGCAAGACAGGGAGGCCAGCGAAGAGTGATAGGAGGGACGTGGACAGTGGGAAATGACACAAGCAAGTTTCACCTCACCCCCGTGTTCCAGAAGCCAGTCGCCACCTCCGAACGTCCAGGTACAGGGTGCAAAGCTAAGCTTAATCAGATACAAGTCTATCTTTTGCCCTTTAATCAATGAACTCTTGGTCTTGTTTTTAAGCTGAGCACAGTCTGGTCTATTGCCAATATTTAGCTGAATTAAACCAGGAGGTTGCTATTTGAAATTGTCACACTTTTCAGATCCCTCCGTTGGTGACAAGCATGGCTATAACGCAAATGGTCCCACGTCTCCTTTGAAACTGCCAAACTCAAGGTTTCAGGCTATGGCTTGCAGTTGCTTCAGATTCTCTCTTTGCTCTGAATTCTGCTCAGTTCAAATGAAATGCATGCTTCCGACATCAAGGAAGAAAGGAAGTGGCCGGAATGTCCTGAAACACCTGGTGTCAAGGGCAGGTTGAGGCAGGCGAGCCTGTCATGCTGCCCTTGACAGGTTTGTGATAGCATCTTCCTTTGATCTTCATGTTATTTACTGGCAAATTCCGAGCTGTTCCAAGCAGCGTCAGCGCTGATGAATGCAAAACAGCCACTGTGGCTGCGCTATCGCTGCTGCTCAGAGAAGACCTCAACGGATCTTAACAGAGCTTTTTAAACTGGAGGTGGTCTGATCCCTTGATGGGTGGAAAAAAACAACTCAGTAGATCATGACAGCATTTAAAAAAACCAAGTAGCATAAAATGGAAAAAAAAAGGAATTTATAGTTCCTACGAAATGTAAGAACTGTTTTATGAAACTTAAGTTTGCATTACATATGTGTATATGTATTTATATATGTTGTAGCTCTGGATAAATGCCTTTCTTACAGTCATGGTCAGAAGAGAAGGAAAGCTACTGATCTGGAGCAGAGATTGGTAAACTGTGGTTCGCAGGCCACGTCCAGCCCGCTGCCTGTTGTCTCTGGACCACAAGCTAAGAATGGCTTTTCATTTTTAAATATTTGAGAAAGAATCACAAGAGGAATATTTCACGATCATGTGAAACTCAAATTTCTGTGTCATGAAGGAATGCAGCCACACCCACTTGTTCATGTACCGTCTGGGGCTGCTTTGGTAGGAACTGAGTAGTTGCGACAGATACTTTATGGCCCATAAAGCCTAAAATATTTACTGCCTTTATGGGAAAAGATACTGGATCCTTATCTAGAGGACTCATTTTCACGATGCATTCTTTTCAAGTTTGTGTACGCGTTTACTTTGGTTTGTAGAAGAAACAGGGAGACAATCTGGCAGGATTGGAGTATGATGTGTAAGGGGTGTCATGGACACTGCCACTCGCTACTCCCAGTATCTCCTGGGGTCGCCCATCTGTGCCTGCAAATGGCCCACAGCTGCAGCTTTCGCAGAGGCCTGTCCTTGGGCTTCTGGAGTGGCTTTGCCCACCTGGGCAGGAGCCAGAAGTGCCTAGGGGTTTCATCCACCGCAGGTGGGCCCTTGGCCAAGATGCAGAGACATGAAAGGCTCGTCATGAGGACAGAGCTCTGAAGGGTCACCTCATTCCTCAGGTGTCCTATGGGATCAGGCAAACGTTCTCTTCCTCTGGACTTTGCCCAGATGACACCCTTGCTTGATTTCTCTCCCTCCTCGGTCCGGCTTGCCTTCCCAGGCTTCCCGGAGCACTTTCTTAATAACACTTCGGGACGTGTGAACCTCAGTCTCAGAGTTGTCTTCTGCGGAACCCAGCCTCAGAGAGAAGGCGCAGGGAGTGAAGTTCATAAAAGGCAACCCTTTCTGACAAAACTCTGGCTTAGTGGGTGCCACCCGCCTGTCCTGCTGAATGTGGACTGTGCGTGCGGTGGTTGGTGCTCTTCAGAAAGGGGGGAGATGGTTTTCCTATTGAAGATGAATTTGCAGTGTGTTGTAATGTTAAAGAGCCCCAGGATGAGTCAAGAGGACTGGATTCTAATTCTAACTGAGCCAGTGGGCAAGCAGTAATTTCTGTGAGACATTTCCCCACTTGAGAAAGAGTTAGACGAGCCAATTTTTAAGGTTTCCCCCAATGTTCTGATTCTCCTTGTGAAGTGGGTGGTTAAAACCATCTTCTAGATGCTGACTAATCCCCATCTGGCTATCTAACCCACACACTAGGCTGGGCTCCCAAATCCAGACCAGGGCACACAACCCATGCAATACAGCCACTAGACCCATCAACCCCAGGTGGGCACCCACAGTGCAGCTGAGCACCCCCTAGGGTTCCCCCTACTGCAAACCCGGACACTGGCAGCCAGTGAGCAGCACTAAGAGACATTGCTTCCCTAATGTGGAGGCTCTCTGGGTAGTTTTAGGTTCTACAACTCTGAACTCGCCCTCATCCCAATACCAGCCCAGGCTCTACGGTACTGGGCTTCCTACTTGGCACCAAATCTTTGGTCTGTTATTCTTTTCCCGTGTGTCTACTAGCGATGCTCCCGTCACAGCTCAGGGCTCTGATACAGTGAGAGGACTGGTGCAAAAACGGCCAGCTGTGGAGCCTGCACAACAGAAATGGGGAGAGTAGGGTGGGGTGGTGAAAAGTAGGTGACTATAAGGTGGTACCACTTTATTTTTATCTTGCTCAACATACACACCTTAAACAGCAAAAGAAGGATAGAAAGTATTTCTTCAACTAGGTCTAAGGACCCCTAGGAATTCTGGACATACTGTCTGAGGCCTGTGAGTTCTTGACACAAACTCTTTGTAATTGTATCTGTTTACCTGTATAGCCACCTCAGTGCTTAAATAGGAAAAACTCAGGCATCCAGATTGTAGAAGATGGCCACATTCAACTGAAAGGTAGCACTCACATTTATCACCTTTTTTTCCATTTGGGAGTCAAGTAATCAAGTGACAGCATTTTTATCTTTTCATTTTTTCACAATAAGATCAGTGTTATCACTTTGTGGTTTATGTAAATAACCATGATCATGTAAAAATGATCCAATAACACAGGAAAAGGAAGGAAGAAGTAGAAATTACTCAAAATCCTACCACTCATGCCACGGACATTTGACCATTCTTTCCTGGGTTTTACCTGTTTCTGAGTTGGAAAGCAGGTTAGCTGCCATCAGGTTGGCAGGTCTCAACTCAAAATGCTAGTCATTGCGCTCATGTTGAATTGTTTCCTTGTGAAGACAAAACTTCCCTTTGGCTGTAATAATTTGCACTTGAGTGGCCTTCTCATATACAAAGGCTTAAACTTTTAAAATCATTTAATGAATTCCAAATTTAAGTGGACGTCCTGAAAATTAACATAATTAAATGAGTAGTGTACTACTTTAGTTAATGAGGAGGGATGAGGACAGGCGAGCAGATTTAATAGGAAGATGGTGCATTTGCCTCATCTGAAAACCACTGGACATTGTGCTGACAGTAGTTTGAACATTTCAATTGCAGGTCACACAGAAAAAATGAAAAGAAAACTTGAATTATGGTTGTTTTCTAAATGATATGAATGACTCATTTCCCATTTTTACTATTTTCTTTCAAATTTTAATTATGGATTCTGTTGAAACTATATATTTTTCAACATTTGCAGAAAATAGAGCAGATTCATATATTATTTTCCTGTTGCACCAAAAATTTAATGCTTAAAAAAGTTATAATAGCAATCTTACACTTAAGAAAATAAAGCTAATTTAGATTTATCCATTTATTTAATTATTTAGGGCTCTTGTCTGCATGAGGATACTACTCAATATAATGCAGAGAAAGTGACAGAGCAGGGCCTGGGATGGGGCAATGTCATTAAAATTGGTCCATAGTTTTGGTTAAATGTGGTCTGATCATCTGGATATCAACATTTTTTCATAGTTTTTTTTAGCATAGAAGAGTATAAAGAGTATTAACAAAAGTCAAATTTAAAAAAATTCATATAGACTTATACCTGAGATTACATCTTTTCATCATTATAACTTCAACAGAGATCTTTTGTTTTAGGGCAACACTCAACAATTTGAGTTTTTATTACATAGATTGTTTGGGGGTGTTTAATTTATAAATTGTCTTTGAATTTATATTTCTAATAATGCTCTAAATTTCTAAGACCTCCTAATTATTGCTTAAAGCATACATAGAGTACATTGATTTCAAATACTTGTACCTATTTAAGTAAAAATTAGAATTAAAAATTTTAAGCTAATGGTGAATATTCAAAGAACTATTTTCTTTTAAGGGATCCATATAGCATTTGGATTTGAGATAGCCAGGCGTAAGGCTAAAAGAATGTTTGTTTGTTTTTTTTGTTCCTGTTGCAGGCTTTTAGAGTTAGAGATAGAGATCGGGAGAGAGAGAGAGATTCTTTTTTTTTATCATTTGAACCATCCCATATGTGCTATTCTGTAACTTGAATTTTTACTTAATTTTAATATGTCACAGACCTCATTCTTTTAGAGGCTCGAAAGTATCCCATCACATGGCCGGGTAGGTGGTTCCTCATTAGGATATTTTTGTTCCCAGATCTCAGATAAGGAACATTGGGATGACATCATTGTTCATTTTGTAAGCTTGTGTAGGGTCATTTCACAGAAGTAAAATTGCTGAAGCAAAGAGAATTTACTTTTAAATTTTTGACAAATACTGCTCAGTTACTTTCCAAAAAGGCTGTATCAATTTTCTATCTCACCCATAGAGTGTAGAAGTTTTGTCACACTCTCACCAACACAGAATATCATAGAATTCTTAAATGTTTGGAAATCTGATGGCTGAAAAGGAAGGACTGTGTGTAAACTGAGTTGATGATATTCTATGTTTCAAATGTATATAGGTGCTGCTGTAATCATTGAAATGCAAAATCGTTTCAAAGTATTGCTGCAATAATTTATCTATTTACCATTATGCATTTCCCCAATCAACAGCTGCTTAAACCCCTATCATGCAGAAATTTGTTTCTTTCAAAAAAGGATGCTCATCGTAAAATATGTTTGGAAGCCTGCAATTATTTAATTATTTGGGGCTCTTGTCTGCATGAGAATACTACCCAATATGATGCAGAGAAAATGACAGAGCAGGGCTGGGGCCCGGGCAGCCCTGGCAGGCACCCTTCCTCTTTGTACTGACAAAAATACCACTCCAACTGCCCCTGGGTTCAAAGAGATTCCAAAGAAAGATGAGGTCCCTCTCTGAGAGGAGTTTTTTTCTTAAATAGGAATGAAGGTGTACTTTGTCTTTTTTTAAAAATTCCTCACCCAAGGATATGTTTCCACTGATTTCTGCGGGGGGGGGGGGGGGGGGGGGGCGGGGGGCGGGGGGGGGGCTGGAAGGGAGGGAGGGGAATAGAGAGGAAGAGAGAAACATTAATGTGAGAAACATCCATCTGTTACCTCCTGTATGTGCCCTAACTGGGGATCAAACCTGCAACCTAGTTATGTGCCCTGACCGGGAATGGAACCCACAACTTTTTGGTGCACATGATGATGCTCCGCCAACTGGGCCACCCAGCCAGGGCTATACTTTGTCTTTTTTGTTTCCAAGTTCCAGGGTCTTAATTTCCACTCTTGTGGAATCACTGTAAGTAGACAATATCTTTTTTTTTTTTTTTAAAGCAGCTCAGTCCATCAATTCATTTCTCCAGATGCCATAAAAAGCACGCTTGGTTTGTGCCACTGCACTTGAAATCCTTTGGTGGCAGGCTATGTGCCCACTCTATCCTTAAACCCCCCAGTGCCTGGCAGAATGCCTGGCATGCAGACGAATGAACGAGTGCTATTATGAGCACAGGTGGACACTTTTTTAACCTGAGCAGGGTGGCATGCTTTCTAACACCTTTCTCATTCTCACTCTTAATCAGGCTTTAGCCTTTAGAGAAATCCTTTTAGGAACCATGGGTAAGAAACTATTGATTTAGACTTTTGCTGGAATTGGTGATAACATATTTAAAAAGACAAGTACAAAATTTCTCTGAAAAGACAACTATCTGACTTCTTAAAAATGAAGCTTCCTATTGCAAGGGCAGAATATAGCCTGCTACCCAGGTCCCATTGACACTATTTCAAAGGGAAATTTTACACCTCTATTAGTGTTGTGCGGATTGGGTCAACCGGTTGCCAATTCTACTAGTTACCTTCATCCAGAGAAGAAAGATCTGATTACCAACAGCAACTCTGTTACTAAGTGAACCGGTTATATCAAATGCCACATTTCTGGCCACCTTGAAAACTCCACAATTCAGGAGACAAAAAGAAAAAGCAGATGCAACAATAAGAGAAGTCTTTCTGAGGTATTTGACCTCTCTTGCTATTTACGTCCTTTAGAATTTTTAAAAAGTTGAGATATAATTCACATACCATACAATTCACCCTTTTAAATGTGTACAATTTAGTAGTTTTTAGTATATTCACCCATCACCACCATCTAATTCCAGAATATTTTGGTCACCCCGAAAAGAAATCCCCTAGCGCCAGCCTCTGGCAACCACTGACCTATCTCCATTTCCTTTTACTTCTAGTTAATAGTGCCTCTAGCCTTGGGGAGGCCGTGGCCATTAGCATCCCAGGCCTGGAGACAGTCCTGTTTCCCAAGCTGATTTTCTCTTCCTGCCACCATCAGTAAATGCCATTGACGGGAATTCTCTGTAGGGCAATGCCTCTTAGTCATATAAAAGAGGAAGTGTGTATGTGTGAGTGGTGACTGGGGAAGGATTAACTGATGAACATGTGGTGAGGGATGGCCTTTGCTGAAGCAGAGTATTGATTGCCATGGATGGCTGATGATCACAATCTCTCCAAGAGATAAAATAGTAGGGAAGTGTTTTATTTTTTATTTTATTTTTTAAAAAAATATATTTTATTGATTTTTTAAAAATATATTTTACTGATTTCTCAGAGAGAGGAAGGGAGAGAGACAGAGAATCAGAAACATCGATGAGAGAGAAACATCGATCAGCTGCCTCCTGCACACCTCCCACTGGGGATGCGCCCGCAACCCTGGCACATGCCCTTGACCAGAATCGAACCTGGGACCCTCCAGTCCGCAGGCCGACGCTCCATCCACTGAGCCAAACCAGCTTCGGCTTATTGATTTTTTACAGAGAGGAAGGGAGAGGGACAGAGAGTTAGAAACATTGATGAGAGAGCAGCTGCCTCCTGCACACCCCCTACTGGGGATGTGCCCGCAACCAAGGTACATGCCTTTGACCGGAATCAAACCTGGGACCTTTCAGTCTGCAGGCCAATGCTCTATCCACTGAGCCAAACTGGTTAGGGCAGTAGGGAAGTGTTTTAAAGAGTTCAACCAAGACCATCCCAGAGTCCAAGATCGGGTTTAAACTTCATGAACATAATACAAAACTCTTAACTTGCTGACTGTGTGTCCCTGGCATTTTGCCTGGAAACAGAGCGAGGTGGTTCAGGAAAGAGCTACCTAGGAAGGTGTGAGAATAAAACAGTCCACCACAGAGCTGACCTGGCGCCCACAGCTAGGTCCCGTTCTCCTGTGGGATATAAATAGTTTCACAGAGCGCTAGCATTCTATGACCTTGATGGATCAAAAGAAAGACCAAACCACTCTGTGATTATGTCTAAACATGGGCACAATCGGAATGTTGCCCAAACCACACAAATGACCAAACATCCTCCTTTTCTGGCTGATAAGAGTGAGTGCTACTTCCTGACCAACCCCAGCTTTAGTTACCTAGATGAGATGTCAAGTCATAGAATTGCCTTTAATTTCTGAAAGCATCCAGTCCAGGGCAAGGCTCTGCTTCCTTAACCCTTCTCAAAATCATATAGCACAAGCCCAAAGCCTCTCCTGAGTTTCTAACGTCTCTTGCTGAGATGTGCCACAATTCTCCCTCACCGAATCCAGTAACAGAACAAACTCGTCCATCTACAGGTGTGTTTTTGTTCTTTAGCTGAAGGACATTGGCAGGGGGGATAGGTCATCTTCAACAAGGGTGATTTCATATCATACAAGGGCTCCTGCCTGAAACTATTTCGCCTACCTACCTGCCACAGGCAGTACCCGCAATTCCACCATGAAAATGCTATTCCTTTGGGTAAACACTTGAATGACTATAGAAGCAGAAATGCTCTTACAAAGGAGAGTGGCCGCTAAAACACTCTCAAACACAGATGTTTGACTTTGAGCAACCCCTTTTTACATTTCACTTAGTTTATAAATTTCCCCACATTCTAGCCCTTTGAAACTAGGACACACCCTATGACCCATGGCATGTTAAATTCTTTGAAACAGGGTGACACTTCTGAGCCTCAGTTTCCTCAAGTGTGAGTTCTAGTGGTGGGCAAATACTATTTCACAAAAACCTCAGTTATTTGCATACAACTCTCACAATTCTTGCTATATGGATGTGTATCATATTTGTCTTTATAGCAATACATTTTTTATTTTAAGGATGTTTTGTTATTGTTTTTTTTAGAGAGAGAGGAAGGAAAGGAAGAGAGAAAAACATCAATGTGAGAGTGAAACATTGATTGGCTGCCTCCTGCACACCCCCTACCAGCAATTGAGCCCCCAACCTGACTGGGCATGTGCCCTGACTAGGAATCGAACCTGTAACCTTTCAGTACAGGGTTCAATGCTCACCCAACTCAGTTATCCACATTGGTCATGGTTATAGCAGCTCATTTTAAAACTTAAGTAAATATAGTTTTCTCCTCATAATATTATCCATGAAATCATGGGTATGATACACTAGTTATAGTTTTCCCCAAAACATACACTATTATAAAAAATTATAAAATGGTTGTTCATGTCCCCCTTAAAATCATCTTTTTTGTCCCTCAGGGTAGCTGTGTGTGTGTGGACGGCACTGAACTGGCTGAGCCTTAGGTGTCTTCCTGCCTCCTTAGGTGTTTCGTGTTTCTCTTGTTCTGAGAGGGCAACGTCTGTCTCCCAAAGTTTACAATCTAAGGTCAAGGCTGACACGAACAAATAGAAAAAAAACCTAACAATCATAGATATTCTTAAACACAAAAATAGATCCTATTAGCCATTTGTATGGCTTTTCCAGGAAGATACTTGTGTTGGAGTCGCTGGAGCGTGAAGGTTAATTATCTATGTTGGCAAAAAGCATCAGATCTCTTGATACTTGGAAACAGGTGAGGGATTAAAGATATGATCTTTGTTTCAAATATTTTTGGGGGGTGGGGTGGGGGGAGGTTTGTTGAGAAAATAGGTTTGTTCTGGGAAAGCCTGTTAGAGGAAAAAAGATTTTAGAAATGACACAAACTCTTCCCTTTGTTACCGCTGATCAGAGATCCTCTAAGCCCTTGCTATCAATGTCTGTTTGGTGGACAGCAGCTTGGCGGGGCGCTTGTTGGAGATGCCGGTTCTCAGGTCCTAACTGCAGCCCTGCTGAGTCAGAATCTGCATTTTTCCTGATCCCAGGGTGTCTGTGTGCACATTGTGTTTGAGAACCACTGCTTTAAGCCACCCAAGCCTGCCGTAGCCACTGCTTATTTAAAAATAGTCCTGCCACAACACATCCCAGGCCAAGTAGCAAGGAAATTGGAGGCCCCAGAGAGAGTAAACACACTAGGTTCCCAGGGTTCCCCTCCACACCTTTGAGGGACACCACATTACACAGAAGACTTAGGAAGGGGATATTTACCTTATTAAGGGGAAAAAGAAACATCAGTTTAAACTAAACTCAAAACCTCAAGCCATGACTTGTGGTTCTTCAGCTGACTGAGGCTAAGAACAAGATTAAAATAGCGCTCACTTTCTTCCTTCTTCCGACCACCTCTACCATCCCATGTGCCTGTACGTCCTGGCCTAGGAACACATCTGCTCTCCATTGTAAGCCTGCAACCCACAGTGTGAACACCTAAAGTGATAAAGATCCACATACAGGAAAGTACTGATGGGTGAATTTATTCATGTGGGAAAGAAAATGTCATTTTTTTTTTTACATGGAGAAGGAACAGGCATATCTATGAGAAAACATTTTCCCTGGAAAACTTTAGCCCAGAGGACTCCTTTATTCGTCTCAGGACCCCTGTTCCTTCCTTCCTTCATTTGGTCTGTATTCAACAAGTTTTTATTGAATGAACGAGTGAAATCATTTTCCTTCATGGGCAATAGCCTAGACCTCCTGCTTCCCCTCTCAGCCCCTCTGGAAACCCTGGGCTCTTGACAAAGGCCATTTGATAGCACGTATTCTCCCATCCTAACAACAGAGTAAAATCAAAAGCATCTTTAAAGTTCCCAGTGACTAAGCAGAAAATGATCATTAAAAGGCCAATGAAAGGGAGCCAATCAGAAAATAAATAGCCAGTGGCTACATATAAGCATGACGATTTCTGACTTTTTAAGTGAGCCACACTCCATAAAAGAAAGCTGTTTTATTTTTAGCAAATTCACATTCCTTATTCCCAGGTTTCTATTCTGAACTCAGACTATCCCAGGCTCCAGGATTGCTACTACCTTTATTTCTGTGTCATATTTCATCAGCACATTCAAAAATTATCCCAACTGTCCTTTAAAAGGTGGCTGTTGGGTGATGAAATGTTATTGTTAGAATATTATCTCCTGTGATTATATGTAGCAATGGGCTTTGGTATATCCATATTAATAAGAGTAAAGTCATTTATTTGAGTTTAAAGGTCCCTCAATATGGACATTTTGACAAGCACAATACCAATGGGCTTTAGTTTTTTCTTTCTAGCAAGAAGAAGAGTGGAAAGGAGTGGCTAGTTTACCGTGCCCCTATTCTGTGCCAGGCACTCTGCTGGGAGCTTGGTGAAAAATAAAACTGTACAAAATACTACAAAAAGAGATATTATAGGTGACCTGCCATGTGCCAGACTCTAAGTCTATTGTTTCAGACTCTAAGTGTTTAAGGTAGACATTCTAATGTGATGGCTCCTAATCCTGGCTGCACAGTGGACTCACCCAGGGTCTTTAAAAATATATCCTAAACAAGTGGATAAAACACTGTCGTACACTTACACAATAGAATACTATTCAGCTGTAAAAAATGAAGGAAATCAGATCTTTTGCCACCAAAATCAGATCTTTTGGTCCAGCATGGATGGACCTGGAGGGCACTATGCTTAGTGAAATAAGCCAATCAGAGAAAGACAAGTACCATATGATTCCAGTTGTGGAATCTAATGAACAAAATAAACTAACAAACAAAATAGAAACAGACTCATAGATAGAGAACAGATTGACAGCTGTCAGAGGTGAGGAGGGTTGTGGGGCTGGATGAAAAAGATGAAGTGATTAAGCAAAAAAACAACAACTCATAGACATACACAATGGTATGGTGATTACCAGAGGGAAAGGAGGGTGGGGAGGTAGAAGAGGATGTGGAAGGGATATATAGTGATGGCAGAAGACTTGATTTTGGGTGGTGAACACACAATACAATATACAGATAATGTATTACAGAGTTGTACACCTGAAACCTATATAATTTTATTAATCAACCCCATCCAAATAAATTTTAAAAAGTAATTAAAACTAAAATTACTATTGGGGGAATCAATGTAGAAATGTAATACCTGCTAGCAGGCCAACTGGATCATTCCCATTAGATTACTTGCTATGATACTTGTGTGTGTGTGTGTGTGTGTATGTGGTTATCTTCTGACTCCTACTAGAATGGAAGCTTCAAGAGAAGAGAGAACTAGTTTGCTTTGTTCAGCACCATATCTCCAGAATTTCGCACAGTGCCTACCTGACCCATAATAAATATTTGTTGAATAAAAGAATGAATGTCACACATATTGAATATCTATCTGCCACGGACCAAAAATAGGATCAAACATAAGGTCTTTGCCTTTATTTAGTTTAAAGTCTAGAGGGGAAGAAAGCATTAACCAGAGAACCTTGAGATAAGTGTATTATTACAAATTGTGTTAAATGCTATAGAGGAAAACCAAAGTGTGTCATGAGAGCATATAACCATGGGGACCTGAGCTGGTCTGGGTAGGTGAGATTTCCCCCCATAATAGATTAAGACAGCTTGTATTGTTTACACACACACACACACACACACACACACACACACACATTCCTAGTGCCTGGACCCCATTTCCAGAAATTCTGATTCAATTGGTTGAGGTGGGGGTGGGGACATCAGGGCTTTTAAAAAAAACTCTCTTGGTGATCTGCCTCTGGGGTAAGGTTGAGAGCCACTGCTTTGAATCTTGCATTATAGTATTGTGTTAATGTCCATATGCAAGTCAGAGTGGTAAATTTCTTGATATTTCAGGGTAAACAATGGATAAAACATATTTCTTTATGATTCTTGAGAACATGGGCCAGGTTTTTTTCTTCCCATACCTATCACGGTTTGCAGCCAATAAGTATGTGTTAAAGATCTTAATGATGATGACTGAGAAGTCTCTTGAAGTCATACACATACTGTCTGCCCCATCTCGAGTGCTTAATACATTTTTATCAAATAAAAATAGGCTTCCATTGATGAAGGAATGATGATGAGGTGACACGGTGCTATATTGCTTCCTTGAAACAAGGAAGACATAGAAACTCTGTTAGCTCTACTCTTCCTGTCTCTGTGGAACTTTATTATTCATCTCACAGCAAATAACTATTATGAATTCTTTGCCACAGATGGAGTAGAGAGGCCCAAGTCTATCTCTGGGGTAGCTGTGGAGGTCGGTGGACCCTCCCCTGCTTTATCTGAGCCTCCTCGTTGCCAGGGTCAAGTTGTGATTGGGCAGGAGATCCGGTAGGGAGGTCAGACATGACAGGAGCACCATGGTAGAAGAAAGAGTTCCACGGACTTTGGTAGCCAGGAACTGAACTCTGCTGTGAGAGTTTCTCCTTTGATTAAAAAAAATATTTTTTTATTGAGAGGAGAAGGGAGAGGGAGAGATAGAAACATCAATGATGAGAGAGAATCATTGATTGGCTTCCTGCACAGCCCCACTGGGGATTGAGCCTGCAACACCATGCCCTGACCAGGAATCAAATCATGACCTTCTGGTTCATAGGTTGACACTCAACCACTGAGCCATGCTGATTGGGCTCTCCTTTGTTTTTTCACTTGGAGTCAAACATTTGCCCTTTCACAAATTCTTCCCTCTTTGTTATGATTGGCTATGGTGGGAGTGAGCTCTTAGGCTTTGAATGAGAGTCTTAAGATCAAGGGATATTATGCACGTGTAAGTGTGTCTATAGTTGTGTTTAAATGTCACCTTCTCTGAAAGAGTTCCTTTGAACAATGTGTGATGCCAGAGACTATGAAGCATATCTTGCTATCTTGGTACATGCTCTACAAGATGTATCACATTGGGTTCTTATCATAAAAGCATCCTACTACATTATGAAATTTTGCTACAGAGATTTGATATATTAGTAGTCAAATTGTTTCATAACACCTATAACACGATAAAAGCCATGTTCTGACATTGTCAGCCTCTTTGGTGGATATTAAGTCTCTTCCCCAAATGCCAGGATGATAAAGAACTCTCTGCTATTTGACATTAATCTATGTATCTGGTGTGTGAGATTCTATGTAGAATATTCTAGGACAGTGATGGCGAACCTTTTGAGCTCGGTGTGTCAGCATTTTGAAAAACCCTAACTTAACTCTGGTGCCGTGTCACATATAGACATTTTTTGATATTTGCAACCATAGTAAATCAAAGACTTATATTTTTGATATTTATTTTATAAATTTAAATGCCATTTAACAAAGAAAAATCAACCAAAGTAATGAGTTCGCGTGTCACCTCTGATACGCGTGTCATAGGTTCGCCATCACTGTTCTAGGAGAAGGTCACATGCTACAGCACCAGCCACTGCAAATGTAGTTTCCAAATGGGAAGATACTAGCTCAAATGGCAGCGTCCTCTGTTTCTTAGACACACAAAGAGCAATCATTAAGGATACACACAAGGGCAGCAGGAAGTTCCTCAGAATTCTGGGAGCCCTGACTGCATATAGTTCTGTACCATGATACCATCTGGAAATGAGGACATTGGTAGGAAGAGGGTGGTTCATGCCTGTATCATGGCATAATCGTAAGGGAAGAATTATAAGAATAAATTAAACAGCCTCTTTTCCACCTCTTACCTCCTCGCCTGGTCTATTCCTCACTGATGCTCTTAACCAAACCTTCACTTTCTGTTCTTGATCACATTTAAAATTTTCTGATTTCTAGACCTGGCTGATGTGGCTCAGTTGTGGAATGTCATCCAGTACACTGAAAGGTGGCGGGTCAACTCCTAGTCAGGGCACATACCCAGGTTGTGGGTTTGATCCTCGGTTGGTTGGACACCTACAGAGGCAACCAATTGATTTTTCTCTCTCACATCAATGTTTCTCTCTCTCTCTCTCTCTTCTCTGAAAATCAATAAGAACATATCCTCAAGTGAGGATTAAAATTTTTTTTCCTGATTTTTAGAATGAAGAGGTAGGATGATATAAATGCATATCTATATTATACAACATATAAAAATACATAGACCCAAACATCTCATTCTTTCTTTGAAGGCTACTTTTGTTATTATAGTTCATCCCATGTCACCTATATATTGCCTCTTTATCAATTCATCTTCTACCATATTTCTTTACTCCTTTTTCTTGTTATTTTGCAATACCCATTCTCTTTCTGTTCCAGAATCTCCAAAACTTTCAACTGCTCATTTATCACACACATCCCCACCACTGATATTTAACTGCTAGGGAATGGTTATGATAAAGAAAATTAGATGAGGTGCCAGCATTATTGTCTCCATTTTCCCAACTCAAGTATTTCCTAGGATTTTGTTTATAAAAGACTGAGTACATTGCTCATAGTTTGATCTTTTTTCCTTTTACATTCCTTCAATTTCTCAGATTCTTTCCTAAAAGGAAATGATCACAATCACCTAGGGAAATATGTATGAGAACTAGAGTTGGACCCTGAGGGGATGTAACAATTTGCTAGAGCTGCTGTAACCAGGACCACAAACTGGGTGGCTTAAACAACAGAAATCTCTTGTCTCACTTCCTTGGAGGCTAGAAGTCTTGAGTTCAAGATTTAGTTTCCTTCTAAGGACTGTCAAGATCTGTTTCCTGCCCCTCTCCTAGTTTCTGGTGATTGGCTGACAACCTTCCGTGTGCCTTGGCTTGTAGAGCATCACCCCCACCTCAGCCTGCATCCTCGCATGGCATTCTCCCTGTGTGTGCCAGTCTCCCATTTTCCCCTTTTTAGAAGGACACCAGCCTTATTGGCTTAGAGCCTGCCCTGACGACCTCATTTTAACTTGATTACCTCTGTGAAAACCTTATCCCCCAATAAGGTTACATTCTGAGGTACTGCGAATTAGGATTTCAAAAATGGGAAGGGGCACAATTCAGCCCTTAACAGGGGACTACTTTTCTGTTCTGTGTATGGCTGGACTGGGCTGTGTCATGCTTCCTTAACGGTAGACTTGATGAGATGGTGGGCAGTTCCTCCCAGTTTCATTCTGCCTTTCGACCACATGCCGTTGGTCTCACTCGGCAGCATTTGTTCAAAGGAAATAGTGATTACTGGGGAGAGTGAAAACAGTGACTTAGTTTAAAAGAACTGACTCCTCATCCCTAAGGGAGAACAGAACCTCTCTCAGACTCTGCACATCCTTGTTCCTGTCCCTCCTCATCCCTCCCCACTCCCCTCTCCTACTCCCAAGCTGTAACCACATCTGACATTTTCTTCCGACCCTCCTTAGAAGTCACTCTGGTTTAAGTCACTACCTGCTGCTTTGCACAAAGCGAAAGGAGCCACTTATCTAGGTCTCTTTCTCAAACAGCAGAAATGCTGAGCCTTCCTGCTGGGAACCCTTAGTCCCTCTCAGCCTTCACCACAAAGTCAGCCACTGACCCGGAGATCAGCAAGAGGCCTACCTGGGAGTGGAGAGGTCAGTGGGATGAGCTGAGAACGCTACAGCTGGAGGGAAAATGAGTTTAAAGGATGCGGGCAATAAATGGCAGAGCCCACGTAGCCATCCAGGAAATTCTGCCTGAAGTTTTGGCTCATTTTCCCAGCTCGTCCAGGATGTTTCCTGTCGGCTCCATGTTCCGGCCAAAGCACACACCTCAGCCACCTCTCAGACCCAGAGAACAGAGCCTTAGAGCTGAGGGGCGGTTTAGGTGGTTGTGTTCTGGTTTTTGTTTTCCCAGCGGAAAAGCCAGCACATTGTTCACAACTAAACCATTTACAGTCTTTGTGTCCTCCCGATGCTCTGACATCCACAGAAATAAAAGGGACTTTTGCCTCAGGGAAGCGTGTAAGCTGAGTTAATACCAAGCCTGGGAAAGCTCATTGAAAACCATCTTCCAATACATCCGGGCAGTAAACCTTCCGGAAAGGTGATCCCTGGGGCTCAGGGACTCCGAGATGAAAGAGGAGAAGCACATTTTGAGGAGATTTTAACAAACGGCATAACCGGGGAGTGGTGGGATGGCTGACACTTTCGGGGTAAAATGCCTCCTACTGACTCTGTGACTTTACCTCTCTGAACCTCAATGTTTGCTTTTTAACGCTTACCGAGTGGGGGAAATGATTTCTGACTCAAGGGTGAATATTAAGTGAGATGATGAAGAATGACAGTGTTTGTACCTTGATGAGTCATTTGGAGACAAATTCTCCTGCCCATCGCGATAGAATTATCCCAATATTGTTTTGGTTCAAAGGTGGGACAGGATTGGACAGGAACATGCGAGACAATTACAGTGAGACAAGGGAAGGAGCCGCTTAAGTCTGCAGCGTCTCTCTGTGCAAAACTTCCCTGTAGGGCACCCCTCCCTCTCATGCATTGGACTGGCCAACACCAGGTCAGGACAACCTGTGTGCTCCCCACCGGAGGCTGCTGGGCCTGATGCTCCCGGTCCAGACTCAGACACACCTACCTGTACACACAGGTTATGGACTGACAAGGAGGCTTTATTTTTGTTCTGGCACAGAAGCTGAGGAACAAAGGGGACTTTATTTGCTTCCTACAGCTCCCTCCAGTGCCTCCCTTCTCTCCTGATTACGTACTCTTTTTGAAGTGTGCTGTAACTATTCCATGTATGGTCTTGTCTTGGCACATGCATCAAGGGCAGGGAATAGTCTTTTATTTCTCTTTTATGCACTGAAACTGCACAATGCTGAGCAGATAGTAGATGTTCAATAAATGCTTTATTAACTGCATTTCCGTGTGGGCTATAACAGTCAACTTGTGTTAGACCAACTCTCCACGGAACACAACTAGAATTGCTGGATTTTAAAAAGTCATCAAAGCGTTACCTACCAAGGTAGACAGAAATTAGGGACAGCGTCCTGGAGAGAAAGGAAATGCATTGAGATGAGACCAAGGTTGGGGCCATGTCTCCCCTCCAGGCATTTGCTGATTGACAGGAGGGATGGGGCTGAGAGGCTGAGAATACAATCAGAAAGTGATAGCTAATCAATTATGTCAATGAAGCTGGGACACACACACACACACACACACACACACACACACACACAAATGCTCCCAGAACTCCCAGAGAAAAAAAGTAATGGCTAAGAGAGAGAGAAGCTGAGAAGATAAGTAGTGTCTCACAGGGTTGAGGAAATAAAAACTGGAGCTGTGGGCTCACCAAGAAGGGGCCTCAGGCTCCCAGTTGTGACCCCTGAAAGTTTGTGCCTAGGAGTAAGGAAGAACTGGAAATACCTCTGTAGTCAGAAAGACTGAAACACAACTTCAGATCAGATCCATCCAAGTCGGCATTAAGGCAGACAGCCCTACTCTAGCTGCCCTCAGAAGCAAAAGTAAATCCAGTCTGGAGGAAGACAACATAATCAGAAATACTACAATTCTCTACATAATTATTCAATGATATTTGCCTGTATAAATCTCCCCTACCCTTACCTTTCAAAGCCTCCTGGTGAGATGAGGAAAAGGCATCTCGGTCTGTCTCCTTGTTTACA
Source organism: Myotis yumanensis (assembly GCF_028538775.1). Taxonomy (NCBI): domain Eukaryota; kingdom Metazoa; phylum Chordata; class Mammalia; order Chiroptera; family Vespertilionidae; genus Myotis; species Myotis yumanensis. The sequence continues at coordinate 63,769,865 of NW_027223759.1, forward strand.
GGGTTATCTAGCTTTGACATTCTCTGGTTCCATCTATGGAATTAGACTCTGCCTCACCCTAACTGTGCTACCACCTGTGTTAACCACATTTTATTCAACCCATTGGTGAGGGAGGGATTCCTGCTCCAGGCTTATGGGAATGGCCAGACTAAGGACACCCATCACTGGACATACACACACATATAGTTACACATACAGCTCAGAGAAGGAAGACACGGCATGCTACGAAGGGCCACATGGGGATTGTACTTGGGAACAGAGTGAACACCAGAGGCTGTAGGAGGCAAGAGGGTGTGGTGACCCCGGTTTTCATGGAGTGATGGGATTGGCTTGTTTGAAATGTTCTGTGGACGGGAACCCACTTCTCAGGGATAAGCAGGAACGTGCCTGGTCCCTTTGATAAGGAATGCCGTTTGCCTGAAGGACCTTATCTGCAGGAGCAGGTGGATGGGGACTTGCAGTCAGGTCATTGGGGGCTCTCCCAGTTTCACCAGTTGTCAAGGCAGCACGGCATGGTGAGCCTTCATTTTAGGACTCACACCACACCTCCCGAGAGAGAGGCCGCAGTGCGGCTTCTGCTACTCTCCTCAGTTGTTTCGACTTTTTACTTACCTTTACATCACATTCTCCTTTTTTTTTCTTTTTAACCTATGCCTCTCACCAAAGTTTGGGTTTTTATCACCCCATACCCACTGTAATAACGTCATGCAATAGGTTTCTGTGCTTCCATTTCTCCCCTGGTTGAATCCACTCTTGTCACAGCTATGTTAACCATCACAAAACACCACTGTGACCACATTGCTTCCCAGTAGCTCCTCACAACCCTTCAATAGCTCACTACTGAGCTTGTGGCTTGGCTTGCCCAAGTGTGTGAAAGCACAGTAACAGCGAGCACGATGGGCCTAGTGCTGGGCTCTCAGAGTCAAGTCTCTGATTTCAGGGCGGAAAACTAGATATTTGCCTCCATGCCGCTGCTTTCTAAACAAGATCTGGTAATAAAACCTAAAAAGTAAAGTCACTGCCAGTTATTGACATTTTCTTTTCAATAAAATAGATAATCTTGGTTTTAAGACTATGCTTCTTATTTATCAGAGTCCAAAAGAGCTGTTTTCATTTTGGATGATTAAAAGTGGTATGGCTGAGGAACTCAGAGGAACCAATATTTACAGTAGATGGAGTGTTTATGAAAAATATGGCATCAGGTATATCATATATATATATGTGTGTGTGTGTGTGTGTGTGTGTGTGTGTGTGTTTATGTAGGGTGTCTCAAAGTGTATACACATACTTTGAATAATTATAAAGGCAGTGCTTATTAAAATACATTTCATTTTTAAAATTGAGCTATTAGCTATTAAAGTGTATACATATTTTGGGGGGACAACCTGTATATAACCCAATATAATATGAACTAGGAGACAGAGGATGTATATCTCAACAGCAGTACTAGAGATATATCTAGTGCATATCACAGACGCAGTGTTTAATTGATCCCATCATGCTACTAGTTGTCTCTTTGAGAGTTTCAGGTTTTTTTTCTCTGTTCATCATCTTCACAGTTTTGAAGTTTGTCATCAAAAAGCTTTAATTGCTCTATCAAGATTTGTAGTTAAGCATCGGCCTCCTTAAGTTTCTAATCAAAGTCTTGGATGCCAGGAACAAATCCTGAATCCAAATCCCCAGAGGGCAGTGGGAAGGAGACAGGGAGAAAGCGACAATCATGCTCACACCCCCGGTAAACAGCAGGGACCCTGGGGACTAAGGGGTGGAGGCTGGCCCTCTCCCAGACCCTTGGGGTCTACTCACTCTGCAGCTGGCCCCAGAAAGCCATTCGTCAAGGCTCCTGACCTCTGTGTCTCCAGGAGAGGGAGCCAGGGGCCGCTTCCGAGCACCCCCTTTCCTCCCCACACATTGATTGCCTTGCTGGGCTGCAATGCAGTCTTGCCAGGTGCCTAGACTTTATTTTTTAGATCAATTTTGGATTCACAGAAAAAATGAGAAGGAAGTATAGCAAGTTCCCATATATGCCCTGCCTCCACACATGCACAACTTCCCCCGCTGCCAACAGCCCCACTATCAACATCCCCACACCACAGTGGTACATTTGCAACAATTGATGAACCTCCATCGACACATCATTATCATCAAAGTCCATAGTTTACATTAGGGTTTTCTCTTGGTGTTGTATGTTTGATGGGTTGGACAAATGTATAGTGGCATGTATCCACAATTGTAGTTCATACAGAGTAGTTTCACTGCCCTAAAAATCCTCGGTGCTCTATTCATTCTCTCCCCTCTCACCCCCTACCATAGCAACCACTGATCTTTTTGCTGTCTCCATAGGTATGCCATTTCCAGAATGTCATATAGTTGGAATCATACAGTATGTAGCTTTTCCAGTTTGGCTTATTTTGGCATATTATTTAAGTAATATGCATTGAATAGTATTTCATTGTCTGGATGTACCATAGTTTATTTTTCCACTTACCTACTGAAGGACATCTGAGTTGGTTCAACGTTTTGGCAATGAAGAATAAAACTGCATTAGCACATTTTTTGCCTTGTAAACAAACCTACCCGGGTTGGCCAGGCCAAATGAGACTGGTGGGAATCCCAATTAACAGTAAGTTCTGCTGAATAGGGGTTGTGTTTAAGATACCTGCTAACTATACCCACGCCCAAGACTGCGTTATAAAACTCAGGTCAGACACTTTTCAGGGATATCAGATTTCCCCAGTAGAAATTATTCAGTTAGCCTCCACAGCATTTATTGAGCATATTCAGGCAGATGATGAGGTGACTCAGACGACTTGAGAGCAGTCTAGAGAGCCCATTGCCACTATCACGTCCATAACAATGAACATTTACCGAACAAGTGCTGAGTGCCGAGTGCTGTGTTCGGTATTTCATTTAAGCCACGCATTGACCCAGCAAAGACATTTTACAGGACAGGGAACGGAGGCTCAGGCAGGAAAGCCCTCCTGAGTTGACTTGCAGAAACGTGAAATGTATTCGGGACCACCTGGACCTGCCCCTGTCCACTTGTTGGTGTCCATAGGAAGGGTCTCCTTGGACCCTAGGGTCCAAGATTATGTTCTCTATTCCTTTCCTGCTATTCAAGGGCAGGATGAAGGATGCATAGGAAAAACTCCGCCTTGGGTTCCACTCTGCTCTTAAGGGTCTCCTCAAAGAGAAACGAAGGGATATTGCCTCAGCAGGACGTGGTTTAACATCTTTCTTATAAAATGTATTTTTAGCAGCCCACAGTTCAAGGTAGCTTTAGCTAAAAGGAAGCTTTCTCCACCTCAAAACCATTTCTTCACGTTTCAATTCTCTTCAACTTTGTAAATGTGTCCTTATGGTCTCTTAGTCACCAACAAGACATTTAGAGCAGACCAGAAACACAGCTGGAGGGAATGAGTGAATCAGAAGACATCCCCCTGTGGTTTTGGGGCCCAGCACAAAGCGCAAATGTGGGGCTGTGTACATATAGCCAGACCTTCCACAGTCTCAGATGTAGACACTCCCTGCTTTCAGGTCAGCATCGGAGTCAGGACCAGTGACAAGCAGGAGGGTGAACACCTGGTAAATGAAGGGTGGGTGCTGCACCTTCCCTCCATCAGACAGTCACACAAAGGGAACTGAAGGAACAGGCCCAACTGGCAGGCGGTTCAAGGATTCTGGATGCCAGCACACTCCACCCCTCCCCCTTCAGGGCCTTCTCTGATGCTCACTCTCCCGGTGGGAAATAACAACAGGCCATGCCCTGTTTGTGTTATGATTCCCCTCTCCCAGGCACAATGCATGCGCTGAGCACCCCCTGGTACGTGGAAGGAGATGACGGGGGATGTTGACTTCGCTTGGCCTTGGTGCCTGGCACGCAGGGAAGGACTGATTGGTCTGATGGACTCTGTGCCACCTGAGAACCTTCAGAGCCAGTTTACCATGAGAGGCGCTGATGCTGGTGTCTCGCTGGCCTTCTAATCACTTTCCTGACAAACAGGCTCTCCGCTTTCCCCTTACAAAGGCTGACCTAACGCACGTGCTTTCCCTGCAGCAGGTGACTTTCCCTCTCTGGGCTGAACACAGGGTTACAGGAACACACAGAGCCCCATCCCTTGTCTCCCTCTGTGGGGTCCCCAGACCTGACCCCTCTCCCCTCTCCCCGGCTTCCTGAGGCCTGGGTGGGGGCGCTTTCAGAAGGCCCAGGAGACTTCCTCTGTCAGTCCGGCCCGCTCTGCACCTATCAGCACTAACAGAGCCAGGATGTGGTGAGGCTGAGAAACCTGACCACACGCTCCCGGGTGTGCTGGGCGGCGGAGCCCAGGTGATGCATTTGCACACACCCACGCCGCTTTCACAGTTCACACTTGGGTCTTGGCAGCGCTGTCTCACCAGGGACATTCCCCACTGCCGTCCAGAAAGCTCTTCTTTTGTTATTTTGTTTCCATTCAGAAGCTCTTTTAGTCCATAGTATGGCCTCAGTCCGGTACCACGCCCACCCCGAGGCTCGGGAGCTTTCTGGAACAGAAGGACAGAGAGGAGTGTGGTCCTTCGTGGGTACAGGTAATTTTCTGGAACATATGTTGCTACCTTTGCCTTGTCTGTCAGGGCCTTCGGTCAGGAGCTTTCCCACCCCCTGCAGGCCCAGCCTTCTCTCTCCGCCAGCAGGATCCTGGAAGAGAGGGCAGGAGGCCACTGCTGCGGTGGGATGCGCTGGTGAGGATTTGGCCTTTTCTAGAAAAATCTCTCCTTCTTGACAAATTCCTGTGTGCCAGGCTCTCAGGATAGAAAGGCAGCTGACAAGGCCCAGTGCTAAAGCCTGGCCGCTGAGGTGTGGCACAGGCAGTGATGAAGGCGTGTTCCTCTGAAGGAGAAGAGGTCAGGAAGTCGAACAGCAGAGTGGGGTATTAAAACAGCCCTCAAAACTGCTGTGGGACTTACTGAAACAAACATGGCAGCGTGGGTCCTGGCGTCAGACATCGAGGTCAAATTCCGCCTTTGCCTTTTCCTAGGTGGGGGCCTTGGGTGAGTGACTTGACCTTTCTGTGTCAGGGTTTCATCATCTATAAAGTGGGGGAAACCAAGTTCCTGTATCACAGGCTTGCGGTGAGGACTGGATGAGTTAACACGGGCGAAGCTCTTAGCATAGATTACTATGTGCTCAATTAGCTAGCAGAAAGTTTCAGAACATCTGCTTTCACCCTTCCTGTGACAGGAATCTCCATCTTCCAGGCAGATGCGGAAGTAGAGGAGATCCTAGGAAGAGGGAGGGAGGAGGAGAAGGAGAAAGAAGAGGCTGGGAGAGTGAGGGATGGGAGAAGCAGGAGGTGCACCCCCAGGTGGACAGCAGAGTCACCCAGGTGCCCCCATGGGCCAAGTGAGAGGCTGCTTCCTGGAGAAGGAGTGAGTGACATTCCAAAAATGATGCCTTGCCGGGTCTCATGGGAACAAAAACGAGAACATTGACAGGATTTCTGAGAAAACTGGGAGCTGCAAGGCCACAGCGGTGGAGGACACATGCCCCACAGTGTCACATGTCAGCCCAGGGAACAAGGCAGCATCCACAGTGAGGGAGACCCAAGGACCTCAGTCCCCACACTTCACAATTGCTGTTATATGAGTTGTTATATGATATACAGAATTTCTGTTGATTAAAGTCTTTGATGTGAATACGAAGCAAGAGTATTTATCTAGTACTTTAAATATTCAGGCGAGTTGAGGAAAAGGGCAGAAGCACTATGTCATTTGACTATAACCCATGTAACTGATTACCTGGCAAGTAGATGTTAAATAAATGCCTTGATGTAGGTACTATTGAGGGATGAAGAGGAGTTTCCAAATAGACAAGCATAAGAGGGAATGGACTTACCAAGTAGGGGGAACAAAACACAAGGAGAGCATGGCTTGCGGGGAGTGCACAGTGAGAGGGTTATCACCTGAGCATGAAGTGCAAGAAGAGGGAGATGAGGCTGAGATCTGGGGCTAGGCCAGGACATCTTGTGTCTTGCCCGAACTTGAATTTGTCGATCAAAGCTGTGAGAAATTACTGAATGGTGTTGAGTGGGGAATGTCAGCTTAGAAACACAGTGGAGAATGGTTTTGAAGGGCTGAAATTGGGCAGCGGAGAAAATAGTAGAATTGTCCTGCAATAATTCAAGTAGGACCAATGAGCAATAGCAGAAGGAATCCAGGCTATGGGGCAGGTCACCTCAGGAAGTCAGGAGCGCTGGGGAGAAGGAATTGCTACCGGAGGCTAGTAACAGCCTTAAGGATGAGTCGCTGTGTGTGACTCAGGGGGTGATGGAGCTTATAAGGTGGGAAAGATAACTTCCTTTTCGGATGCAAAATGGGAAAGAGGAGCTGAGTAGCCAGGGGAACGTGTGGATATACACGTAGGAGTGAGGTTAGTAAAAGACACTTTCCCAAGTTAAGCTGAAAAGACACATAGCTTATCTGCTGTTTTGTCTTTGCCACCTCTCGTCTTCTTTACAGAGGAGATATTTAAAGACAATGCAAAAGCAGTACAAACAACTAACATGGATTAAGTGCTTCTTTGTGTGGTTAAGTACGCTACCAAATTACCTCATTTTTTCCTCAAAGCAGTCTTATGAAATGAATATTATAATTTCTAGTTTAGAGATGAACCAACTGAGATTCAAAGGGCTTAAGTAATGTGCTAAAAGCCTCATAGTTAAGAAATGGTAGAACTGATATCTCTCACTAAGAATAAAGAAAATTTCAGGAAAGAAGAATTTTTCATTGTTCATATTTCTGGGAGGGGGAAGGTAGGCTAAGAATTTGGATGAACAAATGCACTTTGGCAGTTTTATTAACACCTTACATCCTATATAATAGAAGGCTAATATGCAAATAGACCGAACGGCGGAACAACAGAACAACCAGTCGCTATGGTGTGCACTGACCACCGAGGGCATGAGCAGAACATGGTGGGCATTAGCACGGCAGGATGGTAGAGCAGGTGAGTGGGGACACCAGACCAAGGTGGGGCGCAAGTCGCTGTCATCGGGGTGAGCCTCTAATGGTTACTGAAAATTCTTTCTCCTGCACAAAAATGGTTTCACCTGGTGCTCGTACTTGCTGCTGGCACCAGCCCCATGGCCAGTGCTGGAGCCGCCACTCGCACCCACTGCTGGCGCCCGGCATCAGCCCCAATCGCTCCGTGTCGTCAGTGGGTGTGAGCGGCAGCTGTCGGCCCCAATTGCCCCTAAGGGTTTCTCTACCTCCTCCTGCTCCTCCTGAGGGGAGATTGGGGCCAGCAGCCACCTCTAGCACCCGCTGCCAGTGCTGGCCCTGCTTGCACCTGCAGCTGGTGCCAGAGCTGCTGCTCGCACCCGCTGCCCATACCTAGCACCGGTCTCGCTTGGCACCATCAGCAGGTGTGAGTGGTGGCTGCTGGCCCTGATTGTCCCTGAGGGCTTCTCCACCTTCCCCTGCTCCTGAGGGGCTATTGGGGCAGCAGCTGCCACTCACACCCACTGACAGCGCTGGCCCCAATCACTCCATGCCTTCAGGGGTACAAGCAGGACTGGCGTCATCAGTGTGTGGGAGCTGGGGCTGCTGGCAGACAGGGAACAGGGGGCCTCAGTGGGAGAGGTGGGGCGGGGGCATGGAGGATGGGCTGAGACCCGCCCCTGTGCCCACAGCAGCCTTGGGACCCACAGATCCTTTCAATGTGCACAAATTTGTGCACTGGGCCCCTAGTTTATTTATATGTTCATGCTTTCAAAATAAGTTCTCATCCCTTATCTCAGATTTCTCACAAAATATCTACATGGGACAGGTAGGGCAGATGCTAGTCTCTATCAGCCAATGAACAAACACCTGCTGGCCTCACCCCTAAGCAAGTCACCCACTGTTCACAGGGTGTTTCCTGAAGTTTCATTCGTGGTCCTGCTTGCTAGGGGTTTACAGTCTATTAAAGGATTGCTACAGGAGGCTAGTAACAGCATTAGGCATGCATGCCAGTGATACCTGGAGATATCAGCCCTTTATTTTCAAACCTATTTCCCAGCCCCTAGTGTCTCTAGGGCAATGGCTCTCAAAGGGTGGGTTGATTTTGCCCCCAGGGGGCCACTCGGCAATGTCTAGAGACATACTGGATTCTCACAACTTTGGGGCTGGGGTGGGTGCTGCTGACATGTGGTGGGTAGAGGGCAGGGAGGCTCCCAACATCTTACAAGGCACAGGAGGGCCCCCCACCACACAGAACCGTCCAGCCCAGAATAGGAATAGTGCCGAGGTTGAGGAAGCTGCGCCAGGGTAATACGATTACTTGATTTCATTTCTTAAATTACACTTTATTTAAAAATAGTAATAAGACCACAGATGTACTGAACATTGTTACATTCTAAACTTTAACACATTGCACTCACCAAAGGACGAACTTGGGCTGCCAAATTAAATGCTCTTGTGGAGAACTTGAACGAAGTCTTCCTGGCATAGTAATTGTAAAGGAGAAAACTCTTAGCAAGATTACCCACTCTGAAGGGTATCCTAATATTTCCAGGTAAGTCATTACTTTTAATAAAATTAACCATTTCTAACTATTTGTCCAGATGTATCGGGGTCTTCTCAATAAAACACAGACATGAATTTGGAAGCAGAGGCTGACTCAAGATTACAAACGGTCAAGAACAGCCTTACAGTATTGTTTCTGTCTTTACCAAGCAGCCTAGTGGGCTGACTTAAAAGTAAATGTTGTTAAGTTGGAACGTATAAACTTGAATTAATGAAATGCTGATCTAATTTGGGGGGGTGGAGGTCTGTGATACTAGAAAGAAGTTTGGCACCATTGGCACAGGGCACAAGACCCAGGCTGGCCCTTGGAGCGGGTTCCTCAGACCAGGAGCCGAAGCTGCCCTGAGGGCTGGGCACAAGTGCAGAAGCTCAGACCCGCCCAGCAGGCAGGGATTAGAATGAAGGTTCAGAAATGTGGGGAGGGCATTCCAGATGGGGGAGAGGTAGAACGAGGGGCCAGGAATAGGCCACCTGGCCAGACAGAGGATTCTGGGAGCAGAACCCTGAGGAACAGTTTGAAGAATTTGGGGGCAGGGGAACTTGGGGCTGAGAGAGGCCAGTAGCCGGCACGTTCCCCCACTCAGGGCTCCAGGCCCCTTACCTTGTTGACAGAGCGGCCTCCGGCCTCCGTGGAATTCCTGCCAGGATTGCCAACCACTTCGCCACCATGAATCAATTAAACCGTCAATGGCCCCAAGAAGTTGGGGCTCATTATCTCCAATTTCTAGATGGGGAGCCAACCACTTCCGAAGCTGTAATTACTGGAGGTCAGAGGGCACCTGAGGCAGGAAGTCTGGTCTGTAGCTGCACATTCTTGGCCCTCCCAGCCCCAACCCCCACTTCCGAGGGGCACCAGGAGCTGCTCACTGCGGCTGGAGTCAGTCCAGAGCTCAAGGGGCTTCAAGGAGCCCTGGCAAGGAGAAAGGGGCTGTTAGCATCTCCACTCAGGCGTGCCAACCTTGTGGGGGGAGGGCAGGACTGAGAGGGTTTGCTGAAAGGACCTGGGACAGGGCAGCCTCGGGAGTGGAGGGAGGTGCTGGGGAGGGTAGAAGAGAAGGGGGAAGTGAAGGGAGGTGCTAGGAGGGTGGAAGAGGAGGCAGAGGGAAGGTCCAAGGAAGGAGGCCTCCAGTGAGCCTTTCCTGAGAGAAGTAGGGACTGTAATGCCTTCCAATGGAGCAGAGAGCAAACTTCAGCTGAGTCAAGAATCACCTAGCTTTCTTAAATAGGCCTAATGCGAAGCCTTCTGTGTCAGCTGCATTCCTTCCAGGCCCACACAGAACCCTGGGAAACAGAATGTGCTGCTGGCTGGTGTCCTGAAGCGTTGGTTCTGACTGGGACCTTCTGACCCACCTGATTTTGCTCAAGGTTTGGCATGGGGTCAGCTTTCTCCTGACTTCTTGGGAGACCCAGTGAGGTTTCTAAGCTAAGGGAGGCTATGGATGGACTCTAGTAGAACAAGTGACCATGGGATAAGGAGAAGGGTCAGGACAAGCTACTCCCTCTCTCAGGGCTCCCCCAGCCACCCCGTCCTGAAGATGGAGAGGCTGGGATGCCCCTCCACCCTGCCCCACACAGCTCAGGGCATTTGTCCACATCCAGCTGGGCCCCTCAGCTCTGCCTTCGGGCAGATTCATCAACTCCTGGAGGCCTCCCCTCCATGCTGACCTTTGATTCTGGTTAATGATTCCCAGCTGCACGGGTCCTGAATCTGTTCAGACTTTTTGGGGGGAAAAAAACCTCTGAAACCTGAGCTCTCTGCTAGGTGGCTGTGGGCACCTTTGGGGACAGAGCAAGTGCTGTTGGCCCCTCCCCACCCAAGGATGCACTATGGCCCTCAGCAGTGTGGGGCAGGGTGGAGGGGCGTCCCAGCCTCTCCATCTTCAGGACGGGGCGGCTGGGGGAGCCCTGTGGGAGGGAGTAGCTTGTCCTGACCCTTCTCCTCACCCACCCCTTGGCCTCTCAGGCCTCCTGGGTTGGCTTCAGGCATGAGACCTGTCCTTAAATTAATGAGCCTGGGACTTCACCAGAGCAGAGAGACATGGGTCTCTTGCCTCTCCTCCAAATTCTTCACACTGACATTTCTGAAATCAAGACACTGTTCCTGACATCCTCAAATATTAAGCAGAGACAGCGTGCTATAGGGGCCCTTCTTCAAGGAACTGCTAACCCAAGTTGGCAAGGGTAGGGAAAGGTGTGAAGATAAATGGAGAGGCTCCACGTTCATTGTTTGCACGCAGGTAAGGACACTGCAGGGGGGCTGCTCCTCAACCAGGAGGTTGTGTGGGCCCATGAGAACCTCCAGGGGAGCATTTCAGAGGAAAGGGGGAGAGAGAAAGGAAGACAATGAAACTCAAAGCTGATCAGGCAGCCCAGCCCAGCCTCAGCCCGGGTGCCTTGGAGAGGAAGCCAGACCTGAGGGCCAGACAGGGTTTGAGTTGCTGGGCAAGGTGTCTGGTGGGGCCAATGGAGAAAAGACACTGTCACTGCTGACGGCTTGATTCTCCAGGGGCCAGGGAGGCCGTGGGGGCTCAGGTGATTTCAAAACCTGAAGACTTAGACAAATCTAGTGTATGTGTACTATATATACAACATAGCCATTAGAATCATGCTATTCTTTAAAAGTATTTAAGTATGTGGAGAAATTCTCATGATATATTGTAGTGAAAAGAAGCTAGTGCTACAAACAGTACATACAGATTCCACTTATTTTGTTGAACACACACACACACACATCGGAAGTATGGAGTATTGGAAGTATGTCACCTCATCAACACCGGCTATCTCTGTGTAGTAGCAGGGTAGGTGGCATTTACTTTCTTTGTGTTTTTCTATACTTTTCAAATTTTCCATGATCAACGTGTCTTGCTTTTGTAAACAGGGGACAATAACCGTTCACTTAAGTGGTAGCACTTGTTCTACCTAAACTGGTGGTTCTGTTTAAACTGGTGTGAAGTGTCAGAGTCAGTTAGCTGCGGGAAGGGGCCTTGGTGGACACTGTTAGCTACCTAAGACCACCCCTTCCCCTTCCTCCTGCCTCAGTTTTGTCCATGCTCTGCTCCATATCTTCTATCTGCCCTTCCAGATCCTCTCTCTGCTTCTCTCTTCCTCACTCTGGGCCAGGGATGCTGACCTTTATGGACGACACCAAAAGCACTGGTTGGGTTTGGCTAATAGGGGGCACCAGCAGGAGATCAAAGGGAGTCAGGAGGGTAAGGCTTGGTATTGATTCTTCCAGCTTCCTCCCAGTGGGCTAGCTGTGTCTCTCTTTAGAAGGTGTGACTCCTGCAACAGGCCCTCTCCACACAGCTCTCTCTGAGTCTGCCACCCCTCCACCCGCTGCAGGCCTTGGGGTGGTATACTGGCCAATGGTGGCTTACCAAGACATGTCTGCATCCTAATCCCCAGACATGTAAATACGACTTCATTCGGAATAAAGGTCTCTTTTTAAGTTTACGATTTTGAGGTGAGAAGATAATCCTGGATTATTCAGGTGGGCCCTAAGTCCAATGACAAGTGTCCTTATAAGAGAGCAGTAGAGGGAGATTTGATGAACAGAAGGGAAGGAGGCACTGTGGCCATGGAGGCAGAACTGGAGTGATGTGGCCCCAAGTCAAGGAGTGCCAGCAACCACCAGCGAGGCAAAGCACGGATTCCCTCTAGAGCAGTGGTTCTCAACCTTCCTAATGCCGTGACCCTTTAACACAGTTTCTCATGTTGTGGTGACCCCCAACCATAAAATTATTTTTGTTGCTACTTCATAACTGTAATTTTGCTACTGTTATGAATTGTAATGTAAATATCTGATATGCAGGATGTATTTTCATTGTTACAAATTGAACATAATTAAAGCATAGTGATTAATCACAAAAGCAATATGTAATTATATATGTGTTTTCTGATGGTTGTAGGTGACCCCTGTGAAAGGGTCGTTCGACCCCCAAAGGGGTCGCGACCCACAGGTTGAGAACCGCTGCTCTAGAGCCTCCAGTGTCAGTTCCTGACTTCTGGCCTCCAGAAACACAGGAGAATGTTTCTATTGTTTGTAGTAAGGTGTCACAGTAACCACAGGAACCTAATAATACAGGCGGTCACGGGTTAAGGTGTCCCCATTGTTACTAGCCTGGGGGCATGGGGGAGCCAGTGGTATTTGTTGTTGTTTTCCTATGCCTGTCTCATCTCTTTGTAAATAGTCCTGCTATTAAATTCTCCTCACAGGACTCAATTTCTATGGGCCGCCATTGTTTCCTGCCTGGAGCCTGATATGGTTGGGGCCTGCCTCACCTGCATAGCATGTCCCACCCCCACATCCAGGGTGGATCCTGATCCATCCAAGCTGTCCAATTCCCTTTGCAACTGATTAGTCCAAAAGTGGATTTGCCCTAACTTTAGCCAAATCAGAGGGGACTCTGGGGGCCTTCTGGGACAGTTGCTTGCTGCTCTTATGAGAGCCACAGGAGGAGATAGTCCTCTACCCCTCTCCTTCCTCTGGGCTTTGGCATATCTGGCTATAATGCTGACAACTTCTGCAGCCATCTTGCCACCAATTGGAACCAACTGGTGGATTAGTGAATATACCAGCCCTGAAGGGAGCGCTGGCCTAGCCTTCCCATCACGTGAAATAATGCATTTCACTATGATTTATTTCTGTTTGAGTTGGGGTTATGTTATTAGTGGCTGGAAGCCTACTAAATGATGGAGAATTAGATGGGTTATATGTTGCCATAAGGTAGAGATGGTTGAACGGTTTTTAATATCCCAGTACATTTTTAAAAACTTTAAAAACTGGAAAAATCTTGTTTAAAGAAATGTCATGATATATATGTATGCATATTTGATTGGCAACTATAGCAAAGCAAAATGTGTAGAAATTTATGGTTCAACAGGGAGAGGGTCTGAAATCAGAGCAATTAGGTAAAACAAAAACAACTGCATATTCAGTTCAGCAAACAACTATTAAACCTGCTGTATACTGGACACTCAGCATAAGACATCAAGTGGGATTGGTCAGAGAGCTTATAGTTTGTTTTTTAAAAAACATTTTTTCTCCAGGTTATATTTTACCCAAACCGTGGACAAATAAATACAAAACTGTTCATCCAGCAATATTTGCTCTGTTCACTTTCTGTACTGCTGTTGACAATATTCTTGGTGAGAAATGTCCTGTTAAGGTCAAATGAGTGCAATTCAGAGGCAGAAAAATAGAAAGGAATTTGTTTCAGAAAGATTACATAAACAAAGTATGGGAACAAAATTGAGCTTTACCCCCAATTGCTAGAAACTATGTTCTGCTTGTAAAATATTACTTGGAACTGTCACAGGTGTTTTCCAGGGTCCCAGTTTGAAGAGAACTGGTTGGAGGCTTGGGGGAGCAGTGGGAGGGTGTGAAACTTACCCACCAAATCTCACAGAATAAAACAAAAGGAGACAGAGCCTTTTTCCTTACCAGCCAAGACCCCTGCCCCTTCATTCCAGGGCCAAGAAGTAGACATCCTCAGGAAGCCTAGATGTGTTTCTCAGTCAAAACCACTCCCAGCCTGATGGTTCAGTAGAACGCCATTCCTTCACGTCTAGTAGGACCCCTTACAAATCCTCTCTAAAGTATTAGTGCCCTTGGGAGGGGCATCAAATTAATTCAAAGCAGTAGGTGATTCGTTTAGTGTTTTAACAAGAGCTCTGAGAGAATGGGACAGGGGATGAAGAAAAGAGGGATTAAGGGACTTGTGTGGGAAGGATGGTACAGGGAGAATATTTGATAAAGCACCTACTTTTTTTTCTTCTCTTCTCGGTCCTATTTTCTCATGGCTACTTAGCCTTCCTCTTATGAGAAATGCTTAAATAGAAGCCAACCTCATCCAATGAACTTGCCCACAGTTCACTCTGGTTCTACAGGTGGTCCTAGAAAATACTGTGTTCAGAAAGCCCTTGGAAAATCACAAGTAGGTTAGTACATTGATGCTTCTGAGAAGTCCTGCAGTAAAGGATTCTAATTTGTGTTTATATAATCTGGCATTGTCTAAAGTTGTTATTAATCAAAGAACTCTTTTATGCATGTAAATGATCATGTCTTAGCCACATATTCTGAGAAATGTTATCTGATGCTCATGGTTTTCATAGCAGTGTTCGTTACCTGAGTTTTCAGATAATATAGTGCCATTTCCTCTGCTAATTGTGGCCCCATAGCATGTGAGCAGGGAGGAGAAGAGGCCACATGTCTACTGAACACTCAGCTATTTCTTGTTGGCTTTCCTAGCAAATGATTTGGCTGGGAACAGATTTAAACAATTCCTTACTTTATAGTTAGCAGATTTGCCACAGATTGCAGTGATCTAGACTCTTATTTTTTATTAATTTGGAAAAATTGGAAGTTGGCTTCTACTGAGTTGTTCTCCTTGTAAACGTGGCTCCTTTAAAAGCAGTAGCCTCCTTAATAAGCTTATTTTCATTACTCCGTAATCTTTGAAAGGACCTCAAACACCTCTCCTCCCCTAGAAGAGCTGGTTCAGAAAATTTCTGTTCCTGGTCAGAAATATTTCAAATAGAATCATCACAGATGCCATTGGATGTTCAGGAGGTTGCCCAGAAGACCAAGAATTTGAGACCACAAAAGTCAGGCCTAAGGGCTCACTCTAAGACTTTGCTCCTCAAAGTGAGCTCTCTAAACCAGCTGCAGAGAGCTTGTTAGAAATGTGGGATCTGGAGTCCCACCCCAGACCCATGGGAGCATAATCTGCATTAGAACAGATTTACTTGTACATCAAAGTCTAAGAAATAGCAGGATTCACCCTTCATTTCTCATTTGTTCATTCATTTATTTAACAAGTATATTGAATACGCTACAGCAGGCTCTGTTCTAGGTATGAGGACGTAGTAGTAAAAAAGCAGAGAAGTTCCCAGTTCTCTCGAAGTTTATATTCTAGTGGGGGAGACAGACATAAATAAATTTAAAACAAGAGATTTCAGGAAGTGGTAACTGCTTTAAGAAATAAGAGCATCATGGATTAGGAAATGACCAGGGTTGGGGGTGAGATGCAATGGTCTGTCCGAATAGAGGCCTGCACAGTGAGAGATTGAGGCCACAAGAGCATCTGGTGGGCACATTCCAGGCAGATGACACATCTAGAGCAAAGGCTCTGAGAAGAGTGTGAGCTTGGGAACAGAAAGAAAGAAGGCCAGTGTGGCTAAACCTTAGTAAATTAGGAAACTCAGAGGTCAGAGGTGGGGAAGGGCCAGATTATACGCACTAATGGTGCTCAGACTAGTGTGCACCAGAATCACGTGGAATAGGGATTGTTAAATACAGATTCCTGGGTCCCATCCCCAGAGCTTCTGATTCTGAGGTGGGGCCCACGAATTTGCATTTCTGACAAGTTCCTGGTAATGCTGAAGTTGCTGGTCCAGGGACCACACTTTGAGGAGCACTGGTGTAGAATCTTGTCGGGCCTTGGATGGAGTTGAGTTATAGTCTACATGTGATGAAATGCCATTGGAGGGTTTTAACCAGGGGAGTTACATGATCTGATTTTCATTTTCCTCTGTCATTACCAGAAGAGCAGGCCTTTCCAGTCATCCATTATGACCTGCACGTGCATCCCTTTCCTGCATTGCTCAACACCTGATTTGACCTAATTTCCATTTGACCTCCATTTCCTCCCAAACATTCCCATTGTGTCTTCTGGAATCTCCCCCTGTCCATCCCCCCTCTGCTCTGATCTAAAATTCTTAGGCATTCTCAGCCTATAACAGCCTTCCCTGCTCCTCCTTGCCTTAGAGCCTGGCTGGTCCCAAGAATACTGTGTTCCTGCATCTCTTTCTGGCACAGCCTGTTTGATCTTTTAAAGTTCATGAACTTCAAGGCCAGGAGGTAGTGCTGGTGCTTGCTTGTTCTCCACTTTGCTCCCAGGCTGTAATTCCTCTTTCCTCTTACAAAGTTCCTGCGTCTCAGGGTCCTGCTGCCTGACTCCACACTAGATCACGTGTCCTCATTCACTGAGGGCTACACCCCGGATCTCCATCTTCCTCTTTTGTCAATCTTACCCCTTTTGTCAATCTCAGTGAAGTTAACCACACAGATGTCCCAGCTTCCTTGACCTTCTCAGTTTCCTTGACCTTCTCATTTCTCATGACCTTTTCTTGCTCCATTTTACCTCAAGGTCATCATTTGAACCTTGTCACCACCAGAAACTGTCAGGTCTCTGCAAGTCCAAATGCCACTGACTTCCACAGTTTCTTCTCGATGTACTTGCTCAAGTGTCTATTGCAATGGTCCTTCAACTCTGTGGAGAACTCTTTTCTATTGGCTCCATCACTTTTACTATCTATCAGTCACTCCAGTGTCCACTCTTTTGTGCAGCTTAGGGTTCATGGTCCATCACAGTATACACTCCCTTCAAACACTCTCATCCTCAGAATCCCCTCATCTTCCAGTATAGAACCTACAAAACACTAAATGGATCCAACCATCCATTTCCCCATTCCTTCATTCAAGCAACTTAATGTTGCTATGGAACACCACACAAGTAAACTGTTTTCACTCTAAGTTCATGATCACAGACCTCAAAGGAGTATTCAAGATTGCTAGGCAATATTACTGTGTTTTTCTGGGAAACCAGCATTCATATTTCTGGAGGCCGCTTTTCATATATTTTTAATCTTTAAAACTCCCACAACCCTTCCTGCTTGTTACTCTCAGCTGATGAACAATCTCATATTTCAGTGAGAAAAGAGAAGCTATCAAATGTGAACTTCCTCATTTTCCCACGTTAAATCTACATGTCTACACTTGTTGTCCTCTTCTCCTGACCTCTGCTCAGATGTGTCTGTGCCCATCAAAGGCCACTGGTACTCTGAGGGACTCTCCATGTTCATTCAGTCATCCGCCATCAGCATCTGCCTCTCTATTGGATAATTCCCATTGGCACACACACATGCATTAGTATCTCCCATCTGTTTCTTGTGTAATTTATATCTGTACTTCTAAATAATACAGCTATTTTTAGCTTCTTCAATTTGAAACACTTTTAATTGCTTTCCTCCACTCTCCTCATGCATATTTCTCCTCCTTCTACCCTCCCAATGTAGTTATATAAGCACTTTTGGCTAAATCAATGTTCAGTGTTTGCATTACTCTGATTTAAGTACTCATAGCTGAACCATATAGGATGTTATTCTTTTATGGGTCAACTTTGTTTTTCTTGGGGTTACTAATTATTTAATTTTTTCGTTGCTTAGTTTTTAAAGTATGTATTACTAAGTTTTGACCAAACTTTCCAGTCAAATTGCAAAGCCCCTCTCATGAGTTATAGGTAACTGACCAAGATGTCTTTTCACTCCTGAGTCTGTCAACGTGGCTTTTGTGGCTAAAGCATGGCTTAGTTGGGGGTGTCCACCTCTATGCTTGCATGTGATCTCTCCAGCATGGTGGGCATACATAGCTGGACTCCTCACTCTGCATCTCAGGTCTCCAAGAATGAGTGTTCCGGCAAAGGTGGAAGCTGTGTGGCCTTTTAGGACCTCGATTGGGAAGTCACATCCTGTCTCCATATGGTAATGGTTGAAGTAGTCAGAAGCTCACCCAGACTCAAAGGGAGGGGACATAACCTCACTTCTCAAAGAATATTTGTGGCTATGTTTCAAAACTGCCATAGAGACACATATACTTGCATCTGAGTAGAATGTCTTTGGAGGGAATCACAAGAAACTGGTAAGAGGAGAAACTGGGTGACAAAAGTAGAAAAGACACAAACTTTGCCCTATAAGCCGTTTTGTGCCTTTTGGATTTTGCATCATGTGCTTGAACTACCTTTTTAAAAAAAATTAAATATTTGTGACCACATCACAGCTGAGCCTGGAGTTACACCAGCCCATGGAGGCCAGGACAGCTCCCGGGGTCCTCTAGACCAGCTGCTCAGTAGGACTTCCTGGGATGATGATAGTCTGTATCTGCACTGTCACTGGCCACATGTCACTATTAGAAGTGAAATTAAATTTAATTCCTTAATCATAGTAGCCACATTTCAAGTCCTAAGTACTATGCATGGCTGGTAGCAACATATTAGCTAGCACAGCTCTGGAACATGGGAGGAGCTCACCCAGATGGGATGACTTGTAGAGCGTGGGATTCCTTGGGTCTCCAAACATTTTTACACATATACACACATATACTTCCTAAAACAACTTTAAAGCAATACTGACCCCCTTGAAAACATTAAAGTTGACATCTAAATGCTTCATCCTTAGTTTAAAAGTTTGTTTTTGTAGGAGTCATAAAAGATTAAACATTTCTTAAGATGAGAAATAACTATAATTAGAATAAATATTTCATGAGATGGGTTGATAAGATAGGTTTAATTACTGAATAATGCAGACTGAATCTGAATGAAATCCTGTAAAAATGTTAGCATCACTAACCTACCCTGCTTCAGCTGTTCTAAATTTAGAGCATCTCCACGTGGGCTGCCTTCACCCTTAATGGAAATCTGTACAAGACAAGGAAAGGCAGGAAGCCCTACGGGGCAAAGATGCCTTGATGAATCATTAAAGAAGCTCCCCAGAAACCAATATATCAATCTCCCCATTTTTTTGCTCGAGGAGGTTTTTATACCCCCAGAGAAAAGCCCCCATGGTAAGATTACGATGGGTGAGGGGCACACAGAAATTTTCATATGACGATTTTAGAAATTTATCCTTGAAGTTAAGACTCTGGAAGCCGATTCTCTTTAGACCATTCATGGACATTAACCCCCTTGAAAAGTCGGTATACCTTCAAGTATACTTGAACCCCTGTTTGAAGACAGCCACCATAGGAAGAGGGACACTGGGCTTGGCAACCAGTTAGCTACCTGCTGCTGCTGCTGGGAAAGTTGCCATTGAAACCCGCCAAGGAGCAAACAGGAGGACAGTTTCCTGGGGCCTCTGGAACTGAGGCAGGGTGGCCCTGTCAGTATCACGGTCACTGGCCTCTGGCCTGCTCTCCAAGGCTGGTCACTGCCTGGGTTTCTTCACCGAGGCTCACTTCTCTTGTCTAGAATTTTTAAGCCTGTCCCGAGTGGGAAGGGCCAAACACAGGGTTATTTTCTTCTAGGACTTTGGAACAATCTGTAAGACAAGATTCCCTTTTCCTAGTTGAATCTACTCTATCACTTCCTTCCTTTTCATCACCCCACTCCCCTTACACCTAATTTCTTCGAATGGAACATATAGTAGAGATGGGCTTGGAGAATCACAGTTCACTGGATCAGGGGGAGCAGGGCTGAGAGGGGATGACCCATATGTCAGAGTGGACAGCAGCCTAAGTAACTACGAGCTGGTTAGAGGGTCCTCCTCTAGAAGGCGCTTTTATGCTGACCTGGGGGTGCTCATGAGATGACAATTGCACACAGCCACAGTTAGTCTTCAAAGTCTCTGAAATCAGCCTCTGGCTGTATCTTGCAGGGTGTGTTTATGTGCCAAATCGGAGACCAATACACCATCGCTCAAAAGGGCCAATATGGAACCCACGTAAGCCTCTCAACCTCATCCTACTCCCCATGTAAAAACGCTGCCTCTGTTTACTTGCAGTCAGAAAAGATATGAATGGCAAAGGGGCTGGATGGCATTGGGCCCACTTCCTCACACGGGAGAGCCCAGAGAGTGCCAGGAAACAAAAGTGGCAAAAGTGGCGGCAATTAAACAGCCAATAATCAAATGAGTGTCTGAGTGGAGCCTGTCCCAGGGGAAAGCAAAGGGGCCCCAGAGAGGCACAGCAGCTGAACAAGTCGAATTGAAAATGAAGGTGATGAGTTGAGTCTGGGAAAATGAAGGTACTTCGTTTGCCACAAGGAATGCTATTTTGATGTTCTTTAGCGAAAGAAGCTTAAGCCAGCAATGTATTTTCTCTAATTTGCTGCCTTGGGGTGACATCTACAATATCAGTTAATAACGTCTACAGCATGTTATCCATTTTGATTTAATTGTCGTTATAAAGAAAAGCCATCACCTACTATGAACATGGTTGACTTAATAGCGTTAAGACATGTCTCTGTTTATTTCATCATGTTAAACTTGGCGGCACATGCTCATCTCTTCCTGGAAATTGATTCCATATTAACATTGTCACAAGATAGTTCACACACTGCGGATTTTCCTCCCCATCACACTCCCTTTTTTAGTCTTACAATGTTCTTTTCCCAAGAGGCCATGTGGAAGATGTACTGAGGCAAGCTCTCAGTGGGTACCTGTTAGTCAACTACCTACATAGCCCATCTCACCCTGCAGATGCCAGAGAGGAAACAAGGACAAACCAGCCAAATTGTGAGAGGCTGTTCTGTCAGCAGCCGGCGACGCCAGCTCCTCAAGGGAATTGTGTTTCTGGTCCAATGCTGCCAATGACCACCTTCTGGTATTTTCAGTGAGAGCTGACTGATGCTAAATTACTGCTGTCACTGTATTTTATTTGAAGTAGCCATTACCAAACTATCAGCGTGTTATTTATCCAAGAAGAAAAAGGCTGGTTGTTCCCTCTTTAACTCAGACCCAGCCCTCCTGCATCTCTCTTGGCATTAGGACATGTTTGTTCCTATCCGTTTGAACACTGTCCACCCTGGAATTATTAGCTGCCTCAGACACTCTCCACTCATGCTTAACCAGAGGCTGACTGTCTTTTAAATGTATCCCCAAGCCCAGGCTCACAAGTCTGCATGCATTGCACCTCCATCAGATGCCCTTCCACTCCTCCTCTTCCTTCAAGACCTAGTTCTAGGTCACTTGACATCCATCAGACATTCTCTCCCTTCCCCAATGCCCACATCTTTCTCTGAAGTCCAAGCCCTTTCATAAGGCCTCCCAAGCTGCCCATTGTCATGGCACCTATTCCTGCCTTTGAGTTACTATATTTCTATGGACAAGTCTTAGCTTCCCAACCAGACAGGCCTTCACCTTCTTCAGAGCACAGACTCTGGATTATTTATGTTGGTATTTCCTTCACCTGCCTCACAACCAGGTTTGGTCCTGAAACCTGCAAGCGAAGGGCTCCATCAGTGGTAAAGCTGCATTGCATGTGCAGTACTCAGTACTCAGCCTGGAGCCCGAGGGAGAAACCCTGGCCTCAAACATGCAAACGGGTGTGGGGAGGGCGGTGGGAGGGAGGCGCTCCATGGCTTCCCCCGGGTTCTTGCTCAGCCTCCCCTGTTCCACTATAGAACCATCAGATCCTTTGGTTGTGCAGGCCAAGGTGGCCCTTGGGGTCCCACAATTCAACCACGATAGCATTGGATTAGGGAGAAATGGGGTGAAGGCCAAAGATAGGGTACTCTCAGAGCTGATGGTCCAGCAGGAGAGAAACAGGATGGCCACAAAACTCCCTTGAAAATGGAAATCTTTTCAGAAAGTAAACAATCATGAGCACAAGGGCATGGTTAGGGAGAAAATAAGTCTCACAGAGCTGAGTGAAAGGGAGAGGAAGTAGGGCAAGAGTCAGGAGGGAGGAGGGGCACCTGAGCCCAGGAAGACGCATGGGTGGTGAGAGGGACAGGAAGGGAAGGAAGAAAGCACATTCTGCAGGGCAGGAAACGACAGACCCAATGTAGGAAGTCTTGTTTTTGCAAGTAATTATTTTGGAGTTCATTAAGCAACTTCCTGCATGTGGCTGGAAGGGCAGTGGGTGTTCTTTCTAGCAAGCTGATGGTCTTGCTTCATCTTGGTTTAGAAGGTGAAAGGGCACATGGGAGGAGCCCAGGGTGGTGGCATTTTGAGCCAAGTCCCTTCAGCTATAGGCCCAAGATGAGGCTGACAGACCCCTCAGCTAGGGGGCGAACGGAACTGCCTGCAGGAACATGACCAGAGCTGCTTCCTAGGGAGCCGAGCCTGGGGAGTGGGCACAGAACTGGCCTTCCCAGCTCTCTCAGATGCGAAGGGGAGCACCACTCCTCAGCCAGCTAGAGTCCCCACTGCCATCCTGCCCATTTCTCTCCTTAGGTCAAGTAATGAGCTGTGTGGGAGGAGGGGATTTCTTCCTCTGGGGTTCTAGGGAACCATGTGTCGCCGCCTTCTGTGCTCATCTTTGGAAACACTGACCTGTTTGTTCTTCAGGGTCCTCCCTCAGCAGATTTGAAAAGGAGCGGTGGTTCCCACAACCTCTAGTAACCGGGATCCTGTGCCAACACACTGGACCTCAGGTCCCTGCCGTTGGTTCTAATCCTCTCATGTTGCCTGGCGGTGTCCATCAGAATGTCCCTACCCTGTGCTCCATTCTGTTTCCTAATAGATGGGAAATGTTTCATGTGATAAGTCAACTAGAAAAAGTGTTATAAAAAACCGGCTGTGTTCATAGACTCTTGTTCTCAACTCTCTTAGGCAGAGGCTTTGGGTGCCCAGAGCAGGAAGTGATCCTAGGCACTTAAGCAGAAAAGTCACTTACTGAGAGCATAGGCAGTGGCTCAGAGCCTGGGCAGAGGTGACTCCAGAATGTCTCTCTGTCGCTGCCTCTGGTGACTGGACTTGGCACTGCTGCCTTGGACTTGACTTGGCCGGAGCACCTGTGATCATCCCCACAGAGATGGAGTGGCCTGGGTCTGTGTGCTGCTTCTTCAAGACAGACAGTCCTGGGCTGCAGCCTTGGGGTGGAGCACCAAGTCCCGTGTCTCTTGCCAGCTTTCTGGAGGTGGGAAAAGGACCATCCATACATTTCAATTCTGCAGTGGAAAGTAGAGTCTTCTTTCCTCTTTTAGGATTCCTCCTAAATAGGAAGAAAAGTTACCCACTAGAATAATATTGTAAATATTCATAAGGAACTCCCAGGACAACTCCTTCATCCAAGAGTGCCTCTCCTGGGGATTCCAGGTACATGACGGATGGGTGGGGAGACTTGCCTAATGTCAAAGGCAGAAGTCCCACCCGTCAAAGCTCAGTTCCCCTGAGTACAGATCCAAGTGCTGTTGGCTGCGCTGGCCTCGTGAAGTGGACATTGCTGATGTTCAACCAATATTTGCTAAAATGAATGAATGAATTGTTGGGTCTTTCACTAGGCAATCACCTGCCCCGAATACATCATGCAAAGAGGCAGGATCAAATTATCGACAAATAACCTCTGAGGTTCTGGGTAAGTTATTTAATCTCTCTAGCTCTCAGTCTCCTTATCTTGTAAGACAAGAAGGTTGGCTGATCTCTAAGAACTTCCCTTTGAGTGAACTGCAAAAAGAGTGTGGGTCACACATAAGACAACTGGAAATTTGAACACCAGTTAGCTAACTTGATGACATTAAAGAATCACTGTTAATTACTTTTTAGGGCTGCTTACTCCATCTCCCACCCTCAGCCGAGTTGATGAGAGCCCACAGTATCGTGTCCTTCTCCATGATGTTCAATATAATGGGACACTCTTGCTTAATGTCTTTCTTCCCCACTAGTTTTTAAGCTTACAGAGGGTGGAGCCATTGCTCCACACCACCCCAAACACCTGTCACCGTGCCTGGCACGTACTGGTGATTAGTAAGTCAGTATTGGTTGACTGTCTGTCAGGTGTAGCCACTGCTGGGGCCTCCTAAGAAGGTGGCCTCAAGTAGCCCTCAAAGCCCTATTTGGACTCTTAAATGTGGAACTTCACACCCACCATGTTCCCGCTCCAGGGGTGTGGATGAATCAGAGTCCACTGGGACTCTGGGAGTGATATTGCTGACAGAGCGAAATGGCTTATTGGGATTCAGAACGTTCCCCTCGCAAACAGACTTGTTTCTTACTGTGTTCTAATGCGTTGTGTAGGACTCAGAGATACAGAACGCAGACTTGAAACAGAAAGCGAAACTGAGAGGGGAGGCTGGAGCCATCTCTGTCCACCCGCAGAGTGCACCAGGGGACAGTATCCTCGTCCTCCTGCTTCCTCAGCAATAAGTAGAAGCCAGTCAAGTCCTCTAGTCAGTGCTTCCTCCTGGGCTGCAGGGAGCGATGGGGGCTGGGGGGCAGAGCCAAGCTGTGATGCCCAGGCGTGGGGACCACTTGAAGCGTCGTGGGTGGCACCCGCTGGTCCCTCTCCCTCCCTGACACAAGGAGGTGGGACCTGGGGCAGGAGTGGTGTGTGCACCCTCCCCTCCGCAGGAGGCTGTCAGGGTGTGTGAGCCTCATCCCCACTCAGGGCGTGAGGACAGCCACTTCTCTCCAGAGTCAGCACAACCCCTGGGAACTCATCACCACGTCTCCCTCTGGGAAAGCGTGGAGTCACGTTCTCCTGCGTCAGATGTAGACTGAGCGGGACTGTCCTGTCAGGGCGTGGGTCGCTGACAGGGTGGGGGTGGGCGTGAGGGTTGGAGTGGGGCAGCCAGCCCAGGGCCAAGAGAGCCCAGCGGCAGCTCCCTGGACCCAGCCAGGTGCTGAGGCGTCGTGGCCTCCGGCGGTGGGCCTGGCCGCAGGGATGCTGGGAGCCTGCCAGGTTGGAAAAGGGGACGGCCAGAGGGGGGCAAAGGTGGAGACCATGCATCCAAGGTGCAGGGGCGGCGAGATTCAGCCAGCCTGTGCCTGAGTCAGGCCATGCGGCTGAGAGCTCCTCTCCTTCTACTTATTCTTCAGCAATAAGTAGAGCTCCGAGGCTCACGGTCCGTGGTGACATGGTCTCACTGTGGACCCGAAACCAAGCATAAACTGCTCGCAGGCGGCTCTGGATTCAAGAGGCAGCTTGTGCAATTATTACCTAGGGGCTGAGCCCAGGCCTGCCCTGGTCCCTCCCACCTCACCGCGCTGCCTTCCCAGCGGGTTCTCTAACACAAGCTGCTCCTGCCAGTCCTCAGTCAGGGAGCTTTCTGGGCCCCCCAGACCCCCACAGAACTGCTCAGACTTCTGGGCCGAAGGATCCCTAACAAGGGCAAATGCAGGCCCCAGCACAGCAGGGATGGAATTTCTCTCAAGTCCCTTATTCTATCTTAAAAATGCATGTGAATTTTTTTTTAATCTTATACCATAATATAGTCAAACTTGTTTTAATAAAAATAACTTATTTTCTTCAACTATTCCAATTAAATGTATAGTTCTAATAAGTTGCTGGAAGAAGTGGGGTGGGCGGTGAGGAAGAGGAGGGAGGGCGTGGCCCCTCACATCTGAAACATGTTTAAGTCTCCCTTTAATCCTAGGACTTTCCTTTTTGGAAAAGAATCAAAACATGACAGCTTTTATAAAACAGAGTGGGAGCATCCACAGTGTTAACTGCTCCCAGAACCCTTGTCGGCAGCGTCTGTGGCCGAGTGTGGAACATCCCTGCCCTGGGCTGGAGACGTGTGTCTTAATTGTACCGTCACTCGCACACACTGTCCTTACCTTTTAACGGAGAGCAGAGAGCATGGCCTCCTGCCTGGATCCCATTCTGTTAATTAAATGTAAGCTTTGGCCTGAGGCTAGCTCTGCCATAAACCAAGAGAGGTGGTTGGAGGGGCTCTTCTCCAGGCCTGGCCTGACCTTTATTTTAGAAGAAGCCGTATCTGATGGGATTCACTGTCCAGTGGAGTCCTGAGCTGGCAGCCAGCTCCGCAGGGATCTGTTTGCATGAAGAGAGGAGGTGACGGGGCACTGTCCTTCAGAGCCTGGTGGGGAGGAGGGATGGAGTGGGATCATGGTGTCTGTGCCCCGGCCCTGGGCATGAGGGGGTGGGTTAGAAAGAAGCTGCAGGCAGGCAAATGAGTGCCTTGCAATGGAGACTTGAGAGATGCAGGTCCAGAGGCTAAAATACAACACAGGGTTGGGATGCAGGCCCATCTCCCCATGACTGCAGGGCCAATAGGGGCTCAGGAGGAAGGCAGAGACCCCAGGGAGCGTGGCCACAATGGTCACCAGCGGCTCGGTCCCAAGAGAGGAGGTAGTTCTTTCACACAGAGAAGACTTCAGCAATACCATGGGGAGCCTTCCCGAGGGCGCGAGGGCAGAGGCAACGGGCCAGTGTAATTTACTGTTCAGGCTTATGTGGCCTAATACATATTCATACACAGGAAAGGCTTGGGGAATTCAGCTTAGAGAAAAATTCCATCAACTAAGCATTCATCTTGTGAATTTATTTTTTTGGGGGTGGGTGGGTGGGGGGCTATATATGTTCCTACAATCTAAAACAGAAAACAGACACACGGAATTGCTATATGAAATGGATGTGCCCCTTCAGATGGTGCCTCGGGAGGTCACGCACGCCTTCTGAGAAGCCCAGGGTATTTGCAGAAATCAGCTTTGGGAACTGACTGCAGAGCCGTCCTATGAGTCACACTCTAGAGTCAGCTGGTTTGAGCACCCATCTTATTCTGCAGATTTGTCTTTAAGTCATTTTTGTTTGATTCCAAAAATAAAAGCCTCCATCAAATGATGGTCCTCATTCACGAAGCCTGTTTCTCTGGACATTTCTTGGGCCAGTGGAGCACGTCTGTCACCTTTGGCCACTGGAGCTCTGGCCAGACCCTGCTGAAAGGCTTGGTCAATATTTAGTTCTGTGCTGTTCCCTCTGCTCCGCAGGGCTGTTTCCATCACTGTTGTGTCAGGTACACATTGCAGACTTCAAAACATCGGCCTCCTCTTCACCAGAGGCTTTTGGTACTAAGTAGCTAACAGTTATTCCAGAAAGGGAAGGGCTGTTCTAAATCGCACCCACCAAACCCGCAGCAGCTACGCCGCCTGGAAGGAGCATCAACCGTTCAGTGTTTTCTGTTGGTTGACATCACAGAGAACAGTCTGTCAACATTTTCCCTACGTTGCTTTTCTTTTCGGGGCATAGAATAGAGATGAAAAAGCACAGCTCCGGGAGCTCATGGAACCGAGAGCTGGCGCTCACGGGATTGATTATGCATTCACTTATTTATTACAATTTTAAAAAATGGCCCAGCTGCTTCGGCTTCTGCAAGCTGGGCTGGAATATTTCACTCGATACTACTCTCATCGGGTAGCTACAATACTGAGTGACTTAATGCAAAGGTTTTTTTCAACCCTAAAAGAAGAAAATCAAAATCAAGTAAAAAAATAATAATGTTGGGGACTGAAACTGGGATTCACACACTCAAGTGATTTAAAGAAATACCTGCCTCTTTGCTTCCCCTTCCCTGTGAGTTGATCCATAGCAGCCCCACTCTCAGTGGTGCACGTAAGAAGCACCTCCCCTGACAGAATTTTCCAATTGCTTATGCGCCCCTCACATGACCTCAAGGGCCCAGGCCCAGACCTGATCACTTTTGTTTTGTAAGGTGCCCCCGGGTGATTCTGGCTGAGAATACGTGAGCTATCTGACCACTCCTGCCCGGTGGTTTCTCTCTTGTAGTTGTCATTACACCCGATAAATTACGTTTGGTCAAATGATGGAGGAGCACAACTCCAGTTGTCTTAGGCAGAAGGAGAAGTTTGTTGGCTCATGTACCTGGAACGTCCAGGGGTAGGTTTGGCACAAGACGTTGCTTGATGGAGCTACTCAAATAGTGTCAAGACCAGGCTTCTGTCATCTCTTGGTGTGGCCCCCTCACCTTGGCGACTTTCTCAGATGATACTGTGTGACAGCAAGGTGGCTGCCAGCTGCTCTGGGCTCCTCGCCTCCAAGTCCATCAGAAAGTTAACCTCTGCTTCTCCACTGAATAAAACTCTGTGAGCTGACTCTCTCCTTGGTCCAAATGGGCTCCCAAGTGCCCATCTCCTCTGTACTAGGCGGGGTTCATTGGTAGAATATAGAAGCCACTCCAGATATTTAAAGCAGAGAGAGATTTAACTCCAATATCGGGTGCTGGCAAAATTGAGGGGTGAGTTCTAGGTTGAATCTTCAGAAATGACACCCAGAATACAGCAGAATGAACCTGCTGGGGAGCTATGGCTCCTGAAGCACTCAGGAAGATGGGGAGTCAGGAGGCCCCCCGAGAGCAGTTGAGTGAAACACCACGTGTCGTATGTGTGATTCTGGGCTCAGAAGGCCAGTTCTCAGCACTGCCATGGCCACCAAACTGCTTCTCAAACCCAAGACGTGACTGAATAGATATTGGACCACCGCTGCAGGATTAGGGTCCTTATCAGAAGTGTCTCCATGAGCTCGTGTGCCTACAGAAAATGTGAGCCACCCGGAAACAGTCTCTTCTGCACTCTGCCTTCCAAATCTAATTTGAATGGAAAATTTTGTATAATGATTTGCATTAAGATTATTGCTGGTAGCCCTGGCCAGTGTGGTTCAGTTGGTTGAGCGTCATCCCATGCACTGAAAGTTCGCTGGTTTGATTCCCGGTCAAAGCACATGCCCAGGTTGAGGGTTCAATTCCCAGTCAGGGTGTATAAGGGAGGTAACCAATTGATGCTTCTCTCTCTCTCTCTCTCTCTCTCTCTCCATTCCTCTTTCTCTAAAATCAATTTTTAAAAAACATATTAAAAAAAGATGATTGCCTGTAGAACAGTCTAGAAAAGGTAGTTTAGCTGTGCAATACAGGATAGTATACTGGATGATGATTCGAAAGCATTCTGAGGGCCAGCCCACCACAGGAAGAGGCTGGGAGGGTGCAAGGCGTTCGTTGGCCAGGCCTTGAGCCACATCCCCAGCTTCTGGGACTGGAGGAAAGGTCAAGTCCACCTGCAGCCCCAGGACTAACGGTCAGATGAGGTTGGTTGTCAGAGGAAATATACTATCATTAGAAGGAGAGATAAACGATGCTGGGTGACAAAACCAAAAAACATCTTCTGCAAGGTATAGATCAGTGGTTCTCAACCTTGGCTGCACATTAGAATCACCTGGGAATCTTTTAAAAATCCTGATTTCTGGGCCTCATCCTCCGGAAATTCTGTCTCTTTGTTATGGGGTGGGGCCACAACATTAGTAACAAAGAAACAGAATTTCCAGAGGATGAGGCCCAGAAATCAGGATTTTTAAAAGATTCCCAGGTGATTCTAATGTGCAGCCAAGGTTGAGAACCACTGGTATAGATGGTGCTTAATTGTTTATAAGTTCCTTCACCTATGCTACTCCATTTGCTTCTCACAAAAGCCTAGGGGGGAGGGTGAAGGTCAAATATGATTATATTCCCATTTTACAAATGAGGGAGTCCAGACTCCGAGGTCCTGAGCTGATCCCTTGTGGCTGGTAAGGGGTAGTGCTTTGATTCACACCTAGTCTTCTGCCTCAAATCCCATTCCCTTGGGCTGCAGCCAAATGTGGAAGAAACTGCTTTCTAAAACAAGGGTTCCAGCCTCAGCCCTCGTGTGTAGACCTTGTGCAGGGGCCTTGAGCAGAAGGCATTCCCTGGCTTTCTGGCAGCTCTGGCCAGGTTGGAGCAAGCATCACAGAGGTCGGGGTACTAGAGGAGTGGCGGGAAACCTGCATAAGCACTCAGATGCTCTGCTCCCCTTTCACTTGGTCTTTGAAGAATGAAACAGGGGGTTCCATGTGTGTTTGTTTAATGCAGGGTGTTCCAATTAGTTGAGAAATTGACACTAACCACAGTATCATTTTAAATATCTGAATTTCTCTCAAACAGCAATATTTTTCGCATTAGCCACTCCCATGTAAATGCAAAATCTTCTTTGATAACAGATCAAAGCAGATCCCTCCTCCTAGCCTTCCCTGTGGGCTGTGAAAT
The DNA here is from genome assembly GCF_028538775.1 of Myotis yumanensis. Classification (NCBI taxonomy): domain Eukaryota; kingdom Metazoa; phylum Chordata; class Mammalia; order Chiroptera; family Vespertilionidae; genus Myotis; species Myotis yumanensis. The sequence continues at coordinate 63,799,933 of NW_027223759.1, forward strand.
GGCTGGGTTTGCACAAACCAGATTAGAGCCACACAGAGCTGCTACCGGCATTACAAATGCCTCCTGGTGTCAGCACCCAGGAAACCTCCACCATCAGATCAGCACCAGCTTCCTCTCCATCGGCTCTCAGACAGAGGGCGCCAAACTGGCCACACAGCGCCCAGTAGCACCACATGGCAAAGAAGGGGCTTACTCTGGGGCCAGTGGGACAGCCAGCATTTGTTCTTGAGGAGGAAGAGGAAGCACGATGGTCTGCCCTCTGGAAGTTCTGCCTCCCGGTCATGACCCTGCAGGGCCCCACAACTCCACCGGGCAATGAGGCCAAAGGTCAACTTTGCAATCCAGGAGGCGCTTCCTCTTCGTGCGTGTGGTTGGGTCATCGCACTCGTAGAATCCTCACCACCTGTCTTGGGCTGCTACCAACTACCATAGACTGGGTGGTTTAAGTAACAAATATTTATTGCCCACAGTTCTGGAAGCTGGGAAGTCCAAGATCAGCGTGCTGGTGGTTTCTGTTCTGGGGAGGTGCTCTTCCTGGTTTGCAGATGACCTGCTTCTGGTGTTCTCACATGCTGGAGAACCAGAGAGAGCAAACTCTTCTTATCAGGACCCTAATCTCATTTGGGGGGGCTCCACTTTCATGACCTAATTGCTTCCCAGAGGCTCCACCTTCTACAACCATCATGTGGGGGTTAGGACTTCAACATGTGAATTTGGGGGGACACAAACATTCAGTCCATATCACCACCTGCTGTAGAGGAGGCCTTTGGTAAGACCAGGTCTCTCCTGGAGTCCTGGCCCAACGTGACTGAGTTGTGCCTTTCTTCTCGCCCTCCACCCCAGGCCCTGGTAAAGTCTTTATGACAATCCCCACAGAAAGATGGTTGTTCTCTTTTCTCCACGGCTTCAATTTAACGAAGTTAAGAAAATGCTGCTTCTATGGGCTGAATTTTGCCCTCTCCCAAAATTCATTTGTTGATGTCCTAACCCTCCAGTACCATAGAATGTGACTGTGTTGGGAGATAGAGTCGTTAAAGAGGTAATTAAGGTAAAATAAGGTCATTAGGGTTAGGTCTAATCCAATATGACGGTATCCTTATGAGAAGGAGAGATTAGACACATACGGAGACACCCAGTGAGGACTCAAGGAGACTATGCCCATCTACAAGCTAAGGAGAAGGGCCTCAGAAGAAAGCAAACCTACTGACACTTTGATCTATCTTCAACTCCTGGCCTCCAGGAATGTGAGACAATACACTTCTGTTGTTTAAGCCACCAGTCTCTGTGTGGCACTTTGTGACAGCAGCCCTGGTAGACTAATACACCTTCTCTTCAGACCAATTGTCAGTATGATTTCCTGCCTCTGTTCGCTAGCCCTCTTCTTAATAGCACTACTGCTAATTTGCTCTCTTGATTCAGAGATGGCAGAGAGACCATACCCAGTGGGTGTGTGCATGAGTCCTCTCCCAAGAACAAGCGTGGATTCATCCACACATGCTCTCTGTCTCTGGGCTTCTTCTAGGCTAGGGCCAAGAAAAGGTAAAGGCTTACCACATGCTTCTGGCTGGGAAGCAGTCTACGGAGAGGAACGGACAGGAGGAGAGGGCCCACATGTGTGTGATACGCTGTCTTGGTCTCCATCTTTACTATTCTAGCCACTGACTACCAAATATTCACACCTCCATTTCTTCTCAGCATTGGTGGCTTAATCCAGTGGGCCTTGCCTTCCCACATTTACTTCTAACTTCATTGACACAACCCACAGGCTTGTGGAATGCCTGGATTGGCTCATGCTTCCCAGAGAGGCTTAGCGCCTTGTCTCACGCAGGCATGACAGGCTCATCATGGTCACGTGTCTGAGCAGTTGATGTACCCTCTTGCTCTCAGCCCTTGATGGTATAGCTTGTCTTCTTGATATACTATTTTAAATGAACATTGTGAAATCTAAGGAGAATAAGGATTAACCGCATCACTACTGGTCGTACAATGCAGATCGCCTTTCCCCTCCAGAAACCTCATAGCATCTAGTGTTTTAAGCCATCCCATCTTTCCATCTGCACCCCAAAACAATCATATATGTATCTCCCATTTCTACCAATCTTGCCTTTGTGGACAGGCTCTTGCTGGGACTACCTATGTCCTTCCCACTGTACCCAGCACAAATCCTGGCATGCATAGGGGCCCTATGAATATTTATCGAAGGAATAACTTATGCTCATAATTTAGATTCATTTGCACTTATTAGCAATTTCAGTTTCAAAGTATTTCTCCTTTTTCATCCTCACTGTACCTATCATTACAGTTAGGGAAACAGAGACACACGAAAGTGGAGAGGATATAGAGGAACCACTACTCTGGTTTCCAAGCTTAGTTGTCCCTTCATATCCTTTGGGTCTGACACTCTTAAGACAAGTCTCTTCTGAAGTAATTAGCAAAGCATTCTATGTGGTGCCTGGACTGGAGTGGGTATTCAGTAAATATCTGTGAATGATATTTGGATGAATGAATGAATGAATGAATGTATGAATGGAATATATGAATAAAGAGACCCCAGAGTAAAGTACAGATATTCTTATGTAGCATTCAGCTAACCAGCGGTTCTCAACCTGTGGGTCGTGACCCCTTTGGCAGTCGAATGACCCTTTCACAGGGGTCGCCTAAGACCATCCTGCATATCAGATATTTACATCACGATTCATAACAGTAGCAACATTACAGTTATGAAGTAGCAACGAAAATAATTTTATGGTTGGGTCACAACATGAGGAACTGTATTTAAAGGGCCAGAAGGTTGAGAACCACTGAGCTAACCAGTACCTCAAAGTTTCTTAAAACTTGTTCTCATCATTGGGCCCAGAAATCAGGATTTTAAAAAGATTCCCAGGTGATTCTAATGTGTAGCCAAGGTTGAGAACCACTGCCCTAAAGGAAGAGGAAGACAGACATGAATTAGGGATTTTACAGCTGGCTCTCTGTCCCTCTTCTTGCCAAGTGGCTGGGTAATGAGAGAAGTACATAGAAGTAGGAGTGCAAATATTTTCTATGTGCTCTGGCCTAAGCCTTCGCTAGGGTACATAGAACCCTGAACATACAGTGATGTGCCAGAGGCATTGGAAGCCACAATAGAGGGCAATCTCCACAGAGCATCGTTTTAATTCAGCTACAAGTAATTAAAAATATAGACATGAATGCCCTAGTGGCTAGGGCCTAGCCAGTTTGGCTCAGTGGATGAGTATTGGCCCACAGACGAAGCGTCTCGGGTTTGATTCCAGACGAGTGCATGTACCTCGGTTGCAGGCTAGATCCTGGCCTGGTTGGGGTGTGTGCGGGAGGCAACCAATCGATGTGTCTCTCTCACATTCATGTCTCTCTTTTGATTCTGAGGCCCAGAAATCAGGATTTTAAAAAGATTCCCAGGTGATTCTAATGTGCAGCCAAGGTTGAGAACCACTGCTTTAGGGTCTCAGAAGGGCATGAGGAGAGGAGGGTCTTCTGTGGGGAGCCGGCACGGCCCTGGCATACTCAGCCCCAGGGCGCCTTATGTGCCGTGCCAGCTCAGCCTGGTTCAGAGACCCTGAGTGGGGTTGGTGAAAGGCTTAGATTAGACAGACAAGAGAATGAAAGCTGGGTCTCGGTGGGACGCTGCCCCTCTGATGGACAGTGCCAACGCCCACAAGCCGTGTCTTTATTTTATAGCAGATGCCATGAGGTAAAGTAGGGGCATGATCAAGATGTTTACAACATTCTCATTGGTTTCAATCCCACTCCACTACATGCACCTGAACTCTATCACTTCAGGTACGTGGGGCCACGTGTTCGGACCACAGGCTCAAGCTCACAACTATAGCTGTTGGCTATAATTGTGCTGGGAGGGCTCTGCCATCCAAACCGGGACTTGCACGTGGCAATGAGAGGACTGTGCCCTCTCAGTAGTCCAAGGCTTGAACCTGTCCAAAACACTCTGGCCGCATCCCACAGTCTTTGAGCTCATAAAAAGATGGGAGAGAAGTTTCTTCATTCTCCCACCACCTGCTGGGTTGCTGACTTAGGGTATCCCCATGGGATTTCCAAGGGTGGCACTGTCCTGCCTTAAGCCTGGCTGGCAGCAAGCAGGACCCCAGCACTCATCCTGTGCCAGTCCCTACCCTTGGTGGGCAGTGCCATGGCCCGATAGCGCTCTTGGGACCTGGGGTCTGGAGTAAAGCAGGGCTATTGCCTGGCACTGGGAGGCCCTCAGAGCAGTGCCTGCTATTACCCCACAATCCGGGCATGTGCCCTGAATGGGAATCAAACTGTGACCTCCTACCTCATAGATTGATGCTCAACCACTGAGCTATGCTGGCCAGGCAGGAGTAGCTTAATCTTACATTGGGTACATCTTCAGTTACATTTTCAGCTCGATATTAACAAATGCCTGGAGGCACAACATTCCCTGCAGTAGGCATTCCCAGGGAGCAGACAAATCCATTGGGAGCTGCAGAGAGAGGGCACAATGGGAAGGAGTAAAGACACACACACACACACACACACACACACACACACACTGAGCAGGAGCAGGGAGTCCAGGCACCTTCTGCAGCTCTCAGAAGTCAGTGTGTGTGGGAATCACCTGGGTTGGGCAGCTTGTTACAGACACCGGGTGGAAGGGCCACCCCAGGGGTTGTGACTTGTGGTTCCATGGAATTTGCATTTTATATGAGCTCCTCAGGTGGTGCTGCTGGGTGGCCTGTAAGCTGCTCCTCATTGAGAGGACGAGGGTGTTGATGGGGCAGCTGGGTGCAGAGCTGGGTGCCGGTGGGACAGGGGGAGAGAGAGAAGCTGTAGATCCAACCACAAGGAGGCTGGTGGTGAGCTAGGTGTGCTCAGTTTCGATGGAGGGCTCCAGGCAGGCCTCAGAACAGGGGGCAAGCCTGAAGCTGCTGGCCAAACCACTTCTCAACCAGCAACAGAGACCGGGCAGGTGCCAGACCCCTGCACTCAGCCTCAGTGCAGAGAACTGGCCACTCAATAAAAAAGGAGCAAGGAATCAAGAAACATAAAAGCAGAAAGGAATACTTAGCAAATGAGGACAAGGGAAGGAATGGAGATGACCGTTATAGGTACTCTCTCAAAATGTGAATGTGGTGGGGAACATGGGAGAAGGCCTTTTGCTGTGTTTTGTTTAAATTCTGGTGAGGAGGTGCCCTCCACACATTTGCCCACTGACTGGAGATGTGGGTAGAGAAGAAGAGGCTGAAGGTGCCAGGGTGGCAACCAGGGGCAACCCGTAGGGGCAGCAGGGCCAGGGCTCAGAGGCAGCCTGGTCTTCCACAAAGGGAGCCAGGGGTTTTCTGCCTCGAGGAGAGTCAGGAGGAAAGATGGCCACAGGTAGCCTGGAGCAGCTTTGTCTGGGGAGGGGAGTGGAGTCCTCATCCCCGGCTTCCACCTTCTCTGTCATTCTGGCCCACTCCTCCTGAATCCCTGGGGGAGCTCCAGCAGGGCCTCACCTGGCTTCTGCCCACCAGCCCCCCTCCCCTGGGGTGTTAGGATGGATGTGGCCTTTGGGAGAACACTCCTTTGGGCCCTAGCTCTCTCCTCCCTTCAGGGCCATTTACCTGCTCCCTGCTAGGACCACAGGGGAGGGTGGGGTGAGAACACTACCTCCTCCCGGTTAGAGCCTAGACAGGAGGCTGGAGGAGGATTTAGGGGAGGACCATACCGGTTTCAGCCTCCCTGTGCAGAGCCCTGCCGTGGTGGGGAGGATTCTGGAACCCGCCCCTCCCCTACGATCTGAGCAGCTCAGCTCATTGGCACCTCCTTTGTTTCTGCTTCCTGGTAAGATTTCTTTTGAAGAAAGGCTCCTTGTGGTTTAAAAAAAAATTTTTTTTTGTTTGTTTTAAACCACAAATCTAGTACAACTACCTCATTTTTCAAATAAGGAGGCCCAGACAGTAAACTCTCACCTTTCTGGTTTCCAGTTTTGATTTGGGTGTTGGACATGTTCTTAAATTGGGTCATACTTTTTAGCCACATTGCAAACTAGAATTGAAAGAATTACAGTGACACACATTTTCTTTGAAAGCTGAAATCAGGTCAGTGCCATTGGTGACGGCCAACAAGCAAGCAAACAAGCGCCGGAAACAAGGAGGCACATGTGGTTTTAAAAATTTCTTAAAACAATAGAAATCCCTTCTCTCATGGTTCTGGATGCGAGGTGTTTGGAACCAACGTGTGAGCAGGCCATTCCACCTCCCACGGCTTCCAGAGAGAATCCCTCGCCGCGTTAGCTTCCTGGTGTTCCTTGGTTTGTGCCTCCGCCTTCTCGTGGCCTGCTTCTCTGTGTCTGTGCCTGCGTCCTCTCCTCTTCTCAGAAACTCGCCATTCATTGAACTTGTTTCGTGTTGTTGTATCAGAGGCTTAATGATTGCGGAGATGATGCCTGTCCTCTTCTTATAAGGACACCGGTCTTAGGGGGTTAGGATCCCGCCCTTACCGCCTCACTGAGGGTCGTATCTGTGAACACAGTCACGTGGGGAGTGGGGCTTTAGCATACACATTTTGGGGTTTAGTTGGTGAGGAAATGCCCTCCACACATTTTGGGGTTTAGTTGATAGTAGTCCCTTAACCCTTGCCCTGAAGATGCTTGGGGAGAGGCGTGTCCTCTCACACATCTCATTCTGTGTCACCGGAATCAGGCCGGGGAAATTCTTGGTAACTTTCAACAGCCCAGCCGTGAGCTGGGCGCACACATACCGCAGAGAGCAACTTCCTTCTATTTTGCTCTTGGAGATCTGAGAGCCCAGCTGAACGTCGGTAAAGGAGCTCTTGTCTAATATGACCCACGTGGGACCTTTCTGTCCTTTGGAGACTTAGGTTAAACTTGGCCCAAACTCTAATTCTATGGCCTCCCTTGCCGGAAGCCAATTCCAGCATGTCAGCCAGGGCTGAATCATCTGGAGTGGCTGAAGGGCATTTCCCCAAACCTGAAAAGGGATGATGGCTTGCTGCCAGAGAGCTCAGGGCATCTTAATATACATGTTATTGCCTCCTACTGGCCAAACACCTGAACAGCCATAGGCGAGTCTTCCAATCTGACAATGGACTCTGTATAGGAAACCTGACCCTTTGAAGTGTATATCTCCACCTTGCCTCAGGACAATTTGTGTTAATAAAAAGCATGGGATCCTGAGATGAGGAGATCTTAGTTTCTTTAGCTAGGCTCCTCTGACCTGACCCCCAAATGCCTTTCAAAATTATATTTCGTCTCTGGACTCTTTATTAAGTTACACACAGCTCTTCTCCAGATTGCTGAACCCTTCTAGATGCTGGAACAAGAACCCTAGCACTCCCTACATTTCTTTGCCTCATAATCTCCAGCTTTTCTCTGGCTCGTGGCTAAATTCCTGGGGCTCAGACTAGATACAGGAGCCCATCCCTTTACAGTCTCCACACACACACACACACACACCCAGACCCACACAGTGTTTTCCCAGGTCACTCCCTTCCCTGATGATTTCAAGTGGGTACAGAGTGAGAGCGTATCAGTACGAAACAATCTCCTATACTCTCCTCCTGGGCCCTCTCAGAACCTCCCTTCCCCCTCTTCCCAAAGCCCAGTCTCTCCTGCTTTATTTGGCCCCTGAGAAGGGGGTTCAGTTCTTGTGAGCAGCCGCTGCTGTGGTGGTGAGCCACCGGGTCCGTCTTTCCAGGGCAACACACACGCGTCGCCTCCTGGAGCTCTCACAGCTGGGTCTCACCTTACAGGACATCCTGAGCCCAGTGACTTCTCCATGGGGTGGGGTACAAGGGACAGCCCCAGGCTTCAGTCTGAGACAACTCCCAGCTGCCATCCCAGCTCAAGTTCCCCTGGGAACCGGCTGCTGCCTTTGCTGTAACTTCTCTCTCTGCTCAGTTGGTCTGTCCTTGCTCCTCACAGGTGTGATCCTGGCAGCATTCCCTGATACACATCCTGCAATCAAACCTCCATCTCAGAGGCCATCTCTGGCAGACCAGATCCAACACCCAACACCCAGGCAGCCCCATCGTGTGATCTGTGCTTCCCAGTCTCCCCAGAGCCTTGGCAAGTCAAAGTCTCTCCATGTGTGTTTTACCATTCTCCCCATTTTATTGACAGAGATACTAAGGCTCAGAAAGGAGGGGTCATGCAGGCCCAACCTCACCCATTCCACCAGTGGCTGAGCCAGCCGGAAGGCATAGCCACTGGATTAGGTGTAACTCCTAGTTTGGTTGGTTAGTTGACTTACCATGTGGCACTGTGGGTGCCTGATGGTAAAACTAAGCCCATAGTCCTGGCTATAGGAGAAGAAAAATCTCTCCCTCCCCCTTAACCCTAAGCCCTTGTGCTTCCTTGCGGGCCTGCTCCATTGACAACCACTCTTCTCTCTCACATCTCCACTCCCTCCTACTCAGAAAGCATTTGAGCTTCCCGTTTAATTTGGTTCAGGTTTTCTCATTTGCCAGGAACTGAACGCACTGGGTGACTCAGGGATGCTCAGGTGGTCTCGGGAAACCCAGTAAAGCGAGAGCACCTGAGCTTAGGAAGGGCCGGCTCCGGGCACCTTCAGAGAGCACCTCTCCTCGCCCTCCTGAGAGGCAGTGGTGCATGTGGCTAAAAGTGAGGACTTGGGAGGCAGCCCATTTAGTTTATGTCCCGGCTTCACTGGGAGTCGAAGTGGGCACAACTTCTTTATGTCTTGGGTTCTTCATCTGTAAAATAAGGATAACCATAGCACCCATCTCATAGGATTGGTATGAGAAATAAAGGAGGTAAGTCAATGTAAAGGACTTAGTACAGCGCGTGGCATGTATGAAGTGCCACCGCTTAGTTATTCTCTCTCACTTGTGGCTTCTCCACTTTTCTCCTTGTGTCTGTTGTTCTCTCCTGCCCAGCCACTTCCCGTGGGTCCCCGTGACTTAGGTATGCACATGACCAGATCATAGCCACTCTTCTTTACTTGATTTTCAGCTCCAGGGTCTGTTCTCAAAGGGCATCTTTCATCTGTGCCCCTTGATCTGGGACTCCTGTGAGAAGGAGTGTGATTGTCCCGGGGATCTTTTTGAGCCTGATCAGGTGCCCTCCTCAGTCAACCATCTGACGCTGGGATCGTGGAAGTAACCAGATTCCCTCTCCAATCAGCAGGCACATGGGTAGGGGTAGACTCTCTGAGAAGGGAGAGGAGGGAGGGCAGAAGCCCCCAAATGTGCCTGCTGCATCATTCTGTGAAACAGCCACAATCCTTTGACTTCCTCTATCACTATGGTTCTTTCCCTTCCTAACATGTTCAGAGTATCATTTAAAATTTTTTTTAAATATATTTTTATTGATTTCAGAGAGAAAGGGAGAGAGAGGTAGAAACATCAATGATGAGAGAAAATCATTATTGGCTGCCTCCTGGATGCCCCCTACTAGGGGTCAAGCCCCAACCCAGGCATGTGCCTTTGCCTGGAATCAAACCTGGGACCCTTCAGTCCGCAGGCCAATGCTCTAGCCACTGAGCAAACCAGCCAGGGCCAAAGAGCATAATTTTTGATGGCTTTGCTTACTCTCCATCGCCTTAACCCCTAGCATCTGACTGCCCACTCTACCCACTCGCCTGAAAGCATTCCCTTGAAGGCCCTATTTGTCTCCTAGAAACAAAAGCCACAGATGTCTGCTGTTATTTTTCTCCTGAACTCTCTGCATCACTGAGCCTCCAATCATCCCTTCTCTCTAAAATCTCCCCTCTTGTTTTTCATGCTGCTGACCATCCTTATGGGTCTCCTGCTTCACCCATCAGCTTAGACACTTCTGCTACTTTAATAGATACGTGGGTGTCCGATCTTATGTCTTAGATTATAAGCTTCTAGAAGTCAGAGACTGTGTCTTGTACAATTCCATATTCCATGCAATGGGCATGTAATTTATACTGTGAGTATTTTGGTCAGCTTTGGCTAGGTTACGCTGTTGTAACAACCTCAAAATCCTACTGCCTTAAAACAGCCAAGGTTTGTTTCTTGCTCATGTTGCTTGACTCCTACAGTCAGCTCCAGCTCTGCTGCGCTCCGTCCAGCTCCAGCCTACACGTCTCTTTCATTGTGGGATTCAGACAGAAGGAATAACTTTCATCTAAAATAAAAACTTGTGGATGAAGAAATGAGCATACAATGGCTTTTAAAGTCCCTTTTTGGAACAGGCTCTTCTACTTACAACCCATTGGCCACAATTAGTCCATGGCCAAGCTTGACATCCTCAGGGTGGGGAACTAGAAAGATACCACCAGTCATAAGGCAATGAGGTCCTTTTATAGGAAGGGGGTTGTGAACAATTGGGAAAAACGAGACAGTATTCCACAAAGTGTCACACAGTACTGTTTAGGGACCCTTAACAGGGATACGCTTAAGGGTATTGCATAGGAAGTGTGATGGCATCCATATTTCTACACAACCAGGAATCAACTTTAGGTTATAACTCCAACCAGAATATAACTAACTCTCCCCAAAACAGGGCATAAAGCCCCTGTTCCTGTTAGTGCTGTGACTAGCGACCCATCTCCACACGAAAGCACAATAGCCATCGGAATATGTAGTAGGTAGAGACAGGAAGCTGCAAACCCCACAATACCAGGGCCAGACTTTTCAGAGCTCGATGGAGAAAATCAAAGTGTTTTGTAGGAAACAATTGACACTTAGTGTTTAATGCTTAAGTCTTCCGCAAGGGCAAGCGCAAAGACTGGGACTTATCACCAAGTATCTGAGGCTAGAGGCAGCAGATGACGCTGGACAAGAATAACATGGGAAACCCAGAGCTGACCTTGATCAGGCTTCAGTTAGACAGCTAAGAGTTCCTGCCTCTTCCCTAGCAAAAGGGAACTAGAGACAAGCCTTGAGGTTCTTCATTGATAAGCATAAAAAATAAAATTTATCTGGTTCTCACCGCAGAGTGTTAGGCTAGTTTCAACAAGCACTTGGAGTGGTGGCATCATAGACATCTTGAGGAATCATTATGTATCTGGACCGAGTGGGATCCACCTTCCTAGTAGAGTCCTGGTACCCAGAATGGGCAAAACAAGGTGAACAGCCATTCCATCCCAAATTCAGTGTCACTGGGGTTTGTTTCTATCTGGGTATAAGAGTTGTAGGTGCTCAGTAAGCATGTTCTCAATGGAGAAGATTCATTCTTCTGTGAACAGACTGAGCCTGATTCCTGGGAAGGAGGAAGTGGCCCTGAGTGGGACTGAAACTAGCAAATGAATTCAATCACTCACTCCATCAGGGACATGGTCTAATTGCTAGAGGGCACAGTTTAAGAACCCAGAGGTTAGTGACTCCCTTTAGCAGCTCGGGCTTATTCTGAGTGATCCTGGAGACAAAACTCAAACTCTGAACTATCTACAACTGGAAATTCATTTGCACCAACCACTACGCTTCCTGTCCCACTGAGGGATTTTCAGAGGCTCAGGGAGAGTTCACGTTGCACAGCACAGTGTCTTTCTTGAAAACCTCATTACAAGAAAGAAATATTTTTTAGATAAACCTCTTCTCCTAAAATCTTCTTCTGGTCCCCCCTGCCTCTTTCTTCATCTTTCCCCAGCAAAACTCAGTACCCCCCTTTTCCAAGGGAGCCCCCTCCTGCTCTGCCGCATGGCTAGGGAGGCTCCCTTCTACCCCACAAAGGGGTGATTGCAGCATCTTTCCCTCAAATACAGCCTCCTCCCTCCAGAAACGTCATGGAACAGCCACCAAGAAGAGATGTTTTCCATATCATTATGAACTGTGCAAGTATGTTTTTTGTGTGTGAGATTGTATAGAGCTATATGTACATCCACTTACTAACTTTGAGAACTATATTTAGTTACTCAAACCTCATCTTACATACTAGGTCAGTGATCGGCAAACTGCGGCTCGCAAGCCACATGTGGCTCTTTGGCCCCTTGAGTGTGGCTCTTCCACAAAATGCTGACTTCTGTGCATGGGCCACGAAGTTTCAATAGCACTGTACATGCGTGCCTGCACGTGGTATTTTGTGGAAGAGCCACACTCAAGGGGCCAAAGAGCCGCATGTGGCTCGCGAGTCGCAGTTTTCCAACCACTGAACTAGGTACAAGAGAGACTGAGGATACGGACAGTTTGGCTTAGTGATAAGCTGCCTGGGCTCCTCTGGTGGGGCTGCCACTTCTCCATGGATGACAAATACAGATTACCTTTAAGTTTTGGACTCCAGATCTATAACATGGGGACATACTAGTACCTGTCCCATAGAATGGGGAGTGGTACACCATTTAACTCTCTCAACGTGTATAGTGCTTAGCATTGTTCCTGCCATGTGATACTTGACCCCAATCTCAGCAATACTTATACCAGCGAAGAGAATATGCTCCAATCACATATTTTGTCAAAAGCTTGTGTAGTGATTTGAAATGTGTGTGTCTGCACATTTTTGCCACTTCATCGAGAGAGAGTCAAATTCCCCTCTTACGTGCTGGCTTTAGGGCCATGCTTCTTACCAAACAAATTGGGCAAAAGCAACGACATGTGACTTCAGAGGGCAGGTTGGGAAAGGCAATACATCTTGCACCTGGCTCTTCCTCTTGCGTCCTGGGGCACTTGCTCTTGGAACCCAGGTGGATGCTGCGAGGAAGCCCAGACCACGTGGAGAAGACGTGCGTGAGCGTTCTGGTCAACAGCGCCAGCTGAAGTCTTCAGGCACGTGAGTCTGAATACCTTGACTTCATTCATACGACGTTTTGCATTGTTCTGCAAAATACCTGCCTACATATGTATATTCACGTGTACCTTCAGGATCAGCCTGTGGGGCAGGTGGGGTAACATCAGTGCCCCTGGGGACAGATGAGAAAACGTAAGGTTTAGAAAAGTAAAGGCACTGGTCCTAGGTCCCGCAGGAACAGCGGAGGTAAGACTTAAAACCAGTTCCGCTCTTTTCCCACAATACCGTGCCCACACCTTTTACATGGGTAACAAGGACAGATTACCTTTAAGTTTTGGGAACCTGTCGAGAAGGTTCCAGAACTCTCTGGAGGCTGGAAGTGTACCAAGTGCATGCGCATATGCACAGAGTGCCTGACCCAGGTCTGTGAGCTGGTAGGCCCACCGTGGAGCTGGCGTGCTCGCTTACCGCTACCAAGTGTGGCATGGGCAGTGCCGGGCACACTGGGTGGGCACCTGTCCTGAACAGATGACAGAACCTGGTCGGACCCTGTCTCACACTCAAAGAGCTACATCTGGTGACAGTCTGAGCTTATAGAAAGATCAAGGTCATTCACACATCCTAATACAAAGCCTACATTCCACGTTAGCCGCCAGGTTTTCAGGAACGCTTTCCTCCCTTTCTTGTCTCCTTTACAATTGAATTAGAATTGAGCAGATTGAATACGGAAAACCGGGTCTCTCCTCAAGGTGCTCCCTTTGATGGTTTGGCTCCATCACCGCCTTTGCTCATGGGAGACACACATTATGACCTGCCAGTGTTTCATCACTTGGAATGATTCTGAAGTCGGATGCACATACTGCAGGCAAAATGCAAGATAATCCACTGGGGTGAGAGAGAGAAATAGAAAAGCTTCCATTTCTGTTCCATTCATCTCAGTCTTTCCTAATTTCCAGTTTGTGAGTTTTATAACACATATTCATTCAGTAGTATACATACTAGCACAAGCATATTCACATGCATTTGTCTGTGTATAGTGTGTCTTCAATTTCATTTTTATTTTACTGATTGGAATTTGTTAGTCAAGTTTGAGAACCGTTGCTTTAGAACAAGGAAAGCTACTCTCCGAGGCAGGACCGACACCCCTTCTTTGTTCTGTTCTCTGCGCGGGAAGTTGTGTGCCCCTCCTGAGGCAGTGGCTGCAGCCTGATCTCTTTGGCTGACCCAGTTGCCTTACGAGGCACAAGGCGCACTTTCCCCTCCTTCCTGGACACCTCACCTGCTCCATGATGGCCTTGGATACGTGGGAAGAGCTGGAAAGCCAAGAGAAAGGGGACAAAACAGCGTCTCTTCGTCTTTGCCGACTCGGCTGGGCATATGGCTTGTCCACAGAGAGCCAGTCCGTTCTCCAGTCTGCCTCTCGCACGCCTCCTTCTCCAGCTTCTGTGAATTTTTGCTTCCAGTTCTTTGCCAAATTCATCAGAACAGTCAGAATCAGCCTGAAATCATGAGCGCCTGAACCTCCAGGCTTGTTTTGAAATTTGAAAGAACCTAACATTTCGAGATAATCCCTCTTTGATTGGAAAAGGGGGACAGAGCCTGTAAAAGGTCACAGGTGATTTCCAAAGGCTAACGCCCCTGACCACGACAGCTAGGAAAGATCACCTTGGCAGCGAAAACTATGTCCTGGGGGACAGAGTCACATTCCAGGGACCAAAGCTTCAGGCGACCAGTTGTTCTGGCCCAGCGCGCACGCAGTGTGCAGCAGCTGAGCAGACAGGACACCTTGAGGCCCTGGGAGCTAAGTGTTTAGCTAAACCATTTATCTGCATCCGTGTTTGGCAAATTCTGCCCCCCCCCCACCCGCCCCCAACACTTAGCAAGATGTACCTAAGGTTTCACAGTCTGAATATTCTAAGTATAATACTTAGGTATGAACTTCCAATTGAGAAATCAATAATAATCCTTAATAGCACTTATAAATACTATGACTGTGGGTTATTCGTTCTTTCCCCTTCTAAAAGCATGGCTCAAGGCACCATCTCTTTTCATGGCCATGCTTGTCTTCTGAGCACAGTGAATCCTGTGAGAATATGAGCATTTTCCTCCCCCCCGCCCCCCCCCCCCCCCCCCCCCCCGCCCACTCTCAAACCTCTGGGAGCTTCTTGGTTCAAAACCTTGCTCCTCTCAAGAGCACCTGTGTTTAAATCAGGAAAGAGAAATAAATGGTTAAACATGAATAGTAGGATCCTCTTAAGTGACCACCCCACAGAAGACTGGCTCTTTCTTTAAGATACATGAGGGCTACACCATTCCCATCTACGGTGAAGGAAGTCAGTGTGACTCAGCCTCTATTACTAACAGTAATAATGATAATAATAGCCAGACCTGCATAGCGCTTACTGTATGCCTGCCGCTCACATAGATTCATATATTTAATCCTCAAGCAATTTTAAGAGGTAGGTTCTATTGTCCCCATTTTTCAGATGATGAAACAAAGGCGGGGAGGTGGTAATTTGCCTGAAGGCACAGGGCTCCTGAATGCCTGGATTCACACCTTGGAGGAGGCCTCAGGGTTTCTTTAATGATCAAGAGTCAGTCTGCACCAAGGACTAGGCTGGTGTGGCTCAGTGGTTGATCATCGACCTATGAACCAGGAGATCACAGTTCGATTCCTGGTCAGGCCACATGACCGGGTTTCAGGCTCCATCCCCAGTAGGGGGCACGGAGGGGACATGCAGGACGCAGCCCATTAATGATTTTTCTCTCATAATTGGTTTCTACCTCTCTCTCCCTTCCTCTCTGAAATCAATAGCAATACATTTTTTTAAAAAAGAACAAGGACCCCAAATTTCACTTTCTTAAGTCAAATACACTTTTCCCTGTACTAAACTGTGCATTCCCTGATTGGACTGATTTTGTTTAAAATTTTCACATCTTGAGCTACTTATTTGAAGAGCCCTTTCCAATTTCACTCTGAGGATGAAGGTTAGAAGCTGTTTCTGCTCTGGTTACCGCAGCCATGCACTTAGCTTCCTGGAGAAATCATTTTGCAGACCAGTTTCCTGGGAAATCACTTTGCTGGTCTAGTTCTGCCTGTGGCATTACGGACAGTGGAGTTCACCTAAGAAACACCCTGGGCGGTCCGTCCAGAGTCTGCAAGCTGGGAGGGAGAAGCAGACACCTCCGTGGTGCAGTTTGCTTTGTCAGAACTGCCCTGGACAGGCCAACCACTCTCTTACCCTTCAGGGCTTTTGGGGAAGACACAGCACCTGGAGACACAAGTCCTCCTTATGTGCGACACTTTCACTGGCAGGAAGTTCCCTGTTCTAATCTGAATCTTTCATACCAGGCACCCAGAGCTGCATGATCTCATCTGATCTTTAATCAATCCCACAAGGAAAGTGCTATTATTATCCCCTTTTGTAGATGAAACGAAACATGGATAGACTGAGTAACTTGCCCAAAGTCAAGCAACTAGTTAGTGGCACAGCCTAGATTTGAATGCAGACAATCGCCCTCCAGAGCCCAATTTGTAAACTTTATGATGGACCGTCTCCCCGTCGAGGGTCCATTTCCTGTGCAGAGGGCCCGTGCCGGAGGGAAGGCCTATTTGCTGGTCTCTGGATCATAGAATTGGATGCCTGTTATTGCATTGCCTCTGCTTTTTTTTTTCTTTTAAAACCGATAATTAGCTTTGAAAAACCCTCAAGTTCAATGTTCACTGAATGTAGGAGGTGACTAATTGTGGCTGGGAATACTTTGAAGGGCATGGAACGGATGATGAAAGGCCACTGTGGCCGCCCCTGCTGTGGGGCAGAGGTCCATGAAGCCAGATGGCCTTGTCCTGGGCTCTGACTCCCTGTGTTCCCCTTTCCTGTGCTTTCATAGCCTTTGGTGCTCACCTGGTACCCCCGGCATGTTGCGTGCTCCTCTGCAGCTTCCTGTTTCCCGTGGATGTGTGAGGGAAGAATGCTCACTCCAGAGGTGTGACCTGACCCTCATTTACCTGTGCATGCTGGTTTGCAGGCCTTGCTTTCTAACACTTTCACAAGAGGCTTTGGATTTTAACTTTCCCATACTCTGATCATCAAAGTGGAAACACTATTGCTAGGCCGACAGCACACTCATTTGTGTCAAAAATAAAATAAAAAATAAAATAGGGAATTCATGTTGTTGGCAAAAAACGTAAGTGTGCTGATGAGCATGTCTTCATGGCTACCGAAGTGAATTTGCACATGTACATTACACACCCCTCAAGACTGGGGTGGAACTTGCTCAACAAATGTAAGAAGAAGAAGTAGAGTGGCCCCCGTATTTTATGTTGGTTTCTGAGGACGTACATGCTAAGTAAAAATGCTGCACTTGACACGAGGTCTATGCTCGTCGGTGTTGTCCTCCTGCAAATGCCTCTTCTTCACAGTACAGTCAGAATAATCTTTTAAAAACACAAACCTGATTATATCCCCCCCCCAAAAAAAACCCTACAATAGTTCCCCATTACTATGGTGCTCAAGGGCAAAGTCTTGACAAAACTTGCCTAGACCCCTCCCCGACTTTGCCTTTCACTCTATTTCTCTTCATAATTCCCTTTTGCACTCTATTCTCCTCTCACACTCCTTAGCTCCAAGCCTTACACACCTGTTCTCTCTGCCCCCGACTTGCTCTCATTTACCTTCCTCCACGTCACACCTATCTCCTGTGTCCGACTAATCTTATTCATCTTCCTTGATCCCCACTGAAGCCCCATCCCCATTAAATGGGGCCAGGGGCTTGTGATGGGCTTCCCTATCCCAGCCCTACCACCTTCTGTTGTACTTACACGTTAATTGGCTACCTCCTTGGGCAGCTGTTGTGAGGGCAAAGAAGGGGTCTGTCTTATTCACTATTGCATCCCCCTTGCCACACAGGTTGGGGCATAGAGCAGGTGTCCATGAATATTTATTGAATGAATATATTTATCCATGATATCTCCAAGGTCTCCTGAACTGCTTCTATCAGAACTTTTAAGAGGGTCACATAGAAACGACCGATTCCTGAACCAGGCCGCTGCAGAGAGCTGTTAAAATACACACAGAACAGGGCCTCCTTTGCCAGCTTCCTCATCTTCACCGAGGGAGGCAGCTACACTAGCCCTGGGCAGGTTACCACTGCTGGAAGCCCCTTGCATTACCCAGCGTGGACCATCAGTCTTCTCGGAAACTCGGGACCACAGAATTCAGGTGACTCTCCTGAGCCTTATCTGAGAGTTCTCAAAACATGATTGTTCTGGGTCTTAGCATCAAAGTGTCAAATGTGTCCAAAATAAAGCCAAAGCTCATGTGTTCCCTTCCTTAACCATGGATCGAGAAGCTCACCCTTGGCGTGGATTTTGTTTTGGATTTTGATCTAGGAATCCGTTTCCTGCAGATTACAGCATGCAAAACATGGCGTACTTCACACAGACATATGTTCCCTAACTGATTCTGTTAAGGCAGTGGTTTTCAAATCTCATTTTGTCCCCCGCCCCCAGGTCCCCCTCCAGGAGACATTTGGCAATGTGTGGCGTCGCTTCTGATTGTCACAATTTGGAAGGGAAGCTACTGGCATCTGGTGGGTAGAGACCAGGGAGGCTGCCAAAATCCTACAATGCCCAGGACAGCCCCCGCAACAATGCATGATCTCACCCAAATGTTACCGGTGCCAAGGCCGACAAGCCCCGAGCTGAGATGACACTCCTGGCACATGAGAACTAGGCCCTGACGATCTGTGTGGTGTTTCTAAGACGTATGAACTAAAGCAGAAAAGAATAAGTCAAAAGCAATAAGGTGGCTGTGGCTTTTTCTCTGCTTACGATTTAGAAATGACGGTGCACAGCCTGTCTCTAAAGCAGAACAATTCAGTTTGGGAAGGTTTCCTAGGTAGAGCCCAGACCTGGATCGATGAATCAAACCACCTATGGAAATCTCCTAATACAAGGCATTTAGCATGGAACTGAAAAGACTCTTGAGTGTGAAAAGGAGTTTTGGTGAATTCAAAACCATATTTGTTTTTCCGCAATGAAAATGTTGATGTCACTTATTTTTCCTAAGGCTATAACCATTTGGATAAAGATATTCATTTGAAATGCAGGTGAAATGTAAATTGCTACTTTTCTATACAGACAATCAGTGTATTTATACTTAATCCATAAAGGCATGATGGTTCAAAACACATTTGTATATTGTGAAGCCATCCGGCATCAAATTTTCCAATCTATAGACAACTTTGTATTTACATAACAAATCAGTAAATCAACCATTTTTTCCCCCGGTTTATAAAAGGTCACTGAAGTACACACACAGTGTGTATAAAAGCAGGTAAGGCTGATAATACATATTTACAGTAGATACAAATTAATCTTTCATATTTAAGAAAATGCTTTTTGTATATTTTTTCTCCATCCGACTCCCTACTCTTAGCAGGATATCCCATGCTGGAATTGTTTATTGCTTTTTGGCTCACTGATTTAAAAATCACTAGGGTGTTTTTTTTTTACACACATGAATTACTAATGTTCTTATCTCTTTGGCTAATGCAAATGTGATAGAGTGAATGAAAGAAAAAGATAAACTAATTCAATATTACAGTTCTTAATATCAGGTTATTAATTTGGCCACAGCCCCCACATCAATAAAGTATTGCATAACTCATTTTATACATGACAGTGACATGTCTTGAGTCTTGTGTTACACTATTTGGGCATAAATGGGCAATGTAAACAAGATTTCAGATTTTCAGTAAGGTCTAGAATCCTTGGCTTTCTTTTCACAAAGAGCAGTGTCACTAGCATCTTACGCATCTTAGATTTTAAAATCTCAGTGCAGAATGGCCTGTGACTTACACAGGAACGTTGCACACAGCACGGACGATTACCAAAGTAACTGCACTCTGAAATGAAAAAGGAATCTCCTCATGGGATAAGTCAGTTGAGAATTTTCATAAAACTTAACGGAAAACAAAATAACTGCCCTCTGCTCCTCCCACAATTCTGCTGTATGTTCAAAACAGAAGGTTGTGATTACTTAAAAAAACAGACACAGCAAATAACTCAAAGTCAGGGTCTAATTAAAAGACTAAAAGTGGCCCATGATATCACAAGGGATGAATATTCTTCTTAAAGTATTGATAGTCACAATAGAATTGAAATGTTCCTTTAAATAAATAAAAACCCTGATTGCTTTTAATGCCACAAACAAGACAAATCAAACAAGAGCTGCTCTGTTAATTTCCACTTGTTGGAAATCATCTTTGGCAACTACATAAAAGTATAGTTTATTCTCCTTGTGCTCCCTAAGACTGTTAGGGGAACAGAATAAAATCAGTTTGCCTTTTCCAAGGGGAGCTATTAAGTTCTTAAAAGGAGCAAAACATTTTCATTCTGTTTCCATTCTCAGATATATTAGGGGGGAAAGTTTATTTTAGGGAATAAAAAAATGTACTGATGTAGAAGGGCTAGCCTTCATTTAAAAAAAATGAATTGGCTTTAATACAAAGAGAAAGAAATGGCTCTATGGGCAAAATTTAAGTATGGTGACCAGTTTTTTAATTGTAAAGTAGGTGCAACATTTAAAAAAAATGTTACAGCACTGCATGACCTGTCATGCCAACAATGTTTACATGAACTGCTTACATGAAATCATATAACTGTAAAAGAGAAAGGGGGGAAAAACCCTGGTGGGCTGAAACAACCACACATAGCACCCACATCAAAGCTGTGAGCAGCCAATGAAATCATGGGCGCAAACATACTTTACATGGTCTACTGATGTAAAGTATACATGGGTGGGGGAGCACAAACCCAGTTAGTTTAAAATATCAAAAAGAAGGCTTGATTGACACAAACTCAGTCTGAAGACAAAAAAGTAAAGGCTGGAGAAACTTGTACATATGAGAACACACACACACACACGCACACGCACACGCACACGTGCGCGCACACATGCCCAGATAGACACAGGCACCTATCTGTGACTGAAATCAATCATATAAAACAAAACAGTAGAAAAGCAGGCTGGTGCACAAAAAATGGACAACGTTAATGGTTGAAACACACTGAACACATCAACTAATTACAAAAATGTGCCAACTCAACTACACAAAAGATGACTCTAGGCTAGGGGCTGGGGAGAGACAAAATGAACCTGCCCCAAAAGGAAGGGTCCCTCCCTCCAGCCCATGGAGCCCAGTGTGGCCAGTTGCTTGGGGACAGGGCTGAGGGTGGGAGTGGAAAGGACACAGAGCCACAGGAGACTTGGGGGAAGAATTCAGAGCTGCTGATATTACAGAACAGCCCAGGGAGAGTGTTCTGTGCTGTGGCCCCAAGAAACCAGTTGGAGGAATGACCTTGGTCTCCTTTTTCCTGAGTTACTGGAACTCTGCTACATCATGGGACTGAGGAGTTTGGGGGATGGATGAGAGAGGAGGAGTAAGGGTGAGCTATTGGAGGGCCTCCCAGCAGCCCGATCACTAAGCTGTTGAGTGAGCCCTGAGCTAGGGGGACAAGGCAGCGCTCCCTAGGGGAGTAAGAATTTGGGGGTGGGGCTGGTCGTAGGAAAAATAAAGGAATAATGGACTTCTTTTGACAATACATCAACAGAAGCCTGGCTGGAGGCCTGAAAATTTGTTCAGTTGCTTGGGAGATAGGGTTATACCACCACCACAAAAATTGTGAGAAAAAAAAGACAGAAAATTATGTTGTGCTACATTTCTTATTAATAACCTTGTACTTTACAATGGCTCACAGTTTTAGGCTTGTATACTTGTAATGTAGTATTTTCTTTCTACATTTGTTTCAAATTTGTTTCTTATTTAATATAATATAAATAATTTGGTTAATAGATTTAACCTGCACATTTCAGCCACATTAATATATATATATATATATATATAAGAATCTGTTAATGGTATAAATAATTCTTTAAATAAAATAAATCTGATATGTTACATAATACTGATAAAAAATTACCATTGCTAATAATTTTGAAAGCCACCTTAGCTTGCGGATTAAGTAATACTGATAAATGGATGGATATATGAAACTTGCTTTGATGATTCATGTTTCTTTTTGTCCCCAAAGGAAAACTGAATTATAACCAACCTTCCCTCTGATGATGATTTCAAAGTGGGGCTTTAGCCTCCATGTACAGGAACAGAAGAAAGTTTTACCTTGTCGGGTATTGTTTGCAAAGAAACTTAGCTCTGAGCATCACGGTGGTGCAGCATAAACAATCTAGTTCAATAGGTGGCTATCAAACGTTACCTACAGAAATGACTGAGTAAAATATTCCCTCTAAGATTTTTTTTTATAAAACCTATTCTACTTTAAAACTTAGGTAAAAAAAATATGCAACAAATGGTTGCAGTTTCTGAATTCTTAATTTAGACCTGTGAGCCCTCAACTCTTTAGAAATCCGCAAGGTTTCGACTTCCTAGACACCCGAGGTCAAGTCCAGTGCTTGCAGGCCAGGTGCGTCCAAACAGACAATATAAATGGACACTCAGTGGTGTGCAGTGTATGTCATAATTCAGGGAATACACATCATCATGCCTTTTCTCTGCTGTTAAATACAAAAACAGCATCTTTTACATTATCATAGAAAAGCATTTAGGTTGTATTTTTATTTATCACTTTACACTGGTAGTCTCTGGTAGGTGTACTCCATAGAAACCAAAGAATTTTGTACACTATTTCTTTGTACAATAAAAGATAAAGTGTGCATTAAGTACGCTTGTACATGACAATATTGTACAATATTTACATTTCTGATATCACCATGAAATTCTGTATTTTCTATATACAACATTGAAAAGTCTTCAGAAACATTTGGACTATCTCTTATAATCACAATTTTAGTGTTATAGAAAAAAAGGGTTTCTCAGTCATCTCTTGACCATTTATCACGCCCATCACTCAGGGATTTTGATTGGTTTTTCCAGCATTCATTATCCTTCCTGATCAAAAAAATATTGTATCACTGTTTCTTTTAGCACCCTGTGGTGGATGTAGCTCTCTGCCATAGTATAAATATTGATATAACGGTGGCTATATCAATACCTATATACAGATATATCTGTGCACGTTCCTTTCATAAACATTGTGCATGGTGGAGCAGTCCCTGTTATCTGGAGATCTTCCTCCTCTTGGGTTTGGGGGGCCTCATTTGTCTGTCTCCATGTGGGATTTGGTGAACCTGGAAATAAAGAGGCAGGAAAACAACAAGAGAGGTTGAAATCATAAATACCATCTGATTTCTGACACAGAAACGTAGGAAACAGACTCAGGCTTTTATTTGTAATCACTGCTATCGTAGGGTGTTTAAAATGTCTACCAAGACCCTAGATCTCAATGTGCCCACGGTCACTACAGAATATGAGGAGTCCTGGAAACTTGGAAGCAGAGCAGCACTCTGTGGACCCCACAACAGTGGAACATAAAGGAGGAACTGGGGAAATTCAAGCGAGGGAAAGGCGATGCGCAGTTGCCACTGCTCCTGTACATTGAAGATGAAAACAAGGCCTTTCCTGTCAGAGAGTCCTAGGTCATCAATGCCACCAGGACCTGGAAAGTGGGTGAATACACACCAGCCATGTTTTCTCCTTCACTCATCACCCTACTTATTTTACAACTACTAAGAAGGGTCAAAAATTGTAAGAACCTTGGCCCAAGAAGTTTATTTATGAGAAGAGTCAGGATGGAAAATGGAACACCACTACCATCTGTTGGCAGATTTGAGCTTGTGTAGTCTGGGAAGAGCAATTAATACAAGTCGTCTTTATAAACTAACACAGAAACTAGCAGGATTCAGGGCTGTGTATCAGATTGAGCAGAGGTGAATCAAACGAGGAGCATGATCGCCAGGTATCAGAAAGCAGGTGGTGTGGTTTCAAGAGGCAGAGGACAGGGGTTAGAGGGGTGATCAGGTGCCCCATGTTGTATTGTGGCTACTGATGAGAAAGGGAAAGGTCAAGATGCAGGAAAAGCAGGATGGACCCAAGACAGCGGCTTAGCAAATGATTAACAACTAGCTAGCTCCCTGTGGAGGGACACAAATACATGGTAGCACATGCCAATTTCCGCAGTGTAAATACTTCCACCATGGTTGATTTCAAGCTACCAATGTGATCTCACAGAACTAAGAGTTAGAAAGAGTTGTACACAATCAGCTCGTGATATTCACAACAAGTTGGCTCTATTGTATGTTTTAAAAAATAACATTTAGATAATAGCAAAGGTCAGTGTTATTCAGGGTCAAATGCAGAAGACTTCTTAAAAAATAATATTTAAATTTAAAAAATAACATTTATGCATTTTTTCAAAATGCCTCTTCCTCTTAACCCTTTCCTACACATTTTGAAAAATCATAGCCTCTGATAAGGAGTTATAACTGAAATCTTTTTATAATCGAGGAAAGCCATTATTCAAGAATATAAACTAGTAACCCATGAAAAGGTATTTTGTTTAGCCATCCAATGTTTTACTATTTTAAAAATAGTTGTCAACACTAAAGAGAAAGAGAGAGAGAGAGAGAGAGAGAGAGAGATTTTATTTCTAGACTTCTAGCATCTCAGGAAAATAAGGAGCCCCTCCTGCAGGGGGCTCACGCTCCGGTTGCCACAGTCCCCGTGGCCCAAGACCGTCCCCTGGCCACAGAGGCCAATGTCCTGAGGCAGGCACTAGTGAGATGCTCACTAAACCCATTTTCTCTTCTTCCTGAGCAGGCACCTTGTATAAGGCATGTCCTCGTCCATGAGTTAAGAAGGCCACATGAGCCCTAGCCGATTTGGCTCAGTGGATAGAGCATCAGTCTGTGGACTGAGGATCCCAGGTTCGATTCCGGTCAAGGGCACATGCCCGGGTTGCGGGCTCGATCCTCAGTGGGGGGCATGCAGGAGGCAGCTAATCAATGATGCTCTCTCATCATGGATGTTTCTCTCTCTCTCTCTCTCTCTCCCTCTCTTTTCCTCTCTGAAATCAATAAAACTATGTGTTTAAAAAAAAAAAAAAAGGCCACATGATTGGGTCAGGCCGAGAGTCAGCAGGAGTGATATCTGCCAGGCCTGGCCCGTAAAACCTACCCTGGTGGTGCTCTGTGTGCACTCTCTTCTCGAGGCTGCTGGGATCGATGCCAAGATTATAATGGAGCAGCCTGAGGCTCTAAGGAACAGTGGATGCTAAAGAACCTGGGCCCCTGAAACACTGTGTGGAGCAAGACCGTCCCCAGTCAGAACCAGACGGGAGCGAGCAGTTACTGTGCGGAGCCTCTAAGACTGGCAGTGGCGGGCAGCCTGATCTCACCAGCGCGTCTGGGTTGGCACGTCTCAGTCCACGCGAACTGCAGTTTTCCTCACACCTGACTCACCTTAACTATGGGTATTATTTGTTTGGTCCTAGAAGGCATTTGAGTGTATAATCCTAGTTCCAGACTTTTCTGTCAGGAAATTTAACATCTCAGGACCTCACTTTGCCCATCTGTGAAGTGATGGGTTGGATCAGAGTCTCTAAAGCCCAGACCAATCCCAACATTCTGTGAGTCTAACATACACCTGTCACGCAATAGCCACTGGATGGCTCTCAGATAACCGTGTTAGCACAAAGTGTCAAGAAAAAGGAAAAGGAAAAGAAATGACCTTTCAGAGCTGAATAGCTTTAGATATGTCACATATTTAAAACGATTACCAAAATGATACTTTGAGTGTTTACATTAGTGAATTAGAGGATGATGATTAAATTGCTTACATTCAACACTGTTATATGCACTGTTCAATAAAGGAAAGAAAAAGTAGATACTACTTCTCTAAAACCAGAGGTGACAGTGTTAATTAGCTTAACAACAGAGTTTTGTGCCAAATATTTTATTTTTTAGCTAGCAGTAGAAAGGAAATGAGAGGTCTATGAACTGTTGATCTTGACCTTGTTGTTCAATTTCACTTTTTTGTTCTATGGACAAAATTTGCACCAGTGAATATTTAGGCAACATTAATGGCCACGGCTATTCAGAGTCCAATGCAGAAAGCTGTGGTTTGAATTCAATATTTTGTTGCTCAGATTTTAAAAAAAAAATGCTATATGCAGGGGGAAAAAAGTTACTTATCTCAGAAAAAGACATAGTTAATACTGCTAGGTTATTTTTTTTAAATTATTTTTGGATCTTTTCTGGTATCAGTCTTCTTTAGAGCCTAGTAATTTAGTATTGCTACATGAGTTGCTTGACAATGTTTTAGAGACTATAGCAAAAAAGGGTAATGCAATTTATTTTCAAAGAAACACAGTATAATGGAAAAATAAATGAACTTACAGTCCCAGACATTTTGTCCAGTTCACTCATGGCCTCATGAATAGCAGCTTCTAAATGGTTATTTAGCTTCCCACTTCTAGAATTAATGGAAACAACACATCAGATTAATACATTAAAGAAACAAAACGGCAATTTAATTCCCTAATCAGAAAACAGAAGTGCCAATTCCACCAGAGAAAAACCAACTTATATTCACATTTGGAAAATTCAGATGACAACACACTCTGGAATTCTCACCACTGAAGGCTGACGATAAAATAGCAGATCTGGGGGGGCGGGGCGGGGGGGATTGAACACACGATTGTGGAAAACGGATTCTCTCCCCTTCCACATGCTTCTTCCACGTCTGATAATTTTGCAAGGAATTTGGGCCATGGGTCTCTTTCCCACAGACGCAGCTTATCCTCCAGCCGGTCCTGCGTTGCTTCTGGTTCTGGCTTGTTTCTTTTCAGGCAGCAGCCAGGCATGTGGCCAAAGGGAAGGGCGGAGGGGCTGAACTGCGGGCTCTGGCCACTAGGGAGCTCCCTCTACCTTCTCTGGAGCTCCTGGCTTCAGGAAGCTAGTGAAGGCTGATATTCAGATGGGAACTGGCTGCAGAAATGGCCACACCCAAGGCTCCCTCCACGCGGGGAGCCCACCCCATTTCCCCCCAAACCCAAATGGCGTAACTGTTTGAACAGATAAAGAATGACGGTCTCAGAGTGTCTATCACTTGCCTGACCTCTTCTCCCCACTTAGCATTCCTTTACACACGTTTGGCCTGAATAACACGCACAGCACAGCTGCCTTGATTGAAACTTACATCTGGGAAGCTGTTGGACTAATTACTAAACGCAGGCAAATCCATACTAGCCACCTCTGCAGTCACATACCCTTTGTCCATTCTGTTAACTTATTTCCCCTGCTTTATGCATATAAATAATTACCCAGTTATTCTGAGTAAGGTGATCCATTTCATTTATCTTCCCAGGACAACTATGAGAAAAGCTGCAGAGCTTTCCAAGGGTTAAACTGTATCTCAGCATCTACAGGGAGATCAGAATTTACAAATGCAGAAGAATTTGTTTCACAGTCCCATTTAATTTGGCTCACGGCCTGTTTAAAAATGCATTTGCCTTTAGATGAGGCCTTTAGGCTCACCACACTCCTCGCCTGGTATCCTCACATACCAACACTGACCATTCATACCTAGTTTCTGGGTATACATTGAAGAATTCTGAGTCTTCCATCCCTGAGTAGCACATGGCTGGGCACATCATGATGCCTATATTTACTAAATAAAAATATGTGTCCAAAGGTAGCATGCTGGCCCTATATTTTGGAAAACATACAGTATGCACTTAAGTCAGTTTAACTGAAAGGAAAGATGAATGCATTGGCTGTAACCACATTATAAGGGTAACGTGACACCAAGCCTCTTCCACCCACCTTTGCTGACCTGTAAGCTAGCCTCCAGCTTCTATATTTCCCAGGTACGTTCAGAAATCTAAGCAATGCAGAAAAGTGCATAAAATAAATTAACAACTAACAAACCCATTTCCAAGAACAGATTGTTAATAGATGACCTATTTTTCTTTAAAAAATTAAAGTTGAAGTTCCCATTTGTCATCAATTCCCAGGCCCATTCTCTCCCACCCTCCTCTCAAAGGCAACTGTGTTGCATATCCTTCTAGAATGTGTTCATATTTTATATGATTAACCATAAACAGTACCTAGGATTGTGTTATCAGCTTTTAAATCTATATCCCAATGGTGTCCTGATAATACACACCATTCTGCAACTTATCTCCCCCCCCCCCCCCCCCCCCACTTATTACTGTTTGGAGGACTGTCCAAACTGATATAACCTGTTATATTCTGTTTTTATTTACCTACCCATTCTGGTTTTAAGAGGGCCAGGGTATCTAGGGGAGTCAGTCTGCCCTGTGTTCGCAGTGAGGAGTTGGCTAGGCAGAATTCTGGATGACTGGGCAGGAATCCAGTCTCAGGACTGCAGGACCACCTACGCTTAGCTGAGGTTTTTGGGGGCTGTTTGGAGAAGGTCTTGATAGTATCACACATTGCCTAGTTGCCCAACAGTATTACACCTAGTACTATGTGCTAAACAGATTTATCCTTACTATTTCTTTTGTATTGAAAAGTATGAACATAAGTTTTAAAATACATTTCTTTGTTATACATTTTGATGGTAAGATCTTATGGGTTTAAGATTGACTACATAAGGTTCTAAATATCTAAAAAGATGGTAAAATGTTTTCATGAAAAATCATCAGAGAATCTTGTTTCTCTCACCTTTACATTAATAACAAAAATAACTACTATCTATTGAAAATTTTCTGTGCCAAGAATTGTGTTAAATCTTTACATCATTATCTTATTTAACCCATACAACAATCCTAAAAGGTAGGTATTATGACAACTGTTTGCATGCAATACCTTATGACTTTTGTAGGGGGAATTGGTGAAACCAATTTTAATTTTGTAATGAGGAAGATGAATATTTAAGTATAACTAGTTTTAAAAGTAATAAACAGAGTCATAACTTTTTTATGTAACTATTAAAAATTACAGTGGCTGTACTAATCTACATTCCCACCAGCAGTGAATGAGGGTTCCCTTTTCTCCACCACCTCTCCAACACTTGTTATTACTTGTCTTGTTGATAAGAGCCATCAACATGGACAGACCTTGAGAATATTATGCTAAATTAAATAAGCCGGTCGGAAAAAGCTAAGAACCATATGATTTCACTCATGTGGGATATAAAACTGAAACTCATGGATAGCAGTGTGGTTGGTGGTTGCCAGAGGGAAGGGGGAGGGGTTGGGGAGGGGGATGAAGGAGGCCTAATATATGAAAGAAGATTTGACTTTGGGTGGTGGGCACACAGTGCAATATACAGATCTTGTATATAGAACTCTGTATCTAAAACCTATGGGATCCTATTAACCAATGTTGCCCCAATAAATTTAATTAAAAATGACAATAACATCACCATTAAAGAAGATAAATAATTTAATATTACTTGTTAAATAGAATTTTAGGAGTCTGTGATCTCATTCTTCAACAAGGTATTTAAAATGTTTGTAAGTACCTTGTATTAATTTAAGCTAAATTAGTATAATATTATTTTTCTTTAACAAACTTAAGTAGTTAATAGAGGAAGAAGTGACTACTCTTGGAAGAGAGGATAGAT
The DNA here is from genome assembly GCF_028538775.1 of Myotis yumanensis. NCBI lineage: Eukaryota > Metazoa > Chordata > Mammalia > Chiroptera > Vespertilionidae > Myotis > Myotis yumanensis. The sequence continues at coordinate 63,829,088 of NW_027223759.1, forward strand.
ACAGAGATGCGGGGCATGAAACTACTTGGATATATCATGAGAATCAAAGAGTGACTGTCCCAAATGTCAAATCTCCAGACCAACTTTTACACTCACTTGCCAGGTAGGGGGGAAATGAGCTTAAAAGAGGAAGAAAAAACTCCATGAGTTCCTGAAATGAACAATTAGTCAAAATTCAGCCCTCCAGTCCAGAGGGCCTCCCTGTGGTGTCTCTTCTACTATTTTCTATATCCCGCTGACATTTAATAATAAACATTTTTACTAATGGACACTCTAAAACCTACTTGATTAAGCAATTGATGCTCATATAATCACATTTCTAGTTATTAATGGAGATAATTGCCACTTCTCATCTCCATTGCCTATATTGTCACACATTATCCTTTTCTTCACTAATTAAAAAAAAAAGCCAGGTACACATCTGTGAATGGTACAAGAAATAAGAGGGAAATGAGAAATTGCATGTTGCTCTACACTGTCAGTTTAAAATCTGGGCAACTTCATGCAGAACAGAACAAATTTGGGGAAGACTTAAAGGTCAAGAACCTTAGACTCTAAAACATTATCATAAAGTATGAAGATTTAAGAAAATTTTACACACTAAGTATTATTTCTTGGTTTTAAACTAAAAGTATGATTTGTTTTATTACTTTATCATTTTCCAGCTTTATAAAAATCAGGGTACCAAATAATTTATATGTACGTATAAGACAGATATTTTTATCTTCACATAAATGAAAACCATAACATCCTTAAAGCTATGGAATTTTCTTGAACAAAGCTATTTCCTTTTTTAAGTACAAAATGACCCTGAGTAGTGTCATCAGTAAGTATGTTAATATTTCTTTTGTGGTTAGGCTGTAATAAGCATGTAAGTTTAAAGATATTTTATTGTACAGTTTGTAGGATATTGAGGAATAAAATGACTACATAAAGTTTTAAACATTTAATATGGTGATAGAATATTTCAACTGCATAAATATCAGATACTTTTTGTTTCTTTCACTTGTATCTTTATAATAAAAATAACTATTCACTAAATATTTACTATGTACCAAGTACTATGTTAAGGCTCTAATTATGTTATCTATGTTACAAAAACCCTAAAAGGTAGGTATTACCATGCCTCTTTTAGAAATGAAGAATTTAGGCTCAGAGAGGTTAAACAACATGCCCAAGGGCACAGAGGAATGAAGTGAAAGAAACAGGATTTCAACTCAGATCAAAAACCAACCGCGTAACAATCTTGTTCAGTACCATCTTCCCCGTGCAGTCTCTTCCTCTGTTCTTTTTCCCTCAGTCTACAAAAGCAGTCAAATCTTTGTAACCTTAAAATTTTTCTATTGTTGTTTTTCAGGAACTTCTCACATTAATGGTAGCAACCCATGGCCACTTTGTTTTTATAGCCACTACTCCCGTGGAAACCGGTTTCACTAAGGTGACCACTGGCCTCCAAACTGCCCAGTCCATGGAGATGTCTCAATTTTTGTCTTACGGGACCTCTGTTGAGCATTCTATCATCCCCAAACTTTTAGTCTTTGACTTCTGACACCCTACTCTCCTACCACTGATGATCCCCCTCCTTTCTGCCCATCTTCTTCAGTATCTGCAGTAAGTGTTCAGATGCCCCCGTGTTCAATCTGGCCAAGGTATCTGTGATCACTGCCGTTTTTACAATGTCAAATTCAGTTTCTCCCCCGTTTCAGACCTGAGTGTCCAACCTATCCCACAGGCACCCACACAGCACCCAACAGTTCTCCCTGTCTTCTCCATTCCAGTCAGGGTTTCCGCCACCCACCAGGACATCCAAACCAAAACCTTGACAGTTGTCCTTGATTGCTTACTCTCCTTCACAGGCCAGTCAGTCACCAGGATGCTCTGTTAATTTTACCTCCCAGATATTTCTATGCGACACTCCTCCTCCTCCATCTGCATTGTGCTCTTCCTGGTGTGAGTCCCCATCTCCCCTGTCTTCTACTGTGGCCTCCTAAATCATCTTCCTGCCTCCAGAATTGTTCCCCTACAATTTATCCTCCATACAGTCATTTCTAAAGTAAAAATCCTGTCCCCTTCAGGCACTTCCAATAAGATCAAGGATCCCATGGGCCTGCACTGGGCCCTTTCAGTCTAGTTCCTGCTTACACCTGTGGTTACATCTCTTACAGCTTCTGACACCTTATAGTCCCAGTTCCAACTGTTGATCTCATCTAAACACTCTCCCAGCCCACCCCACTGCAGTCCTTGTTTCTTTCATCTGGTTCACACCTAGGTAGAGATCATCTGCTCCAGGAAGTCTTCCTGTCCCTGAGTTTAATGCCGCTTCTCTATGATCTCAAAATAGACTACACACATTGCTATCCCTGCAATTTTAGCATTTTGTTTGTTTCTCGATCTGTCTTCTTCATCAGTGAGCTCCAGATCCTGCAGTACTGTGCCTGGCATTTTTTTTTTTTTTTTTTTTGGTAAATTAGTTTCCTTAAATTGGGGAATAAATAAATGACTGGATTCAACATATCATTTATCATGTGACCTTCCACTAATTATTTAAGCGATTTGGGTCTGCGTGTCCTCATCTATAAATGGGCTCAGTGATTCTGGCCCATCTTGTGATTACATAAACCACACACGCAAAGTGTAAACTATTCTTCTGGGCATTTGCAAGGCAAGTCAGTCTACTTAGACAATGGTATAAATAAATCTGTTTTTACTAATGTGTGCTTCATAATTTCTTCTTTACCTCTTTAGCCTGCACGCAAAGTGTACGGTTTCATCAGAGTTACTTTAGATAATTCACTACAAATAGTAAACTGGTTTTGAAGAAAAAATTGTTAAACCACTGTTTGTTACTCAATACCTTGCAGAAATTGCATAGTAACAAATTTGTGGGGAAAACACAGCTTATTTCAAGGCAGAATATCTAAAAATTTGGAGGAGGTATTTCATTTCTACGCTATCAACCATGCTTTGGGTATTCTGCTCATAATCCAGCTAACCTGCATGACTCACTGGAAGAAAGATTTTAGAGATTTTTTTTTTACATCAAATAAACAAGTACAGTTGACACTCTATAGTAAACAGCCCATTGTGAATTTGGGATGTAGGTAATTTGCAATTCCTCTCCTTTCATTCAGATCTTATATTAATTGGATAGGCCTGATCCTACTACCGAGCCTCCACAGGAAGAGTCTCTTTCAGAGCAGAGGGCACCCGCCTCACTGCACTCCTCATCAGCTCTGCAGTGAATCTGCCCATTCCCTGGACCCTCGTCCAGCCAGTGCCAACACAGGAGTCCAGCATAGGAGCTGGCTCTTGCAGTTGACACCCTGTTAGGAGACATTCCAGTGAGATAAAGAGTCTCCCCAAGATCTGTGGACTTCTAAAATTTTACCTCTGGCAAGAATTATTGACGACCCCACTAAAAGAACTAGAGTGCCCTTGAATAGGTATTTACACAAAGGGCATGCCTGAGCATTCTGGTTTCATAATTCTCGGATGTCTGATACGTAATATGAAAACTGTAGTATCTGAACAGGTCTGTCAGTTATATATACTTGAAAATAATTTTTCATGTACATACACAGAAGCAACATTTGAACTTCTTTACCTCAAAATAAAATAAAAAGGGGCACCTGTAATACTTTCAACAATAAAGATAAATTTTAAAAAATAAGTTATGATACACGAAACTACAATTTATTATAGTGGAAACTGTGCTTCAAGCATTATTTGCTTGAACATTACACATTTACTCAGAATATAAAGATCTGGAAAAACTTGAATAATAATGTCCCAAAGTTCATCTTCTCGTTACAATTTCAAAGAGAACTTACTGCATCTGCCCCAAGAGAAAAAATAATTCTTTACCATCACTTTGACCAATTTGCCAAACTGTAAATGGTAGACTTTTTGCTCTACTTTCAGAGACCATTTAATTGCTACATGTTGAGACTATTAATCATATTCCCTTGTCCACTGAATCAGAGGGATGGAGATGGAGGGAGTTAGGAAAGAGCCGATACACACCAAACCCTCCATCCCCTCCCCTGGTATAAATTGCTAAGAAAATATTTTCTGAAACAGCTAATTTGGTTTGTCTATAATGGGCCTCTTTGGTGATAACTATCAACCTGTTCTTAATCAGTGAGATTTCATTGTCGTTTGAAGGAAAACCAGTAAATTATATCCTTAAAATACTAAATGGGCCCGGACGGTGTTGCTCAGTGGTCGAGCGTCAACCTATGAACCGGGAGGGAGGTCATGGTTTGATTCCCAGTCGGGGCACATGCCCGGGTTGCAGGCTTGATCCCCAGTGTGGGATCTCTCTCTCCCTCCTCTCCCTTTCTCTCTGAAATCAATAAAAAAATAAAGAAATAAACCCAAAGTTTATTACTTAAAAAATGGGAAGAAAAATAATAGAGCTTACTTTCTGTTTCTTTTCCGGGCTCGGCTGTAGGCTTCTAAACCTTCTGTTAGTGTCTTCAGCTTCTCGGGCTCCACCTGAGTGAAGGTATGAAGACCAGATCACATTACCCAGACCTGCGATTGTTACCACTGTTTTCTCTCTCCTGCTGCACAGCAGGCTCTGCACTGGGGAGGCCTCACTGCCCTGCCCTGCCCAGTGTCCTGTCCTCTCCACGTAGAGCCTGGCCCAGGCTCCAGGCTGCAAACAGCAGTGGAAATGAAAGACGGTTGGGCTTTTAACTTGTTAACATTTTTAAAACAGTGTTTTAAGAACAAAACTTGGAATTTTAATAACCTTCGATTGGCAAAATGATATAAATCAGAGATCCTGTTTTGCTTTCTTCATTGCCTGCTGTTCAGAAACTGCAAATCTGTGTCCCATCAGGGAGGACAAGAGCAGTGGTGAGTGGAGTTTGCATCCGACCTCCCAGCATCAGGAAAACACTTAAATTTTCTGAGCCTCAGTTTCCTCCTCTTTAAAACGAGGACCATAATACCTACCTTCCTGCTAGAATTGCTGTGAGAACCACAATGTGACAAGTCACGTCGAGCAGTTAGCCAAGCACGAGCAGCTAATATCACCTAGCATGCTGGGGAGGCCCTCACAGTCCTTACTGATGTGGGAAGAGGGTGTTGTCCTCTCCCCTGTCCTGCTCTAGCACTACCACCCTCTGCGAAGCCTCCACCTCATTACAGTGCGGCCACCAGATGGTAGTTGGGGATCGTGGGGGTGGGGAGGTGCCTCTGCCACTCACCCCAATAATCTCTATCTCAGTTTTTGAAACCATCTCCCCTAAGAAAAACAATAAGTATGAAAATTTGTATGTAACTTGTGAATAAAAACACCTTTAGAAAAACATGGCTATTTTTATTGATCTTTAACAATAAAAGGACAAACTAAGTAAAAACAGTGTTACTTGTATAAACACAACTTCAAGGCAAATCCCCTGCCCATCCCTTAACCCAGTTCCCCCACCCCTACACTACTTTTATGTAAACATTCAGAGGTTGACAAAATGCCTCATGGTAAGAAAGTAAACACTAATAAGCAAGGGTATTATTATTAACTTTTGTCTTTAAATCTCCCTGACTCCTGAATATTATTTATAAGTGACTATTTCTTTGACCACTTCAAATTTAGTACAAAATAATGATTAACAAAGTGTTTTCACTACCAAGTCTGAAAACAAGCATTTCTAAGTATTCAGTGAGAGAAGGAAGTCAAATGGTGATTTTTGTATTTTGTCCTAAAGGATTTAAATATTTTATATACACAAGTTCATTGGGGATAACCAATCTATCACTGCCAGAACGAGAGATGACACTTCACAGGAGCCATGAAGAAAACGTGTTATCGGTATGATTAGAAAACTTTAAAATGAATACATCCATGTGTTGTTTAAAAAAAAAAAAAAAGAAAAAGGTGCCTGGATACATTTTCACATTTCATGTTAGACATGAGGTACTATGGTGTATTCACTCACACAAAGAGCATATGAAAGAGATTTCACACATTACATTTGTGTAATTTGTAGCTAATTCCACTTATATTTAAATGGCCTTCTTGGCAGCAGGAAGGAAGCTCTCCTGTAACAGAAACTTCTATTAGACACAACTGGTCTAGAGAGAGACCTCAGAGGGATGGATGGATGCAGGCAACAGAGCAGGTTCACTGTGAAACAGAGCAAGACACCACAGTGCAAACTTTCCCTATTCATCTTAATTAAAAAGAAAACAAGGCTAAGTTAGGCCAAACAATTTTTTAAAGTCTTTCATTTTTTAAAATTTTAATTAAATAAGGAATAAGGGGCAGTAGAGACATTCTTGTGCATTTTTATGTAAAAGGCACTGCTTTATTACTGAATATGGTAATACTGAAAGCCAGTATTATTTTTGTTATTTTTCAGGTGGGACTCAGGAGTTTAAGTAACAGGGCCAGCACTGAAATTCATGTCTGACTCCAAAGCACTCAGCTTCCCTCTACCATACCAACTCTGATAGACATTGAAATATACAGTCATTCTATATATAACTAGAGGCCCGGTGCATGGATTCGTGCACCAGGGGGTCCCTTGGCCTGGCCTGTGCCCTCTCACAATCCAGGACCCCTTGGGGGATGTTGGACTGCTGGTTTCGGCCTGATCCCAGCAGTCCAGGCCAAGGGACCCCACCAGTGCACAAATCTGTGCACCGGGCGTCTAGTATGCCTATAAAATCTTTGGTTAATCTCTTCTCGCCCTCCCCCTTTCCCCCTTCCCTCTGAGATTCATTAGTCTGTTCCATGTTTCCATGCCTGTGCATTGAGTGTCTGCCCCCTGGTGGTCAGTGCGCATTATAGCTACTGGTCAAACCGTCACTTAGGCTTTTATATATATTTTATATATAATATGCATACACACACACACACACACACATAGACATACTAAAAAATTAAGTAAAATTATTTTAAATCAAATGAAAATTTTACAGAAATTTAGACACTAGTCCAAATTTGTTTTCAAAATTTTTCTATGCTTAGATAATTTTCTGGTGATTTTTCTGAATTAATTCTCTACAAGATTTCTTTATTTAATTTTGCCTGTAAGGTTCAAAGGTACTCTCACAACAAACTATATTATTTATAAAGGAGTCAATGAACTTGACAGAGAAAGCAATGATGGTGCTTTCTAAAACTAACACACATGTCTATGTATTTCTGATATAACAGGATCATACATCTCCAGAGGTAAATATATAGTTTATTTTGTTTGAAGAAAATTTAATAGAATTTTAGTACTCTACTGTACTGTGAAATATAATATACTAGAGGCCCGATGCATGGAATTCGTGCAAGAGTAGGCCTTCCTACTTCCGGCTGCCGGCACCGGCTTCCCTCTGGCACCCAGGGCCTGGGCTTCTCTCTGGCCACTGGCAGGCATCTGGGACCCAGGCTTCCCTCGTAGCCCCGGCGTCCAGAAGGACGTCCGGAAGGATGTCTGGTCTAATTAGCATATTACACTTTTATTATTTTAGATGAAGAGTACGTGTTGTTTCTGGGGAAATATTCATAAATCTTCACAATATTCAAAAAGCTCTTTAAAGATACCACCCACCCAAATGGTATCAGAGATGAACAAAATGAATTCAATTTCTAGTCAAATAGAAATCATATTTAATGATTTAATAAACATTCCTTCACAAATTACCTGGCTAACTTGTAAATGAAAAAAATACTGGAAAATCAAATACATATAGATTTAATATATATTAAAAAGGTTAAACATATTTTATAAAACTGACACTGAAGGAGCAAGAAACAACATACACAATACTCTAATTTATAATTATAATCTTACTAGAGGCCTGGTGCATGGATTCATGCATCAGTGGGGTTCCTTGGCCTGGCCTGCGGGTATCTGGCTGAAACTGGCCCGGTGTACAAATTTGTGCACTGGTGGGGTCTCTCGGCCTAGCCTGCAGGGATCAGGCTGAAACCAGCAGTCCAACATCCCCTGAGGGGTCCTGAATTGCAAGAGGGCACAGGCCAAGCCAAGAGAACTCACTGGTGCACGAATCCATGCACCAGGCCTCTAGTATGCATATAAGATCTTTGGTTAATCTCTTCCTGCCCTCCTTCCTCCCTCCTTCCCTCTGAGATTCATCAGTCTGTTCCATGTTTCTATGCCTATGCATTGAGCATCTGCCCCCTGGTGGTCAGTGTGTGTCATAGCTACCAGTCGAATGGTCAGACACTTAGTATATTATATATATATTTATTCCCTGTACATTTACATGCCAGGGGTTCCAAAATTATTTCAATCCTATCTTGGTGTCAAATTGGGGGAGGACTTTATAATGCATCATTACTGCTCACATATTCTCATTCTAGTATGACGATGCTATAGCAAAGGCCAGCATGACATTTATACATATATCATTTAAGAACTAGAAAAAGACACCTAGAATTTATGTGGATTTAAAATTCCCATATTACCTCATATGTAAATGCACACATATGTTCATTTTTTTTTACTCCTAAATCCCTTCTTTCACTCATTCACATGCTTTAGATATAGAAATTCTTTGACGCAAATAGTCCTAGAGCTGTTTGGGATCCCTTGGGGATGTCGGACTGCTGGTTTCGGCCTGATACTGGCAGGCCAAGCCGAAACATATGCATAAAGCCAGACATTATTATACAGTGAAAGTTTGAGAGTGTTTTGAACAGTCTAAATCTCTGGTTGCTTCTTTTGTTCACAAGGCACATATCAACACTTGGTAATTTAACTAAGTTTGATTTCGGTTCAGCACAGTAGCAGGTATGTATCTCAGGAGAAACTTAAAGTCTGTGACAAGGGAAGATACAAACCTTCTAGATAGCAAGCTGTCCCTCTGAAAGTGAGTTGCAGTAGAAACAGGGAAAACCATGTAAGACAGAGAGAACTGCCACCTGCTGACATCTTCATCTCAGATTTCTAGTCTTCAGAACTGTCAGAAAATAAGTTTCTATTGTTTAAGCACCCCACAGCCTCAAATTGAGGTATAGACTATATGAGAAGAACCTGGAACAAAAATCCCAGATCAGCCCTAGCTGGTTTGGCTCAGTAGCTAGAGAACTGGCTTGCAGACTGAAGGGTCCAGGGTTCAATTCCCAATAGGGGGCATGCAGGAAGCAGCTGATCAATGATTCTCTCTCATCATTGATGTTTCTCTCTCTCTCTCCCTCTCCCTTCCTTTCTGAAATCAATAAAAATATATTTGGAAAAAAAAATCCCAGATCACTTTTGGATAGAGCCAATTAATTAGAGAAGGTGTTAACATTCCCTGCAGGTTTTAACCCTGATAACAGGATTAAATCTCTTGGTGATGAATTTGTGGCTACTTAGCTGATGCAAAGCTGTCATACAGAGGTCAAAGGACAGAGCACAAGCAACATCACAGATTTCATAACTGAGATAACTGACCTCAAGTTCCCCCTTCCTTCTTCACTTGCCCATCCCATTTCTACAGTATCAGCAGCTACTGTTGGGGGAATGGTATCATGCTGAATACTACTTAGAGTTAGGAGACCAGGCTTTACTGCCTATTATTTGTGTCCTTGGGAATGCCGCTTCTCTGAGGTTCAATTTTCTCATCTGTAAAATGGGGATATTTGTACACATTTTTATGGGTCATTGAGAGAATCTAAAAAGACAGTGAACAGGAAGATGCTCTATCAACACCAAAGTGGCTTTTCCCAAAGTGCCACTGGTGATGTGTGAAATTATTTTAGGTGGGACATGGACAGACCTTAAACATTTTTAATAGTTATGTACTTGTATAAATTTGTATTAGAAAAATACAAAAACCATTCTACTTATGATTCTCACATCTAATCTAATTAAAGAGAAACATGCAAATTGACTGCACCTCCCCTACGCCCCAAGCCAGCAAATCAGAGCAACTATATGCAAATTAACCCAACCAAGATGGCAGCTGGCAGCCATGGAGCTGGAGCAAGCAGGAGGCTTGGTTGCCCTGGCGATGGAGGAAGCCAAGTTTCCTGCCTGCCCTGGCCGGCTGTGTCCTCCGCTCAAGGCAACAAAGTTTCAATTATAGAAGATAAAAAAAATCCCAGATACCTGCTTCCAGCCAGCCTCCACTGGGAGCTTGGGTGGCTGGGAGCCCTGCCAGCCTGCAAACAGCCATGAGCCCCTCACCCAGGATGGCCACACCCTCATGGGGTGAGGGTCCCCGCTGGGGGGCTTGGCCAGCCTGCAAACAGCCATCAGCCCCTCAGCCAGACTGGCCAGGCACCCCAGCAGGACTCCCCACCCTGAAGGGGTGTGGCCATCCTGAAAAAAGGCCTCAGCCCCTCACCCAGGCTGGCCAGGCAGCCCAGCAGGGACCCCCACCCTGAAGGGGCTGTGGCCAGCCTGCAAACAGCCATCAGCCGCTCACCCAGGCTGGCCAGGCACCCCAGCAGGACCCCCTTGTCTGAAGGGGGTGTGGCCAGCCTGAAAACGGCCCTCAGCCCCTCACCCAGGCTGGCCAGGCACCCCAGCGGGATCCCCACCCTGATCCGGGAAACCCTTCAGGGCAAACCAGCTGGCCCCCACCCATGCACCAGGCCTCTATCCTATATAATAAAAGGGTAATATGCAAATTGACCCTAACAGCAGAACAACTGGGAATGACTGGTCACTATGACACACACTGACCACCAGGGGGCAGATGCTCAATGCAGGAGCTGCCCCCTGGTGGTCAGTGGGCTCCCACAGGGGGAGCTCTGCTCAGCCACAAGCCAGGTTGATGGCTGCCAGTACAGTGGTGATGGTGGGAGCCTCTCCCGCCTCCTCAGCAGCACTAAGGATGTCCGACTGCAGCTTAGGCCTGCTCCCCACTGGTAAGTGGACATCCCCTGATGGCTACCGGGCTTCCAGAGGGATGTCTGACTGCCAGCTTAGGTCCAATCCCCTGGGGAGTGGGCCTAAGCCAGCAGGTGGTCATCCCCCGAGGGGTCCCAGACTGTGATAGGGCACAGGCTGGGCTGAGGGACCCCCCCGAGTGCACAAATTTTTGTGCACTGGGCCTCTACTATAAGATAGAAGTGAAGAAGCTATTTAAAATTGGCTTGAATAGTGCCTAGTACATAGTATGTGGTAAAAAATATTTGTTGAATGAATAAATGAGTAAATGAATCTAAAGAAAAATTTTAATTAACCCTTTGAGTGCCAACCAATATCCTAGGAACTACAGTGGGGCCTTGACTTACGAGTGTCCCGACTAACAAGTTTTTCGAGATACGAGCCGTCTCTCAATTTTTTGCTTTGAGTTGCGAGCTAAAATTCAGGTTAAAAGCCAGCTTCAGATACCCCACCGCTAGTTGGCGCAGCGAACGTCACAGTGAACGCCACAACATCAGCCCAGCATCACGTGTCTCACTCATTCACTTTATGATTTGACATACGAGTAATTTGAGTTACAAGCTCCGTCACAGAACAAATTAAACTTGTAAGTCAAGGCCCCACTGTATGCTAAAATTGCCAAGGCATTTTTGCTGATTTTACAGCAGTTTAGGAAAAAAATTATGAATCGCAAGTAAATGAAGTTACATATTCAAAAATTTAAGGAAACCTTTACTACATTGACATATTTAGCAATATCAACATCACTAATAAAAGCAGACTTAGAACTGGACACCATTTCGAAGCTTTGATAGCGCTCCCGGCACTTTTGGCAAAAGACAGGAGGAGTGCGATCGCGCTCCCCCGCACTCTAGGCATTAAGTAATATTACAGGCAACATACCACATTAGCTGAAGTCTGGGAGATACAGCTCTGAAGAATTAAGTAAATATGAGGCAGTTCCTAGGCTCATTATCTCTCTATATAAAAGCCCCAGTGACTGCTACTACCAGCTGACCAAATGACCGGTCGCTATGATGCGCACTGACCACCAGGGGGCAGACGCTCAATGCAGGAGCTGCCCCCTGGTGGTCAGTGCACTCCCACAGCCAACCTCTGGTAGGCCCTCCCCCTGTTCCTGATCAGGACTGGGGGAGACAGCCCTGACTGGCCCTGATCGCTGGCCAGGCCAAGGGACCCTATCCGTGCACAAATTCGTGCACCAGGACTCTAGTTATCAAATATTAAATAGTAAATATTTTTTTCAAAATCTTCAAGCTGAAGAAGTCTCGCTAATTTAAGTGCAATATCTCAACATTTTTGAAAGAATGGGAATTAATGGTAAATAAGTAATTTGGGATAAAATGTTAACTCACCTGTGACAGAAAGGATGAACTTAATTTTCCAATAGAACTCACGGAAATATCACTAAAGTGAATCCAGTTTTTTCCAATGAACTCATCAAGTTCACATTATTACTATGTTAGTCAGTGACACTATCTGAGGGGTGTGTGTGTGTGTGTGTGTGTGTGTTTGCTTTCCTCCTCACTCTGGAGAGCGGTATCTTTGAGTACTAGAGAACTACACTGCAGGACTAGAGTAAATCTAAAATAAGACAACAAATTTCAGATTGACCAACAACACATAAACACATGAGACGAATTGGATAAATTGGTAAATCCGAAGAAACACTGTTGAAAAGCTCAGGTGACAGAAGCACGTATTTGCCTGAGACCTGAGATTGCATTTGCTACCATCTACGGGAAAACTGCACTGCCAGCTCGAGAACTCTGGGCTGAGCCTCAGTATCTGTGCATGGAGATAGGCCTCTTTCCCCTCTTGGATGCTGCCCAAAAGAAGAAGTTCACAATATCCCACAATTCACCAGCGTAAAGCTTACAGTCTCATCTAAGCGTTTGACTCAGTTTAGTCTTTTTTCCTAACATTCCCATTTCTGGTCTCATCTAGTTCTTCATTTGTATTATCACTCAAGTTTTGATTGGGCACTGACTTTCTTAGCCTGGATCTTATCGTAGTTACTACTTTTCAAAAACGATTTTGCTTCCTTTTCAAGACGATCCTGTTGCTACAGAGCACTGATTGCCCCTGCCGCCCTGCCAGCCAAAATGTAGCCCAAATATTATCGATATGGATTCTGTACCGAGGAAAGGATTCCTTTCCAGCAGAGGCTAAGAAACTACCTAAGTAAAGGGGCTATACAAAGGACAACTTCAACAGAGGATGATAGCACCAAACAATGCAAACAGCTCACACTGATAATCGAGCACAGGAAGAATGGTCTTGAAAATAAAATGTGTAACCATCACAGGACGGCACACCTCCCAAAACCAGTCCCCAGGCTCAATTCCTTAAGTTCTACATCCCCCGAATATGATGCAGGCTGTCTCTGGTTTTGCTCCACACTGTCAAATGTGTGCATGTGACGCTGTATGGACATGCAAAAGTGTGCTGTCCCAAATCAATTTTCCTATGAGTTTAATAATGATGTGTTTTGTCTGCTTTGAACGACTATATAAAGAACTCTTCTTATCTCTACTTGCCAAATAACAACTGTGTGGAAAAAATCCAAGTGTGAGTCTGGAGAAGGGGCACCCCGTCCACTGCGTTTACAGACCTGTCTTCATTTACCCAGGTGGCGCTGCCCTGAAATGGAGAACTTTATTGGGTAATCAAGAGATGTCCCTACTTGTCAAACAACAACAAATGTTTCATTGGAAAGAAACATGTTGGTGCCAATCTAGAAAGAAATCCTTTTCTAAATTGGGCTCGAGGCAAAATACATATTGAATGCCAGAGCAATGAAATGTGAAGACCAACGGGGCAATGTTCAAAGAGTAAAAATGATCTACTTAGAAAAAAAAAAAGAATTTTATTTTTCAATCATTAAAAAAGAAAAAGAGAATCATCCCTTTCAAGCTACTGTAAGATCAAAGATTAGAATGCCAAAATTTGTTTTAGAAAACAAGGGCATTTTTCCCTATGTTTAAATAATGTGCTGAAATGAGCACATAAAAATACCTGCTGTAGCCAAAACCGGTTTGGCTCAGTGGATAGAGCGTCAGCCTGCGGACTGAAAGGTCCCGGGTTTGATTCCGGTCAAGGGCACGTACCTGGGTTGCGGGCACATCCCCCGTGGGAGATGTGCAGGAGGCAGCTGGTCGATGTTTCTCCTCCATCGATGTTTCTAACTATCTATCTCTCTCCCTTCCTCTCTGTAAAAAATCAATAAAATATATTTAAAAAAAAAAAAAATACCTGCTGTATAGGCTTACCCTGTTTGCACATTGTAGAGTGTAGGTGCAGCCCCAATGGAAGCCCTTTTCCCTTCCAAGAATTCTCTGATCCAATGCCAAGAACTGGCAGTGCCTCGCTGGCCATGACCTTGTACTTGAGCACTGCAATGAAGTCTTACTCTTGGCTACTGAACCTCAAACTATGACAGGTTCAGAGTTTATAGAAACTTGCATTTCTTTAAAAAAAAATTGTAAGTATCTTCCAGACCATGCTTCATTACAAACTGCTAATGAAAGGGAAAAAAGCATTAGTAAGGCGATACCACTTCCCGAATGGCACCACAGGCACTGAAGACCCTGCAGCGTTGCCCCATATCAAGAACTATGGTACAGTACTCAAGGGGCGATCCAGTCCAACCTTTCGCAGACCGTTAAAAATCTCTACTATGTCATGTTGTTGAGTGGGGGGAAGGGTGTGAAGGAAGGTAGAGGAAGATAGTCTGAGTTGATGTTTTTTTAGAAAATCTGAGAAGGGGACTTTCAAATTCACTCAACAAACAGAGAGCTTTGAAATGCTTCCAAGTCAACTCCTGCTTGAAATGAGCAGCTAATATTAATTTATAATCAGATATGCCAATATGTCTGATGTGCTGAGGTTTATTAAAAAGTTATAAACTATTTCACTCATTAACTACATTCCTTATAATCTTTTTATCCCCATCCTGTATTCATGGATAGTAAACCCTGGATTCATGGATAATGCCTAGATGAACACCAACAAAGGTCCAATGGCCACAATTCTATAATGGTGGGAACCAAATTAATCGGGTTGTCGTGCATAGAGAATATGGATGAGGAGGTTCATTTTTGCTGAGGCTCTTTTGTGTTTTAACTTTTAAAACATCATCCTGAATAGGAATTAATATTCCCACTCGAGAGGTGCGAAGACTGCAGCTCTGGGAGGTTAACATACCTCCCAGGACCATCTTGGTAACTGGCAGAGCTGGGATGAAGCTCACGTCAAAATGCCCAAAGCCCATGCCTTCTCTGCCTCACCTTGTTTTCTCTCTAGTTCTCTGTAGACCGTATTCATACAGTGTTGATGTTTAGAAATCATACCTCTTAGCAAGTAATCTCAGAAACTGCAGAACATTTCTAATGGCTTATTCGTAATTTTGCTACATGTCATACTCCACCAAAGACTGAAAGTGCCTTGCTAAAATAATAAACTGAAAAGATCACTTACTATCGTGACAAATAGCTGGCTAAAGCATCAACTTATGGACAACATGGTGCTGGAGATCTCAGGCCCCCGAAGACATCAGTGCTCCGATCAGCACCGACCTCTCAGTGCAGAGACCACTCATACAACCAGCAAACACCGGAGGTGCCTGGTTTGCTCTGAACTAGTAACCTGCAGTCCTGTCAATCAATTATTTATTGTTTCTATTTTGCCTACTTCCAAAAAGAATCAGAAGTGTCCTGCTCAGGACAAAGACTGCAACAGAAAATAAATAAATGGTAGGTTTGTGGGATGTGGGGGTGGTGGGGAGATAAGATAATAAATCCATTCTAAAATTTGAATTAACATAGATTTCATCTGCTGGGATCTGACAGGGTCTTGGATGAATTTACTTTGGTAGACATGGAAATAGTATGAAAACCTGAGAGGCTAAAAAGGTTTAAAAGGATAATGTGTAAGAAAGTTCTCTAGCAAACCCTTTTCTCTGAGATACTACAAAGATAAACACTAGGAAAGAAGGTCCCTTCTGTGTTAGTGAGGTCGAATTAATAAGATCTTACTATAATAACCAATTGTCTATGGAGTCAGCCTCTGTCTTTGTCGACATTATTAAAATGTCAGGCATTGCCACAGTATATGGAGGAAGCCCTAATGCACTGCTTCCCTTTTTAAAAGCAGAAGTACAAGACTTTATCCACCGAGAACTAAGGGGCTCTATGTAACTAACATTCATACTTTGTTCACTTGAATAAGAGTACAAATTTAAAAATTGTTTTAATGGGAATCTTTTAGAATAGATTGTGCTTTGTCTCACACAGATATTAAACATAGTTTAATCTTTTCTGGATGCACCAGGGTCTCGAAGGCAGCAGGCCAAGGTCATTGGGCTTGAAGTCAGACAGACCTGGGTTTGAAATTTTGCCTTTTCTGGTGTTAGAAATTGGGAACACTGTTTGGCTAGCTGGGCATCATTAAATAAGGTATGAGGAAGCCCTTCCTTTGTTTTGTGCGCTATAGGAGAAAAAAGATTCTTTGTGAAGTAGTACTTTTTTTTAATGTGAAAAAGTGACGTAGGCCCTGAAAAGACTCGAGGTTTTAAAAATGTTAAGTGCCCTAGAGCATATAAGGCTGTGATACCTTGCTTTTTAATGATAGCTAAATATTTCATGTGCTATTAATATTTCATTACATACATTTTCGGTTTTTTACCTCTAAACGTCTACTTTAAAGTATTTTTCTGAATTACTAAAAATATTTATAGTGTATCTTGAAATCAACATTTTGAGAATTTGAAGTTACAATGTCAGCCCGTGGGAGGGGGGATATTTGCATTTACAGAAACAATTTTATTCTCCCTATTAAGAATTTTCCTATTGCTTACAATAAAAATGAAGAATCTGGATTTTTGAAACATTATTTTATAGTGAATGAAAACCAGTTGCTTACTTAAATGAAGGAAAATAAATGTTTCTTGGACTCTTAGATAACGACTTTTTATTTTTTTAGTCTATCTCCCTGAATATCAGTGAGGAACTCAATCTTAGGAGTTTGCTGACGCAGACTAATCGGAAGATCAGGAGCATTGCTGAATGGGAAATGTGTTAAAAGCACATGCCTTTATTCTCCAGGGGACACGGAAGATATTTAGACAAGGCATTCAGGACAGGAAGAAGGTTTCCAGGAAAGGGAGGCCGTACTCTTTCCTTTAGTTAAGCTTTTGTAAAATAGCACATTAAAAAAGACTTGGTTTCATGTGCACAGACTTTATAAAACAGCTCAATGTCTACATCTTGTATTTGCAGCAGTTCCATTTATATCCAAAAAGCCCAATTTTGCTGTTTCTAATTATTTTGGAATAAACTGTCAAAAATATTTAGGTTTATCAACCTAAAGATAGTTTGTCTGGTCTCGGAGAGACTAGAGAGTAAAATGTTTTGTGACTAGGAGTATGGAATTCATTTTCTTATCAAACATAGAAACATTATGGCCACAGTGATCCTGACAAGTATATATTAGGCATTATAAGCAACGGGTTTAAGGACCGCCCGGTCATTTGCAGAAAGACAATCCTTTTATTGTGCGAGCAAAAATGCCTTTGGTTTCCTGCCATTAAACCTAAGTGCCAGTGGAGGTTTGCGCAGAGTTGACAAAGCTTTATACAATATGCTCTTTAACAGAATAATACTTATACCTGGAAGAGTAATTTTTATTTCCCAAGGAGATGAAAAATTATGTTTCTTCACTATCTGTGAGAAACATACATTATTATCTCCCCCTGGTCAGATATAGACTTTTCTATCTACTTTATACATTCTGCATATTTCTGGCCTACTGAGTCACTTCCGCCAACTGTGGGGCAGGGGTGGGGGAAGCCCAGAAGACCCCTACTAATTTCTTCTAAATTGAATGGTAGTTTCACGGAGAACTTTTCCTTTAATTTATATGATCAGATTGTGTTAAGTAGAACCAGACTATGGGGCTAAACATTTCCATATGCTATAGAGGCCCAGAACTTTTCCTGAAAGGAGACACCATTCTGACTTCAGATATTACCTGCTGCTTCCAGAAATGGCTGCAATCCACCCTGATTTTACCCTCTCCCAGGCTCCAAGGGTCACATGTAAGCACACGGAGGGGATGCTGCCCCTTGGCACATCCTGTCGCCTGGCAGGACTCTTCCCTCTGCCACACTCCTGGGCTCCAGTGGCTACCAGACTTTTCCCCACTCACTGCCACTTGCCTTCATCCTCTGCATATGGGATGAAGAATTAGACAAATGCAGGCAAGAAAGGCAGAGTTAAATTCTGGCCATCTGGTTCCTGGGTTGGAACCACTCTGAGCCTTGGTGGAATCTACAGATGCTTCACAACTCACCCCTTGGCGATAGGACATTTTGGTGCCTCTAACCTTCCCCTCTTCACTTTATGCTCCAGAAGTTTGTGAAACCTTAATGAGTCATGAAGAATCCTAATTTCAAATCCAAAGAATCCAAAGTGATGATAACAACAAATAATAATTGATATCTGAATAAAGGTTAGTATTTGACAATGGATAAAGATTGGTATACCTTCCCTTCCTCAGGGCTTTGTTGACATAAATTGTGAACGTCGTCTTCTCTTACTAATTTTCCAGGCCAGGAAGTCAGTCCTTTGATTTGGCCCCAGACCAAGTCGCCAACATTGAACGTCCTTGGCCTATAATGTATCAACTCGTTTGAAGAGGGGGAGTCTGGATTCCGTAGGTCATCTTCACTACTAATGCTTTTAGCGTCTGAAGGGCTAGGCACACACCCATTAATGCTTTTGGCATTAAAGTCTCCATTGTAATGGATGTAGTCTTTGACCAGAGAACTTTCCAAACTATTTGAGGAGCTTGGAGACTGCTCCCCTAGGACCAGGTCTTGCTTTGTGGTGCTCAGCAGCTCTCCAAAGCCACGACTCTGTCGAGGTCTGTTCCCATTGATGTGTGCACATCTTTCCACAGTGTTCTCTAGTCTCTCCTTGAAACTCATCATAGTTCTTTTGTAGTTATTATACCTGAAATTTTCCTCCAGAATTTTATCCCCTTGACAGTTTCTTGGTGGTAACAGTATTGGGTGCTGTTCCCCAGGCAGAAATGGCAGTGTAGAGACATTGTTGGGCCTTTCGTGACAAGGACTACTGTGAATATGGCCTGGATGATCTAAAAATTCCTCACACTTCCACCTGTTTCGCTCCCCTCCAGGGCTCTGCTCCCCATCCCACTGTTTTTTAGATGCGTGGCAACTTGCTGACTTGAAATATTCAAACCCATCTCCTTCATGTGAGTTTTTCCCATGGTCCGGATTCCTGGGCAGCCGGGGCCCTCTTGCATTCCTCAGCCTACCATCGTGATCGACATTGCCCATGTTCCGTCCATGAATGACTGCACTGACAGCACTGGGGAGACTTAACGGGTCACCAATCGAAGCAGTGAAGGCACTCATGGCACTCAGAGCTGGAATGGGGCTGATCTGAGTTGTACTGTTGACTGCTGTGGTGATGACAACCTGCATTCCTTTGCTGGCAGCATCGACAACTGCCTTGTAAATGGCATCTACGGAAGCATCACCTTGGCCACCCACAATGAGGCCGTCCTTCACCTGCTGGCCAAGAGATGGGTCAATCCTCGGCTGCAACTCACAAGCTGTATCTTGGAAAGGTGGAAGTGTAGTGTTCGGATTCTCAGGAAGTGCAGTGAGCCCCGGCTGAGTGCTTGTTCTTTTGTTTAGGAGAGCTGCATCTTCCTGCATTCTCACCTTAAAGAAATAGACAGGAAGCAGTGAGAGAGAGAAAAAAATAAATTTAAAGATCTCAAAGAGAAAGACATAATTTTCAGATCTACCAGAAGACAAACAAACATAATGGGAAAGAAAATGACTCAAAAATGAAATAAAAAGTTACTCTGCATAGAAGAGCTTATGTCTTGATTATATTTGGGTACTGTTTCTTTGGTTAAAATCATTCAACAGATTTATTTTTAATCATTATTACTAAACATCCTCTAGAAAAAAATAAAGTTGAGGCTGTTGGACAAAATATGTTTTCAGGTGATGACTTCAAGTATTTAGTATCATTACAGGTTTTGCAACTTGGGATTCAAAGAGAGAAGCAGATTGAGAAACCAAGATGGCGGCATAGGTTAACGCCGGAGTTTGCTGCCTCGAACAACCACTTCAAAAATACAACTAAAAGACAGAACGGACATCATCCAGAACCACAGGAAGGCTGGCTGAGTGGAAGTTCTACAACTAGGAGGAACCGAGAATCAGAGGAGGCGCAGTGCTGAAGTAAAATACTAAGGTGCGGAGTGCGCGCAGCGCGGGCTGGTGGCTGAGGGCGCGGTTGACTGTTTCAATCCGGAGGGAGCCTCAGACTCTGAGCTCCAGATCCGGGCGAGTCTCTAGGGACCCATACTCAAATGGGAGAAGCCGGACTGTCTGGCTACGGTCCCTCCGAGGTTTGCAGCGGTTGCTGGGACAGAGAGGCAGAGCCCCTGGGGATGGACTGAGAGCAGCCATAACTGCTCCCTCCTCCGCCCCGTTGATCCCGTGGGACCCGCCCGGCCCAAGCCCTGCACAGAGCCATTTGCCGGATAGCCTCAGGCAAAGGCTAGATTAGCACCTCCCTAGAGGACACAAGTTCTTCCACTGCAGGCACAGCTGATTATCACAGCCAGTCGGCCTGGAGGTCAAATCCCTCTAGTATTAACTACAACAATCAAGGCTTAACTACAACAAGACTGCGCACAAAGACCACTAGGGGGTGTACCAAGAAAGCGTAAAAAATGCGGAGACAAAGAAACAGGACAAAACTATCAAGGGAGGATATTGAGTTCAGAACCACACTTTTGAGGTCTCTCAAGAGGCTACTAGAGTCTGTCGATAAACTTGATGAGATGTACAGGAAATCTAATGAGACCCTCGATGGTGTGATAAAGGACCAACTAGAAATTAAGCATACACTGACTGAAATAAAGAATATTATACAGACTCCCAACAGCAGACCAGAGGAGCGAAAGAATCAAGTCAAAGATTTGAAATGCGAAGAAGCAAAAAACACCCAACCAGAAAAGCAAAATGAAAAAAGAACCCAAAAATACGAAGATAGTGTAAGGAGCCTCTGGGACAGCTTCAAATGTACCAACATCAGAATTATAGGGGTGCCAGAAGATGAGAGAGAGCAAGATATTGAAAACCTATTTGAAGAAATAATGACAGAAAACTTCCCCCACCTGGTGAAAGAAATAGATTTACAAGTCCAGGAAGCGCAGAGAACCCCAAACAAAAGGAATCCAAAGAGGACCACACCAAGACACATCATCATTAAAATGCCAAGAGCAAAAGACAAAGAGAGAATCTTAAAAGCAGCAAGAGAAAGAAACTCAGTTACCTACAAGGGAATACCCATACGACTGTCAGCTGATTTCTCAACAGAAACTTTGCAGGCCAGAAGGGAGTGCCAAGAAATATTCAAAGTGATGAATAACAAGAACCTACAACCAAGATTACTTTATCCAGCAAAGCTATCATTCAGAATTGAAGGTCAGATAAAGAGCTTCACAGATAAGGAAAAGCTAAAGGAGTTCATCACCACTAAACCAGTATTATATGAAATGCTGAAAGGTATCCTTTAAGAAGAGGAAGAAGAAGAAAAAGGTAAAGATACAAATTATGAACAACAAATATGCATCTATCAACAAGTGAATCTAAGAATCAAGTGAATAAATAACCTGATGTACAGAATGAACTGGTGATTATAATAGAATCAGGGACATAGAAAGGGAATGGACTGACTATTCTTGGGGGGAAAAGGGGAATGGGAGATGCGGGAAGAGACTGGACAAAAATCATGCACCTATGGATGAGGACAGTGGGTGGGGAGTGAGGGCAGAGGGTGGGGTGGGAGCTGGAAGGAGGGGAGCTATGGGGGGAAAAAAAGAGGAACAAATGTAATAATCTGAACAATAAAGATTTAATTAAAAAAAAAAGAGAGAGAAGCAAGTCAGTCACCAACACTGCTCAAATTACAAAGGGAACCAGATTTTGAAAATGATATCTACTGAACTAAGTGAAATACGATATAAGATAAAACAAAAAAACACATACTCCTTTCTTAACAACAAGATATTTCTAATATAACACTAAAATTTTAAAGTCTAATTTTCAACCTTACCAGGCATCGGCTGAGGGACACCAGTGACAATGGCTCCCTAAAGAAGTGTTTCTGAGTTGAGAAGAGGTGAAGGGAGGGAATGCCACCAGGGAAGACTATTAATGCTCAGGACAGGAAGGATGGGTGCAGTTTGAAAAAAGTCTCTGAGGTTACTCTAACTTCACCAACCCCATCTAAGAATTGCTGCTCCAGATCTTTGATACTTGGGATGGCACCTCCACACCCCTGATCATTCCCTTCCGGTCTTCCCGTCCTTCCCCACTAAACCAGAACCTGGGAGCACCAGCACATCACTGACACTCTTGCCACTCTCCCCTGGTCTACACCTCCCAGATAAAATCCCAGTCCTGAGTCAATTCAACTGCCAGCCTCATCTATATCTACAGTGAGGGTGCTGAGTCTGTGATGCTTCACCACTATTCAGCTCTTCACCCACTTCCACAAGCTGGCTGCTGTACCGTCTCTTGCATTATTCTTAGTAGATGGCTTTACTTAACACAGAAAATGGAGTTCATAGGTTAAGAATTCTCATAATTCTTATACCCTGGCTTCTGGCGGCTCATACTTCTGTGCAATTTTGTGTCCCAAATCCTGTCCTGCTTCCCAGGGTCAGAGGGACACCTTCTGCTCTCTGAGAGCAAGTTCTCCATTTGTGCTTCGGATCCTACCCCCTCCTCAGGGATCTTGCCTTACCTATTATCCCTTCTCCTCTTTATGCTCCATCTCTTCCACATTAAAAAAATGAAATTTATTGGTTAATAAAATTATTTATATTTCACATGTACAATTCTAAAATACATCATCTGTATATTGTATTGTGTGTTCACCACTCCAAGTCATTTATCCCCCCTTTATCCTCTTCTACCCCTCGCCCCCCCCCCCCCTCAGCCCCCCGCCACTCTTTCCCTCTGGTAACTACCATCTCTTCTTTTTGGTTTCTTTCCTTTAGCATACAACTATGTACATGGCTTCCATATTACAAAGTCTGCAGCCTGCCTTGGGGCACTACCCTGTTTTTCATATGCTCTTTATCGTTCAGTTTTTGAAAGGTTTTCATCTACACTATTTAATTCCTAACCGTTTTCATCCTTTCATCCATTGCAATCTGGCTCATGCTCCCACTACTCCACCCAAACTGCATTCCATCAAGTCACTGGTGATGTTCTCACTGCTAAATCTAATGGCTTCTCTGCAAGCTTCATCTGCTTGTTTTCTCAGTGACATGGTTGAACACTTCCTCTTCCTTTCTAAATTATTTGATTACGTAAGATGTATATGAGTATTTTCACATTGTCCAAAAACGCAAAAGTTTTCCTTATCATTACGCCCCACCTAAATCTGTACTTTGCCATCCTACTGCAATCCAATTTCCTTTCTTAGAAGTACTAGTAATCAGTGCTGGAGAGCATTCTTGCAGACACCTATTTTTAATACATTCAAGTGTGTAGGTGAATATCTAATCTTTCTTCCTTCCTTCCTTCCTTCCTTCCTTCCTTCCTTCCTTCCTTCCTTCCTTCCTTCCTTCCTTCCTTCCTTCTTTCCTTCTTTCCTTCTTTCTACTTTTCATATAAATGGTATTGTATTTTACTTTTCTTCTGCAATACTACAGTATTGGAGTCTTGCAATCTTGTTGACCTTAACATATCAAATTATATAAGTCTAGCTAATTTTTAAATATATATTTTTATTGATTTAAAAGATGGAGGGAGAGGGAGAATGAGATAGAAACATCAATAATGAGAGAGAATCATTGATTAGCTGCCTCCTGCATGCTCCACACTGGGGACTGAGCCTGCAACCTGGGCATGTGCCCTGACTAGAAATTGAACCGTGACTTCCTGGTTCATAGATCACTGCTCAACCACTGAGCCATACCAGCCAGACAAGTCTAGCTAATTTTTTAAACTACTAGATAGATGGATCTACCATAATATATTTAACCATGTCCCTACTGATGGATGTTTAAGTAGTTGTAATGAACATTCTGAATTGTGCCCTTTTGTTCATTTCAAAGACTTCTTTAACATAGACACATAGAAGTTAAACTTCTGGGTCAAAGGTCATGTGTATTTAAAAAACTGATAAACTAAAATTACTCTCCAAAAGGACTGTATCAGCATATAATCAGACCAACAATATATCTGATATATAACAATATCATTATCCCACACCACTGTCAGCAAGTTATCATCAATTTGATGGACATATTAGTGTTGTAATTTATATAACTGATTATTCTTTTCATGTTTAATAATTTATCTTTTATTTTCTGTGAATTGACTGTTCATATCTATTGCTCATTTTTCTGATCAATTATCTTTATTTTTCTAATATGTAGGAGCTCTTTTTCTATTACAGATATCAGATATTTGTTATTATTTTCTTCCAGGTTATCACTTGTCTTTCACTTTGTTTAGAATACACTTAATCATACAGATTTTAAAGGTTTATGTATTCAATTTTCTTACTTCTTTTTACTACTTTGTTTTGTATCCTCTGAAAGAGCCTTTCCTACCCCAAAATTATAAAAACATCCTATATTTTCGTCTTATACTTATTTGGTGTTACTCTTTCCATCTAGCTCCTAAATCCATCAGGAATTTATTCAGTTGATCTAAATAAGAAGAAGACCAAGTAGCTGAAGCCAGGAAGAGAGCAGTGAGAGTGGGGCTGAGAGTGAGGCAGGCAAGGCAGGCATGTTAAGGATATGGATTTTAATCATGAGAGCAATGGGATTAAACCCTCAAAAGGGTGCAAGAGGGTACCAAGATCAGTTTTTACTAATAGCTCTAAAAGGACCACTGGGATGCTTCAGACAAAATAAAATAACCTTCACATAAAAGACTAGACTGTTTAACAATATTCATTATAGAGAAATGACAGTTAGTAGAGGTGGAAGGGCAGATACTAGTAACTTCCTTCTTTTGTCTCTTTGCCCAAATTGTTTAAAAAAACTTAGACATTGGTTTCTACTACAGTAACCCAGGGAAGGAGAGTACCTGAAAGTTCTGAAACAGACAAGCCATGGGGTTATTGTTAGCTGGGCAGGGAATTGTGGGCTGTCCTTGGAATGCCTGGAGATTCGGGTACCCCTGAAGAATCTGCTGCTGCTGCTGCTGATTTGGAGGAAACATCTGATTGTTGTTTAACAGCGACTGTAGATGAGTCAGTTGATGATTATTCAAAGTATTGTTTATTGAGGACATGTCACCTATGGTTTGGAAAACATAAAATGTAAGTCAATGTGATTCTTTGGCAATCCTATGCCTATCCTTGTACCCAACGATTCCTGAAACAAAAACTAAAAACTAGACTTACATGATAAAAATTTTTTTTCTCTTTTTCTCCTCAAAGTCTTACTAAGTGGTAAGGAAAGAGTATTTTACTATTTAATTTTATCTTTCATAATTATTTTTTTGGTTTTATGTCATGAGAGATGAATCTTTCTCTATCCATTATCCAGTCCCTTACATTGAGCATCAGTGTTAAAAATTCCTTGAAACTATTTTTATTAAAGCACCTACAATTAAAGGTAGAAATTAGTCCTAACCTGTTTTAGCAATCATAAGAATTTGATCAGATGATTAAAATAAGTGGATCTGGTCAGACTTTGTTTACAAAGTTTAGTTCTCAAGTCACAATCATCACCAATTACCACCAAATAAAACTGGATTTTGTCTGGAAATATGTATTTTTTTTTCTTTAAAATTTATTGATTTTTTATAGAGAGGAAGGGAGAGGGATAGAGAGTTAGAAACATCGATGAGAGAGAAACATCGATCAGCTGCCTCCTGCACACCCCCTACTGAGGATGTGCCCGCAACCAAGGTACATGCCCTTGACCGCAATCGAACCCAGGACCCTTCAGTCCGCAGGCCGACACTCTATCCACTGAGCCAAACCGGTCAGGGCTGTATTTTGTTTTTAAGTGAAAGGTTGGTCACCTAAAATTAAAATTGTAAAGAAAGTGAACAATACAAAAAGAAATCATTATCATAATCATTAAAAAATAAATATTATATAATCATGTAGGATTAGCTAATAACTAAATTTATATTCAAAATTCAAAATAGACTTGTTTTGAAATTACACTGAAGTTATTTTAAAGATGATGTCAAAGGAATTGTCCTGTAACTTGAAATATATAACACTAGTATGCTTTTTTAGATTACTTAACTGCATCGATTTCAATGGCAAATAGAACTAATTAAATTGTATTATAAAGGTGTCCATAGATCTGGAAACATATATATATATATATATATTTGCATACATTGGACATGCCCTTGACAATATCAAGTATATTTGCTGATGCTTCCAGACTTTATGGAAACCATCTCTGTACTTTACATTATAGTCACCTGCATCAATCAGTTGAATATACTTGACATTATTATCTAACATTTTTGTGACATTATAATTTACATGAAGAATTTTGTTTTTAAGCCACAAAAATTTTAAAGAACAATACTGTTGGAGGAAATCTAACAATAGCTATTGGGGCTGTCTCCTTGAACTTGGACACACTTTAACTTTGAATGTTTTTATGCCTTGTTTCTTATTTTGCTCAATAAGTATTTAATTCTGTTTATTGAGGGATCACCTGGAAAAACACTTCCTGAGACTGTTCCCACCCACGGTGCAGCTGCTCATGCTAACCCTGTGATGCCACACCAACTAAAATTCAAATAAAAGTTATTTTTAAGATGTACCTGTGCTTTATTATTTGAAAAGTAAGACTCTACTTGGCTTAAGAGGATGATGGATAGGTTAGTGTTAGGTGGCATCAGAATTAGAAGATAAGCAAAGGCAGATTAAAATGGTATTTAGTATTGCTAGGATAGGGGAGAAGAAAAAAGTCATTTTCATGTTTGTATAACTATGGTGGTGTGTGGGTGTTATTATATTTAGTTCCTTAAGCAAGCTGTGAAATAACAAAAACATATTTAAAAATAGTGTGACAAAATGGAGTCTTTAAAAATGAGAAATTAGAATTAGAAAAACGTTTCTTTTGTAAAAATTTGTGAAAAAATGTAACTTACCAAGCAGACCTGTCCCCAGTAGAGGGTTAAGTAGCTGTGGCACCACAGAGTTACTGTTGAGTTTAGCTGGACCAGGTGTGTTCCCAGCACTATTAGATACATTCAGCAATGTTTCTGCCATTGACACCACTGCTGTCCCACCAAGTGTTGAGACAGTCAGTGCTGCCACTGCTGATGATGTAGTGGTTGTGGTAGTGGTTGCCTGGGAGGAAGTTGCTATGGAAACCTCTGGATGATTAGCGGTGTTGGCCGATGCCGAGTTCAGGACACCTCCCAACAGCTGGGGATTCAAGGCCATTAATCCTGAGGCCCCAGTGACAGCTGGGAGGAACAGGGGGTTAAAAGGAGTGTCACTGCCTGCAAAGCTGGGTAAAGGGTTCCCCAGGGGGCTGGTTAAAAGGGTGTCAGCTTGGCTGTTCTCTGACTGATTGCTTGGCAAATGGTCTGGTGGGGCTGTCATCTGTGTTAAGGAGGGTAAAGGGGTATTTTGCTGTTGAAAAAGATCTGAGATGGTCAGATTGAAAGATGGCAGGGGAAGCATGGCAGCTGCGTGGGCTTGGTTCTGAAGCAGGGCCGCTAAGAGCTGAAAGTGGACAGGCTGCAATCCCTGCCCATCCATGTCACCGGAGAGAAAAGCTAAAGCAGCGTTTACATTCGGGTTGAGAAAACCTAAAGGGTGGAGGTTGATCTCAGACTTGCCTTCTCCCGCTGAAGGCTGGAGGATATTTAATAGATTCTGGTTTAGGAGATGCTGTTGATTCACTGGCAAAGAGATAGGTAGAGAACTGAGGAGGCTGGGGTTCAAGGGGTGTGGAAGATGGTTGTTGGAAGTGCTGTTGGATGGAAAATGAAGTGCGTGCTCCTGGCCAACAAAAGGAAAGTCACTCCCGATGGGCAGATGACTCTGCAGTGGGTTTCCAGCCGCGGTGGTGACGATGACGCCGTCCTGGAGAACAGATGTTGTCTTGGTGATGGCAGGATGGCTGGTGCCAGCGATGGCGATGGAGGATGAGGGTCCTGAACCGCCTAAAATGAAAACAACACAAAACAAAAAGGCCAGCATTAATTGTGGATGTGAAGGAAGACAACCCCATGAAAACACATTGAGATCCATTTCAACTATTTCATTACCTGTCCCCTTTACTGATTTTAATCAGAGAAATTGTGATCAGAGATGATATCCCATCTGAATGACACGTTTTCTAACCTACTTTGAAAAAAAATTTATTGGAGTTTAGGTTACTAAGAAATAGCTTGTTTTTCACAGCTGGACAGAGTGAATATGGAGGAAGTTCTGTAGTAGTTCATTCATTTGGGTTAGATAAAAGCAACAAGCCTTCATTTTTAAAAAACATTTTTCCTTTTAAAAATGTGTTTGTTCTTCTATTTGTAATACCAGTACTTGCTTTTAGTAAAAAAACAAAGTAGAATATGCATGAGCATATAAAACAGAAAATAAAAAGTACTTATAAATATTTTAATATTTTGATGTATAGTTTTCTGGACTTTACCCACCTGTACTAGTATTTGTATATATTTATACACACACACACACACACACACACACACACACACATACACATATATACACGTGTTACATATTTTAACAAAAATGGAATCATGCTGTCTTATAACTTTTTCATTTATCAATATATCTTTTCATGTTAACTCTTTTAACTACAGAATTATTTTACTAGTATCATGTATGGATATACCATAATTTAAACAACATACAGATGTGATATTTTGATTGTTTACAATCCTTTACATGGTAAGCAGCACTAAAAACATTAACTCATCTTTGTCAATATACTAAATTACTTTCTAAAGAGAAAGTCTTGAAAGTGGAATTCCAGGAACAGAAGAGTTTACATAAATTTAAAGCTTTGAATACTTCCTGTCAAACTGCCCTCCAGCAAAGTTGATCAATATAAAATTCAATTTCCATTTCTATAAACAGTGCACAGTAGTGCTCATTCTCACCAACATTAAGTTTCATTATGTTTAAATCTTTGCTACTCTGATAGCATAAAGGTACTTTGCACTCATTATTCCTTAAGTCAGACAAGTCTTCATCCAAACAGCATTTTTAATTTTGAAAGTCTTATGCAAGAGATGAAAATTCAGGAAATTTGATATTTAAAAATATAAAATTTGGTTGCTTAATTGTTTTCAATCCAAGCTGCACAATAGAATTACCTGGATAACTTGAAAAGAAAAGAAATAAAAAGCAATGCCTTGGACCCTATTCCAGACCAGTTGAAAACCCATCTCTGGGGCACATCCAGCCTGAGCAGTAGCATTTTTTTCAAATCACCCCTGGAGAGCCCGATGCACACAGGTGGGGTGAGGAGGGTGAGGATCACATCTGTTGAGTAATCATTTTTTCATAAAAGGTTTTCCGCTAAAGAGATGAATTATTTTATGTGATACATGCATTTGGCAAATGTTTATTATCACAAGCATATGCATTTAATTTCCTATTAAAACATAAACATGTATATAGTATGTTAAACAATACCACTGTCACTGGAAACCAAAAATAATTCAAAAATTTTACTGCTGTACTATGCCATCATAAGACATATTACATTTGACCAAGTAACCATGGAGGCCTCGTTCAAACACATAGAAATGTTTCCGTAGTTATAATAATAGTACAAATATGATTTTATAGTCTTCCTGTTTTCTCCGAACAGAAGAACACAAGAATTTTTCCTTTATGATATATAGACTTTGTATAAATATTTTTAAACCATATAGCATATGAATTGACTATATTATTTAAAACATTCTGATACATTTTGGCATTTTGATTTTTTTCATTATTATGTATAACACAGGGATGCACATCTTATTGCATATGATACTTTCCTATCTTTGAATTTGTCCTTAGGAAAAATTCCATCATTGGCATGATTGTTATGAGAACAAAAAATAGGTACATGAAAGGCTTGTAATATGTAAAAATCTATACAAATAAAAGGAGTTATCGTCATCATTACTACTGGCATTCATGTATGTAGTTAGTAGTGGTGATGTGTCAATAGCAGTTAGTATATCCAACACATCAGCATATCTAACACTCCTTACAGAATGTCTCTATAGCACGACTTTAATTTTTCCCAGCTGTCATGTCTGCTTTTTTTTTAAAGCTCTGTGTTTCATTTCAAGAATAAGATTTTAAAATGTTCTCTGTTTAAAAATATATAAATATTTATAAAATATTATCATAAAATAATGAGTATGTTCACAAAGAGTGGGGTCAGAGCATATCAAATGCTGAGATAGGCATATGGCATACAATTATTTAAATATTAATTCAGATTTGTGATAAAACAATCAACATCTTAAACATTTCATTGCCTCTTAAATCTTGCTGCTATTTCTATAAATAGGTACTGTGCTTTATTTGCATCTGGAAACCATCTTTTTAAACAAGTGAATAAAAACTCTTATTAATTGTTAATCACTACCCGAGGCCTTTCTCCCTATTTGCTAAATAATAATGACTTATTTAAATGTACAGATCACCATTCAGAACACATTTTCAAAATATTCCAGCATGTAGGTGACAAGGCTTTGTAGAAGAAGGATTTCCATAGAGGTTATTCTTTTTAATCTTTGTTTTCCAAGAGAAACATTTATATTTAAGATTCAAGAAAGTAGCCCTTGGGGGACATTATAAGTCTCCATCTAAATATTATTGAAAAATGACAATAAAGAAATGTAGTTACTTTGAGTGTATTTTCACATTACAAACAAGATGATGGTGAAGAGAACAACCTTTTCAAGAGTAAATATGTGAATCAAAGACCATTTTTTAAAACATTTTTCGCCAATTTTTAACCAATCAGTGCAACAAACAGGTATCATACCTCTTCTGAACAAAAGGATAGAAATGATTATACAGAAACGAAAACCAAACATAAACACCACAAAACACCCTGCCCTTTCCTACAGGAACTCGGTTCAGCAGTCTTGAGCACACAAACCTCCCTGTCTCTCTTTTTCTTCTTTCAAAGACACATTATTGAGAGCTTATTACGAACCAGGAACTAATGTTCTTTTCATATAGCCAGTGTACCTGTAATAGCTAAGAGCTATAATAGGCATATAACAGGAAGGCAATTGTAAAACTGAAGGTGTCAGGGAAAACTAAGCAAGTGGTAATATTTGATCTGGGATTTGAGAGTGGAAAAGGAGAGAAAGAGCTTCTAAGTAAAAGGAAAGTAATTAAAAAAAAACAAGACAAGGAGGTAATAAAATGCATGGAGAGTAATGGATTCTTATATATCTTCGAGTAAATAAATATGACTGAAAATATTATAAGCTGCTTTCCCAGACACACTGGCCCTGCCACCCATAGTTAAACGTGCTGCCTTCGACAAGAGGTAATGCCATTTGAAATAATCTTTCTAAACAATTAAAGGCAAGGACCACTTCTTATTTTCTTCTGCATTCCAAGACCTAACAGTCTCACACATGGTTGGCGTTCAGAAAATGTTTCTTGGTTGAATTAATCTGTTAAGAAGTTCAGAAGACTTGCACTGATTTTCTAGAAATCAGATCATTTGCATTCAATGGTGTGTGCCTGTGGCATGTGTGTATGTGAAGAAAGGGAGAGCATACCACCCATTGGTGGAGAAAGTAATGACCTAGCTCTCCCGATGCCAGGAGATGAGACGTTGGAAAGGAGATGGCTGGAAGATGCCAAGTTGCTTTAGAAGGCTCCCAGGTGTCTAGGGAGTTAAAATCTCCTTAGAGAGGAAGAGTCCTCACAAAGTCCTCAGTTCTTAAGGTCACTCGTTAATGCTTGGGGTCATTCGGAGAACCCTGGATTTTTATAGCTGGAGATAAGTTGGAGGGTGTTTATTTCTGAACCATTTAATCTTGAATAGGCACTCTCTGGTGAACCTACATCACAGTTCTGCATAAAAACCTTGTCTGTTGAAGCATTTGGGAAGACAATGATTTTCTTCTTTCCTTTTTCCCGTTCCTTGTCTTTTTCTTTTCTTTTCTCTTCCCGCCTTCTTTCCTGCCTGCCTGGCTGCCCACCTTTACTTAGTTTGCAGCCAAGATGTTTCATGCTTAATCTAATGAAATGAACAGTTAGTTTTTGAAAAAGCAAACTATTCATTAACCATTTAGCAGTTAAATAATCAAAAGGCAGCTGGGAGCCTGGAAGAAATGTCGGAGAAGTCCTTTAATTGGAAAAAGTGATTATTTCATACCAGCCGGCAGTACCATGAACCGGCATAGTTTTTCTCTTTGTCTTTGTTGCTTCTGAGGAAGAGAGAAGAGTTATAAAGCTACCCAAATAAACCTTCCTGGTGCGAGATCATGTGCCTTGATCCCCAATCAAAGGGTGAGAGTCTAGCACAATGAGGAAAGGACTTGCCCAGTTGGGTTGATTCCCAAATATAAATAGTACTCTTTGCACACACATATAGTTTATCTCTCTCTGTGTGTACACAGAAATAGCATCAGCAAAATTTTTCAAAGAAAATTTTAAGGCTATTTTCCTACTATTACTAATTTTCATTCTTGAGTTTTATTTGCCTCATTAGAAATGCTTTTCAAAACATAGGTACTGTATACCTCTTTAGATTTATCTTCTGTGTCACCAATATTCTTTAAGAAAAGTCATTGCCCTGGCCGGTTTGGCTCAGTGGATAGAGCGTCGGCCTGCGGACTGAAGGGTCCCAGGTTCGATTCCAGTCAAGGGCATGTACCTTGGTTGCGGGCACATCCCCAGTGGGGGGTGTGCAGGAGGCAGCTGATTGATGTTTCTCTCTCATCGATGTTTCTAACTCTCTATCCCTCTCCCTTCCTCTCTGTACAAAATCAATAAAATATATTTAAAAAAAAAAGAAAAGTCATTGTTCACATTATGCTAAATTTTTTAAAGGCTGGATCTTAACACATCGTGGACCAGTAGTTTTATTGCTAGCTTTACCCAGTGGCCAGATAAGTTTCTATTGAACGAGTACAAAAAACGTTTTACATAAATGTTAAAGGCATGCTTAAAAATTAAATACCCATTGCATTTTGAAGTTATTTATTACATGTTCTTACAAGTTAATATCTTTTTAAAGTATGATACTTTGTAAAACACTGTGTACTATGAAGCGAGAATTCTCATGATCCGTCCGCAATGTGTTAAGTATTAATATTGTATATGTCTTTGTATGTGTACAAAATAGGGCATTAATTAAGCTCATACCAAATAGACCAATAAGTTGTTTTTTAAAATGTCATTATACCAGTTTAATCTCCAATTTTGAATAAATAGTACTTCATGTTAGAAAACACTTTCTAAATTGATATGCCCACCTGTTGATTTTTGTCCATAAAATTCAAGAAATGAGTCATACAGAAGGAACTCCTTCACCATTTAACCTTTATCATTTGGCAAATGTACTTCAATTATATACTTTCAATGGCAATCCCTAGTAAAAATGAATGCTCCTAGAGATGAGAGAAAATATCATGCCCTAGTGAGTCAATAAATATAATCCATCTTTCTGTGCAATGGAAATAGTACACTTTTCTCCTCTATATTTAAAGGATTGATTTAAAAATAACTGTTATGAGAAGTCTCTATTTTCCAACAAGACGTTATATTCCCAAGCCTTAGTAATGTCATGGTAGTATTTACAAAAATATATCACTCTATGCTTGTGCTTTGGATTCTGATGTAAATTCCTAGCATTCTTTTAGCAGAAGTAGGCAGGAAGTCCTAGGCACTACAGATGTTCCTTGACTTACAATGGGGTTATATCCCAAAAAACCCATGGGAAATTGAAAATATCATAGATCAAAATGCATTTAATACACAACCTACTGAATATCACTGCCTAGCCTAGCCTTCTTAAATGTGCTCAGAACACTTACATTAGCTCATAGTTGGGCAAAATTATCTCACACAAAGCCCATTTTATAATAGTGTTGAGTATCTCATAAGTTATTGAGTACAGTATCAAAAATATACTGGCAACACAGTACACTGTGGAGTTCTGGTTGTTTACCCTCGTGCTCTTGTGGATGCCTGAAAGCTGGGCTCCCTGCCGCTAGCTGCTCCATATCAGAGAGAGAGCACCAGACTGCAGATTGCTAGCCCAGGAAAAGGTCAAAATTCAAAGTACAGTTTCTACTGAATGTGTGTTGCTTTTGCATCATTGTAAAGTCAAAAAATCTTAAGTTGAACCATCATAAGTTAGAACCATTTAGTGTCTACTTGTTCTCCACAAAGAAGGGAGGGGTGGACCCCAAAACAAAAGCACTTAGAAGAGGGGGAAGGAAGGAATGTAAGTCTCTTGCTTGGTAGGATTTTTAGTGTATGAATATGCTAGAGTAACATTTGAAATGCATCACCAATATTCCAATTGGAAGTTTTATTTCCTTATTTTAATGAGGTGAGTTTCTAGATTAATACAGTTAATTTGTACCCTTTCATTGTATACCATGTTATGTGTAGTGCTAAAATAGTGTTTAGCACATACTAGGTGCTCAATAAATATTTGCTGAGTTTATTACCCCATGAATAGTTTGAGACAGTGTTTAGGCCAATTTGGGGCTGCAAAATCAATTTAGTATGCCCCAACCATAAATAAATAGAAAAGAGCACACTGCATAACTAGGGTATTATTTTGTGGAAACTTCTTCTGTTAATGTTTGAGTGCTGGGTCAAGTTCTGTTAGTGGGTGATAATTTTAGTGAATCATGACTTTTAAAAGAAAATACAACAAAATAGGATAAAAAAGAATATATCAGAGTGCATCACATATAATAAGTGTGTGTTTTTTTCCAGGAAAATTTTATTTGTTATACATTAAAGATATATCTTCGGTGGATTGTAAGGCAAATCATTTTTTTTTTTTTACCGTGGGAAGAAGTAAAAAACAAAAGTTTGAAAAACACTGCATTCAGATCCGGCCTCGGAGTTGCTCAACTCTGTGGGGATGCTCCATGGAGCAGTGCTCCAGGAAGCACATCCATCAGCCTGCAGTGCGAGGGGTGTCCCTGTCGGGTGGGCAGCGCCGGAGCCCGCTCAGGGTGTCTGTGATAAATACTCTCTTAGACCTGTACCTGTGGGTCTTGGATAGACTTCCAAACTTCCCTGGACTAGCTCCACCCCAGGAGTATTTCAGCTACTCCATCAGAATTCTGACATCCAATTCCATTTTTAATCTGTGAAAAGGTGAGTTGTTACTTTGCATTTGCAAGAAGTATAATTCTTAGAAAATAATGTTTACTCTCCTCTTTGCTTGGTTGGCATTAATGTTGTCTGATATAAGTTCCCGGAAGATAAGAACTTAATGATTTGATTTATTTAGTACCACTTAGACATGGTACTAAATGATATCTATTTCTATGACACCATAGGAACATTTTTGATCGTTATTTTTAATGAGTCAAATTTTTTTAGAGTTAGCATCACTGCTTATAATTTGGGTATTTTCAGAGGCTACTTCACTGTTTTCAGACCACTTAATTTTAGTAAATAATAGCTTAGGCATCACTCTTGGACTGAAGAATTTCTAGTGGCTTTATGTATAAGTGAGCTTAGTGTACTGCAACAAAATAAAATTCTCCCAATTTACACACTGGGACAATTTATTTCTTGAAAGGTACAGAATAGATAATTGGATCAGCAAACATCTCACCCCACTCTGAGTTCTGTTATCTCCTTTGATGACACAGACTCAATGTCTAAAGCAAAACACGTGTTAGCTCCTTCGTTTGCACACAAGGAAACATTAAGCTTGGAATATGTAAGCAAAACAAGTGGTGTAACCCTGATATTTAGGAAACCTTCTTAAGCAGCAAGCTATTGTCTGTTGTAAAAGTATTTTCCAACAAAGAAGAAATGGCTCATTTTGCAAAAAATTAACCAAGTGAATAGACATAGATTATCATCACACAATCAAGAATTTAATATAGTTTTGGTATCTGGTTAAAAAACAAGAGGGCAACTTTTAACCTAGAAGCCCTGTGCATGATGATAAAATCTAGGCATTTAAAATTTTGGGTGGAAATACTTTCAATAGAAACTAATGTATGTTCAGTCATGACCTTAGGAGAGCCTCTGGCATTCTTCACTCTACATTAGTCTATGTAAGATTAGAAGATTATTTCTACACAAACTTCCCATATCTTGAGAGCTCTAAACTCATAGAGTATAATCACCCTTGAGCATTTTTATCCCATAATTTTTTGTACCTGTAACATGTAGGAAATGACAATTTCCCTTTATTTTCTGTCTGGCATCTTCTGAGAATAAATAAATATATAGAACAACAACAACAAAAACACAAGCTTATTACTTTGCAGTTTTTTTACCAAGAGTGTTCTTTTGTGGTCTCTATTTCATTTTCTTATACCTACCATATCAATGGTTATACTGAGTTTTAATCAAATGCATTTTATGCTGAAATAAAACATGTCTTTTCCAGAGTTTAAAAAATATATATATAAATATCCATGAACATATATTTATTTGTAGGTTTATTTGTATTATTCTTATAGTCGATTTATATCTTTAAGAGTTAAGGCAAATAAATGTTTCAGTTATTTTCTCTTCCGGTACAAACTCATACTCTGCGCATTCAGAGAATTTGTTTTCATGTGTTTAGATGAGTTGATTTCATGATTTTATTAGGGGAAAAATAAGAGAACATAAAAAGCATTTTAAAGTAAAAAAGTTGTATTTAATGACCTTATCATATTGGAGTAAAGCAAGGTTCAGTTAAGTTAGCAGAATAGTCTAAATCTTTTTGTTTCTTTGAAAATTGGAAAAAAAACCACAGGGCCACGGAAAGGATGTGTTGGCTGTAATGTGGGCACTAAGGGACCAAGTCCCCGCAGAGGCCCAGGTGGCAGGGCCCTGACGGAGCTAAGTCCTTGCAGAGGCCCTGGTGGCTGGGCACTGAGGGACTAAGTCCCCGCAGAGGCCCTGGTGGCTGGGCACTGATGGAGCTAAGTCCTTGCAGAGGCCCTGGTGGCAGGACACTGAGGGACTAAGTCCCCGCAGAGGCCCGGGTTCTTGGCATGTGTGTTTCTGTTCTAAGGTCAGCAGGCAGGCAGGAGGCAAAGGCCCGGAGAAATGAAATTTGAGTCAAGGGCACTTGATTTTGGATTCCTCTCTAAACCAAACCACCACAAAACATGCTAAAACCTGTCCCTCTTCATAAATTGAAAGTTACTTTCAAAGTACATGACTGAGGGCTCTCTGAACAGCCTGCCTTCGGCAGTTTGAGTGTTTGCACTGAGATCAGGAACTTTGGGAGTTGGTGGTCAGGTCCACAACTTTGCTTTGCCACCTCCTACTGGTCAGTTTCTTGATCTGTCACGTGGAAATATTAAACCTTACTTAAAATCTGATATCCAAAACGCTAACAGAAACCTGTAAACTTCACAATGCAAATGTTTAGAGAGCTTTAGTAGAAAGGCAATTTCAAAACTCCAAATAGAACCAATAAAGCCTTGATATCTAAGTTTCACAAAATGTTTTCTAAGCATTTCATATCTTTTATCTGATTTTTTAAAAAAATTATCTTTGCCTCCAATTCCCATACTTGAGTGTGTCCCATAGAATTCACTTATAGGCCAAAAAAATAAAAAATAAAAAATAAAAATCTGTACCTGGGTTGTTTGTAATAGAAAAACTCTTTAAATGAAGATTTAGAAAATAAATTACCAATAGAATAAAGCATTTTGAGAGCAAGTGATTTTTTGTCTTAATAGATGTCTTAATGTAACATTTTTGAGCTGGTGCTTCGGAAAGTGGATAAAGGGCTCTGGATTGCACAGGAGGCCACCTGAGCTCTGTCCAGGCTCCGTTACTGTGGAGCAGAGCTGGCCTGTGTTACCTTAGTCTCTTACCCTCACTGTGTATCACACTGGGAATGACAAGACTAGTAAATGCATAGTCAACTCCTTTAAAAGTCTAATGACATGTTATCCACTAGGAAACCCATTCTTATCTGAGTCAGATGATACCAATTCATTAAAATAAAGGTCACCAAATTAAATTAGCAAATGAAGGGTAGTTCTCTTGATATTTTTCACAGTTCACCAGCATGGACACAAACATTCTAATTGTTGTACACTATAATATTTGAGTCCACAGAGAGAAGGCAAAAATAACCGACTGTTGTCTAAAAGTGTATCAAAAGTTTAAAAACGTGGCTTGTAACATGCTTCAATTCATTTTCTGTTGGATATTTTTTAAGATGTTGAAAGTGAAAAGAGTTTTTTTAACCACTAAATGTTTCAGTTGAAGAACTTATGCAGCTGAAAAGAAAATGAATTTTAGAATTAGATGAACCCGAGTTCAAATCTGATTTCAGTTATATATGATCTTGGACAGTTAAGTTCTCTGACACTCAATTTACTCATCTGGAAAATGGGGACAATGATGCCTTATGCTTTGGAAAACTGTATATGTTAGAAATAATCTAGGTAAATCACCTGGTACATTAATAGGTACTCAATAATAGCTATAAGTAACATTTTAAGAATAAAGTGTTTTCACCTAATATCTAACTGGTATGCTAGGAATATCCAGCAAAACTTAGAGAGATAGTTGTGACCGTCATCTGCTGTCTGACTATGAATGAATGCCCAGCCTGGATGCTTATTGGATGGATGAACAAAGTCAGTGTAAATAAATATTTAGTGTAAGCAATTACAGTGACAGAACATTCAGTGACACAGTTAACTACATATCAAAAAGAAAAATGGCATTAGAGACCTCTTCGATGTTCAGCTCATCAAAATAGTTATATTAATTAGTAAATCTACTAATTTTCATAACCAGCTGCATATTCAGTCTATGTATATTAAGTAGTATTTAATTTTATTAAGTTTGATATTTTAAAGATTCTTACTGACCTAAGTTTTCATCAAGCATATGCTCTCTGTTAGCTTACATATGACTGGTCACATCCATATCATTACTAGACATTTATTCTTACCCCTTTTAGCTATTTATATGCCAGCACTTTTCTTACATTAATTAACTTTAAACT
Source organism: Myotis yumanensis (assembly GCF_028538775.1). Lineage (NCBI taxonomy): Eukaryota > Metazoa > Chordata > Mammalia > Chiroptera > Vespertilionidae > Myotis > Myotis yumanensis. The sequence continues at coordinate 63,868,180 of NW_027223759.1, forward strand.
TGTGTGTTTTGATACTCCCAACACTGGGAATCCGGATCCAATGTTCTACACAGATGCGAGGAACAAGAAAATACATGTTTAAGACTATATAAAATAAGTCTACAATTGACATCCAGATGAAACAAGAATATAAATAAATGTTTGTCTTTACATATAAACTTAAATACATCATTAATAAAATACATACACTTTTCAATATGAACTGAGACCTGAAACAAAGTAAGTTGAGGTAAGGGGTATCAAAATTTGAAGATATAATACAACGAAACTAACAATTCTCATATAAATGATTGAAAGTATGCTTAATAAATATTTAAAATAGTTTCTTATTTCACGTAACTTTAATCTGATAAGTGCACAAGATTAAATTTTCATTTGTGTGGAATTATCTAAAAAGGAATAAGAGTCATTGAAAAGCTAGAAGCCCATTTGTAATAAGTATCCTGTTAAACACAAAACATAGTTTCATGAAATTCCTTAGACTAAGACTATCAAGAAGGCACTAATGATTTCAGTTATCTTCTCCACCTCATATTCTTTTTAACACAAGAAGCCAATGAATAGTTCTGCATTAAATACTGACAACAAGACAACACGAACATGAGTTGTGGAGGATGGCAGGTGTAGGTAGTGACACTGGGAAGAAACACTTGATCTAACTATCAGTAACAAAGGTGTAGGTCACAGTGCTGTCCCAGTAAGGCGGTACGATACAGTCTACACATGCCTGTACAGCAGCTTATTATTAGACGCCTCAGCAGTTTTCTCATTTTCAGAAGCACTCTGGTTTTTAAAGCCCACTATTTTCATATTTGAATTTTGTCTCAACAACCACCTTTTATTTTCTCCCTGGCATTTCCCACAAATCTCCCAAATCATTAGTGCTGTGTTTTTGGGTATTCTTTCTAATGTTTTCATGGCCAAGTTTTCTGATGTCTCGATGAAGTTCCCTCTTTACATTTTTTAAAATAATAATTTCTGAGGAATCTATTGCACAAAATGCAGTTCTTTCTAATGTGTCTGCTTTTAAATAGACTTGTCTCCATTAATAGTGGATGAAAAGATACAATAAATTTGGGTTCAAAACCTAAATGTCAATGCTAAAAATAATGGTTTAGTTCTCCAAGAAAACTGTAAAACAATATCAAGATCAAAAATTCTGGAAATCAGGTTTTCAAGCCTTTTTTTTTATTAGAAAACTTAAATTATTACCCTTTTTAAAAAGGGAGTAGTCAATATCCATTTTTTAATTTTCTCAAACAAATAATAATAAATGAGAGCAAACTAGGATAAGAAAACACATTAGAAGACAGCTTTCTACTTCATACAACTTCTGGTTACCTCTTCCTATCCATTCACTTATTTCTGGTCAGCAGCAAGAACAGAACATCCGTTTATCTTTGCCTTTTTGGGTTTTCCAAGATGAGCTTCATTTACCTGAATACAAACAAAAGCTAGGGGACACAGATTTTATATTGCAAGAGCCAAGAACCTGGCTCATAAGCCAGGATGCCCTGCCTTCTATGGCTTCTGTAGTTTAGAGTCCAGTGGTTACACGACCAACTGAAAGTTGAATGATATTCGAAACGACAGAGATTGACAACAAATAACGGAAACAAATGGAATCCCCATGGCTGCTGTTTCTCCCTAGTAGACAAATGCCTAGCATTCTGTAAATAACATTATAAATACTAAAGAAACGATGAGAATTTCACAATGGGGAAAGAGGATCATTGCTTATCATAATAAATATTTTGGTACAAACTTTAAAAAAACGTAGAAAAGTTTAGTACCTCTGGGTACTTTTTTCTAAGAAAACCATACCTGCTTCAGAACTTGTTTGATTATAGCTGCTAACAATGCTGTTTGGTATCACTGGAGTGGAGGACGTTGAAATTCTTGACTGAGGTGGATTGGGATGTAATGAGTTTCCTAAAGCCATGCCCGACTGACTGAGCATCCCACAGTTCCCGCTAGCCTGAATCTGATTGATCAAACCTGCAAGATGGTGGTTGGGGACTGAATTGTGACTGTGAACAAAGTTAGTGTTTGCGTTGTGGCAGTGCACGGCTTCCCCTCGGACGGGGATGTTCTGTGTCAGTGAATTCTGAAGAACACTGGAGTTCACACTGGGATCTGTAAAATGCAGCTGGTTAGCAGAGCAAGGCAAAGCAGTATTGGAGGCCCCACAACCCGGGGTACTATTGCTACTCAAGTGAGAGCTTTGACAACTCATAGACTGTAGTAACTGAGACATTGAACTGATGGGGAAAGAACCCTGACTTTGCTTCCTCAGCAAGTCGGGTCCAGGTTTAGGAACTGAAGAACTATCCATTTGAGACTGTCTGAGCAAACTCAAAACTGTGGTAGGAGGCTGTTTTCTTTTCCGCAATGAGTCTTTCTGCTGAGACATCAGCTTATCTCTTAGCGCTGCTCGACCACTTTGCCCTTCACCTGTTGGGAGAAGCATGTTGGCAGTAGGAGGGAACATGGTGTTTAAAGTGCTATGTCCTTCAGTGTTGCCACTGCCAGCAACAGCTCCGGGATTGCTACTGCTGCTACTGTTGTTACTAGCAAGTTTGTTTTGATTTGCTAGCTGTGCTTTGGCTGCTGCTGAGAGTAAACTACTTGCTGGAAAGGAGGCAGCATTGTGCTGGTTCAAGATCTGATTTAAAGGCATTCCCAGCAAACCAGGCTGACTCTTTACAGAACCACTTCCGGCAGGTGCAGCAGGAAAAGCGGCACTGCTTGGGGTAGTTAGTACATTACTCATTCCAGCAATTAATGGGTTAGGGATATCCTTGTACTGATGATGTCCATCGGACTTGGTGGAAGGGCTTGATGGCATTGATGGCCGTGGGGACCCTATTGTTGACCTTGGTGACCTGGGTGGAACCTTAATACCACTGCAAGCCGCTTGGGGTCCTAGAGGTGGCATCATGAAATTTCCATGATCTGATGATGTGGAAGATGAGCGTGATCTTTGGGGCGAAGCCTCAATCCTTCCGATTCCAGCCCCCATCATGTGCACTGGGGATGTCACTGGAGAAGGGGACAGGGAGGTCGAAGCTGAATGCTGAACTCTTTGAACATGACTCCCATGATTCATGTGACCAGGTTTCACGGTTGGCAAAGGGAGATTACTTGGCAAAGGAACAACAGCAGGAGGCATGCTTACATTCATCACAGGTACCTGAGAGTGGACATTTGAATGGAAACTAGTTGGATTAATGATAACAGGGTTCTGATTCGCCGGTTTACTAGGAATAGGGTCAAGAATGCCAAGTGGATCTTTCTCAGATGTTAATGGCTTTTTCTGAAGAGCACAAGAAGGTGGAGGAGGGGGAGGTGGGCCGTGGGGTAGTTTGTGGTGGAACATTGCTCGTGGTATTTCCATATTATTTGAAAAATTACACATTGGTTTTTTCATTACTGGACTCTTTGTAGTCAAGGTTGGGGAAAGAGGTATATTAGTCCTTCCAGCCATTGCACAGGATGACTGTACAGGAGAACCGTGTAGCATTACTGAAGGTGGAGAGAGAGGAGTCCTATTCAGGTGAATAGGACTGGAATTGGGAGCTCCATGAAAACCAGGATTATTTCTTGTGAAAACATCAGGGCTTCCAAGTGGGTCAGTCCTCGGAGAGATTGAGCCATCTCCATAAATCTGGGATCCTGACGACGCTGGGCTGGGCAGGCCTCCATGGCTGCCACGGAATGGAGATTTCTGTCCATGTTCACTGCTGCCCAATCTTTGCCGGGGGTAGACGGGGTGGAGTTCTTGTTGCTGGCTTCCAGGCAGTTCTTGTACATAGAGCCTTCCCATGGCATTGGATGATCCCATCATTAACTTGAAAGGATGCTTACATTCAGGCATTACAGAATTTGTAATTCCTTCATGAGACTTATTTCTTACGGATCTTGGAGTTGCTGCCCGTGAAGGTACTACTGGAGTCGCATCTGATGTGAAAGAAAAAGAAAAATCTGTTAAGTCGTCTCAGTTCTTTTGTATTTGGGGGTGGGGGATGAGGAGGGAGGAAATGAGGAAGGGAGGGCAGCTGGAAATAGAAATTTGCAAATAGAAGCCGTGCCTCCATGCAACTAGAAATTTCCACTCTACATTAAATTTTGATTTAAAAGTGCACATTATTCTCCCTTAGTTGGCCAAAGGTCCTGAATTAACTGCTCATTATGCTTGTTTGCCTCTTATCTGTTGAGAAAGAATGAAAATCTGAATCAGTTCATACTGACATTCGCCATTCTAATACTATTTAGAATATGCAAAATCAAGATTGACAGCCCACATAGAATTGATGATGCTACTATCTTGTTGAATTTGAAATTTTTAGGAACACAGTTACAATAGAAAATTATTATCTGTGTGGCATATTTTCTTGGGTGATTTAAATGAATTGCCATTTTTACCAGAAAATCTGTTGCCCTATAAATGTTTCTGTTATCTTACTGAAACCTCATCAGGACAGCTATAGAAACGCTTCTGTATCCCAACATTTTCACTGTAAAAGAGTCTTAATTTTTGTGAATTAAGTGAATGGAGTTCAGAATCTTTTATAATGGGAGCGATGACAATGGTAAATGCAGTGATACTGCAATCACACCTAACTTCTAATCAAGTCTCTAACACTGCAGTTTCTTTGACGTTAACCAGTCATTACTGTAAAAACAACTTTAGCCAGTCAACTCAGGTAAAAGGCTGCAATTCTTTTATTAGGATAGAATTCCTATGCAACATTTAGACTGCCAAATCTTTAGTACTGGGTTCTAATTGCTGTTCCTCTTCCTACAGAGCTCATCTCTCCCTCACTGGCCTTTGGAGTCCCTTCAGTCCCTTTGGAGATCAACAGAAAACAGGCAACAAAACCAAGCTGGCCCACTGGACAGAGCTTTCACTTTATCTTGTTAGAATTCTAGGTTCAAGTTTTTTAGCCCCTAAGGATGTTTCACTATTTTATAAAGTTGTACCTTGTAAAACAGGGGTAGTAAATAAAATTGATTTCCTAGGCCAAGTCCCATCAACTGGTGGTGGCTGATTAGAGGGCTATGATGGAAAGGATGCTGAGCCTTGCTGGGCTCTGTAGAAAATGCCACTGAGTCTACTACAGGCACAGGGGTTGAGAGTGGCTTCATTCATACTATCTGCTGGCCATCCCCATTCTGGGACTTACAACATCTTGGCAAGTACACCTGGATTCATTTGCAATCAGAAGTACATTTACTCACATGGATACTTGCACATCTAAGATAAATATACTTCTCCTACCTGCGAGGTAGTATACAGATCAAAACAGATAATGTTTTTTTTTAAGACAGTGGTTCATCTTAAAAAATGAAATCCATGTAGGGTGCATTCAAAAAGTAATAGAATGCAGTGAACATATATTTTTCTTTGGAAATGTGGGCTTTCTGTTTCTAGCATGGTGAAGATTCTGGATAGAGTAATTTCTGAATATAATATATGAAAAGTTGAGAACCAATGATATAAGAGAATTGTAGCAGATAAACTCAACTGAACTTATTTTCTTGTTAAAAAGAGATTTTCAAAGCTTGCAATAAAAATAATATATGAAAAGTAGTTGGGGTACTAGGCATAGCTCATGGTGGGAACACAGGTACCTGTATTAGCCTTATTATAGGACTGACTGTTCTCTTCGGGAACAAAACTATAGACTTGTGTCTTTTCTTGGGTATTTCTATAATTATTTATAGTTAAGTGATTAAAAATGTAGACATTGGCATTTTTAAATGTACAACAGACAGAAAAAAATATACAACAGAATTTAGAAAATAGTTGTGTTTTAAAAAGGATTTCTTCCATACCTGGGGAAACCTAGTTACCATCTTTAAAATAATAGGAATACTAAATAAACAAATAAAAGTCATGCTGCTGTTATGTTACACTTAGGAACTAAAGTATTAGAAGAGTTGGCAAATATAAATGCTAGGTACCCATCAAGGGCTTTCATGTAGACCTTTCAAAAGAATAAGCAGAAACTAAATGTATGTTTATGTATGTTAGAGGTGAAAATTACTATATGAGTCTTCTTAACATTTAAGGTTGAGCTTTAAATAATTAAATGTTAAGATAGATATCAATTTCATAAAATTAGGAAGTTGATATAAATGTTATGTCTGAAGCTAGTAAAAGAGGCAATTAATCCAATAAAGTATACCATTGTAAGAGTGGATGGAGATATGCCTCTTAAACCAGTTCCAGTTAAATATTTATCTTTATTTTTTAATAATGAAACGTGTTAAGATATGAAAAGTTGAGAACCAAATCAAGACTCTGTTATGGTCATTAAAAAGGCAACAAGGCAGAATGTAAAAAGAGGTAAAACTGTTTGATATGAGACAGCAGCAGATATGAGCATATACAAAAGTGAAACCATAGTTACGTTGAGGTGGCAAGATATCGGTAAATGTTAAATAAGTTATTACTATTAAATGTCTTTAAACTGTGGCAATATTTGTTTTTAATTAAAAAAAATGTAGCTCATCAAAAGAAAAAAAAATCCCTTAAAAGACTGTTTTTTCTTACATACCTCAGTGGAGCAATATTTTTCTGATCATTCCTGTTCAAGCTTCAAGGTTAGAGGTTATTGGGAAGGAGCTCTCTGGTCATAGCTGCTAACTTATCTCCCCGCCCTCTTCACATGAGTGCTAAGTGTCAATCTTTACCTGTCCGATGTCACAACTGCTCCTCTTTGTAAGTCCATAATTTGACCCCAATTTACCTACGCAGGCTTAATCTTCCCCTCAAGTCAGATTAGTTTCTACATTATCGATTCTACTCATTCTGGACAAGAATTTTCTTATTTCTCTCATATTTCTAAATCCTGCAAATTTCCAGGTTGGTTCAAATCTGAGTTCTGCTGTAAAGCCTTCTCTGATCACTACAGGGACCACGCGTCATCTGTATTTAGAGCTCTGCAGAACATCACTTTGCCTTCATAAGCAAACACTTTGGCACTTAGTCACATTTTATTCTGAATTACTATTCAAGTGCTAAGTAGATTGTAATATTTTGGAGGGAGTTTATACTAGCCATTACAAAAAGAAGTTCCCCAGTCTCAAATCATAATTCCACAGATTACATATTAATCTTAAAGGGAAAAAGTACCTTAACAATGGAGTGATCAGATGGATAAACTATACCCAAGCAATCAAACTTAATGTCATCAATATGGGATAAATTGACATTATGTGCCTCCTGAGGAGGACATAACATCACCTGTGCAGTATTCCTAGCAAAAAATTTTTAACTTGAATATAAATGAGGAAACAATCAGGCAAATCCAAATTGAGGAACATCCTATTAACATTGACCTGGACTCATCAACAATGTCAGTGCCATGAAAGAATGAAAGATGGGGAACTGATGCAGATTAAAGAAATGGAACAACTAATTGCAGTGTACAATCTTTGATTGCATCCTGGATTAAAAAAGAAAACCTGGTTTAAAAACAACTATAAGGAATTATTAGGACAACAGGAGGAATTTGAATACAGACTACATATTAGATAATATTGTATCATAATATTATATCAGTGTTAAAGTTCCTCAATGTGACAATTAGGTTTTGGTTTGTGAGGAGAATGTCTGTGTGTGTTGAACTATTTAGGGGTCAATTTTTATGACATCTGCAATTTCTAAAACAAAATTGTTAATTGGTGAATCTACATGAAGGGTACGTGGTATTCAATAAACTGTTCATGCAATTTTTCTGCATTTTGAAATTTAAAAAAAATATGAAAGCATGCATTCATGCATACAGGTGTGTTGGGGGAGGTATAAAAAGTTCCTAAAAAGGTAAGATCTACTAGTAGGTGCTCAATAAATAGCTGTAAAATGACAGAAAAAAATAACACTGCTAGTTCTTGCAAATATTATTAGTTGCATTTGAGGACTTGATACCACACATTCAAGCACAACCTTAAGAAAAAGGCTACCTCTGATTCCTAAAAATCTGTATCACTTTCTCTTTTGTTAGCCCAGCTCCATACCCCCATAACATGTGCATGTGCTAATCAGACTCTACTTGTTTAACTAGATGATTTGGATAGGACATTTTGGGAAACAACTTCATGGGATTTTTCAGAATGAGTATGCTACTTGTAATAAAATGATAAGACACTCATAACTTTAAAAGCATTGTGCCTGTTTGAAAAGTGGACTTGGAAAATGCTTGGCAAAGTGATCACCCATGACTCCACGAGGAGAGGAGAGGGTGGGGTGGGATTCCTAAACCCTTCCCCAGGTTACATACTTGTTCCTCCTCCGGGACTGGTAAGCACCAGAGAAGGATGTGGGGCTTCCATGCTTTTATGAAGTGTGGCCACTGCAATGATTTTCCTTTTATGGATGCATAGCTTTGTGACATCTTCATCGGCTTTAACATCTTCTGCAGTTCTCTGCTTCACAGCAGCTCCAGGATCAAAATTAAACACCTGGAAAAAGAATGGCCTCGGTTTAGAGCATGTCGTAAAAGCACAACATAAAAAGTTGCTTTGTTAAAACATTTCTTTACATAGATTAGGCCATCAATATGAATAAAACTTTCTCAAGTTATTTAAGAAAAGCAACTTTATGTAACTTAATAGTACTTCTGCTGAACATATGGCTTTTAGTGGCACAGTAAATAATGAAAATTATCCTAATTCCACGATAGCCAAGATAAATATATGCAAAGGTATATTATCTATGTTCCCTGATGTTATATTTCCTGCTGGTATAACAGTACAAAAATAGATGAAGTTCAGTTTAAAAATCCAAAAGCTGACACTTCTATGTGCTGACTTTTCCTTTGGCTTTATTTTATTACTATATTAATATTACCTTTTCACCTATTAAAAATCTACTCTTCTATTAAAATAATCTTATTGTGTATATATTTATGAGATGTTTCAAATGCTTTTTTCTTTTTTGGAATGAGGTGAAGGTGAAACAAGTAAGAAGAAAAAAGGTGTCTGTTAATTTTATTTCTAAAATTAGCACTATAATAGATACTCAGAGAACAAGAACCTGCTTCCATAATAAATAATATTTTATCATTTTAAACAGTTTTTACTTTCTACCTTGCAAAGGAGTAAAACCGTTTCACATTTTGAGTAGGAAGGTTCAGTTCAGCTTCATCATTTTAGAAGCATTGGTGGCAGATTTATCAACACCAGTGCTAAAAATAACATTGCAGATTGAGCAGTTACAGGAGGGGAAAAACTACTGCACTATTAAATGGTGAACATAGGTAGAGCTCTAATAAAATGTGCAAAAATGGCTTTCATAAAGTATTTCATATGAATATAGGTTTGTCACCTTTGAAAATGACTCTGGGATTTGAACCACTTTCCACAGTCATTAAGCATTCCAAAATGCATGCAAAAGATACCTAATTAGATAGACTTTAAAATGCATATGTGATTGGAGAAGTAATATAAAAATGAAATGCCAAATGAGAAAAGCTAATATACGAAACACCTAGAAAAGAGAAAACTGCTGATAGAACTGTTGTGAAATGGTTACCTTGGGAAGAATAAGAGGACATTCCAAGCCACACTTGCATGTTCCGTCAGTAAGCAGGTATGTTTTAACCTGCTCCAAGCAAGATAACAAAGACCCACTGGGACTGTAAAAATAGTTCAAAAAAGCATCAGGAAATAATTCTGACTGCACATATCATATAAAAAAAGGCATAATTTATAGTCTTACTGTCCTTCACAGGATAATATTTTCCTACTAGGGAAAAGCATTCTCTTTGTCAATATTATGCTAGCTGCTAAATTATAGCCTTTTAGCACCATCGCTCTTTCTTTTGAACCAAAATATTTCTCAGAAAAAGACAGATCTTCCTAGAAAATTAAATAAAAGTATTTGGAAAACCAAGCGTGGACTGGGATGGGGGAAAATGCTATTCTTAAGACGACAGGAGCAGGCAGGAAAGGAACAAGAAAACAACATGAAAGTAATCATTATCATTTTAAACCAGAAGATCTACTTTTGAAGCTGTTGGAGGAAAAACTGAAATTTACGAACACATTGGAGGTCAAACCAGAAAGTCACTAAGTGTATAAAAGTTGGAGCTAGCAAGTTCGTTCCTTTAATCTTGGAGTCCAGAACCAAGTCGTCCCTATGTAAAAATAGGTTTCTTTTTTTTTTCCTCCCTCATCCATGTGTTTCTTTGAAGATAGACCTGTGTGGCCCAACTCAAATTACACTGAGGAGCCAAATGGTACTGGCAAGGAGAGAGGAGCCAAGCAGATCTGACAAAGGATGAGGGGACTCTTGAGGAAAGAGGATTTTAGGTGGCAGAAAGGGGTGCCTTGCGGGTCTTCTGGCTGGTAAATGGGTGCTGCTCTCAAGGTTACTACTCCTGGTTTTTATTTTTATTTTTAATTTTCTTTGATTTTCATTTACTAATATAGTGAGGGTTAGTTTAAAATGGGCAATTTGCATTTTAAGACTTTTATTATTAAAATATTGATTTTTACAACCTTGAAAATTATTACACACTTTTCATTCAAGAATGGTCTTTTATTTATGACTGTTTACCAAAACCTTCACTTACACATTCTGATCAAATTTGGATTTGACCAGAAATAATACAAAGGATTACACTACTAGGGGTAGACTATTCTGCTTCTACAAAAACACAGGGAGCAGTTTTGCATCTACAAGTGAGCCAACTTTAAAATGCAATTCATCTTTTATTTATGGACAATCATGTAAGTGACTTATACATGTAGAAAATCTCAATTAAAATCCTCAACTTTGTCAATTCACTCACTCATTTATTGAGGCTAACAAAGTTTTTCAAGTGATCTGTAAAAAATAATAATTCCCATCTTATCGACTTGAGTTCCATGACAGTGGTAATGACCAGAGGTGTTGGAGGTCTGCTAATTTACATAAAACACGACCACCCAACAGTTATCATGTGTAAAAGTTCATGAGTTTTGTGACAAGAAATTGCCTAACATTTTACAGTTAAAGAAGGTGTACAGACTGAATCCTAGAGGAATTTAATTGTAAAATTAAACCTGAAGACAAGAGTTCCTGAATTCTATTAGAGTATTCCACTCTAGACTTCAAAAACACTTCCTCTCAGTCAGTCAGCTGGCCTCTTTTCTTCAGCTGTACCTCTTTAATTAACTTTTAAAGTAATAATTAACGTAAAAAACAGCTACAAGTCTTATGGCAAGGATAACGCTTAGAAGATTGGAAGCAGGTGGGAAATTTAATGTGCAGCCTCAACGCCTCCCTGAGGCAGGAGCAGCTGGAGACAAACCTAAAAATTACAAGCAAACTGCACATTGAGAAGGGAGCTATAGGAGGGCTAGCCCCTTATATGTGTTCAAGCAGTAATTTAACTCTTTACAAACAAATCAAACCCATACTGGCTTAATTTATTTGAAGGTGTTTTACCTTATCTGGCAAAGGTAGTTTTCAAAATAATTTTTAGTGCAGAGACTTGGATTTGGAGAACTCACGTTAACTCACACTAACAGATAGCGGAATCTACCTACACGTGGAAAATCATGAACAAGATAACTGACAGATTCCCAGACTTAGTAGCTTGTTTTAATTTAGTTTTCAGCAATCTGAAAAGCTGATTGATCTTTCATAGGAATGAAGATAAAGTTAAAAAAATTAGATCTTCAAGATCCTAGAATCTAGGATCTAGGACCTAGATTCATTTACTCTAAGATGGATACATGTTTGCTCCTTACAGACTAGAGCAATACTAAATATGAACAGCAACACTGACACCTTGCTATATTATATTAATAACAAAGTATTTCTGGCAGTTTGTTAACAGCACCGGCAATAGGAACACTTGAGAAAGTGATCCGTGTATCCATCTTAACAGGACAAGCTCCACATCCCCTGCTTTCGTATTCCTTCACCCCTCTTAATATAGAGCACATCTTTAGCATCCCAGAAACAAAAGAATTATGTGCCAGAGAATTTCAATTGTAATTAAGTTTACCTCCAGAAACACCTTACATCAAACAAATGCAGGAGAGACACTGAACTGAATTTTGAGTTGTTATGGCATGAAATAATTTATGTTTATATAACAGCAAATACCTCATTCATATAAATACATCTTTGAACAAATGAAGAATTCCGTTGAAGCAGAGATACAAATAACTGCATTTAAAGTAACAGCATTAATATCATGATGCGACGTGATAACTTTTAAAAAGTTCTATTTCTAGTAATCGTTTATTACATAACAAAGAGAGATTTTATGGTGTCCTAACTTTTCATATAAACTGCTAAGTAAGGAACTTAGGTGTTAATTATCTATAATAATAAAAGCATAATATGCTAATTAGACCGGACGACCTTCCGGGGGTGCGAGGGAAGCACTGGTCCCGGGTGCCAGAGGGTGCTGGGGGAAGGAAGGCCTTCTCTTGCACGCATTTTGTGCATCCGGCTTCTAATTCAATAATAAGACTGAAACTTCTTCCCAACAGTTCAGTTATTCCATTCAACTTGTTCTATAAGAGATACTTGCCCTCAAAATTCTATAGAGCAGGCATTTGCATTTTATTTGTATGATTTTTATGTGAGAGATGAAGAGCCATCTCCATCGTGACCTTTTCTTTTTTACTATAATATGCAAGGATATAGATTAAAAATGGTGCAGAAAAAAATAGGAAAATTATTTGTACCTAATATAAGGCTTTAAGAAGTCTACTAATTAAAACTGCCTATAAATATAAACACTCCACCTTCCTTCGGAAAATCCAGCTGAAGCACTCTGAAGGATAGAATAACACTGTCGAGGGACCTTGGGTCTATTTCTAGTATTTACATTCCCTTGTGAATGTGGTAATGATGCCTATGTTTCTTTTAGAAATCTTCATTTTTCTTTATCCTTGTTACAGAGATAAGCAGAACGACACGTTATATAAACACAAGTAATGCGTAAAAATTCTCTCTTGTAACCTAAGGCAATTTACATCGCAAAATAGGGCAGAATAAAAACAGTTGAATATTTCCAGCACAAAGATCATTTATTCAAATTTATTTGAGGTGCTGTCAGTCACAATATTTTGCTCCCTTGGAGGAACAGGCTCTATCTACCTCCTTAATTTTGGGACTGCAACTTGGAGGTAACTCAGGTAGTAATAAGGGCTCACCTGACATAAAGCACTCCATTGTGATCCACACGGCGCTGCCAACCCACAGGAACTTGTATCGCTGGAAGACCTCCATCCTTGTCCCCTCCGTCACACTCCTTGCCTCCATTCATTTTCTGTGTCTGCTTGGGACTCTCCAAAGATATCAGCAAGAAGATGATATCCTTATATTACAGGGCCCGATGGCCTTCAAAAACGGCCAGTGCAGCATAGTTGTTCCCAGACTGTACACAATGCACTGGGATGCTCCGGCTCAGTTTGGAACCAAGTCCTTGAAATCTGCCATTGTGGAAAAAATCAGTTTCCCATTATAATCTACATTAAATAACCAATATTTAATTCCTAAGGATGGTCTACATGGGTACAGCGGAGTGCTTCTGGCTAAGGAAAATCATATTCACTAATGCTGGTACCTGTCTGAAGTGGGGGAGGGGAAGGGAGTAAAGTTTTTAGTTCAACATTTTGTCTTGAACCTTGATGTTGGACTAAAATAATCTCTACTCTTTAGAAACCAGTCTCATTTTTACAATGCGAGTCGGTTAATATTTCCAGGTACTACCCGCCTTTATAGGCCACATTCTTTAAACTTTCTCTTCATCTTCCAATCTGAATCCAAGATGTTGCAGGTTGGTTCATCTGATGTTTTCATGTCTTCAAAATTCCAATAATGTAGCCTGAAACATATATAAATATATAAACTGTATATTAAATGTTGTAAAACTAAGAACCTGTACAATTATAAATAGAATAAACTGTTAAGTGTACCAAATTACTTTGATGCCCCCTGCCATCAAAATCACAAACAAATTCAACTTGTTTTCTTCTTCTAATGATCCACTTAAACCAATTTGCTTGCTCTTCACCACATGAAACTTTCTAATTACTAGAGACCGACCCATAATTATGGCATTACACACACACTCCTTTAATTCACAATAAAAATATCTCTCTCAAAACCTCTTATGACTTGACAACTGGAAAGTTATGTATTAATCCAATCACAACTGATCACTCTACATATCCTTATGATTTACTTTTTTAATCATCATAGTGGCCTAAAGAACAAAAGGTTTCTGTTTTTAAAAGAAAAATAAAAAGGAAATAAACTCATAGAACACTTCCAAATATAAGAGAAGGTTTTCCCCCACTGTTCTTGAATCCAAGAGTGGAAGTTGCTTTATAGTTAGGAGTTTCAAGCTCCCTTCTATTATGGGGCATGCTCTCTTAATTCCTTTATTGCATCACAAGGTCCTGTTGGGGGTGGACATATTAGCTTGAACCAGCAGGAATCGCTGCTGGTCTAGGATGCTTGTAAGAGGTCATCTTAAAGGAACTGTTAAATAAAAAAAGATGAGAAATACATTTTTAAAAAGATTTAGTACATAATCCTTGCAAAGATTGTATGTCACAGTTGCTGGCTTATTTGTTGTGGTAAACAAGACTTTTTATAATCAATTTAATACGTAGTGTATGATTACATTGTGAGACTCATGAAACTACTCTAAAAATGAATGAAAAAATGTTCTCATATTATATGACAGGGACTTGTGGTCTGTGATAAAAACTCCCAGGACAGCATCACCCACAGATTCAAAAAGTGTTATATCTCAAATAACTTAATGGAAGCCAGGTGACATGCTTTGGAAAGCTATGTCAACTGACTTAAGATTCACCTGGAAGTACTAGTACTAAAACTGTTTCAAAAAACTTAAATTAAAAAGTCATTATTTTAGCCCTGGTCGGTGTGGCTTGGTTGGTTGGCACGTTGTCCTGTGCACCAGAAGGTGGTAGGTTCGATTCCCACTCAGTCACATACCCAGGTGGTGAGTTTGATCCCCAGTCGGGGTGTGTGAAGGAGGCAGCCAATCAATATTTCTCTCTCATACCAATGTTTCTCTCTCTCCCCCTTCCTCTCTCTCTCTCAAAATGAATTTTAAAAGTTAATATTTTAGAGACTATGTTTAAATATACAAGCATAACAATCAACAAATTAAACAGTGTAAGTAGACACATAATCACTTAATCTATATTCCTAAAAGTCTACATTTTTAAGTTCAACCTAAACCTTTTTTGGATCTCTTCCTTAGGGAAGTAGGAGAATGCCTTGCAGTAAAGAGCATCATGTAGTCAGGCATATGCCTTATTTGCAGCCTCAGGTCTGAGACAGTTGTAATGAAATATATACTCATTTAGCTAAAAGTTGGGAACCATGGGTATTGGTGTGGGAAACATTGGCAAGGCAGTGGGAAGAGTAGCAAAAGTCTACTGGGGAAAATGTGGGTATGAGGAAAAGTGCCAAATAGTAACATTCCCGATGGTGTCTCAAGCTGGTGATTGGCACTGTTGGGCCCGCTCTGCTGTGCCTATGATTCCTACTTGCAGGCACTGCATCCTATTTCTGTCTTCCATTCACTGCACCTTTAACCAAGACCCCTTCTGATCACGTATGTGTTTACTCATGTTTTATTCAACAGTTAGTGAGCGGCTGTTATGTGCTAGGTACTATGCTACTAGTATGTCCTGTAGTTCCAAGATGGTAAGACACTACTTTATCCAGAGCCCAGTGTAACGCTTGGCACTACAGTGCTGCTCGGTGTGGCAGAACAAATAGAAAGGCAAGTGGGATGAAGGGAGGATGAGAAAGGATAGAGAGAGCAAGGAAGGGTCAGTCCCTCTTTCTCAAGGAGTCCCCGGCCGAGGGGAATACCCAGTGCTGGTGACAAACGTGAATGGGAGAGAAACTTTGTGCCATCCTGGATCCCCAGTTTTGTCAAACAGCAACAGACCCTGATGACTGAAACTTTGTTATTTTTTACAGTCCCTTTTCATGCTCATTTTATTGCCTTGCTTTTCTCCTAAATAAATATCTTCAGTGGTGTCTGATCATTAGAGATCACTCTCATTTTCTCACTTTTGCGTTTTCTAACCCCCTGATGACTTTTTGTTTATCTGCCTGCCCTAGCATGTGACTCCAACTTCCCCGAGACTGGCTGGCTGGCTCCATTGAGTAATTTGTGATCTGCCAGATAATAACATTGGAGTCATTCTTGCCAAATGTCTCCCTCATATTTCAACAATTAAAAATACAAGTATCTGATGGCTGGGTTTTGCATACACCAGAAGTTCTCAAGGCCTGGTCCTGAGACAAGCATCATCATTGTCAATAACATCTGGGAACTTGTTAGAAATGCAAATTCATAGGCCTGGCCCCAGTTACTGAATTAGAAACTCGGGGGACAACCTGTTTTTTCCACAAGCCCTCTCTGTGATTCTGATGCATGCCCAAGTTTGAGACCAGTGGCTTAGAATAACACCCTTCCCTCCCCCTTCCCAAGATATGGCCGGTTTTACATCTCCACACGGTGAAGGCAGCCAGCCCTCTACTTCCTTTTGTCTGTGGGAGAATCATCCTATTTTTGTCCATTCGTCAGCCTTCTAGAGGCAGCTCAAGTGTAAGGGCCTTAGGAACCCTGGATACAGCTACTGGTTATTTATCTATAAGTGGCTCTAATTTTCTCAGCATTCATTTTGTGAATTTGGAAAATGCAGAGAAGTTTGAAAATGAAAATAAAAATGGAACTGTAATCTTTCTGCTGAAGAGTAACCACTGCAAACATATATGTACCTTCTCTTAATTATTGTTTACAGAAAATTTTAAAAGCACACATAAGAAAGATTAATATAATAAACTTGAACTACCATTCCAAATTCACAATGTAAGCATTTTGTCAGTTATGTTTTTTTTTTAAAATTAATGACTTAGAAAACATTACAGATGAAGTTAAATACTATCCCTCACCCCCACCCTATTTCCCTTTTTAGTCTCATTCCTCTCCCTCCCACCCTAAAGGGCACCACCATCATGGTTCTGATGGTACTACACACACACACACACACACACACACAATATTTGGTATTGTTATATGTATTTTACATTTTTATGCAAATATTACTATATACTGTATATCATTTGGCAACTTGCTTTATAAAATTCAACATTGTTTTGAGAGCTAACTCTATTGAGATATATCGATCTATCTCTCCTGCAGATATATTGATCCAATTCATTAATATTTAACATCTGAATAGCACTTTATCATATGACTAGAGCCCCAGTGCACAAAAATTTGTGCACTTGGGGTGGGGGGCTCCTCAGCCCGGCCTGCGCCCTCTCGCAGTCTGGGACCCCACGGGGGATGACCACCTGCTGGCTTAGGCCTGCTCCCCAAGGGATTGGGCCTAAGCTGGCAGTCAGACATCACTCTGCCAGCCCGGGAGCCCTCAGGGGATGTCCACTTGCCAGCGGGGAGCAGATCTAAGCTGCGGTCAGACATCCTTAGTGCTGCTGAGGAGGCAGGAGAGGCTCCCACCACCACCGCTGTACTGGCAGCCATTAGCCTGGCTTGTGGCTGAGCAGAGCTCCCCAATGTGGGAGACCATCAGAGGGCAGCTCCTGCATTGAGCGTCTGCCCCCTGGTGGTCAGTGTGTGTCATAGTGACCAGTCATTCCCAGTCTTTCTGCTGTTAGGGTCAATATGCATATTACCCTTTTACTATATAGGATAGAGGCCTGGTGCACGGGTGGTGGCCGGCTGGTTTGCCCTGAAGGGTGTCCCGGATCAGGGTGGGGGTCCCGCTTGGATGCCTGGCCAGCCTAGGTGAGGGGCTGATGGCTATTTGCAGCTAGTCACACGCCCTTCAGGGTGGGGGTCCCCACTGGGGTGCCTGGCCAGCATGGATGAGGGGCTGATGGCTGTTTTCAGGCTGACCACACCCCCTTTAGGGCGAGGGTCCCCACTGGGGTGCCTGGCCAGCCTGGGTGAGGACCGTTTTCAGGCTGGCTGGCGACTGAAGCTCCCAGCCTCTCCTTTTTTTCTTTTTTTTATTTATTCTGGGATTTATTTACCTTCTATAATTGAAACTTCGTTGCTGTCACTGGAGCTGAGAGCCGGCTCCAGCTCTGAGGCCACAGTCTGCTGAAAGCAGGTATCTGGGGTTTGTTTAGCTTCTATAATTGAAACTTTGTTGCTTTCGGAGCTCAGAGCTGGGCCGCGGCAGGTGGGGAACCTTGGCTTCCTCCATCACTGGAGCAAGCAAGCCTCCTGCTCGCTTCAGCTGGTGGCTGCCAGCCGCCATCTTGGTTCACGGTTAATTTGCATATCACCCTGATTAGCCAATGGGAAGCGTAGCGAAGGTACAGTCAATTACCCTTTTTGTCTTTTATTAGATAGGATTATACAACTACTTATGTATGGGTATATCAATCCTATTAATGTTCGGTTGGAGGGTCTGCACATTTTCAACTTCACAGGCATTGCCAAATTACTCTCCAAAGTAGGTGCACTGATTCCAAATTTTTTCTATGTATAAATGTGTCTTTTTGCTTTCAACATTGAGTAATTACAACACTTTGTCCTGAGCATTTTATTATGGCATTAAATATTTTTCCAAAATATGGCTTTAAAATGCTGGGTAGAATTTTCTTGGATAATTGTATATAATTATTTAATTATATAGATTTTTCTCCTAAATTCTCACAATTTATAAATAAATCTAATATAAATATTCCTGTGCATAAATCTATGGTCATTTTGATAATACATTTAGAATTATTTGTTAAAATAAGAATTGCATAATTTTAGGACCCTTCATAAATTTCTGAATGTGCCAGGAGGGTAATTTTAGGAAAATACTTCAGGCCATATTTCTCAAACTTTTGACACCCATACATGCCCTCTTCTGCTAAATATTAAAATTACATTCTTTGTGCCTCCAAGATTTTGATAAGTTTATCTTCCATATAAACCCATCATTCAAGATTTAGTCAAGTTTTATTTTTGTAGTTTGTATTATGAAAACATAGTTTCTCTTCTTTTCTAATTTTTATAAATTTAATGTAAAAAGTAACATGATCTACCACATTTTCCCTTCACCTCTCCTAAAGATTTCATTATGACCCACCATGTTTATATCGCTTGTTTAAGCCCAACAGACACAAGTTAGACAGAAACGATATTGTGATATGAAAAGTACCTCCATCTCATTAATATTCTGGATAAAGGAAAGATCTTATACTCATGACATAATTTAAATTGATTTCACAAACAGTTTTAGTGGTAATAATAGTGAAATTTAAAAAGTGGTGTGTGTGTTCTAAGGTGAATACTGTATATGTCACAATTCTACCAATGTTTTCATTTTCTTGCTTCTTTTCAATATGAAAATTACTCTATGCGAATTGGCTTGTGGTGAACTGAATTTTAGTGGCTTGATTTTTTTTACCTTGGCTTTTTCTGACCATGAAGAATTCTAATTAGCTGTCATCTCTTTACAGAGACTATTCTGTAAATCCTAGGTACTCTCTCACACTTTTGTTAATTCACTGACTCCTCCTGATTTTTTTCTTATCATTTATTTGTTTATTGACTATCTCTCCCCAAAGGAATGTAAAACTCCCTCAGGGCAGGAATCTTTCTCTCTAAGACTTCTTATATTCCCAGTTCCAGCTGTAGACCCTGGCCTTAAAGACTTCCTGAAGATTATGCATATTCTAAGTAGTCAACATAATTTTCTATTCTGATTTCTACCATGTAGGCTTATAAAGTTTTAAAAACACATGTCTAAAATGAAAAAGAGGTTTTTAAAAGAAGACAGTAAGTATGTATTTTGACAAAATAGACAAAATGATTTTTTGTTCTAGATTTGTCCCTAATGATCTCATAATTTCTGAGTGTAGAAAAAGTATAATAGAGCTTCTAAGAAAATTAATATGCTAACTTTATGCATCAGAGTTTTATTTATTAAGTGGACTACATATAACACAATTGAATTGAATTAATGAACGAAGCACTAAAATAAATAAATAAATGCAACAATATAAAAATTAAGCATGATTTTAAGTAGTACAATAGACCTTTTTCTCAATGCTGACATTCTTGTCAAACTAAGAATAAACTCGCTATGCAGTGTTGATGTCAATTTTAAAAGTTATACCTGAAACACCATGAAGACTAAATATCAGAGAATATGACCTCAAGAAAATAAGCAGATTCATAAATGTTTCTGAATAACATCAAATATAATAATAAATTCTTCTGAATAATGGAAGACAAACTTAATGGTAAAAATAATGAATTGATTTTTGAATCATGTGATATGAATAAATTCTATTAAAATGTAAATCAGATAAAACTCCAATATTTAATATGTTGTATAATATAAATCATCATTATACTTTATAATACTGAATTATAAACATAGCTCATGAAATACTTAGTTAAATAAGAAGTCCACTCCATTCCTACATTTGCAAGAGTGAACACCTCATGTTCTCCAGCTGAGAACGAGTAGCACATAAAACCTACCTCTATACTTAAATGCCAAAACATATGCACACAACAGAGATGTGATTGGATTAAAAATAACATCAGCATTAGCATTTTGGAGAGTAATGTCTGAGTGGCTACAACATAATTATCATTTGATTGGGTAATAAATGTATATACCCATCATCTTTCCATCATTATTAGTTAAATGATGCTCATTAAAGTAACCCTAAATGACATTTCCCCTTTTCAATTACCTTTCACCTGTGTATCAATTATTCAAATGGCTCCTTCATGGCATTTAGCCAGCTCCCTCCACCCAACCTTACCATCTGTTTATTCCACCTTTCACCTGTTTATTCCAGCTATGCATTTTTACTTATGAGCACACTTATCTTGCAGTTAGATCTTCTTTTCATTTTTAAAAAACCGTCCAATAGATCAAGCCCCACTTTCACTCTGGTTATTATTTCCATTTGGTTCTTATCTTCACTGTACAGCCACCTCTTCCAAAACACACCTCTCAGATATATCCTTTGTGAGAGACCTAATCTCTTCCAGGCTCTTCTTACTCGCTCCAAGTGACTCCCAGCACATTTATGTTTGCTTTATGCGGATGTACCAGGATTCCTTACACACATCTTCTCTGCCCTGATCACTGATGCTCTCTGGTTCCACATCTCCATGACCTTTTAGTACAGAGGGATCACACCCATGTAGGAAGGCTACATTTTTTTCAGAAACTTTGAAGGTTAGGGAGTTTAGGAAAGTCAGAGAGTCAGGCCAGCCTTCAGTGTCAAGGTAACAAGCATGCTGGCCTATGGCCATCTATGGTCAGGAGGATTATTTGTATCAGGCCATTACTTGCTACCACAGTTCAGCAACTTACACATTCTAGTCACATAACAGCCTTTAGAAAACTAAATGCTGAGTGTAGTATACTGCACTGACTACAAATATTTTGTACCTCCTTCCATCAGCAAGTGGGATTACTCTACACCTTGAATCTGGGCTGGCCTGGTGATTTGCTTTGACCAATGGAATAGGATGGATGTGATACTATTGAAGTTGAGACTAACCCTCAAAAGGCCTTGCATCTTCCACTCCTGCTCCTTGTAATGCCACTGTCACATGAACAACCTGAGCTAGTCACCTTGAGGACCACACGCCAGATGGTCAGCCAGTCCAGCTGAGGCCCCAGACGTGTATGTGAGCCCAGCCAACACCACGTGGAACAGGGATAAGTTGGACGAGCTAAGCCCAGCCTAGACTGCCAATCTACAGAATCAAATAGCCAAAAACTATACTGGAAACAAACTGAAAGTCTAAAATAGGGTGTTATGTACATGAATTACAGTGTTGAGAAGCTATGTAGCTCTACCCTTTATTAGCTTGTGACCCTGGGCAAGCTTTAAAATTTCTTCCCTTATTGAATAGAGATTATAGTCTTATAGAATTTATCTGGGGATGCAATAAAAAACTTAAATCAGTGCCTAGCTCATCATAAATATCCAAACTGTTATTATTTATACATAGCTATTAAAATCATGTTATAGAAAATTTAACAGCATAGGAAAGGTCCATGATATTGTCAACTGAAAAGAATACTACAAAGTTGCATTTATAATTATAAACCTTCATTTACCAAAATGCTACTCTATATATATATCTAGGAATAGAACAGCACTATCCTCCCAGCAGTAGTCTCTGGGTAGTAGGAACATTTTTATATTTTCATTGTTTTTCTGTAGTTTCAACATTTTCTATAACAAAAATGTATTGGCTTTATAATTGGAAAAAATATTATTTCAAAAAAATTAAATGTTATATCTATAGACCAGCTAATTAATATCTTTCAGCTCCTTAAAAGCAATATGGAAACTTTTATGAAACAGTTACAGGCTTTGCACCTCATATTATGCTATCACTGCTCTTTCTGTTTTAGCCCCGGTCTGAGCTCCACTCAAAGCAACAAAGTTTCAATTATAGAAGGTAAATAAATCCCAGAATAAAAAAAGGAAAAGAAAAAAAGGAGAGGCTGGGAGCTTCCGTCACCGGGGGGCTTGGCCAGCCTGAAAACGGCCCTCAGCCCCTCACCCAGACTGGCCAGGCACCCCAGTGGGACCCCCACCCTGATCCGGGAAACCCTTCAGGGCAAACCAGCTGGCCCCCACCCGTGCACTAGGCCTCTATCCTCCTCCTATATAATAAAAGGGTAATATGCAAACTGACCCTAACAGCAGAAAGACTGGGAATGACTGGTCACTATGACACACACTGACCACCAGGGGGCAGACGCTCAATGCAGGAGCTGCCCCCTGGTGGTCAGTGCGCTCCCACAGGGGGAGCTCTGCTCAGCCACAAGCCAGGCTGATGGCTGCCAGTACAGCGGTGGCGGTAGGAGCCTCTCCCGCCTCCTCAGCAGCACTAAGGATGTCCAACTGCAGCTTAGGCCTGCTCCCCGCTGGCAAGTGGACATCCCCTGAGGGCTCCCGGGCTGGCAGAGTGATGTCTGACTGCCAGCTTAGGCCCAATTCCCCAGGGAGCAGGCCTAAACCAGCAGGTGGTCATCCCCTGAGGGGTCCCAGACTGTGAGAGGGCACAGGTCAGGCTGAGGGACCCCCCCCCCCCCCCCAGTGCACAAATTTTTGTGCACCAGGCCTCTAGTGTAAAAGATAACTAAAGTCTAATAAATTGTCTGATAAATCAGGTTCTCAAGAAGTAAGAGAAGGAAGATCATTTATGTGTGGATTCTGGAAAGAGAAGCCCAAAGCATACAATCTCTGAGCTCCATGAAATAAATGATCTTTTACTGTGTTTATGTCAGTTACCCGTCAGTACCAAAATGAGTGAGCAGTAAACCTGCAGATGTTTAGTGGTGTCATAACAAAGCATCTTAAGGAGACTCCATTTAGCATCCACTGCTCACTGGAATGCTGAGAGTGGCAGAGAAAATGTAGCAGCCAAAGAAAACGTATGCACAAACTACTCAGGTTGGAGAGGAAAGGAGTTTCAATATCACAAAACCAGGCACAATATATTTTAGAGCACATGCTGAAGAAAAGCAAAAGCTATAGAAAATAAAGCCTGCAATTCAACAAATAGGTAAGCACAATATAGGACCAAGCTACAAACAGGAGGACTCTGGGCCAAATCCCATCTGCAGAAGTATTTGGCTTGTGCACAGTTTGAGAATAATAATAATAATAATAATAATGGCAAATTAGTTGAAAAATATTTAAATTTTAAAAATTTCACATGAAAACTTGCATTTCCTGCTTTACCTGATAAACTGGACAAAGTGGCATCACTAGGTTAACATTCCTGCCTTGCAACAATTATCTGGACCAGAGCAGCGGCTGCTCCTTCAGAAAGAACTTGGCTCTCCAGGTCACTGCTGTGGCTTCCTGCTTCATTCCCACCAGACTGGCCTCTGTAGGCACTTGGGTTTCCAATCTCTGGAACAGAAAGGACCTTGAGGTAAGGCTTGAAAGACTCACTTTAGCCCTTGAGAAGAGGTATAGCTTTTTTTTTTTTCAATGGCAATTTAACCTTCACGTCATAGTTTCTTCACAACGATAAGGATGAACTAGTGGATCATCAGGCATTACTCTATGTGCTGGAGCACCAGCAAGCCAGCTAGAACCACAAGCACACTTTAACTTTCTTAATGAAACCAAGTTGACCCTGAGACAGTGATGATTCTTCAATTAGAGGAAGTAGAGGGGACAGAAAACTTGTCCAACTTCAATGCTCCATTTTTCCTTCTTTCTTAGCACCATCATCAGCAAAACCACATTATCATTAACTTAGGAACCCATCTTGGGATCAAAGAATTAAGGAACCAAAATGCACATCACCATTATTAAGAGTTAAAAAATGTCACTGTTTTATTTTCTGACTTTTAAAATTATTTTCTTTTAGCAAATAAAATATAATTTTGTAAGGGCTTTCAAAAGTGTGCTTGAGACCTTGCTACCCCTTAGTCTATTATCTCTGGTCAGCCATCAGGGACACACTGACAAGCTCCTCCTCAGTCTGGGTAAAATAATCCTTGTGACAGTCTAACTCAGCAGTTCTCAACCTGTGGGTCGTGACCCCTTTGGCGGTCGAAGGACCCTTTCACAGGAGTTGCCTAAGACCATCCTGCATATCAGATATTTACATTATGATTCATAACAGTAGCAACATTACAGTTATGAAGTAGCAACGAAAATAATTTTATGGTTGGGGGTCACAACATGAGGAACTGTTTTAAAGGGCCAGAAGGTTGAGAACCACTGGTCTAACTCACCTTGCTCTGTTTCTAAGGTCATTGAACAACCTTTTGAATATTTGTTGGATTTCCTAGAGGCTTTGATATCATTAAGTTAGTGACTTGGATACCATGAATATGTATTTCACTCAGTGAAAACAAACAAATAAACAGGCCATCTGGCTTGTAAATTAATTTCTTGTAAATATCGATGGTATAGATGGTCTGTGTCAGACCCTAGGGCCCCATCACCCTTGAGACCAAAGGCAAAAACAATTCTTTAAATTGGAAGAGTAAGTACCACATCCCGGACCATAGTTACTTCACAGGGTGCTCCTCCACTTTTGAGGTCTTTCCTGATAACCAGCCCACTTTCTCTTTTTTATTTTAGGCCAAAGGAGGACATGGGAATGTGGTGGACATGGTGTAACAGCATGCTTGAGCATTGAGATTCTTCATAAGAGACAAAGGAGCAAGTAAGGGATATGGGACCACAGTTAAGTAATTATGTTTCTATAATCCTGATATACTAAAGGCACTTCAGGCATTATATTTAATGTTTCAAGTATTTATTGGGCAACTACATGTGAGGCACTGAATGGATAGTAGAGACCCAAACATAAAGAGAACACAGTCCCATCTTAAGGCGCTTACTGCCTGGGAGGTGCAGGGTGGGCAGTCAGGTGAACAGGTAATTGCAACATTAAATGATACTGGCTATGACAGGGGCTAAGTATGGAGTGCTAAATGAGCACAAAAAAGAGCTAGTCTGGATTTTGGGAATCAGGTTAGGGGGTCAGCATACATGTAAGGATGCACAGAGATTAGAAAGGCAAAGAAAGGTGGGTAAAAGACCTGAAACTACCTAATCCATGCAAATGGTCTTAACTCCAAAACATTAATGTTGAAGGCTTTACATTCTGTCTGGTAATAACAACTCCAATATTATACTCATTTTTAGCTGGTAAGCAAGCATAAAGGTCTCATTTTTTAAAAAATATATTTTATTGATTTTTTTACAGAGAGGAAGGGAGAGAGATAGAGAGTTAGAAACATCGATCAGCTGCCTCCTGCACATCCCCTACTGGGGATATGCCCGCAACCCAGGTACATGCCCTCGACCGGAATCAAACCTGGGACCCTTCAGTCCGCAGGCCGACACTCTATCCATTGAGCCAAACCGGTCTTGGCAAAGGTCTCATTTTTGTCAGAACTTTTAACCTTGGGATGTGATAAGTCATGAAGCATTAATGAATATTTTCCACAGAAAGATCTGGATGCCGGCCTAATGCCTGAAATAGAATGATGGCCTGACATCTGGATAATCAAATATTGTTTTCTAGAACATTATAAAAAACAATGATTCATTTCAATAACAAATATTAGAAGTAAATGCATTGGAAGCAGAAGCTAAAAGGAGCAAGATATGGATGAGGAGTCTTAGCCTCTAGAGTAGTTCATAACTGTTTGGAGGTACGTCCTTTAATAAAAGAAGTCCATAAGATGATTATTGCGCTAAAGTTATTTTAGCCAAGTATGTGAATAATATTAGCTGACATTTATCTTACCATCTTTTGGAAACTGTGCTGAACACTATACAGTCATTAACTCATTTAATCCCTGTTGCAACTGTAGAAGTACTATTATTTTTTTCTTTTCTAGAGTTAAGGAAACTGAGGCGAGAGAAATTAAGTAGACTGACCTTCTCTCTTCCTCTCTGATAATTTACATAGCCTTTTTCTGCTTTATTATTTCCCCTTAGTATGTATCACTAACATATTACATATTTTACTGTTTGTTACTGCCTGTCTCTTCTGACAAAAATGTAAACTATGTGAGTACATGGATTTATTAGTCATCATAACAGACAAAAATCTACTATTTTTTGTTTTGCATCACAAGTTTCTATTTCTAATAGCACAAAGTACAGAGCCTTATACATGTTGCAGCCAAAAATATCTGAGTGAATGAAGGGAACACTTAGTGAGCAAGCATGCACTAAGCCCTGGCCATGCTCGGCACTGCACACATCACCATGGGGTTGGGAAGTACAAATACATCAGTGTTCTCAAAGACCTTAACATTTAGGGGCAGAAATAGGTAGAAGCACGAGGAATACCTATACAGAATAAGAAGTTCAGACATTTCCTTACTTCCATTCTTCAATTGTCTAATGGTGTGTACAAATGTTCACTCACCACTCCTCCTAAGACACCCTAGTTAGTTAGGAACCTGTTGTGTTAAACTTTCTTGGAAATGCTAGAACCACTCACACCTCTATGCTTATACATGTGTTGTTTCCTGGGCTTCAAAAGAATGCCTCCTACTTTCTTAATGCAACTTACCAGTCCTTAACTAAACCCCAGGGCCAGCTCCTCCGTGAAGCCCCCTCCAGCCCCTGCTTAGAGTTGCTTGTTCATTCCTCTCATTCTACAGTGCTGTTTACATAAAGGTAACAGCACCTACCACACACATTCCTTGTTTCATACATCTTTGTGCTTGTGGTTGCCAAACACATTTACAGGTTCATGGTATGCAGAGTGCTTTGAGTTAAATTATTTGTTTTTCTCACCTTTCAAAATATTAAAGAACGTTTTTACTCCCCTGAAACATAGCCATAAACAGAAAAGCTCTTGTTAGTAATATATTAAAACCACCCAGTGATACAATGACTAATTGCAGGTGTGCATTCAACCAAAATTAAATAGAGGCTGAATAGAATCACATTTCTTATTTTATTTTCAGCACAATTTTTAGATTCAGAGATGGTATCCAGTGCCTACAAGAGTGCCTAGCACCCAGAAAATTTCCTGTTGCATAAATAAATAAATGATGTATACAAACCATGTCATTAAATTCTAAATGGAATGACATAAACTAAACGTACTATAGGAACTCAGAGATAAGGTAACAAATAATAGAGAGAACAGTGAACTAAGTATTAGGAACTTTGGCAACTACAGTTTTCTAGCTGTATAACTTTGAGCAAGACAGTTAAACTGACCTTTAATTTTTCAATTTGTAAAACTAATGGATTGGGCCAGATCAGTGGTTTTGATATTATTTACTAGGTGTATCAGTTAATAATGCTTATTTTGTAATCAAAGAAAATATGATAATTTCAAGAGAAACATCAAAAGTGCTTTATTCAAAGTAATGTCCATCGCTAGCTACTAGTAATTGTAGATCTCTTGTCTAATAAACTCTAAATAGAATCTCCATTATATACAACAGAAAAAGATTTGTTAGTAATAACTCATTTTATAAGACCAAATTATAATGCTACTTATCAAAATCCATCAATAAAAACAACAAGCAATTGACTAATAAAAATATGAAATCAAGGGATAGGGGTAATAGCTGAAATTTTAAATCATCATCAACATATTTCTGTACTTTGTTTCGGCTTTATAATATTGAGACAATTCTCAACACTAGAAAAGCAATTGAAAATGGCAACTTCTAAAAATAGCTAATTTGGTTTGGGCAATATTAAGATTTTTGCTATTAAAATAGTCCAGAAGCTTGAAGGAAGAATTTTAAAAAATCTTGTTTCCATATTGAGTGATTATATCTAATTATTACTCATGTTTCTGGTCATGAATGTAAAATGTTATTTTATATGGGCAAGAACTAACCAAAACTTAAATTAAGCAAGAAAACTTTCTCTAATATAAATTTATCACATTAACTTCCCATTGTAAGACTGGAAAGGAGGGATACGGGTATGTGCAGGATGCTCCTGCATCTTGTTTGTGTTTATTCATCAGAGCACACACATGCTGCAGCCAGGCTCTGGCTTGTGTAATGTGATTTGGATATATAATAATGGGCTCAAGTTTTTGTTGTTGGTGTTGTTAATCTTCAGCTGAGGACATTTTTCCACTGATTTTTAGAGAGAGTGGAAGGGAGGGGGAGAGACAGAGAGACAGACACACATTGATTGGTTGCCTCCCACAGGAGCCCCAACCAGGGCCAGGGATCAAGCCTGCAAGTGAGGTATGTGCCCTTGACCAGAACTGAACCCAGAACCCTTCAGTCTGCAGGATGACGCTCTATCTACTGTGCCAAACTGGCTAGAACAATGAAAAGTTTTCTAAAAGCCCAGCTAAAAACATAAATAAAAATATGCATACTCATAAAAAGTTCAAATATCTCCAGAAAAATCAGTAGCAAAGGTTTAGTCAGTAGTCCATAAAAATACAAACTAGCAGTGAAGTTTATTTTTGTTTCATGGCATCTATCTATATATAAAAAGCCTGTGGCTGTAATGCCATAACGACCAAACAACCGGTCACCAGGAGGTGCATTGATAGGTCTCGCTGACACAGTGGGTCTGGGGTCCTGCCTCACGCAGCGGGTCTGGGGTCTTGCATGATTTCGGCTCATGTGGTGTGGCCCACAGGCTCCGATTACAGCAAGGCTGGTGGCCAGAAGGTGGGTGATATGGTGGGCGGGTGGGTGCAGTGAGGCGGGCGCAGGTGGGCAGGGTTGCGAGCACAGTGAGGTGCGCACGGGTGGGCAGGGCTGCGAGTGTGGCAAGGCGTGCAGGGACGTGCGATTTTGCGCATTGGGGTTCTAGTGTTAATATGTTTCCATGTGGTATAAAACATTAGCGTGTGCATGTTATTTTTACGACAGTGTTAAAATGTGGGGATAAGGACACGTATGCAATAACTTAATCAATAAAGAAATTAAAAATAATAATAAAAAAATACTTAATATATTTTAAATTTGTGTCCAACATTTGAAAAACTCTGAAGAACCTCTTCTGAGATGGATGCTCTTCTGGTCCTTTTGATTCTATCATTTCTACATAAGCTAGAAAAGCAAGACTTTATGAAGATGACTTCATTGTTTTTCAACTCAATCATAAATACAGTTACTGAGATAAGACACCACGGGACAGAGAAGAGTTTGATCAGACTGGAGAACCTGTATTGGGAATATCATGAATAGAGTTCAAAAAAACATGTCAATCTTCTTAGCATAGGGTGAATGTCTATGCACATAAGCTAAAAACAACTTTGGTATCATGGATCCATGACATTTTTAGCATAAGTATTGCTGGTCTATAGGTATCTTAACTTATAAATGCAATTTCCCTCCAATGTAGTTATTTTCTCAAAATGACATCTGCCAGATACAGAGCAACTTTTCAATGATTTTGACTTTATTTACTTAAACAATGTGTCCTGATTTGAACTTACAGAGGACACTCTCTTAACTGACCCCCACTTAAATCACAGAATTAATGAAAGCAGCATTTCCATTTGAAATCAGATGAATGCTTACTTCTGCAGCTTAACTTGTATGCTTTCCAATATCAGTTGTGCTTTTTATTAAAGCTGTCTGAGCCAATAATGTTGGTGGTATAATTTAGGAATTTAATAAGCTGATAAAATATAAATATACAAAAAAAGAATGACTCTTTCCATGAAAATTAAGTTGAAAGTTTAGCTTTTAACATCAGCCTCTTAAAAAATGAGGTTGAATAAGAGGGGAAAGAGGAGAATCTTGGGGGTGGGGGAACACTAAAAATCTTGAAAAAATTCTGCATTCAGACCATCTTGCAAGTGTCTTTGAGTTCTTCTTCCTCTCCAAAGTTAAACACACACACACATAAATAAATATCTGATGTTACGTTATTGGTGAAAAGACAATGATGTACTCCAATAAGTAAAGTCATAATTCAAGAAAGGCTTTGATCCAAAAAGTTGTTGACTGAGTATACATTTATATATTATAAGTTAAAGCTAAATGTTTAACTATAAGTATTTTTTATGATTCTCTTCTTTAATAAATCATTTTGGTTAATGAACCAATTTACAGGTTCAGATTATGTTAGATAAGAGACCATCTCTATTGCTATTTGTGACTGAGAGTCTGAATTTCACATTGAAATAATAAGATGGTGGTTTGAGATCTAGTCTATTTTCATTCTATTATCTTATTATTTTAAAAACATTGGTAAAAAATTATTATATAACCATTGAAGAAAAAATCTTTAGTGAGAAATAAAAACTCTGAAAATAGATATACTTAACAATATCCAAAAAATAATTTACACAAAAAAAGTGAGAATTGCAATGAGAAACTGATCAATCTACAATGAACATACATTCCTCAGAAACTGATAAGTAAGCAAGAAATTAATAAAATATACAAGATCAGAACAATTTAATTAACATGTCCAAGCTAATGGAAATATATACAGAACTTACAGAAATTATAAGAATTATAGATGAAAAAATTAACATAGTATGACGATAAAGAGCATGAATTTCAGATACAGAGTCCTGGGATTAAAATCTCAGCTCTATTATTTGCTAGGTGACTGAAGGCAAGTTATATCTTCGTCTCTCAGTTTCCTCATCTGCAAAATGAAGATAACAATAGTACCTACCACACAGTGTTGATAAAATTGAATAAAGATTGGTAAAGTACTTAGTGCCCGGCCCAAGTTAAGGACTATGTAAATATTTGGTAAATAATGATAAGTGCCCATAAAAGAAACCCCAATGATTTCAAACAACTGAAATCACACAGAATGTGTCATCTAATCAAATTCCCACAAATATATAATGTCATAAGAAATTATATCAGAAAACATCCTGTGTTTGCAGATTTAAAAACAGTCACTCATATATAGGCAGTGTTGTAAGTCAATCTGAGGTCAGTGGTCATGAATTCATGGCATTATCTAAAATGTAACTTTATTTTCTAGAACATAACTTATCAATCAATAGAGCAGTACGGGTAGAGTTGAACCCCTGGCTTATTGAGGATAGGGATGGAAAAATTAAAAACAAAATAGATCCCATGATATTTGCAATTTACCATTAAACTTCTAAAAACATACATAAATACACTGAGTGGGTAAGAGAAAGAATGATAAAGCAAATATGGCAAAATGTTTTGCAATGTGTGTAAAGAGAGTTCTTTGTATTATTATAACTTTTCTGTAAGTTTGAATTAATTTCAAAATAAAAAGTTTTTTAAATGTAAGAAAAACACAAACAAAACAAAAAAAACAGGACCAGGTTTTGGAGATGGGTAGTCAACAATAGTACCTCCCACACAGTGTTGATAAAATTGAATAAAGATTGGTAAAGTACTTAGGGCCTGGCCCAAGTTAAGGACTATGTATGGGTATGTAAGCTAGAATAAAGGTTTATATGAAGTTCAAAAATATGCAGTTCAGGTATAAGGGGAGAAGGGTAGGGACTGTGGGTATATAAGAGGCAGGATAAATACTCTGACCTGAAGAAGTTAAAATATTGGGAGACAGATATAGACCCATAAAAATGATAAGGCAAAAATTTGTGATTAAATACACAAATAAATACAGGAGAAAGAAAAATTCTGTATCAGATCAGAAAAAGTTAATATCTATTCTATTCTACTTTTGAATCTCTTCCGTATTTTGCCTAACTCCCCCAGCCTCACACATGGGTTGGATAACTCAAGCTTAAAGTAAATAATTTTTTTAAAAAAGGTAGGGCAATAGAAATTGAGAAAGAGAAACCCATCTTGCATAAATGGAGAAGACTGAACCTGGGAGGGGATAGGTAGAGAAGGATAAAATCTTCTACAGAAGTTGATAGAAATGAGCCGATTCACAGGTGCTTATTCGAAAATGGAATTGTCTTGAATATTTAGTAAAACCAATGAGTATTATATGAGGTATAAGGAATAGAAATAAAGAGATAAAACTGTTAGTACTTGAAGTAAATATGATATTTTAGCTCAAAACCCAACTAAAAAGTCATTAGAACCAATGACAAAAGCAGTTAGAGAGCAGCTGTGTATGATGCTAACATACTAAATAAGAGAAATTTGTCCTATCTAATAGTAAGTTATGTTAAAAAGTTGTATTATTGGTGCAAAAATAGGTTAAGTAGCATATGTAACAGAAGAGAGTAGCCACAAAAAAGCCATAGATATGCAAATTTAATTAATTATAGAGGTAGCATTTTAAGTCAGCTGAAAAAGAAAGGTCAATTCAATAAATGGTGTTGGGACACCTTGAAAAAAAAAGTTACTTCCATAACTCATGTAATTCACAAAAATGAGTTCCAGAGGACTCAAGACTTGAATAAAAACTAAACCAATACAATTAAAAAATGCATTAAGAAAATTTAAAAGAATATGTATATTTGTGCCATCTTTATGAAGGCCTTCTAAAGGAGATACAAAAAGCAAAGCTCATAATAAAAAAGACTGGTAAATTTTACTATATCAAAATTTAACATTTCAGTTCAACAGAAGACCCACCAAAAAAACTTGAAAGACAATTGATAGCCTGGGGAAAACATTTGCAACATATACACAAAGTATTAATATCTAGAATGGATAAAGAACTTCTAAAAATCAATTAGAAAAAGATAATAAAGATGTATCATTGGCAAATAAGTTGTCCCATGTAGTGGGCTCTCTTGTTATTTTGTTGATGGTTTTGGTTTTTTTTTCCAGTGCAGAAGCTTTTTATTTTAATGTAGTACCATTTGTTTATTTTCTCCTTAGTTTTCATTGCCCTAGGACAGTGGTCGGCAAACTGCGGCCTGGCAAACCGTGGCGCGCGAGTCACATGCGGCTCTTTGGCCCCTTGAGTGTGGCTCTTCCACAAAATCCCGGCTCTTCCACAAAATACCGACTTCTGCGCATGGGCCAAGAAGTTTCAATCGCACTGTACGTGCTCCCGCACGTGGTATTTTGTGGAAGAGCCACACTCAAGGGGCCAAAGAGCCACATGTGGCTCGCGAGCCACGGTTTGCTGACCATGGCCCTAGGAGATGTATCGGTAAACATATTGCTATGAGAGATGTCTGAGATTTTGGTGCCTATGGTTTCTTCTAGGACTTTTATGTTTCCATGTCTTACATTTAAGTCTTTTATCCATTTTGAGTTTATTTTTGTGTATGATGTAAGTTGGTGGACTAGTTTCATTGTTTTGCATTTACCTGTCTAATTTTCCCAACACCATTTATTGAAGAGCCTGTTTCTGTTCCAATGTATGCTCTTGACTCCTTTGTCAAATACATATTTGCCAATGATACATCCAATAAGTGATTAACCTCCAAAATATATAGGGAACTCATACAACTTAACAAAAGGAAGACAAACTGTGGGAAGCCACTGCTTGCCAATACTGTCAGTGCACCAAGGAACGTGGAAGGCCGATGGACCTTAGGCATTAGCAGGGCTGACGCTAAGCACCTCATCTGTTGAGTTAGTGGTGGCTCAAGGCAAATTCCCTAACCTGATAATCCTTTTATTGTTTACCAAACTTTACCTTTGATATGTCTGTATGCATTGCTAATGGGCAAATGTGTACTCAAGTAATTAAAAAGTGGACCAGCCAAAGGTCAGTGTGTCTCTTCAAGAAAGAGGCTCCTCCACCTGGTCCCCAATGCCTTCCAAATTCCTATTACTTGTATAGTATTTTCATTTGTGCGCCGGCCCCTCCTTCAGATCCTGAACCCCGCCGCGAAGGTTGTGGCATCTGGCACCCCGACAGGGACTGGAGGAGAAGATTTGCCCAAGCAAAAAATGAAGTGAAAAAGGAAAAGTGGAAATTCACTGGAGAGGTGGGAAGTTCACCACGCACAAAGCCCATGCCAGCTTCAGAGTCGTGACTGTAAGTGGATGGGAACATTTTTAATCAGCCAGGTTATAATGGGGAAGAATTTGAGTAAAAGGCAAAAACATTATTGTAAATTTTTAGCTTGCATGATCAAGGATAAAGTAATTAAGGTGTCAAAAGGTACTCTCTTAAATAAGGCTCAAGGAAAACAAGTGCCCTTGTCGTCTTTAAATATGTGGGCTCTTGTTCGAACTGCATTATGCCCACTTCGTATTGAGGATCAAAAGTCTGTAACACCTAAGGCCCTGGATCCTCCACCTTTAGTGTGGGAAGGTTCATCAACTAGAGAAAATGGGGCTAACAATCCTTTTACAAAAGGACTCCTTAACACTTTGTCTGAAAATTACCGTAGGAGGCCTTGGGACTGGCAGATTTTAGCTAAAATGACTTTAGATGCCAATCAATGCTATGGAGAGCAGAATATGATAACATCTGTGAACAAGAGGTTGAGATCTAGGCCGCATCTGGCTGTAAGTCCCAGGCAATGTAAAACATCGGAAAGATCCATGAAAAGAACTCTGATTTATTAAGTCTTGTCTATGTGTTATGCATGCTTGTCTGTTGATTGTTATTTTATCTGTCTTTTTTGATTGGTTTAATTTGTTCATTATTAGTCTATTAAGCATGCCTTTAATTTATCTTAATAGAAAAGAAACAGTAGATGGCCTGGCCATTACTTAACTTCCCCAGAGCAAACAGAATGTGGGGGTGGGGAGAAAGAATATGAGCAGTACACGTGGCGGATAACACAGGTCCTAGGAAAATGCCCTAGACAAAGGGAGGTAACTAAAAAAGGCCCCAGCCCATTAATTACTAGGTCTCTTGGTGATCCAGTAAAATGGATGCCCCCTCTCGGGGGGCATTTTCTCCATGTTTTTAAAAGTCTCATTTTCTCCATGTTTTTATTTCCTTGTCCATCATTTGAAATTTGGATAGATGAGACATTTCTCACAATTTAGGGATGCCATGTGGGACTTCTATACCTGTGAAGAGAAAAAGGCTAGCTTAAGAGAAGGGGCGCCCTGCCCGATTTTGGGTGGCCTCTTGGCCTCAGCCCCTTCTCTGCATGGATGCTACAGAATAGGCCCCAGAGTGTTTTTCTTTGGAAGATGGCGAAAATGACACAAGAAAAATATACAGGCTGGGTCTGGGCAACAAGATTAGCGTTTCCATAATAATGGGTAGTTCTTGAATAATAACGGACCGCATTCCAAGGTTGCCTCCCAGGTCCTGAGGGCACTCTGTTTTTATAAAGAAAAATAAAATAATACTTTAACATTAAAGCCACTGAAAGCCAGTGAGTTATCTCTGTTACAGAATTTGCCAAGGAAAATGCCTTGGGTAATAATAATTGGCTTTAAAATCTCAAAGTTGTTAAGGCAAAATATACATAACTAAAATGAAAGGTATATGATAAATCTTTTTCAGTGGTTATTATATATGCCTAAACATAGTTTTCCAAAGTCTTTGGTAACTTAAAACTTTGGACTTTGCTTAATTAAATAAAAATTATTAAATATCTAGATATTTTGAAATAACAGGGTACTGAAATATTAATCTGAGTTTGCCCTGTATGAAAATTCTAAAGGATAGATTTGAATCTATTAGTTGAATATGTCTTGTATTTTATTTGAAAGATGTCCTTAAAAATGTAAATATATTACTAATCTGAGAAATGCTAGTATTTAGCTTGCCACCTAAAATTTGAGGCTTCTAAGAGTTAAAAGTTCAAATTAAGTTGGGAGAAATTATTTGGTTGTGATAATAGAATGCATAAAATATGGAAATTCATTTTTGAGGAAAATAATTCTTGTGTTTTCTCTGGAGAAATTAGTAGTTCAAAATATATTACAGTCCTTATGTGTACTACATGTGGTAAAATTTCAACCTAGGATATAATATTTTATTGGTCTGATTAAAAAAGAAGATTAATTCTGTGGTCTAAACCAAATTTTTAATATTAAAACCAGTATAAATTTAATTGATGTCTTTTAGAATAATTACAAAAAGTGTGTTGATAAATGTCCATCTAAGAAATGCTGGCTGTTTACTTTTAATTATCATTGGAAAATTAAGGTTTAAATATTGCATGGTTTTAATAATAGAAGGCATGGACATACATTTTAAAGGAAAAAGAAGAAAAATGTCTGTGCAAGTTGCTGAAGGTATATACAAGTTGATGACAGAAAGAAAGAATATTAGAGCGGAAATACTTAATAGAAGGTCTAAGGCATGGTTATACATTTTTGAAGAACATAGAAAGAAGGTTGAAGGCTAATTTGAAAGTGCGAAACTTGTGAAGGTTGTGTATGTGATGAGAAGGAAAAGAGAAATGTTAAAAGAAAGAAAGAAGTTCTAAAATTAACTATTTACAAGAATTGTAAAAGGGCCATTTTACTCTGAGCAAGAAAGCCCGATGCTTCAGTGTCCAAGCCTGGCAGATAAGGTTGCTGGATACTTCTTAAACTACACCAGAATATTCAGCAGCGGAATTTTAAGACAGGAGCGTACATAATGCCTCAGACCGCCACCCAGCCTGCTCTTCAGATTGGCTCGGGGGTGGGGCGGCATCTGTACTTCATATATCAAATGTATAGGTTTGCTTACTTTACTTTTTCAATAAAGGTACATACTTTAATTATTTAATAAGTTAGCCTTTCACAATATAATCAAGGTCTCATATGACTCATTTATATGAGAAGCCAATATTTTATGAGCAACCTGGTTCTAGTAGAGTCCAAAGTAAAATTTGCATATATATGCAAATGAGCACTAGCCAAAAAGAATGCTGTTTTGAAGTAAATTTAAGCTTAAAAAGGAGAAATTTCAAAAATCTCTTCCACTACTATTTACAAAGTAAACTAAAAATTATTATCCAAGCATTAAATCTCACCATTAACGAGACACCATAAGTAAAGAAAGTTACTTTTACTTGAGAAGTATGCATTGCAGTATTGGCCAGCATGTCTCTCTCCTACCTGCTTTTCTGAAAGGCAACCAAGTTGGTTGTTCTGTTTGAAAGAAAGTAAGTCTTTAATGTAGTGATTTATGGCAAGCCCACAGGAAAAGCAGACTTTAGCAATGCTTACCCAAATAGAAAAGAAAATGCCTAAATGTGGCTTAAAAATTTCTCCAAAAGAAAGTACAGAAGGAAATGCCCTTCAAATATCTAGGAACTGTAATTAAAAAAATCAATGTATTAGACCTCAAAAGGAAGAAATATGAAAGAATTGCCTTAAGACCCTGAACAACTTTTAGAAATTATTAGAGAACATTAATTAAGACCTTATCTAAAAATCTTTATGGGAAAAATGACAAATTTATTCAATATACTTAGGGAATCCTGAGAATCTTTTATTAAGTGTATGCAAAGACCTATTGAATCATTTTCTAATTTTGTGGCTCGCCTCACTCGAGCAGTGAGATGGCAAATACAGCATGTAACAGCAGTTTGCAATCATCTAAAAAATATAAATGCCACGTGGTTTGGGACCATCTAGTAAACCCTATCTTCCCTAAATCAAGGACACTTAAAAGTAAATAATTTACATTTTGCCTCCCTAAACAAAGCTTATGTCAATATACTCAAAGAGACTGATAGGAGAAATCCAATTAGTGTCATTTGCTGTCCACACCCAAGGACAAATGAAGTTAAAAAATAAACCTTATTTAGACTAATTTAAATTGGCAAATTGAAATAAGTGAATATTCAGGGGAACTTACTTGTCACTTACTAAAAAACAAGTTACTACAGTTTTTATATTACACCTTTATTATTTATACCAAAATATACTAGACAGGAACCTATTCCTGGAGCATTAACTGTTTTTACTAATGGTTCATTTAATGGTAAAGCTGCTTATTATGCAATGGATTCAGACTAGTCACACTTCTATACAAAGGATTGAATTAGAAGCTATCAAGACTGCACTACAGAATTTCCAAGAGCCTCTTAATATTATTTCTGATTCTGCCTATGCTGCTGGCCTGGTAAACAGAATTGAGACTGCTCGATTAAAATGGCTTAGTGAGCAAAGTCTATTTATACTATTTAAACAGATGCAGCAAATTGTACAGCAAAGACAATATCCCTTTTTTAAAAAAATATTTTTTTTATTGATTTTTTTTACAGAGAGGAAAGGAGAAGGATAGAGAGTTAGAAACATCAATGAGAGAGAAACATCGATCAATCAGCTGCCTTCTGCACACCATCCACTGGGGATGTGCCTGCAACCAAGGTACATGCCCTTGACTGGAATCGAACCTGGGACCCTTGAGTCCGCAGGCCGACGCTCTATCCACTGAGCCAAACCGGTTAGGGTCCCTTTTATATTACTCATATCAGGGCTCATACCATCCTGGTCCTTTAACAAAAGGAAATGCATACTTTATTACAACAGGCACAATACAGGAATGCAATTCCGGAGGACAGGCAATTATAGAATGCCAACATCAGCAGCTAACTTGAAAAACAAAAAGGGGGAATAGTGATACTGGAGAAATCTCCTGTAGGTAAACTACATCAAACCATGATTACTTTAAATTTTTCACTTGTAACATTGATGGCAAGACACCTATGGAATTACACTGGTGTCAGAATAAACCACAGGACAGTGGTTTGGTTAAATGGAAAGATCCTGAGTCTGGTTTATGGAAGGTCCCAACCCTTTGTTAACCTTTGGTCAAGGATATGCTTGTGTATTTCCAGAAAACTCCTCCAAGCCCATGTGGATTTCTGCAAGGAACATTAAACTTCAACATGGATCCGAGAGAGGAATTGACCAGACTAATGAGGACCTTGCATCTGGAGCCTCACCCTGTAACTGTGGCTGCAGACAATCGACTACTCCAGCCACAGATAGCAGTAGCCCCAAGCAACACGCTGAAGATAAGGAATGGGAGGAGAACAAGACAGACCAGAAATAGTCCAGAGATGACCTGGGGGATGGCAAAGAAGCCTTGCCATGCTAGCAGTCACCAGTTGTGGGATGGTGCAGGTTGCCCTGGACAAAGCCAGAGAAGGTCAGACTTGCATTGTCATTGCCCACTGTTTGTGCACCATCCAGAACTCGAATATCATTGCTGTCATGTCACAGGGGACAGTGATTGAGAAGGGGACCCATAAATAACGGACAGCCCAGAAAGGAGCCTACTACAAACTAGTTCCTTAGATGCCTGGCAGCAATTAAAAAAGGACATGAAAGAACTCAATCCTTTTCATTGGATCTCCCTACATCTGCCTCTTAGCATAACCACTATTGTCTGTCTCATTCTTGTTCTTATATGTTTACTAGAGGCCCGGTGCACGAAATTCGTGCACTCGGGGGCGGGGGGGGGGGGGGTCTCTCAGCCTGGCCTGCACCATCTCGAAGTCTGGGAGCCCTCAGGGGATATCCAACTGCCGCTGAGGTGGGAGAGGCTCCTGCCACTGCCGCTGCTCTTGCCAGCCATGAGCCCGGCTTCTGGCTGACCAGCACTCCCCTTATGGGAGCTCCTGCATTGAGCGTTTGCCCCCTGGTGGTCAGTGTACATCATAGCAACCAGTCATTCTGCCATTTGGTCAATTTGCATATTTACCTTTTATTATATAGGATTTGTAGTCTGCAGATACGGAATGAAGAGTCTTAAGAGGACTCAAGCCCTACGGATGGCATACACTTTTCAAGATTTATTAAGAAAACAAAAAGGGGGAGATGCTGGAAGCCACCGCTTGCCAGTACTGTTAGTGCATCAAGGAATGCGGAAGGTCGATGGACCTTGGGCATTAGCAGGGCTGACGCTAAGCACCTCATCTGTTGAGATAGTGGTGGCTCAAGGCAAATTCCCTAACCTGATAATCCTTTTACTGTTTACCAAACTTTACCTTTGATAAGCCTGTATCTATTGCTAAAGGTCAAATGTGTATTCAAGTAAACAAAAAGCAGACCACCCAAAGGTCCTGTGTCTCTTCAAGAAAGACGCTCCTCCATCTGGCCCCCAATGCCTTCCAAATTCATATTACTTGTATAGTATTTTCATTTGTGTGTCGGCTCCTCCTTCAGATCATGAACCCTGCTGCAAAGGTTGTGGCAACAAACAATTCAATTTAAAAAATGGGCAAAGAACCTAAATAGGCACTTCTCTAAAGTGGACATACAGAATACCAAGAGACATATGAAAAAATGCTCTGAGAGATGCAAATCAAAATGACATGAGATATCACCTCACACCTGTCAAGAATGGCTACCAACAACAAATCAATAAACGACAAGTGTTGGCGAGGAGTGGAGAAAAGAGAACCCTAGTACACTGCTGGTGGGAATGCAGATTGGTGCAGCCACTGTGGAAAATAGTATGGATTTTCCTCAAAAAATTAAAAATGGAACTCACATTTGACCCAGTGATCCCACTTCTAGAAATATATCATAAGAAACCAGAAACACTTATCAGAAAGAATATATGCGCCCCTATGTTCATAGCAGCACAATTTACAATAGCTAAGATTTGTAAACAGCCTAAGTGCCCATCAGCAGATGAGTGGATAATAAAATTATGGTATATTTATACAATGGAATACTATGTGGCAAAAAAATAGAAAGAACTCTTACCATTTGCAACAGTATAGATGGAGCTGGAGAGTATTATGCTGAGTGAAATGAGCCAGTCAGAGAAGGATCAGTATCTTAATCTTCAGAGACTAAAATTACATGTTAGTACTGAGTACCTACTATACATTTAGGTGTTCAAAAACAAGTAATACATGGAATGTCCCCTCAAAACCTGTGCAATAACTTTAGGAAACCACTCAGGAGCCTCACTTAAGTGGCATGAAGCAATTATGTTCTTAGAAAGAAGATGATTTATTTGTTTTTGGCAATCCACACAAGCTCAATATTTACTTTAAAGCTCCGACTCAGTCATCATTTTTAACACATAACATAAAGGTGTCCAATTACTTCAATTAAATACTGTTTTTCTATGCTCATTAACATAGAGTTTTTCAATACTCACCTAAGGATATGTTTACTGATTTATACAGAGAGAGGAAGGGAGAGCGAGAGCAACATCGACCCATTGCATCCTGTATGTGCCCAGACTGGGGGATAGAACCC
The DNA here is from genome assembly GCF_028538775.1 of Myotis yumanensis. Taxonomy (NCBI): domain Eukaryota; kingdom Metazoa; phylum Chordata; class Mammalia; order Chiroptera; family Vespertilionidae; genus Myotis; species Myotis yumanensis. The sequence continues at coordinate 63,909,664 of NW_027223759.1, forward strand.
ACAACCGTTTTTTGTTTTGTTTTTTTGCATTGTTCTTTTTTAAATTATTATTATTGTTTAAAGTGTTACAAATAGTAGTACATATGTTTCCCCCCTTTTTTTTCCCAATTGACCTTCACCTTTGGATGTATGGGACAACACTCCAATCAACTGAGCTACTGGGCCAGGGCAAACAGATTTTAATATTTTATTTAAAAAGGCCCAGAACACTAAATGTAAGCCTTTATAGAACTATTGGAATTTGTGTCTTTGTTTTTATTATGTAATGTCCTTGGAATTCTTCAGCTTCTAATTCCTTGTTCCTTGATGACTTAAAATGCTTGACACATTTTTGGGGGCTTCAAGAATGAAAATATGACAGTGACCTGATGTGAACATTGATCACATCAATATGTTACACTTGAGTTTTCAGAATGGTCAGCATGGCAGTAACTCTTGGGAACCTGGAACAACTGGCAGGCTAAAACCTAAAGTTGGCTTAGGAGGCTTTAGGAACATTAGGAAGTAATATGTTGCAAGCAATTTTATCTCTGGGCAAGTCAATCCAATGTTAATGAAAATATTGCCTTGGCAACCTGATACAGAAGCAAAGGTGCTGGATGCAAAGATAAAACATTTTCAGTTCTAACTATAATTGACATTTGAAGACTTTACTCTTTATTTTAGCCTTTTGTTTCTAAATATCAATTGAGATATATTTTAATGTATTTATCTTTAAAGCTTTCAATATGGAGAGTGATGATTCAGACCAACTAATCAGCTAATAAGCCAATCTCTACTGCCCTACAGCGTCAAAGTCTCTGAAATAGGTTACATAACTTTTAGGGCATATATTAATTCTTGCTCATGGTTAGGCAGTTTTACTAGCTATCGATTTATTCTTTTTGTCAGGATGATATGCAAATTATAATCAGAAAATAGATGTTTACATAAAAACTATCTAATAAACACAGCAGGCAACTATAAAACATTACTATGATTTTTTACATTAAAAATATAAAAAACAAATAAAAAGAATTGACCAAATTTATAAGGAAATAATCCTGAAACCCTCAAATAAATTTCAAATTTAGACTATGAGGTCATTTCTTACTAGTTATAAAAAATGAATAAATCCAAACTTGTGACTACAATGGTAATTCTAACATTTCAAGCATGAACACATCACTACACAATTGTAATAATTTTATATTTTTGGCATGAACCCTTCAACTCACAATATTATTTTGGAAGAAAATAAGCCAGGATATTGTAATACTAGTGCTGTGATTTAATAGTATTATGTGATTAATACTGAATGATAAATAGATAACATCCTATACTATTTCATGTTTTCAACATCTATTTGTACCAGGCAGTACCAAATAGTGCACTACTAAATATGTTCTATTTGTCAAAAAAATTTTTTGGCGGCCTCAATCTATTTCATATATACAAGTTGTATAATTATAAAAATTGCATAAAATTATATAAAATATCAGACACACTGGGAAATTTCATATTATCAAGTCTTCATTAATCTTACAAAATACAGAAAGACTTGTCATAAGTAATTAAAATTGAAATTATATTTAGCAAAAATGTATGTTGTGAGATGATAATGCTGATGTTAATCTTTTTCATTTGTTCAGCAAAAGATATACAAGAGTAACTGGGTCATGCTCAATCATTATTTCAGAATTTTATACCCTTTGCAACAGCATGGATGAACCTGGAAAAATTATGCTAAATGAAATAAGACAGTCAGAGAAAGACAAATCTCATTAGATTTCACTCATATGTGTAATTTAATGAATAAGCTTAACTAACAAGCAAAATACAGATTCTTAGATAGAAAGTAGGCAAACAGCTCTGGTAAAGGGGGGTGGAGTGTGTTGGGATGGGTGGGTGGAGGGATTGAGCAAAAAAGAAAATAAAAAGAGCCGTAGCCAAGGACTCTCAGTGGTTAGAGTGTCGGTCGGCCCAAGCATGGGAAGGTCGCAGGTTTGATTTTGGTCAAGGACAATACCTGGGTTGCAGGTTTTATCCCCGGTCCAGTCAGGGCATGTGCGGGAGGCAACCAGTCAATGTGTCTCTCTTACATGGACATTTCTCTTTCCCCCTTCCCTCCCTTCTACTCTCTCTAAAAAGTCAATGGGAAAAAATATCCTCAGGTGAGGATTAACCAAAAAAAAAAAAAAAAAAAAAAAAGGAGAAAGAGAGAGAGAGAGAGAGATAGAGTGAGAACTCATGGACATAGACAACTGTGGTGATGTGGGGTGGGAGGGAGGTGAGTGGAGGTGGAAGAGGGCATGAAGGAGATAAATGATGATGGAAAAATAAATAAAGTTGGAAAAACACCTGTATGTCCTTTTTCTCTCCCTGAACACTTCAGTATTAAAGAGTATCTTTCTTAAAAAGAACTTTTATTCTAAATTTTATAATTTTCTTTCTAATACAAGAATACCCAGCTTTATTGTACTGCAATTTATTGCACTTCATAGATATTGCATTTTTTTAAAAATGGAAGGTTTTTTGCTACCCTGTGTTAAGCAAGCCTGTTAGCACAATTTTCCCAACAGCATTTGCTCACTTATTGTATCTGTGTCACATTTTGGTAATTTTTGTAATATTTCAAACTTTTTCATTATTATTATACTAGAGGCCTGATGCAAGAAATTTGGGCAAGAGTAGGCCTTCCTTCTTCTGGCTGCTGGCACCGGCTTCCCTCTGGCACCAGGGACCCGGGCTTCCCTCGCAGCCCTGGCTTTGTCCAGTCTAATTAGTATATTATGCTTTTATTATTATAGACTAGAGGCTTGGTGCATGAAATTTGTGCATGGAGGGTTTCCTCAGCCCAGCCTGCACCCTCTCGCAATCCGGGACCCCTCAGGGGATGTCTGAATGCCGGTTTATGCACGATTCTGGGGATCAGGTCTAAACCGGCAGTCGGACATTCCTCTCTCAATCCGAGACTGCTGGCTCCTAACTGCCGCCTGTCTGCCTGCCTGATTGCCCCTAACCACTCGCCTGCCTGCCTGATCGCCCCTAACCACTCTGCATACCTGCCTGATCACCCCTAACAGCTCGCCTGCCTGCCTGATCACCCCTAACTGCTCACCTGCCTGCCTGATCACGCTTAACCACCTCTGTCTCGGCTCCCACTGCAGCGGCTTTGTCTGGAAGGTCGTCCGAAAGGACATCTGGAATGACATCTGGAAGGTCATTGGGCTGTCTGGTCTAATTAGCATATTATGCTTTTATTATTATAGATTTGTTATGGTGATCTGTGGCCAGTCGTCTTTGATGTTACTATTGTAATAATTTTTGGACTCCATGAACCCTACCAATATAAGACCACAATCTTAATGAATAAGTATTAAATGCATTCTGACTGCTACACCGACCAGCTGTTCCCCCATCTCTCTTCCTCTCCTCAGGGCTCCCTATTCCCTGAGCCACAAGATTGAAATTGGCCAATTAATTACCCTACAATCGCCTCTAAGTGTTCCAGTGAAAGGAAGAGCCCATTGATATGGCAAACTGCATTGTTGTGTTATTTTAAGAAATTGCCACAGCCACCCCAACCTTCAGCGACCATCACCCTGACCAGTCAGCAGCCATTAAAGAGGCAAGACCATTCACCAGCAAAAGGTTATGACTCACTGAAGGCTCAGATGATGGTTAGCATTTTTAGTAATAAGTATTTGGAAATTACGGTGGTGTATACAGTGTTTTGTAGACATAATAACATTGTACACTTAATAGAGCATAGTAGAATATAAACATAACTTTTATATGCACTGGGAAACCAAAACATTCATGGACTTGCTTTATGGCAATATTTGCTTTATTGCAATTGTATGGAGCCAAACACACAATTTCTCCAAGTTAGGCCTCAATGTTCACTCATTCATTTATCAAAAAATATATGAACTAGCTTTAAACTCAATGAAATTATTCAAATCCTTTATTAAGGCCTCCTTTTTATCTGGCAGTTCTGTGCACTGGGGATACTGAAATTGGGAGGCTTGTATTGTGGTGATGGAGGCAGACCAAGACCCAGTTAGCAAATACATAAATAAAATAACTGCAGGTTATGTTAACTGCTATAAAAGAAATAAACAAGGGCATAGAAAGAGAACTGGAAGGGAGGAAAGGTTAGAAAAGATCTCTTTTACATAGATGACAGGTCCTGTCTGAGGAGAAAAAATTGACGTGAGACCTGAAGGATGAAAAAGAAACTAGCCTGAGAAAGGGTATTCCAGGCAAAGAAACGGCACGTGCAAAATTCCAGCACTGGACAGGAGCTGGGTGTGTTCTGGAAACTGAAGGATGATGATGCTGGAGTATGAGATAAGGGGGAGTGGTATGAGATGAGGTTGAAGAAACAGGCAGGGAGGGATTCATGTCAGGCCTTATTATTTTAAATCATGTTTTGATTTTGATTTTAATTGCCATGGGAGCCGTCAAAAGAATATAAGCACAGGAGTGACAAGACCTTAATTGCACTTGAGGAAGGTACCCCTTTTTTTTGTTGTGCTAAAGATGGATTGGGAGAAGCAATCTGATGGAAAGAAGTCTTTGTGACAAAAGCTGATAGACTGACAAAATTTTGACAAAAGCTGATAGTCTCATAACTATCTTCTAAACTAGTTCTTTGTATTTAACTCTGACTAATAATGATAGCCATAATTAAAATAATTAAAGAAATGGGTCATGTTATGTTGGAGATTGTAATAGCTCAGAAAGTGCACACTGGAAGTGTATGTATTTCAAAGTATTCAAAGATAACTAAAAGTTAATTGTCAGCATCTGTTATAAGGAAGGCAAAAGGTTTGAAACTACTTTTTTTTAAATGAAAGGACACTTCAGCCCTGCCTGGTGTGGCTCAGTTGTTTGGGCCTTGTCCCGTGCACTGAAAGGTTGCTAGTTTGATTTCCAGTCAGGGCACATGCCCGGGTTTCTGGCTCCATCTCTGGTAGGGGTGTGCAAAAGGCAGCTGATCAATGATTCTCAGTCAATAAAAAAAAATCTTTAAAAACAGAATTGAGGATTCTCACAGCCAATTGGCCTGGAGGTCAACCCCTCCCAGTGTTACTTACAACAATCAAGGCTTAACTACAACAAGTCTGTGCACAAAGACCACAAGGGGGAGCACCAAGAGTGTCCTCCTCAGGTCATTGGGGAGGCTGAACCACTGGGCCCTAGAGGACACTTAGCACAGAAAACCACTTTATCAACACAAGGAAGCATAAAAAATGAGGAGACAAAGAAACAGGACACAAATGACAGAAATGGAGGAAAGCAAACTGCTGGATATAGAGTTCAAAACCACACTTTTAAGGTGTTTGAAGAACTGTCTAGAAGCCACCAATAAATTTAGTAAGACCCTCGAAAAGACTGGTGAGACCGCCGATAAATGTAATGAGATCCTCAAGAAATCTAGTGAGACCCTCGATGTTGTGATAAGGGACCAACTAGAAATTAAGCATACACTGACTGAAATAAAGAATATTATACAGACTCCCAACAGCAGACCAGAGGATCGCAAGAATCAAGTTAAAGATTTGAAATACAAAGAAGCAAAAAACACCCAACCGGAAAAGCAAAATGAAAAAAGAATCCAAAAATACGAAAATAGTGTAAAGAGCCTCTGGGACAGCTTCAAGCGTACCAACATCCGAATTATAGGGGTGCCAGAAGAAGAGAGAGAGCAAGATATTGAAAACCTATTTGAAGAAATAATGACAGAAAACTTCCCCTACCTGGTGAAAGAAATGGACTTCCAAGTCCAGGAAGCGCATAGAACCCCAAACAAAAGGAATCCAAAGAGGACCACACCAAGACACATCATAATTAAAATGCCAAGAGCAAAAGACAAAGAGAGTATCCTAAAAGCTGCAAGAGAAAGAAAGTCAGTTACCTACAAGGGAGTACCCATACGACTGTCAGCTGATTTCTCAACAGAAACTTTGCAGGCCAGAAGGGAGTGGCAAGAAATATTCAAAGTGATGAATACCAAGAACCTACAACCAAGATTACTTTATCCAGCAAAGCTATCATTCAGAAGTGAAGGTCAGATAAAGAGCTTCACAGATAAGAAAAAGCTAAAGGAGTTTATCACCACCAAACCAGTATTATATGAAATGCTGAAAGGTATCGTTTAAGAAGAGGAAGAAGAAGAAAAAGGTAAAGATACAAATTATGAACAACAAATACACATCTATCAACAAGTGAATCTAAAAATCAAGTGAGGCCCTGGCCGGTTTGGCTCAGTGGATAGAGCGTCAGCCTGCGGACTGAAGGGTCCCGGGTTCAATTCCAGCCAGGGGCACATGCCAGTTGGGGGCATGCAGGAGGCGGCCAATCAATGATTCTCTCTCATCGTTGATGTTTCTATCTCTCTCCTTCTCTCTTCCTCTGTGAAATCAATAAATAAATATATAAAAAAATAAAATAAAATAAAAAACAGAATTGAATAAATAAAATAAAAATAAAAAAGCACACTTTGGTCATGACCACACACACATATCCAGCATAAGCCCAAAGATGGAGAATCCAGACAGATATCTGTAGAAGCTCAAGCAATTGCACAGGGATGTTCCTAAGAGACTTAGATATAAAAAGTATGTTTAAAAAGTAAAAGGAAAGGCACATAAATGCATTACTCAGCCTTCAAGACCTTAATTGATCTGACATTTGAATACTTCCATGACCACATTCTGTACTACTCTTTTCTTTAAAAAAAATTATTATTTTTTTATTGATTTCAGAGAGGAAGGGAGAGGGAGAGATAGAAACATCAATGATGAGAATAATTGATTGGCTGCCTCCTGCATATCCCCTACTGGGGATCAAGCCTGAAACCTCGGCATGTGCCCTGACTGGGAATCAAACCATGACTTCCTGGTTCATAGGTCGATATTCAATCACTGAGCCACCCAGGCTGTACAACCCTCTTCTTGATAAATGACTCTCCAGTCACATCCTTTTTTATATTTCTTGAACATGTCAAACTTATTCTTGATGTTGGGCTTTTGCAGTTGTTATTCCTTCTTTTAAAACTCTTTTAATATTTGAGCTCAAATATCACATCAAAATATTATCTTGTTTATTTTCTTCATAGCATATGTTTCCAACTAAAATAACATATTTATGTGTTTATTGCCTTTCTCCCATCACCAGAATTTAAGCAACAGAGCAAGATCTTTGTCATTTTCATGGAATTATCCTCAGTGCTTAGTTTAGCATCTGGCACATTTTAGGCCTTCAATAAATATTTATTGACTGGAAAGAAGGAAGAAAATTAGAAAGAAAAGAAGGGAGGGGAAAAAGACAAGCCATGTGAAATAAAAAAGTCAAAAAGTTTATCAAGTCCAAAATGAAAAATCCTAAAGACATAAAAGAAATTTTTTAAAGTTATAATGGGAACAAGAAGACGATTAAGAAAAAGACCTTTACTTGGATAAACATTGTAATAATAAAATGAAATTAAATTTCAATTTTGTTTCTATTTTCTTGATCAAAGAGAATAAGCCTTATGTCAAAATGAAAACATAAATTTGATTAAGAATAAATCATAAAGGAATTTGGCTTCCAACCAAGATGGAATAACAGGGGTCAGAACAACAACAACAACAAACCAAAGCCGGCAAGATACATGAAACAGTGATTTTGAAGTTACTAGATACCAGGCAATAAAAGACAGTGAATCCTCAGAAACAGGAAACAATAGAGATGAGTCCTAGAACTGCTCTAGTTTATGCCTTGAGGGACTTTCCAGTCTGTGTGCAGAGGATAAACCCAGCTGGAGAACAACAGACTCTCTAAGTTGAGGAGACACAGCTGAAGAGTCAGGGGAGCCCAAGGCAGTCTGAGCTGCAGGATGAAGAGCTGGAGAAAACAGAGCTGCTGAGAGAAAAATGCAGAGTTCTACAGAGAGTTCACTTAGAGAATCCAGTAGGGTACTGATTAGTGCACACATCTGAGGACTCCCAAGGCTGAGAAAAGATTTCCCTGAAAGAATAGTACAAATGGCACTTGGATCTCAGACTGGGCTGACAGCTAGAAAAATTCCTAACTCATGAGGTAAAGGGTAGAATACTCAGAAGTGTCTTGCTCAGTATTGGGGAATATGTAGACTTAGACCAAACACTGTTCTGGTACCAACTAATGAGTTTTAAAAGTGAGACCTGAAAGGATCAAATTCTTATTTCCAAGTCACTTAACTGCATTCCAGAATAAAGTGGAAAACCATATAAAGACACACAAAATACCCAGAATCTAACAAGAAAATATTTACAATGTCTAGCATCAAATAAAAATTGTCAGCTGGCTGTGTGGCTCAGTTAGTTGAGCATCACCCCATGCACTAGGACAGTGATGGCGAACCTTTTGAGCTCGGCGTGTCAGCATTTTGAAAAACCCTAACTTAACTCTGGTGCCGTGTCACATATAGAAACTTTGATATTTGCAACCATAGTAAAACAAAGACATATTTTTGATATTTATTTTATATATTTAAATGCCATTTAACAAAGAAAAATCAACCAAAAAAATGAGTTCGTGTGTCAACTCTGACACGCGTGTCATAGGTTCGCCATCACTGCACTAGGAGGTCACAGGTTCCATTCCCGGTCAGGGCACATGCCCAGGTTGCAGGCTCGATCCCCAGTGAGGGGTGTGAAGGAGGCAGTTGATTGATGTTTCTTTTTCATTGACGTTTCCATCTCTCTCTCCCTCTCCGTTCCTCTCTCTCTAAAACCAATAAAAACAAACATTTTAAAAATTATCAGATATGGAAAGAAGCATGAAAATAAAACACATAGCGAGGAGAAAAATTAATCAATCTTGGATGAATCTCCAGGGAATTATGCTGAGTGGAAAGAGTTAATTACCAAAGGTTACATACTATATGATTCCATTTATTTAACATTTTTGAAATGACAAAATTTTAGAAATGAAGTATATTAGTTATCAAAGGGGTTAAGGATGGGGTAGGGTAGAAACAAGATAGAAGTGAGTATGGATATAAAGAGGGAGCATAAGAAATTCTTGAGTTGATGGAACTGTAACTTCACTATGGTAGTGGATATATAAACCTACACATGGGATATGATTGTATAGAACTACACACACACAAAAGGCACACAAATGAGTACAAGTAATATTGGAGAAATCTGAAAAAAATCAGTGCTTTGTATCAATATATTCTGGTTATGATATTTTATTAGTGTTATAAGATGATACCTTTGGGGAAAACTGGCTAAAATGTACATGAGATTTCTCTGTATTATTTCTTACAAGTGCATGTGAATCTACAATTAACTCAATAAAAATTTAATTAAAAAATTAATTGAAACTGATCCAGATAGATTTTAGAATTAGTAGATAAGAATATTGACACAATTATTATAACTGTATTCTATATGTTCAAAGATTCAGAGTGCTGTGAAAGAGAGGAAAACGTACCCAAATTGAACTTCTAGAGTAAAAATGGTAATTTCTGAGATAAAAAATACACTGGACGAGATTAACAATGGATTAAACATTGCAGAAGAAAAGACTAGTGAACTTGAAGAAATAGCAACAAACTAAAATAAAACAAAGAAAAGAGGCTGAAAAATAAAAGGAACAGAGTATCAGTGATCTGTGGGACAATTCAAGTGACCTACTATAGGTGTAATTATAATCCTGAAGGAGAGTAGTGAGTGAAGACAAAATTTTTTTTGAAGAAATAGTGGCTGACATTTTCTCAGATTTGATGAAAATTATAAACCTGGAAATTCAAGAAGCAAAATAACTCTCAAGCACAAAAAGCATGAAGAAAATTTACTTGAAGATATATAATCAAATTGGTCAAAACCAGAGATTTTTAAAAAGACCTTAAAAGCAGCCAGAAAAAAATCCCAAAACAAAACATGTCATGTATAGAATAACAAAGTTTGGGATGATTATGAGAATCCTTAATGAAAACAATTCTGGGGCGATAAGAACACATATGTAATACTTTAATCAATCAAGAAAAAAAAGAAATATTAGGATGACACAATACTCATGTGGATCAAGGAAACTATACTTTAAGTAACAGTTTTAGTGATAGCAGTTAACTGGGTTTTTGTTTTCAAAGAGACACAAGCTAAGACTATACTAGGTAAGCAGATATTGCTATAGTCAATGAAAATGGCTAAAATTCAAATCTTCTAATACCAAGTGCTCCTAAGGATAGGGATAAACTGGCACTCTCATAGACTGTTAGAATGTAAAAATTGATATGGCCACTTTGGAAAGCTGTTCGGTGTTTCCTATTAAATTTGAATAAATAAATAAAAAATTCAAAGGGAAAAAAAGAAAGAAAACAATTCATGAGAGAAGACTGTGGGCTCTTATTTTGAAAGTATTAAGAAAGCCCCCAAAACCTGTCAACCTAGAATTCTACATACAGCAAAATATCTTTAAAAAGTTAAAGTGTTATAAAGACTTTTTTTTTACACAGAAGCTTAAAGAATTTTTATCACTAGCTGATCTGCACTACAAATAATGTTAAACAAAGTCCTCCAGGAGGAAGCAAAATAATAACAGGTTGAAATTTGGATCTAAGAAAGACATGAAGAGCACCAGAAATAGTAACTATATGGCTAAATATATAACATATTTTTCTTATATTACATTTCTTTGAATATAGCCCAAAATTTAAATTTTAAAAAATGCAGTGTAGGGTTTATAACACATGAAAAAGTACAATATGACAACAATACCACAAAATCCAAAGGGTGAGAAATGGCTGTATTACATTAATTCTAAGGTTATAACACTACAAGTGAAATGAAATAATATCACTTGAAGCTAAGTGGTGGAAGTTAAAGATGCATACTAAAAAACTCCCAAACAACCACTAAAATAACAAAACAAAGAGTTATAGCTAAAGGGCCATTTAAAGGATATAAAAATGGAATCATCAAAAGAATATATGTAGAGGAAAAAAATACAGATAGGATAAACAGAAAATGAGAAACGTGATACAAATAGCAAAATGATAGACAAATCCAACCATATTAATAACCATATTAAACATAAATAGCCTAAACACCCTGATTAAAAGGCTGAGGTTGCTACATTGTATATAAAAAAGCAAAGCCCAATTATATGCTGCCTACAAAAAATAAACTTTAAATATAATAACACAATAGGTCAAAAATAAAAGTATGGACAAAGATAAATCTTAACAGTAATAAAAGAAAGGTAGAAGGGGAATTATGATAGTCAAAACTTAAAACAACCCAAATATCCATCAATTATGAATAAATTAATTGTGGTATATCCATATAGTGGAATATGACTCGGGAAAAAACAACTATTGACTTATGTAACAGCAAGAATAAATCTCAAAATAATTATCCTGAGTGAAAGAAGCCAAATGAAAAAAGAGTATATACTATATTATTCCATTTATATAAAATTTTAGAAAGTGCAAATTAATCTATAGTGATAGAAAACAGATTAGTTCGTGCTTGGGGAAGATGGGAAAGGGGTGGGGAGAAAAGGGAGGTAGGGATAAGAAATAAATATAAGAAAACCTTTGGTGGTTATGGATATGTTCAGTATCTTGATTGTGATGATGGTTTCTCATATGCTAAAACATCTAATTGTACTACTTAATTATGTGTTGCTTACTATATGTCAACTATATCTCAATAAAACCATTACAAATAAGTAAATAAAAAAAGGACAACTCTTCCTCACAGAATTCCAATAAAAAATGCAGAAGGACGGAGGGGAATTAAAAATCACTATTAGAACACAGAGTACTAATTGTGGCAGGCGTGATCCATTAATGAATGCCAAAATTAGTAGGCGAAGGTTTAAGAAGAAAGAGGATATATCCCTGTTATCAAAGTATTCCCTTCTAAATATTAATTACAAAAGGGGAAAGTAACTTTAAACGGAGGAACCTGACAGATATCCCCTAAAACAAGGGATCAAGGTAAACATCCCCAGTAATAAAATTTATCAACATCATGTGCCACCGACTTTAATGCACTGAGAAAGGTACATCACTTAGAAATATTTGTCCCCCAAATGCATAATCTCTATCTAATCAGGAAAAAACATCAGATAAACCCACATTGAAAGATATTCAACAAAATGCCTACTAGTACTCAGTGGCAAGGTTATGAGAGATAAGGACAAAGGAACTCTAACTGATTGGTGGAGACCAAGGATCCATGAAAACTAAATGTAATGTGGGATCCTGGATTGTACTTAAAAAGAAAAAGAACATCAATGGAAAAACTGGTGAAATCAGAACAAAGTCTACAGAGTTTAATTAACAGTATTGTACCAATATTAATTTCTCAGTTTTGATAACCGGATTATGGCTATGTAAGATGTTAACATTAGAGAAGGCTATCCAGAAATGCTTTGTACTCTTTTTACAATTCTTCTGTAAGTCTAAAATTATTTCAAAATAAAAGTTTTTGAAAAAGAGTAACTCACAAGCTCCAAGTGAAGAAATAGTAACATATCCTTTACCTGCATGTTGACCTACATGAGTGCCTGAAATGAGAGAACTTGGAGATGAACTGACTGGATGATGATGGTAATCTTTGAAGAACTAAAGAGACTAGAAAAGATGTTGACATGCTAGATAATGAAACTGTTTCTAATTTTTTTAAAAAAGAAAAGAATGTGCAGAACTGAAATTATAAATCAGTCTGGATTTAAACCATGCTTTTAAGTCTTGCATGATTTCTGAAGAAATTAATAAACAGTCTTACATGTGTTTAGAAGGAAAGCCCATGGTAACTATGAGTAGTTTGGCTTCACCAAGAACAAGTCATGTCAGACTAACCTCAATCATTTCCTGAAAGTATTTCTTGCTTGACAGATCTGAAAAATGCCCTAGACCTAGATAATTTGATTTTAAGACAGTATTTGGCAAAGTCATTAGAAATCTTGTGGACCAAATGGTGGTAAAATAAGGGCTAGATGATATTTCAAAACTTGTATATATTTATTATTGACTGACTATTTACAGATTTGTGACTCACTGTCCAAGGTCAATCTCCTATTAGGGAGAGTTCTCTGTTGGCAGATCCAAAGGCTTTTTTGGCAGTCCTATCCAAATAAACATTTTCCATTAACCAGGATGAAGATACAATGAATTGGAAGAATGGCTGATGGTTACAGAACAGAATTAAGATCCAAATATCTTTTAAGGGCTTTAAAAAAATCACCTTAAAAATAATGTTAAATGAAAAATGTAAGAGATATAATATATTGTATATGATGTAATAATAAAAAGACATTTTGGGGCTACCTCAAGTTTAGTAAGTTTTACCGTACAATACAGTTGGTAGAAGTGCTAACAGGATCATACTTATCAGAGAGTGATATTCAGCCTATTTTAAAATGAGGAGTTCTGATAAACTTCATATTTCATTCATCTAATTTCTTTAAATCATAGAAAAAATGAAAATAAACAAATCTTCATGATAGATGGAATTTCCAAATCCTTTCAAACAGGAATCTTTCTTGGGAAAAAATCATCCTCCCCAGATAGCACAAGAACCAGGTTCTCATTAAAACCAATTTCTGATTATATTGGTGAATATATGTAGAACAAACTCTCTGTTTGTACAACAGAGTAGCTTATTTATTAGTGTATGATGGCTATTAATTAGTATATGTGCTAATTTGGCACAGGGCCAGGATAGTAGTAGAGATAAAGCTAGAGAAAATAAAAAGAGGATAAATACTTATTAAGATCTGGTAAGAATGCTGAGCAGTTATTTACTGATTGTATCTTAGGTGCTAACCTTAACTAGAACCCATTCTATTTTATTTTATGTATTAGGGTTACATCTGAGATTTCATTAGATAGAAGCTTTCTACAGTTATAAATAAAATAAAATCCCCCAAATATCAATGATCTATTAAAATGTGAGGATTAGAAGACAGAAGTATAGGGGCCACAGCATACACACTTGTGAGTGAACCAGAGAATAATAAAGCCAAATATAATCAAGTAGGCCACATAATAAGTTTGTCAGGGATTGGTAACCATTGCTAAATAGTTTGCCTGAATATCAGTCCTTTTCCACTTCATATATTTTTATTTCATAGAGAGATACTGAGGGCCTGAACTAGGATTTTAAGAGTGAGAGTAGAGAGAAGGGATACAATTGCATAACGTTTGAGATTTGAAATAACCAAGTCTTTGTAATTGTGGGACTTGAGGATTATAGAAAAAGTTTAGGAAAGGGATGACATATACATTATAATTCACATGCTACCCTAGTCATGGTCCTGGCAGAAAACAAGATGATATAATCAAATTGGGTAATTTGTGGAACACTTTACCTACGAAGATGTGGGCAAGATTTAGGGGACCTGACAAGGGGTAGAATGTGACCCCAGGCAGTACTGGGGATCCGTTATCACCCCTAAATCAGGAAAGAGTAGTTTCTGGAATGGAGGAGGGTGTTCACAGAGTTGTGTCCTTTGGTAAAGGGATGCAGCCAACCTGTGGCAACTGCTGTAATAATCCGAATGCCACTGCCCTCTCACTTTCTGATCTGTGATTGCCTCCCAGAAAACCCAACCAGAGACAGAGGGCAAGAAAGCTTTGATGTAGTCCAAGGGGTGAAAATAAACAGGGTGCCAGTCCTAACTGATTGATACTGGTTGCCTGAAACAGTATGTATAACAAGATTCTGTGATGTCATTCAACATCATTAGGACAGACAACCACAAGAGGCATAAGCTTACTATGAGAATGGGATGAGGTAGTGTCAGCATGTGTGCTCATGAGTCCTATGTCTGTAATAAGTATAGGATGGAGGAATGGTAGAATGCTTGTCATATGTTTTCCAACCCTGAACTATGAAGACTTTCATGCTTCTACTTTGCCTCAATGGTAAATGGTTATATCATTAAATGAAACAGAATTATAAGAGGAACACATTTAGAAGCACGGTTGATAAATTCAGTTGAGTATATGTTGACCTTGAGGTACCCAATGACCATGCGTGGATATATGAATCTGAAGTTCTTTGGGGAAGTCTAGACTAAAAACGGGGAGTTTGGGAATAAATAGTTTATTTGATAAATAGTTTATTTGATATTTATCACATAAATAGTTTATGTGATAGTTGAGACCAGAAAAATCAAGAAAATACAGAGTAATAGGAGTTACATATGGAATCTGAGGAATATCAACATTTCAAATGGGGGCCTTAGAGAAAGCCCACAAAAAGAAAAAGAACAAGATAATTCAACAGGCTAAAAGCAGCACCATAAAACTGTAGATCCACAAAACCCAAGGGAGTAGAATATTTGCAGAAGAAAGTTGCCATGAATGTCAAATGTTGAACAAACGGCAGTAAGATGAGGACTAACAATTTTCCACTGGATATGACAATTGGAAGATGACTAGTGCCCTTGGTGAGAGTAATTCCAGGGATATAATAAAAGACTAAGCCAAATTTCAGTGGGATGAGAGTTAATGAGAGATACGGATGTGAATATGGCGAACATTATTCTTTTGGGTACAATAAATGAGATGAAAAGGAGAACTGAATTCATGATAGCTTGATGAAAACAGGATCAAAGAGGATTTTTTAAAAGAGTGGCAATAAAAATTAAAGTATGAGGAGAAGGAGCAAATGAAGTGAAATTGAATAAAGAAGAATGAGGACAATTAGAGATGACTAGAGCCTATTCTACCAACATATATATTCCTAATGAAAAATGTCTTGCTCATAGTACCTGGCCACCAATGCACAATTCATGGTGTAATTCCTTAGCCCTCAATACAGGTGATTGACTAATGGTAGCCATATAGATTGGTTAATGACTACCTGTTATAACAAGATGAGTCGAGCCTATTGGATTCTCTTTATTAGGAGTATAAACTATGAAACATGGAAATAATTGGCTGGCTAGCAGTGGAAATTCAGATGAAAGGGTAGTACTCTAAAAAGAAAGACTAGTACAGCAGTAATGAGTCATATTATAATTGAAGTTAGACAAAATAAAAACCATGAAGGTAGAGCATGAAGAAGCTAGCTTTTAGAGAAACAGAAGAGGACAGAGATGCGTGGAGAGAGGCAGGAGAGGCAGAGATTCCATGAAAGAGCACGTCTCTCTAAAGAAGGGAGGGAGGGAAGGAGGGAGGGAGGGAGAAAGAGAGCAAGCTGCCTGATAGTCCACTGCTATCCATCTACTAACTCTCATTTTCTCTTAAAATGAAAGTGTTTCTGTTCTCAAATTCCAAACTCCAACCCTAACAGAAGAACTAAAAGCAAAGACATGGAGGAGATAAAAGGAGAAAAGAAAAAGTCTAAGTGAAAAGGGTTGGCCTTGAACAGGAAAGGAAAATCTAATCCTCAGTGATCTTAGAAAAGAAAGTAGGATGGGTGTTGATGCAGGTGTTGGAAAGAAGTTCATCAAATACATTTATCAAGAAACAAAAAAGGTTAAAATTAAATGAGTAAAGTGTCCAACTAAAAAAGTTGGATAAAAGCCACAGAGTAAGCCCAAAGAAACAAGAAAAAAATAATAAGTATCAAGGCAGGTGATATCTTTCTACACTAATAAAAGAGAAACATGGTAATTAGCATACGACCGCTACCCTTCCCATTGGCTAATCAGCATATCCTTATGCAAATTAACTGTCAGCCAAGATGGTGGCCGGCAGCCAGGCAGCTGGAAGTGAACATGAGGCTTGCTTGCTTCAGTGACTGCAGACTCCAACGTTCCCCACCTGACTTACCAGCCTCTGAGCTGCAACTCTAAGAAACTATGTACTATGTTGCAAATAAGAAGCTAAACAAAACCCCAGAAACCAGCTTTCAGCAGGCCCGGGATCTCAGAGCTGGAGTTATACATTGTTTCGATTATAGAACTGAACCAAACCAGATGCCTGTTTTCAGCAGCGGAAGCCTCAGAGCTAGAGCCAGAGCTAAAGCTGGCCCAGAATAAAAAAAGAAAAGAAAAAAAGGAGCGGTTGGGAGCTTCAGTCAACTGCCACCCTGAAAGCAGCCCTCAGCTCCTCACCCAGACTGGCCAGGCACCCCAGTGAGGACCCCCACCCTGAAGGGTGTGTGACCAGCTGCAAACAGCCATCATCACCTCATCCAGGCTGGCCAGGCACCCCAGTGGGGACCCCCACCCTGATCCAGGACACCCTTCAGGGCAAACCAGCCGGCCCCCAGGCCTCTATCCTATATAGTAAAAGGGTAATATGCCTCCCAGCACCAGGATCAGTGGAGCCCCGAGGCCTCCTGGCACCGGATCAGCGTGACAGGGAGCAGCGCCCAAACCCCCTGATCGCCCTGCGGCTCTGTGTGTGACAGGGTGCGGCGCCCCAACTCCCTCCCCCGCCCCGACAGGCCCTGCTCTGTGTGTGATGGGGTAGAGCCATAACCTCCCCATTGGCTCTGCCCTGAGTGTGACAGTGGCGGTGCCCCAACCCCCTGATCCGCCCTGCTGTGTGTGTGACAGGGGGCGGTGCCCTAACTCCCCTATCGGCCCTACTCTGTGAGTGATGGGGGGAGCTCCTCAACCCTCTGATCGGCCCTGCTCTGTGCATGACAGGGGGGAGCTCCCCAACCCCCTGATCGGCCCTGCTCTGTGAGTGACAGGGGGCAGTGCCCCAACCCCCCTGATGGGCCCTGCTCTGTGAGTGACAGGGGGCAGCGCCCCAACCCCCTGATCGGCCCTGCTCTGTGCGTGACGGGGTGGCGCCGCAACCTCCCCATCGACCCTGCCTTGAATGTGACAGGGGGCGGTGCCCCAACCCCCCAATCGGCCCTACCCTGAGCGTGACTAGGGGTGGCATCGCAACCTCCCAATCCGCCCTGCTCTGTGCATGACAGGGGGCGGCGCCCCAACTCCCCAATCAGCCCTGCTCTGAGCCCGACCAGGGGCTGCACCTAGGGATTGGGCCTGCCCTCTGCCACCCGGGAGCAGGCCTAAGCCAGCAGGTCGTTATCTCCCGAGGGGTCCCAGACTTCGAGAGGGCACAGGCTGGGCTGAGGGACTCCCCTCCCCCCACCCCCGAGTGCACAAATTTTTGTGCACCGGGCCTCTAGTATAAATATATCAACAACAACCAGAATAACAACTAACAAGAAAGAATAACCAACTAAAAAGACTTATTGTTTAAAAAGATTAATAAGCAGACATCAGGCAAGACTGCAAAAAGACAAAAGGGAGAATGCTTAGAAGCTCTAGGTTATAAAGCTTAGGAACCAATGAAATCAGCAGTTTATTGTTTTGATTTTGGGAGTGCACTATCTGTATCTCATATGGCTTCAAGATCTGCCCCTGCCTAATCTGTGAAGATGACAAAAGGCTAAGATGTCTTTGGAAAAGGGAGATGCCAATCACAGACCTTTTGGCTTTTCTGTTTTGTTATTTTAACTAGTTAGGGGCACAGAGACCTCTGGGTAATATACTGTTTACCTTCCTTAGAGTCAGACTTTTGACTCTGGAGGTGATTTATTTCATTATATCAGTATCATAGGGGTTGAAGAAGAGATTTAAAAACTTACAGAAAACAGATTAGGTGAACATAAATTTAAAAGATTAGATAGGAATAATTTCCCATAGGACTGCCATACTTCTCAATTCTCTAATATTTGTGGTCATCTTTTTCCTTTATCCAGAAACTCTCACCGGAGTGAGAGCTGAATGTTTTGTTACAAGGCCTTTATCTGTAGCTCCCTTAGTCTGTATAATACAAAACATATATACCTATATATCTTGAAAGATCTGTGGTCTATAGTTTCTGGAACTAACTAAATCTCAGTAACGCAGAGGTAAAAGAAATACACGGTAACTCCTAGTGGAGAATTACAGGTTATATTTAAGAGGTCAAAGGGCAGTGGATTTTTTTTTAACTTAGTTTTAAAATGTTCAGATTTGCAATTACATTGACTGAAAGAATGAAAGTGAATCTTCCATTGTAACCATTATCCCCTAAGTAAATATTGGACTAAAATATTTCTTTAAATAAATCAAGAGATAATAATTACTAAGCTCAAGTAACGAAGAGTGGGATGGACTTCACAAATGCTGTGTATTTTCCAGGCCTGACAGACGAACACAGGCATCCAGCGCAGAGCCTGAGCAGAGCCTGGCTCTCCTTGCTTTTCAAGTTGCTGTTTGATTTAAACCAAGGTATAAAAGGACTGTAACACAACCGTCCCATAAAAGGACTGTCACACAACGAAGCAGTAATTTGGAGGATGGGCCACACCTAGAGAGGCAGGGCACAAAGCTCTTTCAGTGTTCAGGCTCTGGTGCACATCAGGGGTTCCTGAACGTGCCTAAGAATTAGCAGTGTTGCTCGCTAACATGCAGATGCCCAAGCCGGTAATCTGACTGGGAAGCCAGTGGGTAGCATTTAGGCACTGGGCTTTTTAACAAGTGCCTGCAGGTAGTTTTGATAGAAGTGGAAGTCTAGATACAACATATTGAAAAAGCATTGGTCTACAATATAAAAAAGAAATAGAACAGTTGGCAGTTCCCGCATTGATTTTGTTAAAAATGAATCAAACTCCCATAACAAATATTTGGAATTTGGATTCATGCTATGGTAGTGTGAATTGTGTACAGTGCTCTTATGATAGAAATAGCCATGGTAATAATGAAATGTGATATCATGTCTTCCAGAAAACCCATTCTAGTATGAACTTTATCTATATTACCAGAAACACAGACATTTGCAATAAGTAGCACCACTCATATTCAGAAAACAAAAAGCAATGAAGTAATTTCTACTTTGTGAGAAAAAAGTAAAACAGTAATTTACATAATGCAGTATACCAGACTGAGGGGAGCTATAGCAAAAAATTATTAAATGTTCAATCTGTTTTTCAATAATTCAACACAAGTCAGAGAGAACAGAACAACAAATGGATACATATAAAGGTCAACAGAAATATTACTTTATAGAATACATGTTGTATATCTATATCCCTTGAGGAACAAATGCAAAATCTAAGAAAAATGAATATTAGCTTATCTGTTTTCAGAACAATGATTTGCAAATATATATTTGCTTTTATCTGACAGCTTTATCAATATACCTATTAGCTTTCAGGCTATTAAGCTTTGACAAGATGCAGAATAATTGAAGAAATATGCCTATTGTAAATATATCTGGAAGCTTCCATTAATTCTTACTTTTATCCTTTCTAAAATCAGGCAGATGAACATATCAGACAGGAATGCTGTCTGCTGATAAGAAACCTATTCTTTGTTTTAGGTGACCCCCCCAAAGTACATTTCTTGTAAAATATATGATGTCAAAAGAAAAGCATTCTAGAGTTAAAAATTACTTTCAGGCAGGAAAAAGAGATTTAAATTACATTAAATCATCTGGATCTCTGCTAGGATTTTTCTCATATTCAGTGCAGAGAAGTAAGAAGTCACTGAGTCATTCAGTTTGAGCAAAGCAAGAACATGCAAAAAATACAGCTGGGCTTCAAATTAAACTGGTAAATTATTTTTGTTTGTATGCTAAAATATACAAACTATTTTTAGGTATGGATTATTTCCTATTAAGTACTGCTCTTTAACATTGTTTTCTGAAACATCTAAAAAATAATCAACATTTCTCTAACCTCTTAATGGAAGATAAAAAATAGTTTGAAATATAAGTCTAGACTATCCAAGATTAAATAAAATATTCAGAAACCTCAGAATGTTTTCTTCTCTGGTCTCTTCCATTATTAGGTTTATTAGAGTCCTGGGAGTTTCAATTTGCTAGCTGGAAATTTAGTCTTTGCAGACTGATGTAGAATGATTTGTGATTATGCAAATCATTTTTCTAGAGAAATATGAAAACATTTCCAAAGAGGTTAATATCAAGAACTTCTGAACACTAAAATGTGTGAGGTGCATGTTCTATTTAAATTTTTTAATTAAAAATTTGTCTGGACGGAACTGAATTTCCCTAAAATTCATATGTTCAAGCCTTAACCCACTAATATTTAGAGACAGGGCCTTTAAGAAGATAATTAAGGTTAAATGAGGTCATAAAGGTAGGGTCGTAATCCAATAGGTTGGTGTCTTGATAAGCAGAGGAAGAGACAACAGGGGTGGGAGGTCCTAAAAGAGGCCAGGTGAGGACACAGCAAGAAGGCAGCTATCTGCAAGCCAAGGACAGAAGCATCAGGATAAACCGAACCTACCAATAGCTTGACCTTGAACTTTTAGCCCCTAGAACTATGAGAAAAGAAACATCTATTGTTTAAGCTATCTAGTCTGTGGTAGCTTGTTATGGCAGCCCTAGAACAGCAATATAATTATATCAGGTATATAATCCTATATAATAAGAGAGAAACATGCAAATTAACTGTCCCTCCACCACAAAGATGGCTGCACCCACAGCTGAGGCCCAGTTCCCATAATGAGCCTTAAGGAGCAATCAGCAGGGACTTGAGGCCTCGCCCCCTCCTGCACACACCACCCCCCCCCCCCCCCCCCCGTGGGGCTTGACAGGGGACCTCAGGCCGTGTCTCCTGCCCGGCACCAAGCCAGGGGACCTGAGGCTGTGCCCCCCACCGGGCAGGGCTTGACAAGGGTAGGACCGGCGGGTCTGGATCTAGCCCAATGAGGGGGGCCAGCTGGGTCTGGGTCTTGCACGATTTTGAGGCACACATGGGTGGGTGGGGACTTGACTCTGGGTCCCATGGTGTACCCCAGACTCTGACAGGAGGAAGATTTTCATATACATTTTACTAATTTTCTTTCATCTCTGACACTTCTATTAGAGAGAAAGGGCAAATAGCAATATTAAAATATTTCCTCTAATTAATCCCCTTTTAATGTGCACGAATTTCGTGCACTGGGCCACTAGTAAGTATATATTATGTATCCGAGTTATAAAGCACCTATATATAGGAAAGGCTAAGTGACCCTCTGACCTTCCAACTGTCTGACCGGTTGGTACCTATGATGGGCACTGACCACCAGAGGGCCGATGCTCAATGCAGGAGCTGTGAGCTGGGGTGATTTTACAGCAGTGGTTCTCAGGTGATGCATCCCAGAAACCAGAGAGGAGGGAGCCCTATTCCTCACGGGGCCACACGATTCAACCTTCAGCCATGGGTAATGTTGTTCCTGGGGTACTGTCAGCCCCGAATCTGGTTTACTGCACATTTGCATTTGCGTTCCATACCCTGTAAGATAGCAACTTTGCAGAGTGCCCTCTTGCACTCTAGGGCCTCTTGGGGGATATCAGAGAGCCAGTTTTGGCCTGATTCCCGCAGGCCAGGCTTAGGGACTCCACCTGCCAGAGGGACCCTACTCACTCCACAGACACTCCATGTGTGGCTGCCGGGGAGGGATCATGGGAGGTTGGCTCCACAGCATGTCCGGCCCATCTCGCCCAGTCCCGCTCTGCCAGCCACCTTCTAATTAATTTCCTTTCAATGTGCACGGATCCGTGCACTGGGCTGCTAGTAACAAAATAACTACCCACACTAACTCTCTAATTGCAAAGTCCCTGCACCAGAGGGAATCATTATCGTAAATTTTGTATTCATCATTCCTTTGCTTTAGAAAAAAAAAGTTTTATCATATATTTAGGTAGTATCTCAAAACAATATATTTTGTTCAATTGGTCAAATTGTCTATCCCTCTGCCAATACTATCACACTTTCTTAAATTCAAACCTTATTATCTGACAGAGCAAATTTAATTCTTCTTTAGGAGTCTGTTGGCTATTCTAGGCTGTTTTTCCATGTAAAATTTAGACCCAAGTAGAATTCCTCAAAAACCCTATTGGAGTTTTTCACTGGAATCACATTGCTCTATGAATCAATTTGCAAAAAAACGAACATTTTGCTTATGTTAGAAATTCAACTTATTTTTGCATATTGATTTTATAATTAGTCACCTTGCTAAACTTTCATATTATCTACACTAATAAAAGAGAAACATGGTAATTAGCATACGACCGCTACCCTTCCCATTGGCTAATCAGCATATCCTTATGCAAATTAACTGTCAGCCAAGATGGCGGCCGGCACCCATGCACTGAAGCGAGCAGGGAGGCTTGCTTGCTCCAGTGACTGCGGACTCTAACGTTCCCTGCCTGAGTTGCCGGCCTCTCAGCTGCAACTCTAAGCAACTATGTACTATGTTGCAAATAAGCTAAACAAAACCCCAGAAACCGGTTTTCAGTCAGCCAGGTTCAGCCAGCCGGACCGCAACATTGTATCAAATACAGAAGGAAAAACAAAGGCCAGAAACCGGCTTTCAGCAGCCGAGGCCTCAGAGCTAAAGCTGGCCCAGAATTAAAAAAAAGAAAGAAAAAAAGGAGCTGTTGGGAGCTTTAGTCACCCGCCAGCCGGAAAACGGCCCTCAGCCCCTCACCCAGACTGGCCAGGCACCCCAGTGGGGACCCCCACCCTGATCCAGGACACCCTTCAGGGCAAACCAGCCGGCCCCCACCCGTGCACCAGGCCTCTATTCTATTTAGTAAAAGGGTAATATGCCTCCTGGCACCGGGATCAGCGGAGCCATGAGGGCTCCCGGCACCGGGATCAGTGTGACAGGGGGCAGCGCCCAAACCCCCTGATCGCCCTGCGGCTCTGTGAGTGACAGGGGGCGGGGCCACAACCTCCCTATCCGCCCTGCTCTGTTCGTGACAGGGGAAGGCGCCCCAACCCCCTGATCAGCCCTGCTCTGTGCCTGATAGGGGGGAGCTCCCCAATCCCGATCGCCCTGCGGCTCTGTGTGTGACGGGGGGAGCTCCCCAACCCCCTGATCGCCCTGCGGCTCTGTGTTTGACAGTGTGCGGCGCCCCAACCCCCTGATCGGCCCTGCTCTGTGTGTGACAGGGTGCGGCGCCCCAACCCCCCCACCCCGCACGGGCCCTGCTCTGTGTGTGACAGGGTAGAGCCATAACCTCTCCATCGGCCCTGCCCTGAGTGTGACAGTGGCGGCGCCCCAACCCCCTGATCGGCCCTGCTCTGTGGGTGATAGAGGGTGACGTCCCAACCCCCCTCCACGGGCCTTGCTCTGTGTGTGACAGGGTAGAGCCATAACCTCCCCATTGGCCTTGCCCTGAGTGTGACAGGGTGCAGCGCCCCAACCCCCTGATCCGCCCTGCTCTGTGTGTGACAGGGGGCGGTGCCCTAACTCCCCTATCGGCCCTACTCTGTGAGTGACAGGGGGGAGCTCCTCAACCCCCTGATGGGCCCTGCTCTGTGCGTGACAGGGGGGAGCTCCCCAACCCCCTGATCGGCCCTGCTCTGTGAGTGACAGGGGGCAGCGCCCCAACCCTCTGATTGGCCCTGCTCTGTGCGTGACAGGGGGTGGCGCCGCAACCTCCCCATCGACCCTGCCTTGAGTGTGATAGGGGGCGGTGCCCCAACCCCCCAATCGGCCCTGCTCTGAGCCCCACCAGGGGCTGCACCTAGGGATTGGGCTTGCCCTCTGCCACCCGGGAGCAGGCCTAAGCCAGCAGGTCGTTATCTCCCGAGGGGTCCCAGACTTCGAGAGGGCACAGGCCGGGCTGTGGGACCCCCCCTCCCCTCCCGAGTGCACAAATTTTTGTGCACCAGGCCCCTAGTCCTATATAATAAAGAGGTAATACACAAATTGACCATCACTCGAACAAACAAGATGGCTGCCCCCATGTGGTCAAAGATGGCCAGCAGAGGAGGGCAGTTGGGGGCAACCAGGCCAGCAGGGGAGGGCAGTTGGGGGGATCAGGCCAGCAGGGGAGGGCAGTTGGGGGGGGACCAAGCCTGCAGGGGAGGGCAGTTGGTGGTGACCAGGCCAACAGGGGAGGGCAGTTAGGGGTGACCAGGCCGGCAGGGGAGGGCAGTTAGGGGCAACCAAGCTGGCAAGGGAGGAAAGTTAGGGGTGATCGGACCAGCAGGGGTGGGCAGTTGGGGGCAATCAGGCCTGCAGCAGAGGGCAGTTGGGGGCAATCGGGCTGGAAGAGGAGCAGTTAGGCGTTGATCAGATTGACAAGGGAGTGGTTAGGGGGTGATCAGGCTGGCAGGCAGAAGTGGTTAGGGGCAATTAGGCAGGCAGGCAGGCAGGCGAGCAGTTGGGAGCCAGCAGTCCTGGATTGTGAGAGGGATGTCCAAATGCCAGTTTAGTGGGATCAGGCCTAAACGGGCAGTCGGACATCTCTCAAGGGGTCCCAGATTGGAGAAGGTGCAGGACGGGCTGAGGGACACACACCCCCACCCCCGTGCACGAATTTCGTGCACTGGGCCTCCAGTGTCTAATAGTTTACCAGTAAATTAGTTTGTTTCCCATGCAATCATGTCATCTATATAAATGAAGGCAGTTTTATTTTTCCTTTCAAATGCTTATACAGTTGTCCCCTGGATTGGGAGTCTGGGGGTGGGAGGATTGGCTCCAGGAATCCCTGTGGATACCAAAATCCCAGAATGCTGAGTTTGTTTTGCTGAGGATGTTTTGTCTTTTTCTATTCTCTGGAAGAGTGTGCAAATTAGAAATGATTTTTTTTAAAAGGTCAGGGGTTGGTTTTAGCCATGCAATACTAGTATTTGCATATAACCTACCTAATCCTCCTGTATACTTTAAATTACTCTGAATTATGTAGAACACTCAACACAATGTAAATGCTATTAAATAGTTGTTATACTGTATTGTTTAGGGAATAATAACAAAAGAAAGTCTGTGCATGTTAAGTACAGACACAACCATCATAGGCCTCAGTACATAGTACAGGCACATCTCATTTTACTGTGCTTTGCTTTATTGTGTGTCACAGATGTATTTTTTCACAAATTGAAGGCAAGACCCTCCACCAGCAAAAAGATTATAATTTGATTTTTTGTAATATTCACTTAATTGTGGCGGTCTGGAAACAAACCCTCAATATCTCTGAGGTATGCCTGTAGATATTAGCTACAATGTAACATTTCCCCCCTAAATATTTTCAATCTGTGGTTGGTTAAATATGGGAATGTGGAGCCCACGGATACAGAGGACCAGCTGTACTTGATATTTCTTCTCTGTTCTTGCTGTCAGGACTCTGACCTCCAGTACAATATTAAATGGTCTTATTCCAATTTCAAAGAGAATATCTCCAGTATTTCGTTGGAAAAAATTATATTTGATGCATGTGCTTGATAGATATCCTTTATTAAGTTAGGGAACCATCCCTTCTTCTCAAATTTTCCTAAGAACTGAACCCCTTCCCTCCAATTAGTGAGTCAACTAAATAAAAAAAAAAATCTGTTGAGCTGATCATGCCTTTTCTCCTTTAATCTGTTAATGTGCTAAATGACATGCATAGTTTTTCCCCTAATATTAAATTACACTTGTATTCCTTCGATGCCCTCCTTGGTCATGATATATATATTTTTAAAAAAACACACTGTTGTAATAAATATAAAAAAATACATTGTTGTATTCAGTTTGATAATGTTTTGTTTAGGATTTGATATTAACATTTATGAGTGAGAGTGAATTGTATTTGTAGTTTCTCTTGCTGTCTGTCTGGATTGAATGTTAAGGTTTTAATCTTTGGTTTAGATATTGAGGTTTTGATATAGATGATTTGATATAGATAATTTTGCTGAGTTTGTTTTGCTG
Organism: Myotis yumanensis; assembly: GCF_028538775.1. Taxonomy (NCBI): domain Eukaryota; kingdom Metazoa; phylum Chordata; class Mammalia; order Chiroptera; family Vespertilionidae; genus Myotis; species Myotis yumanensis. The sequence goes on from NW_027223759.1 coordinate 63,936,247, forward strand.
AGGATGTTTTGTCTTTTTCTATTCTCTGGAAGAGTGTGCAAATTAGAAATGATTTTTATTTAAAAGGTCAGAGGTTGGTTTTAGCCATGCAATACTAGCAGTTTTTTTAAATGAGAAAGTTGAACTGAATATTTAATTCTTTAATGGTTACATTTTTTTTTTTTTTAGTCACTCCTGGTAAGCTATGTTCTTAAGAGTTTGTTCATTTTATCTAAGTTTTTGTAATTTATTGGTATAAAAATTTTCATAATATCTTTTAAATCTTTATTGATTTATAGGTATGTACCCTCCCCTTTTTTACTGATAACATTATTTCTGCCTTTTCTTTTTAATTTTTAACAGATTAACTTTCAGAGGACTATTTTATAGGTCTTTTAAAAGAACCAATTTCAGGCTCTGTTGATCCCACCTGCTAAATGCAGGTTTTACATTTCATTAATTTCTGGTCCCTGCTATCTCATTCTTACTTTTTCTTTTCTTTTCTTTTTTTAAGGCTGTTGATCATTTTCTAACTCATTAAATTGGAAGTCTAGGTTATTATAGTTCAGTCTCCCTCCCTTTCTAATACAAGCATTTAAGATTATATATCATATAAATTTGATATATTTAGTTTTTGTCCAGTTAAAAGTACAGGTACTCCCCACTCTCTGCAGGTTCGTGTTATGCCACTTCACTTTTACGGAAGACCTACATTAGTATAGTAATGGCTTTCTTTCATAAAAGTGAAAATCCTCTTCAGATTTCTTTCAGTTAGCAAATACAGGCAAGAACAGGTCTTCCGTAAAAGTGAAGTGGCAAAAATGTAAGCTTTTGAAAAGCAGGGATACTCCTCGCTTTACATTTTTTCAGCATAGGAACGTTTTCCTAAGAATGCTCTCTTTTTAGAGAGAGGGGAAATCTGTATTTCCTTTTGGTTCATGATTTAGTCAAAGGTCTTTTTAAAAAACTGTCAGAATGTACAATCATCTAAGAATTCATCTTTTTGCTGTTGACTTTTATTTATATGTCAGAGGATAGGATCTCCAAGACAATTCTCTGAAATTTATTGACTGACACTTTGTGGTAAAATGTGACCCACTTTTGTAAATGGTTAATCACTTGAGAAGAATGCATATTCTCTAATTGTTTGGTATACAGTTCTATACAGAAAAATGTGTGTTAAAATTTATTATGATATTGAATTGATCAATTTCCTCCTTTAATATATTAAATTTTAATATTTTATTTTATCTTGAGACTATTATGGGTATAGAGGCTTAATATTATTATATATTTCTAGTGAACTGAATCTTTCATTTTATGCAGTGACTCTTCTTATCTCTAGTCATGCTTATTACATTGAGATTGATACCCCAGATTTTTATTGTTCGGTGTTTGCCAAGCAGAACTTTTTATTATCCTTTTATTTTCAACCTTTTCATGTCTTACTCTTTTGCTTTCTATTTGTCCCACTCTTCCTATGCTTAAAAAAAGTCTCTTCTTGCCTTAAAATATTGACTGAAATAATTTTTATTTGTTTGATACTTATTCTATTTTCTCCTTTCTTTTGGATTGGACATCATACTCTCCTTTTATACTTTTTTAGTGGGTTACCTTGGAAACTTCACTATGCATACAAATAATCCCTGTTGTATCCCTTCCCAAGCTCTCATGCTATTGCTAATATTATATTTTTATCAAGTTTTTCAACCCCTGAAACTTTAAATATCTATATAAAAGTAGTAATAGTATTTTTTGTTGTTGTTGTTAATCTTTACCCAAAGATAATTTTTTCACTGATTTTTAGAGAGAGTAGAAGGGAGGGGGAGACAGAGAGAGAGAAACATTGATGTGAGAGAGACACATCGATTGGTTGCCTCATCCTGAGCGGGGTGGGGATCAATCCTGGAATCGAATCTGGGACTCTTCAGTCTGTGGGCTGATGCTCTAAGCACTGAGCAAAACTGACTAGGGCGGTAATCATTTTTTATATGGATTTTATTTGGTTTACTCTCTTTTGTCTATTTTTCACTCACCATTGCTTCTAGCATGTCATGTTTTCTTTTGGAATTATTTTCCTATTATACTGTCATTTTACTGATTTATTTTTCTTAATCATTTTCTTTTAGAATTTCCTTTAGTTCCTATCTATTGTTGGTAAACTCTCTGTTTTTGGTTATCTATCTTTTTTTATATGTTTGACTTGCAAGAAAGTTTGCTAGGCACCTAATTTTAGGTTGATACGTATTTTCTCTAAATATTTAAGAAATATTCCATTGATTTCTAGTTTCCATGTTATTATTAAAAAGTCTGCTGTCCATTTTATTGTTTCTCACCCCTGAGCCCCTGCCTCAGGCTGCTTTTAGTATTTTTCCTTGTCTTTGATGTCCTGCAGTTTTACCACACAATCTCAAGGTCTGAATTTCTTTTTATTCCTCTTGCTTGTTATTTATTGTGCTTCTGCTATCTGCAGACCACTCTTCTTCCCCATTATGGAAAAAATTATTAGTTATTAGCTCTTTATTATATATCCTTCATCTACTCTTTTTTTTCTCTGTGGGAGTCTTTGATTAATCTCAGAATTTCACATTTGAGCCTGAAAATCTCTACATTTTTTTCACATATTTATTTTTCTATGCTGTATTCTATCATTTTAAAACATCTCTTCCAATCGTCAATTTTCTCTTTATCTAAGCCCAAACTGGTATATAACCTACTCTACTAACTGCTTGTCTATTTATTCTTTTAAAAAATTTTATCTTTATTGTTGAAAGTATTACAGATGTCATTTACATAATACCATAAATTCTAAATAAAACCATGTATGTGTATACAGTACAGAAACTATATATACATAACATATCACATGTACCACATGTATGCATATGTGAGCACACATGTTTACATATATAAATATATATATATATCTTCCAAACTCACTATAAATTATGTATGTATATTACCTGATGTCATCTTGTCCTTTAACACAAATGACATTACCTCAGTCCTCCTATAGGGACATGTCCTAACCAATATTATCAATTCACAGGAACATAAAATCATGTGATTTTACAGTTTCCTATTGATTCCAAATTTCATATATGTATCACCTCTTGTTGCTGCTAACTGCTGCTGATCTCTTCCCACTGTGCCATAATTCAGTCACTGATCTCCTTTTCAGAGAGAAAGAGGGAGACTATAATATTTGAATTAGCCATTTGTGTATTCTAAACTTCAATGAATTTAGGAGAAAATGAAGCACACAATGTTTGATAATTGTTTTATCCTGTTTCTGCTCTTTTCTCTCTAAAATTTCTGTTTGCTGATTGTCCAATATACAATTTGTACAACTCTTGCCTTTACATTAAGTGTGACTTTCTTGTCTTATGTTACTTATATTGGTTCAGGTCATAGCTGTGGTACATTTACAAAATGGAATACTATGCAGCTGTAAAAAAAGAAGGATCTCTTACCCTTTGAGACAGTATGGGGGGACCTGGAGAGTATTATGCTAAGTGAAATAAACCAGTCAGAGAAAGACAAGCATCGCACGATCTCAGTCATATGTGGAATCTAATAAACAAAAAACAAGATAAAAAAAATAGATCCAGAGATAGAGAAACATGGAACAGACTGAGGAATCTCAGAAGGAAGGATTAACTAAAGAACTTACATGAATATATGCATAACCCATGGACACAGACAATAGTGTGGTGAAGGCTTGGGAAGAGGGTGTGGTGTGGAGTGGAGGGGGTCAATGGGGGGAAAAAAGGGACATCTGTAATACTTTCAACAATAAATTAAAAAAAAAAAGACCACAGAGACATTCTGGAGCTCCCTCTACCATGAAAATGATTTAAGTAATCTAGTGTTTGAGATACCATATTTTTATCATAATATCAAAATCCGTATGTTGCAAAGGATGGCTTGCTGAGAATAAATTATTCAGGTGTCTGTTTACTCTTAAAGACTTCATTCCCACACCATGAAAATGATGAAGTGATCTAGTGTTTGAGATACCATAGCTATTAAGGAAACCTCTTGATTTTGTCATTACTCAAACTTTAGTTAGCAAGAGATGTTTTTATTAGGAACACCCATGAAGTTGAAAAAAATTTTTTTCTAGATGGTGATTTTATCATAATATCAAAGTCCCTATGTTGCAAAAGATGGCTTGCTGAGAATAAATTATTCAGGTGTCTGTTTACTCTTAAAGACTTCATTCCCACTCTTCTAGACTCTGCTTTGTATTAAATGAGGTGAGGAGTTTGTAAATCCTGGCTCTCCTAACAAGTTTCCTAGTAAAGTCTTCAAACAAGAGGCACCTAGAGAAGATGATAAGGAAAGAGTTGCTTTCTAAGCAGTAGGAATAAGGTGATTCCAGAACCCAGAAGTTTGGGAAGAGGCAGAGACTTTTTGGTTATTCCAGCTGTGGCTGAGGTGACACTATACTCTAGTGAATCCAACAGTAACTGCAAGAGCATGTCAGTGGATTTACTAGTATGCTTACCGGCTCCAACCAGGCAGTGCTAGCAGCTTCTGAGCTCTGCACACTACTCCTTTCCCTTTTTGTTTCGCTATGACAGTTATCCTCTATTTGCTCTTCTGATGCTCTCTAATAACCTGTGTAACCAATTCCTCGTATTAAACTGTCTCTTTTTAGAACAATTAGCAAAACTCCTATTTTCCTGCCTAGATAATAATACATCTATCCATTAAATATTTCTCTTTTATTTCAAAAATTACGTTTTCCAATTTCGTAAGTTCAATTCTGCCGGACTATTTTTTTAAAAAACATTTCAGATGTGCTTTTATACATTTTATATCAGCTAATTCAATATCTGTAGCCCTTGGTGGGTCTAAATCTTAATTTGTCATTTCTGCTAACTCTCACACACGGTGGCTTATTTCCTTCTGTGTTTGCTGGACTTTGCTTATGAAGTTGACATAATCTGCAAACAAAACAGGAGAAAAATAACTCATCTGGGGATCTTAAGTGAGAACTATTTCTCCCAGCTTCTCCATCTTGCTCTTGGCCTATAGCTTTCTTTCTAAATTAAGTGCTATTATTTTCATTTGCCACTAAGTCAACTCCACTTGTCTTGTATGTTTACTACTGATGCTCCAGTTTCAAACCAAGGTTTGTTAAGATTTTACTCCTACCTGTGGAACCTGGCAATGAAACAACCTTAAGTTTTGTGCAAGATTTGGTACTTTTGGTATTAAGACAGCCCTTAAGAGTAATCTGCTATACTATTAGAAATGGATGTCTTTATACTGGTTTTCTACTTATTCCACCTCTGTGCTATTTGAGTATTTTTTAAATAATATCATTTTTGATAATAATATTCTGGTTTCTAAAAAAATTTTAATATAGTAACACAGATTTTAGCAAGTCTGTATTACATCATTTTTCTTTTCAATTAAATCATTTAATTTAAACACTAATTAATAAAGTATAAATGCCAATTTCTTACGTTTATCTGTATTATTTTATGTGATATACCTCAATCTATCAAAATTATTTTCACTAAGTACAATAACAGATAAAATTTAAATCTCACTAATATTAAAAGTGGAAAGATGGAAGCCACAAAAATTTTATTACTTTCCAAATAAGTCAATGGATAGCCAGTAACTATATGCTTGTAACTACCTAATCACACATTTGTAAATATTTTTTCTATGTGTATTAATAAAATAAACATAAGTTATATCAAATTTAAGTCAATTTTAATTGGAATAATGGACACTATGAGGCTACATTAAGATAAAACTAGAGCCCTGGTCGGTGTTGCTCAGTGGTTGGAGTGTTGGCCCAAGCACTACAGGGTTGTGGGGAACCCAGTCAAGGACATGTACTTGAGTTTCAGATTCCTCCCTAACCCCTGGTCAGGGAGCATCCAGGAGGCAACTAGTCGATGTGTCTCTCTCATATCGATGTTTCTCTCTCTCCTTCCCGGTCCCTTCCGCTCTCTCTGAAAAGCAATGGGGGGGGAAATCCTCTGGTGAGAATTAACACCACCAACAAAAAAAGATAAAGCTAGCCAAAATTAATACATAAAAATGCACTGATTAGAATTAGTGAGTTATTTCAAGACAGAATAAGATACATATTTCTCTTTTTTTAATAATAGAAAAACTTTAAGCATTTCTGGTAAGGAAAAAATGTTCTTTCTAACATAGCTGATGAGGTATTTATGACATAGTATAAAAACTGAAACTACCTTGATAAAAAGATGAATTATTTATTCTACCTAAAAACCATACAGAAAGAAATTTAATCATGCCCTCATACTTGCAAAGCTATAACTTATTAAGCAGTAAAAGAAATGCTTAAAGTAAGAAAATTAGATGTTACCCTTCAATATTGGAAAGGCATGCTTCTAAACTCTTAAACAGGGTAGCAAATTGGAGGTTAATTTAAAAAATAGTAATATGATTCAGGTCAACTTTGAAATTTATCAGAAAACCAAATGTCATTAAACTGATTTTTCTCTATTTTATCTTTGCTTAGAATAATTAAAGATTAATACATAAAATCATTTTACTCACATAAACTATCACTTTTAAGGAGTATATATAGAATACTGCAAAATGCATTAAAAGAAAAAGACAATTTATATGGCTTATCTCTAGTTCCTTGCATATGCTCTGAAATACTAAAGGAAATATAGAAAAGTTTTTAAAAGAGGGCTTCCAGGCTCAATCCCAAATCTTGATTATAACATAATAACTAATTTCTGCATTGTGAGTGCATCTTTCCAAGTAAATTTAATGTGATGACAAAATGACAACCTTAACAAATATGTACTAACTCAATTCACCAAATTTTTGACACACAAAGTTTAATTCAAAGTCTGAACTAATTTTCCGTTTGCTTACTTTCTTCTTATAGGTACTCACTGTCAAGACTATCCTTGAAGAAGGGAAAGGATATAGACTATTTATATTGTACTGAAGGGGCAGAAAGTATTGGAGGAAGCAAGGAATTCCTGGAGGCCTGCACAGAAGAGATAATTTCTCAACCTCCTGTTTAGATTTATATAACACATTTTGATGAAAAGACTTTAGGAGAAGCACCAAGAGACATATAATTATAGCATCAATGGTCATTATTATAAGAATCACAGAGAAAGAGGCAAAGGCAGCATCTGTTTATTTGCATAAGTTGTCCACTAAGCAAAGGCGTAGTTTCATCTTAGTGGCTCTCAACTGGCAATGATTTTGGAATCCAGGGGACATCTGTCAGTGTCTGAAGACAATTTTGATTATCATGATGGGTGTGTCTGTGTGTGTGCGCACACTACTGGCACCTAGTGGGTAGATACCAGAGATGCTGCGAACACTCTACAATCACAAGAGCACACCCTCAATAAAGAACTTTGCATCCCCTAATGTCAACAGGGCTGCGGGCGAGAAACCATGCTCTACAAGATGTGCTCTTCTCTTCCAGTTCAAGCATGAATGGTGGCTAGAGGGGCTAAGATGAGGTAAAAGTGACTCACAAGAAAATACTTTGCATATTTACTGAGAGCGAAAATTAGGATACATTTCCCAGAGAAAGACAATGGCCTGTAGATGATTGTAGAAATTTTAAGTGATGCAATGAAGAGTTAAAAGTTAATCTAGTTCACTGTTATCTGTGGACATTGATCACCTGTGCCTACCACAAGGTTTTGAACACTTTCCTTATCTTTGTTAATTTTCTACAATGTGACCCCAATCTTTGTAAGGCAGAAACCAGAAAACTAGCATTTTCAGACTGTCTCACAGCAAGGAAAATACCTTAGGTCCCAGCAATCAAATTCAGAGTGTGATTTGAAATTGGAAACAAGCAACCTGAGGATGTAACTCTTCTTGGAGAACTTGATTTGTTGGTGGAGACATTAGGTTCTTTGGGGATGACAGAGGTGTTCAGACTGATGCAACAACATAAGTGCTGGCTGCCAGTGGAAGCGGTGTTTTGGTAGAGGGTCTCCTAGAATATACTTGCACAATGTTATTGACTAGGTCACTTCCGAGCTGACTCTCTGGTCCTGCAGGATCTGTTCACTCTCTAATTACTACCTTTTAACATATCTCCTTTATGGTAAAACTGACCAGAGAGAATTATGTTATTTGTAATAAATAATCTTGACTGATACAAAAATGTATGATTTATAAACATTTTTTCCCTAAACTCCTTTTTTATTAAAGAATCAGCAATAGGCTTGAGACACACTATTAAACCATAGTGTCTGGATCTGGTACTTATAGGATTTTTAATAAATAATATGCATTACTAATGAAAGGATGCCAAAGTAAAGAAAAGTCCAAGGATGTGACATTCAGGATCAATATTTAACAAAATATTTGTAGACAGTAGGTATTAAAGAATGTTAGCTAAGAGGTTAACTTGAATTCAAAATAAAATCAATAAAATGGAATAGTGATCAAGTATTTAAAATAGTATTGTTTTCTAATGTTCAGTATAAAAAGTACACATACGAGTAAAAAGAATGCTCTAAAATATAAGTATAGTCATATGTATGCACAGCAGAAAGGAACCTAGACATGGCAATTAAAGAGGGCAGTATAAATCTCTATTATTGTTATTGTGCATCTGTTGTACCCAGAGTCCTGAGAGGATGTACTATGTCCTTCACATCTCAGCCCCAGGGAAAGGGAACAGACTGGTCACCTTCAGCTCCCCTATTATGGGAAAATCAATGGGAGGCCAGCAGGAGTTAGGCCTTAATTTTCCTCTCTTCAATACCACTTTACATTTTAGGTTGCACTTAGAAAATATTCAATAAGCACTTAACTAAATGTGATTTATGGAGATAAAAAAATAAGAAAGCAGCTCTGGCCAGCGTTGCTCACTGGTTAGAACATCGGCCTGCATACCAAAGGGTCTTGGGTTTAATTCTTGGTCAAGGGCACGTATCTGGGTTGCAGGTTTGATCCCTAGCCAGCCCTGGTCAGGGTGCATGAGGGAGGCAACCAATTGATGTGTCTCTCTCACATGGATGATTCTCTCTCCCTCTCCTCTCTCTCTCTCCTCTCTCTCTCTCTCTCTCTCTCTCTCTCTCCCTCCCCTCCCCCATCCTTTCTACTCATTGTAAAAAAAAAAAAAATCAATGGAAAAAATATCATTGGATGATTAAAAAAAAAAAAAGAAAAAAGAAAAGCAGGACACCTTAGTAAGACTTAAAAGAAATACAGAACCTGGTCTCATTATGCTTAGTATTGCTCAAGGGTCTTTTATATTGCAAAAGATAACATGATAACTGAGGATTATTAAATAACTAGAGACCCGTTGCATGAATTTGTGCATCAGTGGGGTCCCTTAGCCTGGCTTGTGGGATTGGGCCGAACCGAAGGACCTCACTGGTGCATGATCGAGGCCGGGGAGGGATGGGGGAGGTTGGCCAGCCAGGGAGGGACCGCAGGAGGGCTCCAGGGTGTGTCCGGCCCATCTCGCTCAGTCCTGATCAGCTGGACCCCAGCAGCAAGCTAACCTACCAGTCGGAGCGTCCGACCCCTAGTGGTCAGTGTATGTCATGGCAACTGGTTGACTAGTTCTGGTCATTTGGTCGTAAAGGTCGCTTAGGCTTTTATATATATAGATACCAAATATACATTCAGAATGGTCCCACATCTTTTTGACTTTGTAATTAAAAAACACTTGGGCATATGCATGTACACACAACACTGAGAAATGTACTTATTTAGTCTGGAACAAGTAATAGACCTGTGTGAAATGTATGTATTAAGCTTTGCAACAATTCTGGGTATGAAAAATTGCTATTAGTTACCATTAAATCAGTAGTCAGGCAAACCTAGATTCAGAACTTAAAAGGAAAGACTGAAAAAGGAGTGTGTGGAGGAAAGCCACAAAGTCAATTATTATATTATGAATAATTCTAATTAGTAAATACTTACAAAAAAGATTTAGTCATTGATGACTATTGAGAGTATTTTATTTGGCTTGTGTTTTCATTGAGGATTTTCCAATAAATGTAATTGGTTTTAGAGTCACAAGAAAAGTGACTTGCGTGTAGACAGAAGCTTTGTCCAATTTTTAATTTATGCCGTCATCAATATAAAGTCAAGTCAACACCATTTGTTTGTACTTTTCAGTATCTTAAGGATTCTATTATACTGTGGTTCAGAAAGTCTTATAGTTTATAAAGTACGGGAAAGCTAATGGATACTTTTATGATAAATAAAAGCAAAGATGGTATTTGTAAAACCTCTCCTTTCAATAACAAATACAGAAGAACATGTTTTTATTTTTTGCTATAGCAGACACAAATCAATAGGAATCATCACTGTGTTAGGTCATTATCTGGTTTTTCAATATGCACTCTCACTGTAATAAAATGCTATCACTGAACAAGAACTATTATGCACCGAATTAATGGAAATTTATCAAAATCATGAGTGGAAATAAATAAGTAAACAAATTCTTATCAAAGATATTCTTTTTCCCTTGCTCCTTGAAAACTTTGAATAATTAAGCCTATTAAAAATCAGGACTTCCTGTTTTTTCCTATTAGGTATTATATAACTAATTTTTCATTTTTCACTGAGGTCTGTTCTTACCTAAGTTAAAACTTAATTTTGTGGCCATATAAACAAAGATTTCTTTTAAAAATTAAATAAAAACTACATACAACTGAACAATGTGTTTGTTCCAGTATGCAACTAAAAGGTAAGATGTGGGTCTTCATTACACTATAGAGAACTAATCAGAACAACTACTCAAAGGCTAAAATTCCTTTTCCTCAGTTACCTTGTTAGCAGAGTTAGTGAAAACTATCGGCAGAATTGTAGAAAATAACAATGACTATGCAACAACACAAATTCAAGTACAAGTGACTTTCTGTATCATACTTAACTATTAAATTCCTAAAACTACTGTATTTTCTTCCACTTATTTCACTTCACTTAAACTCATGTTCTCTTTGTTAATATTTCCTACCTTCTTTTTTTGTTTGTTTTGTTAATCCTCACCCAAGGATATTTTTCCCATTGATTTTTAGAGAGAGTGGAAGGGAGGGGGAGAGACACAGAGAGAGAAACATCAATGTGAGAGAGACACATGGATTGGTTGCCTCTGGCAGGGGCCCCAACCAGGGCCAGGGATCAAGCCTGCAACTGATGTACATGCCCTTGACCAGAATCAAACCTGGGACCCTTCAGTCTGTGGGCTGACGCTCTACCCACTGAGCCAGACCAGCTAGGACTTCTTTTTACCTTTCATTTTAATTGCTGTATTCCCACTCTCGTATTTAGAAAATCTCCCTCTTCGTACAAGGCTGTTTCACCAAATTCAGCCTTACTACTTTTCAGAAATATTGCATTGTAACACTTTTCCTAGTGGTGACGGTTCATAGCGTAATTATGACTTGCTGTTTTTTATACGTGATGATGAAGGTAATGATCCAACAATTATTAGTAGGCTATGAGATCCATCCTTTCCTACTAGAAATCCAACTCATGGCTTCTAGTAGTAAAGGATGGGTTTACAATAATGAAGCCATAATGTTGCCCCTGGGTAACTCTGAAAGCCAATGGTGTGAGTTGTAAGGCATGAATTGGTATATATCAGTTAACCAGAAAGAGCCCAACAATCACAAGAAATAAGATATTTTCTTAGGAAAAAAATCCACACTATTATTATTATTTTAGATACTTAATATAGATGACAAGATTGTATTTGTTGTAACACTTAGCATATCATAGACATTCATTAAGTTGCTAATGTTAACAAGGCTAATGTTTACCTTCAAATAAGCTGATTTGGATCACAAAATTCACCTACTGTTTTTTCTAGTACATCTTTGTTAATAAAAAAAATCACTGACTCCCATAACTATCCAGTATGGGTTAGGAGTTCTAACTTTATACCTCTATAGTACATTGTGCTTATTTTTATCACATTTACTATATTGCATTGTCATGGTTCAGTTTGCCTGAGGACTATCTCTGTCTGCAACTTTAACCCAAGCACAGTACCTGGAACATATGTACATGATTTAGGCTGCATAAAAGAATGAATAGAAACCAAAGCAGCTTTTCAACAGGACTTTCAATCACTAACACTAAGAGTGAATTTATTGATTGTTTTATAGACAGGCCACTAGATAGATATATGAGAGTCATAATATTTGTATTATGGGAAAAAATTACTGGAAAAAAATCACTTTCCTATTCCTGATTTCTATGAATCTCTAAGAATAAGGAGAGCAGAAAACCAAAAATGGCTTTCACAGGAAATGTAAGAAGATGATAAGACCATTTGAAATAATACAGGCCTCAACTAGAGATTCTGTGAGTTTCCTTCCCATTCTAAGACATCAGACAGTTTAGAGAAGCTTTAGCAAAATTTTGAAACTCCTGAAGTTCTGGAATTAACCTGGTATTTATAACCTCGCTTCCTATAACATTTTTTTTCCTGTCAGCTGTCTGTTGATATGCTGCAACCTTATTTTATATTCAGGTTACAGAAATACAGCAAGAATGAGTTTCTTTCTTTTTTTTAATATGTTACAATAAAATTCTGGCTCCAAATTCTGGTGTGAGACAATTATTCTCTCACTAAAAAATATGAATGAGGAAAAAAGTAGGTCAATACTGGTGTTGAATCCTTTCTTATGTGAGAAATTCAAGATTTAATTCTGCAAAATAATTTTACATGATAATACATGACCATTTTCTCAGAGAAAGTATATGGTCATTAAAATGGCAAAAATATTATTGACATGTGTTATTCAATACATTTTGAATGTAGACTATAAAATTGTTGGTGGGATTATACATAAAAATAAAGATTGAATATAATTCATTTTTTAAAATGCTTATACATTTCTCTTTCCTTTGAAAGCTATTAAAATCTTCCCCAAGAAGAAAGTCCTTCATCTCTCTGTTTTTGATTTAGACTCTGGGTGATTTCAGATACCAGGTAATATCTGCATCTATGACAGCCTTTGTCTTCCCATGGTCTATTAAACAGTAAATATATTTTAAAAATTGAACTATAGTGCTGTTTAGTCCTCTGGGTTTACTTTGACTTACCAACTCTTAATGTCAAGTAACTAAAATATAATATTTGACTTCTGAACAGAAACAAATATTAACTTGCTTATAAAGAGTATATAGCTTATGAATACAAAGAAGGCAGAATTTAGACTCTGAGAAAGGTAAAGGAATAAATAACTTTACCCACTGCATATAAATAGACATAAAATAAAAAAACATACATAACATAGATATAAATATTCTGCCAAATTAAAAAATTATGATGCACTTAAAATATTTAAAATTAAAGATATTTTAATAATTATTCCATTTAAAAAATAAAATGTACTATAGTAATTTATGATACAAATAATGTATCAAAAACTAGGCAATTTCTTAGTACAGACTTTTAAAAAAGCATGTTTCTCAATGTAATACATACTCTATTACCTTTACAGAGTGGAGGCAATGACTTATTATAAAATATAGAGGGCAAAAAGGTTCCTGGGCAAAGCTTTTGTTACACTTAAACTAGCCAGGTAAAGTTGGGGGATGAAGAATAAATAATTTGTGGCAGGTGGGATGGAGTCTGGGGAGAGAATGAATATAGTAGTTTTATGTATCTCTTGAAATAGCTGTCAATTGTACATCCTCTAAGGGCATTCACTTAAAATATTAATACCATGAATTTGTGTGGTACATTTACATAAAGAATTTAATATTACTCACAAATAGATTAGAATTTACCTTTTCTTCATGGAGGGAGATTATTAATCACAATATTAATGTGCTTCATAATTGTACCAATCTGGATAAAGACTAAGGGATAAACTTCTAACTTTGACCTTTATTCTTATATACCTGGAAAACTTGACACGTTACAGTGAAGCTAGAAGCCCGGAGCACGAATTCATGCATGGGTGGGGTCTGGCTGGCCTGCCCCGATGGGGACCCTCGGGCTGAGCCAGCAGGAGGCCGGGTCGCGGGTGGTTGGCCAGCTGGTCCCGCTCCTGATCAGGGTGTTGGGGACTGACTGGGGGCTGGGCCGACCAGGGGTTGGGGGGCCAATCGGGGCCCAGATCAGGCTGGTTGGCTACCGCAATGCACGTCATGGCCACTGGTTATTCTGGTCGTTCTGCCGTTCCAGTCACTGGCTTTTATATAATAGATAGGCTTTAACTCTTAGTGGGTATACTCAAGTTTAAAAAAGTATTACAGTTTTTTATTTCAGTACTAGAGGCCCATTGCACGAAGAGATTCGTGCAATAGGCCTTCCCTTCCCCTGGCTGCCGGCACCGGTTTTCCTCTGGCACTCAGGACCCAGGCCTTCTCTCTGGATGGAGCCTTCAGTCTTCATGGCTCCGGACGGAGCCTTCAGTCTTGACTCCGCCGCTTCATCCTTACGTATGCAAATTAACCACCATTTTTGTTGGGTTAATTTGTATACTCTCCTGATTGGCTGGTGAGCATAGCGGAGGGACAGTTAATTTACATGTTTGTCTATTATTAGGTAAGATAAGTTCAAACTTTGAGAAATGTTGAAAGAATAGAATGGGGAATTCTCCAGAAACTTCATCCAGCCTTCTCAATTGTTTACATTTTGCCCCATTTGCTAATTGCTATCCAAGAATCTAATTTGTTCTTTGAGAGTAAATTGGAGCAATGCGTCAATTTTCCTCTAAAAATTTCAGTATATCCTTAGAACATGGACATTTTCTTATATAACCACAGTACAATTTTTAAAATAAAGAAATTTAATATATCTAATTTATAGTCCATATTCGTTTTTTAAATTATTGTCCCAATAAAGCCCTCTGTAGTATTATCCTATATAATAAAAGGCCAATATGCAAACTGTCCCCTCGGGAGTTTGACCAAGGGACTGGGAGTTTGATAGCTCGCTATGACGTGTGATGACCACCAGGGGGCAGCGTGGAACATGGCGGGTGACCAGCGGTGGCAGTGGGGCACTGAGGGAGTGGGGGAAGGAGGAAGTGGTGAGGTGGGGAGGCAGGGAACCTGATGGCTGGCCAGGCCTAAGGACCCTACTTGTGCACAAATTTTGTGCATCGGGCCTCTAGTATCTATATAATAAAAGCCTAAGCGACCATTACAGCGTTACGACCAGTTGCTATGATGTGCACTGACCACCAAGGGGCAGATGCTCAATGCAGGAGCTGCCCCCTGGTGGTTAGTGCACTCCCACAGGGGGAGCACTGCTCAGCCTGAAGCCGGGCTCACAGCCGGTGAGCAGTGGCAGGAGCCTCTCCCACCTCCACGGCAGTGCTAAGGAGCAGCGAGCAGGCAGGCAGTAAGGAGCAGGGGGTCCCGGACTGCGAGAGTGCTGTCCCACTGCTGGCTTAGTCTGGAACCCCTCGGGGAAGCTTAGGCCCGATCCTTGCGAGGAGCGGGCCTAAGCTGGCTGGTGGACATCCCCCAAGGGGTCCTAGACTACAAGAGGGCACAGGCCAGGCTGAGAGACCCTGCCCCCTCAGTGCATGAATTTCGTGCACTGGGCCTCTAGCATATATATATAAAACTTCTGGGGCAGGATCCAACCCATCATCAATTATATTTAGTTGTCAATGTCTCTTTAGTTTCCTTAAAAATGAAACATTTACTTTCTCTTTTTGTCTTTCTTGATATTGACATTTTTGAAGAATGCAGGCCAGTTAATTTGGCAAATGTTCCTCATTTTATTAAACTTTTTTTTTCTTTATTGATTAAGGTATTACATATGTGTCCTTATCCCCCCCCTACCCCCCACTCATGCCCTCACCCCCCTGCTGTCTGTGTCCATTGGTTAGGCTTATATGCATGCATACAAGTCCTTTGGTTGATCTCTCCCCTTTACACCCACCCTCCCTTACCTTCCCTCTGAGGTTTGATGGTATGATTGATGCTTCTCTGTCACTGGATCTGTTTCTGTTCATCAGTTTATGTTGTTCATTATATTCCACAAATGAGTGAGATCATGTGATATTTATCTTTCTCTGACTGGCTTATTTCGCTTAGTACAATGCTCTCCAGTTCTATCCATGCTGTTGCAAATGGTAAGATTTCCTTCTTTTTTACCACAGCATAGTATTCCATTGTGTAGATGTACCACAGCTTTTTAATCCATGCATCTGCTGATGGGCACTTAGGCTGTTTCCAAATCTTAGCTATGGTAAATTGTGCTGCTATGAACATAGGGGTGCATATATCCTTTCTGATTGGTGTTTCTAGTTTCTTGGGATATATTCCTAGAAGTGCGATCACTGGGTCAAAAGGGAGTTCCATTTTTAGTTTTTTGAGGAAACTCCATACTGTTCTCCACAGTGGCTGCACCAGTCTGCATTCCCACCAGCAGTGCACAAGTGTTCCTTTTTCTCCACATCCTCGCCAGCACTTGTCATTTGTGGATTTGTTGATGATAGCAAATGTTCCTCATTTTGAGTTTGTCTGATGTTCTTCATGATAAGCTCTAGTTCACACATTTTGGTGGGAATATTACAGAGGCAATACTGTGTCCTTTTCAAGTGCATTATATCAGGAGGCACATGAGATGTGAGTTTAACTAATATTGGTGGTAACTTTTATCTGTTTGTTAATGTAATGCCGTTCAGTTTCTCCACTGTCAAAATACTAGCTTTCCTTTATAATAAATAATTTGTGGGGAAACAATTTTATATAAAACTAGAGGCCCGGTGCATGAAAATTCATGCACTGGAGAGGGAGAGGGGTCCCTCAGCCTGGCCTGCTCACAGTCTGGGAGTCCTCAGGGGCAGGAGGCGACCTGGCCATCAAGGGAAGGTGACGCCCCCATCATACCTCTGCTGTTGCCACTGCTGACAGAGCAAGCCATGGCCAGCCCTGGTTACCTGAGCCTCAGGTGGCCCTGGGAAGCTGACATCTGAGGCTTGCCTGCGCCTCAGGCTGGCCCTAGGTGGCTGGTCAGCAGACATCCGAGGCTTGCCTGCGCCTTGGGCCAGCCCTGGGAGGCTGGGGGGCTGAGGGCGGGTCTGGCCGAACCATGCACCTGCTGCCCCCCCCCCCCCCCCCCCCCCCGCTGGCGGGGATGAAAGGACTGGGGGACTCCGGCGGGGCTGAGGGGACTAGGCACCGCCATCTTGTGGCTATGGGTGCCACCAGCTTTGTGACGGTCAATTTGCATATTCCGTCTTTATTAGATAGGATTTTACTCACTATTTTTTGGTCCACTGATGATTTTCTAACTCCATATCCTTAATTTAGTTGGCATTCTATTAGAAGAAAGAGCTTTCTCTTCTATCTCATTTATTTATTTATTCCTTTATATTAATATATATTGTCAAATTTTCATTTTAAGTGTGTTATAGTTCATTATTATCATTATTTACTTTGATGCTCATATTGTTCCAGATTTGGCCAGTGGGAGTCTCTTCAAGCTGACTCCTACTCCAAATATATTTTGCAAGTAAATTGTTCTTTAAAAAACAACAATACCCAGTTCCACTTTTCACTCTACGTCCAAAGAAATAAAATATTCTTCTATTATTTTTGCTTTCATAGCAGAAAGTTACTATAATGTCAGACTCAAAAGTTTCCTAGAAGAACATGCCATGACATATGACACTGATAATACTAAATTAAGTGATGAAAAGTACTGTTCCTATTTCAAAAAACCATTTCTTCTTTAGCTACTCCTTAGAGTTGTAAGATATGCAATTTTTTTGAATTAAAAAATAATATATGCATGATTTTAGAGTATTTTACCTAAAAACTGTAATGACTAACACCACTTAAACCCTTAGAAATCTTTAACATTCTATTCTAAGTACTCTAAAATCATGCAAATATTATTTTTAATTAAATATAAAAAATCTAATTACATGTGAAGTTGTTATAATGCTACAACCTAAGAGATTTTTTTTCAAATAACACTAGTCCCTCACAAAGTACACATTTGGAGTTCTTTGCTTATAAAAATGTACAGTCCTCTTTTTTTTTCTTTTAAGAAAAAATATAAATAGATAATATTAATCACTGAATATAACATCTTAGAATTACAGAAAGGTTGGGAACATATTCAGTCCTGTATTTCTCAAACTATGTTCTAAGGATCATTTAATATATGTGGCCTAGATATAGGGTAAAAGAAACCTTTAATGCTATATCCATCTTTTGAAAATTCACAGTGCATATTAATATTGGTTATAGTAACTTGCATTATTTTGTTTAATCCAGAATTTCCCAAATTTGAACACAGGGCTTAGCATTTCTTTTAGAAGTTGATTATTAATATTCAGCTGGGAAATGATAAACTCATTTTTTTTAGAAAACAACTGTCTTCTATAATGTCTCTTAATTGATGGCAGATCCATACAGAACGCAAATCTGGCTACTGGTAGTTTTGTGTGTCTGTTGCAATGCACTGCTTCCTGTGGTAACACAGGATCACCTCAGAACCTTCTCAGTGGGTGTCCTCTTACCCAGTATAGTAAGAGTAGAATATAGTTACAGCGAAACATGTTTTGCTCTAACTAATGTCTAGCAGTTGCTGTCCAAAATATAGGATCAGTGAGTGGTTCTTTGTTGTGGAGTTTAGCTTCTGTAACTTAATACACTGACTATATGAACTTTGAAAATAAGGTGCTAGGATGATTTCCTATTTGCCTGACTATATAAATAATGTGAACCCTTCTAATATGAAAGACTGGATTCTGTGCAAAGTTGCAAAGCTATATTAGTAAATATTGGAAAAATTCATTCATTCCTTTAGTATATATCCTACCTTAAAAAAATGGCTTTGAAACAGATCTCTATATTGAAACAGTAAAGAAAGTTTCTGGCACTAGTGTCCTGGAGAACACAGCTCCACAGGATGGTATTTGATGTGATGCAAAATAGTGTTCGAGGTCAATCAAGTTTGTGAAACGTTGGGTTTACAGATTTCTTTTCCCCTGGACTACTCAGAAGCTTTGATTCTAGGCACTGGCTTTCTAGCAGATGGCCTTAGACTTCTCAATTTCGATTCTGCTCATCTGACCAGTCATTTGCAGTTCTCCCTGGCTATATAAAGAAATCCATAAATTAGTTTGGCAAGCTAATCTTTCTATCACTGAGAGAACAAACAAAAATGTAGAGTTGATCTTTAGCACATCTGTGCTTTAATTTTCTTAGCTGAGAACTGCGACACATATTGTTTCTTTTATTTCATAATATTTTTGTAATAAGTAAAGAGAAAACAAATCAGATTTTTTCAGTAATATATGATTCTCTACTTTGAAGTCAGTCGCCTGTGCAGATGTTTTAACTCATTCAGTGCTTTCCCTTCAAGGTTTCATTTTTCACACGGAAGCATTAAAGGGTGAGATAGCTTTATAGATGGGAGAATATGGCTTCCCGAATATACAAGCTGACTTTTTGGAAGAGATGCTCTACACTAATCTAACAGATGCTCTTGATGAACATAATTTTATACTGTAGATTCTAGATACTATTCTATTTTTTAATAATTTAAAAGACTAAACCCAAAATTAGGAAATGGCAACAGACTAACTTGCAGCTTATTGTGGTTAGATTTCAAAATTAGTAGATTGCTATCATTCTAAACACAAGGTAAATACTAGGGGGAAAATCCACAGCCTTATCAAGCATCACCTAAAACTGAAAACTGAAAATGATTATGTGTGTATTCTTAACTGGACTATAAAGCATTGTTTTATATTTGAACATTTTTTGAATATTTAAAACATTTTAATGCCAATTTACAAATGATTGTACAGACTATCAGAGACCTTTTAAAATACCAGTGATATTAAACAGTGTGATTTTAGCAGGTGTATCCAGAATGTTTCTGAGGTTTCACAGTAAATATCAGCAATGCAGCACATTCTACCTCGATTTTTAATATCTAGGTCACATGGACCACTTTGAATACTGTGAATAGGAAAAAAAAAACAAGCAGCAAAATTTCTGTAGAGCCACCAAGAAATCATAATAGCATTCAAATTATGGAAAAAAAAGAAACACCCTGGCATATTATGGTATTTAAAATAACAATTCCTGCATAAAATAGAAGATAGTGCCCTAAAAATTAACTTCTCATCTATTATGTAAACAGAATAAAACCTTTGAGAAGTGTTATTTACTTAATAAAATCTATTTTGCTTTTATTACTCCCTCAGATTTGTTTATGTGGTGAATGTATTTATGTGGTGAATGGGTTTGCACCGTGTGTGTGTGTGTGTGTGTGTGTGTGTGTGCATGCATACAGAAACAGCTAAAAATTGAAAATAAATGTGTTATTAATCAAGAAGCATATGCAATGGAGGAAAAAATCTTGCAGTAGTTAGCAGTAATCAGAAACTATAGCTTCTACTTACAATGAAGGCAAATAGGTATGATAACAATGATATCTGAAATTACAATATTTTATTTACATAAAAAAGACATAGAGGGTTGGCAATATATTTTAATCACAAAAATGCACAGCGGTTTTGTAATTTCTTTTAGCTATAATCATATAGTTGCAGATATTTGGAGCCTGGAAGCATCGTTACTGTAATTTTTTATTCTTTTCCTTGAAATCTACTAAATATTAAGTTTTTAAAATTTCTCCTTGTCCTTTTGCCAAGATATTATGTGAAGGGCAGGAAGGAAATATGTTTCTTAGTAAAAAGAGAGACCCTAACAACCTATAATAAAACTCTGCTACTACTTATAGTTTTTTATATGTTTAGTTCTTCATAAGGGAGATAGAAATGAAAGCAACTTGTCTAAGTGCATTTTTTAAATCTGTTCAATAACACAAAAGGGAAATCATACATACGTCAGCATAACAATTCAGATGGGAAACACTGGAAAACATATTTAAATGACTAGGATTTATATAGAGAGAACTTGGATAGATTATTCATATTATAAAAACCTGACTATAATCAATGTATATTTCTTTAACAGCACTACATCTTACAAATATCTTTTAATCAAGTACATAAAGGAGCTGCTTAAGCCTGCAAGAAAGCAAGGAAAAATGCTTTTTACGCATAAAATTATATTAGTTAGCAGCAGTCCCTTTTAAAGCACTAAAATTTTCACATAGATACAGGTTAGGAGATTTGGATTACAGAATTACTATAATTATGGAGATATTCTCAAGGTTGTTTAAAAATGGGTATATAAAAGAAAATTGGAGAAAAATTAACATTATATATTTTACCTCATTTTAATCATCATTGCCACCCCCAAGAAAGTAATTTTATACTCACTATGGTCAACCAACTACAAATAAGAGATCATAAACTTCTAGAAGTTGAAGTCTGGTTTAAGGTTAATTTATTGCTATTCTATGCAAAATAACTTGTATATTCAATGATAAGAGATGTGTTGGTATTAAGAAATAGATGGAAGGCACTGGTAAAGTAGATAGAGATTATGTCATTTCTGAAGAAAGACATTTTGGTTTTGACTTGGAGAGTATTATAAAAATATAATTTATTAATATACTATGATATAATATATTTACATAATATAATAAGTATGTTTTGCATTTAGTAGGAGAAAAATACTTAACAAATTTCTAGATTATTGTATTCCATTTAGTGCTGGTCCAGTTATGTCTAAGAATGTACTATTTATATCATTATTTTAATAAATTGTTTTACTAAATTATATTTTGTGCTAAGTGGTATAAGTATCATATAATTACATCTAGTAGAACATAGTCTGCTAGTTCATGTTGCTATAATAAAAGTCTAACTAGGGTGACCTTTGTTAAATGACACTTGACCTGGTCAATTTTCTGCTTACAAATTTTCAATGACTTCTAGTTAAAGGTGGTAGGTAGATCATACATATTTTTACTTCACTTGAGAACTACTAAAAAAATAGTACAAAAATGAAAAAAAAATGACACCAGCACAGATGGAAGATAGGTCATCAATAGAGAAGAGTTTTCAAAAAAATGAAAGTGAACTGGAAAACAGAAAAAGACTATTGCAGTGGAGCACAGGAGATCTTGGCCTACAGCAGACAGGGAGTGGTAAAAGCCAAGGTGGTACTCAGCGAAGTAAAGAAACACAGAGAGGTTCAGAGGATGCCTGATAAAAGAGTAGCAGTGAGAATAGGAGTGCGAGGTGGGGCTGAAAATGGGGATATTAATTGCATAAGGAACCTCTGGTATCCACATCTAGTGAAGCAAGGCATTCCTAAAACAACAATCACAGGGTTCCTCTTGGAGGGAATCAATCCTAGAGCAAAGAATAGCTTCGATGTCTGGCACTAAAGAGATTCTCCCCTAGCTAATCACCCTTAACACCAGAAATCAGGAAAAGCTGCATTTGTATGCAAAGTTCCCAATCAGCTATTTATTTTCTCACTGTTAAATATGAACCTGTAACCAAGGATTGTCAGGGATTTACAGAAAGCATCCTGCATAAAAAAAGAGAAATAAAAATAAACAAAAAGAAAAAAGAAGCTGAACTGGAAGCAATGAGTAATGTAGGGAAAAAAAGGATCTTTAAAAGAACTCTAGGAAATCCAAAATGGCAGTGGGCTAGGTGAATGTTACACTCACCTCCTCCCATGACGAAACTGGAATTCCAACTAAACTATAAAACAATCAATCTGAATAATTAACTAAAGACTAGCTGAAGAGAAGTCTTATAACCAAAGACTTACAGAAGAAGCCACAAGACTGGTAGGAAGGGCGGCAATGGGAAAAGGGCTGGCTCTGCTCCCACCTGAGGAGGCTGAGATTCCAGAGGATATCTCAGCTGCAAAGGTTTTTCCTGAGGAGCTTGAGGACTCAACCCCATGCCAGGCTCTCTGGTCCAGAACACCAGGGCTTGAAAAAGGCACCCACATAATATCTGGCTGTGAAAATCAGCGGGGATTCTATCTGCCAGGGGGAGACAGAGACACACGTTCTCTCCTCAAGGGCGAACACACAAAACCATGTTCACAGCCACTCACCTTGGCTTCTGGCAGACGGAGGGTAGAGTGAACTTGAGTCATTTGAGAGATGGCTCTGGGGAAAAAGCTGAAAGGAGAGCCACTGGGACCCCTGTGCTGAGTCACTCTCCTGAACCCCAGACGCTATCTTTCTTGGGAGGAGCATGACCCTCCTAATGGCATCAGCATGGGAGAATGCAACAGCCCTACCCTCTAGATTCCCTGTCACACCAACCTCTGCAGGTCACACCTTGCTGAAGAGTCAGCTGCCTGGGCCAGGATGCAGAGGTCTGGGCAAACCCAGGGGGTGTAAGTGGCTGAGTGGTGTGGCTTTGGGGTGAGGGCCATTCCTCCCACTTTCCTGTGAACCTGCCTGGAGCCTCCCTCTGACAGGACAGCCTTTAGCCCCACCCTCTGGGCTCAAGGTGGCCCCACTTCTTGACTCCAGGTGGCTCTGTCCTGCCTAGGTCTGGGCAGAATCTGGGATAGGCTGAGTTGTGTGGCTTTGGGGCAGGGACCACTTCTCCAACCTTCCCCCAAACCTGACCAGAGCCTCCCTCTCATAGTAGATCCACTAGCCTCACCCCCCTAAGTCCAGGCAGCCCCATCCTGTTGAGGTTGGCCTTCTGGCAGAATTTTGAATACATTTTCAGTTGTGTGACTCTAGGATGAGGGCCATTGTTCCCTCAACCACCCTACTGGTGCTGAGCCCTCCCTTCAATAAAATCAGAAATGAAAGAGGAGAAGTAGCAACTGACTCCACAGAAGTATAAGGGATTATAAGAAAATATTACAGACAACCATATGACAAAAAAATTGGGCTATTGGGATGAAATGGATAAATTCCTAAAAATATACAACTGATTTCCAAAACTGAATCAGGAAGAACCAGAGAATCTGACTAGACAGATTACAATGAATAAAATCGAAGCAGTAATCCTATGTAATAAAAGACTAATATGCAAATAGACCAAATGGTGGAACAACTGAACAACTGGTCGCTATGATGTACGATGACCACCAGGGGGCATGTGCGGAAGTTGGCAGTGGCGGGATGGTAGAGCAGGTTAGTGGGGGCGCCAGACCAAGGGGGCGCGTGATCACTGTCATCGGGACAAGCCTCTGGTGGTTACTGAAAATTCTTTGCTCCCGCGCGCTGTGTCCCACCCAGCACTCACACTTGCTGCCGGTGCTGGCCCCACTCACACCCACTGCCAGTGTCTTCCCCGCTTGCACCCACAGCCAGCACCACCACTCGCACCCGCTGACGGTGCCCAGCGCTGGTCCCAATCACTCGGTGCCGGTTCTGATCACTCAATGCCATCAGCGGGTGTGAGTAGTGGCTGCTGGCCCTGTTCACCCCTGAGGGCTTCTCCACCTCACCATGTTCCTGAGGGGTGATCGGGGCAGCAGTCACTGCTCGCACCCACTAATGGCACTGGCCCAGCTTGAACCTGCTGCTGGCGCTGGCCCCATTCACTCTGTACCGTCAGCAGGTGTGAGTGGGGCCGGCGCCGTCAGCATGTGGGAGCAACGGCGGTGGGAGCAGGGCTGCTGGCAGACGGGACCAGGGGCCACGGCAGGAGGGGCTGGGTGGAGGCGTGGAGGATGGGCCGAGACCTGCCCCTGTGCCTTCTGCATCCTCACAGCCCACAGTTCCTTTCAAGGTGCATGAATTTGTGCACTGAGCCCCTAGTAATCATAATAATCCTATCTAATAATAGACAAACATGGTAACTGACCGTACCTTCGCTACACCTCCCATTGGCTAATCAGCGGGATATACAAATTAACCGCCAACAAAGATGGCGGCTAATTTGCATACTTAAGGCAGGGCGGGAAAGCGCGAGCTGCCATCCAGGCCTCTGTGTGCGACCCCAGATGCCGCCTGCCTGCCGCCCATGATCAGATCCGATCCTGGGGCGCAGGCTAGCCCCGGAAGCCCCAGAATCCACCTGATATGGCAGTAACTCTATCAGTAAGCACTCTGAAAGTCAGTGGCATAAATGCACCAATTAAAAGACAGATTATGAGGGTGAATCAAAAACAAAACCCACTTTAAATATAAAGACACATATAGATTAAAAGTAAATGGCTGCCTAGGAGGCAGAGCTTTTGACGCTGACTGGCATAGAAACTGACCAATCAGAACCAAATTGGCCGGCAGAGGAGGGCAGTTGGGAGCGAGATCAGACTGGCAGGGGAGGGCAGTTAGGGGCAATCAGGCAGATAGGCAGAGAGGTTAGGGGCGATCAGGCAGGCAGGAAGAGGGGTTAGGGGCAATCAGGCAGGTGAGTGGTTAGGAGCCAGGGGTCTCAGATTGTGGGATCGGGCCTAAACCGGTGGTCAGACATCCCCTGAGGGGGTCCCTGTATGGAGTGGGTGCAGGCTGGGCTGAGGGAACCTCCACTCTCCATGCACGAATTTCGTGCACTGAGCCTCTAGTAATCCTATCTAATAATAGACAAAGATTGAAATTAACCGTACCTCTGCTATGCTTCCCATTGGCTAATCAGCGAGATATGCAAATTAACCACTAACAAAGATGGCGGCTGGCAGCCATGCAGCTGAAGTGAGCAAGAGGCTTGCTTGCTCCAGTGATGGAGGAAGCCATGCTTCCTCCATGCTGCAGTCGGGCTCTGAGCTCCACTCTAAGCAACAAAGTTGCAATTATAGAACCTAAAAAACCCCAGATACCTGCTTTCAGCAGGCCATGGCCTCAGAGCTGGAGCAGCAACAAAGTTTCAATTATAGAAGGTAAATAAATCCCAGAATTAAAATAAAAGAAAAAAAGGAGAGGCTGGGAGCTTCAGTCACCAGTGGGCTTGGCCAGCCTGAAAACGGCCCTCAGTCCCTCATCCAGGCTGGCCAGGCACCACAGTGCGGACCCCCACCCTAAAGGGGGTGCAGACAGCCTTAAAACAGCCATCAGCCCCTCATCCAGGCTGTCCAGGCACCACAGTGCGGACCCCCACCCTAAAGGGGGTGCAGACAGCCTTAAAACAGCCATCAGCCCCTCATCCAGGCTGGCCAGGCACCCCAGTGGGGACCCCCACCCTGAAGGGGGTGTGACCAGCTGCAAACAGCCATCAGCCCCTCACCCAGGCTGGCCAGGCACTCAAGCGGGAACCCCACCCTGATCTGGGACACCCTTCAGGGCAAACCAGCCGGCCCCCACCTGTGCACCAGGACTCTATCCTATATAGTAAAAGGGTAATATGCAAACTGACCCTAACAGCAGAAAGACTGGGAATGACTGGTCACTATGACACACACTGACCACCAGGGGGCAGCTTAGGCCCAATCCCCTGGGGAGCAGGCCTAAGCCAGCAGGTGGTCATCCCCCGAGGGGTCCCAGACTGCAAGAAGGCACAGGCTGGGCTGAGGGACCTCCCCCCCCCCCCCCGCCGAGTGCACAAATTTTTGTGCACCGGGCCTCTAGTAATAATAATAATACTCCCCCCAATAAACCTCCTGGACCAGATGGCCACACAGGTAAATTTTATTAAACATTCAAAGATCTAACACCTAATCTTCTCAAACTATTCCCAAAATTCAAGAGGAGGGAAGATTCACAAGCTCATTTTGTAAGGCCAGCAGTATCCTAATTCCAAAAGCAGATAAGGACACTACAAATTGAAAAATTATAGACTAATAACTCTGTTGAATACAAATTCTCAACAAAATATTAGCAAACCAGATCCAGCAAACCATTTAAAAAAAATCATGCAACTTGATCAAGTAGGTTTTATTCCAGGGATGCAAGATCGGTACAATATTGGTAAAGCAATAAATGTAATACACCACATAAATAAAATGAAGCATAAAAATCGTATGATCTTACCAACAGATGCAGAAAAAGCAGCTGATAAAATCCAGCACCCATTTATGATTAAATCTCTCAGCAAAGTGAGATTAGAGGAAA
This sequence comes from Myotis yumanensis, assembly GCF_028538775.1. Classification (NCBI taxonomy): domain Eukaryota; kingdom Metazoa; phylum Chordata; class Mammalia; order Chiroptera; family Vespertilionidae; genus Myotis; species Myotis yumanensis. The sequence goes on from NW_027223759.1 coordinate 63,963,077, forward strand.
CATACTGCAATATGATAAAGGCCATATTTGATAAACCTAGAGCTAACATCATACTCAAAGGGCAAAAACTAAAAGTGTTCCAATTAAGATCTGGAACAAGACAGGATGTCTACTTTCACAACTTTTATTCAACATAGTACTGGAAGTCCTGGCCACTGCAATTAGAGAATAAGAAGAAGAAATAAAACTGTTATTATTTGTAGATGACATGATACTAAAGATTCCATTCCAAAACTACTATAACTGACAAATGAATTCAGTAAAGTAGCAGGATACAAAATAAATATCCAGAAATCAGTTGCATTTATACACAAATAGAGACCCAGTGCACGAAATTTGTGCACTCGGGATGGGGTCTCTTAGCTCAGCCTGCAGTCTCTTGCAGTCCAGGAGCCCTCCGGGGATGTCCAACTGACAGCTTTCGGAGCGGGCCTAAGCCGGCAGTCGGATATACTTAGCCCTGCCTTGGAGGCAGGTGAGGCTCCTGCCACAGCCGCTGTGCTCACCAGCTGTGAGCCTGGCTTCTGGATGAGCGGCGCTCCCTCTGTGGCAGCATTCTGACCACCAGGGGGCAGCTCCTGCATTGAGCATCTGCCCCCTGGTGGTCAGTGCATGTCATAGCGACTGGTTGACCAGTCAACTGTCTGCCCCCTGGTGGTCAGTGCACATCATAGCGAATGGTTGAGTGGCCTTAGCATATCATTAGCATATTACTCTTTGATTGGTTGAACAGACGACTGGATGACTGGACACTTAGCATATTAGGCTTTTATTATATAGGATAATGAGCTATCGGAAGGGGAAACTAAGAAAGCAATCCCATTTATAATTGTATTAAAAATATCTTGGAGTAAACTTAACCAAGGATGCAAAAGACCTGTAGTCAAAAAATTGTAAGACACTGAAGAAATTGAAGATACAAATAAATTGAAGCATATATCATGTTCATAGATAGGAAAAATTAACATAATTAAAATATCCATACTATCCAAAGTATTCTATAGATTCAATGTAATTCCAATCAAGATACTAATATGTATCTCATAGAACTAGAACAAGTATTCCAAAAATTTATAAACCACAAAAGACCCCAAATAGCAACAAAAATCTAGAGAAAGAAGAAGAAATCTGGAGGAATCATGCTACCTGATATCAAATTATACTACAAGGCCATAGTAATAAAAACAGCATGGTACTGGCATAAAAACAGACATATAGATTAATGGAACAAAATAGAGAGCCAAGAAATAAATCCACACCTTCAAAGTTAATTAATATTTGGCAAAGGAGGCATGAACACATAATGGGGTAAAGAGAGTCTATTCAATAAATGGTATTGGGAAAATTGTACAGATACATGCAAAAATTTATATTAGACCATTTTCTCACACCATACACAAGAATAAACTCAAAATGTATTAAAGACTTAAATGTAAGACTTGAACGCTTAAAAATCCTAGAAGAAAACATAGGCAGTAAAAATCATGAACATTTCTCATACCAATATTTTTTGACTCCTCAAGCAAAGGAAAGAAAAACAAACGAACAAATGGAACTACATAAAACTAAAAAGCTTTCGTACAGCAAAAGAATAATAAAATAAATTAAAGGACAACCCACTGAAATACTAATTAGAAAGATATATACACTCCCATGTTCATTGCAATGTATTTACTAGTAAAAATTTGGAATTAAATCAAATGCCCATTAGTAGTAGGTAAGTGGATAAAAATGTTGTGGTACATTTACACAATGGAATACTACTTGGCCATAAAAAAGAAGGAAATCTTATTTTTTTGTGACAGCATGGATGGATCTGGAAAGTATTATGCTAATGAAATAAGCCAGTCAAAGAAAGACAAGTAAATATCATATGATTTCACCAATACTTGAAATCTAATGGACAAAACAAACAAACAAACAAGCTAGAAACAGACTCATATGTACGGAAAACAGACTGACCACTATTAGAGGAGAGCTGAGTGTAAAAGGTGAAGGGATTAAGCAACAAATAAACAAACAAACAAACAAAAGCACTCACAGACACAGACAACAATATGGTGGTTACCAGAAGGAAAAGGGGAGTGGGAGGATAAATTGTGACAGAAAGAGAATTGACTTTGGATGGTGAAGATGCAATACAGAGCATAATTATAAAATTGTACACCTGAAACCTATATAATTTTATTAACCAATGTAACTAAATAAATGCAATAAAATTTTTTTTAAAATCTACCAAATCAGAGAAATAGTTGTCTTTTTTAAAAAACAAAAACAAAAACTTCTAACTAGTTTTCTCAGGAACAGTGAGTAGATGTCATATCTACAAAATAATAATGATTATAATAGTAACTAGAGGCATGGTGCACAAAAATTTGTGCACTTGGGGGTGTCCCTCAGCCCAGCCTGTGCCCTCTTGCAGTCTGGGACCCCTCGGGGGATGACCACCTGCTGGCTTAGGCCCGCTCTCTGGGGGATTAGGCCTAAACTGGCAGTCAGATATCTCTCTGGCAGCCCAGGAGCCCTCGGGGGATGTCCACTTGCCAGCAGGGAGCAGGCCTAAGCTGCAGTCGGACATCCTTAGTGCTGCTAATTGGAAGGAGAGTCTCCCACCACCACCACTGTGCTGGCAGCCATCAGCCTGGCTTGTGGCTGAGCAGAGCTCCCCCTATGGGAGTGCACTGACCACCAGAGGGCAGCTCCTTCATTGAGCATCTGCCCCCTGGTGGTCAGTGTGTGTCATAGTGACCAGTCATTCTCAGTCTTTCTGCTGTTAGGGTCAGTTTGCATATTACCCTTTTACTATATAGGATAGAGTCCTGGTGCACGGGTGGGGGCTGGCTGGTTTGCCCTGAAGGGTGTCCCGGATCAGGGTGGGGGTCCCGCTTGGGTGCCTGGCCAGCCTGGGTGAGGGGCTGATGGCTGTTTGCAGCTGGTCACACCCCCTTCAGGATGGAGGTTCCCACTGGGGTGCCTGGCCAGCCTGGTTGAGGGGCTGAGGGCTGTTTTCAGGCTGGCCACGCCCCCGGGCAACCCAAGCTCCCAGCCTCTCCTTTTTACTTTTTTTTTGTTCCTGGGATTTATTTATCTTCCATAATTGAAACTTTGTAGCCTTGAGCGGAGCCCAGGTCCGGCTGGAAGCTGGTATCTGGGATTTATTTATCTTCTATAATTGAAACTTTGTAGCCTTAAGCAGAGCCCAGTACAGGCCAGAACAGGCAGGAAGCTTGGCTTCCTCCATCACCGGGGGCAACCCAAGCCTCCTGCTCACTCCAGCTCTGTGGCTGCCGCCATCATAGTTGAGTTAATTTGCATACTCGCTCCTGATTGGCTGGTGGGCATGGCTTGTGGGTGTAGTGGAGTGGCCGAGTGACAGAGTGATGATTAATTTGCATCTTTCTCTTTTATTAGTGTAGATGATTATAGCAAATACATATGAGGTTTACTATATTCCAGATATTATTGTTAGTGTTTTATGTTTATCAACTCATTGAATCCTCTGACCTCTAAATCCGATGTACTATTATCACATTTCATATTAGGTCAGAGACACACAATGTAAAATTGCTCAAGGTCACAGAGTTATTAAATGTGAGAGATAGAGTTTCAACCCCAGTCTGATTCCAAAAATTACTGCTCTTAATCAATGCCCTTTTCAGCTTAAAACTAAGAAGCAAAACAAAAAATGACAAACAAACTAAAACTCCAGAGTGTGAAAGATTCTTAGAAAACAAAAACATAATTTTCCATTTCAAGCCTCCTATAAATCTTTTTTTTTTTTTTTTTGGTCTTGTTTAGAAATTGAAAGCATTGCCTAAGAGCAGATTTTAAAAAACAGAAAGTATCACTGAAAAGATATGACATTAGCTACTCAACTCATGTGGTCCTTCATAGAATAATAGAAGCTAAAGAGGAAAGAATAAGAAGGAAAAGAAAAGGAGAAGAATTGCTAAAGATATAATACGGGGTAATATTTTAGAGATGAAACTCCTCAGATGAAAGTGTTCACTAAATACAACATGAATAGAAAAAAGCCTACACCTACATCATTAGGAAGTGAAAAAATGCCAAGAAAAACAAGGGTAGGCTCCAAAAATGGTCAGAAGAAAAGAGCAGATGAGCTACAAAGAACTGAGGCTGGTGGGAATGAATTTTAGAAGTCTGTGGAACATCACCTTCCAAATTCAGAGATAAAGTAGAATTTAGATGACACACAGATTGGCAACAATTGTTTCTCCTCAGCATATTCTTTAAAGGCCTTATCTACAAGTTTTAACACAATGACTCATATTTTTTAAAAAAGCAAGTAGAAGTGGTACAAAATGTGAGTTTTTAGACATGGAAAACTACACTGCTATATAAAAGAAGGAACTTTTGACGTCTCAAACATCAAAACATGCCATCTTTTGCCCTGGCCAGTTTGGCTCAGTGGATAGAGTGTCGGCCTGCAGACTAAAAGGTCCCAGGTTCGATTCTGTTCTAGGGCACATGCCTGGGTTGTGGGCTCGGTCCAATGTGCAGGAGGCAGCCAATTAATGATTCCCTCTTATCACTGATGTTTCTAGCTCTCTCTCTCTCTCTCTCTCTCTCTCTCTCTTCCCCTCTGAAAACAATAAAAATATATTAAAAACAAAACAAAAACATGGCATCTTTTAATGCATTTTTCTCCCTTGTCAATAATGATGCATACATCCCCACTCCAACCCCACCTCTCTTCTTCTCCCCCACAACACCCCTCCTCCCCAATCAGGTCCTACTCCTAGGCTTATATGTTCTGAAGTTAGGTCCTGGATACACCTCTAGTGAAAAATAAAATAAAGAACATTTCAAACATGTGAAAGTTATCATTTCTTAGGAAGTTGCTAAGGATATGCTTCACTAAAGTAGGCTGTACAAAGAGAAAGAAAATATAAAAATGCAGATAGAAAACATAAAAAAGAACCAATCAGAAACAAAGAATACAGTATCTGAAAGAAGACTACATTAGAGGGAATCAACAGTAGATTAGAGAAAGCAGAGGATAAAATCAGCAATTTGAAAGATAAGATCCCAGAAAATACTCAATCAGAATAGCAAAAGGAAAGAAAGAATCCAAAACATGAGAAGAGTATACATCAAGTGTACCAACATTTGCATCTGGGGATTCTAGAAGGGAAGAGAGAACGCAAGAAATTGAAACCTATTTTAAAAAATGACATAAAACTTCCCTAATGTGGTGAAGGAAACAGACATACATACAGGTCCAGGAAGTACAGAGAGTCCAAAACTGAACCCAAAGAGGCCACACCAAGATACATCATAATTAAAATGCAAAAGGTTAAAGACAAAGAGAAAATCTTAAAAGCAGCAAGAAAAAGCAGTTAGTTACATATAAGGGCGCTCCCATAAGAATGTCAGCTGATTTCTCAACAGAAACTTTGTAGGCCAGAAGGGATTGCCAAGCAATATTAAAAGTGATGCAGACTGGTGCAGCCACTGTGGAAAACAGTATGGAGTTTCCTCAAAAAGTTAAAAATGGAACTCCCATTCGACCCAGTAATCCCACTTCTAAGAATATATACCAAGAAATCTGAATCACCAATCAGAAAGGACATATGCACCCCTATGTTCATAGCAGCACAATATACAATAGCTAAGATTTGTAAACAGCCTAAGTGCCCATCAACAGATGAGTGCATTAAAAACCTGTGGTACATCTACACAATGGAATACTACGCTGCTATAAAAAAGATGAAACTTTTACCATTTGTAACAGCATGGATGGACCTGGAGATCATTATGCTAAGCAAAATAAGCCAGTTGGAGAAAGATAAATATCACATGATCTCACTCATTTGTGGAATATGATGAAAAACATAGACTGATGACCAAAAATGGATCCAGAGACAGAGAAGCACCGAACGGACTGTCAAACTTCAGGGGAAAGGTAAGGGAGGGTGTGTGTGTGGGATGTAAGAGATCAGCTAAAGGACTTGTATGCATGAATATTAGCATAACCAATGGTCACAGACACTGTGGCGGTTGGGGCTTGTCCTTGGGGATGGGAGTGGCCAGGGAGGGGTCGATGGGGGGGGGGGGGGGAAGGAGACATATGTAATACTTTAAACAACAAAAAAAAGAAATTAAAAAAAAAGTGTTAAAAAGCAAGGACCTACAACCAAGATTACTCTCCCCAGGAGAGCTATAATTTAGAATGGAAGGACAGATAAAGAGCTTTCCAGACAAGAAAAAGCCAAAGGAGTTCATTACCATGAAACTAGTATTGCAACAATGTTAAAGAATCTTATTTAAGAAGAATAAAATAAAAAGACCAAAAATAAAAATTATAAAATGGCAGTAAATATATATCTATTAATAATTACTTTAAATGCAAATGGATTAAATGTTCCAATCAAAATACATAAGGTGGCTGAATGAATAACAAAACAACACCCTTAAATAATACAGAATTTTAATTTTTTTTTAAAAAAGTTTGCTGCCTGCAAAAGATTCACTTCAAATCAAAAGACACAGGCTGAAACTAAGGAATGTAAAAAGTATTTTATGACATTGGAAACAAAAACAAAACAGCTGGCATAGCAATACTTATACCAGACAAAATAATCTTTAAAAAAAAGGATATTACAAGAGATAAAGAAGGACCCAGCAATTCCACTTCTGGGTGTTAAGCCAAAGAAACCCAAAACACTAGATTGAAAAAATATATGCATCCATGAGTTCACTGCAGCATTATTTAAAATAGCCAAGATAGGGAAGCAACATAAGTGTCCACCAACAAATGAATAAACAAAGAAGTGGGACATATACAATGAAATATGACTCAGCCATAAAAAAAAAAAGAATGAAATCTTGCCATCTGCAACAATATGGATGGACTTAGAGGTATTGTGCTGGGTGAAATAAATTAGACAGAAAAAGATAAAAAACATTATGATTTCACTTACATGTGGAATCTAAGAAACAAAGCAAATGAACAAGCAAAAAAGATCCAGACTCATAGATATAGAGAACATTTTGAGAGTTGTCAGATGGGAAGAAGGTTGGGGGCAGGGGGGGATGAACAAAAAGGGTGAAGGAATTAAGAAGTACAAATTGGTAGTTACAGAATAGTCATGGGGATGTAATGCACAGCATAGGGAATATAGTTAATAATAATGTAATAACTATGTATGGTGTCAGATGGATAGTAGATTTATTGGGGTGATCACTTTGTAAGTTATATAAATGTCTGATCACTGGGTTGTTCATCTGAAATGATATAATATTGTATGCCAACTGTAACTAAAAAATAAAATATATAAAAAATGAAGCAATTTTAAAAATTAGAAAAAATAAAAATAATACAAAAAGACAAAAGGCAATTCCAAATTTTAAGAAAACAAAAAAATTGCATAAATAAAGACATATAACCAAAAAAGAACATTTGAAAATATAATTAACCATTAATTCAAATGATTCTGTGTCTGGCACTGATTTAGCTACTGAGAATATAATAGTGAAGGGGAAAATAATAATTTAGTTAAAACAGATAATAATCGTCTTCTTGAAGCTATAGCCAAGAATGTACAAAGTGACAATAATTTCAGAAATTAGGTGAAATGAAAATACGTTATTTATATTAACAATAAATACTATGTAGAAAAAAATAACAAGGAAAACAGAGCAAGAATGCCAGGTAATAGAATGGATATTTCCAATAAGATGACCAGGAATGGCCCCACTGAGCAGCTGCCACTTGGGTCAAGAATTTAAAGAAGGGAAGGACCAAGCAATGTGGTAATCTGGGTGAATGAATTTCCAGATTGAGGAAACAGCAGATGCAAAGGCCCCTTTAACACAATAATATAAATACTTAATTGTAGTGATAAAGTAAATGTAAATAAAACCAATTTTAGAAATATAAAAATGAAAGGACTGAGAACAGAACCATGAAGTAGATGTGTGCACTAATACTCTCATCTGACACAGGGAACAATCCCCAAAGCAGCATTAATAGTTAATGGGACAAAAAAACAAAGGTACTAGTTTATTACCCACAGTTACAATAGAGAAACCAAAAATAGAGATAAAACTAAATGAATAATGATAGAGAAAAGGTGGAGGGGGGTAGGGTGAGTGAGTGTATAAGGCGTGCGCGCCTGCGTGTGTGTGAATGTGTATGTTAATACATGATGCTTTAAAATGATAAGTAAAAAATAGGATGAGGAGGTAGATTACTTTTACCTGGAAAAATGAAGATAAATATCAGGAAGAAAATGGAAAGAGGTGAGGCTTAAGTGGGAAAAGCTGGACCAAAGAACTATTGATTTTAACCATGTGTGTTATTAATTTGATTTAAACACACACATACCCTTTGGAGATTTTCCATTGCTCTTAGAATATAAAAAACCTAAACACAGCCTACAGGGCCCTGCCTGCCTTACCAGCCTCACCTCAAGCCTCCCTCTCCTAAACACTCTGCTTTAGCCACACTAGTCTCCTTTCAGGTTTCTCTAGCCTCTGAAATCTTCGGTCTATGCTAGCCCTTCCATATGGAATGTTTCTGGCCCATTACTGCCCCCCAGCCCCGTCCCTGGGCTGATTTATCATTAGGCACAGTAGGCACAAATGCCTAGGGCTTATAATATTTTAAGGTTCCATGAAATGTTTTAATTTCTTTTTTAAAATATATTTTTATTGATTTCAGAGAGAGAGAGAGAGAGAGAGAGGGAGAGAGAGAGAGAGAGAGAGAGAGAGAGAGAGAAAGAAAGAAGGAAGGAAGGAAGGAAGGAAGGAAGGAAGGAAGGAAGGAAGGAAGGAAGGAAGGAAGGAAGGAAGGAAGGAAGGAAAGAAACATCAAGGATGAGAGAGAATTATTGATTAGCTGCCTCCTGCACGCCCCCCACTGGAGATCGAGCTGCAACCTGGGCATGTGCCCTTGACCAGAATCGAACCTGGGACCTTTCAGTCAGCAGGCTGATGCTCTATCTACTGAGCTAAACCTGTTAGGGCTGTTTTAATTTCTTATAAAATAATACAAAAAAACCTTTCAGTCCCATGAAATGTTTTAATGTATAATGTTAACATATTTGTCTTCATATCAATATAATTGCAAAATATAATTTTAATATATTTTCTGGAGGCAGGAGACATGAAGGCAAAAGAGTCTAGAGCCCACAAAAGTCATAATGTTGCCCCTGCCTGTCCTCCTTCCCAATTCCACTTGGCCCTGTGGATCCCACTCATCCCTCAGATCTCAGCCTGATTCAGAATACAAGAAGTCCCTGTATATGTTCTTCCATCACCTTGTAATACGGAAATGAAATAAATTATTGTGTGATTTTGTATTTAATGAAACCATGTCTACCTTATTTGCCACTATCTCCCCAGCATGAAGACTTGTGTGAAGTGATGTGAGACCCTGAAGGGCTGATAATTTTCTACTGTGCTCTCAAGTCCTTGTTCAGTTTTCTGTTGCTGGATTCCCTACTTATTATTTAATTTCTTATTGATTCAGTTTCCTCATTTTAAAAATGGGGAAAATAATGGAGTTATGAGTTAGAACTGTACCCAGTATATAGTAAACACTATTTAAAGGTTTATTTATTCTCATTCATGTTATTAGATGATTACTATTATTTTTATTACTATTATCATCATTATTATTCCATACATTGGGTGAGGTAAGTGAATGTTTAGTTTGTTAATTCTTTCCCTTTTACTATCTATTATGGAAATATGTTTTAAAAGGGTAGGGTCATTTTAACTTGTCACAAATTTTTAGGAAAGAGAGAAAATAGCTATAAAGATAGAAGGAAACTGAGATTTTGGTACCTGAAAATACATAATTATCCATGAATTAAAGACTTTAGGGCTTTCAAAATATCCACACTAACCAGTTCATAATTTTACATGATGATATCAGGCTAGAAGAATATTTTCAGCAAAGAATAGTAAATAAGAATTCTCTCAAACATAAATTTCCATGAAAAATCTCATAAAAATGAGATGTGGCATTCATTATCTTTATTATTATTATTTTTTATTTTTATTGATTTCAGAGAGGAAGGGAGAGGGAGAGATAGAAACATCAATGATGAGAGAGAATCATTGATCGGCTGCCTCCTGCACGCCCTCTACTGGGGATCGAGCCTGCAACCCGGGCATGTGTCCTTGACCAGTATGGAACCTGGGACCCTTCAGTCTGCAGGCTGATGCTCTATTCACTGAGCCAAACCGGCGAAGGCTGTTATCTTTTTTAAAACAAAAATCTTACCTATTTCCCCTGAATAGATGTAGAGACATATCTGAACACAATTTTCAACAGTGATATTACTTTCTTGGTGTTACAATTTTTTATACATAATTCCGTCTACAGGCAAATTAATATACATACCCAAAGCAGTAAAAATAAAATAAAACCACAGGACCTGAAAAACCTACCAAGGGTTTTTGTTTTGGTAAACATTTATGTTACCATTTAAACTTCAGACTCCTGAGATGGTCCTTGGTATAAAGTGACAGCTTCTGGTTTGATTCCCTCTGGTATTTCAAACAATACTCGCCAACCTAAAGACCAGTGTTTGGAGGCTGTATGGCTGGCTATGTGCGTCAATGTCCCAAGGCTTTGCCTCAGGCCTATAATCTCCCCTAATCATTATTCACAATCCCTCAGAAAAGCCTCAAGCTAAAACTGTGATTGCTATTGCTATTTAGAACTAAACTTGCATACTCGTTTTTGAAAATCATTTCTTCTTTCATGATTTATTTTTTTGTCTAATTCATGCACCTATAGAGATCCACTAAAGTAAGCATGAAAACCTAGAGCAACAAGCAATCTGTTTGGACTGTTGCTTTCTTCACTAATTTATTAAAAAGATATTTTAATAACAAAAATACTTAGGGACTGCATTGCATAATACATGCAACTGGATATATAAAGTCCTTAAAGGGGATATGAAAAGCAGTGATAATGGAGAAGAGTTTGGTAACTTCAGAATTTTGTAATACTGTTGTCATAAGACATCGTTTATTCAAAAATCCAAAATAAATTTTTTTAAATGCAAAAATGAATTGAGGGATGCAATGGTTCCTGAAAATCAGAATAAGCCAGAGTTAAATCACACCACAAATTTCTTTAACTAGACCTTTCACTTTTTTTTTTTTTACTTGGGATGTCAAAATATTATTTCTTGCCATCTATTCTGCCTAAAGTTCCCACTCCTGTCTTATTTCTAGGATTGAACATTGCAATCCTTTCTCTGTTCTTCCCATAATTCTGTCTGCTTGAGTGATAGTGAAATACAACGTCTTACTGAGGGAGGGCTATATGTCTCAGACTCCCTGGATTAGCGTCAGTTGCCTTACCTCTATAAAAGGGATAATAATAGTTCTTACCGCAAAGTATATGTGAGGATTAAATGAGACAAACGATAGAAAATATTTAGTAGATTCTCTGGTTTAGAGTAAGCACTCAATAATTGTTACTTATTGTTGTTAATAATGATAACTTTTTAGAACCTTTTAAATGTCTTCTGAGAAAACTATAAATAAAAACCATTTGCATGACTTCGGACAAACGTGAGTTAAACTCTCTGTTCTTTTGTTTTCTCATTCATAAAATAATATGATCTGACAATACTAACACAAAGATCTCTATTAACTATTAAATCTTACATGATTTTACTTAGCTGTGACTAAGGCTCATACTTATTTTCCTCCTCTGCTTTTCATATACATTGACAATTCTATTTCTAGTTGAGACTAACTTTGCTTTTGTATCTTTCTTTATATAAGAACCATATCTGATTATGTTCTGTACTCTTTCTGGCAGTAGTAATCATGGGATATCTTGCTAATTTCCAATGAACTATTATATTCACTATCAAACGCCATAGAAGACCCTAAGAAAGTATTGCTTTCTTGCCCGTCTGATGTGGCTCAATGGCTGAGCATTGACCTATGAACCAGGAGGTCATGGTTCAATTCCCGGGCAGGGAACAGGCCTAGGTTATGGGCTCAATCCCCAGTGTGGGCATGTGGGAGGCAGCTGATCTATGATTCTCTCTCAACATTGATGAGTCTATTTCTCTATCCCTCTCCTTCCCTCTCTCTAAAAAAAAAAAAAAAAGAAAAAAAAGGTACTCGTTTTTTTTTAACTGATATCTTAAAAAGTAATCAGATATTAATCACATAAAACATGTAAATATGCTGCTATAAAAAAAGAAGGAACTTTTAACATCTGCAACAACATGGATGGAACTGGAGAACATTATGCTAAGCGAAATAAGCCAGTCAGGGAAAGATAAATATCACATGTTCTCACTCAATATGTGGGATATAATGATCAACATAATTTGATGAACAAGAATAGATTGATCCAGAGACAAATGGTAGGGAAAGAGGCGGGGTTAGAGAGCAACCAAAGGACTTGTATGCATGCATATTAGCATAACCAATGGACACAGACACTGGGAGCTTGCCTGGGGTGGGAAGGGCTGGGGCGGGGTCAATTGGGGAAAAAGAAGACATATGTAAAACTTTAGACAATAAAAGAAAAAAAAACATATAAAATTTTGTATTCCATCTAAACCAAGGATTCAAAAAAAATCTGCTACGTTTCTGGAGAGGCATATGTCAAGTTTTATTCAAAAGTCTTGAAAAATTCCCCATTAATGTAGTAAAACAATTAGCAATTTAGGACAGTACCTTCTGAGGACAGAAAAATAATATCTATATTGTGGTGTAAAAAGAGTTATAATAAGGCTTATCTTCAGTAAAAATGGAAACTGAGGCTTTTTATTGATTGATTTAACTTTAGCAACAAAAAAAGTATGGGTCATAGATATATGTATATTTAAAGCATGAAAAATGAGTAACACATATTTTTTTTTTTGGTCAGTATATTAAATTCTTATGGAGGCTATTTTAAAATTATAAATTACAAAACACTAATCTTAGCTAATGTTGATGTTTGGTATAACATTAAGTATGTTGTAGTGGAAGTCAATGATTTCAGCAAGAAAAACTATGGCAGATGTAAAATACAGGTTAGGTAAAACTACCTTTAGAGTTACTCTCATACTGAAATATTAATAGATGAAATAACTTAATGTCTGCCTTTGCTTCAACATACTACAAGAGTTTTAAAAGAAAAAGATTAGCCATGAGTTGTTAATCATTGAGGCCAGATTGAAATACATGGGGGTTTATTATACTACTAGAGGCCCAGTGCATGGATTTGTGCACTGGTGAGGTCCGATGACCTGGCCTGTGCCCTCTCGCAATCTGGGACCCTTCGGGGGATGTTGGAGAACCGGTTCCATCCCGATCTCCGCAGGCCAGGCCGAAGGACCCCTCTAGTATGCATATAAGATCTTTGGTTAATCTCTTCCCACCCTCTCTCCTTCCCCCTCCCCTCTGAGATTCATCAGTGTGTTCCATGTTTCCATGCCTGTGCGTTGAGCATCTGTCCCCTGGTGGTCATTATGTATTATAGCTACTGGCTGGTCAGCCAATCGGCTGGTCACTTAGGCTTTTATATCTATAGAATAGATTCTCCCAAATCTTCTATGTTTGAAACTATCCATAATAAAGTTTTTTAGAAAAAGCCAATGAACATACAGACACCAAATTCAGAATCCATGATGATGACAGAATGATTGAACCTCATAAGATGCCAACCTTACATGGCAAAATTAAAATACATAAAATAAAACAAAACATAAAAAGAGGAAAATGAGGGAAAACATAATTGTACCATGTGATTTACAGTGTTAATATTCTTAATATGATTCTTGATTCTTTGTAATCAAAAAAATCCATTAAAAAGCCTAAGAAAAATTTGAAATGGGGCATAAATGAGATGGTCATAAAAGAAAAATAATGGGCAAATGAAAGTATAAAAAGACATTTATCTCACTAGCAATCAAGTAAATGAAAATTAAAATACCATATACTTTTCTCATATCAGATTTATGTAAAACATAAACAGTTACTATCAAATGATAAAACTACAGTGAAAGTGGCACTCCTCCATACTGCTGGTAAAAATGCAATTTGTAGACTTTCAGTATATTTACTCTTTGATCCACCAATTCCCTTTTAAAGAATATACCGTAAGCAAGTATTTTCCAAAGTGTTAAGTGGGATGTTATCAGGTGTGTATTATGTGTATGTGTGCAAGTCTAAATTTAATTTGAAATGTAAATGTATACAATGGCACTTAAATATATTCCCCTTTAACATTTCCTTTTGCTTTTTATAACAAAGACTTTATTTTTTAGAGAAGTTTTGGACTCAGCAAAATTGAGTGGAAACTAGAAAGATTTCCCATATGCCCCCTTCCCACACATGCACAACTTCTCCAACTCTCAACAGCCCATAGACAGGTTTTATTTTAAGAAAGGATTCTATAAACAAATAAGTTTGATTTCTAAGACCTTAGTATACTACTAAATATTGGAATTCTTCAAGATGGTGGGTAATAGTCAGTGTTTTCTTATATTATAAGTCCTGGAACCCTTTCATCAGAGAGCATGCTTAGGAACTAAGGTTCTACAATACTTACTTTTGGAAATTGTCCTAAATATCATTAGACATGAATACAAAGATGTATGCACAAGTACATTCATCGAAGTCATGTTAACCACAGGGAGATATTGGAAACATCTCAAATACTCAATAATTGGAAAATGGTTATACAATTTATGTTATACCTTTAAATTAGATTATTATATGACCTTTGACAAGGCTAATGTGGATGATATTTACTGGCATGAAAAATGCCACAACTTGCTAAGTGAAAGAAGCACTGTAGTCAAAGAGTGTTTAATTTCTATCCTATTGTTGCCAGTCATAATCTTAATAATTATATAGATATGTATTATATATGCATCAAATTCAGCAAGAATTACAACAAAATAAAAAAAATGGTTATTTCAAGGTGGTAGGATTACTATACATTTCTGTACTATTTTATATGTATATATATATATATATATATATATATATATTTTTTTTTTTAACAATGAACATGTATTAATTTTAGAATAGAAAATGTTTTTATAGAGGCAATGTGATTATGTGCCTTAACTCTTTGGCATTTTAATCTCTGGATGTCAGAAGATGCTTTTAATATTTAAAAAAAATTAAATTCACAGACAAGAAAACTATAATTATATAAATAATTCATGGAGAGAAAAACACACAATTCCTACCTTCTGGAGAGAAACTTAAAAACATAACAAGTGCTGTGAGACCCAGCAGCGTAATGGAGGCAGCAAATCTCTAGGTGCTCTATGCCTTTATGAATCCCTACATGGGAGTACCTCTTCTCTCTGAAATAGAAGTGACACAGACACACGCATTAATTTAAAGGAGAGGTGGAATGAAGTCTATCTTCAAGCACACATTGGAGCTGTACAGGCTGCCTGCTTTTAAATGGGGTCTCACAGGTAAAAAGTTGTTATGTAACCTTGGAAAAAATATTTATCTTCTCTGTAATTCAGGTTCCTCATCTACAAATGGGGAGGATAATAATAGTATCCAATTTTTGCTACAAAGATTAATATTCATAAAATATTTAGAACACTGCCATATACAATAGTATATGATATATATGTGGTTTAAAAAATAAATACCTGGGTAGGGTTGGTGACATTAATAGAGACCCTTCACAGGGTATATTACTGTAAGTGACATTTCATGTCATTACTTGAGTTCACATCTCAAGTAATTCTCAACTCAATGCTGTGAGGTAGATATTATTATCACTTGGCCCTCACTTCGCAAATCAGAAACTTCTGTCGGTTCCCCAAACTGTTACAAACTCACAAAAAACTGATCAATTTAACAGGAGAACACTTTTGCTGTTCCAAGTGATATCCAATGGATTGAATAAAATACTATTTACTGATACCTGGTCTATTTAACTTTCAAATCACTTAAAAATGACCTATCAGTATAAAATTAAAGCAAAGAGAATTGAAAACTCATTCTGGACCCTCCATCAAGTCATAGTAGAGTGCTCATCTACTGTGTTACCAATTTCTTCTTTATATTATCTGGAGGAGGCACAGCATTACCAATAGAGTATTCTTGCCAAGAATATTTAATCTAAATCTAATAATTTAAAAATTCAGAAAAATCTAAATCAAGGAACATCTTATAAACAATTGACCCAGACTTAAAAAAAAAAGTCAATGTCATGACACAAAAAGGTTGGGAAGTTTTTTTAGATGAAAGAAAATTAAATGGATAGGACAACTGAATACAATATATGATCCTTAATTGGCTTTTGGATCAGGGAAAAAAGAGAGCTATAATTAACGGACACTCAGAAAATTTAAAATACAACCTTTAAAAATCTCTCTCAGTTAATATATTTAGAATGAACCTAGGTGGCGTATTCTTATAAAATTGATTCATGCATTTATAGTCATCATAACTTATTAAATACCTATTCAGTGTGGTAAGCCTACACATAACAAAAATTCTTGCAAGGAACAGACCCTAAAATATAGACTTGGGTTGGACAAAGGGGTTAAGTGAAGGGTAATGAGGACCCTCTATCTCAGTCTGGCAAGTTAGCAAAATAGCTAAACTATCATCTGTTATATTTGGGACTCAGGCCATCTTCCTACTGAAGTATTTTCCCTTCTACTGTAAGGCAAACAGTCAGAAGGCTGAAGTAGGCTGCTGCTTCATGCAGCCTTCGTTCCACAAGACAGAGAGGCACATCAGGAAGCAGAGGAGGGAGAAAAGACAGCTTTGCCAAAAGAGCTTCTTTCTGTCTGTGGCTGAGAATCAGATGATTTGGAGCCTGGCAAGATTAAAGAAGCCAGATTATGAATGTTTTACAATGATCTTTTATTTATTTTTTGAATAAATTATTTGCATAATACAGAATTTGAAAGATATAAAAAAGCAGTGAAAAATTTCTTTTCCAGTCTTGTTCCCCAGACATCTGCTTTCCCTCCCCGAAGGCAACCTGATCCAGATTCGTGTCTTCTTCCAGAAATGTTTAATGCATTGCCTTATCTAAATAAGTTTTTACAGACATGGAGCAAGTTATACACATTGTTCTTACTTTGCTCTCTTCACATGATGTTTTGTCAATTGATCATTTCAGGATATATAGAGCTGCCTTATATATTCTTATTATAAAGTTTATGGCATAAAATCTATAAATAGGCAAGAATGTAAGAGGATAAAATAGATGTTTTCCTATGCAGAGGAAATAGATTCTGCCCCCCAGCCAGGAAAGAGCATCTAGGTGTCTGAGTATAGAGCGCACAGGTACTGTCTTAGGAAGGTAGCTGGGAGGGCTGTCTGAAGACATCTTTGGATTTTACACCACCAGTGTATTGTGTGTATTGTGGCAGAGCACCTGAGAAGTTCCTGAAGCCTATGAGTGGATTGCAAAAGTTTGAAGACTGATCCGGCAGACAAAAAGGAGATTGAGGTTTAAGAAAACGCAGCAAAGAGTGCAAGGTCCTTACAACTGGAGACCATGGTAGTATGTTCAGTATGAGGCTCAGCAAGAAGAACCACATCTCAGTAGGTGCTGGCATATGGTGCCAATATGCCAGGGCCAACCAGTAACTCAGCAGAGACCAGCAAGCAGAGGGAAGAGTGTGGAATCCCATACTTACCCACTGACGCCAGAATGATATGAGTCTCCCAGAAACTTGAAGAAGAGCGGAAGGAAAGGAGAAAGTAAGGGGTAGGGAAGAAACTTAATTTAAAGCCTAAATTGACTCAATTTTATTTCAGAAATGACCAAGCAACTACCGATTGGTAAGATTAAGTTTTACTTTGTGGAAATGGTGGTGACAGGGTGTGTATTGCAGGGGCTGGGATGGAGGCGTTGGGGATGTGGAAGAGGGGAAGTGAGAGGAGACAGACAATGATGACCAGGAAAAGGTGTTTGTGAGGTAAGTAAATTATAGCTATAGGCAAACAATGTTTTACATATTTGAGAGAAACAACTATAAAACTTAAATTTATATTGCCAGCTCATAGGGCTGTTAGTATACAATGAAATAGTTGTGTAAAAAGGTGCAAACAATAGTGATGTAATTTTCTGATTACTATTGCTGATAGTGTTCTTTCTTTGACTTTTCACCAAGTTCTGGGGATCTTTAATGCAGTCTCATGTGTCCTGATTTTTTTATGCACACTCACTCCAAAGAGTATTAGCGGTGAAGTGAATTCTGGGTTCAAATTTTACCTTTGTCACCCACTAGCTGTATGAGTTTGGGGAAGTACCTTGACTTCTCTGAGTCTCTTTATGATCTTTATTCATAAAACACAGTGCGATAATAAAAAAATCATCTCAAACATGCGTTAAGTAAGATAATGAAACTTACATAGTACATTGGCCCAACGTTCGTGGATCTACTTGCTTTCCTTAATGTTTCAACTAAGTTGTCCAGTGTTTGATTTGGAAAATTTGATCATCTTATTATATGTCATAATTATAAGAGCTTGAGCTATGTAATATATGGCTCTCAGTTATTGTTTTCAGGCCAACCCAGGAATACATATCACCACATGCTGTGAAGGAAGCAGGTTTGTATGGTAATAAAACCACTTAAATGCAGAATATATAATATGTGAACAGCAATCTCCTCAAATCTTACTCTGAGACAGAGTATAGAACTGAATATGGTAATTTCCCATTTTCTCCAGAGAAAAATTTATTTTTAAGAAAAATCTTTATCTCAAATCTAACAAATGCTTAAAAAATGAAACTATAAATTCAATAAAAATAAAATAAAAAAGAAGAAACTATATAGTAGACAATAAAATCAACACCTTTGACTTCTGGTTAAAGGTGGCAGATTGAACATACACATTTAACTTCATTTCCTTTCAAAACCACACTAAAATACAACAGGATATTAAATATTTTATTAAAAAGAATAAGCCAAGAAAGAAAAGCAGAATAGAGATGAATGACAGTAACCAAAATTTGGGAGCTAGAGGGCAGAAAACTATAGCTAACTAACTATAGTTGAATCCCAAGCAAGTTGAATCCTAAAGCAGCAGTAGGCAAAGCCAAGAAGCAATTTAATTTGTACTAGTTTCCAAAAAAACTTAGGAATTAGGGGGACCCAGATTTATGAAAGTTAGTTAAAGGTGGGAATCAGAGCAAACCTCTTTGGAGTTCTATTTAAGAATTTGTCTTTTACATTCCCTTTCTACTCTTCACAAGTGGACAAGAACTTCTCCCTCTTTCATCCTAGCAAAGTTCCTGAACTGGGAAATTTGGACGAATTCTGAAGGACAGAGTGCTCAACTGAAAACAGAACTGCGTGACATTTTACATGCTGAATATTGAGACTCCCACTTCTCTTCTATTTGGTTTGCAGAATGCTGCTAGCCCATTTTATAACTTCTAGGCAGGAGAGTAAAAACTTCTTTGGTGAATCTAATTGAACTGAAAAGGAAGATATTCACTAAAATAATATTGGGGTTCTGAATAAATAGCATAGTTGGATTTAGGGAATTCACAGTTATTAAGCCACAATTATGTGTTATCTACGCATTTACCTTTCTTACTACCTTAAATGTGAGCTGACAGTCAAAGACCACCAGACATCCGAGGAAAGCCCCTCACATGAAAGATGAAGCCTTAAAGCAAACAAACAGGAAATAGAACTATTGGGGGAAATACTAGTAAAGTTTCCAGAAAAAGTATCCTCAAAGATATGAGAGGACTACATCCATGAAACAAAAACAAGTTGATTTTTTTTTTTTAAAAAAAAAGGAACAAAGAAACTGTTTCTGAGAAACAAAATTATATTAGAAATGGAAACCTAAAGGTTGGATGATATCCCAGAAAGAAGAGACTAAGAAAAGTCTCTTTTTTAAAGGAACATAGGAGAAAAAGGATAAGAAAATTAGACCAATCTAGAGGTTCAGCATCCAGATAACAGAAAGAAAAGAGAACATGGAGAGAAAGAAATAATCAAAGAAGCAATTCATGAAAATTTGCCTGAATTAAACAACATTAATTTGCGGATTAAAAGGGCTCACTGAGTGTCTAGTCAAATAGAACCCCAACAAGGCACATCATAATAAAGTTTAAAAACTCTTGAAAAAAATAGAAAATAGTGAGAAAAAATGTAGAACAAAAATTAGATTGTTTTTCAACTTTTAAACACCAAAAGACAATGGAGAGTGAACATAAAAATTTTGAGAGAAAATAAATTCCAAACCACAAAGTCTGTTCTCAGCCACAAAATCAATCAAATGTCTAAAGCATAAAGGCATTTTACAGAGCGAAGATCAAAGCTATTGTTAGAAGTGCTCCATCAAAATGAGAGAGTAAATGAAGAAGGAAAGACATTAAAAACAGAAGATCCAATTCAAAGCAGGGACAAAAAGAAACCCCAAGGTGATAGTATAAAGAAATCTGTTTCATGTGGGACAGAGGTTACAGCTGAGTCAGAAACAAGTACATAGGAAGCCAAGCAAATGAAAAATATGACTATTATTGTTAGGGAAAGCAGAGAATTAGATACATGGTATGGTTATTAAAAGTCATCAGACTGAAAAGATGGCGTATTTGTGGTGATGGTGTAGGGCGCATAAAGATCTAAATCTACATCTCCCATAGTGGCACAGTAATGGATTATCTGAAGCTGAAAAAATCAAGAAGTAGAAATACAATCATGTTACTTAGTGATATTATTTTTCATAAATACCAGAGGAAACAGAAAAAAAAGTAAAAAGAAAAAAAATGATTGCTTCTGAAAATTTGAAAAATAGTAAAAGGAAGTACACAGCAAGGACCTGTTTCTGTTTTGTTTTTTTTATAAGTTTTGTAGGACTAATTGATTTTTTAAACTATGTGCATGTGTAACTCTGATAAATATAAAACAAAACAAAAACAGCATAAAAGTTAACATTAACCATGATCTGTGGAAACATAGTAGGCGTTTATAAATTCTTAAATGTGGTTGCATGAATTGAATTATACAACCTTATAGGGTAAATTTCTAGGAAACAGCTGTTGCACCAAGTATCTGCTATGACAGACAGCACATGGCAGGTCCCTAAATATTGCTGCTAATTGGTGACAATGAAAATAAAAAACAGGCACTGCAGTGGGTTCTGGACTCCCTGGGTTTAAATCTTAGCTCTGCCTCTTTCCAGTTACATCTTTTCATTTGCTTGGTTTCCTGTGTACTTGTTTCTGATTCAGCTGGAACCTCTGTCCCACATGAAACAGATATTAAACCACATGGATAAGATATTAAACCATTTTTTTAAGTTTCATTATTTGTAAAAATCCTTAGTTCATAGGAATGCTGTATTAATTGATATAGGAACAATGCTTAGCACAGTGCCTGATATAAGGAATGGCTAATAAATGTTAGCTATTTAAATTGCTAACATTGGGACATTGGGACATTTTATTTCCCACAAATTTCTTGTTCACCCTCCCCACAGATTCAGACTCAATTATCACCCTAAAATCAATCATGCCTGGTTTACTTCAAAAAACAGAATAGAAATAAATGTCATACCTAGAACCATTTCTCTTTTCTTATCCATTGCTGCTTCCCTTTTCCTTTAGGGCAGGCAGCCTGGAGCAGGATTTGTAACCAGAAGACCTACTTTGGGTAGGTCATTTAGCCCCTCTGAATATCCATGTTCTCATCTGAAAGGTGGAGATGATAATATCTGCTAGAGGGGACATTTGAAGTTTGCCACCCACCATGCTTTACTGCTACTTTTGGTAACTGCATGCTGACTTTCCTTTGGACAACTCACCTACTTCCCAGCTCTAGAAGTGAGTCTAATTGCCAAAGCAGTCAAAGTGTCTAGCTATTCCTCTGTCCACAGTGATGTGTCCAAAGATGGGCATTAACCAAATCAGTAACAGTGATACTCAAAAACGTCAGGATCACCAAAGAGTGAAAGTCTCGGAGCCGATCCAGAGGGAAAGAGTTGGGAGCCTGGAATTGGCCAATTTAAAAACCATCCCATCCTATGAACCCAAATGTCCCTTTTTAGCCCAAGCCTCTGGAGTGTGTGTGTGTGTGTGTGTGTGTGTGTGTGTAGTAGGAGAAGAGAAAAAGGGAGGGGAGTGAGGAAGAATGCTCTTCATTGTAACAAAGTAAGTCTTAACTCCTATCTACATTATAAGTTAAACTAGAGGCCATGCACCAGTGGGGTCCCTCGGGTTGGCCTTCGGGAATTGGGCTGAAACCGGTTCTCTGATATCCCCCGAGGGGTTGCGGATTGTGAGAGGGCACAGGCCAGGGCGAGGGACCCCATTGGTGCACGATTGGGGCTGGGGAGAGACTGCGGGATGGCTCCAGGGTGTGTCCAGCCCGTCTCTCCCAGTCCTGATTGGTCGGACCCCAGCAGAAAGCTAACCTACTGGTGGGAGTGTCTGCCCTCTGGTGGTCAGTGTGCATCATAGTGACTGGTCAAATGGTCGGACACTTAGCATATTAGGCTTTTATTATATAGGACTAGAGGCCCGGTGCATGAAATTAGTGCATGGGGGGGGAATCCCCTCAGCCTAGCCTGCATCCTCTCACAATCTGGGACTCCTCTGCCTGCCTGCCTGATCACCCCTAACCACTCACCTGCCTGACTGGTCTCCCCTAACCACTCACCTGCCTGCCCGATCACCCCTAACCACTCTTCCTGCCTGCCTGATAGCTGCTAACTCTTCACCTGTTTGCCTGATTGCCTCTAACCACTTGCCTGCCTGCCTGCCTGATCGCCCCTAACCTCCTATGCCTCAGCCCCCGCTGCTGCAGCTTCAGCTGGAATGACATCTGGAAGGTCATTTGGCTGTCTGGTCTAATTAGCATATTATGCTTTTATTATTATAGATATCTACTGTTTCCAGGGTGGGGACCAACTGAGATAACAAATATAAAAATATTTGGTAAACATAATGCAGTATGCACATGTTATTACCATATTTAATAACATAAGTCAACGTTTTTCAGAAAGCAAACTATGCCTTGAAACAGTAATTACTTATTTTCACAAAATATCAAGGTACCCTCCTGAAAGTCTGGGCATGATAGAAATTACTTGTGAATATCTATCCTATATTATAAAAGCCTAATATGCCAAGTGTCTGGTAGTCCAGTCATCCGTTCAACCAATCAAAGCGTAATATGCTAATGATATGCTAAGGCTGCTCAACCACTTGCTATGATGTGCACTGACCACCAGGGGGCAGATGCTCCTACCAGTAGGTTAGCTTGCTGCTGGGGTCCGGCTGATCGGGACTGAGCAAGACAGGCCTGACATTCCCTAAAGCCCTCCTGTGGTCCCTCCCCAGCTGGCCAACCTCCCACATCACTCCCCAGCCCCAATCGTGCACCAGTGGGGTCCCCTGGCCTGGCCTGCACCCTCGCGCAACCCAGAACCCCTCGGGGGATATCGGAGATTGGTTTCAGCCCGATCCCACAGGCCAGGCCAAGGGACCCCACTGGTGCACGAATTCATGCACTGGGCCTCTAATTGTGTATAAAAATATAAGAAGGTACAATGGTTATTTGTTTCAGGTCATGCATGTGACAGTAGCTCAGATGGCTTCCTTACCCATCAAACTTACAAGTTTAGGCTAGTTTGCCCGAATCTCTATTTTACCCTTTGAAATCTGTGCTTCATAAACCTGCTTGAATCCTTTTGAAAATATGTACTCTGTACTAATTACTTACAAGTGAATTTTATCAGACTTAATTAGTAAAATCTGGAGTAGTTCAATTGTTTTATTATTTATAAATAAAACACCAATTAAAGAGAAATAGAAAAATGGTACCTAGTCCCTATAAAAGCTTGTTTTATAAACTTGTAAAATAAAATACATTGAAGTCAGAATAAAAATTTAAAGTATATGAATATTCCTTCCAAATGAACTCAAAGATTTTAAAAAGGCATTTCCTTTTTCTTTATTCCTCACCTGAGGATATGTTTTTTACTGATTTTTAGAGAGAGAGGAAGGGGATGGGAGAGAGAGAGGGAGACAGGGAGAGGTGGGGGAGAGGGAGAGAGAGACCTATGGGTTGCCTCCATTACATGCCCTGACTGAGAATGGAACCACAACCTTTCTTGTACAGCAGGCATGTCAAACTTAAAGGCTAACACGGGCCAAATAAACACGGCTTAAGTTTATGTGGGCCGCAAAAAACAAAAGCTTCAATTTTCATAGAAACATAGGTTTATTTTGATAGACACATGCTGAATACAAATGAGAATTTGAGGGCTGAAATAAATGAGTAACATTAACATAAAATAATAGAACATTTTAAAAAAATTAATATTTTTTCTTGAACATTCACTTACCAGACACTGAGTAACTGCACAAATTAATAAGCGCAATGCAAATAAACATATTTTTCTTGTTTTCTGAAAGAGAAATATTTCCTATTGCACACACCAAACAAGTCAGTACAAGACTAATAACATGGCAATTGGCTGCTAAAATATTCGCTGCTAGTATTAGTGGACAGAAATGGTGCGCCTGCACGTAGGCACAAAGGAAATGAATGCAACACGATTATAGTGATCAGTCATTAGCAAATGCTGTAGTTCATTATTAATAATTATGTATAACAGGATATTGTAAAAATTAGGTTACGAAATTTTTATTAAAACGTTTCTCACATACTGTTATATTGGCTGGGCTGCAAAAATATTCATTGTGGGCCACATGCAGCCCATGGGCCGCGAGTTTGACATGCTAGGTGTACAGGACGATGTGCCAACCAACTGAGCCACCCACCCAGGGCAAGGCATTTGTTTTCTTAAATAGATCTATCTCTTCATGTCAATAGCATTAATTTAACTGGCAATCCTTTTTCTTTCTAGCTAAAGCAAACGTAAACTTTAGCTCTTCTCCTGTTTCATTTCTCAGAAACAGAGTAAGTACAGTTGAAATGCTGCTTTATAGTATTTGCTCCATCTGACATGTCCTTGGTCTTAGCTCTAGACTAGGCTTCTTTAGGTAAAAGATCAGATAATCAAGTAACGAGGGTGATTTTTGGTCTTACCTGATAACAACAATGAATATAATAATGAAAGAATCATGAGCATGAATGCACACATTTTTTCAGGCTGAAAAATATCCAATAAAAATGAAAAAAAAATCAAGTGAGCTCTAATTACATCTTTTAAAGAAAGAATGAGGAAATAATAATTATATTTTCTAATTAAAAACAAGTTATGATATAGAGGTCACTAGTAAAAGTTTAATACCAATTCAGGATAATATTAGACTGATTATTTGTCAGGAAACAACATAAAATGCTTAAATTCTAGTCCAATAAAACCAACTCTTTTTAATAAACCAGGGTTACAAACTGCGACTATGAGGAGTCTGGTATTTTAATGAATGTACTGTACTTAAGGTTTGCCCTTCAAAATGGTTATCCTGGGAGGCCATAAAGCAAGCCCAGAAATGCTAAAATAGTTCACTATATATTTGGAATTTCTCTTTTGTAATTGCCGTTACCATGAGCTTTTGCACCTCACAAGATCCCTTGTTTTTGACCTCAAAAGGTCTGCATAACTTTTGACCCACTAAACTTCGCTTGAGATGACATTTAGTAGGTTTCTGAATTCAGATAAAACAAGTGTGTGTATTTAAAACAGTGTGTCAGGAACAAAAGGCCAATTCTATAAATATGTTGTGTGAAGGCAGTACCCATAGAATAAGCCTACAGTTTCCAAAGTGAGAAAGAGTAAAATAATTTAGATTTAAAATGTTACGTTTATCAATTTCTCTACAATTGCATCTTAAATTAGGATAAAAACCAGCAGTCTGGATATGCAGATGTAGTATATTAAATTATAGACTGTGAGATTGAATTTTTTAAAAAGAGCAGCTCCTAGAAATTAATTCAATTTAACAAGCATTTATTGAGTGTATTCTATGTATTTTTAGTAGTGCTAGGAAATAGAACAAAAATAATACACAGGACAGGTCTTCAAGGCACTTATACACTAGTAGAAGAGGATGATGTACAATAACCACAACAACATTCTAATTCAATTCTAGAATTGAATATTCTAAATGAAACTGAAATCATAGTTGTACGTTAATTTATATTCAAACACTATAGTCTATATTTTCTCATATTTATCGTATTACCACTAGCATTTTGTAGCTTTAAAAATACATATTACCAAAGTACTTATATGCATATATACATAATCCATGGACACAGACAATAGTGTGGTGAAGGCGTGGAGGTGGGGGGAGGGTGGCAGTACAGGGTGGAGGAGGTTAATGGGGAACAAAAGGAGGACATCTGTAATACTTTCAACAATAAAGATAAATTAAAAAGTAAAATAAAATTACATATTACATTAAATCATACACATTTGTTTATATATCTGCCTCCTTAGATGGCCTATGACAGGGAAGGGCAACCCCTGGCATATGTGCCAAACATGGCACGCCAGTAACTTTTGCTGGCACGCGAAACTCTCTCTTATAAGCTTCAATTTACAATTTTTTTCTTAATATCGAGTTTTTTATTTTTCAGATAAATTCAGTGTAGGTGCATCTTAGATAAATAAATAATTTTACATAACAATTTATCTTAAAGACCATAGACATGGATTGACGAGAGAGGGGAAGAGCAATTTCTATGCCTCTGCCTTAACTCTCCCTGCTTTCCTAGATCTGACCAGTGTTTTGGTTTCATCCACATACACTTGTGAATCTTTGTTCTCAGTGATGAATTTTGTTAAGTCTCATAATAGGAGTAGCCTGACGGATGAAAGTAGTAGCTCGTGCATTTCTCTGAAGGTCATGAAATATAAACCTGAAGTAAAATCTCTGTCATCAGTGATGCAGCAGCAAAAGTCCCACTGATAATATCAAACAGAGTCATCAAGTTTTCTGTCGGACTATCAGTGTACATGTATACATTAAAAAATAAATGTATTTTTCATCATCATATACTGTGTTTGTGTTGCTTGAATGAATTTTATTATTTCTTCAAAGTTCTTCACATACATACACCTTAAGAGATATCAAGTAGGTGTAACATGTTCTCAAAAAATTAGGGTTGGCACGCAGAAGAATTTTGAGTCAGAGATTTTGCTGGTTTTGGCACGCACTCACAAAAAGGTTGCCCACCCCTGGCCTATGAGCTCCTCCACAGCAAGAACTAGAGGTCACAGCATAGTAAAATGTTTAAGACAGAGACAAAACTTGAAAGCAGTAAGAGAAAAAGAACTCATCATATATAAGAAAAACCCAATAATATCAGAAACTGATTCTTTGGAAATAAAGGTCAGAATGCAGTGGGGTTATATAATCAAAGTGTTAACAGAAAAATACCCAAATAACTGCCAACCAAAAAGCGATACCAGTAAAACTAATTTTCAAAAATGAAGGGGCAATAAATACATATCCAAATAAACAAAACTGAGAGGAATCATTGGTAGCACACCGACATCACAAAAACTACTAAAGAAAGTTCTTCAGGCTGAAAGCAAGTGCCCCCAGGTGTGACATGACTCCAAACAAAAGGCAGAGCACCAGTACATGAAATTATGGAATTATAAGAAAGCATAAATGTGAATTTCTTCTCCTACCTAATTTAAAAAGGAATTGTACAAAACAATCTTGCGGATTACATATTGTTGGGTTCTAACATATAGATATATAATATATATAACAGTGCAAAGGAGGTTGGTGGGAGCAAATCTGTATTGGAGAAGGAAATGACACCACATTGTAACTCAAATCCACAAGAACAAATAAAGATAATTAGAAATGGTAAAAAAGAAGGCTAATAAAATAAACTCTATACATATGTATTTGCTTCCCTTTCTTTTCTTCTTTAAAAGACATAAAATTACTCAAACTAATAATTACATCAACATATTGTTAGGTTTGTAACATATATACATGTGTGTGCAAAGTAATAGCACAAAAAAGGAAGAAAAGAAAATAGAGCTATACAGAAATATGATTTTTAATTTCACTGGAATTCAATAAGTATAAACCTGAAGTAGAATCTGTTCACTTAAGATGTATAAGGGAATCCCTAGACCAATCACTAATAACAAAAATATATATAATAAAAAATCATTACAAGAACTACTTACTTCAAAAAGAGAAAAAATAAAGGAACAAAAAAGACATGAGACATATTAAAGACATATTTCAGAGATGCATATGTCTTTTTTGAGTTAGTATTTTGGATTTATTTGAATAAATACCCAGAAGTGGAATTTCTAGGCCATAAGGTAGTTTTATTTTTAATTTTTTTTTTTTTAGGAATTTCCATATTGTTTTCCATAATGATTGCAGCAATTTGCAATTCCACCAACAGTGCACAAAGGTTCCCTTCTCTTCACATTCTCACCAAGATTTTCTTTTTGTTGATTCATTGGTGATAATCATTCTTATAGATGCGAGGCAATAGCTCATTGTGGTTTTAAAATGCATTTCTCTGATGTTTAGTGATGGTGAGCATCTTTTCCTATGTCTATTGGCCATTTGCATGTCCTCTTTGAAGAATTGTCTATTAAGGTTCTCTGCCCATTATTAAAATTGGTTGTTTGTCTATTTGGAGTTAAGTTGTAGGTGTTCCTTTTTTTTTTTTGGATATTAATCCCTTACCAACTGTATCATTGGTGAATATCTTCTCCCATTCAACAGGTTGTCTTTTCATTTTCTTGATGGTTTCCTTTGCTGTGCAAAACTTTTTAGTTGGATGTAGTCCCATTTGTTTATTTTTTCTTGTCCAAGGAGATATAAATCCCTCCCCAAAATTATTAAGAGCAATCTCAAAGAGTTTACTGCCTATGTGTTCTCCTAGGAATTTTATGGTTTGGGGCCTTCATTTAAGTCTTTAACTCATTTTGACTTTATTCTTGCATATGGTATAAGAGAGAAGTCTAGATTCACTTTGGGGATACGTCTATCCAGCTTTCCCCAAATGATTATTGAAAAGACTGTCTCTATTCCATTGTAAATTCTTGCCTCCTTTGCCATAGATTAATTGACCATACAGGTGTAAGTTTATCTCTGAGCTGTCAATTCTATTCCATTGGCTTATGTATCTTATTTTATGTCAGTACCATGCTGTTTTGATTACCACAGCCTTTTCTTTTATTGTATACCTTGTTGTATATCAGGTAGCATGGTATTCCCAACTTTGTTCTTTCTCAAGATTCCTGTGGCTATTCCTGTGGTTCTATGTAAAATTTAGGATTATTTGATCTAGTTCTGTGGAAAATATCACTGTTATTTTGTTAGAGATTGCACTGGATATATAGATTGCTTGGGGGAGTATGGACATTTTAACAATATCATTTTTTGCTATCCAAGAACAGGGTATTTGCTTCTATTTATTTTTATCTTCAGGTTCTTTATTTAATGTCATAACTTTTCGGGTACAGGTCTTATACCACCTTGGTTAAATTTATTCCTAGGCATTTTATTGTGTTTTTTTTGGATGCAATTGTAAATGGGATTGTTTTCTTAATTTCTCTTTCTGCTGGTTCATTATCCTATCTAATAAAAGAGTAATATGCAAATTAACTGTCACTCCCTCACTCTGTCACTCCCTCACAAAGATGGCAGCGGCCACGAAGCTGGAGTAAGCTGGAGGTTTGGGTTGCCCCCAGCGATGGAGGAAGCCAAGCTTCCTGTCTGCCCTGGCTGGCACTGGGCTCCATTCAACACTACAAAATTTCAATTATAGAAGATAAATAAATCCCAGATACCTGCTTCCAGCCCGTGGCCGTGGCCAGCCTGAAAACGGCCATCAGCCCCTCACCCAGGCTGGCCAGGCACCCCAGTAGGGAACCCCACCCTGAAGTGGGTGTGGCCAGCCTGAAAACAGCCCTCAGCCCCTCACCCAGGCTGGCCAGACACCCCAGTAGGGATTCCCACCCTGATCTGGGACACCCTTCAGGGCAAACCAGCCAGCCCCCACCCATGCACCAGGCCTCTTTCCTATATATAAAAGGGTAATATGCAAATTGACCCTAACAGCAGAATGACTGGTCACTATGACATACACTGACCACCAGGGGGCAGACGCTCAAAGCAGGAGATGCCCCTTGGTGGTCAGTGTGCTCCCACAGGGGAAGCTCTGTTCAGCCACAAGCCAGGCTGATGGCTGCCATCACAGCGGTGGTGGCGGGAGCCTCTCCCACCTTCTCAGCAGCACTAAGGATGTCCAACTGCAGCTTAGGCCTGCTCCCCGCTGGCAAGTGGACATCCCTCGAGGGCTCCCGGACTGCCAGAGGGATGTCTGACTGCTAGTTTAGGCCCGGTCCCCCAGGGAGCGGGCCTAAGCCAGCAGGTGGACATTCCCCGAGGGGTCCCAGACTGCGAGAGGGCACAGGCTGGGCTGAGCGACCCCACCGAGTCCACAAATTTTTGTGCACTGGGCCTCTAGTTGATGTATAAAAGTGCAACTGTTTTCTGAATATTAATTTTGGATTCTGCTACTTTACTAAATCCATTTATCAATTCTAATGGTTTTTTTTCATGGAATTTTTAAGGTACTCTCTATATAATATCATATGAACTGATGATAATTTTACTACTTATTTTACAATTCGGATGCTTTTTATTTCTTTTTCTTCTCTATGGCTAGTACTTCCAATGTTATGTTGAATACAAGTGATAGAATTGGACAACCTTGTCTTATTCCTGAGCATAAGTAAAACACTTTTAGTTTTTCACTGTTGAATATGATGTAAGCTGTGGGTTTGTCATATATGCCTTTATTATGTGGAGTTATGTCCTCTCTATTTCTACTTTGCTGAGTTTTTATCAGAAATGGATGCTGAATTTTTTCTGCATCTATTGATATGATCATATGACTTTTATCCTTCATTTTGTTTATGCGGTGTGTCACATTGACTTTCATATACTAAAACATCCTTGCATCCTGGTAATAAATCTCACCTGATCATGGTGTATGATATTTTTAATGTACTGATGAATTTGGTTTGCTAATATTTTGTTAAGAATTTTTGCATCTATGTTCATCAGATACATGGAGCTATACTTTTCTTTTATTGTAATAAAATTTTGGAATCAAAACCAGATGTTGGCCTCATAAAATAGCCTTGGGAACATTTCCTCTTGAATTTTTCGGAATAGGTTTAGAAGAATAGGTGCTAATTCTTTAAATGTTTGCTAAAATTCAAGTGTGAAGCAATCTGGTCCAGGACTTTTGTTTGTTGTTTTTAAACTATTGATCCATTCCCTTAGTAGTTATAGGTTTATTCAGATTTCCTGTGTCTTTTTGACTCAGTCTTAGAAGACTGAATGTTTCTAGGAATTTATCCATTTCTTTAGATTATCCAATTTGTTGGCATATAATTGTTCATAATATTTTCTATAGTCCTTTGTATTTCTATGGTTTCAGTTTCACTTCTTTTTCATTTATGATTTTACTCATATGGATCCTATCTCTTTTTTCCTCAAGAGTTATTTTTTTTTTTTAAACTACCTCTTGGTTTTATTGTTCTTTTGTATTTTTTAGACTCTTTTATTTATTTCCTTTTCTATACTCACTTTGGGCTTTTTTATTTCCTCATTTTCTAGTTCCTTAGGTGTAAGGTGAGATTGTTTATTTAAGATTTTTCTTATTTCTTGAGGCTTTTATTGCTATGATTTTTCCTCTTAGAAGTTCTTTGGCTGCATCCCATAGATTTTGGGTTATTGTGTTCTCATTTTCATTTGTTAACCCATTCATTATTTATTAGCATGTTACTTAGCCTTCATGTGTTTGTAAATTCTTAATTTTTTTTGTAGTTGACTTCTATTTTAATACCATTGTGGTTGTTGAAGATGGTTGGTATGATTTTAATCTTCCTAATTTATTGAGACTTGTTTTGTGACCTAACATGTGATCTATCCCCCAAATTTTTCCATGTGCACTTGGAAAGAATGCATATCCAGCTGCTTTTGGGTGAAGTGTTCTAAAAATATCAACTAAATACATGTGATTTAATGTATCATTTAAGATCACTGTTTCCTTTGTGATTTTTCTGTCTGCATGATCTATCCATTGATGTCAGTGGGGTGTTAAAGTTCCCTCAATTACCAACTACTGTTGATCTCACCCTTCATGTCCATCAATATTTGTTTTATATTTTTAGGTGCCCCTATACTGGGTACATAGATATTTACAAGGGTTATACTCTCTTGTTGGATTGATCCCTTTATCATTATGAAATGTGCTTCTTTGTCTCCTTTTGTAGCCTTTTATTTGAAGCATACTTTGTCTAATATTAAGTATTGCTACCCAGTTTTTTTCATATTAATTTGCATGAAATTTTTTTTCTGTCCCTTTACTTTCAGTCCTTGTGTGTCTTTCAATCTGAAGTGGGTCTCTTGTAGACAGCCTGTGTATGGGTCTTGTTTTCTTATTCATTCAGCAAGAGGTACAAGGCATTAGGACAATTGTTGCTTGTTTGGGAATTAATGGACCTTTGAGAGATTCTGGGAAAGTCTACAGCATAAGCCCTGATCAACAGCTTATGTGTATTAGCCTCTGAAAAAGGTTCAGGCCAGGTAGGGTCTCAGGGAATCATTAGGGTGAGGTGAGAGCCATGTTAACCTGGTTAATGGAGACTCATACTTGTTGACAAGTCTACAGGCTGAGTGACAGGAGGGCTTAATAACAACAGTAAACAACAATAGTTACTGCTAGCATTTCGGTCTGCACCTGCTGGCTGTGTGGGAGGAGGGCTGAACAAAGGAACAATGGCACCTGCAGGCACTTTAGTATGGGAGAGAGCTCCCACTCCAGCCCTCACCCTGACCCGGACAATTCAGTCTCCCCCTCGCCTGTTATTTTCCTAGCACTTTTTGAGCTGCTGCCCTTTCACTGGAGCTGAGGGCAAATATTTGTGAGCAAATAAGTCTGTGCTCAGGCCCTTTTGGAGGAAATCTGGGTCTCCAGTAGCCTTGCATCTGACCAAAATTGAGTTACTACTGATTTTCACAGCCAGGTGTTGTGTGGACTACTCTTCCCACAGTGGGGAGGTTGGTGTAGGGCTGGGATCCCTTACTCCTACAGTGGAGATCTCTGCTGCAGAGATATCCCTTTTGATTCTTAATGGCCACATGTGGGTGTGGGACCAGCCCTTCTGCATCTCCACACTTCCTACCAGTCTCAATGTGGCTTCTTCTTTATATCCTTAGATATAAGGGTTTGGGCAAACTAGTTTTCAGGTGGTTGGTTCTTAAGGGTGGTTGTTTTATATTTTAGTTGTAATTCTGATTTGATGTTGTGAGGCAGTGAGCATAGCATTTACCTATTTTGCCATCTTGACTGGAATTTTAAAATAGCTAAATTCACATAGCTTTTTAAAAAATATATTTTTATTGATTTCAGAGAGGAAGGAAGAGGGAAAAAGAGATAGAAACATCAATGAGAGAGAATCATTGATTGGCTGCTTCTTGCCCGCCCCACAATGGGGATCGAGCCCACAACTTGGACATATGCCCTGACCGAGAATCAAACCTCGATCTCCTGGTTCATAAGTCAATGCTCAACCACTGAGCCAGGCCAGCCGGGCTAAAGTTATATCGTTTTAACAAAATGTCCATGTTTTGACATATTCTTTGCCAACATCATGTATTATTGCATTGAAATTTTCTTATTACTATTATTTGGATTGTTTTCAAAATTTAATTATTATAAACAATGTTGCAAAGTTTCCTTGGGATAATGCTTTTTCTGTGCTTCTTTAGAATAGGTTTTTAGAAACTGGGTGAAAGAATAATAATATATTTAGGCTTTCCATATATATATATATATATATATATATATATATATTTATATTGCTTTCCATAGTTGTACAAATTTATACTTACCAGCAGTGTAAGAAAATACCTGTTTCTGCATAAATGTCATCTTAACCTCATGAAAGAGTCTTAAGAGCATTAACCTGAAATTCCTCTCACAACCTATATTGGAAAAGGAACTCTTTGTAAGTTTAGTAACGGGAGTAATGGTTAATATTTGCTATAAAGGCTTTGCATAGTTCGTGAGAGCAATGTAGCATACATTAAATAGGAGTCAAATTAATTTTTCATATTGTGGAAAAGAATGTGTATATCAATCAAACCAAATAAAGTTTTGGCCACATCTACTATTAGTAAGGCACTATAGTATAAACTGGAGAGTATGATCGATTGTAAGAGGCTTACAGTTTAGTTGGAAAAGTATAAGCACCAAAGGAGTTCAATAACAATATGATATTTAAATAAGTTTCTTAAAATAGCACAATTTAGTACAAAATTATTTGTCAAGGAAGCAATGTGGAAAATGAAGCTGCTACAAGTTCAGAGAGGAAAGAAAATACTGCATGCATCACTCACTAATTGTTCCCTACTCAAACATTCTTCCTGGGTCAACACTAAAGAATCCATCCTTACCCTTTATGACAAAAGTTTTGTTGATTGGTCTCTCCTTAATTACTGGATGCTGTAAATGTATCTGCCCTTCTGGGATGCTATTTCTGGCTATAAATAATACAATTCAAATTGGCTCTACACCAGTATTGGAAAAATGTAGAATTTCATGAGGTTAATGAAAGCGATATTGGAATACTACTCAAATCACACAAAAAGCCAGTTAGACAAGTTAAAAGTGAAATAGAGAAAATCTGTAAAGATTATGATTCAATGGGTATACCAAAGGTGGGTAATTTAAATATCAAATAATTGGAGAGACCACTGGAAAAATTGAAAAAATCCTCTGAATATATTTTTGCAAAAAAGGCAACTCTTTAAAAGCATGCTAGAAAGTTAAGGGCAAGATTCATATTGTGTCAACTATGTGAAAAATTACAAAAAAGAAAAAAAATTGTCATTCATTCTTTGCTGATTTTCATTATTCCCATAGTTAAAATTATAGCCTGTATTTAGATAGCTTTTGGTTTAATACTTTTCATAATCAAGTCCTATTAAAACTTCCCTTTCTATTCCCATGTCCTCACTATTTACCATAAATCTTTAGTTTTTATTACATTTAGGTTCCTAGCCCTGGTGCCAATTATTCCTAGATAACAACAATAACAATATACAAAGTGATTTTTTTATTCTAAAAATGAATAGAACCAAATTCTGTAAATTCTTTTTCAACAAAGATGTAAACCTTAATTAAATGTGCTCATAAACAAAGCATTCCATAGTTGTGGTTCAGTGTTAACAAAGAAAGCAATGTCCATCATCTTTAATACTTGTTTATACCATGAGAGATTTCAATGCAGAGAGTATAAAGTACTGGATGAACAAGAGATTAAAACTCACCTAAATAAACAGGGGTCTACAAAGTTTTGAAGATTAAAATCAATGAGAAATTATATGGTAAGTCAGTTCGTCAGCTCAGGGATTGAAATGTAGAAGAAATATGATCATAATTTTGATTAACCTTGCTGTAACATTTCTCAGCAACTGAAGTTTTCTTTTTAAATATATGTTTATTGATTTCAGAGAGGAAGAGGGAGAGAGAGATAGAAACATCAATGATGAGAGAGAATCATTGATCGGCTGCCTCCTGCACACCCCTTACTGGGGTTTGAGCCAACATCCCGGGCATGTGCCCTTGACTGGAATTGAACCTGGGACCCTTCAGTCCACAGGCCAACGCTCTATCCACTGAGCCAAACCAGCTAGGGCTGAAGTTTTCTTAAAGATACTAGAGGTCCCGCACCCTCTCACAATCCGGGACCCCTTGGGGGGATGTCAGACTGCCAGTTTTGGCCCTATCCCCGCAGGCCAGGCCAAGGGACCCCACCGGTGCATGAATCCATGCACTGGGCCGGTTTTGGCCCAATCCCCACAGGCCAGGATGAGGGACCCTACTGGTGCACGAATCCGTGCCTCTAGTATGCATATAACATCTTTGGTTAATCTCTTCCGCCCTTCCCCCTGTCCCCTTCCCTCTGAGATTCATCAGTCTGTTCCATGTTTCCATGCCTGTGGTTTCCACTCCTGCATTGAGCGTCTGTCCCCTGGTGGTCAGTGCACGCCATAGCTACCGGCCAGTTGCCCATCACTTAGGGTTTTATATATATATAGATATTGTATATTAAAAGTCAAATGACCGAAATATGGAATAATCAATCTATGAAGAAAATAAGAATCATTTGGAAAGTGATAAAAATCAATGATAGTTTTCCAAGACAGTAAGAAAATATGTTCATTTATTAAAAGAAGGAAAAATATTTATGTTAAGTAGTTCAAACATTAAATCAAATGTCAGATTCCATGTTTTAAAGAACAAATACTTTAATCATAATAATTGTAAATTTTTTACTGAACTATTATTGCTAAATACTATGTAAAAATCTGAAAATACTGACAATAAAAATAAGTGTTTGCTGATATATAAACTTATTAAAACTTTTTATAGTATTCTGAAGTATAAGGAAAAAAAATGAGTGGAGAGGCCATGTATAAGAATGTAGTAAATTAGAGTGCACTCCCCCATTAATAGTTGCAATTTGATAATATGGGCAATTGTAGCCAGATAGTCTGATTATTCAAGCAAAGCCAGAGATTTGGATTTTAATGTAAAATTCCCCAAGTTTGAAAGATTATGTAACAAATATGACACAATCCTGCTGGCTGAACCTGGCCTGTTAGCCAGTGGTTGCCACACCTAGTATAAAGCAATGCTATTTTGGTTCCGTATGGCTGATTTACATTTACAGTGAAGAAAGAAAATGTTTCAGACACCTTAGTTCAATTTTTCTTATGTTAATTCCATTAACACCATTCTTTCCTTTAATAAGTATACAAATGGATATACAAAATTGTAAGAGCTTCTTAATCATGCTTTCATTTCCAAACGTTTTGACATGGGCAGGAGGCAGAAGAGAAAAGGGAGTTTATATGTGTTTCCTGACTTGTGAACGTTTAGTTAAGAACAGTGAACATCTCACAGGTACATAACTGCAATCTAGACTACTTTTCCTTCTTTCCTTCAGTCAGCCTTCAGTTATTCAAAATGACAGAATGCTGAAAACAACTATTTGTTTCAGGAGCAGATGGGAAAAGTAGCTGCTTTAAAATGTGATTAAAATACGAGGCCTCTGTTTAGTATTTCTTTTACTTTTTAAGCTTCAGATTTTAGGCTTAAGCAACTTTAATCAAGAGAAGAAGGACCAGACAGCTGTGGCAGCCCTAGCCCACTGCTTATGTCTCTGCGTGGGGAATATACTATAAAAACAAACAAACAAACAACAACAGCAAACAACCAACTCCATCTTTTGCCAAGGCTATGAGAAAAAAAAAATCACTCATATACTATTGCTGAGAGTTTAGTGAGGGCGTACAATCTTTATGGAGAGGAAAAAGCCAATATTTATTAAAATTAAAATATGCATTTACTATTTGGTATGGGATTATGGTGGTGGTTACACAAATCTATGCATGTGTTAAAATGTATAGAACAGTACATAAAAAGAAAAAGTCAGTTTTAGAGAATGGTAATTAAAAATTTAGAGAATGGAAGTGAGCCTAGAATGTGGGCATCTGGGTTGTGGTCATTATCAAGTTAATAATCACAGCACCGTAAAGGTGAGCAGTGCAGACAACTCCTCTCTATTATCTCATCTAACTTTATGATCACCCAACTGACATAGAGACTATTCCCCCATTTTTGCAGAGGAGTGCAGCAAAGCTCCATGGGAGGGGAACTGACTTGCCCTGGGGCACGTGAGGAAGCCCAGACCAAACCCAGGCCTGTCTGTACAATTCAACCAACAGGCTCCATCCCCAATGCACCCGCTCTCTGTTGTTTTGAGGTGGTTGAAATAATAATGAAAAAATTTTTAAAATGCATTTTCTTTTTGACCCAGTAATCCTACTTTCAAAACATATCCTATAGATATCCTCGCAAAGTTTTTCACTGAGGCAGTGTTTATGTCAAGAAGAGCTAAGACAACTCAAGTGTTCCTCCTTAAATAAAAGATGGCACAGACTTTCAGTGAAATACCATATAGCTCTACACAGAAATGAAGAAGCTCTCTATGCATAGACATTAGAACAAAAACAAAGGAAAACTCCAAGATAAACTATTCAGTAAAACAAGCAAAGTGCAAAACTATATATGGTATGCTATCATTTGGGAAAGAAAAGTGAGGTTATTATATCTGTATCTATATCCATCTACATTTTAAATTTGTGTGTATAAACAAACAGCAGGAGGACACACAAGAAACTAGTAATGACTGACTAGAGTGGGGTAGTGGTGGGAGCACATGAGGACACGAGTGGAAGCAAGATACTCAGTAAATAGCTTTTAAATACTGTTTTAAGTTTTGAGCCATAGGTGGAAAGTTAAGAAAATAGTTAAGAAAGAAATGGGTTAAAAGGCAGCTGAGTAGAGCTATAAGCTTTATGTCCTAACCTTTTACTTGGCTTCCAGGAGTAGCAATTTGACTTTAAATGTATTCAGCTCTAGCAGGAACAAAGCAGAACTTTGGTTCCACTTGCAGTGGTTTCTGCTACATTTGAGTCTGCAGAGGCAAGGGAAAAACTGTATTGGAGACTTATCTGAGGAACACCTTTCTTATGATTCAAAATAGAGGCATCAACTAAGGATACACAGTTTGGTTCTTAGATTTGTTCAGCATAGTCCACTAAAGGTATGTAATACTTTTATCTGAAAAGGGAAGAAAATGCCAGCTCAACTGACTTCAAAACTAGAATTAGGATTCCTTATTTCTGTTTCAAATTGCTAAGAACTAACTATTGTATGCTGTGTTTGAACGAGCAAAGGGTTCTAAACTTTGGTCTCAGCAGTTAAACTGTCAAATATACTACATATGAGATAACGTATATCTACTTCACTGCCGTCCCCTAAGGATCCGTCTACATAGAATCCTCACTGGAAGTGTTTCCTTATTACAAAAAGTGCAGGATGGATTGCAAGTGAAAGAACCTTTCCAGGCACAGGGTTACCTGTTTCCATATGAGCTCTGTAAACCTGCTGTAATGAAGACAAGCAATCACAGCTTATTTTTGTGGTTATTTACAGTTTACAGATTGCATTGTCATATCTTATTTCATTTAATTTCAATAAACATCGGGTATGTGAGTATTATTATCTCTGTTTTATAAATTAAGAAACCGAGGTTTAGAGGTCAGGCAATTGGATAAAATCCCACCTCCAGAGATTGGCAGAGGTCAATCCAGATCTTCTGATTCTGAGATCAGATGATTTTCTATCATCACAATGTTATATATAATTATCAATGCCTGTCCTAAATACGCACATAACTAGTGTAGAAATAACTAATGGCAGTTATCTCTAATGAGAAGGTTAAGTCTTAAAGTAGGTCTGTAAGGGAAAAATATGTGGTAGTCAAAATTACCTTTGGAGATCATTTAAATCACTCACCAAATGTAAAACATAGAGTAGAGAGGGCTATACAATCCTAGTAATATTTAACTTCAAAGTACTATTAATGTATCACATATACTAGATATATACCTAAAATACACTTTTATGCTACATGAATATCAAAAAAGAAAATTGCTACAGGTGAACTTATACAATTAAATGTGCATATCATACAACTCCACTGTATAAAAAATAGCTAGCATTCACTGATGTTTCACTATAAGTCATATATTATGTAAATGTTTTGTGTATTTCCATATTTAATCATTTACAGATTTAGATTCTATCCAAATTCCAAATTCTTATGGGAAAACTATATTGCTAGGACTTCTAGGTCAGATAGTAGAGAGAGTATACATTTTAGAGACTTCTCTATTTTAGATATTTAATAATTATAAATTATAGAGAGAAAAAATTAAAAGATATACTTGTACTAAATACAAAAATCCCCATGTAACAAACACAAAGTAGTAAGCAGGCCCATAGCATAGGCTTGTTAGGTTCCAGGTCTGGTAGCGAGCAGAGGCACCAAAGCTTGGTATTGCATGGGAGTGGGGATTAATCTGCACCAAGGAGTGATTCCCCAAACGGTGAAAAGAGGCTGAAAAAGCTCTTAGAGTTAAAGGTTATATAAGCCCAAATCAGACCTTACATAGTCTGCCTCCTAAAACATAGTCCAAACCATCCACCAACTCTGTGATTAGCATACCCGGAAGACAGTTAATAGAGAAAAACATTTCCCTTCAAGATGAGCCTGCAAACTAATTTCCAAAGCACATAAGGAAATTTAATAGCCAAGAAAGGAAGTAAACAACCTCAACAATTAGAAGGGTATATAAAATTAAAAAAGAAAAAGTAAGCATCAGGAACAAATACATACACACAGAGCAGTCAGAAAACATCTTAAAAATAAGAGTTTAAGATTCACCAAAAGAAATAAGTAAGTAAGTAAATAAATAAATAAATAACACCTACAAAGAAGAACTAGAAATTATGAAAGAAAATCAAGAGAAAAGACAAGAATAGATATATACAAAAACATACAACAAAACTTATTGGAATAAAAAATATATTAATTAAAAAAGAAAATGAAAATATATTTAAAAATATCAATTGAATAAATATTAATTGGAAAAAAAACACCACCACCACCAAGTGATTCAGTGGTATGAAAGGAAAGAAGAATGAAAAATACATTCCATGTAAGTGCTAGCCAACAGGAAGTAAGAATATAGTTGACTTGAAGAACACAGTCAATAAGCTTTTCTAACAGCTATATGTAGAACCAGCACCCCAAAATAGAGAATTCCTTTCAAGCACACAGAGACCATTCATGAAAAATGATGACATACTAAACCTCAAAACATATCAAAAATTCAGAATCATATAGACTAATAAAATCTTTATCAAAATTTTGAACTTCTGATAATGGATACATGTAGAATTGCTCTTTGTGTTGAGAAAACAAAGAAAAATCATCATATATAAGAAAAGGTTCATTTGAGGAGCCATATAAAATATTTCCATATACATCATTCATGCCAAGAAAGAGCACATCACTTCAAAAAAATCTCTTCTATGATAACTAAAAGCAATGTATAATTCTTGACTGAGAATTAGACTGCAGAAAACAGTTGCTATAAAAATTGAAATAACTAGCAAAATTTGAATATACAGAGCATATTAAATGATAGCATTATATAACTGTTGCATTTTTCTGAATTCAATATCTTTTTTAAGTCATGTAAAAGAATGTCATATTCTTAGGAAATACCTGCTCAAATATTTAGGTAAAAATCATAAGGTCTGCAATTTACCCTCAAATGGTTTAGCCAACCTAGGCGAAAGGTATAATGGTATTAAACTATTCTTGCAAATTTTCTGGAGCTTATAAATTTTTCAAAATAAAAGGTTTTTAAAAACAGTCAAAACAAATAAGCATATAAATACCCAAGAAATACTTCAAATTACAACATATTTTAAATAAAAATATGAGAAAATCTTGCAAGCATAAAAATATGAAATCACAAAGTATTGCTTTTAAATGAGAAATATGATTACCAAATTTAGAAAAAGCAATAAATGCTAGAAGCAGCAAACAGATGTCCTTTGTTGTTGTTTTTTGCTAATCCTCACCCGAGGATATTTTTTCCATTGATTTTTCTTTTTTTCAGAAAGATTGGAAGGGAGGGGAGAGATACACAGAGAGAAACATCAATGTGAGAAAGACACACTGATTGGTTGCCTCCCACATGCACCCCGACTTGGGATCATGCTTGCAACCGAGGTCTGTGCCCTTGACCAGAACTGAGCCTGCAGCCTTTCAGGCCATGGACCAACACTAACCACCGAGGGAAACCGGCGAGGCAAGAGGTGTTTCTTAAGAAGGTTATTTTAAGAAATTATCCTAGAACTCAAACTAATTGTAAGAAGAAATAAAGGACAAAGAGAGAGTGATTTAGGGAATGTGATCCTTTTATTGTCAACTTGGCTAGACTACGGTGCACTGCTGTTTGCTCAAACACTGGTCTAAACATTCCTAGGGAGGTAATATTTAGTTGTGATTAACATTTAAATTAATAGACTTCGAGTGAAGCAGATCACTCTGGTAATGTGAGTGGGCCGCATCCAATCACTTGATGGCCTTTAGAGGAAAGACTAAGATCTCCAGGGAGAAAAAATTCTGTCTCCAGATTGCCTTGCAGTGCAAGACTGCAATATCAACTGCTCCCAGAATTCCCAGCCTGCTGGCCTGCCTTACAATTTCAGACTTGCTAGCTGCTGCAGGAGCATGAGTTCATTTCTTAAACAGCCCTAGCCTATTTGGCTCAGTGGATAGAGTGCCGGTCGGCCCGCAGACGGAAAGGTCCTAAGTGGAGGGCACGTACCTGGGTTGCTGGTTCAATCCCCGGCCCTGGTCGGGACACCTGTGGGAGACAATCAATCGATGCTCACATAGATGTTTCTCTCTCTCTCCACCTCCCTTCCACTCTCTCTAAAAATCAATGGGAAAATATCCTAGGGTGAGGACTAACAAAAAATACATATCTATGTATCTAAATTATATATATATATATATATATATATATAGAGAGAGAGAGAGAGAGAGAGAGAGAGATTTCCAAATATGCATACATACATCCCATTAGTTCTCTGGAGAGCCCTGACTAATACAGAACACAATCCAGAAGGTCCAATATAATAAGAATTTGGGTAGGTGAGAAGATAGTAAATGGAAGGGAAACAATAATTAAATAAATAATACTGGGAATTTTCCTGAAAAAAAGAAAAATATGAATTTTCAGACTGAAATGATTTACTCAAATTTGGGCAAAAAGGACTTACACCTAGAATCCCCTGATGATATTTATGAATTTAAAGAAGTTAAAATAAAAGAAAAAACAAAATCCTA
Organism: Myotis yumanensis; assembly: GCF_028538775.1. Lineage (NCBI taxonomy): Eukaryota > Metazoa > Chordata > Mammalia > Chiroptera > Vespertilionidae > Myotis > Myotis yumanensis. The sequence continues at coordinate 64,005,866 of NW_027223759.1, forward strand.
TACAAGTCTCAACAGACAAAAGAAAGTCATCTAAAATGAAAAAAATCAGGTTGACATCAGACTTCTTTCACACAACCATATGCAATAGAAAACAAGGGAACATGCTCAATTAATTTTTAAAAGTAAAAGATTTCTTCTAAGATTTCTCAAGCTAGCCTAGTACAAAAATTCATTTCCAAAGACATCATGAAAAAAATGACATTTGTGAAATGCAAAATATTTTAGCTATGAGGAAGCATAAGCAAAAAAAACCATTAAAACTTTGGGTTATATGCCTAAGTTAACATGGTTCTAAGGCAATGCATATGTTAAAATAATAATTTAACCAAATTAAGTAATGTAAAATATGGGAGAAAGTAAAATCATGTTAAACCTCTCATTGTACATAGGGAAAACTATTACATAATTTTATTCATGACACTGAAAGAAGAACGAAGCAATTATGGAGCAAAAACACAATGAAAAATTTCCAAATGGGAACCAAAATAAAGCAAGATCAGTAAAAATGTGGCTGGTATATCAAAGTATCGGAAAAAGAAAAGGAAAGAGCAAAAAAAATGCTTCTAAAAAAATTCAGCTTGGATAAATCCATGTGATGAAAGTGAATTTCCCATACCCATCAGGAACACAAATTTAAGCATTCTCACTTTGCAGAGCATGTGTGAGATGAGGTTAACAAAGAGAAAAAGAGAAATGTTTTCTAAAGAGACGTGTAAAACATAGAGAGCATAAAGTAAGAACAAACAGATTTCTTCTCATAGGAACAGTGAGATCTTTCAGTTCTTTGTCTTAAAAAATAAGATCCCTGGGTTTTAAAAAAAATAAATTTTTTGTTGCTTTTTATGTTTAAGAAAGCAATTATAAGCTTTGACACTCTCATTTTAAATATTTCTAAGCAAAGGTTAAAATTAAATGAATAGGTAAAGATAAATCAGGCAAAAAAAGAAAAAAAAAAAAAAAGAAAAGCCAAAGTGGCAACATTAAAGCATACTTGTCGAAATCAAAGCAAAATGTATTATACAGGCAAAGTGAATTTGTTTAAACTGATTAAAAAGTATAGATTTATAATAAGGATATAGTATTTATGAACTTTATTTTTATTAAATTTACTAATGGCCCAGTGCACAAAATTCGTGCATGGGGGGCGGGTGTCCCTCAGCCTGACCTGCACTCTCTTCCAATCTGGGACCCCTCGGGGGATGTCCGACTGCCAGATTAGTCCCAATTCCACAGGAATTGGGCCTAAACAGGCAGTCGGACATCCCTCTCACAATCTGAGACCTCTGGCTCCTAACTGCTCGCCTGCCTGCCTGCCTGCCTGATTGCCTTTAACCACTTCTGCCTGCCAGCCTGATCGCCCCCTAACTGCTCCCTTGCAGGCACGATTGACACCTAACTGCTCCTCTGCCAGCCTGATTGTCCCCAACTGCCCTCCCCTGCTGGCCTGATCGCCCCCAACTGGCCTCCCCTGCTGGCCTGATCACCCACAACTGCCCTCCCCTGGTGGCCTGATCGCCCACAACTGCCCTCCTCTGCCGGGACCCGCCTCCTCCGCCGGGACCTGCCTCTTCCACGCAAGGCAGGGGAGACGCCAGGACCAGCCTCCTCTGCACCGCGTGGAGCTGTGGGACCCCTAAGCCTCACTGTGCAGAGTATCCGCCGGGCCCCACCTATGCTGTGTGTGCAGCCATCTTGGCGGCCATCTTGTAAAGACGTCGCACGAGGGCGCGAGGACCACCTAGGCTTTTATTAGTATAGGTTGGGGTGACATCCTACATAATAAAAGCCTAACATGCAAATTATCTCCTCGGGTGGTCGCTTGACTGGGAGTTTGATCATTGCTATGATGTGTGCTGACCACCAGGGGTCAGCGCAGAACATGGTGGGCGTTGGTGATGCTGTTCTGGCAGTGGGCAGCAGTGGAGGTGCTGCTGGCCTTGATGGGCCCTGACGAGAGCAGGACCATGGTGGGATGGTGGAGCAGGTGAGCGGGCCGTGCCAGGTCAAGGCAGGTGTGCGCGGGGGCCTGATCACCCCACCGATCGTCCCGCAGATGGTGACCAGAGGCGATGGTGGGGAGTGGGGCCACCACCCGGCTCCCAGGCACTGAGGGAACAGGCAGGGGGTCTGGCCCTGATTGATAGTCCTGGAGGTGGATGGTGGAGCAGGTGAGGAGGCAGCGCCAAGTCAAGGTGGGGTGCCAGGCAGGGCTGCGAGGCTGGTGGTGCAAGCTGGGGCCTGATCTATGCTGGCCACTCTGAGGGACCCCACCCGTGCACTAATTCGTGCACCGGACCTCTAGATGGTTAATAAAGTTATATAGGTTTCTCTCTCTCTGTCTCCAGTGGTACAATTCTATTATTTTATTATTTATACTAGAAAATATGAAACAAAGCTATTCGAAATTCGAGAAGAACACGAAGAGATAGAAATAATTGTTTTTAGGAAAATAACTTCTATCACACAGTCATTTACATATCAAACATCCAGAGGAACATTGCAGCAATAGAATACTTTCTATTTCTAATATTTGGCAGTAGAATGATGTCCATTTCTATTTTTCAGCTATTATTAAGTTAGAAAATTGTTAATTTATTTTATTACATATTTTGGGTTTCTGAGCTATTTGGGGCAAAGAAGAGGTTTGGATTACTTATTAATTTAATAGACAAATGTAAATAAAAAATTGATCAATACAATGAATGTTCATAACTTTGTATATAACAGAGAATGTAATTTTTGTTCAAACGCCCATGTAATGTTTATCAAAATGGATTACATTCTATATTACACAAAATATTTTTGAACTCCAAAAATTAAGACACATTAAGGCAAGCCACTAATCACAGTGCAATAAAACTAGAAACTATAGACTTAAGAGAATAAGTAATATTATATAGGTACAAAATATCATTCTCCAAGGAGGAAATAAAACCATAATTACAGATTCCATATTTAAAAAGTAATAATAAAGGCAGTCAAAAGCTCTTAAGATGAGTTTCTGTTATGAGATGATAGGTTGAATTCAATCCTATCTTCTCTCTCTTGAGATCTCATTGGAATATGAATAAAGAAATACTATTTTTAAAGGAAAAATGATAAAATAAGGAAAGGGATGAGAGGTCAGCATCAGTGGAAGAGGGAGTTTAACAACTTTGGAAAAAAGGAAAGTAGGAGGAGTGGTAAATGATAAAGCAGAGCAGAAGAGGAGAGGGCCAACCTGCTGGAGGAAACCTGGAAAGGCAGGAAACACAAAATATAACAGTCTTTAGTAGAAAGATGTAGGACTGAAAACAGGAAATAATTGAAAATCAGAAGACAGTTGTGAATTTCCCAACTACTTGTCACCCTAGAATGCTTGGCAAATAGTCAGCCTCTATTTCTATCCCAAGTAAAATAACTGAGGTTTCTTCTCCAAAGAAACTGAACACATATCTGGTATGAAGCAGGGTGGCTAGAATCAGAGGCAGTGCTCCCAATCAGAGACACCAGCATTTTACATTCTGGGGTTGCAAAAGACGATGGCTTTTTTCATGCATACCTCATCCTAAAGGAAGCGAGCAAATTCACTAGTCGGTTCATGTACACAGAGCTCAGAACTTTCCTATTACTCTATTTAAAAAGTAAAAAGGCACCACAGATCACCAGATACATGAGGCATAGCTACCATAATGAAGAACAAAAGGAAATCAACAAATTGGGGAAATTGGGGGGTGGGGGGACAAGTAATGGACTATGGAGAAAAGAAAGAATATTTACAGAAAAGTAACTTTGAAAACCTTCCAATACATTGCATCCATAAAACAAGAACAGGTTATCTTTAGGAAGGATTAAAAATAAAATGAGTATGAGCTTTTGGAAACTAAATATATGATTGCCAAATTCAATGGGGAGTTTGGAAAATAAAGTTGAGAAAATTTTTCAAAAAGAAAAAGCACAAGCTAAAATATGAGAAAGAAGTTAAATGTTATAGAGGATTTATTCTAAAGGTTAATATTCAACTAACAAGTCTCAGAATGGAAAAAGTAGGGACATTGAGAGGGAAATAATTAATCAATGAAATAATAGAAGATAGTCAGAGATAAAAAAAGATATATATTTAAAAAATAGGACTTCAGGTTAAAGGAACCCTATATGCCAAGTACAACAGGCAAAAAAAAAAAAAGTACAACTAGACATATCTTAATTTTGGACCACTGGATAAGAAAATCTTAAAGACTTCCAGAAAGAAGAAATACATCACATATCAATAATCTTAATAGCAATACTAGAAGAAACAAAGCAATGTCTTAAGAGTTGTGAGGAAAATGACTTTAAACTCATTTTCTAGCAAAAGTTGTTTTTAATTATAAAGGCAGGATACAAGGATTTTTCAGGCATACAAAAAGTTAAAGAGTTTACCATCCTATGTATCCTTTGTTAGATTCTTCCTTGAGCTTGAGTGTCTACTTTCACAATAGGAGAGCGGAATACAGAAAGAGGAAAATTAAGGGTAGGTTCACTCAGGAGAGTTGATTAAACACTTACATGTATAAGTGTCAAATTAAAATATAGTCTAAAAATGAGGAAAAAATGAAGTGATTGAAGGAAAGACAAGTAATTCAATAAAGAATATTGAGCAAAAATACACGCAAATTTGTAAGTCCAATTGTGATGTACACTGGCAAAAGGAAATTAGTAACGACTATAATGGTTGTGGGGATGAGTAAATTCAAATGGTTGTGTGAAAGAAAATTAATCACCTTAGGTTTTTGTTTTGTTAGGGTGTACTGATTACATTTTATTAGAAAATAAAAGTTTATATGCATATACGTGTGCACAAATATTTAAACAGTATACAATAATTTTTAAACCACCTAAAGAAAAACCAAAATAAAGAAGAAAATTAGGTCTGTTAAACAGAAAGCAGGAAAAGAAATAAGATGAACAAATAGGGAAGTATTAAGTAAAAAACTAAACAATTATAGGGCAGGAGATAATCCAAATATATCAAGAGTCATAATACATACCAATATATTTTATGCCTCCATTAAAAAAACAAAGACTGGTCAAAAATATCTAGTGACATACTAGTTTAAAAAGGCACAGTTAAATCAATCTGATGGAGAAATGCTGACAATCAAATGATAAACGAATAAACTACGAAAATGTTAACAAAGATAGAGAGGTATCAGAAAAAATGTTTTATTGAACACAAAGTTAATTAGTTGGGATAAGAAGGATATATGAATTGATATTTCTATGAACTGACTTTGGTAAAAGTCAATTTTCAATAATAATATATAATAGTGACACTTTATTCATATTTAGAAATATATGTTCTATGACTATATACATATATATTATTACATATGCATGTGTGTATACACACACATAAATACTGTTTAATAATACAAGGAGAAACAGTCATAGCTACAATCAGTAGGAAACCTAATAGAATGTTCTCATATATCAATAATCAAGTAGTGAAAAATTCATGACACAGAAAGCAAGCTTCATCAACAGAAAATACATATTATTTTTAGATGCCACAGAAGTGATTATACATTAGATCATAAAGAAAAGTTCAATAAATTCCCCAAATAGAAACTGTGCAGGCCACATAATATAAACTAAGAAATAAATCTATAAATCCACACAAAAGAATAGCTAAAATGATCTTAGAATGTAAAAGCAAGCATCTTCTAAATAATGCCTATATTAATAATGCCTATATTAAAGAAGAAATAAAAAGTAAATTAGAGAAATAATTGACCTCAGAAGAATATTTAGAGCTAAAATCCATTTATTAAAAAAGAAATGTTTGAAATACATGAACCAAGCATTTAATTCAAGGAACCAGAAAAGAATGATAATATAAACTTAAAGAAGAGAGAACAAAAATAAAAACAGAAATAAATGAAACAAAGACCAATAGGTATAGTTGCGACAACCACAACAAAAGCTGGCCCTTTTTAAAGAGTAGTCATCAGACAATTCTAGTGCTATTTCAATATTTTGAATGATCTTAGAGAAAGAAAGCCTTTCAATTCATTTTATAAAACTAGTACTTTGTTATAAAATGTGACAAGGCAAAAATAAAAACTGAAAAGTAAGCTCACTTATTCTTGTATTAGGTAAACATTTACTGACTTTCTATTCTATGCCAGGTACTGTAACAGTACTAAGTATAAAGCAGTAAATAAAAAGACAAACTCCTATCCCACCTCCATGGAAACAGGATTTTAAAAATAAGTAAATGTACAATAAAAATGAGTACAAGAAGAGTTTCATTTAAATAGAAGCATAATAGAAAATGTAATAGAAAAAGAGTTCACAATGGCACAAGCAGCATGTATACTTGGTAATAAATCTCACCGAAGCTATACTACTAAAATAAGTTAAAACAGGATGAGCTCTTCTAGACAACAGGCTTTTCTTGGGAAAAATAAAATTAGATCCCTACCTCAAATCATATGTAAGACAAATTCTACATGGATTAAAGTACTACACATGAACAGCACACTTAAATATGAAATTTTTTAAAATTAAAGAATATCCTATATTATTTATCAGTAATACATATAATTAGTAAAAATATACAAACATTCATGTATATGAACACATGAATTTTAGAATAGTGGTTACCTTTGCAGAGGAAGGGCCAGAGGAGGGATGGAAGTGGGCTTTAGCTTTGTTAATAATTGACATACATTAGTCCCTGAATAAGTATCTGTTCAGTAAATTAATTTGTTTTACAAAAACAAACAAACAAAAACAACAACAACAATAAAACCCAAAACATAAAAACTCTGAAAAGCTAGGATTGTATTGTATTAATAGACTATAGCATTTTTATTGCATTTAGTCAAACCAACATATAAACAGTGTGTCCCAAAAGTAGTATACACACTAACAATTGATAGCTCAATTTTGAAAATGAAACGTATTTTAATGAGCACTGCCTTTATAATTATTCAAAGTGTGTGTATACATTTTTTGGGGGACACCCTATATTTATTTGTTAATGTGTTTTTAAATGTTTCTCAGCAAAGTTTTAAAATTTTCTTCAAATCAATTGTACATGAAATTTCTTTTAGTTTATATTCGGTATAATTTTTATTGATATCCTTGTTCTTTCTTTTTAAAATTGGTTATTGGTAAATAGGGAATTTATCAATTGTTTCAGTTTACTTTTTATCCAGAAAACTAACTGATATCTATTTTTAATTCTATATAGATACTAGTAACATCTGAAAATAATTACATTCTATGTCTTGCTAGCCAATTTGTATATTTTTCTTCCTCTTTCTTTTCTTACTGCATGGGGTAAAACTTCTAGTATGTTGAAGTTGGAATATTAACAAGCAACCGTTTCTATTTTTTTAGACTTTTACATGACATGTTTGCTTTTTAAAAAAAAATTATGTCATTTAAACATTTTGTAGATACCTTTTTATCAAATTAAAAAAATTTTCCTTCTATTCCTAATTTACTAAGTCTGTCTTATAACTGTTGAATTTTACTGAGTACTTTTTATTCATCTATTGAGATAATCTCACATAGTTTTTCCCTCTTAATTTATTCAATGTAGTAGATTACAGTGATAGATTAAACAAACAAAGGCAACAGCATTGACATTCCTGAATTCCTCAGATAAAGCCCATGTGGTCAGAGATACTAACACTCAAGTACAGGAACACACTTCAATTTGCTAATATTTTATTTAGGATTTTTGCACCCAAGTTTCTATATGAGACTGGTCTATACTATCTCTTTCTTATATCGTCTTTGCCTGACTTTGATATTAAAATCAAATGAGAGAAGCTTTCCCACTTTTCCTGACACAGTCCTAACCTCCCCACCCTAGTCTGAACCACCATTCGGATTATACTCCAATCCTCCTCCTTTTTCAAACTTATTTTAGTGTTTATTCTTTTCTCTTCTCTGACCCCATTTTTCTTCTCTTCACCCCACCATCTCACACATGCACTAGAATGTTGCTCCACAAGGGCTAGGAGTTTGCCTCTCCCCAGAAAGTAGGCTGTGCTAGCGGGGGCTCCAACATATCTGTTGAATAAATAAAAGAAATAAAAATCCCACTTTTTATCTATCAGCTTAACAAAGACAAAAAGCTTGAAGTGCTCATATTGGCATTTTGGGGGTTAATGAACACACATTTACATAATTATATTAATATAATTTTTCTGAAGAGTAATTTGAAGATAATAACCAAAAGCCTTTCAAATGTGATGAATTTTGATCAAGCAAGTGTATTTCTAGTAATTTATTTTTCTGAAGTAATCTAATGTAAAAAACTTGTAAAAGCTGCAAACAGCCTATTTAATGATAATGTGATTTTTTTAATGAATTATGATACATCCATAAAGAACAGTATGTACTTCTAAAATTGTCACAGAAATATGTTTAGGATAAATTGTAAAGTTTAAAGAAATGATAATATAATATGTATTATCATCACATTTTGGTAAAAAGTGCACTTCTACATTTAGAACAAAGTTTGGAAGGAAATACACAAAATTATTGCTGTTGTCTATCATCATCAGGCACTAGGATAAAACAAAAAAAAATTTCCCCTTTTCCTTTACTTGTATTTTTCTCCCTTTCTACCATAAAAATTATGCTTTGAGTAGTAAAGAAGAAATTTAAAAAGAAAAGCGTTCTAAAATTAGATAGTTGCCAATTTAATGAACTATCACTGGCATTGGGAAGTAATATCAAATATTCACGTGTGTGTGTGTGTGTGTGTGTGTGTGTGTGTGTGTATAAAAAACATCTGTTGATGCCTGACTAGTGTCTGAACACATTTCTTTTTTTGAGGATTCTCAAAACAAACTGGTGTCTGGGAAGTTCCCAAACTGCAATGAGTGTCCCAGGGCAGCAGAGCCCAGCACATGATGAATGCCCAGTGGAAACTACATCAGCAGCAGCTTTCAGAGCGGAATTTTCTTATGGGAAGACACTGACTAGGCTTTGCCTTCTTTCGTAAGCCCAGTACTCGTGTCAGTCCAGTGTCCTTCACAGCATTTGCGAGTTCTACAATACCTTTCCAAAACAGTGCTTTTCTGCTTTAGACAGTTGGCTTCTATTACTTAAAACCAAACATCCTGACTGGTACAATTATCAATTGATATGACTTCCTAGCAATGATCACTAGTAATACTCTTTCATTTCAGAAATTGCCACTATTTTTCTAGGTAGTTCAAAGCATGGGCTGTGAAGCCAGAGAAATCAGGTGTGAACACCAGAAATGATATTTCCTAGTTGTATGATCTTGAGTAATAGAACTAATTTCTCTCAGCCTTAATTTCTTCATTTCTATATTATTTTTGAGGATTGAACAAGATCATGGTAAAATTTCACATATTCCATATTGGTCTCAAATCCCCAACTTTGCTTCCTATTCCATGGCTTACATTATATCTACACTTTCACTCATGCATACCTCCATTACAGTGAAAACCACTTGCCAATATGATCAACTACTTCTGTCTTAGGCTATGCAACTCCTATTCATTAATCCCAATGTCTGTTTTCTCCACTGTACATACATAAGTTGCTGGAGTTCTGGTAGAGAAACTGGAAGTAACCCATATGAAGTCAAGCTGACTATGTCCAGACTCATAATGCTATGTTAAGACAAAAAACAAAACAAAAAACAAAATAGTAGCCTGTATCTAAAAAAAACACTAAACGAGCCCTGTTTGTGTGGCTCAGTGGTTGAGCACTGACCTATGAATCAGGAGGTCATGGTTCGATTCCTGGTCAGGAGACATGCCTGTGTGGCAGACTTGATCCCCAGTGTGGGGTGTGCAGGAGGCAGCCAATCCATCACTCTCTCTCATCACTGATGTTTCTATCTCTCTTTCCCTCTACATTCCTCTCTGAAATCAAGAAATATATATATATATATACTAAAAGAGAAAAGAGATTTTAAATCTTTACTAAACTCTGTGAAGAAACACTAATTTAGGATTTCATTTCTAATACACAGTGAAATATCTTAAAATTCTCTTTTGTCCTGTCTTTAAATAACAGAGCAGGGCAGCTGCCCCAGAACCTCATCTCATACCCCCAAATCTTCCTCAAACTCTTTACAAGTTTTCCCCAATATGACATTTTACTTCAATACAACCCCTTCTCCAGTCTTCCTGGACTGACTGTTATTTTCTTCCTCTAAATTCCTAGTGTAAATCAATCAAGCTTTCTCGGCTTCTTTCAATTATCCTCCCTTTCCAATATATAAAGCAGCATAAATTGGCTCTGAAACTAAACAGGCAAACAGGGAAACATTTATTAACTTTTAAATACTCATAATATTTTATCTTTCCCCATGCCTTCGAAGATTTCTCCTTCCTCTTCTCTCATATCTTTTTCCTCTCCCTTACACTCCACCTGCACAATTCTATAGATTTGGACCATGATAAATTTTGATCTAAAACCTCAACTGTGTCCTTAAAAATGCTTGGCAATCCTGCATTTCCCTGCCTGGCCCCTTTATTTCCCAGCCCAGACCTTTCTCCTGAGCTCTAGATTCACGGATGCTTTTGCGTTCTGAACATCTTCATTTGGTTGCTTTAGGGGTATTTCAAACACAACTTTAAAAAAACTCAACAACTTTCTCCCTAAATCTTCTCCCTCTTAACTATGAGTTTCTCACTTAAACAAAAAGCCCTGGAGTGATCCCTGACTTTCCCATTTCCTTCACACTCCATGTCAATTAATCACCAAGTCCTGATCTTTCTAATTGCTAAAATCTCTTAAATCTGTATACTACTACAGTAGCTGCCACTACCTGAGATAGGACTAGCATACATGCTTTCTTCTTATTGGTCTTCATGTCACATTTCAGTTCATTGTTTTTACGATAGTCAAACAATCTTTCTAAAAATGCAGATATAATTCTGTCATTTAACAATATGGGCTCTGGAGTGTGACTGCTGAGTTTTGAACCCTGATTTAATGATCAAGTAGGAAGGAGAGGGTGCATGTATAACAGTGAAGTGCAGATCCTAGTTTGTCTGCTTGGTTCAAACCCCAATATTGCCTTTATTAAAATGTGACCTTAAACAATCATTTAACCCCATAGAGCTTAGTTTTCTTAACTGTAAAATAGAAATAACAAAAGCAACTATATTATAGAGCAGTTGTGAGGACTAACTAATATAAAACTCTAGTAGATTCAGAGCCACATATATTCTTGCTATTATTATATAACCTTACATAAGTTATATAGCATTTTTGTACTTCAGTATCCTTATCTATAATAGGAAAAATATGTACAAAATGGGTTATTTAAATATTAGATGATATAGACTTATGTTCAGTGTCATATCCAGTTAAAGTATTCCCAGACCTTCTACTTTCCCAAAGCAGAAATAAATGCATGTGCACCCACTGCACAGTATATACTCCACATCAGACCATTTATCTTATGTAGTTACAACTGACTGCTTCTATGTATGTCTTCCTCACCACACTGGATGGTCTTAGATTGCAGGGGCTACACTTCCCCCAGAGTGTTTTCTTCTGTACATTACAGCAAAATTTTATTGTAGAAATGAATGAAAGAATATATATAAGGTACCTTTCCCAATGTCTAGCAAACGGTAGGTGATCAATATATGTCAGCTCCTTTTATCAAATTTCCCATCTGTGGTGGAAACGGTGGTGACAATCTTCTAGAGTTCTCTCTGCTTTTGATCTTGACCTTTACCAGCCAAAGTACCAGGCCATTTGGTGAGCCCTTTTACCTAAGTCAATTGTCACTGCTGAGTTTCTGTATCCCAACCTTATAATCTCATAAGAAATTAAGTCCCATTCCCATTTCTAGGCCTTTTTTTTCTGAAGGGATAATGCTAGAGAAAAATGTCCCTAACAACAGTTCAGGTGCATTCTTCAAATACCACACCACCACGTGCAAAGGGTAAACTTGATTTTTCCAGTAAGCATCTTCATGAAATGGTGGTTTGTTGGGTTTAAAGGTTACACCTTGGAGATCCCTTAAATTTCAGATCCCTTAACTTTTCATAAAGATAACTGGTATTTTACACATATTCATAACTAGAATATGCATCAATATCTTTCAGTGTTTCTTAATGGAGATGCTGTGACATTTGATAGAAAAAAATCTTTGTTAGATGGGATTGTTTCATGCTCTCCAAAAAAAATTAACACTCATGGACTCTTTTCAGCAGCACTCTTTTCAATGGCAATAGCTCTCGCATTTGCAGTTAGATCATTCATATAACTTCTAAAACGTATTCTGTAATACACAGAACTTTAACCCCCAACTTCCTACTGACGAAAGAAAGGCAGGAGTTATGAAGGTGATGATCACTTATTTCCCCTCTCAAAATGACCTGTACTTTTGAAATATTGAAGTAAAATGGTAGAGAAAATGCATACTTGCAACAACTGTTGAATAGGTATACATTTAAAAAATATTACCTTTGAAATGTTTTTATACATATCAATTTTAAGTAAACATATAAAACTTGGCACCCCTTCTTAAAATATGAAAGACATCATCTTAAAATGACCACAACTCTTCAAAAACTATGATGAACAGGTATTTTAAACTGAATAAAAATTATTTAAATTTTAGCTTTAAATAAATCTATATGGTATTAAATATTTTCAAATGCCTGTTTACCATTTTCATCAAGATGGTCATACAAATGAAAATGAAGGCCAATCTTTTATTTTTTTTTATTTTGATGATAATAGGAATGGCAAGTCACAGGAAGTCCATAATGCATGGGACTTCTTGCCTTTCTTAACTTATCATGACACTTAACATCAATGCAACAAGTCAATGTAATAAATGATTCAAATACATCAAGCAATAAGGGCTTCTGAAGCAGTTTTTGAGTCAAAAGGAAATATAAACAAAGTTCTCATTTAAAATGCAAACCTACCTTTTCTGTTTTGAAATAACTGTTCTGGCAGGCTTCTTACATTGTTCTGAAGAAGTCAAGCATTCCTACTTTTCCTCATTACACCCATCTTTCCCCACCATTTTTTTTCCTTTTTAAAGAATATTTATTAAGCTTTTTAAAACCCATAGCACTCCACTAGGTATTCTGAATTATAGGGATGAATAAGCAGAGCACAGAGGATTTTTTGGGCAGTGAAAATACTCTGTATGATAATGATGGTATATGATACATCATTATATAAGGATTATTATACATTTGTCCAAACCTATAAAAAGTACAACACCAAGAGTGAAACCTAAGGTAAAATATAGATTTGGGGTGATTATGAGGTGTCAATATAGGTTCATACTTGTAAAGAAATGTAAAATTCTGGTAAGTGAAGCTGATTATGGGGGAGGCTATGCATGTGTAGGGTCAGGGGGCATAAAGGAAATCTCTGTACCTTCCTCTCAATTTTGTGGTGTACACAAAACTATCCTAAAAATCTCTTGTCGAAAAATGACGGGAAGCAAGAAAAAAGAACATTAAAAACACACGAGTTTTCAAATACTTTACTTTCTAGACAACAAAATAAACACTTAAATATAACTACATAAAATAGGCATGCTGCAAATAATCCTATATAATAAAAGGCTAATACGCAAATCGACCGAACAGCGGAACAACCGGTCGCTTGACACACACTGACCACCAGGGGGCAGATGCTCAATGCAGGAGCTGCCCACTGGTGGTCAGTGCAGTCCTGTAGGGGGAGCGCCACTCAGCCAGAAGCCCTGAGCTGGGCTCACAGCTGATGAATGCAGCTGCGGTGGCGGGAACCTCTCCCGTCTCCGTGGCAGCACTAAGGATGTCCAGCTGATGGCTTAGGCCTGCTCCCCACAGGAAGCAGGCCTAGGGCATCAGTCGGACATCCCCCGAGGGCTCCCAGACTGTGAGAGGGTGCATGCCGGGCTGAGGAACCCCCTTCCCCAAAGTGCACGAATTTCATGCACTGGGCCTCTAGTAAAGTATAAAATGGCTGAATGGCACAGTAGAAAGAACAGTAAACTTGAGTTAGAAAAAAATCCCGATTTTTGTGTGAAATTGGACGAGGCATTTACATGTACTTTTTCTAAGTCCTAGTTTTCTCTTCTGTAAAATAAGAATAATATTTATATGTTTGTTCTGAAAATTAATGAGCTAAATTTCTGGAAACACCAGCATAGTATAATGACTAGCACAAATAAATAGACACCCATTAAATGTTTGTTTGGATTTTCCCTCCATAAAGTCTGGGAATGAAAAACAAGACAGTATCACTATCTGGTGATTTTTTTTAAAAATCCTGTTTTATTAATTTGCCTAATTTCATGATTTATATGGGGAAAACCCTGATATAGAAGAGTAGGAAAGCCCTAGCTGTCTTCATTCAAACCTATTTATGTCAATACATTCTCAACTTTTTGTACTATTTTGTTAGTTGTAGTAGTAGCAGAATTCAGAACATACAATTTATTACATTAGAAAGATGGTCTACAAGGGCAAGTATGTCCAGATGAGTCAACCATAGAAGACAAGCACAATAAGAAAGTAGCTAGAAAGGAAGGTTAGAGCTGGGTTGCTCAACTATGGCACTAATTGCATGTTGGGTCAGATAATTTTTCATTGTGGGGAGCCAGATGAATAGCAGCATCCCTGGCCTTGTACCCCAGCCAGAATGACATTTCAAAATGGCATCAAATATTGCCAAATGTCCCTTTAGGGGCAGAAAATGCCCCTGATTTAGCTGGTAACAGTGGCACCAAGAAAAGAGTGAGGTAACAAATAATTCTGCCCAAAAGATTCACAGTTAAAAATGAACACCACTTTAAAAGATTAATAACACAAAAATGGTAAATGTTTAAATCATGTTTAGAGAAAATTATCTGCAGAGACTCTCAAGTAGATAATGCCATTTCTACTTGATACTACAGGAGAATGAATATAATGTAATGACTGTATCAAAGGTCAGAAGCTGAGAGAAAGTGATAATTAGTTGGGGCTTGCCACAAAGATATGGGAGTGAGTCAATTCAAGGGTAATTTTTTCAGCATGCCAATTTTATTTTAATTAATTTATTTTCCAAAACATCAACTGAGAAACACACAGTATTGGATTTTGCCCCTTTAGAAAGCAAAATCAGATAAAAATATGAGGTCTTTTGCCCATTTTTCTGGGGTTTTTTGGTATTGATTTGTAATAATTATTTTCCAGTTATATGTGTTGAAATGTCTTCTCTAGATTCTAATTTGTCTTTTCATTCTCTAAAAGTGGCTTGTGAGAGAAGGAAGATCACCATTGTAAGACAACAAAATTTAACAATCTTTTCCGTAATGACTTTTTCATTTTGTATCTTAAATTTTTCACTACTTTGAAGATATTCCCTTAAAATTGTATAGTTTTGCCTTTCACATTTAAGTCTTTATTTCATTTAGAGTTGATCTTTACATATGGTATTAAGTAGGGGGTCAAATTTCATTTTTCCGCTAATGAATAATCAATGATCCAATACCATTTACTGAAAAGTCAATTCTATCACCATGCTAGCTTTGTTATAAGGGTTGGGCAAAAGTAGGTTTACAGTTGTTTGTATGGAAAATATAATAATAAATAATACAGAAATAAATTCTATGTTTCACATATTCATAACTGTAAATTATTGTATTATTTTCCATACAAACAACTGTAAACCTACTTTTGCCCCACTGTGAATATTAAGTTTCCACTCATATAAATGCATCTGGGCTATTTTGTTCCACTGACCAATCCATCTACCTGTGCTGTATTAATTACTAAAGTTTAATGCCAAATCTTCATATGTGGTATGTTAAGTCTTCCCACATTCTTCTTCAAGTGTATGATCATGTTATATTTCTTTATTAAACAGATGTTTTCTATTCTGCTTCATAATCTTAACATCTGACATGTTTGTGAATCTTATTCTTCTGAATATTGTTTCTAATACTCATTCATAATACCTTTTTTGTAATTTCTTAGTGTAAATTCATATTTGTTTTTACATTTTGCCTTGGGAATTTGAGTCCTGTATTGAAGCAGATTGCTTCAGGTAAAATTTATGTTTGCTTCTACCAGGTACTTGAGGGATTTTAAACTTAGGACCATGTTAAATTACTGGCTTTAATTTTCTATTTTATATCACCTATGTGGTGTGACATTCAGTGGCAATGTGGAAGACCAGCTTTTGGTTACAAATAATCAGGGAGATAACCTTTTACTATATACTCAGTTTCCAGGTTTGAACCAATCAGTTTTTCTTGCAATGCTATAGGAAGTGAGTAGGCCGATTTTATTATGCACTCTTACAATAGACCTTACTTTTAGACTGTGCAACTAGGAAGAACCCTGGACTTTGTCTCCTATTCATCTTTCAATAAGGAATGAGCTTGTGAAAACCCTAGCCCAGGGTTTATCACATTCAACAAGGCTTACCTCTCTGAATTGCACTTTTCCCCATGTTTTTTGTTTGTTTTAGCCTCCAGTTCATAGTTGCATGCAAACATTATTTTTATATCTATCACATTCTTTTTAGTTGATTGCCATGAGATGTTAGGGCATTTCTTTTATCATATTAACAAGACATAAAGGTTAATTTTTATCCCTCCACTTTATCCTTTACTCTATTTCTTTTTAAAATGTCTCTATTCCTTTTGTTTTTCTGGTTTCAAAAAATCAGATGCTCATTTTAAAAAAAATTCAAGTGAGATGGAAGTATACGAGTAAAAAGTATACAAGTAAAAAGTCACAGCCCTCTACCCCACCTCCACATAACCCTAAGGAAAAGGCATTGTTAATAGTTTGCTCTAATATAATTTTCATTTTTATAAAAATAGTACTATACCTACTTATATTTCCATATTGTTCTTTAAAATGATTTTAAAAAAATAACTATAATGTATCAGGGGGAATTTAACATCATTAATTATAGATCTTATTCATGAATATTTTCAAAAGAAAACTTGCAAATCTTGAGTTTATATCTTCTTCTTCAATTTAGAATCCTATTTTCTGAAAGACATTTGGAAAGCATATTTTAACTTGCTTTATTAAATATGCAATGTTTAATTGCAGACCCACACATACTAGTTCACTTATAATTATGTTACTGATTAAAAAAAACTTAAATAAATTCAATATGACATATTTTCAAGGTCTGACATTCTCATTTCTCTTTATAAAATTCCATGAAGTTACTAAACTCACTGGATTTAGAATTTTGTCAGATACAGTGATTTTATAAAATATTCTCAGTATGTTATACAAGTTTTTTTCAAATGACAGTGAATGCATTTAAAGTAGTTGCTATATTCCTTTAAAGGACTCAGTATTCTAGCTGGTTTTGAGTTACCATCTTTCAGGCTGTTCACCTATGATGCAAAAGTCCAACTCTTTTGAGTGATCAACTGAAAAATTGAATGACATCTGCCATCTTCAATATTTTGGATATTCACTTAACCAAGAGGGTAGTGGTTACACATATTTTTTTAAGACATGCTGAAAACGTACTAATTTATTTGAAGAACGTACTAATTAAAATGAAATACTCCTACTATGGAAGTTATTTATTATTAGAAAACATTAGAGATCTTTGTTTTAAATTTTGTTTATTTTATCAAAAGATATTTTAGCCTGGCTGGTGTGGCCCAGCAGTTGAACTTTGACTCATGAACCAAGAGATCCCTGGTTCAATTCCTGGTCAGAGCACATTCCTGGGTTGCCGGCTCGATCCCCAGTAGGGGGCATGCAGGAGGCAACCGATCCATGTTTCTATCTCTCTATACCTCTTCCTTCCTCTCTCTCTAAAAAGTCAATAAAAACATATTTTAAAAAACAAGATGTTGTAAATGTGGCTTTTGGAAAATTTTGAGAAACAAAATCAAAGACTCTTTAAAAATTAATACAAATTTCTGACAGGGATAGGTTGTAGAGTCTACAAATAAAATCTGCTGCAGCCCTGGCTACATGGCTTAGTTGGTTGGAGTGTCCTCCCATGCACCAAATAGGCTGCGAGTTTGATTCCTGGTCAGGGCAAGTATGGAAGGCAACTGATTGGAAGTTTCTCTCTCTCTTCCTTCCTCTCTCTAAAAATCATAATGTATCTTTGTGTGAGGATTGAAAAAACAACATACCTGCTGCAAAGTTTAAGAAAGAAACAAACTGGATACAAGTTAACATCTCTACCACACGGTTTCAAAGAATAATGACAGAGATAGAAAAAGGAATAGGTTGAAAGAAAATTTCTTTCTAATTATAAAATACTCACAACAGAAAATAAGAGAAAATCTCCAGTCAACAAAAAGTAATGTACAAGAAAGGAAGTGTAATTATAGTATACTACTTGATTTTGCAGTGAACAATCTAATCTAATAAAAGAGAAACATGCAAATTGACTGTAACTGCCCAAGCCATGCCCACCAGCCAATCACAGCAACTATATGCAAATTAACCCAACCAAGATGGCGGCCGGCAGCCACGAAGCTGGAGCAAGCTGGAGGCTTGGTTGCCCCGGCGATGGAGGAAGCCAAGCTTCCCGCCTGCCCTGGCTGACTGTGGACTTCTCTAAAGGCAACAAAGTTTCAATTATAGAAGATAAATAAATCTCAGATACCTGCTTCCAGCCAGCCTCCACTGGGAGCTTGGGTGGCTGGGGGCTGTGGCCACTCTGCAAACAGCCATCAGCCCTTCACCCAGGATGGCCAGGCACCCCCACCCTGAAGGGGCTGTGGCCAGCCTGCAAACAGCCATCAGCCCCTCACCCAGGCTGGCTACACCCTCAAGGGGTGAGGGTCCCTGCTGGGAGGCTTGACCAGCCTGCAAACAACCCTTAGCACCTCATCCAGGCTGGCCAGGCACCCCAGCAGGGACCCCCACCTTGAAGGGGCTGTGGCCAGCCTGCAAACAGCCATCAGCCCCTCACCCAAGTTGGCACAGGCCGGGCTGAGGGACCCCCCTGAGTGCACAAATATTACTAATAATAGCCTAGGACCTCATAGCCTGGTTGTCATGCCCTCACACTGTGATGCCCTCATGCCCTCACAAGGAGGCTGCATGTGCAACGGGCATGTGCAGGTGGGCGGGGCTGCATGTGTGACGAGGTATGTGCAGGTGGTCTGCGACTTGACGCTGTGTGCACGGCACAGAGGTGGGGCCGGCAGCTGCTCTGTGCAGTGAGGACTGGGTGTCCCACGGCTGTACACGCTGCAGAGGCGGGACTTCCAGCTCCGGCCTACCTCTTTGGGGCAATCCACTGAGGAGCCCCAGGGTCCTGGGTCTTGCATAATTTTGCACGTCGAGTCACTAGTATTTATATAATATCAATAAGGTAGATATTTTAAAAAAATTATATTGACAGGATGGAGGGACGGAGAGCTACATGTGAATTAAGTCATCTAAGATAATAGATTAATTATTTCTATCTATAGTGTCTAATATTGGTAAATCAGGTATAGCAGTAAAACATTATTTACAAATAAGTGACTAAAAACTTGGAATAATTAAAAGTAATTAAAAATTAAAGCAGTTAAAAATTAAAGAAGTTATCACCAAGTAGATCCTAGGCAGGATATACTCAATATTATTTGATTTAACATGTATACATAATAAATGAAATTAAAAAAGGAAAAAAAAAAGCCAATTCATAACAGGGAATCGAAGGCTGCCTAAGCACTCCACTCCACTCCTGTGTTCTAGAATCCAGTGGAGAGGCAAAGTGGTACAATGGGTATTGGATTCAGAGTCAAACTAACATGGGTTTGAATTCTGGCTCCACAACTAATTCAAATGTCTGTGGGAAAGACAGTTACTATTTTTGAGACCATATTTCCTCATATATAATTAGGCAATAATGATTCCTATCTTGTGGAGTTACTGTGAGGACTACCAATAATCTATGTGAAGCATATGGATTTTAAAAAGCTTAACTAATAGTAAGTAGTTGCTATAATTAATTATGATCTCTTGCCACTAAATACAACAGCTAACTATATGAAAGTCTTTACTTTCTAAAGCTGCTTATTTCAAAATCCGAACCACATAACCAGCAGGTGAATGTTATCACCTGCACCTTACAGCTGAGCACAAAGGACAAGTATACTAGTACTTGCCCAAATCCTCCTATAGATAAGAACTTAAAACGAACTGCAAATGCTTATTTGCTTAGTTTCTTTCAAAAATAGTTCTGTCTCCTTCAAACAATAAACAGAAAAGCAGAGAAGGGAAGGGTTTATAGCCTTTTCTGAGATTTAGTAGAATGTCTTCATCAACAAAGTTCTTTCACAACAGTTAATATGGTAATTAATGGTGGGGAAGATAGAAGAAAAGCTCCAAACAGAAATAGCTATTAACCTAGGTAGTGGTCCAAGGCCCAAGGTTTCCTAATACTCAAAAGGTAAAGAGAATTTAATTATTTTTACTTAAAGTAGACCAGATAATGGAATTAACAGAACTATAATAGTAGTTAGATTCAATTGTGATCATGTACTTTTCTTACCTAACTTTTGTTATTCATTTGTACCGAAGCCCTCATAATTTGGTAAGGCAAACTGGAAAATATATCTTTCCTTTAAGAGGACAGAGAATAATTACATATAACTTTCAGGAATGTGGGCTAATAATATTACTTTGCAAGCCTGGTGCTGTCTGGAATTATTATGATTCATGGAGTCAAAAAAGGAACCCTCATTCATGTGATGTCTGCTTCTTAGATCTGCCTAGGACACTGTTCACCACCTGTGAACCACCTCTGGTGCGTGGACTTGCAAATCCAGGTCTGAAAAATGAACTAGGATTCCAATTAACTGTAAAGTTTTTGAAGGCAGGGAGCTGGTCAGCCTTGCTCACAGTGCTATCACTAGTTCCCGCCACAATGTCCGGAAAACAGGTATGATCAGTCAATACTTGTGGAATGGATAAATAAATAAATGAAAGAGTAAATAATAACTCCCCAGTGGTTATTTGAGTTTTCACTCTGCAAAGACAAAATAACTAGGTAAAAAATTAAATAATAAATATATTTTATTTATAGCTCATGATATTTTCCCTTAATTAAAAACACACACAAATAGTACAGATTAAATAAAGTACTTCCTCTTTGGAATAAAAATTCTGCTATTTATACACATTCCAAGTCAATGTTATGGTTTAACTAGTTCTGTTTCATAACAAGGTACTCTCATCCATTCTTTATTAGTAAAAATAATGAGAACAATAACTGTAACAATGTTTTTTCCTAACCTAAACTACTACAGCCACTATAATATAGGCCCAACATACATTGTCTCATTCACTCTTCACAACAAACTTATGACTCGGATATTGTCACTACATTTGACAGATGAAGAAAATGAAGTTTAAAGAGGTAATTTGCCCAAGGTCACAAAGATGATAAAATCAGTTTAAATCTAAAATAACTGGTTTAACCACAGAGATAGTTAACACACAGAGAGAGACTCACACAACATCTAGCCTGCTCTCCAACTCCAAGCATGAGAGAAAATATTCATGTTATTTTCAAAACATTTATTGAACACCTATTATGCTCCAGGAACTATGCCAGCTAGCTCTCTTAAAAATCACTTATAATTCTGAAATACAATTAAAAATGGGACAGACCAACATTGTTCTCTGGGAGCTAACTATTGAGAACTATACTGTGAAATCTGCCCACTCTGTTCATATCCATATGTCATCTTTGTAGTTTTATTTGTTCTACCAAGCTACACACATCTTAGAGGCAGGATGTTACCAGATTCATTTTTTTCTTTTGTATCCCCTAAAAATACTTAGTATAGTGGTTTGCTCATAAAAAGTTCTTAATAAACACTGTTCAAAAACAACACTGTGTAAATGGCTCAGAGGAAATGTAAATGAAGATTTTTATCTTCAAATCTTCTGTGCAATTCCTTTATATTTAAAAAAATGCCAAAAAGACAGTTTTATTATTTTAAATATTTTATTTTATTGGTATGTTTAAAAAAAATTTAAGTTTTCATGGATACAAATATAAAATCTATTTTGGGAAATTGCATGTTCTATATAAATAGCTTTTGTTTGCTTCTCACATATTACAAACTTACGTAATGCTTTTTTGATAATATGGCCTTTCCTTAGAATGCAAGTTAGTGCATATGTTTTCACAAGGACATAAAATTTCCATTTTAAAATGATAAATAATAATTTTTCTATTTTCTCTCAGAGTCATTATTATGATTACAGAAATATATGAACATCTGAGTCTTCAAGAATTATATGTAATAAAAGAAAACACATCATCACAGGAATTATTTTATTTCCTCTTCTGACACTGCATTTTGCTTCTTAGTCTGGATAAAAATAAAACAAATCTGAAAGGACAGATTTTAATCTGAGATGTTACTCAGCATGTCTTTTTTTGGTGGAAAAAAGATATGTGGCAATTCATGCTATGCATTTGTGATCATAATCTGGCCCTAAGTTTACATGACTGATGGGTTTTTATTTGAACAGGCATAAATGTGAACAGCAACTGTAATAATGCTTACCAGAGAGAGTTGATGCAACCTCAAACACTTTCCCTTTTTACCTTCAGCATTAAATTGTTTCCACTGTAGCAAAATGTTTTTAAAATCACGCAAAAAATCTTATGCATTGCTTCGATATCACACACAAAAAAACACCATGATTCCAGTAGTCAGAACAAACACTGATGTTAACTATTCATAGAAAAGCTCATTCCATAACAAGTTTCTGAAATTGCATGTTTGCCTAGGGTAAAAATCATTCATTTTTGAGTTACATGTAAAGCTGAAGGAGAGACTAGTTCATTACATAGTGCTATTATGCTCTTTACTGACCATATGTACACGTACTACTTGTTTCACTGAGCCAGAGTATTCTCACTGAATATTCTGTTTCGCTCTAAAATTAGAAACTTGCTTAGATTCATTCTTCTCTGATAGGAAAAAAATGCTATAGTAGTATCTGCTGTCACCAGTCAGTTAGTTGTCTGGCTCTTAAGTGCTCGGAGAAGAGAAAAAGACATCACCCAGAACCCTGACTGTGTGGCTTGACTATTAGTAAGTTTCATTTAGCTCTTCCTCCTCTGAATCACCATCAGAACATCAATTTTTCCTCATATTGGATAACACTAAAACTGGAATCTCTGGGAAACAAACTTATCTTGCAGAATTGATTTAATTAATCTATACTCCTGTTACCTAGCAGTAAGATCTTGGGTAAGCTGTTCCATATGGTAATATCTGACCTTCCAAATTATAGAATAATTATGGTTAATAAAGGTAGCAAGCAGCATTTATGAGTGGCAAGAAATTTCTAGGCCCTGTGCCACATGTTTCACACATATTTTCACATTTAATATTCAAAAGCAACCAACCTAATAAGGTACATGTGATCATTTCCATTTTACATAAAAGGACACTAGAAATCAGAAATTTGAAGTAACATTATAATAAATGGCAGAGCCAGGAATCCAACCTAGGTCTAAGTGACTAAATTGGTCATGGAGTGACATAGTATACTTGAATGTGAAATAATAAAGTGAATAGGTAACTATGAAAGTAAAACAAACCCACCCAGGAATTAATTCTGGTAATGGTAGAGTAACTTCAATCAGACCTATTATCCACCGACAGCAATTATAAACTGTGGAAAATACTAACACAAACAGAAAGAAACAACTATTTAAAGACACAATGGAAAGTGACCAAAAGCAACAGAAACAGAAAGAAAGAGGATTTCACTCTTTCAAAGAAGAGAACATGGCTGGACTGGATCTCCATTTATATTGCTCATCCCTTTAGGTAAAAAGCAGTGGGGACTGCTAGAAGTAAAAAGCGGGAAGGCCACACTTATTGGCTTGAGGTATCAGAGGTTACTGTTCAGGGTTGGGAATGGCTGATAATTGAGGGTTGGGAGAAGTGGATTTCAGAAACTAAGAAAACTGAGGCGGAGTAAAAATATTACATATATACTCCCACTTGGGCTGACTCCCGAACTGTATGCATGGGGAAGACTCCAAAGAACCCACAGGAAGTAAAAGGTTGAAGGCTGAAACAGGGATTTCTGCTGCTGTCCACTGAATGAGAAAAGGAGTTTGAATCTCATCAAATTAAAGCAGCTTGGTGAACAACTCAAACTTTCTACATAAATCTCTGAAGGGCCACATTTTAGGAGCAAAGATTATATCCCAGTCCTAACAGAGTCACCTTGGGATTAAGGGCAAAACCAAAAGAGACTCATTCTTACAAAACATAAAATCAAACCTTCCTTAAAGACAAGCAGTCAATAATTTAATGGTTATACAAACAGCCAATGGTCTTCAGAGAAAGATAATAGAATCCAGAGTCTCTAAAGTATATCATCTATCCAGTAAATTATAAAAAAATTAGAGATGTAAACAAAGAGGAAAATGTGACCCAGCATTCATAGAAAAAAGCAGGCAACAGAATAGACTTTGAGATGACTTAGACAAGTACTTTAAGGCAGCTACTATAAATATTATCAAGAACATAAAGTAAAATATCATCATAATGAGTGCACACAGAGACTCTTAGCAGAATATGGAAACAATAAAAAAGAATTCAATTGGTATACTTAAAATAGTTAAAATAATAAGTTATGTTATATATAGATCTAACCACAATAAATACTTTTTTAATAAAAGAATTGAACTGAAATCACAGAATTAAAAAGTACAATATAAAAATAAAAAAATCACAGGATGGGGTTAACAGTGTATTGGAGATGATAGGGAAACCAACCAAAGAACTTGAAGACAGATCAATATAAATTTCTGAAGAACAGATAGAAAATATTACAAAAAAATTTCAGTCTCAGTGACCCACATACCCATGGAACAATATTGAGCAATCTATCATACACATATTTTATGTCCCAGAAGGAGAAGAGAGAGGAAATGAGGCAGGAAAAAATCTTTGAAAAAGTAATAGGATAAATACCCAATATTTGGTGAAAAACATCAACTTATAGATTCAAGCTCAGCACAACTCTAGAAGAAAATATACAAGGAAACATATTCTAGGCACATCATGTCAAATTTCTGAAGATCGAGGATAAAAAGCAAATCTTAAAGTAGCCACAGATAAAAAGAGCAAGTTTAATTCTGTCATCAGAAAATTGGTTTTATATAACTCTAAGAATTCAACTACTCATTCAATTTTGTTTCACTTTTTAAATAATTATTTTATTTGCAAACACCTAATTTTCCTGTAATCAGAGCTATGAGAGCTGCAAGGTTGTCATATCTATGGTGGTAAAAGTATTGGTGGACCAAAAAAAGTTAAAAACAATCCTATATAATAAAAGGCTAATATGCAAATCGACCGAACAGCAGAATGACTGGTCGCTATGACACTCACTGACCACAAGGAAGCAGGTGCTCAATGCAGGAGTTGTCCCATGGTGGTCAGTGTGCTCCCACAGGGGGAGCGCCGCTCAGCCAGAAGCCAGGCTCATGGCTGGCTAGGGCAGCAGCAGTGGTGGAAGCCTTTCCCACCTCCGTGGCAGCGCTAATGATGTCTGACTGATGGCTTAGTTGGACATCCCCTGAGGGCTCCTGGACTGTGAGAGGGCTTAGTCTGGGCTAAGGGACCCTACCCTCTGAGTGCACAAATTTTGTGCACCGGGCCTCTAGTCTATATATAAAAGCCTAAGCGACCGAACAACTGGTTGACTAGTAGCTATGACGCGCACTGACCACCAGGAGGCAGATGCTCAATGCAGGAGCTGGCCCCTGGTGGTCAGTGTGCTCCCACAGTGGGAGTGCCACTCAACCGACAGATCTGTCCTGGTAGCCCATCAGCCAGGCGGCAGTCACTCAATCCCTCAGTAGTCCTGCAGGTCCAATCTCTGGAGACCGGGCCAGGCACCGACGGACTGGCACTGCCAGCATGATCCTAACACTGCTGCCAGCTTCCTGGAAGTTGGCCTCAGGCACCGCGGTCACTTTCCCTCCCTAGATGCTCCACAAGGAAGAAATGATATAAAAGCAGCCACCAGGTAGCTCCTGACAACCTGTGCGAATGTCAGCGGGACGGATCCGGATCCCAGGCAGGCCAGGGTGTCCCACTGCCTGCCTGGAGGGCCGATCATGTCCTGTCTCCTCCCTACCCCCTCGGGACGGGTGCCAGATGCAGAGCTCATGGCTGGTGAGTGCTGCTGTGGTGGTGCGAGCCTCTCCCCATCAGGACTGACTGGCCCCATCAGAACTGACTGGGTGTGAGCCCGCGGCAGGTGCAGTGGGGCCAGGATGAGCGGGAGTGGCAGGCAGGAGCAGCGGCATTGGCCTGCCATTTCAGCCTAGTCCCTGCAGGCTTCCCGGAGGGACCTCAGCCATGCACGAATTTGTGCACCGAGCCTCTAGTTATATTGATATTGTTCTGTATATACTAGCTAATTAGGTGGGAGAGAGAAGTAAAAGGTATGCAAATCAATGGAAAACCTAAGAAAAAAATTTAGAAAGGTAGCCAGTTATATGATTAGTATATGGAAATCAATGTTTCTACTATATCTAAGCCATGCTCAATTAGAAAAGAAAAACTAGAAACAAATCCATTTAATATAAACACACACACACACACACACACACATACACACAAATAAATAACTCAGAATAAATAAATCAAGATATCTGCAAGACATGTAATTTGCTTTTAGGACAGACATAATCAATATTCTAAGACTTCTTATTCTGCTTAGATTAACCTATCATTCTAATAAAATTTCAATTATAATACCAATAGGATTTTTTATTTTGAGAACTTAAAAATATAATAACAAAGTAGATCTGATAAAAAGCATGTAATTATCTAGGAATATTAAAAAAAAAAAAAAAGAGGAGCAAGAGGGAACCAGTCCTTGCAGATATTAAAAACATTATAAAGATATAGTAAATAAAGAGTTTAGTTCTACAAAAGGAATAGACAAAAGTTTGTTTAATGGAGAATCCTGAGATACACTCGCATATACATAACTTTTAAATATAGAATAAAGTGACATTTTAAGAAAAGATGATTCAATAAAAGTTGTTAGGACACTAACAAGATTCCAGTTATTTAAAGATTTAAACATCAGAACTTTATTTAAAAACAGGGGATTAATAGGCACAGAGGATTTTTAAGGGAGTGAAACTACTATGTATAATACTGTTATAGCGGATACACATCATTTTACAATTGTCCAAACCCACACCGATAGTGAACCCTAATGTAAAGTGTAGACTGTAGATGATGATGTGTCAATGTAAGTTCATCAGATGTAACACATGCACCACTGCGGTGGGAATATTGATAATGGGGAAAGCTATACATGTTTGAGGCCAGGGGGTCTATAGGAAATCTCTGTACCTTCCTTTTAATTTTGCTGTGAACCTAAAACTTCTGGAATAAAATAAAGTCCCTTAACAAAAATTCAGCCATAATGGTGGGAAAGATGAAATGATGTTATATATTTTATCATCTTGGACATAAACTCCAGAAGCCATAACAGAAACAAGTAATAATTTGACTAACCCAAAATTTAAAATTTCAGTATGAGAAAGAGAAACTACCATAAATCAACCTGAAGGCAAATTAAACTACAGAAAAATGGTTTGAAACACATTAAAAAAGGCACATTTTATTAGTATACAAAGAGCTCTTACAAATCAATATTAAAGAGACAAACAGCGGAAAGGCTACTAGCAAAAAACAATGGATCTGTTGCATTTATGTAATAAAAAGCATATAACAGTATATGCATATGTGTAGGTGTGTATGTATATGCGTGTGTCACTTGTATTTGGATAGACCTCTGAAATGATACATTAAAAGTTAATTGAAGTTACTCGTGGGAAGTAGAAACAGAATGGCTACAAACTTTACTTTTATACTTTTCCATATTATGTTTCTTATTTTAAAAACCATGAGTATGTATTGCTTTTATAACCCAAAAGCAAAACCTAAAAAAAATACTTTACTTCTGAGGAACTCGACCAATAATATGCTGATGGTTTGACCCAATATATATTCATTTCTCTGGTGCCTCTTTACTCATGGACAGTAATATATATTGAATTCTATTATGGAGTTAAAACATTTCAAAGTAGGGAATGACTTGCTAAAACCCAGTAAAACTAAAAGTAGTAAAACTCTAGAGAAGGGAAGTTAAGTTAAAAAAAGGTAGCTCAGCCCTAACCGGTTTGGCTCAATGGATAGAGCATCGGCCAGCGGACTCAAGGGTCCCAGGTTTGATTCCGGTAAAGGGCATGTACCTTGGCTGCGGGCACATCCCCAGTAGGGAGTGTGCAGAAGGCAGTTGATCGATGTTTCTCTCTCATCGATGTTTCTAACTCTCTATCCCTCTCCCTTCCTCTCTGTAAAAAATCAATAAAATATATTTTAAAGAATATTTTAAAAAGGTAGCTTAATTTTACTTTTACACTTTTTATTATCTTTATATTGCTTTAGAAATACATAGCAGAAAAAAGAAAATAACTATTGATGTTTTCATTTTGCTTCTTTAAAGCCAGAACTAGATGGTCTTCTCTAGAAATTCCCTTCCCTTCAAACCCTCTGGGGCTCCGGAATCAATCAAGTCCTATACTCTAAGACCCATTATACTTACTTAGCCTTTCTCTTATGAGTACTGTTTCCCTATCCTCAGCAGTTTTCTTCCAGGAAACTGTACTCTCTCTCTCCAAAATTCTGGCTATTAATAAGCAATAATAGCAGCATCAAAAGTAACTTCATCAGCTGCATGCTTAGTAAAGGAACATGCAGGCAAGGAACAATGACAGAAATTAATTAATGTTAGCACCTGAGTCTTACCCAATAATAATTTCAAATACAATATAATGCATATTTATATTTGTTTTCAAGAAGCTTCTCTTCAAAAATCCTGGATCAAGATGACAGCTTTTCTAGTACAATTTCTTTCTGTACATTTAAGTATATTGAAGTCCTATTTCATACATTTACGTTAGCTCCTAAATGGTAACAGAAATAGCCAACACATGTATATGTATAAATGAAATACAATTATGTTTTTTAATTGCCCCCATGATACTATATAGTGTATTCTATTTTCCTTCAGGTACTAAATTTTATCTTCCAGTAAGTTTTCAAAATATATAAATGAATAAATAAATGCTAACAAAAGACTGTCAATTATTTACAAACACAGCCTATTCGAGTTGGAAAAGAACCTTAGAGGTTTTCCAATTCATAAGCATTCCATAAGCTAACATGTCCTGATCACCATCATATCTACCAGTGTTATACTCTTAGCAAATAGTTATTCAACTTGGAATATAGACATTTGAGGCAAAGGTACAATTTCCTAATATTTTCCCCAAGTATTTTTACCAGTAACACAGGGTATTTACTTCATCATTATTGATGCTCTTAATAAGAAAATCTTTATTGTTTAATTTGCATATTTATCTCCTCAAATCCCTGTTTTTCAGTTCAAAATTTTCCTAATTAGATCAGCACATCTCTAAGTATATATTATATTTTATTTTCAATTTCTGTAAGACACAATCTTATCCAAAAGTCCACTACTACTGTATCATCACTTCTCGAGAATCTGATTCTGAGAACTAAAAAATGCTCAAAGCCACACAGCTAGTAATCGGAACAATAGAGAGTAACCAGTAGAGGCAGGGCCTAAATAACTATTTTTAAAAAACTTCTCTGGTTATGCTAAAGCATAGTCAGGGTGGAGAACCACTCCTCTAGTAATTTGATCCATAGTCTACAAAACCAAACCCCAATCTCAAAATGCATAGTCAACTCTTCATTTAACCAGATACTTTATGTTTTTTCCTCAAGGTTTCAACATTCACTTGGAAATGAGATAAAAATATAAACCTTAAATCCTTCAATTTACTGAAAAGTTCTGGGAAATAAAGACTATATTGCCACTTTCCCACATTGCAAACTTTCTAATTCCCATCTCTGTTTACCTTTCATATAAAATTTTAGAAAAATATTTAACATGAAGGTGCATAACAGAGTTAGCTTCAGAACTGCTTTACCTTCTAATAACACTCTTTTGGATGCTATCTACAAGCAGAAGGACTAATTACAATTTCCTTCATTCACTTCATAAACATTTATTGAGTGACTATTATATGTAAAGAATAATTTGAAGCAGGTTTTACCTGCAAGAAAAGTACTTTTGGATATTTCATGTGTGTCATGCAAGAATGGCAAAACACGAGGACCCACAATAGGATTTTATAATGCTTTACTTCCTTTTCAGAAGCTCAAAGAGAAGAAAATACATATAAAATCTTTTTATTGAAACTTACACAGTGTAAGTTTTATTACATGGAAAATCTGTGACAGTTGTCTAAATATGTGGGCAATGACAATAAAAAAGATGTGATAAAAATGTACTGATGATCTATATACCACATACCAAGTTATATATTAGAAAGAATTCACAAGAACGAGCTTTTCTATAATAAACAGTAGAATTAATGCTTATGTTCTTTTTGAAAGGTCAACAATTTTTTTTCTTAATCTTAATTTTAAAGTAAATATCTTACTCAGGAAAATAAAAAGTAGTCCTGTTTTGAATCAAGTACAACAAAGGAAAACTGGCTCAGTTAATTTACTTACAAAGAGTAATTCTAAGTAAAATTATAAACACAAATGTCATACCATCTCTAATGTCTTTAGGGCATCACATTTGTTTATATATGTAATATGGACACATGCCTGTGACCATAAAACTGTAACCCTATTATTTGAACTCTGATATCAAGTAAACAAACAAGATAACTATTGTTCTCTAATTTTAAAAAACAGAGCTATTCAGTTAATGGGAAAAAGTTTTATCAAGAAACTATGTTCAAGAAATGGTACTGGCAAATCATTCTAAGCAAACAGCAAAAACCTATTCATAGATCATGTCCTGTCACAAGTGAAACAACCATTGTTCTAGAAGAAGATAATTTTCTGTTTTTAAAATCAATGTTTCTTTCTTAACTTGATTCTCAGTTAAAAAAATATATCTAAACCTATTTATATAGATAAAAAAAGACAGTGTGTTAAATCAGTTGAATTGTACCCCGACCCCCAAAGATACATTTAAATCCTAATCCTTGACACCTAAGAATGTGACCTTATTTGTAAAAAGCGTTTTTGCA
This sequence comes from Myotis yumanensis, assembly GCF_028538775.1. Taxonomy (NCBI): domain Eukaryota; kingdom Metazoa; phylum Chordata; class Mammalia; order Chiroptera; family Vespertilionidae; genus Myotis; species Myotis yumanensis. Next base: position 64,036,994 of record NW_027223759.1, read on the forward strand.
GATGTAATCAAGTTAAAATGAGGTCATGCTGAATTAGGGTGGACCCTAATCCAATATAATCCTGTCCTTATAAGAAGAGAAGATACATAGACACAGGAGAAAAACCATGTGATGAGCGAAGCAGAGATAGAAGGGATGAATCTATAAGCCAAGGAATACCAAGGATGGACGGCCACACCAGAAGCTAAGAGAAAGGCATGGAACAGGTTCCCCCCTAGAGTCTTGAAAAGAAGATGGTCCTGAGGACAACTTGATTTTGGACTTCTAGACTTAAGAACTGTGGGAGAATAAATTTTTTTTAATTTAAGCCACCCAATTTGTAATAATTTATTACAGCAGACATAGGAAACTAATCCAGAGAACCAAATTGCCTATTTAATTTTATCTTTCTAGTGGAAAGATCAAATCAGTTTCTCATACTAAATACACATTTGATCAATGTATACATAAAAGATATTTAATCCCAAGAAGAAAATTCTTCAACTCTCTTGCTTTGCATGTGGAATATTTCTCCAAACAATACTGGTTGATAAAAAGTTAAAATTTTAGAACAGGAAGTGAATCACTCAAGTAAAATTCCTTGCAAAATTTGTAATGTATAAAGTTTTCATGAAGCTCAAAAGTTAACAACCACTTTTTTAAAAAACTATGTTTTTTAACCGTGATTTCAGCATAGATTACATTTTCACATATTTCATATAAAATTTAAACTGCTTTTTGGGAAATTTCAATAAGAACAAAATTTAGTAGCAGTACAACAAACACAATAATGCAAAAAAAAATTTGACATGAGTATAATGGACAAATCCATTACTTATTTTCTAAGAGTTGAGCTTACTATGAGGAAACCTTCTTCAATCATTTGCAGAAAGTAGGATAACTATATCACCTATTTATTAAATTATGTGCTAGGTGAGTGCTAAATATCTAAGCTTTTTACTAATGTTATCATCTATCCCATTTAATCCTTACAATTATATTATTAGTATCTAAATATAAAAAATATACAAAATATACATTGATCAAAGAGAATCAATGATTTGCCCAAGATCACACAGCTGGTAGGTCTGGCACAGGATTAATCAGTTAGTCTTCACTGTTCTTTGAATTTGTCATACCTATAAGTCATATGTGCTGTGTTACAACTGCCTTTCGAATTACTAAAAATTTCTCCAATGATAATTTACAAATAAACCTTACAATATGGGAAATAAATGAAATAGCACTTGTGATTAGAACTATAAATATCTGTCACAAATTAATGATATGAGCAAAACTAGAATGCAATTCATAGAGAACAAAGGGCTAGTTCTTAATGTGGAAGAAATATAAATTAGAGCTATTTGACACAGATATGTTGCTGTGATTAAAGAATAACGTAAGATCAAAATAAGGTCTGATATATGAATGAGTTAAAAAAGGAAACATGAGAGAAAGAAATTTGACAATAGGCTGCTTATGGAGTAGCATTGTTTATGGGAACTATTTCCACTAATTTAGCAATGATCAATTTAAAGTATCTTTTTAAAGTAGTTACGTGAATTGTATTAGACAGAAAATATTTAAACTGTGATTAAAGTATAATTCTGAGAGAAGTTTTAGAAACAGTTACTTGTGTGCAAGGGTTATAAGAACTTCCTGCTTCTTATAGGTTAAACAACTCAACTCAACTAAGAAAGCAGTAGAATCTATTTTTTCTTTTTTACGATCTATCCTTATAAACAGAAGGCATACATTATCAGCAGTTCAGAAAGGTTAGGTGTGTTTTTGCCAGAAGGCAGCCAGTGGATAATCACTTACGGTTCTATAAAGCCCAGTGACTGCATAATACTGCTATTCTTATAACTATGAGGCAAGGGCAACACAGCTGCTCTTTCTTTTCTTTGGTGATCAGGATTTGCTGTCCAAAAAGTTGCAGAATAATTTGAATGTAATTAGATGAAATTTTCCCCAACAGAAAAGCAAGAATTAATTTTGACTCTAGTTACTCAGATGCTCTACAGTAGGCTTTTTAAACATTTATGGTCTCCTTTACTTAGAAAGTGTTTCTGTAAGTTCAGCTTAAAAAGCAGACTCTTTTGCTGAATGACCTTAGGCCTCTGAGTTGAAGGAACATTAAATAAAAAATTCTGAGCAAATCTTTAGTTTCTCTGTTTGTATAAAAAGCTTTGAAAAATTGAATTTTAGTACATTCGACTCAAATTTTTATGAGTTTATTTTATTTCATTTTATATTCATCTACTTAAGTCTTTTTTTTTTTTTTATGAAGGTGAAGAAGGGAGATTCCTTATATTTATAATTTTTTTTTTCTAAAACAGTCAATTTATTTCCAGGCAAACTTTCCATTTAAAGGGTAAGGTAATTAGTTTCAGTTTTGAAGATGACACTGTGGTTCCACAATCCTTGATTGACTGTTTTTCCAGGAAAAGCAAGGGCAGCTGTGAAAGTAACTAAAAACTTAATGGGATCTTTTGATGTAGACATCTCACAAAATATAAAACTGTGAGGAATATAAAGGGATGACTTACCGCGAATTTGGAATACTTTAGAATATTTAAAAATAAGTGAGGAAAATGCAGGAATCAAAACAAAAAATTTATAAATGGTATGGATAATTAAAAATACCCAAACAATTCCAACACCCAAACTATTTAGTATTTGTAGTTATACGTGTGTCCAAGATAGATAGAAAGAGCCCTGTTGTCAAACGTGGGTACTTAATTTCTGTTATTTAAATTTTTACTTTGTATTTAGGAATGTAATGTAACCCTATACCATGGAAGGGCAAAAGCAGCTTAGCTCAATGTAATGTTTGACATGCTACAATGCTCTGGGGGGAAAAAGGAGGGGAGAAATAGCTTATCTATACTTATGTAAATTACAGTATTAAAGAACACTTTTCATATTTTCATTAAAACATAATTCTACTTGTTTCTACATACTTAATAATAGAAAACTCAAAGCATCAATATTTCATTGCTTGCCTCCAAAAAACTGTTGACATCCTCTGTGGCCATCTGCCAAGGTGGTCATTCCTTTGTATTTGATGGAATTAGAGAAGTATCACGATTCTATGAATTGGTGAAGGAAAATATTCTGTGCTCTGGGCTTCTGGTGTTTTATTTCCTTGGTCCTGTTAAAAAGGGAAGAAGGATGAATTTTCCAGTTTTGAACAGAGAGCCAGTTATTTTGTATTTCCTAGTTTCATATTTAAGGACATTTTGAGATTTTATGAGGTCTCATTAAGAATCACAGAATTTTAGTCTTACACACAGGACTTGCTAACTTTATGATTGCAGGCACAAAAGAGCTATATCAATTAGATGATTCAATCCCCATATTTTACACTATAGGAAACTGAAATCCAGAGAGGTTAAACAACCCAACTAATGGTACAACCGACTGGTGGCAGAGCCAGCATGAGAAACCAGTTCTTTCTACTCTTAGTCCAAGGTTCTTTCCTCCAGTTGTATGCCTGGGAGGGAAATTGGGAAAAGCATCATCATTTTTAAGTTAATTTCTCAGACCTAAAGCTTAGAGGAAAATCTAGAACAAGAAACAACAAACACGATAGTTTATTATTTAGATTACTAATTCAATGCATGGAACTTATTCAATGGGTATCTAAGAGAGACTATTTTATTACAGTATGATCATCATTTTATCAAAAATGATCATTTACCATTAAATTTCTGAATGTCAGCCAGTCATAATTATTTATTTTTCCTAATTCTTCCTACTGCAACATAGCAAAAAGTGATATTTTTATTATATGCAGAGCAACAGACTGAAATTTTTTTTTTAAAAAAAGGATTTTAGACACACCCTTATATCCTATAACATTTAAGATAAAATCCAAATCTAGAGGAGAACCAAGATGGTAGTGTCAGTAAACACCTGTACTCACCGCCTCCCACAACCACATCAAAATTACAACTAAAAAAATACAAACCACCGTCATTCAGAACCTTCTGAAAGTGACTTTGGCTGACCAATTCAGGCATGTGTGATCCAAACTTGATCAACCAAGTGTCTGTTTAATACCCTGAAATTTAGACACGTGACTGGGAACCCCATTAATGGCTCTACTCTGGAGAAAGCTGAAATCCCCAGAGCTACCCTTGTTCCTTTCCTTCCCACCTGTCAATTCCATGAGATATTCGAGTCACTTTCCAGATGAATGCCACATATGAATAAGTTTACAAAAATCTTGTTGCAAACAAAGGAAATTTAACCAAAGTAGGCTTAAAAAACACACATACACACCCAGTGTTCTTTTTGTTATAATTTCAAAGTACAGAGAAGGATATTTAAAGAGACTAAATAAAGCTTGCCTTTGTTTTTTATTCTCTTAAAGTAATTTTATAAATTGTAGTTAGGGACTGTGTGTCCTCTGGTACTACTTAAAAATTCTTCCAAATTTTAAAAATCAGGGTCCATGGATCCTAGATTCTGTGGATAGAACTATATTTTAGTAGAGGTGAAAAGATTTGCTTTGTAATTTTACTTATTTTATGTATTTAAAAATATTTTATGTAGAATGAGCTTTCTATATTCCTTTTGCTAATGCAAGACAAGGGAACATATGAAATTATTTGTGTCACTGATTTACTCAGATCCACTTATGAGACCCAAACATATTCCCATACATTGTTTTGGGTACGGAGGAGAGAGCAGGGACAAAACAGATAAAGTCTCTGCCCTCATAGAGTAGCAATAAGAGAATTCATGGAATATAATTTGAAAATTTTATAGTACTTTAGTAATGAACTTGGTACATGTATATACAATGAGGAGATAAAACTAGCTTAAAAGTGTGAGCATATGGAGATAAAAATCCTGGAAAAAAATTTATGTGCAAATCCTTAACCATTATCTAATCTTTAAGAGGGATATATCAGAATATATAGGAAGCCCTGCCAGAAGTCAAATTATTATAAGAGTAATAATAAAGTGCAACCATCACCACAAAGGCAATACTTATGTTACACTCTTTACCACTAATTTCATATCTATCATTACAATATAGCCTCTTAATACTTCTTCCAAATAAGCAGGATAGACAATGGAGCCTTAGAGGTTTGACAAACTTGACCACTTTGAGTAGGGGCAGAATCAGCTACAGCCTGGTTTCTAAGTTTTCCAGTTTTACTTCCACCATACCACATGGCATCATCTAACAAAAGACAGTTTCTTAATAAGCAGAGTAAAAATTCCTTTTAATTTACTTCTGTGAACTACAAATAAAGTGAGAAAAAGAAGCAATACTATTGGTGTTACGAAGAAGTGGCTGGTAACAAAGTGAACATCTTTTGTCACTTTGAAAGACATAAGCTCAAATCAGTAAGAATTCTGGGATAGTTTGATAGATTTGGCTGTGGAGGAGTTTAAGAATGTGTTATTAAGGCATATTTTCCCAACCAATGGGGTTGGCAAACTTTAGCCAGCAGAACCAACCCAATCTGCCATCTGTTTTGTGTGGCCCTCCAGACAAGAATGGTATTTACATTTCTAAATGCTTTAAAGAGCATACAAATTCTGACACCTGGAAGTTATATAAAATTAAGTTTCGGTATCCATAAATAAAGCTGAACCACAGCCACACTCATTTGTTCATGTATTGCCTCTGACTATTTCACACCTCAACAGCAGAGTTGAATAGCTCCACGGAGACCTGCCAGCCAGAGGAGCCTAAAATACTTACAATTTGAGCTTTTCAGGAAAAAGTTTGTTGATCCTTGATCTAGAACAGCAATTTCCAACTGGTGCACCACAAGATTTTTTAAAACATGCAATACCTGACTATTTAGTCAGGGTCACTAGCCTCTTTTCTTTCAGATTGTCAAATAAAAAAAATGACAACAGCTACACAATAGCCATCTGGTGTGAATGGATAAAAATTACACTTTTTTTTTTTTTTTGGTCAGATTGGCAACAAATAGAATGTATTTGTTGTTGTGCTACCGAATTTTAGTAATTACTTTATGTGTGCCATGAGTTAAAAAGATTGAAAATCACTGCTCTAGAAGGTCACAATTTTCCAAAGAGTTCATAATGTTAAAGGCAATAACGACATCTGCTTAAACTAATAATTAAATAAATTTGATAACTGGAGAGTTAAATAAATATTTCTTCCCCTTAAAATGGAATGATTTGCAAGCACCTGAGGTCTAAGTGACTACTTGGGTGCCTGAGAAGCATGCTTACATATCTCAGCACTCAGTCAGCTTATCACTTAAACTACAAGCCCAGGGCACGAAATTCATGCACGGGTGTCCCTCAGCCTGGCCTACACCCTCTGTGATACAAGATCCCTTGGGGGATGTCTGACTGCCGGTTTAGGCCCGATCCCACAGTCGGATATCCCTCTCGCAATCCGAGACTGCTGGCTCCTAATGGCTCGCCTGCCTACTGGCCTGATCCCCCTAACTGCCCTCCCATGTCGACCTGATCCCCCTAACTGCTCTCCCCTGCTGGTGTGATCTCCCTAACTGCTCTCCCCTGCCAGCCTGATCCTCCTAACTACTCTCCCCTGCTGGCCTGATCATCCTAACTGCCCTCCCATGTCGACCTGATCCCCCTAACTGCTCTCCCCTGCTGGTGTGATCTCCCTAACTGCTCTCCCCTGCCAGCCTGATCCTTCTAACTACTCTCCCCTGCTGGCCTGATCACCCCTAACTGCCTCTGCTTTGGCCCCACCACCATGGATTTGTCCAGAAGGACGTCCAGTCTAATTAGTATATTATCCTTTTATTAGTATAGATTATCTCTTTGTGTTTAAATTACCTCATGAAATTTGTGATTATTGTAGAGGTTGTAAATTTCTTAAGTATCAGTCCAACAATTTGAAATTTACTGTTACATAGATTTCTAGTTAATGACAGCAAGCACAAAAGCAACTTTTGGTGACATATAATTGAGTAGCATAAAAATCCTATGAAGCCTATAGATTTGCCTTAAGATAACCATCATCAAGTCTATAGGTTGCATTTACTTAATCAAAAGGAACTCCCAGAAGTCTTAAATACTTTAAAACTCAGGTTTAAAAGAACATGATTATCATATCCACAATTATCTTGAACAAAATTATCTCTTATTTAAATTAAATGCAGGTAGGTTCAAAAGCATCCTATCTAATGATAGAGAGACATGGTAATTAACCGTAACTTCGCTACCCTTCCCATAGGCTAATCAGCGAGATATGCAAATTAACTGCCAACCAAGATGGCGGCCGACAGCCACGCAGCTGAAGCGAACATGAGGCTTGCTTGCTCCATTGACGGAGGAAGCCAAGGTTCCCCGCCTGCCACAGCCCAGCTCTGAGCTCCAGATGCAACAATGTTGCAATTATAGAAGCTAAACAAACCCAGAAACCTGCTTTCAGCTGCCAGTGGGCTCAGAGCTTAGAGCGCCAGTGATGGCAACAGAGTTTCAATTATAGAAGCTAAACAAACCCAGATACCTGCTTTCAGCCAGCCACAGCCACAGAGCTGGAGCTGGCTCTCAGCTCCAGTGACAGCTATAGAAGGTAAATAAATCCCAGAATAAAAAAAAAAGAAAAAAAAGAGGCTGGGAGCTTCAGTCGTCCGCCAGCCTGAAAACGGCCCTCAGCCCCTAACCCAGACTGGCCAGGCACCCCAGTGGGGACCCCCACCCTGAAGGGGGTGTGACCAGCTGCAAACAGCAATCAGCCCATCATCCAGGCTGGACAGGCACCCAAGCGGGACCGCCACCCTGATCCGGATCACCCTTCAGGGCAAACCAGCCAGCCCCCACCCCTGCACCAGGCCTCTATCTTATATAGTAAAAGGGTAATATGCAAACTGACCCTAACAGCAGAACGATTGGGAATGACTGGTCACTATGACACACACTGACCACCAGGGGGCAGACGCTCAATGCAGGAGCTGCCCTCTGGTGGTCAGTGAGCTCCCACATGGAGGAGCTCTGTTCAGCTACAAGCCAGGCTGATGGCTGCCAGTGCAGCGGTGGTGGTGAGAGCCTCTCCTGCCTCCTCAGCAGCGCTAAGGATGTCTGACTGCAGCTTAGGTCTGCTCCCTGCTGGCAAGTGGGCATCCCCTGAGGGCTGCTGGGCTGCCAGAGGGATGTCTGATTGCCAGCTTAGGCCCAATCCCCTGGGGAGCAGGCCTAAGCCTGCAAGTGGTCACCCTCAAGGGGTCCCAGACTGCGAGAGGGCACAGGCCGAGCTGAGGGACCCCCTATCCCTGAGTGCACAAATTTCTGTGCACCGGGCCTCTAGTCTACACTAATAAAAGACAAACATGCAAATAGACTATACCTTCGCTATGCCTTAAGCAACACCCACCAGCCAATCAGAGCGACTATATGCAAATTAACCCAACCAAGATGGCAGCCAGCAGCCACGGAGCTGGAGCAAGCAGGAGGCTTGGTTGCCCCAATGATGGAGGAAGCCAAGCTTCCTGCTTGCCGCAGTGGGCTATGAGCTCCACTCAAAGCAACAAAGTTCCAATTATAGAAGGTAAATAAACCACAGATACCTGCTTTCAGCTGGCCATGGCCACGGAGCTGGAGCGAGCAGGAGGCTTCCCTCCTGCCTGCCTTTGCCGGCTCTGATCTCCTCTCAAGGCCACAAAGTTTCAATTATAGAAGGTAAATAAATCCCAGAATAAAAAAAAAAGGAAAAAAGGAGAGGCTGAAAGCTCCCATCGCTGGTGGGGCTTGGCCAGCCTGAAAACGGCCCTCAGACCCTCACCCAGACTTGCCAGGCACCCCAGTGGGGACCCCCCCACCCTAAAGGGGCTGTGGCCAGCCTGAAAACACCCATCAGCCCCTCACCCAGGCTGGCCAAACCTCCATGGGGTGAGGGGCCCCACTGGGGGGGTGGGCTTGACCAGCCTGCAACAGCCATCAGCCCCTCACCCAGGCTGGCCAGGCACCCCAGTGGGAACCCCCACCCTGAAGGGGGTGTGACCACCTGCAAACAGCCATCAGCCCCTCACCCAGGCTGGCCAGGCACCCCAGCGGGACCCCCACCATGATCCGGGACACCCTTCAAGGCAAACCAGCTGGCCCCCACCCATGCACCACGCCTCTATCCTATATAATAAAAGTGTAATATGCAAACTGACCCTAACAGCAGAACGATTGGGAATGACTGGTCACTATGACACACACCCACCAGGGGGCAGATGCTCAATGCAGGAGATGCCCCCTGGTCAGTGCGCTCCCACAGGGGGAGCTCTGCTCAGCCACAAGCCAGGCTGAAGGCTGCCAGTACAGCGGTGGTGGTGGTGGGAGCCTCTCCTGCCTCCTCAGCTGCTCTACGGATGTCCAATTGCAGCTTAGGCCTGCTCTCCACTGGCAAGTGGACATCCCCCGAGGGCTGCCGGGCTGCCAGAGGGATGTCTGACTGCCATCTTGGGCCCAATCCCCCACGGAGCAGGCCTAAGCCAGCAGGTGGACATTCTCCGAAGGGTCCCAGACTGCAAGAGGGCATAGGCCGGCCTGAGGGACCCCCCGAGTGCATGAATTTTTGAGCACTGGGCCTCTAGTCTATATATATAAAAGCCTAAGTGACCATTATGACTGAACGACTGGTCGACCAGTCACTATGATGCACACTGACCACTAGGGGCAGGTGCTCAACGCAGGAGCTGCCCCCTGGTTGTCAGTGTGGTCCCACAGCCAACCTCCTGTGGCCCACCAACCTCCTGAGGCCCCTCCCCCTGGCCAGCTGGCCCCCCGATAAGCCCTGATGGGGGGCCGGCCGGCCAACTTCCTAGCTTCCCTCCCCTGGCCGGCCTCCCAATAGGCCGCAATCACTGGCCAGGCCAAGGGACCCCACCCATGCACAAATTCATGAACCGGGCCTCTAGTAAAATATAAAAAACTTCAAAATGTAAGATCATAAAAGCAGTTTTGAGCCTACTTTTGATGCTGTAACTTAGTTACTTTTCAAGATACATTTAAATAGTCATTAGGACTCAAAGTCAAATATTATTTGAAATATTGTTAAAATTTTATATTTACTTTTGTCCTATTGTCCCCACCCTAAATTTTAATTAATAAATTTTTACAGGTCACTTGCTAAAAGTAAAAAAAGTTGAATATCTTCATTATGCTTAATAAATATTGATTTATTTTTAAATAAACTTTATGATTCATTTTTTTCCCTTTTGTAACTCAACCATTTTTTCAAGGAGGGTTAAAAATATCTACATCATCCTATTTATTCTCTGTGATATGGCTGCTCCAAAACGAGCTGCTCTGTGATTTAGAAACCAAAGTCTACCTTTAATCAAAACAAGTTTTTAAGATATCTTTTACTAATGCTTCTATTTTACAGTTTTTCATTTATCTCTTAGGAATATGCCTAAGCCTCATATTGGAACTTTCTTCTTTATTCCCATATGTTTCATCTTCTCTTACATCATTTTAAATTTTTCTTTGAATTCTGAGAAAATTTCTCATTTCCCCCCCACCCTCACTTCACTAAGTTGATTTCCTGCAGGCCAATTCTGTTTTTACTGACAAGAGTTGAGAATTTTAATTTATTTTTCTAATTTTAATTTTATCCAGTCATTTTTAACCTTATTTACCTCACCCTTAGATTTATCCTGGTGTTTTTTTAATTTTATCTGCTCTCTCCTGTGGACACCTGCTTCTGTTTCAAATATCCATGTCTTCTTGGGATCACAATCAGTTTTCTAAATATCTATCTTTTTGCAAAGTTATTTCTCTGAATGTTCACTATAGAGGTCTAATTATCCTTAATTTGCAATCTTCTTTTATAAACTTTGTGTTGTTATTCAATTATTTTTTAAAATACTCACCCCAGGACATGCTTATTGATTTGAGAGAGAGAGAGAGAGAGAGAGAGAGAGAGAGGAAGGGCAGGAGGAGGAGGAGAAAGAGGAGGAGGAGGAGGAGGAAGAAGAAGAGAAACATTGATGTGAGAGAGAAACTTCATTGGTTGCCTCCAGTACACACCCTGACCAATGATTAAATCCACAACTTAGGTATGTACTCTGACTGGGAATCGAGCCTTCAACCTTTCAGTGTTTGGGACAACACTCCAATCAACTGACCCACACCAGCCATGGCTTTGATTCAGTTTTTAACAATAGCTTTCCAACATTTTTGTAACTTAAAAACAATAACATCCTTTTGAACAATTTAAAGATTCGCCTATTTAAAAAATGTTGAGAAACGCTAAATAAAAAAAAAAAAGGGATAATATTTATCCACTTATTTCTTAAGCAAATAGATGAGTACAAATTCTTTGCCAGCCACTGTAGAAAAAAGCCAAGAGATAAATGATAGTATTTACTTTTAAGGAGATTACAGACCAGTGGATGGAAACAGACAAGTATTCAGATTGTTAAAATATAGTTTAATAACATCTTCAATGAATGCAAATTAAGCTGCTCATAGATGTAAAGAAGGTGCTACTTTATAATCTAGAACAAAAATGAACTCAGTTCTGGGTGGTGAGAACAGAAAAGGGAGAATAAATGAGAGGTATTAATAATAGAATCCATTGGGCATATTGACCAATTTGATGAAAGAAGTAAGACAAATATTAAAATTATTGTCAATAAGGGTGCCCTTTTATTAGAGATATAAGGAGAAGGTAGGTAGAGTCTAGAGAGGTACCATGATTGATTTATTTTTAAAGTAATTTGTACTTATTAAAGTAATTCATGATCATGGTACAATTCAAAGAGCATAGAAGAGTGAAAAAGTGAGAAATAAAACTCCTATCTCTTCTCTCTATGGAAAAACACCATCAATTTCTTGCATGTCTCATTACATAAATTTTATACACCTTTTTCTCTCTCAGTCCGCAGGCTGACGCTCTATCCACTGAGCCAAACCGGTTTCAGCTATACACCTTTTTAAAGAAACTCCTGGGGACAAATATATTTAGTAATTTTGGGTTTTTCAGATTTAGAAACGTAATGAGAGAAACTGCATGGACTGTAGTTTATCTAATACCAGCCAGTGGTGTCTAGGCAGCAGCCCATAATCAAATACACTAATTTTTCTGTAATGAATAGTCACACTTTGATTTAAACATAGAATAGAAATAATTTCATATATTCATAAATAGCTTTTATTTTTTTCCTCAGAGGATGTCATTTTCCCCTAGCTTTACTGAGATATAATTGACATATAACATAGGTAAATCTAAGGTGTACAACATGGTGATCTGATACATGTTTATATTGCAAAATAATTATTGCAGTAAGGTTAGTTAACACATTCGTCACCTCAATTAATTACAATTTATATGTGTATGTGTTGTGAAAACACATAATATTGTTAACTGTAGGCTGCATGCTGAATATTAGATCCCAATAACTTATTCACTTTATAACTGGAAGTTTGTACCCTTTGACCAAAATCTCCCCATTTCCCCTACTTCCCAGCCTCTGCAACTACCATTCTATTCTGTTTCTATGAATTTGGCTTTTTTTTTTTTTTAATAGATTTCACATATATGTGGGATCACACAGTATTTGCCTTTCTCTGTCTCACTTATTTCACTAAGCTTAAATGCCCTGTAAATGTTGTCACAAATTATAGGATTATCTTTTTTGGCTGAATAATATTCATAAGTATGCATATATAAACAAATTTACATGCATTATATATGATATATATGTGATATGCATATTACATGTTCACATATATATCACATTTTCTTTATCCATTCATCTATCAATGGGGGTGCAGTTATCTTTGAAATAGTGATTTCATTTCCTTGTGATATATACACAGAAGTGGGATATATATGCAGCTGTGGGACCATAAGGTAGATTTATTTTAAAATTTTTGAGGAACCTCACTGTTTTCCATGGTGGCTGCACCAATTTACATTCCCACTGACAGGGTACAAGTGTTCCCTTTTCTCCACTTCCTCACCAGCACTTATCTCTTTTCTTTTTCTTTTCTTTTTTTAATATATTTTATTGATTTTTTACAGAGAGGAAGGGAGAAGGACAGAGAGCTAGAAACATCGACGAGAGAGGAACATCGATCAGCTGCCTCCCGCACACCCCCCACCGGGGATGTGCCCGCAACCAAGGTACATGCCCCTGACCAGAATTGAACCCGGGACCCGCCAGTCCACAGGCCGACGCTCCATCCACTGAGCCAAACAGGTCAGGGCATATCTCTTTTCTTTTGACAATTAACCTTTTCCCAGGTGTGAGCTGATATCTCATGGTTTTGATTTGCATTTCCTTGATGATGAGTGATGATGGGCACCTTTTCCATTACTGGTTGGCCACCTGTATATGTCTTCTGTGGAATAATGTCTATTCAGGTATTTGGCCGATTTTTAAAATCAGACTATTTTTTGGCTATTGAGTTCATTGAGTTCTTTAATATTTTGGATATCAACTCCTTATCAGATGTGGTCATCAATAGCTTTTCAATTCATGAGGAAATTAATGTTTCCACACCAGTTTGGTCTTGTTGCCAAAACATATTGAAGGAAAAAGAAATTTTTGGAATTCAGAATCTAATGCCTTTTAGAATTGCAATTACAGACCTGTACTAACTCTACCCATGGAAACAATATATTACCATATATAGATATAAAAGACTAAAATGCTAAGTGTCTATCCAACCATCTGACCAGTCGCTATGACACGCACTGACCACCAGGGGGCAGATGCTCAATGCAGGAGCTGCCGTAACATGCACTGGCCATTTACAAAGAAATGGCACCACGGACCTGGCATCAACAAAGCAACACTTGACTTCCCCCAGGTGGGACACAGGCCCCGCCACCACCCTGGAGCAACAGCCCATCAAATCTCAGCCAATGCTGCTGAGACCTCATGGCACAAAATGTGGCCTACAGCCCAGCCCACCCTTAAAAGGTGGCTGTGGGTGTCAAGTAATGACATCACATGGAAACACCCTAGCTTCCTCTCCCTAGCAACCAGCCTCCTTGGAGTTTCTTCAGCCCAGGAACATGACTTGCTTTATAGCCCCGTGCAAACATTTTACACTTTAACCAAATGTCTATGAAGCATTTTCCCATGCCTCATATCATTTGACCCTCACAGAAGTCCTGGAGTAGGTAGATAGGAGACTCAGTGGAATCCAATTTTCTTTTCCTTAGCCAGAAAACAGAGATTTAGAAAGTTTAGAAACTTGACACGACTGAAAAGAAGTAAGAAATGGTAGAACTTGAAAATGACTTCAGGTTTTCTCACTGCGCAGAATAGAGTCAAACACTGCTGCAGTTAATTATTTTACCCTTTGTTCTCCTTGTGTGATCTACAATAATAATCTGCTTCATGTTGATATTTACTGCTGTGTTGCTGACAATTACCTGAAAGAGAAGTTGGGGTGCTTCACTAGGCTGGAAAAAGTTTAGCTAAATCAGAAAGCAGGTCTAATTAAGTGAGTTTATTCTATCTACACTAATAAAAGAGAAACATGGTAATTGGCGTACGACCGCTACCCTTTTCATTGGCTAATCAGTGAGTATATGCAAATTAACTGTCAGACAAGATGGCGGCTGGCAGCCAGGCAGCTGGAAGCAAACATGAGGCTTGCTTGCTTCAGTGACTGCAGACTCCAACGTTCCCCGCCTGACTTGCCGGCCTCTGAGCCGGCAGTTTGAAACTTTGTAACAAATATAGAAGATAAACAAACCCCAGAAACGAGCTTTCAGAGCTCAGAGCTGGAGTTATACATTGTTTCGATTATAGAACGCTCAGCAGCGGAAGCTTCAGAGCTAGAGCCAGAGCTAAAGCTGGCCCAGAATAAAATAAAAAAAAAGAGAAAAAAAAGGAGCGGTTGGGAGCTTCAGTCAACAACCACCAGCCTGAAAGCAGCCCTCAGCCCCTCACCCAGACTGGCCAGGCACCCCAGTGGAGACCCCCACCCTGATCCGGGACACCCTTCAGGGCAAACCAGCCAGCCCCCAGGCCTCTATCCTATATAGTAAAAGGGTAATATGTCTCCAAGCACCAGGATCAGCAGAGCCGCGAGGCCTCCTGGCACCGGATCAGCGTGACAGGGGGCAGCGCCCAAACCCCCTGATCGCCCTGCGGCTCTGTGTGTGACAGGGTGCAGGGCCACAACCTCCCTATCCGCCCTGCTCTGTTCGTGACAGGGGAAGGTGCCCCAACCCCCTGATCAGCCCTGCTCTGTGCCTGATAGGGGGGAGCTCCCCAAACCCCTGATCGGCCCTGCTCTGTGTGTGATAGGGTGCGGCGCCCCAAACCCCTCCACCCCCCACAGGCCCTGCCTCTGTGTGTGACAGGGTAGAGCCATAACCTCCCCATCGGCCCTGCCCTGAGTGTGACAGTGGCTGCGCCCCAACCCCCTGATCGGCCCTGCTCTGTGGGTGATAGAGGGCGGCGCCCCAACCCCCCCCCCCCCACGGGCCCTGCTCTGTGTGTGACGGGGTAGAGCCATAACCTCCCCATCGGCCCTGCCCTGAGTGTGACAGTGGCGGCGCCCCAACCCCCTGATCGGCCCTGCTCTGTGGGTGATAGAGGGTGGCGCCCCAACCCCCTGATCTGCCCTGCTCTGTGTGTGACAGCGGGTGGTGCCCTAACTCCCCTATCGGCCCTACTCTGTGTGTGACAGGGGGGAGCTCCCCAACCCCCTTATGTGCCCTGCGCTGTGCATGACAGGGGGCAGTGCCCAACCCCCTGATGGGCCCTGCTCTGTGCATGACAGGGGGCAGTGCCCCAACCCCCTGATTGGCCCTGCTCTGTGCGTGACAGGGGGTGGTGCTGCAACCTTCCCATCGACCCTGCCTTGAGTGTGACAGGGGGTGGTGCCCCAATCCCCCAATCGGCCCTACCCTGAGCGTGACTGAGGGTGTCATCACAACCTCCTGATCCGCCCTGCTCTGTGCATGACAGGGGGTGGCGCCCCAACTCCCCAATCGGCCCTGCTCTGAGCCCGACCAGGGGCTGCACCTAGAGATTGGGCCTGCCCTCTGCCACCCGGGAGCAGGCCAAAGCAGGCAGGTCATTATCTCCCGAGGGGTTCCAGACTGCGAGAGGGCACAGGCCGGGCTGGGGGACCTCCCCCCCCCCGGCCGAGTGCACAAATTTTTGTGCACTGGGCCTCTAGTATCTACACTAATAAAAGAGAAACATGGTAATTGGCGTACGACCGCAACCCTTCCCATTGGCTAATTAGCGAGATATGCAAATTAATCACCAGCCAAGATGGCGGTTAACTGTCAACAAAGATGGCGGTTAATTTGCATATGTAGGCACAATGCAGGGAGGCAAAATGGAAAGCACAGAAGAAGCCCCCTGGCACTGACAGTGATCGGAAACCCAGGGGGGAGCTAAGAGCCGGGGGACAGGGCAAAGGCGGCCCCTAGGGCCGCCTTTGCCCTGCCCCCGGCCATGATCGGAGAATCCTGGCCTTTGCCGCTCTGGCCAGTGATAGCAGGAAGTAGGGGTGGAGCCAGCAATGGGAGCTGGGCAGAGGTGGAGCCAGGGATCTCCGGGTGGCTGCAGCCGCTGCCCGGAGCCCACGATCAGGGAGCGGTTGCAGCTGGGTGGGGGGGGCGGCTGCAGCTGGGGGTCCCCGCTGCCCTAACGCCTCGGCCAGAGGCATTAGGCACGGGCAGGGGTGGAGCCCATCAGGGGGCGGCTGCAGCTTGGGGGATCCTCTGCCCGGGCCTAACGCCTCCGCCAGAGGCAAAAGGCCCGGGAAGGGCGGCTGCAGCTGGGGTCCCCACTGCCCGGGCCTCACGCCTCAGCCAGAGGCATAAGGCCTGGGCAGGGGCGGAGCCCACGATCGGGGGGCGGCTGCAGCTGCGGGGGTCCCCTGCCCAGCCTAACGCCTCGGCCAGAGGCGTTAGGCTGGGCAGGGGCAGCTGCAGCTGGGGGTCCCCACTGCCCGGGCCTCACGCCTCAGCCAGAGGCATAAGGCCTGGGCAGGGGCGGAGCCCACGATCGGGGGGCGGCTGCAGCTGCGGGGGGGTCCCCTGCCCAGCCTAATGCCTCGGCCAGAGGCGTTAGGCTGGGCAGGGGCAGCTGTAGCTGGGGGTCCCCACTGCCTGGGCCTCACGCCTCAGCCAGAGGCGTAAGGCCCGGGGCAGGGGTGGCTGCAGCTGCGGGGGTCCCCTGCCCAGCCTAAAGCCTCGGCCAGAGGCGTTAGGCTGGGCAGGGGCAGCTGCAGCTGGGGGTCCCCACTGCCCGGGCCTCACACCTCAGCCAGAGGCATAAGGCCTGGGCAGGGGCGGAGCCCACGATCGGGGGGCGGCTGCAGCTGCGGGGGGTCCCCTGCCCAGCCTAACGCCTTGGCCAGAGGCGTTAGGCTGGGCAGGGGCAGCTGCAGCTGGGGGTCCCCACTGCCCGGGCCTCACGCCTCAGCCAGAGGCATAAGGCCTGGGCAGGGGCGGAGCCCACAATGGAGGGGGGGCGGCTGCAGCTGCGGGGGGTCCCCAGCCCAGCCTAAGGCCTCGGCCAGAGGAGTTAGCAAGGTGTTAGGCTGAGCAGGGGCAGCTGCAGCTGGGGGTCCCCACTGCCGGGGCCTCACGCCTCAGCCAGAGGAGTAAGGCCCAGGCAGGGGTGGAGCCCACATCGCAGGCGGCTGCAACTGGGGGTGTCCCTTGCCCAGGCCTAACGCCTCAGCCAGAGGAGGTGTTAGGCCGGGGCAGGGGCAGCTGCAGCTGGGGGTCCCCGCTGCCCGGGCCCAACGCAGAAGCGTAAGGCCTGGGTAGGGGTGGAGCCCATGATCTTGGGAGGCTGCAGCTGCGGGGGTCCCCTGCCCAGGCCTAATGCCTTGGCCAGAGGCATTAGGCCTGGGCCGGAGCAGTGCCAGTGATCATGGGGAGCAGGGTCACAGTCGCTGATGGTGGGAGCTTGGGGTCCCCTGCCCAGGCCTAATGCCTTGGCCACAGGCGTTAGGCCTGGGAAGGGGTGGAGCAGGAGGTCCCTTGGAGAGCTGTGGGTCCCCTGCCCAGGCCTAATGCCTGGGTGAGAGGCATTAGGGCGGAGCAGTCAATTGCAGGGAGCAGGGGCCGAGTTGATGATGGTGGGGAGCTGGGGGTCTCTTGCCCAGGCCTAATGCCTTGGCCAGAGGTGTTAGGCGTGAGCATGGGCAGAGCCAGCGATCGCAAGCAGGGGCGGCGTGGGCAATCGTAGGGAGCTGGGGGTCCCCTGCCCACCCTGATCTGGGACACCCTTCAGGGCAAACCAGCTGGCTCCCACCTGTGCACCAGGCTTCTATCCTATATAATAAAAGGGTAATGTGCACATGCAATTTTTTTCCCCAAATATATTTTATTGATTTTTTACAGAGAGGAAGGGAGAGGGATAGAGAGTTAGAAACATCGATGAGAGAGAAACTTCGATCAGCTGCCTCCTGCACACCCCCTACTGGGGATGTGTACGCAACCAGAGTACATGCCCTTGACGAGAATCGAACCTGAGACCCTTCAGTCCGCAGGCCGATGCTCTATCCACTGAGCCAAACCCGTTAGGGCGGTAATGTGCAAATTGACCCTAACAGCAGAACGACTGGGAATGACTGGTCACTATGACACACACTGACCACCAGGGGGCAGAAGCTCAATGCAGGAGCTGCCCCCTGGTAGTCAGTGCACTCCAACAGGGCGAGCTCTGCTCAGCCACAAGCCAGGCTGAAGGCATCACATTGGCGATGGTGGGAGCCTCTCCTGCCTCCTCAGCAGCTCTGTGGATGTTCAACTGCAGCTTTGGCCCGTTGGCAAGTGGACATCCCCCAAGGGATGTATCACTGCCAGCTTAGGCACAATCCCCCGGTGAGCAGGCCTAAGCCAGCAGGTGGACATCCCCGGAGGGGTCCCAGACTGCGAGAGGGCACAGGATGGGCTGAGGGACCCCCGAGTGCACAAATTTTTGTGCACGGGGCCTCTAGTATATATATAAAAGGCTAAGTTGACTCTCACATGCACAATTTATACAAAGTTCTCACTGGTGCCAATTGCACGTGTGTGTTTCAATCTGTCATTGTCAATCGTGACTAGGTTGACACTGCTATTATAGAGAAAGGGCGAATAGTGATATTAAAATATTTGTTCTAATTAATTTCCTTTCAATGTGTATGAATCTGTGCACCAGGCCTCTAGTATACTTATAATGATAAATTGTATCCTTTTACTTATCACA
The DNA here is from genome assembly GCF_028538775.1 of Myotis yumanensis. Classification (NCBI taxonomy): domain Eukaryota; kingdom Metazoa; phylum Chordata; class Mammalia; order Chiroptera; family Vespertilionidae; genus Myotis; species Myotis yumanensis. The sequence goes on from NW_027223759.1 coordinate 64,056,127, forward strand.
TGCTTCATTATGCATGAAACACAATCTTGTTCTCAGCCATAGTGTTCCAAGACTGAAATCCTTAGAGAACATTAGATATTTACTCTCACTTAATACAGGTAGTAACTGAGTACCCATTAGTAAAAAGTCTCATCACTGAGTAGTTTATGGATTTGTGTATATTTCTCAGAAGCAGCTTTATGATTATTCAGATAAGAGATTTCAGATAGTGGATCGAGTGAAAACACTCTATCAGATGGAATGTATTCATTCAATGACTACAACATAAGCCTTGCATTGCTTGCAGATGTTTCCCACATTCCCTTTGCTTTTCATTATGGGTTTAATTATTTGTAGCTTTCATATTTTTGTTTCATCCTTTAACATTTCTCTTTTGTCATTTGCCACTTTGCCCTCCCCCCTTTTTGTGTTCTCTTACCAGCTGTGTTCATGAGATGTTCAATGTGGTTGATAATCCATCTAATGCTTCTGGTATTTTATAAGTGTTTGTCTCATGATTTCATAAAGTTCTTATCCTCTAAAACTGTTGAGCATTTTAAGTAAACAAATGCTCAGAACACATACAATTAATATAAACAATTTATATATAACCAGTGACCCGGTGCACAAAATCCGTGCATGGGGGGTAGGAGGGGTTGTCCCTCAGCCCGGTCTGCACCTTCTCCAATCTGGGACCCCTTTGGGGATGTCTGACTGCCGGTTTAGGCGGGACCGGGCCTAAACTGGTAGTTGGACATCCCTCTTGCAATCCAGGACCACTGGCTCCTAACCGCTCACCTGCCTGCCTGCCTGATCGCCCCTAACCACTTGGCCTGCCAGCATGCTTGCCCCCAACTGTCCCCTCACTGGATTTCTCACCCCCAACTACCCGCCTTGCTGGCCTGATTACCCCCAAGTGCCCCCCCACCAGCCTGATCACCCCCAACTGCCTCCCCGCCAGCATGCTTGCCCCCAACTGTCCCCCTGCTGGCCTGATTGCCCCAAACACCCCCCCTGCTTGCCTGCTAACCCCCAACTTCCCCCCCTGCCAGACTGATTGCCCCCAACTGCCCCCTTGCTGGCCTGCTCACCCCCAAATGCCCTCCCCACCGGTCTGCTTGCCCCAACTGCCCTCCCCTCCTGGCCTGATCGCCCCTAACCACCTCTGCGTCGGTCCTGCCACTATGGCTTTGTCTGGACAGCGGCCATGGAGCCGGCTGGGGCAACCAAGGAAGCCAAGCCTAGGCAACCAAGGAAGCGAAGCCTCCCACGCCTGCTCTCCAGCCGGCTTGGCTCCATGGCTCCGGCCAGCGCCTCCATCTTTGTCACATCAATTTGCATATTTCTTCCTTAATGGCTGTGGCACCACCATCTTTATCGCATAGTGATGGTTAATTTGCATATTACTCTTTATTAGATAGGATGTATTAAGTTCAAAATAAGTTTCATGTTTATTTTTGAAAACTGCAAAATATAAGCTAAATCTAAAAAATAAGTAAATAAGGAAGCACTCTGAAATGCCCGCTGTCTTACAGGCATGATTTACCTAGGGTCATTGGATACACATTTATTGTCTAGAACAGTGATGGTGAACCTATGACACGACACGCGAACTCATTTTTTTGGTTGATTTTTCTTTGTTAAATGGCATTTAAATATATAAAATAAATATCAAAAATATAAGTCTTTGTTTTACTATGGTTGCAAATATCAAAAAATTTCTATATGTGACACGGCACCAGAGTTAAGTTAGGGTTTTTCAAAATGCTGACATGCCGAGCTCAAAAGGTTCGCTATCACTGGTCTAGAATGATCATATGAAAACCATGTGCAGCTAAAACTTGGGGAATATATCTAAGTTTTGTATAAATACAAATAAAAATAAGCATGTTTGTATCTCCTTTTTAAAAAAATCATTCAAATGAGAACATTTTCTCCATGTATAATGTCCTGTTATAAGGCATCTTTTCATAATACTACAGAAATCTATTTCTTCAGATCAAATGAGGCCTACATCATGAGACTGAATGTAGCTGCAGAAAAACCCATAATCATACTGACTGGTCTCATTTTTAAATTCATGAAGCACTCAAGTGGGCTCTTCATGCTCCCAGGCAATCATAGTATATTTCCCTAGTCCATTCATTCTCCCATTTTTCTAGATAATGTTTTCATACTTCCTCTTCCTTGTGTTCTCTCCCTCACATTCCACATCCAGTCTCTCTGGGATCCAGTTGATTTAATTTTAAATTACATCCAAACTCCAACTCTTTCTCACCACTTCCACTGCCATTCCTCAGGTCTAAGGTACCATTATCTCCCAGCTTTTTACCTTTGCTCCCTATCAGCCTATTTGTAGTAACATCAGCTTAAGCTTTTACAAATTTATCAGATACTGTCACTCCTCTGCTAAGACAAACAAACTGAAATGGACCTCATTTATCTTTCTGACCCCATCTCTACCACTATCCCTCTTTCTCTGCTCAAGCCACACTGTCCACTACCCTTTTAACATCTGATATGACATGTTACTTAGAACACTCTTTCCTCCAACATCCACATGACTAAATCCCTGGATTCATGCTTTTATTTAAATTTGCTCTTTTCTGATGAGACCTACCTGCTAATCGTATTTAATAAATTGCAACATTTTCTCCTAATCTCAATGATGCTGCCTATCTAAGTAATTCTGTTTTATAAAATGTTTTTCTTTACAGAACTTTTATCTTCTGATAGTAAGTATTTATTATGGTTAATTTTTGTCTGTCTTCCACCATTAGAATGTAAGCTCCATAAAGACTGGGATTTTTGTCATTGATCCCATGCACCTCAAACAGTGCCTGGTAAAAAGTAGCCCTCAATAAATATATCATTAAGAAATAAAATTTATTCATTTAGTTAAAAAGTTAATATACATACTTATTTTAATAATTTTTAAGCTTAGAGTATTTTATAGTCAAATTTCCCTCTCACTTCTGTCTCCATCTATCCAGTTCCTCCTATTCCTTCCAATGAGATAATGGCATTTTTATTATTTCCTTGTATATACTTGATATATTTTTGCATAAGTAATCATATATAAATGAACATGTTTTTCATTATCTTTGAACCACGAAGATAGCAACCTATACATACCATTCTGCATTTGCACATTGTAATTTTAAAAGATTTTTCTTTATTAGAACCTAGAGGCCCAGTGCACAAATTTGTATACATTGAAAGTAAATTAATTAGAAGAAATATTTAATATTGCTATTTGTCCTTTTTCTATAATAGAAGTGTCAACCAAATGCATGATCGACAATGCCAGATGGAAACACACATGTGCGATTGGGACCAGTGAGATATATATATATATATATATATATATATATATGTAAATTTGCTTAATTAGACCTGCTTTCTGATTTAGCCAAACTTTTTTCCAGCCTAGTGAAGCATCCAAACTTCTCTTTCAGGTAATTGTCAGCAACACAGCAGTAAATATCAACAGGAAGCAGATTATTATTGTAGATCACACAGGGAGAACAAAGGGTAAAATATTTAACTGCAGCAGTGTTTGACTCTATTCTGTGCAGTGAGAAAACCTGAAGTCATTTTCAAGTTCTACCATTTCTTACTTCTTTTCAGTCGTGTCAAGTTTCTAAACTTTCTAAATCTCTGTTTTCTGGCTAAAGAAAAGAAAATAGGATTCCATCTAGTCTCCTATCTACCTACTCCAGGACTTCTGTGAGGGTCAAATGAGATGAGGCATGGGAAAATGCTTCACAGACATTTGGTTAAAGTGTAAAATGTTTGCACGGGGCTATAAAGCAAGTCATGTTCCTGGGCTGAAGAAACTCCAAGGAGGCTGGTTGCTAGGGAGAGGAAGCTAGGGTGTTTCCACATGATGTCATTACTTGACACCCACAGCCACTGTTTAAGGGTGGGCTGGGCCATGGGGTCTCAGCAGCGTTGGCTGCGATTTGGTGGGCTGTTGCTCCAGGGTGGTGGTGGGGCCTGTGTCCCACTTGGGGAAAGTCAAGTGTTGCTTTGTTGACACCAGGTCTGCGGTGCCGTTTCTTTGTAAATGGCTAGTGCATGTCACGGCAGCTCCTGTATTGAACATCTGCCCCCCCTGGTGGTCAGTGAGTGTCATAGTGACTGGTTGGATGGTTGGAGGGACACTTAGCATATTAGCCTTTTATATTGATACTAGAGGCCAGATGCATAAAATTCATGCAAGAGTAGGCCTTCACAGCCCTGTCAGCCTCAGCCTTCGGCTGCCTTGGCCCTCACAGCCCTGGCTTTGTCCAGAAGGTCGTCCGGACGGTTGTTCCGTTGTTCGGTCGTTCGGTCAATTTGCATATTAAGCATTTAGTATTACAGATATATAAAAGCCTAAGCGACCATTACAACTGAATGACCGGAACGACCAGTTGACTGATTGTTATGATGTGCACTGACCACCAGGGGGCAGACGTTCAACACAGGAGCTGCCCCCTGGTGGTCAGTGCACTACCCCAGTGGGAGTGCTGCTCAGTCAGAAGCCAGGCTCACAGTTGACAAGCAAACCTGTGGCGGCAAGAGCCTCTCCGGCCACTGCGGCAGTGCTACAAAGCAGTGGCGGTGGCAGGCGCAGTGGGTCTCCTCCCCATCTGCCTGCCACTTCAGTACTGCTACATCCCTTGGGGGGATGTTGGACTGCCGGGATCAGGCTGAAACTGGCTCTCCGACATCCCCTGAGAGGTACCAGATTGTGAGAGGGCACAGGCCAGGCTGAGGGACCCCGCCCATTCACAAATCCATGCACCAGGCCTCTAGTATATAGATAACAAGGTTCCTTGTTTGTTATTAGTAACTGCATAGTATTTCATTCTGGATATCCCACAGTTTAACTTGTTCCACCATGAACACTCAAATTTGTCCATTTGCTATTAAATATTGCAGTGAATAATTCTGTACATCATCTCTTTTCATAAAGGAAAAGACTGGTGAATAAATTCTAAGAAGTAATTAATTAAATCAATGGGAAAATTTTTTTCTTTGACAGATATTGCCACTCACACTCCAAATGAAAAGAGCAAGTGTATAATTCTACCAGAAACATCAAATAATGCGTTCAGTATCCCCAAGACTATTATATCCACTTTTGGAATACTGGGAAATTCTGATAGTGACAGTGTTTCATTGTGACTTATATATGTTTTCCTTTATTAGCAGTGAGGTTAGAATTATCATATTCATAAGAGCCATTTGAATGAACAGTCTGTTCATGTCCCTCGTTATTTTTCCAACAGTATTAGTAGTATTTTAACTTACCACTTTTTATCTTTTAATTATATTTTAGTATATAGCCATTCCTCTTTACTAAGAATAGCAAACTTTTTAAAAAAATATTTATAGTTTGTCTTATTTTACTTGTGTATGTGTTTTTTTAAAAAATGTGGTGAAGTTTATTAATATTTTCTTTTATGGTTTCTAGATTTTTTTTCTTCTTTTTAATAAAATCTATTGGAATGACATTGGCTAATAACATTATATAGGTTTTAAATGTACAATTCTATGAAACATCACTTATATATTGCATTGTGTGCCCACCACCAATGTCAAATCGTCTTCTATCACTTTATCCTTTACTACTTCTCTATCCCTTTCTACCTGGTAACCACCATACTGTTGTCTGTGTCTATGAGTTTTTGTTAGTTTTTCTTGTTTGTTAATTTGTTACTTTTGCTTTTATATCCCACAAGATATTATCGTTCTTGATTTTTTCTATGTGATTCATTTCACTAGTATATTTTCAAGATCTGTCCATGTTGTCATAAGTGGCAGTATTTCATCTTTTATTATAGCTGAGTAATATTCCACTGTATATATGAACCATATCTTGACCCTTTGATTGTTTCCATGTCTTGGCCACCAAGAATAATGCTTCAATGAACATAGGTGTGCATATATTTTTTCAAATAGATGTTTCAAATTTTTTGGGTAGATACCCAGAAGACAGTTTGTGGGGTCATATGGTAACTCTCTTCTTAATTTTTTGAGGAATCTCCCTACTGTTTTCCATAGTGGCTGTACCAGTTTACATTCCCACCAGAAGTGAATGAGGGTTCCTTTTTCTTGGCATCCTCTCCAACACTTGTTATTACTTGTCTTGTTGATTATAGCCATTCCAACAGGTGTGTGTTGGTATCTCATTGTAGTTTTGATTTGCATTTCCCTAACAGCTAGTGAAATTGAGCATTTTTTCATATATCTATTGGCCATTTGTACGTCTCCTTTGGAGAATTGTCTGTTCAGGTCCTCAGCCCATTAAAAAATTGTTTTTTGTTTAATCCTCAACTGAGGATATGTTTTGTTTTGTTTTGTTTTAATTGATTTTTAGAGAGAGAGGAAGGAGACAGAAACATTGATTGATAATGCTCCACTCAACTGAGCCACCAGGCCTAGGCCTTTTTATACTGAATTGTTTATTTAGTGTTGAGTTGTGTGAATTCTATCTATTCTGGATATTAACATCTTGTCAGAGCTGTTGTTTGCAAATATCTTCGCCCATTCAGTTGGTTGCCTTTTTGTTTTGTTGGCAGTTTCTTTTGCTGTGCAGAAACTTTTTAGTTTGATATAGTCCCATTCATTTATTTTGTCTTTACTTTCCTTGCCCCTGAGGTAAAATTCATAAAATACTCTCAAAGACCAAAGTCCATCAGTTTAGTACCTATGTTTTCTTCCATGTAATTTATTGTTTCAGGTCTTATATTTAGGCCTTTGATCCAGTTTGAGTTAATTTTTGTACATGGGGACAAACTGTAATATACTTTCATTCCTTCCCAGCACCATTTATTAAAGAAGCTTTCTTTTCTCCATTGTGTGCTTTTGGCTCCTTTGTTAAACATTTGCCCATAACTAGATTTTGTTTTGAAGTTATTTTCTATGCTAAAGTCAGAAGGGAAAAAAAAATCTTGTGGTTTTTTTTGAGTACCTCTATGGGTTTACATTTAAGTTTCTGGTCTATTTCTAGATATTTGGTGAATGATGTGAGTATGCATTCAACTTGTCTTTACAGATAGCTAAGCAGTTGTCCCAATAACATGCATTAAATAACACACCTTTTCCCACAACTGTGAGATGCCATCCTCATCATTTTCAAGATTCCTGCATTTATTAAGTCTATTGCTAGAGTTTATAATCCTGTTTATTCTATCATTTCACACCCCAAGATAGTATTTTTCAATGAGGGTTCTGTAAGAGAATTAAACTCTAAAATTTTTATATGTGACTATTTTCTTAATCACCCCAAGGTTGGTACTTTTCTGATTATCCCAAGAATGGTACCAGGAAGTTAATTCATTATATACTTGGGGAATTAAACTCTATAAAAATGATTTGTGGCTATTTTCTTGATTATCTCAAGGATAGTAGTTTCCTGATTCTCTCAAGGATAGTACAGAGCTACTACCATTCTAGATACTTTCTAATAGAAAGTTAGTTCATTACACATTACATTACAGTACAGTACATGAAGTCACCACCCAAAGATGTCATGTCTTAATCCCTGGAATCTGTAAATGTTACCTTATAAGGAAAATGGATCTTTCCAGATGTGATTAGAATTTTTAAATGGGGAAATAATCTTGGACTATCCAGGTGAGCCCTAAATGCAATTACAAGGGTCTTCTAAGAAAAAAGCAGATACACACAGAAGGGGAGGAGGCAATGTGACCATGTAGCTTAAGACTGAAGTGATGTGGCCATAGCCAAAGCATGCTGGTAGCCACCAGAAGCTGGAAGAGGTGAGGAAAGGATTCTCCACAAACGCCCAGAGACTTTAGAGGGCGAGTGGCCCTGCCAACAGCTTGATTTTGGCCTAGTGACAACTTCTGGCATCTGGAACTGAGAGAATAAATATCTGTTGCATTAAGTCACCAAGTCTATGGTAATTTGATACAGCAGCTTTAGCAAATTAACACACAAAAAGTATGACTAGGCTTACAGCACATACCCACGTAATCAGCCTATGCATTATATGGCACTGGGGCTTAATTCATAGTTATTCTGGTATACTAGTATATGAAAGTTACCTATAGGGATACATTAATCTTGTGCCACAATATCTAAATGAATTATCTCATTATTCTTAGTAATTAGTTAATTTTATTTTGGGTGGTGATTTCAGGTAGATAATCATGTTACTCACACAGAGGTTCTAACTTTACCTCTTTGATGTTTTAAAGAACTTCTAGTATTTTTCTCATCTGCTTCCCTTCACCACAATGTTAAATGATAGTCATGGCAGTGGGCATCTCTGCAATATTGCTGACTTTTGAGCAAATGCTTTCAGTGTTTCCTCGTTCTCCCCTTACCCCCAACCCTGCTTTACCTGCTTTGAAATGATTGAAGAATAAAAGTTCCAAGTTTAGTGTGTTTTTAACTATTTTCCTTTGTATCTGCACTGTTGTAGCTTTATCAGTATTGTGGCATGTTATTTGGTTTTTAGATATCCAAAATTGCCACACCTTCATTATGAATTGCACTTTTTACATTTAAAAATATCTTTTTTACAGCAGCATAGTATTCCACTGAATAAATGTACCATAGCTATTTTTATCCACTGATCTACCGATGGGCACTTGGGTTGTTTCCAGATCTTAGCTATTGTAAATAATGCTGCTATGAATGCATGGGTGCATATATTCTTTCTAATATGGGGAGATAATCCTGGACTATCTCAGGATTTTTAGGATATATTCCTAGAGGTGGGATCATTGGGTCAAATGGCAGTTCCATATTTAATTTTTTGAGAAAACTCCATACTGTTTGTCACAGTGGCTACAACAGTTTGCATTCCCACCAGCAGTGTACTAGGATTCCCTTTTCTCCACATCCTCACCAGAACTTGTCGTTTATTGATTTGTTGATGGTAGCCATTCTGGCAGGTGTGAGCTAATACCTTATTGCAGTTTTTATTTGCATCTCTTTGATGATTAGCGAAGCTGAACATATTTTCATATGTCTATTGGCCATCTGTAAGTCCCCTTTGGAGAAGTGTCTACTCAGGTCCTTTGCCCATTTTTTATTGGACTGTTTGTCTTTCTGGTGTTGAGTTGTATAACTTCTTTATATATTTTGGAAATTAACCCCTTATCAGATGTGTCATTGGTAAATATGTTCTCCCATTCATTCGGTTCCCTTTTCATTTTATTGATGGTTTCTTTTACTGTACAGAAACTTTTTGTTTGATGTAGTCCCATTTCTTTATTTTTTCTTTGCCCTAGGATATGTATCAGCAAAAATACTGCTACATAAGATATCTGAAATTATACTGCTTATGTTTCTTATAGGATTTTTATGGTTTCCCAATTTACATTTAAGTCTTTAATCCATTTTTAGTTTATTCCTGTGTATGATGTACCAGTAAGTTGCTGGTCTGGTTTCATTTTCTTGAATGTACCTGTCCAGTTTTCCCAACACCATTGATTGAAGAGACTGTCTTTACTCTGTTGAATGCTCTTGCCTCCTTTGTTAAACATTATTTGACCATAAAGGCATAGGTTGATTTCTGGGCTCTCTGTTCTGTTCCATTGATCTATATGCCCATTCTTGTGCCAGTACGAGGCTGTTTTGATTACAATGGCTTTGTAGTATAGTGTGATATCTGGTATTGTAATCCCTCCAAGTTTGTTCTTTCTCAAGAATGCTGAGGCCATTTTGGGTCTTTTGGTTCCATATAAATTTTTGGAATATTAAAAAGAAGGAAGTCTTACTCTTTGCGACAGCATAGATGGACCTGGAGATTATTATGCCAAGCAAAATAAGCCCATCAGAGAAAGGTAAATATTACATGATCTCACTTATTTGTGCAATCTAATGAGTGAAATAAACTGACAAACAAATAGGACCAGAGGCATGGATACATGGAACAGATCTCATAAAGGGGGAGGGGGAACTAGAAGTAATTAACCAAAGGACATATACGCATATACGCATAGGGCATGGACACAGACAATAACACGGCAAAGGCCTGGGAGAGCGGCGAGGATTGGGGAGAGGGGAGAGAGGAAGTGGGGAACATCTGTAACAGTGTCAACAATAAAAGTAACTTTTCATCTCATTTGATGTTTATGGGGACTGATTCCTTTGTTCTGATGTATATTGCTTGCCTTTATCTAGCTTAATTTTTACCCTTTAGTTTTCAACATTTCTAAAACACTTTAGTTCTGTTTTTTGCATATATCAGAGAATAGACATTTGCTCTGTGATTTAGTTGGAAATTCACTTTTAATAAATAACACATGAGTTAAGCCCATTTACATTAATTTTTCTGTTGATTGATCCCCTTCAATACAATGTTAAATGATAATTTTGACAGTGGGCATCTAATAGAATTATTCTTCATTCTGTTATTAATTTAACTTGTTTTCTGGATTTTTTTAAAAGAAAATATTTTACTAGTAGGTTTTATCTCATATTTCTCCATATGTAGTTTCTCTGTATGTATCTTTGTTCCAGAAACTGTGTTTATAACTCTGTGCAACTTTGTATTTATAAATCGTATTATGTAATTTAATTTTTTTAAATTTCTGTATTCAATATATATTAGCTTCAATAAGCAATTATATTAGCATATTTTCTATTATTCTTTCCTGATCTTACTTTCCTTATCATATTTCAGTTAATATTTTTCAGTGTTTTTCTAAGTCCTGTTAAATTTGCTTGTTATTTTTATTATTTGCAACTTTAATTGACAGTTTTTGACTTTTAAGTATTAAAGAGGAGGATATAAAAAATCTTACAAATACAAAAATCTCGTGAAAAGGCTGAGAAAAATAGGTCCAGGTAGTGTATAATTTCTATTTTTAGGAATACAGTATTCACATTTTGTTCTTTAATTCTAATTCCCACATTTGTTTTCATCTTGTTTTACAACTAAATCCTCTCAATGCTCACTGCTCAACCATCGGTGGTGTTTCCCGTTATCTTCATCTGAATGGCAGTAATTTTCTCGGAATTTTTTTCAAGAAGGGCACACCTGAAACAATATTCTCTAAGTTCAAAACTGTCTGAAGTTTTTATGCCTGAAGACAGCTTTACTGAATTTAAAATACTATTTTAAAAACTCTATTTTTTCTAAAAGATCCTGCAGATGTTAGTCCATTGTCAGCTGGCTCTAAATGTTGATGTGGATAAATCAGAGATGAGACTGACTATTTCCCCCCTCTTATGTGTGAGTTAATCATTATTTTTTCATGTTTAAAAATCCAGTAACTTCATGAGGCTATGCCTCAGTATTGACAGTTCTAAACTCATTTTTTTTGGCCCGTGGAGTGTCCTTTTAAAATGTAGATTCAAAAGGTCTCCTGTATTATCAAAAAGTTATTAGATTTCATCTTTAAATATTTATTTATATTATTTTAAGTTTTTATAGTGTCTCTATCTCAATTTATATATCTTACACATACATAAAAATTTTCTAATTTGCCGAAACGGTTTGGCTCAGTGGATAGAGCGTCAGCCTGCAGACTGAAAGGTCCCAGGTTCGATTCCAGTCAAGGGCATGTACCTTGGTTGCGGGCACATTCCCAGTGGGAGATGTGCAGGAGGCAGCTGATCGATGTTTCTCTCTCATCGATGTTTTTACTCTCTATCTTTCTTCCTTCCTCTCTGTAAAAAATCAATAAAATATATTAAAAAAATTTTTTTTTCTAATTGTTTTGTTCTTTCTTTGGTTTATTGCATTCATTTTTATCTTTTATATTCCTTAAGTTCCTTTCCATAATTTCCAGTCTCTCTTGAGCTCTTTCCAATTTTATCTTTGAAATAAATACTTCTTTCCTAATTTTGGCCCACTCATAATTTGTCTTCTCCATTGTTTTATGTCTTTCCCAGAGTTCTTTCTTTCTGGATCATGAATTTGGCTCCTAGAGCTGATGGCTTTATTTATTTTTTCTTTTCTCTTTCTGTTTGTGCCCTTCCATCTGCCCAGTTGTGTTTCCCTCCAAAGGAAGAAACACATACAATATATTTGTAGTAATATTAGGGTTCAGATATAATCCTTAAACTTAAAATAGTAAAAGCAGCTGAAACCTGGCAGGAGCTCCATGAGAGTAAGTGAAGAAAAGCAGTCTCGGAGAAATGCAGCTGTAAAAGAGCCCACAGTGTGAATACCAGAAAATCAGGGCAAAAAATATGCCCTGAAGGTATATAACACACCCTAAGTTGCTACAGGCCTTTTTTGTAATCACAGGTATGGGTACAGAGGTGAGCTGAGTTGTCAGCAGAACCTACTAGACTCAGATTTAGAAAGTAGAAAAGGTGGGGGAGGGAGGTTACACAAAGAATACGCAGACAAGCAACTTCTATAGGAAGCATTTTGTGTCTATGGCAGCAGAGAAACAACTTTGTGAAGACTGGCAAACCTGGAACAATACTCTGTACTCTTCCTTACCTTCAGTCTCCCCATAACACACACACACACACACACACACACACACACACACACACACACACCTCTTAAAAATAGCTAGCCAGGTAAAAAGTATTATTTCCAGTCATAAGTAATAACAAAGAAAAGAGTACAGCACTGGTAACAAAGATACTCTACGAAAAGATGATGAAGAGAATAGCTAAACACAGTAACAGGCAGCAACTGATCACTAGAAATATGTCACCATAGAGCAAAGGAGAGATTGAGAAATGAAATGTTCTCTTGTATTTGTTAGCCATTAGCATTTCTTTTTTGATAAAATGCATTTTCATCTCTTTTATACAAATGAGTTGTCTTTTCCATATTGAATTGTTAGCACTCTGCCTATTAAAAAATCAGCATCTTCTTTGTTATAGTGACTAAATATTAATTCTTAGATTTTTAAATGCCTTTTAATTTAATTTCTGGATTTTTCTAGTTGTTAAAAAATGTGGAGTAAAAATTGTCAATCTGTTATTTTATGACTTTTAAATGACTGTTTTTCAAACAAGACACTAAGTTATCATTGAATATATTTTCTGAATGTTTTAAATTTCATAAATCACATCAATCCTATGTTCAAAACGCCACCAATAGCTTCTTGTCACAGTTAAATAAAACCTACATTTTAAATTCGTCAATATGACCTCTAAGGCCCTACATATCTGGCCCTGCTCTCTCTTCAGCCTTATTTCAAACCACTGTTTTTCTCACTTTCTCCATACCCATAGTTTCTCCACATTTACTTTCTGGCTATGCCTCAAACACATAATTCTTGCTGACCCAGCAGCCTTTTCAATTGCAGTTCCATTTTGCTGCAAGGACCCCTCCTCCTTCAGACACAGCTCCTTCCTACACTATTTAGGAGGTTTCTGTTTAAATATCATTTCCTCAGATAAGTCTTCAGTAACCACCTTATCTAAAATAACACTCCCAAGCTCTCCATTACCCTTGTCTACTTACTATATTTTGTGTTTCTTTATAGACCATGTCACCTTTTGAAATTATATTATTTAATTATTTACATGCTTATTGTTTGTCTCCCACAATAGGTAGTAAGCGCCATGAGGCAGGGACTTTGTGTCCTTCACTGCTTATGACAGCTCCCACAATACTCCCCAGCAAACGGTGCATAAATATTTTTTGTTTTTGTTTTTGTTTTTTTTGAAGATTTTTTAAAAATCCTCATCTGAGGACATTTTTTCCATTGATCTTTAGAGAGAGAGCGAAAGAAAGGGAAGAGGGGAAGGGGGAGAGAGAGAAAGAAAAACACTGATATGAGAGATACACATCAACTGGTTGCCTCCTGTACGGGCCCCAACAGGGGTCAGGGATGGAACCTGCAGCTGAGGTACCTGCCCTTAACTTGGAATCGAACCTGCTGACCCTTCAGTCAGCAGGCTGATGCTCTAACCACTGACCCAAATGGGCTGGGCACATAAATGTATTTTTTAAATACATCAATGAATAAATATTTCCAATATTAAAAAATGTTTTGAAATGTTTGAAATATTAATGTTTATTGCATGTAAAAAAAATTTCTGGTCAGGCACAAGCCTGGGTTGCAGGTTCGATCCCCAATAGGGGGCGTGAAGGAGGCAACTGATAAATGATTTTCTCTCATCATTGATGTTTCTATCTCTCTCTTTCCCTCTCTGAAATATATATATATATATATTCCTAAGCTTGGGCTAGTGATTTCCAAACTGTATTTTTAAAGTTTGCCTAATGATATAACACAGGATGTCAGTAAGGCAGGTTCAGTGAATACATACATTTCTTGGATTGGCATGGCACTTAATGCTGTGCTTGCTTCCATCTGTGACATACTGACATTCCTGGTAAGGTTAGGAGGAATGGGCAAGTGCAAAGGCCCAGGAGCTGAAAGAGCTGGTCTGTTTTTAAGCATCAAGAAGGCCAGAGTGGATAGAGCAAAGGGAAGGAGGAGAGTGATAGGAAATAGATTGAGTAGGGTTCAGATCTCCCAGGTCATGGTAGGACATGGACTTTTACTCCAAATGTGATCAAAATACATAGAAGAATTTTGAGCAGGGAAGTGACATAAAAAAAAAGTTTTAAAGTAGCTTTTAAAAATTGCCTCTATTAGGGAAAACAAAACATATGACAACAAACTAGTTACATCTAAAGACTTCTTTAGAAGTTCGTGCCTTTAAAGATTTTATTTATGATGTGCTAAGTATTTTCAGAGCTCTTGAGTACATGTAGAACATGTCTTTTTCCATGGTGGGATGGATAGAAAGGGGACCTTGCAGGGGAACCCCCTTAAATTTACACATCAATAAAGCTTTCCATGAAACCTCATCCTCCCCTGAGGGCCTCAGGAAATCCTTTTCCTTGCAGCATCCGAAGCACTCCACTTCCACTGATAACAAACTCATTTAATCATACTTTGTATTCTGCATATGATTATCTTTTCTTGATTTTTTTGTATAATATTCAGAAATGTTACAGAAAAATGTATCAATAAAGAAATCCATAGAACCTATCTACACTAATAAAAGAGAAACATGGTAATTGGCGTATGACCGCTACCCTTCCCATTGGCTAATCAGCGTATCCTTATGCAAATTAACTGTCAGCCAAGATGGCGGCCGGCAGCCATGCACTGAAGCGAGCAGGGAGGCTTCCTTGCTCCAGTGACTGCAGACTGCAACGTTCCCCGCCTGACTTGCAGGCCTCTGAGCTGGCAGTTTGAAACATTCTAACAAATATAGCCGGCTGGATCTCAGAGCTGAAGTTATACATTGTTTCGATTATAGAACGGCAAACAAACCAGCAGTGGAAGCCTCAGAGCTAGAGCCAGAGCTAAAGCTGGCCCAGAAGAAAAAAAAAAAGAAAAAAAGGAGTGGTTGGGAGCTTCCCGCCAGCCTGAAAGCAGTCAAAACCGCCAGCCTGAAAGCAGCCCTCAGCCCCTCACCCAGACTGACCAGGCACCCCAGTGGGGACCCCCACCCTGAAGGGTGTGTGACCAGATGCAAACAGCCATCATCTCATCCAGGCTGTCCAGGCACCCCAGTGGGGACCCCCACCCTGAAGGGTGTGTGACCAGATGCAAACAGCCCTCAGCCCCTCATCCAGGCTGGCCAGGCACCCCAGTGGGGACCCCCACCCTGATCCAGGACACCCTTCAGGGAAAACCAGCCGGCCCCCAGGCCTCTATCCTATATAGTAAAAGGGTAATATGCCTCCCAGCACCGGGATCAACGGAGCAGTGAGGCCTCCTGGCACCAGATCAGCGTGACAGGGGGCAGCGCCCAAACCCCCTGATTGCCCTGCGGCTCTGTGAGTGACAGGGGGTGGAGCCCCAACCTCCTGATTGGCCCTGCGCTGGGTGTGACAGGGTGCGGCGCCCAAACCCGCCCCCCCCCCTCCACGGGCCCTGCTCTGTGTGTGACGGGGTAGAGCCATAACCTCCCCATCGGCCCTGCCCTGAGTGTGACAGTGGTGGCGCCCCAACCCCCTGATCCACCCTGCTGTGTGTGACAGGGGGCGGTGCCCCAACTCCCCTATTGGCCCTACTCTGTGCGTGACAGGGGGGAGTTCCCCAACCCCCTGATGGGCCCTGCTCTGTGCGTGATGGGGGGGGGGGGGTAAGGGGGGGCAGTGCCCCAACCTCCTGATTGGCCCTGCTCTGTGCGTGACAGGGGGTGGCACCACAACCTCCCCATCGACCCTGCCTTAAGTGTGACAGGGGGCGGTGCCCCAACCCCCCAATCAGCCCTACCCTGAGCGTGACTGAGGGTGGCATCACAACCTCCCAATCCGCCCTGCTCTGTGCATGACGGGGCGGCGCCCCAACTCCCCAATCAGCCCTGCTCTGAGCCCGACCAGGGGCTGCACTTAGGGATTGGGCCTGCCCTCTGCCACCCAAGAGCAGGCCTAAGCCAGCAGGTCGTTATCTCCCGAGGGGTCCCAGACTGCAAGAGGGCACAGGCCAGGCTGAGGGACCCCCCCCCTTGCCCCCCAAGTGCACAAATTTTTGTGCACCGGGCCTCTAGTACTAATAATAAACATGATACTCTATCCGCTGAGCCAAACCGGCTAGGGCAAACCTTTCCACTTTTAACATAGTAGTCCATTTATTTTATATGATTTTTTCTTAAGTGTCACAACTAAAGGCATTGAAATGATTTAATGTATTAATGTGAAAATCACCATCAATAGCCTGTCCCACTATTTTCCTTTGCAATGGCTAGTTTTCTGATTCACCTTAGGTAGGCTGTATTACAGTTATTTAGTTAAGCACTAATTTAGGTGTTGCTGTGAATGTATTTCATAGAATTTTTCAAACAGCTGATAACATCTACAATCGGTTGACTTTAAATAAAAAAGATTATCTTTCATAATCTGGGTTAGCCTCATCCAATCAGTTGAAAAGGCTTAAGAGCAAAGCTGAGATTTTCCTGAAGAAATTCTGCCTCAGGGCTGAAGCATCAGCGCCAGCCTGAGTTTCAGTCTGCCAGCCTGCCCTACAAATTTCATACTTGAGAGACTACAACTGTAAAGCTAATTTCTTGAAATGAATGTCGTTACACACAAGTATGTGTGTGAGCACCCTTGCACGCCCACAAACACACCCATTCATGCACATATATATTCCTTACTGACCTGTGACTGATACAGTCCTCTGACTAAATTAGAAGCTAGTTGATAGGCACCATGTCTTGTTATGATCCTGCATCTAATATAGTTCATAGCATAGTGCTTTCTTGAAAGAAAACATAAAATCATAGAAGAACGTATTAATTCTATCAGTAGCTGGAAGGTAATTTTACTATTAAACAGTAGAAAAAATTTTAAAACTTTAAAAAACTGTATACAACAAAATCAAAAGATTAAAAAAAGAAAATGATCATGAAATAAATATAATAAAGTTCTTATGTCAAATATATATGATGAAATGACAAAAACATGAAATCATTACAACTTCTCTGTATGAGAAAATCTAAACTTACTCAGCATTGAGTGTTTCAAATAAAATATAAAACACCCAGTCAAGTGCTGTATGTGCATTACTAGTGGCCCAGTGAACGAATTTGTGCACATTGAAAGCAAATTAATTAGAAGAAATATTTTGATATCGCTATTCGCCTTTTCTCTATAAGATAAGTGTCAACCAAATTCACGATTGACAATGACAGGTGGAAACACATGTGTGCAATTGGCGCCAGTGAGAGCTTTATATATATAGATAAACTTGCTTAATTAGACCTGCTTTCTAATGTAGCTACACTTTTTCCAGCCCAGTGAAGCACCCCAACTTCTCTTTCAGGTAATTGTCAGCAACACAGCAGTAAATATCAACATGAAGCAGATTATTATTGTAGATCACACAGGGAGAACAAAGGGTAAAATAATTAACTGCAGCAGTGTTTGACTCTATTCTGTGCATTGAGAAAATCTGAAGTCATTTTAAAGTTCCACCATTTCTTACTTTTCAGTCGGATCAAGTTTCTAAACTTTCTAAACCTCCATTTTCCAGCTAATGAAAAGAAAATAGAATTCCATCTAGTCTCCTATCTACCTACTCCAGGACTTCTGTGAGGAACAAATGATATGAGGCACGGGAAAATGCTTCACAGACATTTGGTTAAAGTGTGAAATGTTTGCACCTGGCTATAAAGCAAGTCGTGTTCCTGGGATGAAGGAACTCCAAGGAGGCTAGTCTCTAGAGAGAGGAAGCTGGGTATTGCTATGTGATGTCATTACCCAGCACCCACAACCATCATTTACAGGCTGGGCTGGGCTGTGGGCCGCATTTTGTACCATGGGGTCTCGGCAGCATTGGCTAGGATTTGGTGGGCTGTGGCTCCGGGGTGGTGGCGGGGCCTTTGTCCCAGTTGGGGGAAGCTGAGTGTTGCTTTGTGGGCACCAGGTCCGCGGTGCTCTTTCTCTGTAAATGGCCAGTGCGTGTCATGGCAGCTCCTGTGTTCAGCATCTGCCCCCTGGTGGTCAGTGTGGGTCATAGAGACCAGTTGGACAGTTGGACACTTAGCATATTAGCCTTTTATATATATAGATTATATATAGATAGATTTTGTTTACTTATTTTTTAAAAACTTATCTTTATTGTTGAAAGTATTACAGATAAGCTATCCCCTTTTTCCCCCCATTGGCTCCCTCCACCCTGCATTGGTCCCCACCCCAAGACCTTCACAGAACTATAGTCTGTGTCCATGGGTAATGCATATATGCATGTAAGTTCTTTGCTTTACCCCTCCCCCCTCCACCTTTTCCCCTTCCTTCTGAGATTCCTCAGTGTGTTTCACACTTTCATGACTCTGGATCTATTTTGTTCATCAGTTTATTTTGTTTATTAGATTCCACATATAAGTGAGATCATGTGATACTTGTCTTTCTCTCACTGGCTTATTTCGCTTAGTATAATACTCTCCCAGTCCCTCCATGCTATCTCAAAGGCAAGAGATCAACTCGAGATAGGTAATATTCAGTTTCTCAATTTAAGGATGAGGAGGCCAAGCACAGAGACATTGAGAAACAAACTAGGTATTTAATGGTGGAGCTGTCATGAGACCATGAGGACCCAGGCAAATGTAGTGCTAAACATGGAGGAAACAATACATTAAAAAAAAAAAAAGGCCAATTAAAAAGATTCGGCATTGTTCATTCTTGGCATAAATTATAGAAATACAAACTCAAACAACTGTGTATTGCGACTTTACATTTTGGCAGTAAAAAAAAAGAAAAATGTTAAAACCTATGAAGTATTTGAAAAAAAAGACACAATTTTATTGATTATGATAATGTAAAATGCTTTAATTTCTTAGAATTTAATGTAGGCAGTCATTAGAAATTGTAGATGCCATAGCATAGTAATTGTACTCCAAAGACTAGAGTCTATGGAAATAACTAAAAGAGAAAGAAATTTTTTTTTTACCAAAACACATGTAATAGCAAAATGTTGTAAATAACCTAAATGCTCAAGCACAGAAGAATGAAGAGGAGCATGATGGTTTATTAATAGAATACATAGGCATTAAAATGATGACTTTGGAGAAATATTCTCAAATGATGACACATGAGATGCTCTATGCAAAACACATATGCTATCTATGATCTTCTTGGAGAGTAACTATGATCTGCTTGGAAAGCATCACATATTAGCATACTGAAGGCTTTCCCATAGCAGAGAAATTTCTTACGCTGTTCAATAAGTATTTTCCAAACTTACTTTAAAACAGAACCTTTTGGTACCAGCTATTTATTGCTACATAGCAAACACCACAGGTTCAGGCAGAGTTCAGAAGAGATAGCTAGCCTCTGCTCTACTTGGTGCAAGCTGGGGCAACTTGAAGGCCTTGGACTGGAATTATCAGAAAATTGCTCAGTCACATGCCTGGTGTGGTGGTAGCCTCCTCATTTTGCCTGGCCTTCCTCAAAATATGGGGGTTTGAGTTCTAAGGGCAAGCATCTCAAGAGAGAGAGATTCATATAGAGCCCTTGTATCTTTAATGACTAAGTTTCTGAAGATATCTAGTGTCACTTCCACTACTCATTAAGGCAGCCAGATTTCAGGGAAAAGGGAAAGAGATTATGCTTCCTGTTGACAGAGTAAAAAGATTTTGGAAGAGTATGTGAGAATAGAAATATGTCTTTGGCCAGTTTTGCCAAATATAATCTGTCACATTTTTTTCATGTAATAACTTTTAATTTCTAAAGTTTGGTAAATGTTGATGGAGGTACTTCAAAAGCTATATATAAAATATCAGAGGCCTGGTGCACGAATTCATGCATGGGTGGGTTCTGGCCAGCCTGCTCCAATTGGCCCCAATCGTGTCCAGGCCAGCGTGCTCCAATTGTCCCCAATCGTGTCCAGGCCAGCCAGGGGGAGGGGCTGTGGGTGGTTGGCCAGTCAGCCCCACCCCTGATCAGGGTAAAGGGGCTGATCAGGGCCGAAGTACATGTCAAAGCAACCGGTTATTCCGGTCGTTCTGGTGTTCCAGTAGCTTGGCTTTTATATATGTAGATATCCTATCTAATAATAGAGAAACATGGTAATTAACCGTAACTTTGCTACCCTTCCCATTGGCTAATCAGCGAGATATGCAAATTGACTGCCAGCCAAGATGGCAGCCGGCAGCCAGGCAGCTGAAGCGAACAGGAGGTTTGCTTGCTCCAGTGAAGGAGGAAGCCAAGGTTCCCCGCCTGCCGCTGCCGGCCTCTGAGCTGCAGTCTAAGAAACAATGTTGCAAATATAGAAGCTAAACAAAACCCATGCTTTCAGCCAGCCAGCCGAGCTGGAGCTGAAACAGTGTTTCAATTATAGAATCCAACAAATGCAGATACTGCTTTCAGCAGCCTAGGTCTCACAGCTGGAGCCGAGCCTCAGATCTAAAGCGGGCTCTCAGCTCCAGTGACAGCCATAGAAGGTAAATCAATCCCAGAATAAAAAAAAAAGAAAAAAAGGAGAGGTTGGGAGCTTCAGTCACCCGCCAGCCTGAAAACGGCCCTCAGCCCCTCACCCAGACTGGCCAGGCACCCCAGTGGGGACCCCCACCCTGAAGGGTGTGTGACCAGCTGCAAACAGCCATCATCCCCCCATCCAGGCTGTCCAGGCACCCCAGTGGGGACCCTCACCCTGATCCAGGACACCCTTCAGGGCAAACCAGCCGGCCCCCACCAGTGCACCAGGCCTCTATCCTATATAGTAAAAGGGTAATATGCCTCCCAGCACCAGGATCAGCGGAGCCGCGAGGCCACACGCCCCGGGATCAGCGGAGCCGCAAGGCCTCCTGGCCCCTGAAGCAGTGTGACGGGGGCAGCGCCCAAACCCCCTGATCGCCCTGCGGCTCTCTGTGTGACAGGGGGTGGGGCCACAACCTATCTATCCACCCTGCTCTGTTTGTGACAGGGGAAGGCGCCCCAACCCCCTGATCAGCCCTGCTCTGTGCCTGATAGGGGAGAGCTCCCCAAACCCCTGATCACCCTGCGGCTCTGTGACAGGGTGCGGCGCCCCAACGCCCTGATCTGCCCTGCTCTGTCTGTGACGGGGCGGTGCCCCAACTCCCCTATCGGCCCTACTCTGTGCGTGACAGTGGGGAGCTCCCCAACACCCTGACCAGCCCTGCTCTGTGTGTGACAGGGTGCGGCACCCCAACCCCCCCGTGGGCCCTGCTCTATGTGTGACGGGGTAGAGCCACAACCTCCTCATCGGCCCTGCCCTGAGTGTGACAGCCGCGGCGCCCCAACTCCCAATCGGCCCTACTCTGTGCGTGACAGGGGGGAGCTCCCCAACCCCCTGATGGGCCCTGCTCTGTGCGTGAGAGGGTATAGAGCCCCAACCCCACTGATGGACCCTGCTCTGTGTGTGTCAGGGGGGAGCTCCCCAACTCCCTGATTGGCCCTGCTCTGTGCATGACAGGGTACGGAGCCCCAACCCCACTGATGGGCCCTGCTCTGTGCGTGACAAGGGGCAGCGCCCCCACCCCCTGATGGGCCGTGCTCTGTGTGTGACAGGGGGTGGCGCCGCAACCTCCCCATCAACCCTGCCTTGAGTGTGACAGGAGGCGATGCGCCAACCCCCCAATCAGCCCTACCCTGAGCGTGACTGAGGATGGCATCGCAACCTCCCGATCCGCCCTGCTCTGTGCATGACGGGGGGCGGCGCCCCAAAGCCCCAATCAGCCCTGCTCTGAGCCCAACCAGGGGCTGCAGCTAGGGATTGGGCCTGCCCTCTACCACCCGGGAGCAGGCCTAAGGCAGCAGGTCGTTATCTCCCGAGGGGTCCCAGACTGTGAGAGGGCACAAGTGGGGCTGAGGGACACGCCCCCCCACCGCCAGTGCACAAATTTTTGTGCACCGGGCCTCTATCCTATATAATAAAAGCCCAGCGACCATAAGGGTGTAACGACCAGAATGACAGGTGAACTAGTCATTATGATGTGCACTGACCACTAGGGGCCAGACGCTCAACGCAGCAGGAGGGGGAGGGGGGCGCAGTGAGGCCTGGAGATGCATGCTATGGTCCAGGGATCCCAGGAACTGCAAGCTCAGAGCTTCCTTTCCAACAAAAATAAATAAATTGAAAAAAAAGTGGCCGATACTACCACCATGGGAAGAACTGTGCCAGGAGGGAAAGGCCTCCCCAGGCCCCACCTGGCCTGGCTGGCGTGCCACAGGCTCGCAGGGACTCACTGGTGACGTGCAGGAAGTGCAGCCCCTCCGACTCCAAAGCCGGTCGCAACAATAGCTCCTCCCCGTCCAGCTCCATGGCAGATGCAGTGCTGCCAGGACACCTCAGCTCCAGCTTTCAGCTTCTGGCTTCCTGCCCACCCCTTTGCATACTACATGTGCTTGGGGGCGTGGCTTCGCCCCCCCTCCCCGCACCAGCCAATAGCACCGCAGTTAAACCACAGAGTGGCAGGACACAGCCACCAGCGCTGGCTGGGCATTGATTTGGCTGCGTGACTGATGTCCATGTGCAGTTACACTAAGTGTTTACATTTGTAGGGAAGCAGGGCAGCCTGCTTCTGCTGCCCGCATCACCTTCTAGGCTAAAAAAGGCCTGCTGATCTCCATGTTTCTCCTCCCGTCCAGAATCAACACCTCTTGGGGATGAATGATCCCAGCGATAGCCCTAATACACACTCGGTGTCACTATCATAGACATTCCCAGTCATTACAGCGTGTTCCTCATCCCGCAGGGCCCTGCTCTACCCACTGCCACTCCTCATCTGTCACCCCCTGAGGGCCACCTTACATTCTCCTATCTGAAATGTGAGCAAGATATCAAATGCCCCCCTGTCAATAGCTCCCTTGCCCTACCTTTCCTCTAAAAACCTTGCATTTTAAAAATATATATCTGATTGATTTCGGAGAGGGAAATAGAGATAGAAATATCAATGATGATAGAGAATCATTGATTGGCTGCCTCCTGCATGTTCCAAACTGGGGAAGGAAACCTTCCCTGGCCACTCCCCCTCCCCTCCCCCAGCCAGTGGGCCCCCAGTGGCAGCATGGCACTAAGGGAAGGAGGGGTGGCAGGGAACCATGGGGTGGTGGGGCACTGAGGGCAGCATCAGCATCTGGCATCTGTTCCTTTCGCACCCGGCCCAGCCACCGTCACCTCCTCTCCCGACCCCACCAGGGCCTTCAGGCCCTGATGGGCCCTGATCGTCTGCCAGGCCTAGGGACCCTACCCATGCACGAATTTTATGCACCGGGCTAGTTATATATATATATATATATATATATATAAAATATATACATATCTATATTTTTTTCACACATGCACCATTTGGCCAAGGAAAAAAATCTCCTTTGTTTGACACAGTGAAGTAGTCCCAATTACTGCAGCTCAATGAGGCAAAGCCATTCATATTTATATGAAACAACAATAGGACCCAGAGCTTACTCTGCTCACATATGTCCCATTGACCACTTCGGTTACCAGACTATCTACCTCATTGCATTTCAAAAGAAACACCAAGTTTTCTTGATACTAAATCTTGCTAATATTAGTGATGAAAGAAATCTTAATGTGACTTACAAGGAATCTACACAAATAAATACATATATATTTTTTTTTTTGCTAAACACAATGCTGGGTAATAAACTTATCTAAGGGGATTGATTCTTTTAATAACAATGCCTTCTTGAATTTTCTTTCTTATGAAAGCCTTTTTCAGAATGTTTTCCTCATGTAGATACAGGGACTATATAAAGCAGAGAGAAAGTATTTTTTAATGGTGGTGCAAACACATTTTTAAATAGCTATTCCTAATTACCTTAAGGCAACATAAATGAAGGCAAAGTGAAAAGATCTAACGTTCATAGAAATGTAAATCTCAGTGAGAATGAAAAATTATTTCCTATACATCCTTTCTCAAGAATCCCCCAGAGGGCTGGGCTGGCTCCACAAAAATGAGAAAGCAAAACCTTAAGAAAAGGTTTAAGCAACAGGAAGAGAAAAAGGAAATCCCATAAAAGATTAAGAAGACAGATCCGAGAATGATACCTGTCCATTAGAGATACGGGATAGCAGCCAGGTCATATTTCAATAAGGTGATTCAAGAAGTTAAAGGCTGTCATCATCAAGACTCCTCACTGGCTATTTTAATGGTCTCTCTCTCTCTCTCTCTCTCTCTCTCTCTCTCTCTCTCTCTCCTGTCCTTGATCAGTCTAGCAAGAGATTTACCAATTTTATTGGTATTTTCAAACAACCACCTTTTGCTTTCACTGATTTTCTCTATCTTTTGGTATTTCCTAAATACTGATTTCTGCTTTTATATTATTTCCTTGTTTCTAGTCACTAATGGATTTGCTTCTCCTTCTCTTAAAATGATAAATTTCTGTCTTAGCACTGCTTAACATACATTCCACAAATTTTGATATGTTGTGTTTTATCATTCAGTTTAAAATATTTTCCAATGTCCCTTATGATTTCTAATTGACTCATAGGTTATTTAGAAGTATAGTGCTTAATTTCCAAATATTTGGGACTTTTTTTCACATTATTATTTTTTTAGTTTGATACTTAATTCTACAGAGAACCTACTCTGGATGACTTCAATCTTTTAAAATTACTGGGACTTGTGTTATGACCCAGCATATGGTCTATCATGGAGAATGTTCCCACAGTGTTAAAGAATGTATATTCTGCTGTTATTGAATATATGTTCTATAAATGGCAATTAGGTAAGGTTGGATTTTATAGGTGTTCAAGGTTTGTTTACTAACTGATTTTTGCCTACATTTTTGAACAATTGTTGAGAATGGAAAGTTGAAATACCTAATTATAACTGTGGATTTGTCTATTTCTCCTTGCAACTCTACTGCTTTTTTTTTTTTTTTTTTTTTAAATATATTTTATTGATTTTTACAGAGAGGAAGGAAGAGAGATAGAGAGTTAGAAACATCGATGAGAGAGACATCGATCAGCTGCCTCCTGCACATCTCCCACTGGGGATGTGCCTGCAACCCAGGTACATGCCCTTGACCGGAATCGAACCTGGGACCTTTCAGTCCGCAGTCCGACGCTCTATCCACTGAGCCAAACCGGTTTCGGCAACTATACTGCTTTTTGCTTCATATATTCTAAAGATTCTAAAAGACCCTAAAAACCAGTTACATTAGGCCTGGCTGGTGTGGCTCAGTGGTTGAGCATCAACCCATGAACCAAGAGGTCACCTATTCTAGGTCAGGGCACATGCTGGGGTTGCAGGCTCAATCTTCGGTAGGGGGCATGCAGGAGGTAGTAGATCAATGTTTCTTTCTTATCAATGTTTCTATCTCTCTATTCTTCTCCCTTCCTCTCTCTCTAATTTCAATGAAAACATATTTTTTTAAAAAAGAAAATAAATAAAAAATATAAATAAGTGCTTTGTATGGACCAGTGATGACAGTGTGCCATGGACTGAGGAAAATGATTTACTCTGTTTTCTATGCAGAAGGTCCATTAAAGAAAAAAATGATACCATTTTTTTTCCCTAAATCAGAAGGCTCCATTTTAGACTGTGGAGATGAACAAACTATAAAAATAACTGTGTAATTATTATTATTCAGGAAACAACTGAATAGCTGTCCAAGTAACCAACTCACCATATATAACTGTACAAATGAATTAAAAATAAGTAATATTTATATCATTTATATTTTCAAGAGAAGTCATTTCTGACAATAATAGTCATCACAGAAAACTAGCAAAATCGCTAAGCTGCTAACTACAAATTAGGGAGAAAAAATAGATTCTAAGTACTTGCATTCTAAAAGAATAAAGAAACAGAAAAAAGGAAAAAAAAATTCCCCTATCAAAGGCTATAAACTGTTTTATTTGGCTCACACAGTGGCAAATGTGGATTTTTCACTGCCAAATGTTATGCTGATATTGAAAAATTAGAACTTTTCAAAATCTGTATTTCTGGTTTCTTTCAAAAAAATCATAAAATATGACTTGACTGGTCTCTTATTTCCACTGAGAAAGAATTATAGAGTTGAATAGAGGTGCCCCATTTACAGAGCATGTACTCTCCAAGGTTCCATTGTGCCCATCTGACTGCAACATTATTTATATTTTGTACCCTTCATATGTCACTCAAAATTTTACCAAAATGTTTTTAAAAATTTGCTTAGTAATGCAAGCATGTTATTACCGGAGGCATGAACAGAACATACTAAGTAAAAGGATATGCTCATTCAAGACAAATCTTTGGGGACACAAGAAATAGTGACAAGAGATTTGGTATTCAGAGGCAATACTGTATTTGAAACTATGACAGGGTTTTTGGAGGGTTAAAGAACAAGTTCTTAACATGGTTAAAGAACAGATTAATGAATACATTTTAAAAAGTGCAGTGAATAGTAGTTTTTGTTTAATTACTGTTTCAAGTATAACTCTATGGACTGAGTTGTGCTCACACAGCTGATAGAAGCTACTTCTTCATTCTTTTTAATGGATTTGCTCTCTTCCATAATAATGTACCAATTTTATCAACTGCCTGTGGTAAATAAAATCTGATACTTCCTGTCAAGATGGTGTTAGGGCATAAAAATGTGTGTCTGAATACGAATAAAAGTGGTTGTCAGGTCATTTAGACAGGGCCAGTAATAAAAAGTAAGCAAGTTTAGCAAGTCAAATTATAATCTGGCAACCTTAACCATTTAAATGAGATTATTTATGAGGCTATAGTTATTTATTACTTACCTTGAGTGTTTATCTTTTAAAGATGTTTTCTGTAAACCATATAACCTTCAATATCTACTGCCCACATGCAGAAACTGATATTCTCAATAAACATCTAAAAGAGAAACATAAGAAAATATCATAAATTTGAGTTTATACATATGGTCTCATTTATTTTAACTGTAAAAGTAGATCTTGAAATTATTCTTTCTGACTTTCTCTAATGAGTTTGAACAAAGGAAGGTGTATAACAAAGGATGTGTTTTATGTAAATAAACTGTAATAATGATGAAATTTTCACATTAGAAGAATCAAAGTTCTGTGGAACATATATTGTAATCCATGTCATTAAGTTTAGCACTTTCTACAGTACTAAATTTATCTGGCTGCCTAGTTCCTACGAACATTTTTTAAAATATAATTTTAAACATATTGATTCTGATGTCCTACATGAACATAGCCGCACTCTAGAAAATATTTTCCTTGTTCAAAATAGATAATGAAAAATAATTCTTGATTACATTTGAGTTGGTTATAAATGCCAAAAATCATAAAAATCAACTGATTAAATATATCTGTCCCCACGAAAAGGTCAAAAGTTTATTCCTTATCAATTAAACTGCCCAATCAGTACTTTACTCAACCTAGTGAAGCTTAGCAGAGATCTTAAAGGGAAATTGCCTCTAAAATGGAACTAAAATTAGCCAGAATAAAATGTTCTTTGCTAAAAAAATTTGACTCTAATTTTCTTTGCTTTTTTTAAATGGGTCAGAGACAAGCAGTTAGGGAAAAGAGGATTTGGATCCTACAGTGTCATACTTTTAGTATGTGGTTTGGAGTACAATGGATTCCCAAGCCAAATATCAATAATTTTTGGATTAGCAACATCATTCTTATTTTTGGTCATTTGTATAATCCCTGTTGCTCAGTTGCAGCTGCACATTAAAACACTTGGAACTCTTGAAAATATATCAAGATTCAGCCTATTCCTTAGGTATTTTGATTAATTTGTATGATGTGGGGCCTGGGCCCAGCTATTTTTAAAAAGCATTAAGGACATAGATTTGTTCTTAAGGTAAGAAATAATCTCACTGCAGCTATTTGCCTTACTTTCTATAGATTAATTAATAAAACACTAACTGTAAAAACAATACTGTCTACTTAGGTCTATGAAAACTACTGAAATACTTGCTAATCTGATTACTAAATATTTAAAATGACTTCAATGCTTCCATGACAAACACACACCTATCTCAACAACTATGTAATATCTTAGATTACATGGATCCAAGCATGACATAAATGGCAATTGCAGAGAATCCAAAACTATAAGGACCAAAGGTACTACTTTAAAATGTAAATTCCCAGATTACATGCCCAGAGATCCTTATTCAGAAGAACTAGACTAAGGCCACAGTGTCTCTATTTTTAAAGACTAAGGTCTACAGTCGCAATGAAATAGTGCTCTAAGTATTTATGAACACTGACTCCTAATTGACCTCATTAGTATTTATAAAAAGACTTTTTGAGTTTTAGTCCAAAAATTACATTTCTAATATTAAAAGATAATCCTGAGACTCACTAGGTAAGAAATAACTTTAAACATACAATAAATAGAACTTCAGCAATAAATCAATGCAGATAAGCTAGAATAATGTTTATGGATTACATGTTTTGTAAGCTTTGGTATCCTCCTAAGTAAACTCTGCAGGTAATCAATAAAATACTTGTGGCAAACAACAACAACAAACCAACCAACCAAATTTAGGTTATATTACAAAATGAAAATTTAGCCTAGAACCTCATATATAACTAGAAACATGCCCTCAATGTCTCAGAATTAAAAATCTTTGTCCCTAACTTAATAGGGGGAAAAAGCTCTCTAGCATCATTTTCTCTGTTATAATACAAAGCCAACGTTTTTTAAAAGAAAAAGTGACAAACCATTTCCCTCAAGAGCATGAACACACTAACATAACCTCTAAAAATAACAATGAATAGGCTGTTAGCATTTTAGTTTTGAAAATTCTTATAAATGGGTCCAGAAATACTTCACAAGGAAAATAATATATTCACACACACATACCCTTTAGATTTTTTTCTGAAAAAGAAATGTCTAATAAACAGAGGTAAATATCTGAGTCTCTGCTACACATAATAAGGATGGTGATCTCAATTACTACTTAATCTTTAAAGATAACTATACTTATTTTCTTTCACCCTAGTTTATGCTGCTAAAGATTTCAGTTTTTTTCTATTAAGTTAGCATCAATCTTCAGTTTATGACTACAGTTGATTCTCCCCCTCCACTCTCAGGGCCTGTGCTGCTTAATAGCTGGTAAACAGCCATGGGCTTCCCAAATGTCTTCACAAACAGGAAACTATTCTACCTCTAAAATCTATGGTGGGCTGTATATCTGCCTCTTTGGTCTGCAGCTATGAAATGAAGTCCCAGTGTCCTTTGGCAAGATTCCTATCTTCTACTATCTGACTCCAGCTGCCTTTCGCTGTTTATCTCTTACCTCTTGGTCAACCAAAACCTGGCTCAGATACTGCTTCCTCCTTGAAGGAAATTTCCATCCATCTGACACTAAAAGCTCTCTTTGTCTTCTGATTTCCTATATTAATTATTGCAAATTACTTTACTAATTAATCAGGTACTCACTTATGGTCCCTTATTTTTTTTTGTTATTATTTAGGATCTGGCATGTCTGTTTTATTCCTTCAAGTAGATTATCATTTTCCAGCAAGTTCGAGTAAAAGCATTAAATAAATATGTGATGATTTCATTTGTTGGTCTCCCTAGTAATTGAGTATAGTATTTTACAATGATTGGGTGAGAAACTCGGCTCTTCTTTTTATTATACTCTATTACTATGAATGATTTAAAAACTGTAGTCTCCCTCTGCTGCATGAATTTTCCCATCTCTTCGGAGGACTTC
This sequence comes from Myotis yumanensis, assembly GCF_028538775.1. Lineage (NCBI taxonomy): Eukaryota > Metazoa > Chordata > Mammalia > Chiroptera > Vespertilionidae > Myotis > Myotis yumanensis. Next base: position 64,086,155 of record NW_027223759.1, read on the forward strand.
CATAGCTAACTCTTTTAACGGCTCATAATCCAGGAAATTTGGGTTAACTGAGAGTAACAGTATATTAATTACCATTATTAATAACAACTGAATTAACAAGAATGAACATTTTTTCCATAAATTGGGGTCTTTTAACATACTTAATACAGAAGTTATAGGAAACATGATTTAGTGTTTCCTTAGAAAAACTACATTTTTAATAAGAACCAATAACTCTCAATCACACAATACTCCACATTACAAGAGAATTCAATTTATGTATATTACCTTTAATGATTAAAAAATACAAGCTTCTAGATAATAGACATTGCTAAATACCTCCAACATTTGTCCCATTAAGTTGCTAAGACTTCCTTGTTTTTAAATTCACTAATAAGAACATTTATTGATTGCTAAATTCTAAGTAGCATTAATTACTTTCATCCTCACGACAATCCTAAGAAGTGCTATTTTAATCTACATTTTACAAATAAGAAAATTTAGGGTAAGAGAGATTAACTTGCTCAGGGTTTTACAGCTAAAAACTGGCAGACTTGGGTTTCAAACTCATGCAGTCTACAATTGACTGTAGTAATTCTTGAAGGCCCCATCCACTAAACTAAAATCTACAGTAGCTCTGGAAGACTTACATAATATATCTTCACATAAATTCCTGCTTTATACCTTTTGCAAGGTTTGCCAGGTTTCCCACTCTAAGGTTGGTCCACTTCTAGTTCTCTTCTTCACAAAAAGATGATTTCTAAGTCCCCATTTAGCTCTCCATATTTTCTATTATTTCTGTGCAATTTACATAATAAGGGCTCTGTGAGACTAAGGGTTACCCTAAAAGCCTCAGTCTTGTTTCTGAATATAATGTTCTATAAGCCTGTTCTAATTAAGATCCTTTAAGTATGGTTCAATACTGGGATATAATTTATGGTTTTACCCTTTTATTTCAATTTTTTAAAAAAATGAAAAACTGCTTTCTTAAAAAATTACTGCACTCCTAATTTTAAAATATGGCAGTTTCTATGGGAAGAAAATATGCTTTCTACTTCCCTGAGCTATGGGGACTATATCTAAACATAAACTTTTATAGGTGATTGCTTTTTATAGCATTAGCAGTATGTAATTTCATAGCCCTCGAGAACCCATTCATTCTGATCTGATAGGTGACTTTTTAAAAAGAATTCTAATTCACAAATTTCATATATGACTTAATGGAAACATATCATAGTAAGAAAGTATATAAAATAAAACTCCATACAGTATTTTATGTCAACAGAAAACAAATATTCAAAAAATTAAAAATATTTTAGCCTATATTTGCTTTTTTAAAAATTCCAAATTTCTTCCATTTCAGAGCTCCAATTATGCACTCCATGCAAGATTTGTTTTTCTCAACTGTTTTTTTTTTTTATCACAAACAATAATCTTAATCTGACATATTCAAGCCATTGCTAAGTACCTATTAGGACCATTATTAGGTTTATTCCAGATTACTCTTTTAGTGGACCTTGTAAAACTTTTGGTTTTAATGCAATATTGTATTTTTGGGGATAAACAGCATAAGTCTCTTATTGCATATGCCTAAGTCACTTTCAATACAAAGAACCATTGGTAATTCTAAATCCTATCCACCAAATTAAGCCTTGTCTTTAGTCCTCCTGGAATTTGTCCAGATGATCTGGCTCAGTAAAAAACTATTTTAAAGTCCAAAGCACCTGAAGTTCTCTCTATGGAAGTTGATGATAACCAAGTTATTCAAGGTATTACTAATAAATCATATATTTTCACTAGAGAAAGAAAAAGAAGCAATCCTTTCTTTCACATTCTTCTCCCCACCAGCATTCTCTAAAAATGTCCATCTGAAGTAGACAGGGAATCTTTTCAGCTGGAAAAAGTAATCCATTTGGTTCTGATAGACAATTATTTTAGTTACATCTTTTATTTGGAGAATACCAGTGAGTGATTTGGGGTACACTAATAAGCAACCACTTTAAGAGATGACCTTTCTGAAGACAAAGAATTAAGAACAATATTTTGTCAAAAATAGTACCAGAGCATGCATATTAACATTCTGGCAATAACAAATTTGACCTGAGTCTTCTTATCCAATTGGGTTTGTTAAGCTGTTAGGGTTGAAACCCAGCAAATGGGCTAGCAGTTAATTTATTACTTTATTCTATATAGTTTATACCAACCTCAAAAATAAGGTCCTTGAAAAACCACTGTGAATTGAGAACTCAAGATTGAGAAAATGAGTATGCTATAGAGAAAAAGCAGGATTGGAAGACTGAAATCATGTCAATATGAAGGATTATGTGAATAGGTTTACATTCAATAAAACCATTTTTTAAGAGAAATAATTTCCACTTATGCTACCATGCACTAGAACTTTTCAAGGACTTCCTCTGTGACAGTGCATAGAAACATATGCAAACTATTATATTTACTATTATTATATTTTATAAAGCTATTTTACCTTTGGAAATAATAAATGGAAGAGTGACTTTACTCTCTTCCTTCCTTCAAATAATGGCATTGTTAGAAGTTTATGACTAGGATGATATAGATGTTATCTTCCTCATATCTTCTCAGGTTTTGCCTCTTGCCTTTCTGAGTCCTGACTAAGTTGTCTATCCTACACATATCTAGCAGTATATACTCTTTTATCTTTTCCATGGCTTACTTAAAAAATATCACTACCATTGACATCACCTCCATTTTCTTTTCTAAAACATCATATTCCTCTTTTTCTTATTATCATCATCAACAGCAATTGCTTAAATTTCCAGAATACTAGAAATGAACTATTTTTCAATACTAAGAAGTTGTGAGGGGGAAAAAGAAGGGAAGAGAAGAAAAGCAATGATGACAACTACCGTTGATTCTAGTGATCAGGATTATGCTAAACGTGTAGATGGAATTACTGGGCAAAGAAAGAATTTCAACATCAGAAGGTATGCTTAAATTCCCTCTGAAACATGGTAACCTTGAAGGTGCCTTCCAACTCCATGATTTTATGAATCTATGATTAGGAAGTACAAGACATTTTATGAGCAAACAAGAGAAGAATGCTTTGAAAGAAAGCATTCACAAATCAAACACAAAAGTTGTAATGCCCCATTTTGGAGGCAAACAACAGAAATTCACACACATTTAACATTTAATTTGATAAAGCAATATGGGAAAAAATAGGCATTAGTTGTACCAGCATTTTATTACACAATACATTTAACTAACTCCCAGGTTGAAACAAACACAAAACACTATAAATTGATGGTGGGGCAACATAAATAATAAAACAAAAATCTTGGAACTGATGATGAAACTCATGCCACCAAATAAAAAATTGCAAAATAAGTGGAATTTAGCTCAACAAAAAATGGGAGCTTCTTTCTGTGTGTGTGCGCGCGCGCATGTGCGCACACACAGAGAACAAAAATTAGGAGGCCTTAAAGAAGTTTCACATATTCTAAAGTATTTTAATGGTGCTATAATAGAATTTTTGGGCATCTGACATAAAAGACACTAGTATCCCAAAGAAAAACACTATTATAAAGATAGATTTCATGAAGTTATCATAAAACTATGTCAATGCTAAAAAAAAAACAACAACCAAAAAACCAGGTCCAGAGTATGAACCATAATGCTTTATTTACATGGTAGTAACAAATATAATAGGTCTAAAAGTGATTCCGTGGTAGTGAACCAAACAAATGATTAGATGTTGTAGGAACTTAAGAAGAAAATAATGAATCAGAACTCGAAAAAAGTCTTTATAAAAAAATGTCCTCTATATAAAAACAAAAGAAAATCATGTAACTTAAATGTTCTATAATATGTAAACACCCTCCTTATAATATTTATGGCGTTGATGAGGTAAAACATTATCTTTTTGTACAATGCATATTTCAGCCAAAGTGACTTTTCAAATTTTCAAACAAAAATAAATAAATAAATAAATAAAAGAAACCCTCCAAAAGGTAGAGTCCTTCTTAATGAAAATAAATCCTGAAAGTATTATCCAAAGCTAACGGAAGAGATATAACTGAAAAAAACACACACACAAAAAAAAACAAGCAATAAGTACTTGCATTTTGGAACAATACTTAAAAAGTTATAAAGGAAAAAAATGGAGAAAAAACAGTAAAATAAACATTTAAATTCTACCATAATTTCTAACAAAAACAAAAAGATAGCAGGGAGAGGTGTTAGAACTCTGTGCAAGAAGGTGAAGAAATCCCCATATGTCAACACATTGAAAGAATTAAAATGACAAGTAGAGAAAATGCAAATAAACATACAGAAGAATAGGAGTTTCCTCCTTAGTGATGTCTGAGAAGGAGGGTAATGTGACGAGAGTATCAAAGCTGCAGCATTTGGGGGAAACACAAGGCCCAGACTTTCTGTAGAATTTTAGTACAGGCTCTCATAACAGCAAAAGAAACCGTATTATGTGAGGAAATCTGTGAGCCAGCAGTAATGCCTGATTTTACAATGTCTGGAAATAGCTATCTTTTACTGAGAGAGAATAATATTTCAAATCCTACCAAGAACAGCAATTCTATGCCAACCTGCCAAATAATGTAGTTTTGTTAGAGAAAATAACACATTGACATAAGACTAAAATCCTTATAAACAGAAAAAGATGTCTGCATTACACAAATTACTTCCAGGAGTAAACAAAGACGAGATCATTACTGGCTCGGTGAGATAACTGAAAGATGAAAAAGTGAACTCTGAATATGAGAGACTGCAACCAAAAAGAGCTTATGAGTCATTCCTGTTTATTAGAGATTTTTCAGGTTTAGAAGACTGACCTGTCAAGTTTCGTTTTTGAGGTTCATAAGAAATAAATGGAATTATCATTTCAGATCTTTCAAAGGCGATAAATCCGAAGCTACACATTTAAATTTGAAATATTTCCAGAAATTTGCTCCATCTTCTCTGTCTACAGTGAAATGAAATGACTATGTAGAAAAATAACTACTTAAATGTTTAAACCAAAACATTATAGGACATTTTGCTCTATATGAGTCATATAAGTCCTAATACCACATATAGGTCCCAATGCTCCTCAATATTAATAAAATATTAAAGGTTCCCTATATTGCTGGCATTTATAATGCTGTGATTTTTCTGATGGCTCAATAGCACTGAGAATACAGCTGCAGATACCACTGCAGATACTAGTACAGATATAATAAAATGCACCTTATGCAAATATATATAATACAAACTTTAACTCAGTACAATAAACTGTAAATCAGTATGTGGAAGTAAAACTTAGCAGATGGGTTCATGGTCAGTAAAAATTAAACATAAAATATTTAAAAATATCTATTGATTGGATGGTTGCAACTAAGAGCAATTGAAACAATAAGTAAAATGAAATATTCAATTCATTCATAAAAAATAATAAAAACAAATTATCTTAAAGCAGTCAATATGTTAGCAATACATGCCTCTCTATTGGATTGCATCAGGTAAAATTATTTTTATTGATCAAAAGAGGCTAAATATTGATAATTACATACAGTTCAAAATAAAAGAATTATAGTTAATATAGTTAACTCTTTTAATTCCATGAACTAATGCAATGCAAACCAAAACACAATATATTCAATGCTTAAAAATACGAATTTCAAATAATACTACATTTCAAAGAACACAGAAAAGGTGAAAGTGAAATAAATACTATCAGTTATTTCTGTTGCTCCCGTATTATGAAATTAAGAATTAGATTGTTAGTAAATTTAAACATATATTATAAAGATTATTAGGTAAAATTCAGCATTATTTTATTCTTCTTGGATGTGCAGAGAGAAGATGTATCAAGAGGAAAGTTATAAATGACAGCAAATTTATATTTGGAAAAAAACAAAACAACAAAGTCCTTTATGGTATTTACAACTACTTAATTTTTTTGGCCAAAGAATGTAGGTGTGAGTTTCCTCCACCAAATTATTGCTAGTTCATAATTTTTACAAAATGGCTGACTGAAAATAAAGGCAATCTATATTAACTGGCAATTGATCAACTGATCAATCATTCAATCAATCAATCAATCAATCAAAGTAATTGAAAATGAACCAGATATCTATATAATAAAAGGCCAATGGCTGTAACAACCAAAACGACCAAACGGTCACCAGGAAGTACATGGAGCACTTCTCGGTCCCTGCCCTGGGGCCCACAGGCTCCTATCACAGCAAGGCTGGTGGCCGGTGGGTGTGCGGGGTGGCAGGCGGCTGGGCAGGGTGAGGGAGGCACAGCGACAGAGGCAGGGCCTGATCTGCAGCTGCCGCTGAGGCTGTGGATCAGGCCCGGAGATTGGCCCGGAGAGAGAAGCAAGCTGTGATCAGTAGCTGCCGCGGAGGCTGTGGATCAGGCCCGGAGAGAGAGACAGGTGTCAGCTGGCCTTTCTGGATTTCCCAGAAGAGCCAATGACTGCCTAGGAGGCGGAGCTTTTGATGCTGACTGGCATAGAAATTGACCAATCAGAACGAAATCTGGGTGAACTGCGAGGAGCCAATGGCTGCCTAGGAGGCAGAGCTTTTGATGCTGACTGGCATGGAAACCGAGCAATCAGAACAAAATCTGGGTGAACTGCGAGGAGTCAATGGCTGCCAAGGAGGCAGAGCTTTTGATGCTGACTGGCATAGAAACCGACCAATCAGAACCTAATCTGGGTGAACTGCAAAGGCAGAACCTAAGGTGGGCGTTGAGGAGGGGTTATAAGGGTAACAGCTATTTGGTGTAAGGTGTAAGAAACCGGTTCAATTTTTTAATAACCGGTTTGGCAGTATAGTGCCTATGGCTGGCTATTAGTCCAGATATATATAGGGTTATGTATTTTTGTCTGCCAAAAGCATCTCCTCTTGCTGAAAAAGGCTCCCCCCCCCCCCATTTAAACAATCCTATCCTATATAATTTATGCTAATAAAAGGGTAATATGCTAATTAGACCAGGTCAACCGGCCATCTTCAGGACAACCGACTTCCTTCCGGACAAAGCCATGGTAGATGGGTCGAGGCAGAGGCAGCTAGAGGCGAGATCAGGCTGGCAGGGTTGGGCAGTTGGGGGCTACCAGGCCTGCATGAGAAGGCATTGAGGGTAACCAGGCCGGCAGAAGAGGGCCATTGGGGGCGACCAGGCCAGCAGGGGAGGGCAGTCAGGGGCGCAACCAGGCTGGCAAGGGAGGGCCACTGGGGGCATTTGGCAGGCAGGCAGGTGAGTGGTTAGGAGCCAGTGGTCCTGGATTGAGAGAGGGATGTCCGACTGCCGGTTTAGGCCCTATCCCTGTGGGCCTAAACCGGCAGTCGGACATTCCCCGAGAGGTCCCAGATTGAAGAGGGTGCAGACCGGGCTGAGGGACACCCCCACCCCCGGTGCATGAATTTCGTGCACCAGGCCTCTAGTTTATGTAATAATAGTTTAGCAGAAATCTTGAGGAAGTCTCAATTATGCCTAATATTAAAATGTGTCCAAAAAAACCCAATAACCAACCAAACATAAAAATGAAAATTAACACAGTATTTAAAATGTTATATACCTAATTATAACATTAGGTACATCATAATTACCTATTTTGATATATCTAATGTTTGGTCAGAATGAACAGTGAGGCTACACCAGTTGTTAGAATACTAAAGAGTGAGACCTCCATGCTTGTTGGGAAATGGCCACTGCCCCAGGTTCTCCACATGGCCCTTCTCTAGGACCCTGTGGCCCACCAAGAGTTCTAACCACTAATGAGATACCATGTGGCAGCACAGGGGGCCTCCAAGACCTGATATCCAGTCAGATTGGTTGGTGCCTGGGCCACACCAATTGTTACGTATTTCCAACCTCTCCTCTGTTTAACACAGGGATAGCAGTGGAAGCTTTGAGTCAGATTGCTCTGATACTTGGGTAAATCACTGGACTTGGCTGAAATTTCAACTTCCTTTTTTAAAATGAAGTGTTTTGTTTTTATCAGCATGGGTTTATTTTATGCAGTCAGCTTAATAACACTTAACATTTACTTACTATAAAGGTAATAAAAAAACACATTTTTTATAAACAACATTTGAAACTGGGATTAACAGATGACAACTGCAGTCTTAACAACAGTGTAAACATTGAAGAAATCTGAATCTGAGGCTTATGGACTTTCTAAAATACTTTCTGAAACACAATTTGACAAACACTGTTTCCACAACAAGCTCTTCCCACAAAGCAGGCCTTTCTCAGCCTTAACTGTCTAAAGATGCCACATTCCCTGTCTGTTTTATAGATCATATGTTTTGGAAGATTTAGAGCTCCCAGAAGGTTTTGTTCGTTTTGTTTTGTTTTAATCCTCACTGGGGGACATGCTTAGAAAGAGGAAGAGAGAGAGTCAGAAAGCCCCCCATAAACCTCCTGACTGGGGATTAAACCTGCAACCCAGGTATGTGATCTGACCTGGAATCAGACAGGCAAACAATGCTCAACCAACTGAGTCACTCCGGCCTGGCTGTCCCAGAGGGGTTTCATATCCTCACCAACATGATAAAAATTTTCCCCTGTGAGACCATCTAATTCTCTCTTGCCAACTCTTCCTCTTCTAGGTCCTGTTGTCTCACTACAGAGACACTCACTGTTAACATAAAATGAAGTTATTAACAGCTACCAATTAGACCTGATTACACAAAATGACATACAATTTTTTTTTTTATCACATGGAAGCATAGTAAATACTACATGAAAAAATAAGCAAAAATGACAGTACTTTACTCACAAATAGGTCATGTTTCAAACATTCATTTTTGAAGTCAGTAGACGGGTAATTAGAATGCATTTCTCCCATAATAGTCATACAAAAGCAGTTATGTATGTCAACAATGTTATAAATTCCCATTTTATCCGTAATTTACTGTTCTCATACACACACACACACACACACACATACACACACATAGAAATTAAGCATTCATATATGCTAGGCACTATTTAAGAATTTTATTTTTAAGTTATTTAGTCTTTAAACAACCTTATGGAATAGTATGTTCTTAACATGCCTACTTTACAAATGAGATCAAGGCAAAGGAGAGGTGGCATTAGCTAGGAAGTGGCAGAGCCAACCTTAGACCTAGGCAATCCAGCTCAAGGGCCTATGTTCCTAATTACTATGCTATATTGTCTTTGGAGTTATTTGTATCATAAAACATATAAATGTTTATAAAAATCAAAACATTGGGAAGAAATACACAGTAGTTTCTCAACTTGTGATATAAACAAAACTGGTCAAACTGAGCAAAAGAAGGAAGAAGGATACTGAATAACTCACAGAAATACATACAGGCTGAGACAGATTAGACCTGTGGAGAAGAGAGTGGCCTGCCTACTGTCAAAGGCTTTAAGTCCTGCTATCATTGGTTCTTCATCACAGCTAAAGTTCCTGAGTTACTCTTTGTTATCTTATTTACAAATCTACCATCGGCTTTTACAAAATGTTACTAAAAGGGTGGGAAATGCAGCAGGAAATTGGGGGTCATTGACATGGTTTGATTTCTCCCTCTTCTTTCAGAGTAAGTGATTTTAAAGACAGTCTGCAAACAGGCCTTAAGCCAACCGGTATCAGCCTGTGCTCCCCAAAACAAATTCTCCAGAGTGACCAAGCTCTTACCTGGCACTTTTCCTACAGATCAAGAGAATGGGCGTATTTGTTCTAAGGAGGTTAAACTCAGCTACTGTCTTGACCCCCATCTTCTTTGGACTAGACCTAGGTCTTTTTACCCCTGAGGCTCCTCTGAGTGCTCTGTGACCATTTGTGGCTTTGAGAGATAGCCTTTTAAATTCAGTTCTTGGTGTATTAAAATGGCATCTGTCTAATGCTCTCAGTATTTTTAAATTGCTCTTTAATATTTTAATTTGAGCATTTTATTACATTTTTACTTTATTACATTTTTATTTTATTCTCTTTATTTTTTTCTATCACCATTTATCCCCCCTATAACCTCTTCCACCTCCCCCTACAACTCCCACAATCACCACACTGTTGTCTGTGTCCAGAAGTTCTTCCTTTCATTTTAATTTAAAAAAAATATATTTCATTGATATTTTACAGAGAGGAAGGGAGAGGGATAGAGAGTCAGAAACATTGATGAGAGAGAAACATCAATCAGCTGCCTCCTGCACACCCACCACCGGGGATGTGCTCGCAACCAAGTACATGCCCTCGACCGGAATCGAACCCGGGACCCCTCAGTCCGCAGGCCGACGCTCTATCCACTGAGCCAAACCAGCCAGGGCTCATTTTAATTTTTTTCTCGGTCCCCCCGCCCCCTTCAACAGAGATATGCTCTCTCTCTGAGTCGGTCTTTATTTTGCTTGTTAGTTTAATTTGTTCATTAAATTCCACATATGAGTGTAACCATACGGTACTTGTCCTTCTCTGCCTGGCTCATTTCATTTAGCATAATACTCTTCAGGTCCACTAATTCAAAAGAATATGTGCACCCCTATGTTCATTGCAGTGTCATTTACAACTAGAGGCCCGGTGCACGAAATTCATGAACGGGGGGGATGTGGGGGGATGGGGTGGTGGTGGCAGCGGGTGACCCTCAGCCCGGCCTGTGCCTTCTCGCAATCCAGGACTCCTTGGGTAGGGTCCCTAGGCCTGGCCGGTGATCAGGGCCTCTCGGGGCTCCCCCCTCCCCCACCACTGGTCACCTCCCTCTGTGGGCGACAGGCATGGGGTGTGATCGCTTGGCTGGCCTGGGCCTCCCTCTGTGGGGTGATTGCTGGCCGGCCCTGCACACCCACCACAGCATCGCTGGCCAGTGGCCTCGGCTTCCCTCTGTGGGGCGATAGATCGTGGGGCCCCCTGGTAGCCTGGGCCTCCCTCTTCGGGGCGATTGTGGAGCCCCCTCCACATCCCCCATCGATTGTCCTGCTGGGCCTCCCTCTTTGGGGCGACTGATTGCAGCCTCCCTCTGTGGGGCGATCATGGGGCCCCCAATCCAATCGCATTGCACCCGCCTCGGCTGGCCTGGCACCAGTACATGTCATAATGTGGTCATCCCGAAGGTCATCTGGACAGTCATTCTGCTGTCCGGTCATTCGGTTGATTTGCATATTATGCTTTTATGTTAGTTACAATAGCCAAGATTTAGAAGCAGGTCAAGAGTCCATCAGTAGATAAGTGGTTAAAATAGCTATGGTACATTTACACAATGGAATACTACTCAGCCATAAAAAGGAGGAAAATTTTACCCTTTGTTCCAGCATGGATGGACCTGGACATTTTACTTTTAGTATCAAGGTGGCTGTCAAGTATTTTATTCATTTATTTGATATATTGAGTGCTCTGAATACTAGTGTTTTAGAATCTTATTACTTTACTATTTGTTTTCAATTCTTTAGCATTTTTAGGTAGCCCTAAACATTTACATTTGAGTATTTTAAGAGTATTAGTTTTATTTTAGATTACAGGTCTCAATACATTTTTTGTTATAATTATATTCAATTTTTAAGTTAAAATGAATTTTTTCCTTACTTCCTGTATTAGGACTTTACTATTTATATTGATTTTAGTATTTTAAAGTTATGGTTAGAACGTCAATAAAAGGTTGATCATGTAAGTAAGATCCATTTAATTACATAACTTTGCTAATTTTTACTAGTATTTGATGACTACTAATTTTAAGCTTGTGGGCACAAAGAAGGGAGAGGGATTTATAACACTAAGTATTTTCAGTACCATACAAATGCAAATATATTACCTTTATATATGTCCACTTACTATAGACAATTTTTCATAATTAAATAGGGAGGATTACCATGTTTTGGGGGCTTTGGGGTAGCTCTTAGTGGAGTTTCCAAGGAAGCAGACCCTGAGTGAGGTGCACATAATTTACTTAGGAGATTCAGAGTAACTGGCAGAGCAGTGGGAAAGATGATAAGAGAAGGGCAGGCAGCTAATATAGGGTACATTAGTAAGCTAGCTATCACAGAAGCTAGCTTAACCCCATGAGAGACATTGGCAAATGTTGTAAGAAACATGTCTCCAAATTGTCTAAGTGAGGGCCAAGTAAGCTGACACCTGTCAGTTACTGCTTAAAGTCTTCCCTCAGTGCTTCCAGGAGCTCAAAGGCAGTCCTAAGGCATAGATGCAGCTGCTGGCCTTCGGAAAGTTGATGTGCACAAAATAGTACAGGGCTATGAGAGCACAGAGATAGAGTACCACATTATCTGTTACATTAGCAAAACCGTGAAGCACCCCCAATCAACACAGTGATCATCCTGGCAAAGTACATTTAGCCCTGAATGTTGGTGAAATTTTGGCAAACCAGTTTTACCTGGAAGCTGAAAGTATGCTAACCATAGCTAAGCATTACTAGTAATAAGGTAGTTTGTAACTTCTCAATTCAAAATGCTAAAAAAAAAAAGAAGCAGCGTATTAAGACACTAGGAAATATATACAAGCCCCAGGAATAATAACAGCCCATGATTTAACTCTTAAGAAATACTCCTCACAGATTCCTATAATGTCCCAAACCATAGTGAGGGCAAACACCCATCAGAGCAAGGGATGTGAAGCTTCATCCTAAATCATCTGCCTGGCTGTTTGCCTAGCAAATGGCTACATGCCTACTGTAACTTGAAAGGTCATGCTATAAACACACACACACACACACACACACACACACACACACAAACTACAGATTAAAGTCATTTGGTGGACCCTCAAATACTTTCTCCAAAAAGACCATACCTCACTGACCTAAGAAAACATATTTTTGTTCAGTTTAGAATTTTTCCTTAGCTTTAAAGTCTTTCCTGGTTCCTGTGGGTGTTCACCTGACTCGAATCTTTGGCCTCCTTCCTTTGGAGTGATCCATACAGCATTTAGGTTTCCTGGCGTCAGCTGATAGGTGCCAAGCAGGAATGCTCCAGCCCAGGCTCTGGCCTCACCATAATGCTAGAGCTGCTTTGGTCAATGAGATGCCAAGTCTGATAAATTATTATTTCTGGATCTTCATTCTGCTCAATGTTTCATTCTAGACTAGAGCTTATTAGACAACTGGACAGCTAAATCAGACGGCTCTGTGGCCAGATGGGGCATCTTTGTTCACATATGCTTCCGATGTGGGTTGATGAAAGAGTAATGATCTTTTTAAAGCTAACCATGTCAGTAAAAAAGCTAAGTATATATCTGTACCAAGACTGATATTTGTAGTTGTAATTATTTTTTTGCAGAGAACAGAGAAAAAAGATGGAAAGCAAGTGTGTGTGTGTGAAAGTGAAGAAATGACAATTCCCCTTAAACTGTGCTATGTAGCTATTTGGGACAATTATACCTATATTTACTACCACTGGATTATACTTTCACAATACAGTTGCCATGTATTGTTCTATTTCTACTGTGGAAAGTAGTGCCCCAGAATTTGTCAAGGTGCCTCTGCTACTACTCTGTGGCTCTGTGATTGTCAGACTTGGTTTAGTAAATTTTTTATTTATTGATTTGAGAGAGAGAGAGGAAGGGAAAGAGGAAGGGAGGCAGGAAGGGAAAGATGGAGGGAGGGAAGCAGGAAGGAAAAGAGGGAGGGAGGGAGAGAAGAGAGAGAAAGAGAGAGAGAGAGAGAGAGAGAGAGAGAGAGAGAGAGAGACTGGCCCACAGTTCCACTTATTTATGCATGTATTCATAAGTTGATTCCTGCATGTGCCCGACGTGATCAACTGGATGGAACCTGCAACCTTCAGACTTACTTTTTTTTAAAAAATTGATTTTTAGAGAGAGAGGAAGGGAGAAGGAAAGAGAAGGAGAAACAAAAATGTGACATCCGAACATTGATTGGCTGCCTCCTGCATGCCCCCTACCAGGGATGGAGGCTGCAACTCAGGCATGTGCCCTGACCATCAAAATGGCAACCTTTTGGTGCAGGGGCATGGGACAATGTTCTAACCAACTGAGCCACATCGGCCTGTGCTAGACTTACTTTTAAAGTGTGTACTCATGGGGAGGGTATTTTGGGATTGGGAAATGAAGGAGAGGTAGCATAAAATGAGAAGGGTAAGATATTCACCTATAAAATATTTTCTTTCTCAAAATGAATAAGTCTGGTAAAAAAAATAGCACATAAATCAGAAAACACTTAGAAACAAAGAATACAATTGAATTTTTTATATTTTTAAAGACCAGTTTGCAGTGTAAAATTATACTATTAATAACTCTTAGTACAACATTCATTCTATGTACAGTATGACTAATTTCTTTTCATCTCAAATTTTAATAACAAGAATATTAGAAATTCACAGTTGGAAGGATGGGCAATCCCTCAGACCTTGTCTTAATTGTCAAGAAGAGAAGACAGAGCTAAAAGGTTGACTTGCTAAAGGTTATAGTCAGTGATAAAAGGGCTAGGATCCAGAACTCCTCATTTCCTTTCAGATGTCCTTTTCACAAATAATTTCAAAATATTATTGACATAGTGTTTTTGCAACTTGCAGAGCTTTTCACTTGAGTGCTACAACATTATACCTCCACATAAATAATACTTGTGGGAGGTATTATTAGCATTGCACCAACTCTCAAAATGAACATATTTCAAATCTTTTTTCTAATAATTGAGAAAAGATGCTTGTATATGGCTAACTATTAAGAACAATGTCTTGACTATTCTTAACAACTCCATTAATGTGAAATACCTCTAAATTACTGTAATTATTTTTAAATTTACAACAAGTCACCAATATCAAAGATAGAGCTCTTTTCTAAAAGTCATACTTTCTGGCCCTACCGGTTTGGCTCAGTGGTTGGAGCATCAGCCAGCAGACTCAAGGGTTGTGGGTTCGATTCCATACTTCCTACCTCCATTGCAAGCTCAATCTCCACACAGGATGGGGCATGTGTGGGAGGGGAGGACACAACCAATAGATGTGTCTTTCTCACATTGGTGTTTCTCTCTGTCTCTATCCTTCCCTCCCACTCTCTCTGAAAATCAATGGAGAAAATATCCTTGGGTAAGGATTAACAAAAAACAACAACAACCACAAAAAAGAAAAGTAACACTTTCTAAAATTAAGCAAACTGTGGAAAAGGGAGGGGGGAAGTGAACATATTATATCTTTTAAAAAATAATCCCAGCATACTAACCCAAAGTTTTTCTTTTTCTTTTTCTATTATTTTACACTCCCCTCCAAAATTACATATGAGAAAGTGTTCTTATAACTGTTAATCAAAGCATAAAATTTTTTAAAGTAACAACGTAATATTACTTTATTAACAAGTCCCCTGAATACAGAGTGGCTTGGAAACGGAACAAGTTTAAGGAATTTCCATTCTTCAAAAATCTTGCTCAGAATGAAGGATAACATGGAGATGACAGGTTTCCATAAACTAAGTCTAGATCCACCTGAGAGAAAGGCTCATTTGATATAAGAAATACGGTGAGTATAGTTATATTTTCATAGGTGCACAGCTGTTTAATTATATTAAGGATGAATAGCTTTTGTGGGGAAACCATGACAAATTAATCCTATTGATAGCACAGCTTCTATAAGAAAATGTGTTTTAGGTTCCTGTTTTGGAGGCTAGGATAATGTCTTCCTCTTGCCTTGTCTATAGGCATAGAGGTAATATGGAGGCTCAATAAATAGGCCCCCTCTTTCCGTGGGCACAACACAAACACAGCATCCTTCAAGCTTCACAAATGGGATGCTCAGAATCCAGAATGTTTAGACTCACATTCCTACTGAATGTGACAATTCAGACCATTTTAGTCACAATAATTACAGGTTGTAAAGGGACAAAAATAAAAATATTTTTTCCCAACCTGTGAAAATCTGATCTGAATTCAACTAGCATTTGAATAAGTTTATAGTGTATGCCATATACTTTTCCAAATATAATGGGATGTAACCCTCATTAAAATCATCCTCATTAAACTCATGGGCTGTGGACTGCATGCAGCCCACAACAAATATTTTTTATTTATTTATTTTTTAAAATACATTTTATTAATTTTTTACAGGGAAGAAGAAAGAGGGATAGAAAGTTAGAACCATCGATGAGAGAGAAACATCTATCAGCTCCCTCCTGCACACCTCCTACAGGGATGTGCCCGCACCAAGGTACATGCTCTTGACGGGAATTGAACCTGGGACCCTTCAGTCTGAAGGCCAACACTCTATCCACTGAGCCAAATTGGTTAGGGCCACAACAAATATTTTTGCGGCCCAGCTAATATAACGGTATCTAAGAAAAATTTTAATAAAAATTTCCTAACTTAATTTTTACAATATCCTGTTATACATAATCTATCTACACTAATAAAAGAGAAAAATGCAAATTGGTGTCACACCGCTACCCTTCCCATTGGCTAATCAGGGCCATATGCAAATTAACTGCCAGCCAAGATGGTGGCCGGCAGCCAGGCAGCTTGAAGCGAACATGAGGCTTGCTTGCTTCAGTGACAGAGGAAGCCAACGTTCCCCGCCTGGCGCTGCTGGCCTCTGAGCTTGCAGTTTGAAACATTATTACAAATATAGAAACTAAACAGAACACCAGAAACCTGCTTTCAGCCAGCCAGGATCTCAGAGCTGGAGTTGAAACAGTGTTTCGATTATAGAACCCAAACAAACCAGATACCTGCTTTCAGCAGCCGAGGCCTAAGAGTTGGAGCCAAGCCTCAGAGCTAAAGCTGGCCCAGAATAAAAAAAGAAAAAAAAAGAAAAAAAGGAGCAGTTGGGAGCTTCAGTTACCCGCCAGCCTGAAAACAGCCCTCAGCCCCTCACCCAGACTGGCCAGGAACCCCAGTGGGGACCCCCACCCTGATCCAGGACACCCTTCAGGGCAAACCAGCCGGCCCCCACCGGTGTACCAGGCCTCTATCCTATATAGTGAAAATATGCCTCCCAGCACCGGGATCAGTGTGACAGGGGGCAGCGCCCAAACCCCGATCGCCCTGCGGTGGTGTGTGTGACAGGGGGCGGGGCCAGAACCTCCCTATCCACCCTGCTCTGTTCGTGACAGGGGAAGGCGCCCCAACCCCCTGATCGACCCTGCTCTGTGCATGACAGGGTATGGAGCCCCAACCCCCCTGATGGGCCCTGCTCTGTGCATGACAGAGGGCAGTGCCCCAACCCCCTGATTGGCCCTGCTCTGCAAGTGACAGGGGGTGGCGCCGCAACCTCCCCATCGACCCTGCCTTGAGTGTGACGGGGGCGGTGCCCAAACCCCCCAATCGGCTCTACCCTGAGCGTGACTGAGGGTGGCATCGCAACCTCCCGATCCGCCCTGCTCTGTGCATGACAGGGGGCGGCGCCCCAACTCCCCAATCAGCCCTGTTCTGAGCCCAACCAGGGTCTGCAGCTAGGGATTGGGCCTGCCCTCTGCCACCCGGGATCGGGCCTAAGCCAGCAGGTCGTTATCTCCCGAGGGGTCCCAGACTGCTAGAGGGCACAGGACGGGCTGAGGGACCCCCCCCTCCACCCCAAGTGCACAAATTTTTGTGCACTGGGCCTCTAGTATATATATAAAAGGCTAAGCGACCGTCTGACCATCCGGTAGGTATGACACACACTGACCACCAGGGGGCAGATGCTCAATGCAGGAGCTGCCGAGCTGTGGTGACTTGGCAGTGGCAGTTCTCGGGTGATACACCCCAGAACCAGAGAGGAGGGAGCCCGATTCCAGAGTGCATCACCTGAGAACTGCCCTCTTGCAATCCGGAACTCCTTGAGGGATGTCAGAGAGCCGGTTTTGGGCCCTTCCCCACAGGCCAGGCTGAGGGACCCCACCTGACAGAGGGATCCGCTCACTCCACAGACACCCTTTGAGTCATAGCACAGCCCCAGGTATGGCTGGCCAGGAAGGGACCATGAGAGGTTGGCTCCAGGGCATGTCTGGACCATCTGGCCCAGTCCTGCCCCACAGGCCATCTTCTAATTAATTTCCTTTCAATGTGCACGAGTCCGTGCACGGGGGCACTAGCTATTAATAACGAACTACAATGTTCACTAATGACTGATTACTATAATCATGTTGCATTCATTTCCCTTATGCGCCTTATGTTCAGGCTCACCATTTCTCTCCACTAATACTAGCAGCAAATATTTCAGCAGCCGATTGCCACGTCATTAGTCTTGGACTGACTTGTTTGGAGTGTGCAACAGAAAATATTTCGCTTTCAGAGAACAAGAAAAATAGGTTTATTTGCATTATGCTTATTAATTTGTGCAGTTATTCAGTGTCTGTTAAGTTAATGTTCAAGAAAAAATATTAATTTTTATTAAAATGTTCTATTATTTTATGTTAACAATTACTCATTAATTTCAGCCCTTTGTATCCAGCATGTCCCTATTGAAATAAACCTACATTTCTAAGAAAATTGAAGCTTTTGTTTTTTTGGGCCCACATCAACTTAAACCTTGTTTATTTGGCCTGTGTTAGCCTTTGAGTTTGACATGCTTGGCATAGGAGTTACTGTCCTCATTAGCAGATGAGAACACTGACAGACTAAGAGAAACCAAAGCTCTGGCCCTGGATTGGAAAAATGCAGAGCCAGAACTTGAACCCAAGGCTAGTGCTTTCTTCCCATCTTGTCACATTGCTTTGTGATACCTCTGATAATGGCTTATATTCATGTCACAATTAAGATCTATTACATTCTAGGTTTATTTACTTACCTACCTGTTTTATTACAAAGTGATCAAGGCAGCTTATCAAATACCAGCATCATAAGAGTGAAACAAAAACAGGTACAGGAGGGGGGGAGGTTGGGAGTTAATGGGGGGATGAGGACACATTTGTAATACCTTAACCGATAAAAAAATTTTAAAAAAATGATTAAATAAAAAACAGGTACAGGAAACAGGGTTTATTCTTGTATTATTATTTATTATTGTATTATTTTTTCATATGAACAACTGTAAACCTACTTTTGCCCCATCCTGTATATAAAATGGAAATGAGGAAATTGGAGCAAAGGAAAATTATAAATGGGAAAGGTTTAAGTTTAAGAAAGAGTTGTAGAGCCCTAACCGGTTTGGCTCAGCGGATAGAGTGTCGGCCTGCGGACTCAAGGGTCCCAGGTTTGATTCCGGTCAAGGGCATATACCTTGGTTGTGGGCACATACCCAGTGGGGAGTGTGCAGGAGGCAGCTGATCGATGTTTCTCTCTCATCGATGTTTCTAACTCTCTATCCCTCTCCCTTCCTCTCTGTAAAAAATCAATAAAATATATTTTTAAAAAAAGAGAAAGAGTTGTAGGAAATGAATGTTTTAATGTATCACTGTGATGATGGTACAGTAACACATTAATAGATAAG
Organism: Myotis yumanensis; assembly: GCF_028538775.1. Taxonomy (NCBI): domain Eukaryota; kingdom Metazoa; phylum Chordata; class Mammalia; order Chiroptera; family Vespertilionidae; genus Myotis; species Myotis yumanensis. The sequence goes on from NW_027223759.1 coordinate 64,105,436, forward strand.
ACCTGCTTTACCAACATAATACTTTTTTCAAAATATCATGCCAGAATCATAACTGCATGGGAGACTGGCAATGTTGTCAGATGTAAATCCCCTCTGGAATTCTCTTAGCTATGGGTTCCTCTCACTTCCAGCGATGTAGTTATCAACAATGATTCCCAATCAGGCAAGGTCTCTCTTTTCACAGGTGACTAGGATGATGTGATGTCTAGGAACACTGCCCTAGGTATCTAGCTCTATTTACTACATGGTTTTCAAAGATGGACATGTATTCTCAGTTCCAAAACAGTAAACTACCCCCAGAAAAGTATAACTTGGGATTTGGGGGCTTCAGTTATTTCCCATTTAATGGAATAATGCAGAAAGTCTATGGGATAACTAGTGCAATGACCAAGGACATTTACACAGATATTTTACTAACATATTCATTTCCAAAGAGATTTTAATTCAAATAGATCAAACTCACTTCGGTAAATTACATTAGTAAAACACCCATTTTTTTATTTTTTATTTTTTTGTTAATTCTCAGCTAAGGATATTTTTCCATTGACTTTTTTGAGAGAGTGGAAGGGAGAGAGAAAGACAGAGAGAAACATCAATGTGAGGGAGAAACATTGATTGGTTGCCTCCTAGTTCCCCAGACTAGGGCCGGGGAACCTGCAACCAAGGTACGTGCCCTTGACCAGAATCAAACCCGGGACCCTTCAGTTCGCAGGCCGACACTCTATCTACTGAGCCAAACTGGCTACTAGGGTGTAAAATAACCAATTTTGATCATATTATATATTATGGAAACTGGAAGGTACATTACATAATATGTACAGAAAATGGTGGATAGAAATCATTAAAAGTCAAACTTCTCCTAAGTATTAGCACTTTCCAAAAACCAACTGTAAAATCCATTTCAAATATGTTTTCAACTAAATATTTATTAATTAGAAATCAATCACAGTTTCCTCCTGGGAAAAAGCAGTGTGTATCCATTTAACACAGTACAAAAATAGTGTACAATATAACAATGTTTACAAGCCTGGCTTTTGGATCTTGTGATATGACAAATTCCTCATTATTGTGAAAAAAGCTGACATGCCCCACAACTGGGCTACAGGGTAAAGTGTCAAATGTATCTGTCAATATTTAAATTCATGTGTCTTTGAAATAATGATATAGTGGAAAAAGTGCAAAGGGAAAGAAGTTTAACTCCCCCCCCCCCGCCTCCCGGCTCAGTCCCATTGACCTGGTGTTATCCTGATCAGCACATACTTTGGTTTTCTGAGTAGATTTGATGACTATGGTTTACAGAGAAGCTAACATTCCAGGTCCTCTACTTCCAAGCCTGCCATTGTAAGGTCTTGCAAGGGGGTAAAATTACACATGATATACATTTTCAATTCTCCCCTCTGCTCATCTCCTTATCAATTTTCCTTTCTTTCTTCCCTCTTTTTCTTGCTTCAAAGATAGAGATAAGATATGGTGTTGCTAAACAAACTAGGGAATAAACAGGGACCACTAGTTTGGCATTAAAATTTAAATATTATGACTGAACTATATCTATGAAGAGATAACAAATACTCACTTATCAAAAGCATTTTCTGTGTTGTTAAAAAAAACCTGGCTCTTGAATATACAAAATTTATTAACTCCAATGTAGGAACCTCTGCATATATAAATTGGATTTGTTTGTTATTTAGACTTCCACTTTAGCATTATATAGACATAATAGCTCCCCTATTATACTAATATTAAAGAAGACAACTTGGGGAGAAATAGAGAAGATAACTGGTTCTTCTCCCTTAATTCAATACAGTGAACTTTTAAAGTTCTACTATGTGCATGATAGGGTTTAGGTACTCCTGAGCATTTTAAGAACAAGAAGCTGGGGATATCAAATACACACAAATCACCATAAAAGCAAAGGCACAGAAGGGCAAGAGTAATAACTACTTTGCAACTTTTTTCTTTTAAAAAATTTGTTTTAAATTATAGTTTATATTCAATATTATTTTATATTAGTTTCAGGTACACAGCATAGTAATATAAATTAAATTAAATTAACGTAGACCAAGATTCAAAATCAAATACTAAGGATGCTTATCCTTCTCAAAGATATCGCTACAATACATTCTATGTCTTGGAATGATCCCACTCTATAGCTTCCTGTCATATTTCACATAACTTCTGGGAAGCCTACTCACCTGATCCCAAGATCGATGCTTGTTCTCCACAGCATATAATGACTACACTATTCACATTATTTACTATAATGTCAGAGTACATTTACACAACTACGTTCAACTTTGGGGAGTTAATATGTGTCAGGCACTGTGCTGAACTGCTTTATTTGTATACTAGAGGACCGGTGCACGAAATTCATCCACGGGGGAGGAGGGGATGGTGTCTCAGCCCGGCCTGCGCACTCTCGCAGTCCGGGAGCCCTGGGGGGATGTCCGACTAATAGCTTATATCCGATCCACACAAGGAGCAGGCCTAAGCCGGCAGTTGGACATCCTTAGCACTGCTGCAGAGGCAGGAAAGGCTCCTGCCACCACGGCTGCGCTCTCCAGCCGGGAGTCCAGTTTTTAGCTGAGCAGCGTTCACCCTGTGGGAGCCCATTAACCACCAGAAGGCAGCTCCTGTATTGAGCATCTGACCCCTGGTGGTCAGTACGTGTCGTAGCGACCGGTCGTTCCGCCGTTTGGTCAATTTGCATATGCTACTTAACAAAATTTACCCTATTTAATGCATCATGAAACTAAGTTTTAGACAAATTAAGTAGTATCCTCAAAGTAACAAAATTAATAAATTGTAGTGAGGAAGTCTAGCTCCAGAGTCCACACCACCAATCAATAAGCAATATTACCTTGCTTGATATTTTCATAAAAGTTAAAGTCTTTTGGATATGACAGCCCAAGATATCATGACAATACCATTAGCTTCATGTACACAGGGGACAAGTATACACCTAAATCATCTATGGAACATCTTCATACAGGTATGCATAACCTACCCTGGAAGACAGTGATTCATTTTGCCTACAGTTGGATTGGGCCTCTGTGTGTATAGAAAACCCCACAGGTTTTTTTTTTGTGTTTTTTTTAATGTGTAGCCAAGGTTGAAGCTATTATGTTACATACTTTTAGAACATAAACAAATTTTAAATAGCAAACAAATTTCTTCTTGAGCACCATTTTGGATTACTCAGTGGCTGCCTGGAAAACCATGTTAAAAAGGATGCTAAAGCTCAGATTGCCTGGATTCAAACCTTGGCTTTGGTATTAATTACCCTGTGACCCTGTGCTTCAGCTTCCTTATATGTAAACATGGATAACACTGGTATTAACTAGAGTTACTGAGATTAAATTTTATAAAAATTTATAATGGTGCCTGGCACACGGAAAATTTCAATATTAGCAACTGTCATGGGAGTGGCATTATAAGTACTGAATATTTGCCAATTCAGACCTGAGAAATACCCTTGGTGATTGATTCTTAATTAATTTAATGTTATACCTATGAGAAAAGTAATTACATATGCACACGACTAAATGAGAACACAATTTATTTACAAACTGAGAATTGTTTATTCTTGAGGCTTTGTGGTGGCAATGTCCAGCACAGCACAGAAAAAAAGCTATGCTGTGCAGTAGAAAAAGCATAGATTTATAAGCAGGGCACCAGTGTTTGAGCCTCAATTTAAACTTCTGTAAGCCAGAGATGAATGCCCGCCCCCCCCCACCCTGCCGATCTGTAAAGTGGGTATATAAAGAGTTTTTACTTTGCAAAGTTTTTGTGGAAATTATATGAGATGATGGATGTAACTGTATCTAGTGTACGACTGAACACATGGTAAATATATTCAATAAATATAATATTTCAAGCTGGAGCCTTCCCCCCCAGAATTCTATTTAACCTATTTACAGTGTAAAGACAATATAAACTGCCCAAGTAAAACCTCCAATTCAGTATGTTAACATTTTCTCCTTTCCAGACTCTTTGTACCACGATGGGACAAAGGCTCTGGGTATAATGAACAGACCACTGGCAAAATCAGAGCCTCCATGGGTGAAAGTCTAACTTAGAGGCAACTGTAAAGAGACTCCAATGGAAAGCCTGCCATTTTAACTGTTGGGACGAAGGCTTCATGTGCTTAAAGGAGCTCAAGGAACACTTACAATTTTCTTTCAGCTTTTTTTTAATGCATGCTTGTTTTACAAAACTGTCCAACTGTTTAATTTTGTATTCAATGCTCTTCACATGACATATTCTCATGAGCATTTTCACATTTCATTAAAAATCCTTTACAAATATTATTGCAATGGCTGCATAGTAGTCTAGCATACAGATATATCATATGTAATCACTCCCTTTTTATTAAACAGTTATTGCACATAACTTTTTCTATTATAAATAATGCTGAACTGAACATGCCTATTTAAAAAATAATTTAACAGAGGTGAAATTCACATAACATAAAATTAACCATTTTAAAGTAAACGATTCAGTGGTATTTAGTAAATTTACAATGTTGTGCCACCACCCCCTCTACCTCTAACACATTTCCATCAGGATTAATATTTTGAAGTATTAATGAGTATGAACATTTTAAGGTCTTTCAATACACACTGTTAACAACTATTTATACGTTCATCAGCAGTAGCTAAGAGAACACTTTTCATAGCACACTTATTTCCAAGTGTATTATTACTAAAAAAGTAAAAACATTTGACAATGACAAAGGTTTAAGAAAAACCTATCTTTTTTCAGTGATCACTAGTAAGGTTTCAATTTTTTAAAATATTTACTTTGACCTATGTTTCTTCTTTTCAGGATTGTCCACAGTGATAAAGTAACTTTAAGATGTTATTCTATGAGGCATCTGCAGCAGTTTTATGGTGTTTGGTTTAAAGGGACACCTAGCTTGGGCCAAATGTGGATGAGCCTGAGATTGTTCCAGGTCTCTGGAAGCCCCAGGAAGGCTATTTTTGTGTTTTGGGGCAATTAAATACCCATATCGGTGAAATCATTCCATTGCCTGTGGTAAAATAGGATTTTATTTTTTACTAGATGCCTGGTGCACAAAAATCGTGCACAGGTAGGGTCCCTAGGCCTGGCCTGCGATCAGGGCTGATTTTTCCCGGCGGGCTGCAGCCGGCCCTGCCCTCCACTGCTGCTGCCACTGATTGCCCTCTATGTGTGGGGCTACTGGTGAGGCAATCAGAGCCCTGTCAGCACCTGCCTTGGCCTGGCACCAGCTGCATCTGCTGCCACCCACTCCCAGTTCCCCATTCCCCATCAGGTGATCAGAGCCTGTTGGCTGGGGGGAGGGACCAAGAGGTTGGTGGGAGGCTCCTGCATTGAGCGTCTGCCCCCTGGTGGTCAGTGCAGGTCATAGCAACCGGTTGTTCCACTGTCTGGTTGATTTGCATATTATACTTTTATATATATAGATTATTATTTTTAAAATATGCTTTCTACTGATTTTTAGATAGAGAGGGAAAGAGAGAAACATTGATGAGACACACTGATCAGCTGCCTCCTTCATGCCCCTTACTGGGGATTGAGCCTGCAACCCAGGCATGTGCCCTGACTGGGAATCGAACCAGTAATCTCTTGGTGCATGGGATGGCGTTCAATCTACTGAGCCACACCAGCAGGGCAAACACTAGGCTTTTAAAAAACAGTAACTAGAAATAGAAAATTTAAAGCATTATTATAAGCAAACAAAAATGAGTATTTTGATTCAAGTAATATTAATTTACAAAATTATTTAAGTATTTAAAGATGACAATATCAATCTATGTGTCTAAAAGTAAAGGAATTCTAAAAATCATAAAAAACAATAATAATGCATAAAATATGAGAGGAAAATCCCTGCAAAGTTTTCAAAGTCAGAATTAAAGATACCACTAAATTAAAAATGCAATTAAAAAGATACAGCTCAGATTCATAAATCAAATCTACTTGGGTAGGATAATCTGAGAAAAGCCTGCGATTCCTTTGCTAAGAGGTACTGAGCACTATCACAATCTGGTGATTTAAGTGAACTATAAATTAATACTAATTCTTTCCTATAAATCTCATATACTTGGTCAAATTAATTGAGCTTCCCTTTAAATTAATTAAATTCACTAAACTTATATTAAGTGCAGCTTAATGCCGGGCACTATGTTAGAAGTTAAGGAGACAGAGACAAAACAAAACCAAAAATTTCATAGACCCTCAAAGAACTTACACCAGTGGAGTTTAACATATAAACAAACTATTCTAGGTTGAGATAACTACAATAAAAAGATCACATAGAAGTGGGCAGTAGCACAGAAGAATAAATAATCAGTTTATGTTCGCATTTCCAGGGAAAGATTCCTATAGAACAGTGGTTCTCAACCTGTGGGTCGCGACCCGTTTTCCAAGACCATCGGAAAACACATATATAATTACATATTGTTTTTGTAATGAATCACTATGCTGTAATTATGTTCAATTTGTAACAATGAAAATACATCCTGCATATCAGATATTTACATTACGATTCATAACAGTAGCAAATTACAGTTATGAAGTAGCAACAAAAATAATTTTATGGTTGGGGGTCACCACAACATGAGAAACTGTATTAAAGTGTTGCGGCATTAGGAAGGTTGAGAACCACTGCTGTAGAAGATGACATCTGAGATTAATTTTGAAGGACCAAAATGAATTCATGAAGTTGGCAAGGGCCAAAGAGCACTCCAAGCATTTGCTAAGGCCCAGAGACGTGAAATTTCTCCCTTGGGGGGAAGGGGGGGAGGCGGTAATTATAAGTGGTTCTGCACTGATGGTATATAGAGATATAAGAGCAGGCCTGTGGGAGCTGCCACTGAAGAGAATAAAGTCAAATTAAAATACCACCTGTGCTATGTTATAGAGCTGAAATTTAACCTAAAGCCAATAGGGAATCATTGGTGGATTTAATTCTGGGAGATAAATTATTACATTGAAGTTTCAAAAAGATCATTTTGGTAACAAATGGATTAACTGAACACACTAATAGGACCTGAAGATATGCATGATGTGGCTCCTTCGCATTGCTCTCCAGCTTGATTTTGAGCCACTCTCCTCTTTTTGGCGTTCAGTTCTATTTTCTGGGCACTTGCAAAAGTGATCTCTTTTCTTGGAAACTCTTCTCTCCTTGATGTTCTAACTCCTACTTATCTTTTAGATCTTAAGAGGAATATAATTTCTCCTAGAAAGCTTACGCTAACTCTCATAAATCAAAACTACCCACCAGCTATGTGCTACTAAGACAGCTTGTATTTCCCTTCTCAAAGCACTTATTACACTGTCAGGTTATTAACCGACTGTATGATTTTCTCCCCAGTTACTGTAAACTTTGTAAGGACAATGATCATGACAAGCTTGATGACCATTAAACACACAATACCTAGTGCAGGGCCAGGAACTCAGAAGTTGTTTAAAAATATCTCTTGAGTGGGTGCTGAATATTTGGTGTGAGACTAGCAGCAAATCAACTGAGTGACCAGTGATAGAGGACTGAACTAAGGAAAAAGTAGTGAGACTGAAGGATAGACAGAAGAGTAACACAGGAGTTGAAATCAATAAAACTTGGTAACTTACTAGTTATAAGAGGAGGAAAGGAGAATGACAGATTAAGTAGTAAGGGGTAGTTTCTAATTTTTAACAAATGGGTAGACATGACCAACATCACTATGTTCCCTGACCTCTCTGCTAGTGTTCTCCCCCTCACACAAACCAGGTATGACGGCCACCTTATTGTTTCTCTAAAATGCCAGGCACACTCCTGCCTCACAGTGTGCAGGTTTTGTTTCCTCATCCTGAAACAATCTTCCTCCAGAGATCCACGTGGTTTGCTCCCTCACCTCCTCAGATCTTTGCTCCAACAGCACCTTTTCAGTGATGGCTTTCCCAAGCATCTTACTTAGAACTGCAACCCTTATCTTCATCTTGGCTCTCCTCAGTTCTCTTCCCTGCTTCATTTCTCCCAACAGAATTTGTCAACATCACACACACAATAGACTCTGCTCTGTCTCTTCCACTAGAAACATGTTCCCTGATGGGTAAGGATTTGTTAATTTGTTTACTTCACTATTGTATTCTTAGATTAGCAGGCACTCAATGAATGTTTAATTAATTGATTAATGGTCGAATGAAGGAGTAAACAGTGTTGCCCATGCAGGCATAGAGAGGAAAAAAAATATGTATAAAATGGTTACAAGTTTATTTTTAGATATGTGCAATTAGAAGATGTCTCTGGGTTATCTAAATGGTGCTTGGAAAAAAAAGAAAAGAAAAGGTTTCGGCAGGTTCCATGAAGCATGTTATATATACCAAGAGACAATGTGTAGAAAATAAAAGAAGGTTAAAAACCTATGGGAAACATGAAATATTTAAGGAGTAGGCAAAGAAGAGCAAGCAAAAAAGACTGAAAAGAAATAACCAAAGAAGTAGGAAGAACCCTAGAAAAGGAGAAAAAAGATAATTTCAATATGTTGAACAGTATCACATTTAATAGAAACAAAAATAAAGAAAGAGAAGGACCTATAGAATTTCATAATTTAGACTATGTAGTTTTAGAGGAGCACAAAATAATCACAAGAATAAGGTCCACTTACTGAGCACCTACTTACATACCATGCAAGGTGTTTGGTGATTAAAATACACTATGTCACTAATCTCTCAGCACGTTGCCAAGTAGTTATTCTACTGTCTAAATGTTATGAAACAGACTTAGCTCAGAGAGGTTGAGTGGCTTTTGGCTGCATAAATGAATAACAAGTGAAGGTAAGGTTTGAGTCATAATAAATATATACTTTAAAAAATTTCGTTCATTTGACACTGCTGATATAAATTCCAGATTAATTCTTTTTCTGGAGGGAAAAAGCTTGCCACTTTAAACACCAACACATATTTTAAAGATCTCTAAAGAAATTTTTTTAAAAAATCTTATACTTGATTAACTCAAGAATGCCATTATGAATATCAATTGCTGTATTTATGCCTTTGGAAACTCCTGCGTTGTCTAGAGTTCTTGATTTTATAATGAAGTCACCACAATAATTTATTTATTTTTTTGTATTTCTGTCTTCATTTTAAAAATTGTCTACCTATAGGTCAGAAAGTGCTCTACATACATCAGCAGAACCTTATAATTTAACTTCTATTATTAAAAAAAAAAAAAGAGGCATAGAGAAGCCAAATGACTTATCCAATGTCACACAGCCAGTCCCAGCAGCAGTCCTTAAGTCTCTGAGTCACATTCTTAATTTTGACTCAGCTATTTTCCAGGCTGATTTTCTAATGCAGTCCTTGGTCACTTTTCAGATAGGCCTGATTTCTAAATAAGTAATTGCAGATGGGAAAGGTTTTGCCCTAAATGAACTCTGAAATATTAAACTTCCAGAAAATTTAATTTAAAAAAAAGCCTTTTAGAGTTTTGGACAAATTCTAACAATTTGAGGGGGAGAAAATGGAAGCATGAGACCTATTAAGTTTAATTTTACCTGCCTATTGTTAAATATTTACTAACACAGAAAACCTTCGCCATTTGTGAGTGCTTTGTCTTAATAGTTTAGTGACTTCGTTAATTTCTTATTTGCTGCCAAAACAAATTACCACAAACTTATGGCGTAGAACAACACTATTGATCGCCTTGTTCTTCTGTAGGTGGGCTAAAGTCAAAGTGTTGGCAGAGCTGCACCCCTTTTTGACGGTTCTGAGGAAGAATGCTTCTTTGCTTTTTCCAGTTTTAGTGGCTGCCCACATTCCTTGACTTGTGCTTCCCTTCCTCTGTTTTCAAGCCCCATAATGGCAGGTCAAGTCCTTCTCACATGAAATCGCTCTCAGCTCCTGTTCTGCCGTCCTCTCCCATTTTTAAGAGCCCTTATAATAACACAGGTCCCACCTAGATAATCCAGGGTAAACTCTATTTTAAGGTTAGCCAGCTAACCTTACTGCGGTGGTTCTCAAAGTACAGTGCTCCAGACCAGCAGAATCAACATCATCCTTGGAATTATATTAGACTTAAAATTCCCAGACCACAACCTTGACTCAAGTGAATCACAAACTCTACAGTTGAGTCTCAGCATACTATGTATTGACAAGATTTCCACATGATTTTGATTGATGCAAAAATTGAGATTATTGTTTTATTGTAATCTCAACAAAGTAACAAAAGGATTTTTCCTTAAGAGGGAAACAGAACTAGACAAGCTTATTTTAAAGATTTTATGGAAAAATAAACACTAAAAGTTTGGCATTAGATAATAAAATTTGAATAAGTATGTAAGGTGCTACATGAGTACTAGACTTATTGGGGGATCACTTCGAAAGTTATGTAAATGTCTAACCACTATGCAGTATACCTGAAACTAATATAATATTGAATGTCAACTATGACTGAAAAATTATAAAAATTAAAAAAAATTAAATGTTGGCATTAGAGAAGGGATAATTTGGCCAAGAAATCAGTGGAAAAGAATGATGACTCCAGAAATATTCTCTATACACATAAAGGAATTTAGTACCTAACAGAGTGGCATGTTAAATCGAGAATGGTGCAGAAACATCTGGTTATCACTCACAAACAACCAGACAAATAAATACATAAATGGATCAATATGCTTCTGGAAGAAATTATGGATGAATGTTTCTAAACTAAAAAGCAAAGGCCTTTCTAAGCGAGTCATAAAACCACTAGAAGACTGGAAAGTTTGACATTTTTTTAAAAAATAAAGAAAAAGTATTGTAAGTTATGCCAAATAATCAACTAGAAAAAGAAATATTTGTAATATATAAAACAAACCAACCGTCCAATTCTCTTTACTCAGTAAAAAAATAAAATAAAGAATATGAAAAGAGGCACTCTAGGAGTAGTGTGTTTGGTGGTGGAAGAAGATTTACTAGTATAAGTATATGGAATAGAAGAAATTTAAAACAATGAAGATATGTTTTTCATCTTTAAAATGGCTAAATGTTTGACAATACAATGTGACAAGGTTAGCCAGCTGAGGAGAAACAGCATTCTCCTTTACTACAGACAAAAGTATAAACTGATAAAACATCTTTAGAGAGGTAATTTAGTAACATCCATTAAAACTTAAAAACAAATACATCTCACATTTCATAGGTAGAAATTTATCTTATACCAGCACACATGGTCAAAAAGATGCAAATGCAATAATGTTCACTCCATCATTGTTTGAACTAACAAAATAGTAGATCAACTCAAATATTTGTTCCTAGAAAATGTAAAAATAATAAGACTACCCACCCATGGAATATCAAACAACTACAACAACAATGACAAACTGAGATAGTCCCATGTATCAACATGGATCAATATCTAAAGTAAATTACCAAGTTAAAAAATGTCAAAAAATATACAGTATATTTATATATGTATGAAAGGAAATATAGATCTTATCTTTTACAGATACATGCTTCTCTAGCCATATATTTATGAAGGATGCACAGTAACTGTTATCACTAGTTAATATTCTGGTTAGAAATGGGGGACTAAGTTTTAGGAAAGAAACCTTATTTATAATAATATTTGGTCTATTTGTACTATCTGAATTGTTTTTATAAAAGCACAGCTCAGCCCTGGCTAGTGTGGCTCAGTTGGTTGGAGCTTGCCCATACACCAGAAGGTAGTGGGTTTGATTCCCAGTCAGGGCACATACCTGGGTTGCAGGTAGATCCCCAGTCAGGGTGCGAATGGGAGGCAACTGATCTATGTTACTCTTTGTCTCTCCCTTCCTCTCTCTCTCAAATCAATAAAAACATATCCTCAGGTGAAGATTAAAAAAAAAAGAAATAATCAAAACAAAACACACAGCTCAATATTCAGAATGGTGGAATAAAGACCTCCAAAAAAGTTCCTGCATAAAGGTAATAACACTGGCAAAAACTGTCAAAATCACCTTTTCAAAACTATGAAAACTAGCTAAAGGCTCACAACAATCCAAAGACTGTTTATTCAAGAAAAATGGCTGTATCTTAGTAAGAAAAGAAATCTTGTGGCATTTCAATTTGCCACATTCCATTCCATTCCATTCTCAGGTTCTGGAGTAGCACTGAAAACCAAGAGCCTCACAACTCTGGCAGCTGTAAAAACTAGCAATCCACCACTTAAAAGATTGGAATAGATTTGAGATCCCCAAAATGTCCATCCCCTAAGAATTGTCACTATAGACCTACTTGGCAGCTCACTAAACGGCTCCATTTTCAGCGCACTTCATTTCATCTGACTCAGAGCTGCCTGTGCAAACAGTCCTAGTCCTAGGGCACTTGTTGAAAACCATCGGTGGCAATTGTTAAATAGTGAAACTGTTGGAGGTGGCTCTAACAGTTGGGGCTAACAAGGGGCTGATAAAAAACAACAACAAACAAACAAAACAAAACAAACAAAAAAACACACGGGAAAACTGGGGGATGAGATGTCCACATGGGTCTACAAAAATCTCCTACATATTCTTGGGAGTCTAGAGGTCATGCACTTGAATGGTCTTTGTGCAAGACCATGAAAGACCTGAGAAGGCTCTAAACTCTCACCTATATGACTGAGCTGACATTGAGGTTCTGTGCAAGCAGAAGTGAAGGCTGAGGCTAAGGCAGAGCTGTAAAATGCCAGGTGGAGCACTGAGGTCATGCCCTAACACATACAAAGAGCCCCTCAGCAGAGGCTGAGAGACTTATTGGTCCAATTTTCCACCAATCAGTAGCTAGCTGACTACCAAGGTAACAAGGAGACGTTAGTGGCCACATACAACAAAGAACACAGACTTCACAGAAAAATCACTTAAAAAACAAATAGCAACCACAATAAAAGCAAACAACAACAAATCCTGGGGTGGAAGGCATCTTATTTATAGAGTTGACAATTAAATTATTTAAAATGTCCAGTTTTGACAAAAAAGTATAAGATATGCCAAAAGAAAAGTATGGCTCATAAACAACAAAAAAATAGCAGTCAGTAAATATTGTCTCAGAGGAAGGCCAAAAGTTGGAATTATTAGAGAGATTTAAAAAATCACCTATAATAAATAAGATTAAATAACTAACAGAAACTATGTCTAAGAATTAAAAGAAAGTATGCAAATGATAATCTCACCAAATATAAATAATACATAGAAACTATTTAAAAAAAAGAAATTCTGGCATTGAAAAGTACAATAACTGAAATGAAAACCTCCACTAGTCTGAACAGCACATTTAATTGGCAGAAGAAAGAATCAATTAACTTGAAGATAATGACAGGAAGACAGGTCAATTGAAATTATCTAGTATGAG